>NC_084830.1:156142708-157392708 GCF_033115175.1 Lepus europaeus | reverse complement strand
TTAATTATTACTGACAAAGAGGAACAGTTTAGAAATTTCAGGTGAATAGAATAAACATGCTATTGCCACAAATAGAATCAGACTGTCATGACAGGCAAAATCTCTTTCGCACCTTGCCTTAGAAAATATTATTTATTTATTTAAAAGGGAGTGTGATAGAGACAGAGATGTCCCATCTGCTATTTCATTCCCCAGATGACCATCTTAGCTGAAACTTAGCCAGCCTGAAGCCAGGAGCCAAGAACTCCATTCAGGTGTCTCATGTGGGTGGCAGGGACTCAAGTGTTTGGGCCTGCTGTCATCCACTGCATCCCAGATGCACTAGCAGGGAGCTGGAGGAAGTGGAATAGCCCAGGATTTGAACCAGTACTCTGCTATGGGATGCAGGCATCACAAGCAGCAGCCGAATCCACTGTACCATCAACGCCTGCCCCTTTTTACATCTTTCTTGTAAGTCAGTTGCTCCTTATAATATACATCAAAATTATATTGTATATGTTCTTTATAAAGTCTATGCATTATAACTTACCTCTAAGATCATCATATTTGTCTCCTTCCTCTGATTTCTTCAAATTCCTGATGAATCCCACCCTAATTCATTGTCAGATTCTTCAATAAGTCCTCATTCAGTGTCGAAGCACTACTGGAATTCTTGATTTTGTTCCAGTCAAAAGTTTTATCAAAATGTATTCTGTCATGCAGAGATGAAGTTACAGTGTGGAATGTGTGTTCATGCAGGTATTTACATTTTGTAATGAAAAAAATAAAGAAGCTTCAATCTCTCAGAAATGGAAGTTGAAATGTATGGATATAGCATAGACACTGACCACACAGTGAGCATGATGAATAAGTTCATGGAATGCAGTGGAATGCAGCGAATGCACTTTCAAGTAGCTATCTCAATTATACTGCACACCCTGGAGGCCAAAATCAGACCCTGCTGGGCAGTCTTAACATATAGTGACCTCTTACAGTCAGAAGGTGCTCTGAAGTGAAAGGACTTGAACAATTATGCCCAAGACCTCCAAGTTGGATTACCTCTCCATTTACATAGTAATTTAGCCCTGGCTTTAGTTTTCAGATATGATGCCAAAAGCATTTCTTCACTTATTCAAGTTTATTATTTATAATAGTACATTTATCATGTGTTCTGTATAAATTTAACACTCTCCAACAAAGATTTCTGTCAATTTTATGAGTACTTCCTGAATTGAATCTTGTTATGCTATTGTCCTAGTGTAAAATAACCTGAAAACTATTACTTATTTTTTCTACTGGAAGATTAGAAAACCATACAGATTAATGTGCTTTTGTTGCTGATTATTAGTTTTTCATAGGAGTATTTGACTTTGTACTCTTTCGAGGACTTTAGCCATGACAAGGATATAAAGATTGTAGCCCCAAATAAATAAGTAGTTCTTTAATTACTTAGTATGGATTCTGAACAGATTTTGGATGCTTTTTGTTGAGGTTATGGATAATTGTAGTATTTTTCCAGAAAACTGAATAATGTCAAAATGGTAAAGTTAAATCAAATCTCAC
Source organism: Lepus europaeus (assembly GCF_033115175.1). Taxonomy (NCBI): domain Eukaryota; kingdom Metazoa; phylum Chordata; class Mammalia; order Lagomorpha; family Leporidae; genus Lepus; species Lepus europaeus. The sequence continues at coordinate 157,391,166 of NC_084830.1, read as the reverse complement.
AATATTTTGAGTATTCAGAACATGAAGAATCACCTTATAATACTAAGGAAGTTAATTCCCCAGAATAAGGCTCAAATTTTGTTTTTTAAGTCAGGAGAGGAAGAGAAAGGGGGTGGGGAGGGAGAAATCAATTAGACAGGCGAGGGAGAATGGAATATTTAAACGCTGACCATTTTTAGTTACACAGTTACATACAGAATTCTGGCTTTCCTTTGCTTAGTCATTTCACTGGAATACCATCACATAAGACGTTTGAATCCATGGGCCTCTGGTTGTTTAATGGTCCCATTTTTGCCGCATTTTGTCAGAATTTTGGAGGCAATACAATTCTGGAAGTAACATGAAGACCTCCTATAAAAAAGAGTGAAACAACATCACACTGTATCCTTCCTCTTAGTTTTATATATTTCAAATGGAAATTGCTCCAACAAATGTAAGCTACAAACAGAAAGAAATGGAAACATTGCATCAGGACCTGACAAGTATACAGAGTGCTCATTTTAAGACTGAGCCTGTGCAAATGTGTGTAATCAATATTTCCAACTAATACAGGCACTGGCTCACTCTAATACATGCCGTTTTGATAAGCAGTATAAATGAACAGAAACCATTCTTTGTTTTGACACTGTGTTTAACACCTTATTTTTATGTTCCTTTCTAAACTATTTTATTTCATTTACTGGTGAATTTTGTGCCTAGGAAGGTACTACCATATTTAGGTGGAAGATAAGTATCTACGCAGCCTGCATCTCTCCCCACACCCACACTTGTATATTGGAACCATTTGAAAGTTTATATACATCACACATGCATAGACACACATACACACACACACACCAGACACACTTCTAGATGATAAAACTCACGCGTGATGAGTGCATGAAGTTGCTCATTTTAATTTTGTAAAAAAGAGAATTTGTAGTTCACTATGGCCTTCAATGTTGTCATCTTCTGTAGGTCATATGCTTTCAGAGAGGAACCTGTCTCTAAGGGAGGGTGTTTCATAAAAGCCAGGCCTTGGCTAAGATAAGGCAGAACCTTCTAATCACAGAGTAGTGGAAGACTGTGTGAAGTGTTCTTTTACTCCTGGAGATAAAATTGTGAAGGGAAACAGATTAAACTCTCATTGCATAATTTAGTTCCTTTCACCTTGGTGAGATTTCCCAATTTTCACTCTGGTCCTGACCTGCCCATTTACTTTGACTAAGTAATTCAGAATACATATACAGACATAGCCTTTCCACAGAACTACTTGGTCTGCCTTTGAGCAACGTGATAATTCTCCCTGACCCAATGACCCTCTAATAAATGCAGTCTCAAACAGCCCACGTCTATGAACAGGAGAATTAGCTTATTTGAATCAAATCACATTTAAATTCATTGAGACATAATATACCTTCAAATTCATAAATGAGAAATGTTTAACTAATTAAGGGATATCATTGCCATGTCATCCTTCACTGTTTGAAAATGATAAACTAGCAAAGTTAATCATAATGCAGTCAGCAATGGTTGGTTTCATCCTACATTACTGAGACATAATGCAAATCAATGAGGATCCAAGAAAAGTGGGTAAAAGAATTCCACTTAACAAAAGAATAGAAGTGAGAGATGGCTTCTTCTATATTCATTACAATGAAGCTAAGCTAAAGACAACTTTTGTTACTTAAGTTCAATATATTCACAATAATAATCAGCACCAATTATTCTAAGATCCTTGTATGCTAGATATAGTGCAAGGCAACAAATGATAACATTATATTTAATCTTCACAACAATCTTATGAATTGGGTATTATTATCACAGTTTATAAATGAGAAAAAAAACTTGGGGAGCTAAATAATTTGCCCTAGATCAACCAAAAATGCATGACAGAAAAGGAAATGAAAATCAGGTCTCTGACTCCTCTATTTTTTTAAAAAAAGATTTAATGTTGATTGGAAAATAGAGTTACTGAGAGAGAGAGAGACAGAGACATCTCCCATCCCCTGGTTCATTCCCCAAATGGCCACGACAGCTGGAGCTGGACCAATCTGAAGCTAGGAGCCAGGAGCTTCTTCCAAGTCTCCCATGTGGGAACAGGGGCCCAAGCAGTTGGTCCATCTTCTGCTGCTTTTCCAGGTGCGTTAGCAGGGAGCTGGATGGGAAGTGTAGCAGCTTTACACATTCTACCTCCATGACTCTGTGTAGGATATGCAGCTGCCACTGATCTTTCTTTTGTTTTTTCCTTCTCAGGTCTGGATCACTTCATAGTCATAGGTGCAAAAGGTTATAAATTTGGGAGATCCACCCAATTTAGCATTTCCTACTGCTGCTATTACTTTTGGGATTTATTTCCTTAAATACACAGAGGGCTATCATCATTTGTTAACAGTCATGTGGCTGTCATCTAATATGTGCTTGATATTGTATTTAAGTGCTATGGGTTAAGTAATGAATAAAGTATAATCTAAGAATGAAATAAGTATAGTAATACTAATAATGTATCTGTTTATGTTCTTAAAATAATTTCCTGTATGTTTTGTTTTAAATATCTGTTACCAAAGAAACTTTTACTTGCAAATATTTAGGTGGATCTTTATGCTGAGATAAACTCATTGCAATGTATTTGCATTCCAATCATATTATTTTTTAAAGTTTTTTTTTTATTTGAAAGACAGAGTTACAGAGAGAGGTAGAGACAGAGAGGTCTGCCATCCGCTGGTTCACTCCCCAGATGGCCGCAATGGCTGGAGCTGCACCAATCCGAAGCCAGGAGCCAGGAGCTTCTTCCATGTCTCCCACGCGGGTGCAGGGGCCCAAGGTCTTGGGCCATCTTCTACTGCCTTCCCAGGCCATAAGTGGACAGCTGGATCGGAAGTGGAGCAGCTAGGACTCGAACCAGCACCCATATGGGATGCCGGCTCTTCAGGCCAGGGCTTTAACCCACTGTGCCACAGCGCCAACCCCAGCATTCCAATAATATATTCTAGCTTCAAGATAATATCATATTGTCTCTGGTCAACATCCTGTTAAACAAATTACTTGAAAGAACTGCCAAATTCTCCAGTCCTTTAATGCAAGTATTTCTTCTAAGACTGGACTTGCTTAAAGTGATTACCAAGTAAATTTATCAAAGTTGCCCTGTTAGGTCAGTCCCTGACTTTAAGGAGGGAAAAAAAATGCGCTCTATCACTGCTTGCTCTGGTACACATACTGTCATCCATTTTGCGTGAGCTGTCCAGAAAAAAAGTACAAGACAATTGTGGAAATCCACACTATATCCAACCAGAGTAGAGAAGGCCAGCATACAGGTCAGTACTTAGAAATCATGATCACATTAGGACCTGATGAAAAGAAAGTTATATCATTGTCCAGTTTAGAATCATTGTGCTTATTATATGGACCTCTTTTCAAAAACTGATCCCTCAGGGAGGAGCTATGCCCTGTCCTTTGCCCATTCGGGCCTCTCACAATGCAATATATGTAATGAGTGATTAAGATAAGAATGCCATATGATTTCTTTAAATTGTTATTAGAAATGAGATACCTTGGGACAACCATGTTTATTTGAAAGATAGTATTTACCAAAGAGCAAAGAGAAGTGTGAAAAGGGAAAAAGATATTTGAAAATTTTTTTGAGTTGAATTATGCAGTAATTAAATAGTAGATATATTAATATTAGAAATTTTTATCATTCCTTGGATCTGTTAATCAAGTTAGCTACTATCATATTCATATTTTATAAATACTTATTTTATTTCACTTATAATCACAGAATAATTTTTCTACATCTTAAGTTATAACCCTAAAAGGACACTTATAATATTGGTTGGTTGTTTTAATTATTACCTTAGAATTTTGTATCAGAAATAAATTTACATTTCTACCTTTGATCTGTTTTTCATCCAGCGAAGCTACTTTAAGTTGCCAGATGATATGTTATCAGTAGGCAGACATATTTTACAGAGACTACTGGATAATTTTCAAAACTAGTTAAAAAATAAGAAATATTAAGAATGTATAAGCTTCAAGGTTCCAATGTAGTTTTAGCCTATAAGTTGAAACTTTATGGTTGCTAATATTATGTCTTGATTTTTAAAGACTTTAGAACTTTCCCCTCATCTGCTTTATATTTTTCCCCAAGATTTCTTTCTCTTTTGTATGGCAGGGTTATGGAGAGAACAAAGGAGAGATAAAGAGAAATCTTCCCTCTGCTGTTCTACTCCCCAGATGGATGCAATGACTGGCGCTGGGCCAGGCCAATACCAGGAACCAGGAACTTCATGCAGATCTCCCACATGAGTAGCAAGGACCCAAGTACTTAGGCAGTTAGTTTCCTAGGCACATTAGCAGGGAGCTGGATCACAAGTGGAATAGCTGGGACTTAAACTGGTGCCCTTAAGAGATGCCAGTGTTGAAGGCAGCTGTTTAACCCACTTCACCAAAACACTGGGCCCTCTCACCTACTGTAATATAGGAGTTGTTCTTTCTGATTTCTGGTTTCATAACATCAATCCCTCCTAAATCTGGTGAACTTCAGACTTCATGACCTAATTGTCTTCCTGAATGAATATACTCCAATTTGTTTTTTCATAATTGTTTTACTTTTCTTTTTCTCCTGTCACAAGTTACCACAAACCTGATGATTTATAGCAATGCTCATTTGTTGTCTTACAAGCCTGGAAGTCTGGGCGTGTTGAGATGCTGTGTGTAGTCTGGATCTTATAAGACCAAAATCAAGGCATCCACAGTGCCAGTGTTGGGGAGAATTTGATCGAAATTCATATCCGTGGCAAAATTCCATTGCCTAGTCTCATTGCCTTGTCGTTTACCAGCTGAGGGGCCATTCTTACCTTGTGGTGGGCTCTCATTTCACTTGGACTCTATGTGCCAGAGGTGCAACATCTCAGGTTCTCACTTTCTGAATTTTTGTGCTGTCTCCTGCACACAGGTTTTGTTTCCAACCAGAGGCAGCTCTCTGCTTCTATGGGCTTGTGTGATTTGCTTGGGTTCACCTGGGCAATCTAATCTGATCTCCATTAATTCAGTAACCTTAATTACATGAACCAAGTCTAGTTTTTAGATGTTATCATACTTGTAATATATTCGCATTTTCTGGGGACTAAGGCATGGACATTTATGACGGTCGATTCTATGTGGTAACTTGCCTGGGTTAAGTGATGCCCAGATAGCTGAATTTCTGGATTTGTCTGTAAGGGTACCATTGGAAGAAGGCAGCCTCTGAATTGGTAGAACAAATCAATAAGACCCACCCACACCAGCGGGCATAATCTGTCTGCTGATGGCCCACACCAATAGAACAAAAAACAGAGTAAGGGCGAATTCATGCTTTCTTTATTCCTAAATTGGGAGCTCCTGGTTCCTAGGCCTTTGGACCCAGCTTAGAACAGTGGCACCCCTAGTCCTCAGGCTGTCAGCCTGCGCTAGGGATAATACATTTTTCTCCCCCTGGTTCTCAGTCCTTAAGACTTGAGTAAGACTCCAGCTTTTCTAGTTTGCCTCCTTGCAAGTGGCAAGTAATAGGACTTCTTGGCTCCCATAATCCTGAGATCCAGCTTCCACAATAAGTCTCCTCTTGTAGTATTTAACCATTTCTGTTTCCCTGAGGAATTGTGACTAATGCAGCAACTCCAGTGTTAATGTACATAACATAACAATGCATTCTCTTTTTTTTACTATATAACGTCCTTGAAATAAGATGAATCTTAAAATCAGTGGTATGCCATATTCCAATTGGCAGCAATTTCTCCATTTTTCTTCATACATATAATAATGTGTACTGTCATGTGATAGTCTATGAAGCATAATAATTCATGCTACTCTTAAATATCATATAAACACAAAAAGAACTATGAGAAATCATGAATGAAATACAATTATCCTTATAAGAAAATTGACAGCTGAAATCAACAACTCACAAAAGAACTCTACATGGACAACATGTGCAAACACAGAAATCAGAGAAATGACCACATAAAGAAATTTTGAGGGGCAGTTGTTTAGCATTGTGGTTAAGACACCACTTAAAATGCCTGCATCCCATATCAGAGTGCGTAGTTCAAGGTTCAATTTCTCTACTTCCAGTCCATTTTTCTACTAATGTGCACCCTGCAAGGCCACGGATGATGGCTCAAGTACTTGAGTCCCTGCCATCCACATAGAGGATCTGGATGCAGTTTCTGTCTCCTGGGTTAGCTCTGCTCCAGCCCTTGCTGTTGTGGGCATTTAGGGAACGAACCAGTGGATAGAAGCTCGCTCTCTCTCTTTCTCTCTCTCTCTCTCTTCCTACCCCTTTGCCTCCCTCTTTCTTTTCCTCCCTCCCTTCCTCTCCCCCTCTCTCTCTGCCTTTCAAATTAAAAAAAAATAAATAAATGAATATTTTTTTAAAAATAAACTTCGATTTTTTTATCTGCTAAATTGGAAGAATTTTGGATAGATGCTACCCATTGCTTATGAGAAAGGGGAATAAAATTGGAAGTACAGACAGTTTTGGAGATCAGTTTTATTATAATTCATTTCACAAGACTTAAAAGTCTTTGGTTACTTTGACTCTAGGAATTTTTGCATAGAATAGTCAATGACCTGATAATCTTAAAATGGTTCATGGGAAATACATGTATTTTAGTTTCATTTTTCTGTAAAGTTTTTGAAGTATCCTCAAATGGGCGGAACATCTTAGCATGGAGGGAGAGTAGTAGAAGACAAGATTGTCAGGGGTCAAACTATAGAATTTCTCATGCCAGAATGTCAGTGATGAGGAGTGGTGTTTTATATAGGAAGTCACATGATTAACTGGTTCTTATTTTTAAAGATTAGCCTCTCTGTTTTCTGAAAAATGGATGGTGGCAAAGAGACGAGGCAGAAGACTTGCTGGAAGTTCTTGTACAATAGGGTAGTTATTTTGGTGCTTCACGTGGTGAAAGTGTAGCAAATTTCACCCAAACAGGGCATGTTTAATAGAGATGGTTGTTTTTGTAATGAATGGGAAGGGGAGGGAATGATGTGGTTGAGCTAAGTAGACAATGTTGGAGCAGCTGCAGTAAAGGTAGTCCCTCCTGAGACAAATCTGGATTCTTATTTTACTGAAACAGTTTTGGTGCAGGCCACTAAAGCTCTTTTAATTTCCAATCCTATTGAGAATTAAGTCCTTTCCTCTCTGGAGTCCTTTGCATTTTTAGTATATAAAATAATTCTTTCATTATTTATCTCATTTTTCTCTGTGCTACTGCTTATCCTTAAGTATTGACATCTCTTTCCCAGACTTTGTTTTTTATTCTGCTGACTCTTCCAAATATCAATGCATACAAGTTCTGATACATGTTTCCCGCAGATATAATTCCCCCAGCTATACCCAGCTGCTTATTAAACATCAATGATTTGAATTGCTGGAGGAACCTCAATATTATACCCAGCTGCTTATTAAACATCAATGATTTGAATTGCTGGAGGAACCTCAATATTTCCAAACTTAAATTCTATGTTTCTATGTCCAAATCATACTATTTTTCTTTAATTCTTTATCGTATGAATTACCCAACATACATATGAGAGCTTATGGTAAATTGAATTATTGACTCAGATTTTCAGTTGCCTGGAGTGATGCTACATATATATATCATATATATATGACATATATATATGATATATATATATTCTTGCTATGACTTAATAGTAGTGTGTAATTTCTACCCTTTGATTTCATCATTCACTGAAGTGATTCACTTTGGTCAAGGCAATAGTGGTGTGTCTGACATAATCGAAAGTTTAAGAAACCACTGGGATAGGGGGCGGAGCCAAGATGGCGAATAGTGAGGACGTGCGCCGATAGTTTGGGAAAATAAAGTTTTATAAAAGTGGAATTACTGTAGCCTCAGGAAAAGACTCAAGAAAAAAACTGCAGAGGAAACGCTTCCGGATCTAGTGGATGTGACACAGAGGACATACAGGGAGCCCACCGCGTGGAAACCCAACTGCGGGAGCCGAGCCGCAGAATCTCACCAGCGCAGGAACGAACCGGAGGTAAGACAAAAACGTCAGAAACCTGAGACATTGGTGGAGAAAGGCAGATGCCACTCTCTCCACTCACCTAGCAAAACAAAGAGCAGGCGCCATTTTACATATGTAAAGCACTGCAAATGAGTTCACAAATTCAGTGAAACATAAAGAAAAGATCCTAAAATGTGCAAGAGAGAAACGCCAGATTACTCTCAGAGGATCTCCACTTAGACTCACAGCTGACTTCTCATCAGAAACCCTACAAGCTAGGAGAGATGCGAGATATAGCCCAGATACTAAGAGAGAAAAATTGCCAGCCCAGAATATTATATCCTGTAAAGCTCTCATTTGTGAATGAAGGTGAAATAAAGACCTTTCACAGCAAACAGAAATGGAAAGAATTTGTCGCCACTCATCCAGCCCTGCAAAAGATGCTTAAAGATGTCTTACATACAGAAACACAGAAACACGGTCACCAATATGAAAGAAGGTAAAGGAAGGAAACCTCACAGCAAAAGATCACAGGAATCTCAAACCATATATTAGAAAAAATCTTTGGCAAATGACAGGGCAAAGTTACTCCTTCTCAGTAGTCACATTGAATGTTAATGGCCTGAACTCTCCAGTTAAAAGACACCGACTGGCTGATTGGGTTAAGGAACAAAACCCATCTTTTTGCTGCTTACAAGAAACTCATCTTTCCAACAATGATGCATACAGACTGAAAGTGAAAGGCTGGAAAAAGATATACCATGCCAACAGAAATGAAAAAAGAGCGGGCGTAGCCATCTTAATATCGGACAACATAAACTTTACCACAAAAACTGTCAGGAGAGACAAAGAGGGGCACTATTTAATGATTAAGGGATCAATTCAACAGGAAGATATAACGATTATCAATGTATATGCACCTAATCACAGGGCACCAGCTTATTTAAAAGACTTGTTAAGGGACTTAAAGGGAGACTTAGACCCCAATACAATAGCACTGGGGGACTTCAATACTCCACTCTCAGAGACAGACAGATCAACAGGACGGAAGATCAACAAGGAGACAGTAGATTTAAATGACACTATAGCCCAAATGGATCTAACAGATATCTACAGAATATTTCATCCTACATCTAAAGACTTTACATTCTTCTCAGCAGTACATGGAACCTTCTCTAGGATTGACCACATACTAGCCCATAAAGCAAGTCTCAGCAAATTCAAAACAATTAGAATCATACCATGCAGCTTCTCAGACCACAAAGGAATGAAATTAGAAATTAGCAACTCGGGAATCCCCAGAGCACGTGCAAACACATGGAGATTGAACAACATGCTCCTGAATGAACAATGGGTCATAGAAGAAATTAAAAGAGAAATCAAAAATTTTCTGGAAGTGAATGAGGATAACAGCACAACATACCAAAACCTATGGGATACAACAAAAGCAGTGTTAAGAGGAAAATTTATATCAATAGGTGCCTACATCAAGAAATTGAAAAGGCACCAAATAGATGAGCTTTCAAGTCATCTCAAGGATCTAGACAATCTGCAGCAAACCAAACCCAAACCCAGTAGAAAAAGGGAAATAATTAAAATCGAAGAAGAAATCAACAGGATTGAATCCAAAAAAACATTACAAAAAATCAGCCATATGAGGAGCTGGTTTTTTGAAAAAATAAACAAAATTGACACCCCATTGGCTCAACTAACTAAAAAAAGAAGAAAAAAGACCCAAATCAATAGGATCAGAGATGAAAAAGGAAACATAACAACAGACGCCACAGAAATCAAAAGAATCATCAGAAATTACTACAAGGACTTGTATGCCAGCAAACAGGGAAATCTATCAGAAATGGACAGATTCTTGGACACATGCAACCTACCTAAATTGAACCAGGAAGACATAGAAAACCTAAACAGACCCATAACTGAGACAGAAATTGAAACAGTAATAAAGGCCCTCCCAACAAAGAAAAGCCCAGGACCAGATGGATTCACTGCTGAGTTCTACCAGACATTTAGAGAAGAACTAACTCCAATTCTTCTCAAACTATTCAGAACAATCGAAAAAGAGGGAATCCTCCCAAATTCTTTCTATGAAGCCAGCATCACCTTAATTCCTAAGCCAGAAAAAGATGCAGCATTGAAAGAGAATTACAGACCAATATCCCTGATGAACATAGATGCAAAAATCCTCAATAAAATTCTGGCCAATAGAATGCAACAACACATCAGAAAGATCATCCACCCAGACCAAGTGGGATTTATCCCTGGTATGCAAGGATGGTTCAACGTCTGCAAAACAATCAACGTAATACACTACATTAACAGACTGCAGAAGAAAAACCATATGATTCTCTCAATAGACGCAGAGAAAGCATTTGATAAAATACAACACCCTTTCATGATGAAAACTCTAAGCAAACTGGGTATGGAAGGAACATTCCTCAATACAATGAAAGCAATATATGAAAAACCCACGACCAACATCCTATTGAATGGGGAAAAGTTGGAAGCATTTCCGCTGAGATCTGGTACCAGACAGGGATGCCCACTCTCACCACTGCCATTCAATGTAGTTCTGGAAGTTTTAGCCAGAGCTATTAGGCAAGAAAAAGAAATTAAAGGGATACAAATTGGGAAGGAAGAACTCAAACTATCCCTCTTTGCAGATGATATGATTCTGTATTTAGGGGACCCAAAGAACTCTACTAAGAGACTACTGGAACTCATCGAAGAGTTTGGCAAAGTAGCAGGATATAAAATCAATCCACAAAAATCAACAGCCTTTGTATACACAGGCAATGCCACGGCTGAGGAAGAACTTCTAAGATCAATCCCATTCACAATAGCTACAAAAACAATCAAATACCTTGGAATAAACTTAACCAAGGAATAAACTTAATGGTAAGATCTCTACGATGAAAACTACAAAACCATAACGAAAGAAATAGAAGAGGATACCAAAAAATGGAGAAATCTTCCATGCTCATGGACTGGAAGAATCAATATCATTAAAATGTCCATTCTCCCAAAAGCAATTTATACATTCAATGCAATACCAATCAAGATACCGAAGACATTCTTCTCAGATCTGGAAAAAATGATGCTGAAATTCATATGGAGACACAGAAGACCTCGAATAGCCAAAGCAATCTTGTACAAAAAAACAAAGCCGGAGGCATCAGAATACCAGATCTCAGGACATACTACAGGGCAGTTGTTATCAAAACAGCATAGTACAGGTATAGAAACAGATGGATAGACGAATGGAACAGAATAGAAACACCAGAAATCAACCCAAACATCTACAGCCAACTTATATTTGATCAAGGATCTAATACCAATTCATGGAAAAAGGACAGTCTATTCAATAAATGGTGCTGGGAAAATTGGATTTCCATGTGCAGAAGCTTGAAGCAAGACCCCTACATTTCACCTTACACAAAAATTCACTCAACATGGATTAAAGACTTAAATCTATGACCCGAAACCATCAAATTATTAGAGAGCATTGGAGAAACCCTGCAAGATATAGGCACAGGCAAAGACTTCTTTGAAAAGACCCCAGGAGCACAGGCAGTCAAAACCAAAATTAACATTTGGGATTGCATCAAATTGAGAAGTTCCTGTACTTCAAAAGAAACAGTCAGGAGAGTGAAGAGGCAACCGACAGAATGGGAAAAAATATTTGCAAACTATGCTACAGATAATGGATTAATAACCAGAATCTACAAAGAGATCAAGAAACTCCACAACAACAAAACAAACAACCCACTGAAGAGATGGGCCAAGGACCTCAATAGACATTTTTCCAAAGAGGAAATCCAAATGGCCAACAGACACATGAGAAAATGTTCAAGATCACTAGCAATCAGAGAAATGCAAATCAAAACCACAATGAGGTTTCACCTCACCCCAGTGAGAACGGCTCACATTCAGAAATCTACCAACAATAGATGCTGGCGAGGATGTGGGGAAAAAGGGACACTAACCCACTGTTGGTGGCAATGCAAACTGGTTAAGCCACTATGGAAGTCTGTCTGGAGATTCCTCAGAAACCTGAACATAACCCTACCATACAACCCAGCCATCCCACTCCTTGGAATTTACCCAAAGGAAATTAATTTGGCAAATAAAAAAGCCATCTGCACATTAATGTTTATTGCAGCTCAATTCACAATAGCTAAGACCTGGAACCAACCCAAATGCCCATCAACAGTAGACTGGATAAAGAAATTATGGGACATGTACTCCATAGAATACTATACAGCAGTAAGAAACAATGAAACCCAGTCATTTGCAACAAGATGGAGGAATCTGGAAAACATCATGCTGAGTGAATTAAGCCAGTCCCAAAGAGACAAATATCATTTGTTTTCCCTGATCGGCGACAACTGAGCACCAAAGGGGAAACCTGTTGAAGTGAAATGGACACTATAAGAAACAATGAACTGATCAGCTCTTGTCCTGACTCTAGATGTACAATGTAATACTTTATCCTTTTTAGTATTTGTTGTTGTTGTTGTTGTTCTAGTACTAGTGGTTGAACTCTGTAATTAACACACAATTATTCTTAGGTGTTTAAATTTTAACTGAAAAGTGATCCCTGTTAAATTTCAGAGTGGAAAAAGAGAGGGAGGAGATGTACAATTTGGGACATGCTCAATTGGACTTGCCCCAAATGATGCAGTTAGAAATGTGCCAGGGGGGCCGGCGCCGTGGCTCAACAGGCTAATCCTCTGCCTTGCGGCGCCAGCACACCGGGTTCTAGTCCCGGTCGGGGCACCGATCCTGTCCCGGTTGCCCCTCTTCCAGGCCAGCTCTCTGCTGTGGTCAGGGAGTGCAGTGGAGGATGGCCCAAGTGTTTGGGCTTGGCACCCCATGGGAGACCAGGATAAGCACCTGGCTCCTGCCATCGGAACAGCGCGGTGTGCCGGCCGCAGCGCGCTACCGCGGCGGCCATTAGAGGGTGAACCAACGGCAAAGGCAGACCTTTCTCTCTGTCTCTCTCTCTCTCTCACTGTCCACTCTGCCTTTCAAAAAAAAAAAAGAAAGAAAGAAAGAAAGAAATGTGCCAGGGGATTCCAAAACAATCCCAGCAAGGTGGCATGTACCAATGCCATCTCACTAGTCAAAGTGATCAATTTCAGTTCACAGTTGATCACTCTGATAGGTCTAAGAGTCAAAGGGATCACACAAACAAGACAAGTGTCTGCTAATACTAACTGATAGAATCAAAAAGGGAGAGAAGGATCCAACATGGGAAGTGGGATACACAGCAGACTCATAGAATGGCAGACGTCCTAAACAACACTCTGGCCTCAGAATCAGCCCTTAAGGCATTCGGATCTGGCTGAAGAGCCCATGAGAGTATTGTAGGCATGGAAAGCCAAGATACCATGGAAAAGAAAAAAAAAGAAGACCTAAATGAAAGATCTCTGTGAGTGAGATCCCAGTGGAAAGAACGGGGCCATCAAAGAAGGAGGTACCTTTCTCTGAAGGGAGGAGAGAACTTCCACTTTGACTATGACCCTGACAGAATAAGATCAAAGTCAGCGAACTCTAAAGGCTTCCATAGCCCTGGCAACTCATGACTAGAGCCTAAGGAGATTACTGACGCCATGAACAGGAGTGTCAAATTGTTAAGTCAGCAACAGGAGTCACTGTGTACTTACATCCCAAGTGGGATCCGTCCTTAATGTGTTGTCTAATGTGCAGTGATGCTATAACTAGTACTGAAACAGTATTTTTACACTTTGTGTTTCTGCGTGGGTACAAACTGATGAGATCTTTGCTAATTATATACTGAATCGATCTTCTGTATATAAAGAGAATTGGAAATAAAAAAAAAACCTGGTGTTAAAATGGAAATGGCATAGAAAATTAATTAATTTAAAAAAATATTATGTAGGATCTCTATCCTTAATGTGCTGTACATTGTGATTTAATGCTATAACTAGTACTCCAACAGTATTTTTTTTCACTTTGTGTTGCTATATGGGGGCAAACTGTTGAAATCTTTACCTAATATATACTAAACTGATCTTCTGTATATAAAGAGAATTGAAAATGAATCTTGATGTGATTGGAGGAGGAGAGGGAGCAGGAAAGGGGAGGGTTGTGGGTGGGAGGAAAGTTATGGGAGGGGGGAAGCCATTGTAACTCATAGGCTGTACTTTGGAAATTTATATTCATTAAATAAAAGTTTAATAAAAAAAAAAGAAACCACTGGGATAGCTACCTCGTGCACCTACCTTTTATGATGAGTAAAAGATACTTCAGGTAGGTATTAGTCAAAGAGGTTGAGACGCATTTGGAGCATAGCTGTACCCACCTGATGTCCTGAATCAAGCCCGGTTGTGCCCAAGATACAGTAGCGCTCTCATGACGACCAGTGAGATTTTACAGCTGTTTTTCAGCAGAGGCCAACTCATGTTGAGCTTGAATGAGAAGCCTGGCAGCTATCAGCTCTGCTGCTTCTGTCTCACTGCCTTTTTCATCTCTTAACTGAGTCATTCTATATACTATTACAGGTTTTCTTGGCATTAATACAAAGCTCATTTAATCCATCTTCTTTACTCTTGTTAGGATGATTTTTCTTAAAAGGCAAACTAATGTAGTCATTCCAGTGTTTATAAATCTTCAAGGGCCATTCATTAATACACCATCAGTTTAAAATCCAAATTATTTAGCATACTCTGATGCCCTTAAAGTGACTTCCCTCGAACTCTCTATCCTTTTCCTTTTACTTCTTTCTGTTCCTCATCGTGAACTCCAGCTGCACAACACTGTTTCTCATTGCAGTGCTTTTCCATCTGTTCATATCTTCATATATTTCCAGCCCTTCTTTTACCTCTATGCTTGTCTAATCCTTACTTTTCATTGCAAATGAAACATTCTTTTTCACTAAGCTGTGCCTGCTTTGTTCTATCCTCCTCACCTCATGAGATCTTATTCAGGAGCCCTAGTGTTCTGCGTACTTTCATAGCAATCATTGAAAACCTCTGTTGTAGAATAAAAGAATAACTGGTTGCTTCTTACAAAAATACTTCAGAAAGTTCATGGAAAATGAAATTAAAAATGTTTATCTTGGGTCAAATATGTGAAATCCACAATTAAATTTTTATAGTATTAATTTTCCGTAAACTTTTTAAAGACCACTTAGCAATCTTCTTCAGACTGAGTTCAGATGAACCTTCTTTATTTTGTTGATTTATTTACTTACTTGTTTTCTAATAGGCATATAATTTTCTTTGGGTCATGACTGTATTGTTTTTCTTCATATTTCTGGTGACTAGTATGATGCCTGAAACTTCATAAATATGAGTTTAGTTGTGGAGTAAGCAAATGAGAGAAAGATAATTTTAATTTTTTTTTTTGACAGGCAGAGTGGACAGTAAGAGAGAGAGACAGACAGAAAGGTCTTCCTTTTTGCCGTTGGTTCACCCTCCAATGGCCACCGCGGTAGGCGCGCTGCGGCCGGCGCACTGCGCTGTTCCGATGGCAGGAGCCAGGTGCTTATCTTGGTCTCCCATGGGGTGCAGGGCCCAAGCACTTGGGCCATCCTCCACTGCA
This sequence comes from Lepus europaeus, assembly GCF_033115175.1. NCBI lineage: Eukaryota > Metazoa > Chordata > Mammalia > Lagomorpha > Leporidae > Lepus > Lepus europaeus. The sequence continues at coordinate 157,375,596 of NC_084830.1, read as the reverse complement.
CTCCCTGGCCACAGCAGAGAGCTGGCCTGGAAGAGGGGCAACCAGGACAGGATCGGTGCCCCGACCGGGACTAGAACCCGGTGTGCCGGCGCTGCAAGGCAGAGGATTAGCCTACTGAGCCACGGCGCCGGCCAATTTTTTTTTTTTTTTTTGACTGGCAGAGTGGACAGTGAGAGAGAGATACAGAGACAAAGGTCTTCCTTTTCTGTTGGTTCACCCCCCAATGGCCTCTGCGGCCGGCATGCTGCGGCCGGCGCACTGCGCTGATCCGAAGCCAGGAGGCGGGTGCTTCTCCTGGTCTCCCATGTGGGTGCAGGGCCCAAGCGCTTGGGCCATCCTCCACTGCCTTCCTGGGCAACAGCACAGAGCTGGACTGGAAGAGGAGCAACCGGGACAGAATCTGTCGCCCCAACCGGGACTAGAACCTGGGGTGCTGGCACCGCAGGCGGAGGATTAGCCTATTGAGCTGCAGCGCCAGCCTAAAGGAGAAAGATAATTTTTAGAAGAGAAAACTGTAATTTTTAGAAGAGAAAACTGAGGCCTGGAAACTTTTTCTCATTGTTGCCCAACATGTCAGTGATGGGTAAATATCAGCTGTCTCCATGTCTAGAACTTTTCCTGTTCTACCATGTTGACCTGTCAGTAAACTTTTCTCAAAGAGCATCATTCCCAGTGATAATAGTACTTCAGGATTTATATTACAAGGCCAAAATAGTTATAATTAGTAAGGCTCTACTTTGCAAAAATCATAGAATAGAAGCAAATGTAGGTGTTGACCATGAATAGGCATTATGCCGAAGGTTCACATCTGTTGGACTCTGCATAGATGGTTCTATAAATTTGAAAAATGTTACTAGTGGAAAAAAAAGAAATTGTGACTAAACAAACAAGAGGAAATTGGTACTTAAGGGAATCCTGTTGTAGAGCAAACAGTCACATTCTTATTAGCTTTGCATGTTGGATATACCTGAGTTGTCACACCCAGTGGATTTCAAAATCTTACCCCAACACTGATTCCCTTGAAATTCTTCTGTTCCACATAAACATAGCACTTATTCTATCTATTTGAGTCATCCGAGTAAAGCTGTTTAATCTTTGCATCTCTGATTCTTTGGCATTTTTAGCATACCTCTAATAATCATCGTTAGTCAAATATGTCTTTAAAAGCTCTAATTCCTGATGATTCTTAAATTATTTGTGGGTGTGCATGTATGTGCCTATGTGCCTGTGAGTATGTGCATGTGATGGATCTGTGTCCCCTAATATTTATACATTTTTTTAAAGTAGAAATTAAGTCTTCTTCTTTCTAGCTTCTGTTTCTACATCAGACTTTATACAGAAGTTTCAGTTAGCTATAAACTGAGATCTCTGGATATGTTAAGTATTTTAAATTACATAAAAATCTCATTTTCTGGAAGAATTGACTAAATACTCAACAGGTAAAATCAGCTAACTTCAGAGTGTATTTCTGAAAAGCTGGAGCCAGACGTTTTGAACTTCTGTGACAGTACAGTTCTGATTCTTCTAGCACATGGTCTTCTTTATTGATTAGCTTGAAAAATAGCTGCTGTACTTTCTAAAATAGCCATGAATTATAAAATCATATTGGTTTGAGACTATAAGCATTTCACCTGAAATCACTTCAAGTAATTTTCTTTGCTATGCTCGTGATAAGCAATGCACTTTAGAAACAGTTAAATAACAATGTCAATGGTCAAATACTATTTTAGAAAGAATTAATGTTGTTTTAAATTTCCTGGCAGGGCAGTTGAATTCTTCTTTTGGTATCTGTGAGTTTGTCTTTGGCTTGTTCATGATTGTAATGGTGATAATGATGATCATGAAAGCAGTACCATTTTGTGTTCTTTAGAGCTTTATATATTTACCAGTCATTATTCCATTGATCTTCGCCATGCTCTGAAAGATAAGAGTCTATATGAGTCCACGAAGCTGGAACTTTAGTTACTTTTGTCTGTAAAACTAGTGATTGACAAATAGTGTATATTTGAATGGGTTCCGGGTTATAAAGATGAAGTAAGGCATATTCCCAGATTTTAAGAGTTTGACTATATAGCAAAAGGGTCGATTCAGAGCAAAGAGCCGGGTTATACTCAGAGATTATTTCAGACTGGAAGGATCAGGGATAACTTCATGGAAAAGGCTATGGAAGTCTGAGGGTGACATGAGTGTTTTATGAGAATGGTCTTGGGGTTTCCTTGTCGCAAGTGTCTTCTGTTGATACTTTGCCCAGGAAAGCTCAATAAGTACATGTTCTATCCAATTATCAGCAAAGCTCTCATGTGTTCATTTTTTTTTCATATAGAAAAGCTGCCAGTACTGCCTCTGAAAGAATATTTTAGTTTATTGATTTTTTTGTAACAGAAGACTAACCCACATAAATAGTGATCTAGAATTGGATAATTAGCTTTATATGACTTGATAAGTCAGCATTGCATGTTCTTCAAGTACAGAGATAGGGTGAGGAAAGGCATTTTTAAGTGATACTCCCATCCCTGCACTTACCTATTTCATTTGGGCATTTCATTTGCTGCTCACTTAGAATGTTGCAGATACTTCTGGAGACTCCTTGTGACCCCTTTACCTGACCCTGTGCTCATGACAGTTGATTATTTCTGTCAAAATGCTCTGAGAATTTATCAGCATCAATAGAACTCTGGGCCTGAATCCTGAAGTGGTGATTCACAGTGTGTAGGCTGAGTTGAACATGGCTCCAGTGTACATATGGGTGGTGATAAGGAGTATTTTATTTATCTGTTTGGTTTGGTTGATTGGGTTGGCTCCAATAATTGAATTGAAAACACATTAAATTTTGAAAACACAGTTGTGGCTGAGACCTTGTTTATATGATTCTTCATTTGCTTTATGACACTCTGCTGTCCCCAACAAGCACTGCCAGTGAGTCAGAGAGAAATCTGGTTCCCCTAGGGAAACAGCTTGGACTTCATATCAGCTATCCAGACAAAAAGTGAATTGAACGGTCTATTTGCCATTTTTCTCAAAAGGACAATAACATAGTACAAACTTTGGCATTTCAGCTGCAAAATTTCATTTAGAAAATGAGATGCCCAACCAAGCTAATCCAGTCTTGACATTATCTGAGGAATGAGTGTTTTAGACTTGTCTGTTTAAGGAAAATGTTTCCAGTGGGTCTTTTTATTGTACCACATTGAATTTCTGCCTTATCAAGTCACTGGGACCCTAAATGTCCAGAAGATGATTCTTTTACTAAAGCAAATACACATGTCATTTCACAGTCCCCTTTCACAATAATTTATGTGCTTATAGCTAGCAAACTAAGTTAATTGGCCTCTGGAACTGTTAACAATTTCTGTTTTCTAGCAGATATGTAAAGAAAATAAAATTCAAACTATTATTTTGAATGTGGGGTTTCACTCTTCTTTAAAACACTTATATATGTTCTGTAATTCCATTTTGCAAGCAAGTAATAAATCAAGTAATATGAATCATCTGTGATTCCACTCCATGGTCTGAAATAATGATCTTATATAGGAAATCAGTATTCCTGTTTAGCCCACTAAAAAGCCAATTTCTTAAGTGTGTTATTTAAATGGAAATTTCCAAGTTTGCTGGTGAGAAAAACAAATGAAAAAACTTTAGAATCAGATATGGGCTCAAATCCTGACTCTATCACTGGTTGTGTCTGTAATCTAAATCAAGGTGTTTAAATCATTTGAGTCTTAGTGTCTTCCATCATAAAAAGAAGATATGTGTTCCTAATTCACAAAGGTTTCTTCTACAAAGGAATGTCCACGATTTCAATATAGGGTGTTATACAATTGCTTTCTATTTATATTTTCTTAGCTATATATTGAAAGCGTAATTCTCTGCATTCTCTAGGGAAAACTCACATCGAGATTTTATATTGTTATTCAGAAGGAAGATATAGGACGGATTTTCGTTTTGAAATAAACTGTTCTCAACCATGTCTCCCTGAGCATTTCTCGTCTGTTCCTCCCCTGGTTATAAACCAGTGCACTCCTCCCCAGGTGCCCTGGGTGCATGCTGCTAATGACTCCCAGCCTCCCCTCCCCCTCAACCAATGGCAAAGGATAACTGACAAGGGTACACAAAAGACCAAGCCCTTCATCCCATGGTAGAACCAACTCTGAGTTCATGCTGCAGAACTGTTTGTGGAATCAGGCTGCTGCTGGAGACCCCCTGAGAACACATTCTTTTCACAGGCCTCATCCTGCTTCCCTGAGCTTTTTTCTAGTAAGCACTGCCCCTCCTCATCACACCCTACCTCCAATAAATGCATTAACTTGTGTCACTTTCTGGGCCTCTGCTAAGGCATGCCTTGTTAAAACTGATGAAAAAGAGCTGTTGTGTACATGGTGTGCTTCATTGGAAAATATAGCCAGACCCGGTTTTGAATTCTAGTTTTGCAATTTCATGAGTTTATAATCTTGGGTAGATATTTTAAGAGTCTCAGTTCATTTGTCCTAAAGGAGATAAAATACAGCCTATTGACTATTGTGATACTGAATGAGATGATGTACTTTGTGGATATGTTTATGGATTTACTTATATGATGTACACATGTGTATATGCATGTGTATATGTTATTCATGCACACATGTGTGTATGTGTGGATATACACATACGTAAACATTCATGAAAGACCCAACACTAACATAGGAGTCAAACATATGAATTCTTTTCTCTTTAGGTCTGATGTTTTCTATCCCCTCTGCCCTGTTCTTTGTTGCATCCCAGCATGGGTTAATTTTATTCTTTTGTGCTCCTATATTTCTAGAATCTTTTTTCTGGATACATTTTCTTGCCAAAAAAACCTGTCATAGCATGATTTGGGAAGCATCTCATATTTCAGATTTGTCTATAATAAGAAATAAGGAATGCAGAGTGTTTAAAGTTGAGGGCACTGGAAAAGTCAGTATTATTTATTGAGGTTATGTAATGTATGCTCAAAAGCTAGAAAACATAAAGCTATGAAATTGGGATTATAAAGCTTTAATTTGGGGCCAGCATCCCATAGGGCACTGTGGGCAATCCCAACAGAGCACATTTCTCCCCACTCCTGCCTTCTTCCTATCAGGTAAACTGCTCCTGGGAGTTGTCCAAGCCCATTAGGCCCACCTGGAGAGCTACGTGACCTTCAAGCTATGTGACCTTCAATATGGCTAGCCTTATTGGTGCCAGCATGGGTTCTGTCCTATAGTTAGCGTTCCCCAGAGTTAGTTACGTCCCTTCTCCCTGTTCTTTAAAAGGTGTACATGGTTGTTATTAAATGGACATGTTCACTGAAGCCTGTCCTCGGTGTCTTTTTGTGGGAAATGGCACCACCGCCCTGCTCTTCCTCAGCAGTGTGGCTTTGCAGGACCACGCCACAGGGCGCCAGTTCAAGTCTCGGCTGCTCCACTTCCCATCCAGCTCCTTGCTAATGCTCCTGTGAAAGCAGTGGAAAATGGCCCAAGTCTTTGGGTCCCTGCACCCATGTGGGAAATCTGGATGAAGCTCCTGGCATCAGCCTGACCCAGCCCCAGCCTTTGAGGCCATTTAGGGAGTGAACCAGCAGATGGTGTCTCTCTCTCTCTCTCTGTAACTCTTTCAAATAAATAAATCTTAAAAAAACAAACAAACAAACAAAGAAACAAAAACTTTTGATTCACACAGGTCACTAGGGAACATTCCAAGTAAAGTCTAGAACAGGGGTTTTTGCCCTCTGCTAGGCTCTGCTTGCTCAGAGAAGCATCTCACAAGGATTATGGAGCTCTATTCAAAGGCTCAGATGCTTTAGGGAAATTAAATCCTCTGGTAGGGAGAAGTGTAGAAAGTAATTGCCTAGGGGCAAACTTTATCAGCAATCCAGGGGAGATAAAATGGTGCACATCAAGAGGTATGGAACAATAGAATGTCTCAGAATGCTACAAATTTCAGATAGAGGCACAGGTCTTTCAAGAAGATATAAAAAACAGCAATGGGAATGAAATACTGTTGGAAATGAGGAAAAGGCAAAACTGTTGATAGCCGGCCATGCCATGGGGGTTTCAGGGAGAGGGGCATGCTGGAACCAGCTACAAGCTAGATTTGAATTCATCATCAGTAAATTCTGTAAAGAGCCACAAAAGAAAACAGGTTTAATTGGAAATGTAAGCAATTTCTAAACAACAACAACAACAAAAATTAGTGAATTTTATTTTGCTTCATATGAGAAGTTCCAAAAGCCACAGTGACCTCTAGGAGTATATTGCTCTTAAAATGCTAGTAGATAAGGAAACTTGGACCAAACTGAGCCTCTGCATTCAACCCCACCTTCTGAGAACTGCCTGTATCAGCTTTTTGAGAGTCATAAATAGCACGGTTGCAAATTAAAAAATTTCTTTTTTAAAAAAGAAATATCTATTTGTTTGAAAGGCAGAGTTCCAGAGAAAGAGAAAGACAAAAAGAGAGACAGAGAGAGAGAGAGAGAGAGAGAGAAAGAGAATTTTCTATCTGTGGGTTCACTCTCTCAATGGCCACAAGAACTAGAGCTAGGTGAGTCTGAATCCAGGAACCAGGAGCCAGGAGCTTCACCTGGGTCTTCCATGTGGGTGGCAGGGGCCCAAGGACTTGGGCCATCTTCCACTGCCCTCCCAGGCACATCAGCAGTGAGTTGGACCAGAGCATCTGGGACACAAACCAATGCCCTTACAGGATGCCAGTGTCACAGGTGGTGACTTCACCTGCCATGCCACAAGGCCACACATCTGGGCCCAGCAAATTTCTCATATCACCTGGTACTGTGCTAAGAGATGTATGATCATTATCTTATAGAAGCTCAAGTATATTGATTATTTGAGATTTTTCTCTTTTGCTAGAGGAAAAAACTGAATCAGAAAGTTTTGAGTAATTTGTCCAATATAATTAAATTATTGTTTCAAATGTATATCAATCTAACTCCAAATCTCAGGGTAGTGGTACACCAGGCTGCTGGTTTCAGGATTCTTTAACAGCCTCATGCTGTTTGCCTTCCCCAACAAAGTCATGTGACTTGAGGTTTTCAGAATGATATTTAAATAAAATATAAGCAAAAACAGTACATAAACTTTGCTGTTTGTAGGGATCTGCAGCACATCACTTAAATTAAAAAAAAAAAGAGGCTCATTCTAAAAATGTCACTATGGTCTTGATAGGTCCCATGGGCTTCCTCTCTAGTCACCTGAATTATCATGTTTAATCTCTAGTCATTCAAAAACTTGGAAGCCACCATTGAACCACACTTTTTAGTCAGGCAAATTTGAATAAATGAAGAGAACTTCTACCCATATTGAAAGACTTGAAAATGAGTGATTATCATCATTCACTGACTCCATTATTTGGTAATGATATTTATATTTTAAGGGTTTTATCTGCTTTAGATTTGACAGTCATAATTTCTTATAGACTGTCCCCTGGGTTTTTTCTATGTCATATGGGAATGTCAATTCCAGTGTTCCTTGATGTCATACACTGAAACTCTTGGTTTTACAAAAAGAACTAGTGAATATTCAAACTGGGTCAATGTTAGAACCAATGGGACATAATTGGTAAGGAAAATCTAAATTTTCATGCCAAGCCAGAAGAAGGTTCTTCATCTTGTCTGTTCTATCCCCAAGGGGTAGTACTGCAGCTCATATGTATTTAAAATCATGGGTTCACAAAATCAGCTACCTGAAGGGTCCAGCAAGTACAAATGAGTGAGCTGTGTGTGGAAACAAAAATTGAGAGAGCCCTAAGCCTATCTAAGGAGGCAGATTGTCATTTAACATCATCTGATTGTTGCCCTGAAAAATTCAGCACTAGAATTGTCAGAAGTCATTTTTCAAGGTGTTCTTTTGTAGTTGTTCTGATTTTTAGTGTTTTTCAGCTACTTTTTTTTTTAAAGTTTAGAATGGGATGGGCCAAACAAAACACATTTTTGAGCTAGTTTGGCCTATATTCTATCAGTTATTCTACCAGTTAATCAGCTTCTGTTTTATTAATCTGATATGTTCAAAGGTGGGCTGTAGATTGTGGTGACGACTTATGTATCTACAACTCTCACCATGGTCAAATGTGTGTCACTAACTCAACATCTCTCCTACAACATTGAGACCTAATAAGAAAATGGATTAATTACTTAGCAGGTTTTGAAAGGGTGAATAACAGAATGTATATCACAAAATTATTAAATTTGTGTGATAAAATACATTCGATTTATTTTTAATAACCTATTACTGAGAGGGAAGAAGGCAGTTTAAAAGTATTCAAGATAGGGGACCGGTGCCGTGGTGCACTAGGTTAATCCTCTACCTCGGCGCTGGCATCCCATATGGGCGCCAGTTCGAGTCCCAACTGCTCCACGTCTAGTCCAGCTCTCTGCTACCTGGGATAGAAGTAGAAGATGGCCCAAGTCCTTGGGCCCCTGCACCGGCATGAGAGACCAGGAAGAAGCTCCTGGCTCCTGGCTTCGGCACTGCGCAGCTCCGGCCGTTGCAGCCAATTGGGGAATGAACCAATAGAAGGAAGACCTTTCTCTCTGTCTCTCTCACTGTCTGTAACTCTACCTGTCAAATAAATAAATAAAAAATCTTTAAAAAAAGTATTCAGGGTAAAAGAGACAGAAAGATACATAAGAGTATTAGAAAATAGTAAGGGTGGGGAAGGGCGTAAGGAAAACATAAGGGAGGATAGACGTAGAGCAAGGGTGGGAGTCACTCTTGCGACATGGTACATCTCAGAACACTCTTGCAGGCTTGTTGTAGTTAAGACAATGATCTTTAGAGCTCAACTTCTGGCTTGCCCATTATTTTATTTAATTTATTTATTTATTTATTTACAGATCGAGTTAGTGAGAGAGAGAGACAGAGAGAAAGGTCTTCCTTCTGTTGGTTCATTCCCCAATTGGCTGCAATGGCTGGAGCTACATCGATCTGAACCCCAGAGCCAGGCGCCTCCTCCTGGTCTCCCATGCGGGTGCAGGGCCCAAGAGCTTGGGCCATCCTCCACTGCCCTCCCAGGCCACAGCAGAGAGCTGGACTGGAAGAGGAGCAGCTGGGGCTAGAACCTGGCGCCCATATGGGATGCTGGCGCCGCAGGCGGAGGATTAACCTAGTGAGCCAAGGCGCCCCTGGCTTGCCCATTATTTAGCAGTGTGACCCTCCCCTCTTTGAAACCTATTCTCATTGGTAAAGTGAGGATATTAATATTCACATTATGGCGTTACTCTACAAAATAAATCAGTTAAACATTTTTAAAGTGACTAAAACAATGTCTAACATCATGAGCAATAAACAAAAGTTAGTCTTCTATATTATCTTAAAATTAAGCTTTATTTTAATTAAAGATTCATTTTTACACTGATGATTTTTATCATGTTTTTGTTGTCAGATACAGCTGTTGTATTCAATAGCTTTGTGAAAATTTTTGTCTTTGAAAGAGGAATTATTTGTGTCTACTTGTGTATGTATTTTTGTAATTAAATAAATCAATTTTATTTTTATTTACTTGAAAGGCAGAGAGAGAGAGAGACAGAAACAGAGGTCTCTTCAATCCATTGATTCTCTCCCAGAATGCCTGCAACAGTCAGGGCTGAGCAGACCAGACAGGAACATGGGAACTCAGTTGGAGGTCTCCCATGTGGATGACAGAGAATCAACTACTTGAGCCATCATTTGCTGTCTCCCAGAGTATGCATTGTCAGGAAGCTGGGACTGGGGTGCAATCAAGACTGGAACCTACTCATTCTGATATAGGATGTGGGCATCCCAACAGCTGCTAGATCAAACAGCCACTTCTTAATTTTATTTTTGATCACCGTATAGCTGCTCATATGTATGATAAGAAAGCACTGTGTAATGATCAAATCAGAGTGGTTACCTTATCAATAGGGTGACTAGAGTTAACATTAATGTGTATATGTATATGCTACCTTTTAAAAAAATTGTATAAGTTTTTTGAAGATTTTATTCATTTGAAAGGCAGAGTTACAGGGAGAGAGACTGAGAGAAAGGTCTTCCATATGGTAGTTCACTCCCCAAGTGGCTGCCATGGCCAGAGCTGGGCTGATCTGAAGCCAGGAGCCAGGAGCCAGGAGCCAGGAACCTGCTCTGGGTTTCCTGCGTGGGTAAAGGGGTCCAAGCACTTGGGCCATCTTCCACTGCTTTCCTAGGCCGTAAGCAGAGAGCTGCTTGGGAAGAAGAGAACCGGGACATGACCCAGTGCCCATGTGGGATGTTGGCGCGGCAGGCAGAGGCTTAGCCTACTATGCCACAGCGCCAGCTCCTGTATATGTTTTCTTAGTAGAATCTATCCTAAGTCTATCCTAAGGATTAGGATCTATCCTAATCTATCCTAAGAATTGCAGTAGTTTTATCACTGTACTATGACTCTTGTTCTTTCTGCAAAATTAACTCATGTATTTAATTTCCCATCATGTTAAATAATTCTTTTTGGTGGAGATTTATTTGGCTTGGCATTTGGTTTTTAAAGAAACTCAAACTGTCTGAACTTGCTGTATGTATACCATGTGTCACTGAATTTTCTTTTCTGCATCCTTATACATTTTATTTGACTTAAACTCTGCTTATTATTATTCTTTTGGACATAGTTGAGCACCTAGGAACAAGTGGACTTTGAGACAGTCAGTTTTGCAGCGTTTATATTTTCTACTACTCACTATGCTATAACAGCTAGTTCAGTGGTTAATTACCAGTCTGGCCTAGGTGGACTCTTCTACTTCTGATGTTTACCGAACATGGCAAACTTCATATCACCGCTGGATGTCAGTGGAGATGTAGCCTCTGAGTGGCATTTGGAACAATAATGAAAGAATTGTGATAAACTGTGTAAGCTGATTGCTTGAGTGAATTTGTCCTCTTGATGAATTAAATTCCTTAATTAATGTCTCTTTAGAGAATTTATGTGAGATTACCAGATGGATTTTCACTTTTCTAATTCTTGAAAAAGTAATTTAATTTCCCAGTGCTATCATAACTCTCTTGGAAACATTTATTTTGAACATCTTTTCATTATTTAATAGGTGATTTTTGAAAATAGCTTAATTTATCTAAAGCATTCTGAGGGTTTCTTTGCAGTTAAGACAGGAGTGCTGCCTCCCCTTTCTTCCTTCATTTTCATCACTATCCTGCTGAAAGGATTCGCTTCCACTACCTGTACAAACCGGTGACTAGGCCAGTGGTTTGCATTGCATAGACAGAGCCTTATTCCTTCTAACTTCATAACTTCATCTCCAACTTCCTGGTCTGTTTCCTTGCTTTTCCTTTTAGTTCTTACGAAGATTCATTTTTATTTTATTAGGCACACAAATCTATGTTCCCGTTTCTAAAATCGTTATCTTAAGATAGAGAAACATGTCATGGTGATCTTTCTAAAGAATTAAGAAAACCAGAAGTTCAGTGACATGAGAGCTTGAAATGAAAGAAAGCTGAGAAAGGCTGACGACAGTTACATTAGTTCTTGACTGAACCAGCAATAAAAATTATTATCATTATCATTTCTACCTATTTCTGTTCTTAAGGGTGGAAGGTAATTTTGGATGTAATTATAATTTCATACATTTACCATCTGTATTTTGTCACTTTCTCACTAGTCACTTATGTGCTTATATCTAAGTTAACTAAAACAAGGCTTACTTGATAACTATTTTAATTTAATTTTATTTTAATTTTATTGTCCTCTTTACCAATATGCCAACTCTCAAGTCCATCCTTTCTTTGTCTCAACTGTCACATATGCACGCACATTACCACAAACACACATTACTGTTTATACGTATATATTATCACACACACACACACACACACACATATATATATATAATACTATACACATATCACAACAAGTACATACACATGAAGGTATTTTTTAAAAGTTCACAGGAAAAGAAGTTAAAAGACAAATTTATTTTGTTGCAAGGATGTTTTGAAATCTATGCTTACAGGGAGTCTTCAAAAAGATGATGAAAAGAGTGTAATATGAAAGAACTATTCCTGGGGCCAGTATTGTTGCATAGCAGGTAAAGCCACTGCCTGCAATGCCAACATCCCATATGAGCTCTGGTTCATGTCCTTGCTGCTCCACTTCTGATCCAACTACCTGCTAATGGCCTGGGAAAATAGTAGAAGATGGCCCAAGTGCTTGGGACCCTGTTATCCACGTGGGAGACCTGGAAGAAGCTCCTGGCTCCTGGCTTCAGGCTGGCCCAGCCGCAATCATTGCAGCCATCTTGGGGTGTACTGGCAGATAGATGACCTCTCTGTCCTCTCCCTCCCTCTAATTCTGACTTCCAGATAAATAAATAAATCTTTAATAGTGAAGAATGAACTATGCTCAAATTTAAATTTTTTTGTGCCAAAATAAACTTGTCTTTGAATTCTATTTCCATACAGTTTTTGAAGCATGCTTATGTAGATTTATACTCATACATAAGGGTGTGTGTGTTCATACCTTGTAAAACAGCAATTCTGGCAATGGAATCAATCCATTATTTTACTATTAAGTGTTTTTCTCGGAGTTACACATGCTTACATCTCTCTCCATCACATAGCTAGGTTTCCTGTTCCTCCTTACACCATCTTCTCTGCCCACTCCCCATCAGTGTGCCTCAGCTGTATTTCCTTTGCTAGCAGTTGCTGCTCACATTGTGTCTTCAGTTGGGATGTGATGACACTATCAGGCAAATGAAGAACAAGACTCTCTCTTGGGCTTCTGACATTTGAGACAAAGATTACTAGTGCCTTATTCTGTGCCCAGAGACCACTTTCCTTCCTTTATACAGAAAGCATAGTTCATGAGTCTGCTTGTATTATAAGAAACCTTTGTTTCTTCATTTAAAAAGCATTTATATACATAGTAGAAAAAAAGTAATCCCAATGTTTACAGATTTCAGCCAGTCCAATACATAGTATTTTTTAATTTATTTATCTTGCTTAAAAAAATAATGAAAAACTTAGCTCCTGCCCTGACAGGATAACAATTTGGAAGTAATCAAAATAAAAATGAAATAGCTTAGCCCACCAAAAATCTACAACCCTCCTGATATATTACAAAGAACTTAGGTAATGTGAAAAACTACTACCCCAATACTGCAGAGGCAGGGGAATACATAGCTTGTCAGTGAGACAGACTCTGGAGCCAGTAATTATAATACAAAAATTGCTACAGGCTGTGTGTAAAGAACCTTGAGAGTTAGAAACTCCTGGGTCTCCATAGGGAGCCAGCATACACTGGGTAGTTTTACTTCCAGGAGCCCCACCAGGTTCTTTTAGTTAAGATCAGGGACTGTTTTCTCCTGCTACCTGCCACAGGAGGACAAAAGTGACCATTTTTCAATACAGCCATATAATTCCATTTCATAACACAGGTCTGGTCTCAAAGGAAGCTATTTACCGGAGCCCAACCAAGACTCAACTCTAGTCCCCTCCTGCCTTCCTGTCTCACACAGAGGATGAAAAACAGCTAAGAAGCACGTGTGAATGTCATAGCTCAGGGATAAAAGCCAGCAAACTGACTAAGACCTAACCATAGATTATAGAACACTTCCCTTTCCCCCATGACTTAACACCATGTCAGCAGTGCTCCTATATAATAACGAGGATTACTGCCAAAGAACAGCAATGCTCAGACTCTGTTGAACAAGGAGTCTCTAGGAAAATGCAAAAACAACGGTAGATTCAAGAGCAAGGATAGTAGAAGAAACTGAAGCTTCTGTCAGAAAATAATAAACACAGCCCAACTCTTAAAACATAAAACCTCACAAATGAAAGGCTGAGTTACTCATTTCTTAATATTTAGCTTTTTTAGTCAGTTCCAAAGTTCAACAAAAGTAACAGAGCATAAAAAAGGCAAAAAATATATTGTCTGAAGAGACAAAGCAGACAGTAGAATGAGAATCTGATATAGCAGAAATATTAAAATGATTTGACTGGAGTTAAAATAATTATGATATATATAGTAAATGTTCTAATAGAAGAAGTGGACAGTATTTAAGCAGACACAGTACAATGTAAGCAGGAGGATGGAAACTAAGAATCAAAAGGAAATTTTAGAAATAAAAATACTATATCAGAAATGAAAAAAGCCTTTGACAGGCTCATCAATGGGCTAGACAGAGATAAACAAACAGTGAGCTTGACATTTTGTCTATAGAAACTTCCCAAACAGACGCAAAGATGAAGGGAGGGGCAGGATATAAAAGAATTCTGTGACAACTATATGTGATGTGTCACTGGAAAGCCAGAAGGAAGAGAAAGTAATGAACACTATATATAATATTTTCCTGTACATATATACCTATGATAAAGTTAATTTATAAATTAGGTACAGTAAAATATTAGAAACATTAACTTATAGTCAAATAGAACAATCATGCCAGTATATTGAAATACAAGTTATGATAATGTGCTCTCTTTATTTCTCTCTTAAAATATCTTACTACACTTTCACATTTTTACTTAAAAGAAATCCTTTATTACTGCTGTTTTTTATATCCAAATTATCAACATCCTTTTGTGGTTTGAGATCATTAATGAGTGAAATAAGGTTTTTTGCATGTGAGCACTGTGTTAATCTGTAGCTGAAACAGGGTCTCAGTGAGTAGGAGATGTGTGGTCTGTAAAGCACGAATAGGCTGGATGCAGGAAGGATTCACCTTGCGTGTACGGAGTAGGGTGGTGTGAGATTTTTATCCCCTACTCAGAGTGATGCACGATTTAAAATGCATGCATTGTTCACTTCTGGAATTTTCCATTTAATAGATTCAGACTGCAGTTGACTCAGTTGGTAACTGAGACCACAGACATCCAAACCACAGATAAGGAAGCATTGCTGTACACACATGATCATCTGAGGAATGCTGTTGAAAAACTCTGATGGAAGAAATAAAAGGATGTAAATAAATGGAGAGTTATTATATGTTCATGGATAGAAAGATTCAACATTTTTAAGACATCAGGTTTTCTAAAATTGATGTATTGATTCAAGGAAGTCCCAAGCAAACCCCATCGAGTTATTTTGTAGATAATAACATACTGCTCTAAAGTTTATATGGAAAAGCCAAACACCTTAAATATTCAACTAAATATGGAAGAAGGGGGGAAAATGAAGACTGACACTATTTGATTTCAAAACATACTGTAGGCCGGCGCCGCAGCACAATAGGCTAATCCTCCGCCTTGCGGCGCCGGCACACCAGGTTCTAGTCCCGGTCGGGGCGCTGGATTCTGTCCCGGTTGCCCCTCTTCCAGGCCAGCTCTCTGCTGTGGCCAGGGAGTGCAGTGGAGGATGGCCCAAGTGCTTGGGCCCTGCACCCCATGGGAGACCAGGATAAGCACCTGACTCCTGCCATCAGATCAGCGCAGTGCGCCGGCCGCAGCGTGCTGGCCATGGCGGCCATTGGAGGGTGAACCAACGGCAAAAAGGAAGACCTTTCTCTCTGTCTCTCTCTCTCTCACTGTCCACTCTGCCTGTCAAAAATAAATAAATAATAAAAAAAAATTTAAAAAAACATACTGTAATCCTACAGTCGTTAAGACTACTTAGTATAAGACACATAGATGAGTAGAATAGAATGTAGAGAGACTTGGAAATATTCCCACCAAGTTTAGCCAACAGATCTTTAATAAATCAGCAAAGGTGATTTAATGAAGAAGTGACAATCTTTTAAACAAATGGTCAACTAGACATCCATATGCTAAAAAAAAAAGAAGCCAAGAAAAGAATCTAGATACATATTTCATATTTCATAAAACATGGATCAAAGTATATCATAGACCTAAATGTAATGTAAAATTGTAAAATTCTTAGAAGCTAATGTAGGATACAGGTCAACTTGAATTTGATAATGAATTCTCTGATATGATACTATAAGCTTGATTCATAAAAGAAACAAAAGGATGTTAGGTTTCATTAAAATTAAAACTTCTACTCTGTGAAAGATACTGTTAAATGAATGAAAAGATAAGCCTCGGACTGCAAGAAAATATTTACAGAAACCTACATCTCATAAAGAATGTGTATCAAGGGGCCAGCGCTGTGGTGTAGCGGTTTAAAGCCCTGGCCTGAGGCACTGGCATCCCATATGGGTGCTGGTTCTAGTCCCAGCTGCTCCTCTTCCAGTCCAGCTCTTTGCTATGGCCTGGGAAAGCAGTAGAAGATGGCCCAAGTCCTTGGGCCCCTGCACCCACGTGGGAGACCCGAAAGAAGCGCTTGGCTCCTGGCTTTGGATGAGCGCAGCTCTAGCCATTGTGGCCATCTGGGGAGTGAACCAGTGGATGGAAGACATCTCTCTCTGTCTCTACCTCTCTCTGTAACTCTGTCTTTCAAATAAATAAAGTAAATCTAAAAAAAAATGTGTATCCAAAAATATTAAAAGAACGTTTAAATCTTTTAAAACTGCATAATATGATAACAAAAATTCCAGTTATAGAAATGACTAAGAAATCTGGACACTTTACCTAAGATGAGCAAATGGCAAATTAAGGACATGAAAAGCTATGTGTTAGGAAAGTATAAAGTAAAAAAAAAAAATGGTATACCACTGTACAGGCATTAGAATATCTATTTTTTTTTTGACAGGCAGAGTTAGACAGTGAGAGAGACAGAGAGAAAGGTCTTCCTTCCATTGGTTCACCCCCCAAATGGCCTGCACTTGTGCCGATCCGAAGCCAGGAGGCAGATGCTTCCTCCTGGTTTCCCATGCAGGTGCAGGGTCCAAGCACTTGGGCCATCCTCCACTGCCTTCCCGGGCCACAGTACAGAGCTGGAATGGAAGAGAAGCAACCGGGACAGAATCCAGCACCCCGACTGGGACTAGAACTGGGGATGCCAGTGCCGCAGGCGGACGACTAGCCTAGTGAGCCGCGGCGCTAGCAGAACACCTATTTTTTAAAAAAGAGAATACGATGACTAGAGCAGCAGAAACTCTCCCTCATAGTTGGAAATGCAAGAAGGTGAAGCCACTTTGTGAGAGTTTGGCAGTTTCTTACAAAGTGAAAGGCAGTCTTACACAGGATGCAAAAATAGCTCTTCCAGCTATTCATTCAAACAACTTGGAACATGTCCACACAAAAACATGCATATGAAAATCATAGAAGTTTTTTTTTTCATGATTACCAAAAACTGGAAGTAACTGACGTGCTATTCACTACCTAATGGATAAGCGAAGAGACACACCTGGGTATATCCATATAATGGGGTGTAATAAAGAGAAGTGAGGCTTCAGGGCACAAAAAGACATGGGAATGTTAAATGCATATTGCCAAAATAAAGAAATCAGTTTGGAAAGGATACATATTCTGTGATTCTAAAAACAGAGTTCTGGAAAATGGACAGCTGTAGATGCAGTGAAATGATGAGGGGAAGCCAGGGGTTGGGGCAGTATGATCAGGGTGGAAATGTGGAAAACAGGGGATTTTAGGGCAGTGAATCTGTGCTGTACAATACTATCATGGTGAATACATGACACTATGGAGTGGCAAAACTGTTAGAACCAAAGAATGTGAAGAGAGAATCCTGGTGTGAACTATAGAATTTAGTTAAAAGTATGTCAATATGCAGTTATCATCTGCAACAAGTGCACCCCATTAATGCCAAATGTTCCTGACAGGAAACTGTGAGCTGTGTAGAAGGGTTTATGGGAACTCTATACTATCTGCTCAATTTGCTGCAAACATTAAACTTCTCTGAAATAGTTTATTAACTTATAATGAATATACTTAAAGAATATCATTTGATTCCGTTCCATCTCTTACCTTGTAGTGTAAAATAATAAAGATTATTGTTGAAAATTATCATTACCAGTCACAGTAGAACACTGAATGTGTTGTGAATTTGAATTCAGTAATTAACTGGGAGAAGGATTGTCTGCAGTAGTCCTTGAGTAACAAAAAGGTATTTTAAGTAATGGGAACACAAAAAGGTCAGTGCATCTCCTGGGGAAAATCAGCATATACTGACTCCTGAGGTCAGTAGCAACCCTGCTGGGAAACTACAAGGCTGGAGGCAGCAGCATATGATGATGGTGAGAGAAGGTTAGAAAGTATGTTAGTCCAGCCCTTGTACTGACTGTCAAGGAATAGCTTACTATTTTATTCTTTTTAGTATTTTCTTTTTCCACTTAATATCATTGGTTGAACACTTTACTTAACACAGAATTGTTCTTAGCTATTTCAATCCAATTGAAAATTGATCCCTGTTAAAAAATAAGAATGGGAATAGAAGAGGGAGGAGATGTATAGTTTGGCACACATTCCTTCAGACTTATACCTGAAGGTGAGGCTAAAAACTTGCCATGGGACTTCAAATCCTGTTAAGTTGCAGGTACCAATGCATCTTACTAGTTAAAGTGATCAGTTTAAGTTCATAACTGATCATAAAGATATGATTAAGTAGTGATCCCTGTTAAGAGTGGGAATAAGAGAGGGAGGAGATGTACAATTTGGGACATGCTCAATCGGACTTGCCCCAAATGGTGGAGTTAGAAATGTGCCAGGGTATTCCAATATAATCCCATCAAGGTGGCATGTACCAATGCCATCTCACTAGTCCAAGTGATCAACTTCAGTTCACAGTTGATCACACTGTTAGGTCTAAGAGTCAAAGAGATCACACAAACAAGACTAGTGTCTGCTAATACTAACTGGGATAGAATCAAAAAGGGAGAGAACGATCCAACATGGGAAAGGGGGAAACAGCAGACTCATAGAATGGCAGATGTCCTAAATAGCACTCTGGCCTCAGAATCAGCTCTTAAGGCATTCGGATCTGGCTGAAGAGCCCATGAGAGTATTTTAGGAATGGAAAGCCAAGACACTCTGGAAAAAAAAAAAAAAAGAAGACCTAAATGAAAGATCTCTGTGAGTGAGATCCCAGTGGAAAGAATGGGGCCATCAAAGAAGGAGGTACCTTTCTCTGAAGGGAGGAGAGAACATCCACTTTGACTATGACCCTGTTGGAATAAGATTGAAGTCGGTGAACCCCAAAGGCTTCCATAGCCTTGGCAACTCATGACTAGAGCCTAAGGAGATTACTGACGCCATAAACAAGAGTGTCAAATTGTTAAGTCAACAACAGGAGTCACTGTGTGCTTACTTCTCATGTGGGATCTGTCCTTAATGTGTTGCCCAATGTGAAATGCTATAACTAGTACTGAAACAGTATTTTTACACTTTGTGTTTCTGTGTGGGTGCAAACTGATGAAATCTTTACTTAGTATATACTGAATCGATCTTCCGTATATAAAGATAATTGAAAATAAAAAAAACAACAACTTGGTTTTAAATTGGAAATTGCATAGAAAATTAATCAATTTTTAAAAAAATATCATGTAGGATCTCTGTCCTTAATGTGCTGTACATTGTGATTTAATGCTATAACTAGTACGCAAACAGTATTTTTCACTTTGTGTTGCTATGTGGGTGCAAACTGTTGAAATCTTTACTTAATATATACTAAACTGATTTTCTGTATATAAAGAGAATTGAAAATGAATCTTGATGTGAATGGAAGGGGAGAGGGAGTGGGAAAGGGGAGGATTGTGGGTGGGAAGGAAGTTATGGGGTGGGGGAAAGCCATTGTAATCCATAAGCTGTACTTGGGAAATTTATATTCATTAAATAAAAGTTTAAAAAAATATAAAAAAAAGATATGATTAAGTGTCAAATGGATCACATAAATAAAACTCAGTGTCTGATAATAATAATTTATAGAATTAAAAAGGAGAGAGCAATCCAACATGGGAAGCAGGCCATACAGCAGACTCATAGAATGACAGATGCACTAAACAGCACTCTGGACTCAGAATCAGCCCTTAAAACATTCAGATCTGGCTAAAAAGCCTATGAGAACATTTCAGGTATGGAAAGCCAAGACACTGTGGCAAAAAATGACCTACATGAAAGATCTCTGTGAGTGATAGCCTGGTGGAAAGAATGGGCCATCAAAGAAGGAGGTGCCTTTCTCTGAAGGGAGGAGAGAACTTCCACTTTGATTATGGCCTTGTCTAAATAAGGTCAGAGCTTGTGGACTTAAGAGGCTTCCATAGCCTTGACAGCTCATGACAAGAGCCTCGGGTGGTCACTGACATCATAAACAAGAGTCTCAATTGTTAAATCAACAACAAGAGTCTCTGTGTACTTGCTCCCCTTGTAGGACCTCTGTCTTCATTGTGTTGTACTATTAGAATTAATGGTAAAAAATAGTCTTCAAACAGTACTTTATACTTTATGTGTCTGTGTGGGTGCAAACTGTTGAAATTGTTACTTAGTATAGAGTTGATCTTCTGTATATAAAGATAATTAAAAATGAATCTTAATGAAGAATGGGATAGAAGAGGGAGGAGGAGATGGGATGGTTTGAGAATGGGAGGGCTGGTTTGGGGGGAAGAACTGCTATAATCCAAAAGTTGTACTTATGAAAGTTATATTTATAAATAAAAGCTTTCTAAAAAAAAAGAAAGTATGTTAACTTGTGGGTAAAGCAGGTGCAAGAACAAAGTTATGTTTTAGGAATTATACAATATTCATAGGAATAATGTAGGGCTTCAATAAATGTTGAGTTTCCTCCCCTTTAAGGTAATTATTCTTGTGGGTAAATAAAAATTTTTAGTGATACTGAATTAATTACTCATAATCACCAACCATTGAGGGTCAAAATATATTTAGTAGCCTTAAGTTAGCTTATTTTAAAAAAATTTTTTCTGCCTTTAGTTACAGTACTAATTGATCACAGCATATTCCATAATTTCATTTAGATTGCAAACTTCTAGACTATTTTATTTTTATCATTTAAAATGATGATATTTCTAGTTTTAATGATTATAAATTAAATATTGCAGAGGTATTAAATGAATCATTGTGATATAGCTGGTAAGATATGACTAAGTAAAATGCTCTCTAGCTTGGATGACCCATGTTACTTTTTACTTTTAATCTCTATAATAACTAAATATTTTCTTTCTCCAAGGAGGGGGAGCTTATGATCATTCTTCAGAAATGCCCATTTCTTGAAAAAAGAGTATTTAGCAGACACATGTAGAGGATTTTCTTGCACAAATTAAAATTTGGTCAGTTGGTTCTTTATTTAATGCCATTTAATTTCCACAGATCCTTGTGACATTATTCATCATTTAATGAATGTTAATAGTGATCCATAAAAAGTACTTGTCTTAGTGATTTACAACGACTCCAAGCCCCAGCGATGAGAAAATGAGGAAGCTTCATATAATGAGACATGGGCCCTACTACGGCCAAATAGTTTGATGATCAGGGAAATATAATTAGTGAAAGAAGAAAGCTCATGTGGCTTTCTGATTGCTAATTCACTTATCTACAGTTAAATCAAGAGGAAACAAAGTTTTAGGGAAAAGAAAACTTCCCATGTTCACACAGACTTTTCAGACTGCCATTGCTAATTTTTATTTTTATGAGATTTCCTTATTTATCCTAAAATCTGAAATGATTACTTGGATTATCAAACCTAATATTAAAACTTTGAATTTCTGAGTTTTTCCTCAAAATTATCCTAAGTTAATTGCAGCATGATTTTTTTGGTATGTTTTATTCTTTCATGCTTTCAAATTATATATTTCAGAAGATTGTCCTCATTGTCCCTCATACCCTTTACTGAAATGGTGAGATTTAAGTAATTACCTAGATTTAATTTGTTTAGAGTAAATATTTAATTCTAAAACCCAATGAAAATACATCACTTAAGATAATCATAGTTATAATGTATTAAAGATACTTTTTTCTGTAAGATACAAATATTATGTTAAGAAATAGGCTTGTAATTTCATACCTCAACTAAGCCCTTGACCATGTTCCCAAGATTATCTGCCTGTTTTTGATTCTGTCTCTGTCATCAGTGTTGTCAGCATAGTGGTGGCCACATCACTGTATCGATGACTCAGCCTATATTATGCAGGACAAAAGGAAAAAGAATTTCAAATACTCTGTATGACTCAAGCCACTGGAATAGTTTTGGTTCAGTCTCCCGGACTAGACTTCAGAAGAAAAGGGGGAAGCAAAGAAAAAAAAGAAATTAATTAAAAAAAAAACAAACATAATTTTGTAGTTTTCATCCATAACACTGAAAACTGAAGACAGCTAATTCTCAACTTTGGCTATTTCCCATTAACATAAGGGGCCATCTTCACATTTTCTCTAAGAGATGTGAAAAGTAATTCATGTTAACCTAAGAAGATATTCTCATAAAAATATAAAGTCTCATAAAATGAAGAGACAAAGAACTGCAATAAATTACTGCTTGAATAGTATATTTTTCTGATACAGTTAGGATCATAGTCCTTTTAACTGATGGAAGTTGAAAGTCAAGGTTCTGAGATGCCTTCCTGGTTGGCATACTTCAGAAAAATAGGTTCTTTCATGTTGCCCCCAAATTGTGTCTCTGTATTATATGAAAACTTTTGTGCTTTTTCACCCTCTTCTACCTACCTCCAGATATGAAGGTTTTATTTAATAAATATCTTAAAAATCATGAGCCCCTCTTTAAGGTCTTAATTGTACTATAGGAGATGGAGAAAATAGGATGACTAAACGAGTTTATTTTTAAATAGCAAGGTGAGTGTATAGTTGGCTGAGTCATGAGACATCATAGGACCTCAGAACTGCCTGGTGTTTTTCAAATGATTTGAATAAATGTACAGGCTTCTTGAGATAGTTGTTTTGTTAAGGTATTTTTAGTGTTACTAGAATGTACTGAAGTCCACAGTGCATTGTAGAGAGGTGTTGGGCTTCTGAAAACAGATTTCTGGGCCTCACTCTCAGTCTTCGATTTGCTAAAACAAGGGAAGGCCTAAGGATCTCCATCTATTGGGGCCAGCACTGTGGTACAGCTTGTGTTAAGCCACCGCCTGCAACGCTGGCATCTCATGTGGCCACTGGTTTGAGTCTCAGCCTCTCCACTTCTGATCCAGCAGTAGATGGCCAAAGTGCCTGGGCCCCTGCTACCCATGTAGGAGACCGGAATGGAGTTCCTGACTGCTGGCTTTGACCTGACACAGGCAGGGGAATGAACCAGCGGACTGAAGTTCTCTGTCTCTCTGAGTCTCCTTCTTTCTGTAAATATTCCTCTAAATAAGCAAATTAACTAAAAATAAAAAAAGAAAAAGAAAAATAATCTGCATTTCTTTTACAAGTCCCCAGATAGTGCTAGTCCAGAGGCCTTAGCTAGGAGCCCATGCTGCAGTGGAAGAAGTCTGCTTATTGCGCACACACAGATGACTAAACTGGAAGTTAGCAGTCTCAACGCCTAAGTCTCCTTTTATTAATGCCTTTCTGAGAACTTCCTGAATTTTAAACCAGTTTTCTGGTTTCTATCTGTATCCCTTTGGAGTACAAATCCAAATAACATGGTGGCTAGATTTCCTCCCATTTTTATCATGTCCTGGTCCTCTCTCAGGTTGTTAAATCTTTGACAATTTTCAGATATGTTCAATGATTCAGTTTAGTGTTCTTGGCACCAATAGAAATGAAATACTGCTAGAAATTCTAGCTTTTGGAAAGAAAAATAAAGGTAATATTTTTCAAATTAAATTTTGGATAACTGCCACTTGAATACGTCAAATTAATAATAGTTGAAACTTACATATGAAATGTATTCCAAATGAATGTTTAGCTCCGGATGCATGCTTGTTTTATATTCACAGTTTCATCTGGAACTTCAGAATTGGCCTAGATCATACTACTTATTTGTGAAAAGCAATGACACCATAGTTTCTCCAGAAACCTGATGAAATAGAGTAAAATCAGTGGTGATTCCCCTATTACTCATTTAAGACTGTTTAAATGTACATTTTTCTCAAATGTATGAACAGAGCTGATTACTTAAGTTAACAAAGGTGTTAGGAATATGCTTTAAAATTTATCTTTACCTGTGTTTTTTAATCTTTTTAAAACTTGAACACTTTTTAAATTTTTCTGTATTCACTTCATATGTGAACTTCATGTATGTACACAGATATGTTTTGTAAAAGCAAGAGTGAATAGATTAATATCACATAATATAGGATTCATGATCAAAGTAATAGAATGAGGAAAGAAGAGTGTATTATATGAGGGGTAGAGTCTGTGGAGACAACAGTTGTAAATATCTCTTTACCAAATAATATGGCACCTACACAATTTTTCTTTATGTTTATATGTATTTGTATATACATATTTATATACACATATAAATATATGTACACATATACTTACACCTAAGAGAAAAATATATGGGATATTAAATATGTCTTTTTTCACTTAGCATAATGGTCTCCAGTTCCACCCATTTTGTTGCAAAGGTCAGGATTTCATTCTTTTTGATGATTGAGTAACGTTCTTTTGTGTATATATACCATATTTTGTTTATTCACCCATTGATGATGCGTCACTGTTGATTACATACAGTGCTGCAGTAAACATGGAAGTGCAAGTATGTCTTTCATATGCTGACTTCATTTACTTTGGATAAATTCCCAATAGCCAGTCATATAGTAGATCTATTTTTACTTTTTGAGGAATCTCCATATTGTTTTTCATGATGACTGCTCTAACTTACATTCCCAACAACTGTGTAATTTCTACAATGTAGATTTCCCTACAACCTCATCAGCATTAGTTTTTTTTTTTTTGACTTTATGATGATATAATTTTAACTGGAGTAAGATAATACCTTATGTTGGTTTTCATGCATTTCACTGATGGCTAGTAATACTGAGAATTTTTATTTCATTTATTTGTTGGGCATTTATATTTTGTCTTTTGAAAAAGTGTGTATCAGATCCTATGCCCATTTCTTTTTTTTAAAGTTATTTATTTTAGATATAGAGTAATACACATACACAGAGAGAGAGATGGATATAGAGATGAGAGAGAAAAAGAGAGAGAGAATCTTCCAACCACTGTACCACTGTCAATATAATGGAAGTTTTTGTGTGCCTTTTACAATTGTATTGATAGTCCTATAGATTGGGAACTGAGAAGTCAATTGAAATAAGCTAGCATTTACTGATGCAAGAAGTTTCAGATTCAGCTTGAGAGTGCCAACCTGTTTTTACATGGCTAATCAGTACTTCACAACAATAAATCATAGTTGAAATATACTTGTTGTCTTAATCATCTAATGGTTCAATGCACAAGGCACACTGCAGTCTTTAATAAGGTCGTTCAGTAGTCATTAGAGTTAAGTAAGGAGGGTTATAGTGTCCTTCTCAACACCATAAACTCTCTGCTTATACTTATATACATCCTATAATCATGGACATAAACATAAACTACAAAATGAGTTTCTCTGATTTATCAATTTAAAGAGTATGTAACTAGAAATTCTATTCATCTATGTGAAAAGCTAAAATATTTTAGAACCTAGAAGATGTGTTGAATTAATTTTTGTGTACAAAACGTTTTGCTCAAATGGAAATTTTTAGGGCAACATTTTATGTGTGTGAGATATAGGTGTGAGTTGTGAGCAAAGCCAGGTTGTGATGGTCACAGCTAATTGAACTGCCTTTCACTGCAGTGGTTCCAAAGGTGCCCACATAGTTAACCCAGAAGTCTTAGTGAAGAATGGGAAAATCACTGTATTTAAAATTGTATCAATATTCTGGTTTTTCTCAGAGGATTTGTCATGCTATAAGGTGCCAAACATAATATTTTTGTTTTCTTATATATCCACTGATCAATTAATTTACTTTGTCATCCCAGCTCTATGGGCAGTGGGATATGTTTTTCAATGAGATAAACAGTAGGCACTCAACAAATATTTGTTGAATGAGTGAAGATGTTTCCTGTTCAGCAGAGTAAAAGAACAAAGATATATCCCCAGAATTAAAAGCAGGGGAAATGGACATTTAGCCTTGTGTTCACACACTGGTTAAGGTGCCCAGGTTTCATCATCAGAGTCCCTGGGTTTGATTCCTGACTCCGGGTCCTGACTCCAGCTCTTACAGATGCAAACCCTAGGAGGCAGCGGTGATGACTCCAGTCATTAGGTTCCTGCCACCTACGTGGTAGACCTTGGTTGAGTTCTGAGCTTCCAGCTTTGACCCCTCTCAACCCTGGACATTGGTAGCATTTAGGGAGTTAACCAGTCAATGATGTTGGGAGCTCTCCATCTCTGTCCATGAATTTTTTGTTTTTATTGTTGTTGTTTATTTTACTGGCCCATAAAAACACATAGAGTAGTTGGAGCAGATAAAATGTCTACAGGAAAATAACTAATAATATAAAGCCAGGTCATAATTGCTGTCTTTTCAGTAACAGAGGAATTGTGTAGTTTGGAAGAGAGGAAACTGGCTCAAGAGGATCAGAGAAAGCTTCATTGGAGAAATGAAGAAAGGAGTCACTGACTACATGTGTGGCCTTCAATAATTTGCTTAAATTATCTGGGCCTCAATTTCCCCAAATGAAAGCATATTTTTATAGCTAGGTGATCCCTTAGATGTCTAGGAGTTTAAGAAAAAATATTTGAATGAATGGTAAAGATCTGAGCTAGGTTAAAATTAACCATTATGCAGATTTGCTTTGGAAATTGATTAGGCTATTATGAACTCTACAATACATAACACTTTTCTATGGCTGGAGTTGGAATTTTATTGAAAGAGTCAATTTGAAATTAAAGAAAATACAAATGGAATTAAAAGTTTTAAAAGATTTTTTTTCTGGAATTCAGAATGACAGAGAAAGAAAGATAGCTTCCATCTGCTGATTACTCCCCAAATGGCCACCACAGTCAGGTCTGAGCCAGGCAGAAGCCAGGAGCTAGGAACTCCATCCAGATCTCCCAGATGGGTGATAGTGGCCCAAGGACAGTGACCATCCTCCACTGCCTTCCCATGTACATTATCAGGATGCTGGATCAGAAGCACACCAGCCAGGATGTGGACCATATTGGAAACTCTGAAATGGGATGTTGGTGTCATACGCAGTGGCTTAAACCGCTGCACTGCAATGCTGACCCAAATGTATAATTACTTTTAAAACTACTTAGTACTGCCTTCATGTACATAGAATTTCAGACACCGCAGTCGAGTGATATTTCACTGGAGATGGCAAAGTTTTGTACCACACAGTGGCACAGCAGTGGGAGTCTTAGATACAGTAGCCTTGCGGGTTACCTTCTGTTTTCTTTAAGTAAATATTTTAAAATGGAAGAATAATGATACAGAAAATTGTAGGCATCCACTGAATTATCAGCGGTACTAAGAACTTTCTAGGCGCATAGCATAGCGCCCTCTGCTGGCTGTTACCTCCCTCCACAGTAGCAACTCTGACACCAAGCACACAGTTGAATTAGCTTTGATTGTTTTTGAACCTCCCGTATGGAAGCACCCATAATGTACTGTTTTTTTTTTTTTTTTTTTGCGCTTCTTTCAGCATACATTACATTTATAAGATTAATAACACTTATAACTGAAACAATCTCTCTATAGGTGTAGGTATATAAATAATCTTTATTCTATCAACTATTCTCTTTTCCTCATTCTTACTTTCTTGTTCATTGATTGAGTTGTTTAAATATTATTTTCTTATTCCATTTTATTATTTTCAATTGTTTTTCTTTCATATCCATGTACTGGTTTTATCCTGAATCTCGGAGTCAACATGTCTGAGGAATCCTTTACATTCTTACAGATTCTTGGGGATCCCAAAGATTTGACAGTGTGGGATATACATGTATACAGAAACATACATCATATATTAGAAACTGAAACTGAAAAGTTTTAACAGGAAGAATGCACAGTCAGCATTCCGTTAGTTACCACAGTGAGGTGGTTACCACATGCTGTGTTACATCTGGAAAGCACCATATATTTGTGAGAGAATAAGAGCAAAAAAAGCTAATAATATCTTAGTGATATCATGGAAATGCTCATCGCCACACCGACCCCCTGAAAAGTTCTCTTTTCAGAACTTGCTATGCTAGAGACTCAAATACTTACCCCAGTTTACTATAGATTGGTATTTTTTGTGTAGTTTCTGCCCCTTTACTGTGTGCAGAACATACTGTCTGACTTCTGAGGGAGAGAATACAGCAAAAGAGGTGGGAGTGTCCATTGCAAGATTAAGTTTCAAAAAGCTTGTGGTGGGTCCTCTCACTCTCTGAAGTTACCTGCCCTGGAAGAAGCCAGCTGCCTTTGCTAAGCAGCCTCCTGGGAAAGCCCAGGTGGAGAGAGCCCCACCCCAGTGAACGCAGTGAATGCAATGAACTCCGCCCCCTGCCATCTTTGATCTCAGCCTCAGGAGAGCCCCTGAGCTCCAATTGTCCTGCTAAGGCCTCCCAGGTTCCCACTGCGTGGAGACTTGAGATAAGGGCTTATTGTCCAGCTTTTGAATTTGGGAGTTATTTGTTATGCCACAATGGATGCACCTGCTAATACACCTGGTGTATGATTTCTGTCTTTCATTTAAATGCTGTTTTTTAAATCCTTTGTAAGGTGTTAGACTTTAATTTATATTATTTATTTTATTTTGATATTTGCTATGAGTATTTGTTTCAGTGTAACATACCTGTGTTATTTTTCCCTTACTGACCTTTTTTGGATTATTTTTAAATTCTATTTCATTTCCCTCTAATAATGTGTTATTTATGAATTAATTAATTTGCTCTTAGTGTTTACTGTAGAGATTACAACATATATACTTACCTATTTCAATTTGAAAAGTTGACATTTTCCCCTGCCCTAGTAATTCAAAGAACACTAAAAATATAAATTCTGCTTACTGCCTTCTGCCTTTTGTTTCATGTGTGTTTTACTTCTGTGTGTGTTTAAAATACCATAAGTCCTAGAATCATAATTTTGTACAAATAGTATTACATTATTTATGTGTTTCCCATTTTCTGGTTCTTAATTCTATCCTTTTCAGTGTTTCCATATTGAATCATTTTTCTTTTTTCTGAAGAATTCTCTTTGTTGTGACTTTTAGTTCAGATTTTCATGTATCCAATATTTCGATTTTGTTGTCTGAAAATGACAATTTTATATTCATATTTGAAGAATATTTTCACTGGGAATAGTAATTTTGTTTGACATTTACCCAGTTTTAGCTTATTGAGGATGTCATTTCAGTAGGCAATGGAATGTCTTCTGTCTTCCCTTACTTCTGTGTGTGCTGTAATTCAGTATTTTATCTATTTCCCTGTTACCTGGATCTTGGCCTCACATTCTTGGGTTGGTTGTTTCCCAATGTTTGCAAACAGCAAGTTAGCAGGTTTTCAGTTTTTTTTTTTTTTTTTTTTTTTTTTTTTTAGCCTACTTTTATAGTCATAAGATGGAGAGTGAGTCTGTTAGTAGCTATTAAAAAAGCCAGAACCTGGGGCAGGCATTTGGCCTAACAGGTAAGCTGCTGGTTAGGATGCCCACATCCCATAGTTCAGTGCCTGCTTTGCATCCCCAGCACTGCTCTGGTTTCACAGACCCTGGGAAACAGCAGTGCTGGCTCAAGGAGCTGGGTTCCTTCCACCCTGGTGGTAGATTTGGAGTGACTTCACAGGTTCATCTTCTGCTATAGCCCAGCTCACTGTTTTGTGGGCATTTGGCATATTCTCTCTCTCTCTCTCTCTCTCTCTCTCTCTCTCTCTCTCTCTCTCTCTCTCTCTTTCTCTCTCTTGGTTTCTCTGCCTCCCTCCTTCTCTCTCAAGTAAAAATAGTTAAGAGCAGAGGTCCAGGTGGTCTTTTCTGAGTAAGCATTAAGTCTCTAACTATGTTAGACATTTACTTAATAGATTAAGAAGAAGGACATGCATTTTATATTCTTTTTCATAATGTGAGCATACAAGTTGATCCATTATGGATCAATTATGAAATTGCCTTTGAAATTGCATTTATGATCCTTTTGATAGGAAGAATATTAAAGTCAAAGATGGTAAGCACCTAGATAGAGCCCGATTTGTCTTGTAATTCCCATGCATAATGTATCACTTTGGGGAGGGATGAGAAGTACAGTTAAGGTGAGAAAAAATTAATTGATATAAATCATCAGGGAATATAGACTGGCCTTTTAAATAGCTGCAATTCTCTTCTACAGAAAACGAAGAGTCACATGGGTCTCTCAAGTTACATTAAGGTCACAGACCATAATCACATTGTGATTTAGACAGAGCTTTTACAAAAATACAAGCAGAGGAGAGTGATATTACATTGGAGAAATTATAGAGCAGTCTCTTGAGACTAAGGAAGTGCCAGCTGAAGTGCATTATCGACAGGAACAGAAGGATGAAGTGTGGCTGCCCCCCGTTTCAGGGGAGCAGTCTGTTGGATTTGGTGATGTACAGGGCGTAGAGAGGAGAGATGCACAATGAGGAGGTGCCAGACTATTTATTAGTTTATTAAATAGAAATCGTGTTACTTAAGCAGTAGAAAGTCATGGAATAAGTGGAAATTGGCAAATATGAAATGTTTGTGGTCAGAGCTGCATTCTCAAGATCTGTTGTTCTGGTTGTGGAAAATCACTGTAGAATGTTGAGTCCATCACATGTCACGGGAAGAGTCGGGGCTTCCAGTGCATGCAGAAAGCCACTGTTTTGTACTGGATCCCAACAGTGCAGCAGGTGCCGAGGACAGGAGCTGTGGCCACAGCAGGGACCTAACAGTGCTTTGTAAGTGGACTCTGAGGGAAGCTATTCATCACTTGTCTCTTCCTGTGACTCAGTCTCTGCTACAAAGCCAGTGAGAACTGCAGGTTCATCAGCTGGTAACCTTGGCAAACAGGGCAGACAAAAGCTGAGAAAGGCAGGTGATGAAACCTATGTCCTTTCAGCTGCGTTCACTATGATGTCAATTTAATGTGCAGATGTTGATAATGAAGCTAACAGATCAGCCTTGATCTGGGGAAGGAAATGCTGATTTTAACTGCTTCGTGATTTGTAGGAGAGCATAGTAATTGCTAAGGAGTGCTAAAAATTTGTGTTTTATGGGGAGCTACTTAATAATTTTGTTGCTATTAAAGTAACATACTGGGCCGGAGCCGTGGCACACTAGATTAATCCTCCGCCTGTGGCACCGGCATTCCATATGGGCACCGGGTTCTGTACTGGTTGCTCCTCTTCCAGTCCAGCTCTCTGCTGTGGCCTGGGAAGGCAGTGGAGGATGGCCCAAGTCATTGGGCCACTGCACCTGCGTGCGAGACCGGGAAGAAGCTCCTGGCTCCTGGCTTTGGATCGGTGTAGCTCCAGCCGTTGGGGCCGATTGGGGAGTGAACCAATGGAAGGAAAACCTTTCTCTCTCTCTCTCTCTCTCTCTCACTGTCTGTAACACTACCTATCAAATAAATAAATAAAATTTTTAAAAAAAGCAACATACCATTACTATATAAAATTGGGGAGATAAAAATAAAATAAAATATATTATCCATAATCTTTGCATACAGAAATAGGTTTTCATTTAGAAATAGGTTTTCAGATATTTATTTCTAAATTTCTGAAAAATAGGCTGAAATGTTTTTAGGATGAAAAACATTATACCTGGAACAATATACAAATTTTGTAAAAATGAAAGAACAGTCATTTTTTTGCCACTGAAATGAAGGTAAAAATATTCTAATTTGAAATGTCTTCCTTTTGCTACCTTAACTTAACTCAATCTAAAATAAATATCTTTGTCATATAAAACTGTAATAAAAATGCTGTTATTTGAAATTTGAAAGCAGGCATTCCTTACTCTGTGTTTGAAAGTAGGTCTTTTATAAGCCATTAGTTGCATACAAAATTTTAAAGAATTCTTTTCCACATAGTATTAAATATTGCCACTGTTTTTTTTAAGATATATTTATTTATTTGAAAGTCATAGTTACACAGAGAGAGGAGAGGCAGAGAGAGAGAGAGAGAGAGAGAGAGAGAGAGAGAAAGTCTTCCACCCGCTAGTTCACTCCCCAGATGACCACAACAGCCGGAGCTGTGCCGATCTGAAGCCAGGAGACAGGAGCTTCTACTGGGTTTCCCACATGAGTACAGGGGCCCAAGGACTTGGGCTGTCTTCTACTTCTTTCCCTGGCCATAGCAGGGAGCTGGATGGGAAGTGGAGCAGCCGGGACTCATGAGTAAATATAGGCTAAAATGGTACATCGAGCACAAGTAGGAATCTGATAATAATTCATGGAAAAATCACTAGAAATTACAGAACACACATTTTTACTTCTGTAATTCTGTGACTGCATTAAAAGCCAAGAAGGGGTTCCTTGGTGACTGGCAAAACCCAGCAGGATCAGGAACCCTTATGTCCTTTTTTGCAGTCACTTTCTCTCTTTCAGTGCCCGGGTGCTGCCAATCGCAGCAACTCTCTTGAATATAAGGACACAAACACAAGTGAGACTCACCTAATGTTTGATGAATATTAACACCTTGAAAAAGAGTCATCAACTGATCAGCTCCTGTCCTGACTTTAGATGTACAATGTAATACTTTATCCTTTTTAGTATTTGTTGTTGTTGTTGTTCTAGTACTATTGGTTGAACTCTGTAATTAACACACAATTATTCTTAGGTGTTTAAATTTTAACTGAAAAGTGATCCCTGTTAAATCTAAAGGTGGAAAAAGAGAGGGAGGAGATGAACAATTTGGAACATGCTCAATCGGACTGGCCGCAAATGGTGGAGTTAGAAATGTGCCAGGGGATTCCAACACAATCCCATCAAGATGGCATGTACCAATGCCATCGCACTAGTCCAAGTGATCAACTTCAGTTCACAGTTGATCACACTGATAGGTCTAAGAGTCAAAGAGATCACACAAACAAGACTAGTGTCTGCTAATACTAACTGGGATAGAATCAAAAAGGGAGAGAACGATCCAACATGGGAAGCGGGATACACAGCAGACTCAGAATGACAGATGTCCTAAACAACACTCTGGCCTCAGAATCAGCCCTCAAGGCATTCGGATCTGGCGGAAGAGCCCATGAGAGTATAGCAGGCATGGAAAGCCAAGATGTCATGGAAAAAAAAAAAAAAGACCTAAATGAATGATCTCTGTGAGTGAGATCCCAGTGGAAAGAACGGGGCCATCAAAGAAGGAGGTACCTTTCTCTGAAGGGAGGAGAGAACTTCCACTTTGACTATGACCCTATCGGAATAAGATCAAAGTCAGCGAACTCTAAAGGCTTCCATAGCCCTGGCAACTCATGACTAGAGCCTAGGGAGATTACTGACGCCATGAACAGGAGTGTCAAATTGTTAAATCAGCAACAGGAGTCACTGTGTACTTACACCCCATGTGGGATCTGTCCCTAATGTGTCGTCTAAAGCGAAGTGATGCTATAACTAGTACTGAAACAGTATTTTTATACTTTGCGTTTCTGTGTGGGCACAAACTGATGAGGTCTTTACTAATTATATACTGAATTGATCTTCTGTATATAAAGAGAATTGGAAATGAAAAAAAAAAAACAACCTGGTGTTAAAATGGAAATGGCATAGAAAATTAATTAATTTGAAAAAAAATTATGTAGGATCTCTGTCTTTAATGTACTGTACATTGCTATTTAATGCTATAATTAGTAATCCAATGGTAGTTTTTTCACTTTATGTTGCTATATGGGCAAAATGTTGAAATCTTTACCTAATATATACTAAACTGATCTTCTGTATACAAAGAGAATTGAAAATGAATCTTTACATGAATGGAAGGGGAAAGGGAGCGGGAAAGGGGAGGGTTGCAGGCGGGAGGGAAGTTATGGGAGGGGGGAAGCCATTGTAACCCATAAGCTATACTTTGGAAATTTATATTCATTAAATAAAAGTTTAATAAAAAAAAAAAGAAAAGAAAAAGAGTCATCAAAGCTTACAAGCAGAAAAACTCAAGTCCAAGAAGGGAGACTTAGTAGATCAAGAAGAAAACATATTATTTAAGTAAACATAAGTTACATTCTAGCATTCAAAAAAAATGGCTAATGGGAAATCATGAAGACAAAAAAAATGTGAGGGGCCAGCGTTGTGGCTCAGAAGTTTAATGCCCTGGCCTGCAGTGCCAGCATCCCGTATGGGCGCCGGTTCTAGTCCCGGCTGCTCCTCTTCCGATCCAGCTCTCTGCTATGGCCTGGGAAAGCAGTAGAAGATGGCCCAAGTCCTTGGGCCCCTGCACCTGTGTAGGAGACCTGTAAGAAGCTCCTGGCTCATGGTTTCAGATCGGTACAGCTCCGGCCATTGTGGCCATCTGGGGAGTGAACCATCGGATGGAAGACCACTCTCTTTCTTATCTTTCTCTGCCTCTGCTCTCTCTTTGTAACTCTGACTTTCGAAAAAATAAAATAAATCTTTAAAAAAATGTGAATTTTGAAATAAAAATCTATCTCTATTAACTGGCCAACACAAGATCACACAATGAAAATCAGTAAGTTAAAAAATAGCACTAAAGAATCAGTGGATGATTGAAAAAGATAAAAAGAAGGTAAAATACTATTCTGAGGTTTCAATTTCCTCATGGAAAGTGACCAAGAAAGGGGAAAAAAGAATCATTTACAAATAATGACTATACAAAACAATCATAGAGGAAAAAATACAGACCTAAAAAAATTTTTATTCTGTTATTGGGAACACAATTAAGTGAACAGAATGAATGAAAACGACTTCCTTTTAATGCTCATTTATAAAAAGAATGATAATAAAAAGAATGATAAATGATTATACACATGAAAAAATAAAAAAGGAAGTAGATGAGATTCAATTCATATCATATGTCTTTTTGGTAAAAGGAGATAAAAGAAAACAATTCAGGGACTGGTGTTGCAGCTTAGTGAATTTCGGTAATTCTTGGAATGCCTGTATCCCCATGTCGGAATGTCTGGGGTCAAATCCCACCTTCATCTCTGCTTCCGATCTAGCTTCCACTAATGCGTCTGGGGGGCAGCAGTTGCTGGCACAAGTGCCTGAGTCCCTGTCACCCACGTAAGGCACCCAGATGGAGTGTCTGTCTCCTGGCTTCAGCCTGGCCCAACCCCAACGGTTTTGGACATTTGGGAAGTGAACCAGCAGAGGGAAAATTCTCTCTTTCTCTTTCTCTCTCTCTGTGTGTGTTTCAAATAATTTTTAATGCATACATAAACATTTAAAAAGAATACAGTAAAAGCTAACAAGATTGGAGAAATCATTTTTCTTGAGATTTACTTATTTAGAAGGCACAGTTACAGAGGGAGAGACAGAGAAAAGAGGGAGATCGATCTTCCATCCACTGGTTCACTCCCCAAATGACCCCAGATAGTGAGGGCTGGGCCAGGTTGAAGCCAGAAGCCTGGAACTCCATCTGGGTTTCCCACAGGGGTGGCAGGGGCCCAAGCACTGGAGCTATCTTCCTTTGCTTTCCTGGGTGCATTAGCAGGGAACTGATCAGAAATGGAGCAGGTGAGACTCAAACCAGCGCCCAACTGGGAGGCTGGCATTGCAGGCAGAGGCTTATCCCTGCAATATATTGGTCCCTGGGATATAATCTAAGAATTACTCATGCAATTATGTCCTCATATGTTAACAGTGAAATATTGAGGTTCATTAACATTTGCAAAGTCTCAGAAAGTTTTACTACCTGTAAACTCTACTGGAAAGAATTGTAGAAAGTTGATAAAGTCCAGTGTAATATAATGCAAGCAAGCAAGCAAAAAACCCAAGAAGCAATGGCAAGCTAAAAAGCCTTTAAATCTATTTATTGCTGAGTGTTTAATGAAAAAATAAAGCATGTACAATACTGTGTGTGTGTAATAAGCAATGGAGCCAAAATAATACTAAAATCGACATGAAGAGAAATAATAGAACTAGTAGCAAATTGGCCGTGTAACAAATAAATCAATGGAACAGAGTAGAATTGTCTATAAATACTTCCTTATAGAGAGCAATCTTCATCATATACTAATAAAGTCAACTTTTCAAAAAGGGTTGTTCGTCCATTCAGGAAATTGTTTAGGAATAATTGTCTGTATATTTGGATTTGTGTATATATGTACTAACCTTCTCAAGAACAATACAATAAACCATGTGGAAACAAACATTTCTTTATTTGCAGTAATATATTTTCACTACAAAGTTTTCCTAAATTCTACACAAATTTTAAATCCTTCCAGCAGAAATCTTTATTTAGTATATACTAAGTTGATCTTCTGTATATAAAGATAATTAAAAATGAATCTTAATGAAGAATGGGATGGGAGAGGGAGTAGGAGATGGGATGGTTTGTGGGTGGGAGGGTGGTTATGGGGGGAAAAACTGCTATATTCCAAAAGTTGTACTTTTGAAATTTATACCTATTAAATAAAAGTTATCTAAAAAAACAAAATTTTATTTTTAACAAGTGGTCGATGGAAAAAAGACTCTTCCTTATTCTAACTGAAAATCAACAAGTTTTGTGATTTTTTTATCATTCTTAAATAAATAAAAATCTAATAATCATTTTATGGAAAAAAAAGATGTTCAAATGACTCTTTGGAATAATATTATGCAACTTTTAGTTACAAGGCACTTTATTAAATCCAACTGGAAATAAGCCATAAAATGACTAATAAAATAACTACAAATGTAAACCTTTTTTAAAAAAAAATTTGTTATTTGAAAGTCAGAGTTACACAGATAGAGAAAGAGAGGCAGAGAAAAAGAGGTCTTCCATCCACTGGTTCACTCCCCAGTTGGCCGCAATGGCCGGAGCTGTGCCAATCTGAAGCCAGGAGCCACGAGCTTCTTCTGGGTCTTCCCACGTGGGTGCAGGGGCCCAAGGACTTGGGCCATCTTCTACTGTTTTCCCAAGCCGTACCAGAGAGCTGGATTGGAAGTGGAGCAGCCGGGACTCAAACCGGTGCCCATATGGGATGCCAGCACTGCAGGCAGGGGCTTTACCCACTATGCCACAGCGCCGGCCCCAAATTTAAACTTTGAAATGACTAAAGTAAAACTAAGTCAAAGGTAGTAATTGGCTATCTGGGAAAGTATTTAGACATTTGTAATAGATAATTATAGTCAAATTAAAGAATTCCTACAAAACCACTAGAAAGCAAAGCAAAATTATGGAATTTTCACAGAACCTAGGGCAAAGCAGAGGAGCACTCAGTTAACAAAGTATGCAGTATAAAAGCCTGACATCCACCCCTGCCATTCCAGCAGGGGCCAGGAGCCATGTCCTTGTGGTTTTGACTTCCATCTGCCTGAAGACCATGTCTCAGAGTTTGGTGGCCGTGTATGTCTTCTTTTGAGATCCATCTCTTCCGGTCCTTTGACATTTTCTCTTTTCGTTCCTCATTCAGAGTCGTAATATACTCCCCTCTTACAATGCAGAGATTAGCTGACATCATGGCTGCACGCGATAATAAATATTTTAACCAAACAAAACAATTAGAAATTTACAGACTAAAATGATTTTTTAAGTCAGAGCTAATTATTCTCTGAAACTACACTTAATTTAAAGCATGATTTTTATTGTAATTCGCCACAACTCTGTATACGCTATGGTCATCCTGCATCTTGATTTTTTTAACGTGTGTATTTTTCCTGTGCTGTGCTACTCTTTTTTGTAAACTGAACCCGATTTCATGTTATTAGAAATATCTTTTCACAGAGGAAGATGACTACATCTGACTTTATCTTACTCTAAGAAGTGCAGTTCCTACCACTAAGCCACGTAGAGTCAAAGCAATGATCCACATAACTTAGGGAGCAGTAGATTTACTTTGACGATTACCCTGATTCCAAGCTTTGCCTTTGGAATTAATGAGGTTTACTTTGTAAGCCCACAGAATGTCTTGTATTCTGGGTGATTGATTAAAGAGGCATTGTTCTAAGCACACAGAATTACTATTATGTATCTCAAGGGCATAGTGTATGGGTGTGAGTCACCGTGAGTATGCATGATGTGTACATGTGTAAAAAATGTAGTACTTAACAGCTTTTGTATATATCTGAGCTACTGTTGGATTGCTTCCCCCCCTCCCATGTTTCCATCACCTCCCTGAAGCAGGAAACATGCCTGTTTTTGTCTTCTGTTGCCTCTCTAGTGCTTGACATAGGCAAAGCCCTCAATAAGGCTTTGCTGAATTAAAGAAATGAAGGGCTCACAATTGTGGAGTCAATTATTTGATGACCAGTTGGATGGAAAAAATTAATATTCCTGACAAACCTCAGGACGCTGTATCATTCTCACTCTGCTTTACTGTTATTGGTAATTAAAATGTATTATTTATTGATCTATTATTTGTTTCCCCAACCAGGATAATGATTGTCTGAGACAATCACATGAGAGAAAAAAATTGTGAGCCCATGGACTTTACCTTTTTGTTCTCTGCTGCAGCCCAGCGGAAACATTCTGTCATGAAAACGTTTTAGGAAGGCATGAATAGATAGAGTTGAAGATTTCTTAACCCTTGTAGGATATAAATGTAGGATATAAATGTAGGATATAAATGTAGGATATAAATGTAGGATATAAATGAGTTATAAATGAGTTATAAATCAGTTAATGACATCATTCAATGAAGTAATTAACTATCAAAGTGTTGATTGTTTGATTGACTTACTCATTTGGTATCCACCATAGGCCCTGGAAAGAGAATAGCTAATATTTTGAACATGGTTCCTGATATCCTAGAAGTGTTCTATTAAATACTCAGGTTTAAAACTCAGTGCTTTAGAAGTTTGAACAAATAAGCCAAAATATTTTAGTTGCCAAAAATTAATCAAATAGCTTTGTGGTTTAATGTTTTTCCCCTCTGGAGCAACATAACATTTGGCTACAGTTTTCATTTGAACCAACCAAATGATATAGAATAATATGATAAGAATGAATAACGTTTATGAATAGGTACAAATCTTAATCAAATAATTCAGCATTTTGTTGTCATAGTGTTCCTGAATATTTAGAGACACAAAATCTACTTTATTTTGGAAATTGCCATCATGTAGGCTAGAACAAATCTTTTTCAAGATGGAACTCTCATTTTTTTGTTAATTCAATTTTTTTTTCATTTTTTAACTTTATTTAAAGAATATAAATTTCCAGTGTACAGCTTATGGATTACAATGGCTTCACCCTCCCATAACTTCCCTCCCACCTGCAACCCTCCCATCTCCCGCTCCTTCTCCCGTTCCATTCGCATCAATATTCATTTTCAATTTTCCTTATATACAGAAGATTAATTTAGTATATATTAATTAAAGATTTCAACAGTTTGCACCCACATAGAAACACAAAGTGAAAAATACTGTTTGAGTACTAGTTATAGCATTAAATTGCAATGTACAGCACATTAAAGACAGAGATCCCACATGAGGAGCAAGTGCACAGTGACTCCTGTTGTTGACCCAACAAATAGACACTCTAGTTTATGGTGCCAGTAACCACCCTAGGCTCTCATCATGAGTTGCCAAGGCTATGGAAGCCTTCCAAGTTCGCCGACTCTGATCATATTTAGACAAGGTCATAAAAGACAGGGTGAGGATAGTAACCAATGATCCTAAGAGTGGCGTTAACCAGGTCTAAACAATTATACAGCATTAAGT
Source organism: Lepus europaeus (assembly GCF_033115175.1). Classification (NCBI taxonomy): domain Eukaryota; kingdom Metazoa; phylum Chordata; class Mammalia; order Lagomorpha; family Leporidae; genus Lepus; species Lepus europaeus. Next base: position 157,336,117 of record NC_084830.1, on the reverse strand, counting down.
GGGGAAGAGGACCATCAGTACACACAGGTTGGGAGCAGAGCCATTGGAGGTAGAGTAGAGGTTATAATTAGAAAGGAATGAGGCCCAAGTATGCTAGACAGGGTCTAGAACAAAGGACAGAGTCATTATTAGAGGAGCTAAGAAAGGTGCTGTCTAAGCTACAATTAAGTTTTCTGATTGAGAGGCAAATAGAACCTGACAGAAGGGGCTTGATAATAATCTGGTGGGCTTTAGTCCTTGTAAGTTAAGAGGCTCAGACCTATCTATCTCTTCACATGGGGTACATCCTAAGGGAGGTGTGAACCTCCTAGGGGAAGGCACTCTGTTGACTTTCATTACTTGGCTGGCCTGGGAGGAGAGCTGGCCAGGTAAAGGCAGGGGGCATCTCTAACAAGAAATTTACAGTTCTGCCTGCAATGTTGCTGACCCTACTTGGCCGTCCCCTCAGCTGCAGTGGTCACTTTGGAAGTTGGGCTGAGTGAAGGGCTTTTCAACTTAGAGCCAATAAGATCTGTGGCTCTGACCTGGGCATCCTTCGACTCCAGGGCAGGTCCATTTCCAGTGATCCAACTCTTGGCAGAGCTGCCAGGGCTCTTCACAAGCTGACTTCTGCTGAAGCCCAGGCTTAGCACATTGAAAGTCACTTCAGTAGACTGACCTGTTGGGTCTCCTTGAGGGCAGATCACTGTACAGATCGGCCATTAATAGGCCTGCCACCCATTGCTTCTGATGCCTAGCTTTCTTTTCCTCCTGGTTGTGTTAAAGCAGACCAGAGGATGTAAGTCAAGGGAGTGCCCAAGTCCCATCTCTAATCTTCGGTGGCCTGAACTACAAGTCTATAGTCACAGGCATGTTCTGTAGTAGTTTTTCTAAGGTAGACAATGCCCATGAGGAAAATTATATTCTCACTTTAAAACTTTCTTTCCCTTTTGTCTGAAAGGGAGGTTTTTTCTACTTACTGTTTACTTCGCTGATGGCGAAGTGAATCTAGCTATGAGATTATTATTTAAGCTCTTATTTTGGCTATGCTATTACAGAAAAATGTTAGCCATCTCTTTGATAAGGTCTAAAGATTAAATTGTGCATCCTACAGATTCCTTCATAATAGAATTAGTTTCCTACCTTGAGGAGAATAGAGAAATGAAAGAACAAGTTGGGCTTAGAATAGAGAAATGAGGGAGCAAGTCCTAGATCGCTTGCTGACAATAGCAATTTTACATGAATACTTAGCAAACCGTTTCAACCATTAGATAATAACTTAAGACAACATTTACCAGAAGGTCCAATGCCTTCTATAACTTTTAAGAATCATGTATTTGAAAACACCTCTTAAATATCTAACATGGTGTAGTTTGTTTAACCAGTAAACTTGAGCACAACCATCTAAAATGTTTTTAGTTTCTTTCTACCAAAAGTATAAAACATATGATGCAGAGATTCAGGTCACATGAATTAAAATGTATCTTTGATTAATTTTAGCAGCTTAAATTTATGGACAATCTTATCTATAAGCCAATTAAAATAAATTCTTAATAAAATTTCCCCATGTGGACATACAATATGTACACACATACAACATAACATAATAGACCAATATAGCAATTTTAATAATAGCTTTTAAAATCTTTAACTCTTTTTGTAGATTGCCAGTAGATTTGAATTGCTTTTTGTTTTTAGTAACCTCAGTTAACCATACTTTCTCTCAGTTGGTACTGTTAATACATTATTGGCTTCATCTCTTTATAGAGCCATCCCAAAGTACTGAATGCAATAGAAGTGGCTGGAAAAAGTCCATACGAACCTATAGGAGGACAGCTAAACACAGAACCAACAACGCTTTTGTTTTATGAGCAGCAAATCATATATAACTGTGGATGACAAAAGACTTTAAGTTGCCATGTTTAAAATTATAAACTCATCAACCAACAAGAGGCACTTGCTTACTTCACAGTATTTTTGAAAGCACCTGTAGGATTTTACAAGTATTTAAACCTTTAGGCCTCTGGGGCTTTCTCATTAAGATAACTATCATGTCTAGTAACAAAAGATCATTAGACTTTTTAATTCTCAAACATTTTTATTAATAGCATTTTCTATTATAAAAACTTAAAGTTTGGTACCACATCACATCTTGACAGTACTTCTAATATAATCCAAATAGCCTGATTAGTTGGTGTCTCTATAAGATGAGAGACATAGGTTCTTTGATTTTTTCAGTTGGGCCCAAACTGGAAAAACCAAAGTCCAAGATTTACTGGAAATTTTAGAGTCCAGATTGTTTGGAACTTTGATTTTTTGAATGCCTGTCAAGAATGCCAAGAAGGCTCAAAATCCAAAATATCTGGTTGAAATAAGATTCCTTAAAATCATGACATAACATAGATCAAATTTGATCATTGTTACAAGGTAATTATTCAAATCTTTGAAAATAAGCACATATTTAAATAACCCATTGCTCTTAATAAAAATTCAGCTGTTTTTGAATAATTAGAATTTAACAGACATCAAGAGAACATGATAGATTACTTTAACACATTGCTTTAACAGAGAATCAGATTTTAATTCTATGTCAAAGAGAAATTGAGCTTCCTGTGATCTTTTGCTGTGAGGTTTCCTTCCTTTACCTTCTTTCATATTGGTGACCATGTTTCTGTGTTTCTGTGTGTAACACATCTTTAAGTATCTTTTGCAGGGCAGGACGAATGGCAACAAATTCTTTCAATTTCTGTTTGTTATGAAAAGTCTTTATTTCACCTTCATTCACAAATGAGAGCTTTGCAGGATATAATATTCTGGGCTGGCAATTTTTCTCTCTTAGTACCTGGGCTATGTCTTGCCATTCCCTTCTAGCTTGTAGGGTTTCTGATGAGAAGTCAGCTGTGAGTCTAATTGGAGATCCTCTGAGAGTAATCTGACATTTCTCTCTTGCACATTTTAGGATCTTTTCTTTCTGTTTCACTGTGGTGAGTTTGATTACAACATGTCGTGGTGAGGATCTCTTTTGGTCATGTTTATTAGGGGTTCTATATGTTTCCTGTACTAAGATGTCTCTGTCCTTCTCCAAACCTGGGAAATTTTCTGCTAGTATCTCACTGAAAAATGCCTTCTAATCCTTTCTCCCTCTCCATGCCTTCAGGAGCTCCTAGAACCGAATGTTAGGTTTTTTAATTGTATCCTGTAGATTCCCGACAATATTTTTTAGATTTCTAATTTCCTCTTCTTTTCTTTGGTTTGCCTGTTTTCTTTCCTGTTCTCTGTCTTCTAATTCCAATATTCTCTCTTCTGCTTCGCCCATTCTGTTTTTAAGGCTCTCTAATGTGTTTGTCATTTGATCTATTGAGTTCTTCATTTCATTATGATTCCTTGTCACTATCACAGTTTCATGTTCCACTAGTTGTTTCATTTCATTCTGATTCCTCCTTAATATTTCATTTTCACGAGAGAGATTTTCTATCTTGTCCAAATTAAGGATTTCTGTAGGTCAAGAATTTGTTTTTGAGAACTTCTTAATGTTCTTATCAATTTTTTTTTAGATCCGCTTCTTGCATTTCTTCGATCTCATCATCTTCATAATCTTGAATTGGGGTGTCTTTTTCATTTGGGGGTGTCATAGTGTCTTCCTTGTTCTTGTTACCTCGGTTTTTGCGTTTGTTGTTTGGCATGTTGGAGATATTTGGTTTCTTCACTGTGGTGTTTTTTCTTGTTACACTATGGCTCTATATTAAGTGGACTGTCTGCTTTCAGTGGAGCCTTACAGGCTTGAGATGAGTGTGGACTGAGAGCTGTGTTTGGTTCCTCAGGGTTGAGGGTGTGTCAAAGATGACACTCCCAGATTAGGAGTGGTAAATCTCTCTTTCATTCTTTTTTTTTATTCAAAAGGGAAGTAATTCCACACAGCTGAGCGGAATTGGAGGTAGTTAGCAGGCAAATGATATACCCACAGGAGCCAGAGATCGGAAGCTCTCTCCCAAGGACCACACAGGGAATCTCTGCTGCCCTCAGTGTGGGCTCCAATTCTCCTGCAGTCTCCCACATAGCACTGGCGGTAGCGCCAATTGGGGGGTGAACCAAAGGAAGGAAGACCTTTCTCTCTCTCTCTCTCTCTCTCTCTCTCTCTCTCTCACTGTCTGTAACTCTACCTATCAAATAATATACAAAATAAAAAAAAAGATGAGTCAGAGATCAAAGAAGTCCAAGTAACTTGCTAAGCCACAAAGCTGATGAGCAGTGGAAGTGGCACCTGAACCCAGGCAACCTGGCTCCCAGTCTGTTTCCTTTACCCCCATGGTTGCTCCCTGTCTTCAACATCCTGGAGTTCTACTCTATCTTGTAGAACAGGATATAACTTGATCAAATCAGTGCTTTTTATTTTCAGCCTCTGTGAAGGCACTTGGTCAAAATTCATCCCTAAAATAACACCTTAATCTGTATGAAGCAGTCAGTGTCTGGAATATTTATCTGCTTAGACCATTAATGTAACTAGTCTGATATGCTCTGTGTAGATTTATGATGAGTTGTCCAGCCTACAGTGTCCGGCCCAGTTTTTCAGAGCCTTCTGTGGTGGAATCTGCTCGGGTGGTAAGAGGTGGGCTCTCACGGTGGATAAGGACATAGATAGGATCAGACTCCAAACAGTCAGATTCTGCCTTTGACACCTATGAGCTGTGAGACATCAGGCATGTAACTCAGTCACCAGGGATAGTAATAGTTTATACTTGCTATTATTATTAAATGTAATGAATCAATATTTTTTTAAAGATTTTATTTATTTTATTTGAGAGAGTTACAGACAGTGAGAGAGAGAGAGAGAGAGAGAGAGAGAGAGAGAAAGGTCTTCCTTCCCCTGGATCACTCCCCAAATGGCTGCAACAGCTGGAGCTGCGCTGATCCAAAGCCAGGAGCCAGGCACTTCTTCCTGGTCTCCCACGTGGGTGCAGCGGCCCAAGGACTTGATCCATCTTCTGCTGCTTTCCCAGGCCATAGCAGAGAGCTGGACTGGAAGAGGGGCAGCCAGGGCTAGAACTGGCACTCATATGGGATGCTGGCACTGCAGGCAGAGGATTAGCCTACTGCGCCATGGTGCCAGCCCCATGAATCAATATTTGTAGAAGATCCTGGGAGTCTGTCATGTGTTTGCTGAACCTTTATTTTTGAAGTGGATTTGCTTCCGACTCCCAGTCAGAGATAAATGATGTGCCTGGGCACTCTCAGCAGCTGGGGCATCAGGGTGTTCAGATGTCAGGCACGCTGTAGGTCTTTCACCTCCCCTTCAGCCTATTAGAAGTACTGGCTTTCTGTCTGAGAGTTGTCTTTGCTCAGTTCAGCTTGAGATGGCCTTGGGTTTATTTTAGCCTTATATCACTGCACAAATATCCTACAACTGGCCTGTGGAGGAAGATTCATTGTCCTCACAGCCACTCAGGATTAACCACAGGCATTTTGTTCAGAAATGAGAGGGAGAACTTCCCTAACCTGGCCTCAGCCTGGCTCTATCACATCTCCTCAGCTTCTTATGCCTACAGAGCTTGCCCCATGGGGACAGACCATCAACACAATAGCCATGGTAAATTTAAGTCTCTTTTTTTCTGCATCCCTGGAACTTTATGCAAAGAAAACCAGGCTGATGTAGGGCAGGAGATCCAAATTCCTGAATTAGAAAATGTGGTTCTTTGTCATTTAGTGACTATGAAAATTTCCAAAATACTTGCCTTTACTGAATATCTCTTCTTTAACTATAAATTGGGGTTCATGATAAAACAGTACCTATTTGGAATTTTTACCTTACTGCAGTACTTACAGTATAAGCTCTCATTTAACTGTAGCTACTATTATCTGTTGAATCTCTTTAGCATTTCTCTAAAGTTAGTAGGGAAATTCTCATAGAATTATGCCTTTTTATTGGTAGGAGTAGCTGTGTTTAAAACATTGTGTTTTGGTGGAAAGAATATGGGGAAAGAGATTCATATCAGTTGAACTTTGGGAAAACACACATTGATATGTCTTATGGGAAAAAATTTAGAGGATCTATAATTAAAATGATGACTTAATTTTGAATTTCTTACTTAAAAGCACAGATACTAACCGACTATAAAATACATATCATGCTGTATGTCAAATGGGCCATTCTAAAGCCTCTATTTTTGTTCATAGTTAAGGTTGCTATTTTTATGAGCACAACGTGAGTTACTGGGGGAAGTTGCATTGTTACAGCAGGGCTCTAATGTAGCCTTCCTAAACTTCAATTTCTTAGTCTGTTTTTTGTTAGATCCTGCATGATTTGTGGAATATTAAGATTGTTACATTTAAAGCAAACAAAAAGCCTGAGATTCAAGCTGCTTGCAAATAAATGTTATAACACTACGTTATCCTTTTTGCACTATAAATCTAACACAAAACTATCTGTGCTGCGGTACTTACATATGCCTTTTAATATCAAAGGACGAATTCACAACACTGGAAAAATAGTTCTTATTTTCAACACTGGAAATCAAGTGAAAGAGCCTGAGAGAAATGTGTTACAAATAACAGTATAATTGAAGTAGAATCTTGTTCTTGTAGAAGTGCAAGGATTTTTGTTTGGTTGTTGTTTGTTGTAAAAGTTAATGACAGTTCCAGAACCTAAGATAAAAGTCTCTAATACCTTAGAATTTGGCTGCAAGGAAGAAGGTTCAAAAACAACCCCTGGACCAACGATGTGCAGCCACATCCCTGTGCCCAGTGCCTATTCCCACGCCTGCCTCCACTATACCCAAGAGAAAGGCTGAAGGGAGGGCAAAGGGGATATGGCCAAGGTGAAGAAAGAACTGCAGAACAGATCTGCAAGGTTTTCTGCTATAATTCGCCTCCAAAGGCAGAGCTGAAACCTAAAAAGGTGCCAGCAAAAAGGAGAGAGAGGGTACCAGAGGATAAAAGGAAAAGTTTGTGCTGGCAAGGATGGAAATTAACCATGTGGAAAATGGGGATGCCCAACAGGCCAGGAGCAGGAAGGAGAGGTGCTGGAGATGCTGAGTGGCATTGGTACATTCTTGATAGCGGTGTACTTCTGACTACTGTACAGTTGCAAAATACTATTCTTATCAAGTTTAATAGAAGTGCAAAATTTAATACCTAATTTATAAGCTGTGTGGTTAGCACACAGAACCCTTCCCTGTTTTCGGGGAAGGGATCTAGGCCACTAACACAGTGTTTTCAGAGCTGGATTGATGTGGGGGAAGCACCCTTCCTTCTAGCTTTGAGACTTCCCTTGGCTCCCAGAGGGAGGGATTCCCTGCTGTTGACATGCACAGCTACCAAGGCACAAACTCTGGTACGGAAATGCTAAATTTGATTTTATGACTTCCTCCTTGTGTCTGTCTTCAGCATAGCCTGACTCCGTTGCACGTGCAAATTTGTTGTGACCCCAACACTAAAAACTTCGTCACCAGCGTGACAGGCCTTGTGGACTTCACAGTGAAGCCATGCATGTGGCTCCTTTTCTGGACTGTGGATCTGCACGTTGATACTTCTGCCATGGTAACTTCCTCTTCTGAATGTCAGGATGGGTCTGTGGAGAGCTGTGAAACAACACGCTAAATGTGAATTCTCAAACTTTCTGTGTTGGGAGCATCAGATAAGGACTCCTTCAGTTGCAAAGTGCCTTCTGATTTGAGGAACCCATTGAGGAAGGGAGTTTGAAAGTTGCCATGTACTCTTGGCCATTGTCTGCCCATGTTCTGGCGGAAAGATCATGATTGTTTATGAAAAGCAGGATACACTTTGGCTTGGCGGGGGGAAAAACAAGTTGTTTTCAAAACGAAACTATACACGCATAGAATTCTGGATTGTTAGAGGGAGTTCAAATATTTGAGGGTAGGATTAGATGATTCATCATTTTAAAACTGGCAAAGTGCATGTGAATATTTTTACTAATATATTGCTGATTTTAGAAAGATTTAGTATTGTCTTAGCTTCAGAGTACATAATTAGCATGGGCTGTGAATATTTATTTCAAACAAGAAATGATTTCAGTGTCTCTTCAGGGTCAAATAATAGGAAAGTGTAATTTATTCATGTCATCAACACTTTGCTAGCTAAGTAAAGAAAACAGAATTTAAATGAAATAGTGTTTTTATAATATTCAAATTAGTTTATAGCATCCTTATCTGGCTTCTGTTTCTTCATGAAACAAATATTTATTGGCAGGCTACTTTGTGAAACTTAAAAGAATGCTTAAGATCCTTCATTTTCCTGGCCGGCGCCGCAGCTCACTAGGCTAATCCTCCACCTGCAGCGCCGGCACCCCAGGTTCTAGTCCCAGTTGGGGCACTGGATTCTGTCCTGGTTGCTCCTCTTCCAATCCAGCTCTCTGCTGTGGCCCAGGAGTGCAGTGGAGGATGGCCCAACTGCTTGGGTCCTGCACCTCATGGGAGACCAGGAGAAGCACCTGGCTCCTGCCTTCAGATCAGCGCAGTGCGCCAGCCGTAGCGGCCATTTGGGGGGTGAACCAAAGGAAGGAAGACTTTTCTCTCTGTCTCTCACTCTCTTTCACTGTCCAATTCTGCCTGTCAAAAAAAAAAGATCCTTCATTTTTCTGTGTTTTTTTTTTTGTTGTTGTTGTTGTTCCATTTTGTTGAATAAAATACTACTTCTACTGTTACAGTAAGAATTTAGAGAAAATGAAATAAAAAATCAAAACTGAAATGTCTTATATTAAAGGAAGCCAAAGGATTTCCTTTTTTTTTTTTTTAAAAAAAAGATTTATTTATTTACTTGAAAGTCAGAGTTACACAGAGAGAGAAGGAGAGGCAGAAAGAGAGAGGTCTTCCATCTGCTGGCTTACTCCCCAGATGGCCACAATAGCCGGAGCTGTGCAGAGCCAAAGCCAGGAGCCAGGAGCTTCTTCTGGGTCTCCCATGTGGGTGCAGGGGCTCAAGGACTTGGGCCATCTTCTGCTGCTTTCCCAGGCCATTGCAGAGAGCTGGATAGGAAGTGGAGCAACCGGGACTAGAACCGCTGCCCATATGGGATGCCAGCATTGCAGGCGGCTTTACTCGCTACACCACAGTGCCAACCCCAAAATGATTTCTTTACTGAAAAATTCTTCCTCTTTTATAGAACTCTCAAAACAGGAAAAGCAGAGTGCTATGAAGTTTCCCAGCCAGGAACAGCCATTGACATCTAACCTCCCTAATCTAGTGACATTTATTAACACATTAGTGAAGCTGAAAGTGTCGTGAATGCTGTTTGTGTAAAGTCATCTCTTCCAAATTATTCCTCTTATAGAAAGGGCGACTAAACCGCCAGAAATCTGAGTTTTTGTCCAAGGCAATATTAAATTTATTTGGAGAAAATACAGATTTTTTTTCCACACACAGATCTTTTTCTAGGATCTTTGCCATCCATGGGGTGTTTGAATGGATGACTTGGAATTATCTAAATAGGTTTAATTTACTTATGCTGCTTAAAGGATGGTATGTTTCCCAAACTCTTCAAGGGCAGAAAAAAATGCTGTAAATAAAAACTCAATTACTTCCATACTTCCCTAAGTAAAAATTCTTTGTGATATGTAAAGAGTAATTGGAAGAATATGTTGTTATAATAATACTATAAAAATATGTAATATTCTTCAAGTGATCCAGAATCTTCCATACTTGTAGGCTTACAGACATGCTTATCGTTACTCTTTTTCTTGATGTTTTATTCTCATCGTATCATAATGTGCTGAATGTTTAAGCATTTTGTTACCAATTCATGTTATGTCATGAATCTAAAAGTAAATGTTAGTTATGTGCAGTTAAAAGGCAGAAATATTTTCATTGTGGGTTTAGAAAAATATTTCAAGAGAAAGAAAGAGATGGAGGGAGGGAGAGAGGAAGGAAGAAAGGAAGATAGAAGGGGGGGAAGGAAATGTCATCTATTCTTAGAATTATAAAAAGGTAAATAAATAAGAAAGATGTAAAAATAAAGATTATTTTGCAAAGAAATAAAATTCTGATAGTAAGTATTATGTGAATGATGAATAACTAGAAAATTAAATAAAAATGAAGAGATAATTTCACTAAAATTCCTTTTTTGGACACAGTCAAATTTGAATTTCAGCATAACCAAAGAATCACTAAATGTACAAAATGAAAATATAGGTTCATCCTCTAAGTTTTTTTTTTTTTACTTCACATGTTAAAACAGCTGTTTTCATAAATAAACTTGGATATATGTGAATTCTAAACTACACTTGATATTAGCTGGCTTTACTTAAAGAATAGTTGTCAGAAATGAGTGCCTATGAAACAGGAAGAAACTTTGATTCGTAAGTAATGAGAATGCTTTGAAAGTGACCCCTAATGATAGAGTTAGAAAGGTGCAGGGGATTCCAATTCAACCTCATCAAGATGGCATGTGCCAATGCCATCTCACTAGTCAAAGTGATCAATTTTTCACAATTGATCATAATGATAGGACTAATTGATCATAATGATAGGATTAAGAGTCATAAGGATCATTTAAAGAAGACTAGTGTCTGCTAATACTAACTGATAGAATTAAAAATGAGAGAACGATCCAACATGGGAAGCGGGATACACAGCAGACTCATAGAATGGCAGATGTTCTAAAGTGCACTCTGGACTCAATCAGCCCTTAAGGCATTTGGGTCTGGCTCAAGAGCCCATGAGAGTTTTGCAGGCATGGAAAGCCAAAACACTGTGAAAAAAAAAAATGACCTAAATGAAAGATCTCTGTGAGTGAGATCCCAGTGGAAAGAAGGGGCCATCAAAGAAGGAGGTACCTTTCTCTGAAGTGAGGAGAAAACTTCTACTTTGACTATGGCCTTGTCTAAATCAGATTGGAGTTGGCGAACTCAAGAGGCTTCCATAGCCTTGACAGCTCATGACAAGAGCCTCAGGTGATTACTGACGTCATAAATAAGAGTGTCAATTGTTAAATCAACAACAGGAGTCACTGTACTTAATCCCCATGTAGGATCTCTGTCCTTAATGTGTTGTACTATGTGAATTAACGGTAAAACTACTACTAAAACAATACTCAATAGTTTGTGTGTCTGTGTGGGTGCAAACTGTTGAAATCTTTATTTAGTAAATACTAAATAGACCTTCTGTATATAAAGATAATTGAAAATGAATCTTGATGGAGAATGGGATGGGAGAGGGAGTGGGATACGGGATGGTTGCAGGTAGGAGGGAGGTTATGAGGGGAAAAGCCGCTATAATCCAAAAGTTATACTTTGGAAATTTATATTTATTAAATAAAAGTTAAAAAATAAATAAAAACACAGGTTTGTACTCATTCACTGCAGACTCTTAATTGGCTGGACCTTTGCTAAAAAAAAAAAATTCTTCAATATAGTCAACATTCATAAAGAGTGAATAAGCCACTATGATGTGAAATGCAATGCCATTTCCTGGGAGGATACAAGTTTTATGGAACCTGAAGTTTATACAACTGGGAGGCATTGCCTTTAATGAAATTTTACATAATAACTAATTTAAAATGATGAGGCCTTACTTGTTTGGGGCCCTGCAGATTGTTCCAATAGGTGCAGTATGATTGCATATTACAGTCAGATACCAAGAATGAAACATACTGGAAGCAGATCCTAAGAAAAGGCAGGAAAGCTTTGCCAGTCCTGAGATTAATCTTTCTCGTTTTCAATTTTCTTATTACAACATAGACAAGCAAGGGTGACTTGTCAGTATGTTTTCTCTAAGGTTCTTTGCAATCAAACCTGTTTCGAGTTTTTCCCTGGAAAAGCCATCTGTTATGGAGTGAGGGAAAACTCTGTGTTAGTGTGATACAAGCAAATGATCCTTCTAAATAAGGATTTATCTCTTCCCTTGTAAATAGACAGACGTATTTGGATTCCTCCATTTACATGATCATTTCCTGACATCCACGTGTGTCCATAATATTTTTTCTCAGACCAATATGGTTGTTGACTGTTTTCGGATGTCTTAATTCTATAAGGTCTCCTGTTCTTGTTTTAAAGTAATATTCATAAATATTTATAAGTTCATGAGCAGGGTTTGGAGATCTTAGATAAATAGAATTGAAGACTATTATCATCATGTACCATCTCCTCTGTAGTTCTTGGAGTTGAGAGCTTGATTTCCTAACTGAACTTTATTAACCTTATGTCTTTGGAAGTTGAAATGAGTCCATGGCCATACCACTTTGTACACACCCGATGTCATCTGATCTTGGACAATAAGCAGGATCAGGCCTGGTTGGTACTTAGATGGAGACTGAAAGCTGAAATAATTATCTAGGTGCATTGCATTTTGTCCTTTTAGTGCCAGATCTCTAAATACAGAAGTTATATGAGCAACATGGCCACGTTGTGAATTTATTTTTCCACATTTAGTGGAAAGGTAAAGCCTCTGTTATTTTCTGTTTATGTATGATGATACATAACGTGATGATACATGATGATATATCTCCAGAGATGAGTTAAAGCCTTTCTTTTGGTTGCAATTTCTAAAGGTTTTGAATGACATTTTAAAAACGAACAGACTTTTTCATTAAAAACTTACTTGCAAAAATATTATTCTATTCCTAGCAGTTTAATGGTGCTAGAGAGTATGTCTAATTTTGTTCATTGTACTCTTAAAACTAGTAGAACTGGCTAATATCAATAGCCATGATTAATTAAATGTTGATTGAAATAATAATTCTAGTTTATAGAGCATTAACATTATTCAAAAATATGTTTTCAGCCATAAGCTTATGTATTCTATAATTGAAATAACAAAAATAAATACAATAATATTAAACATGGCTCAGTTAATTTTGTAAAGAAGAATGACATTCATAATTCTACCACTTATTTAAATTCTAATCATGAACATGTGTGCCTCAATTAATTTTTTAAAATATTTGACCATATATGTAATCATCCTTTGTATTTCTTTTATTTTATAAACTATGTATGAATATAAATCTTTAAAAATTAAAGGATTAGCAATAGATGAGCACATTAAATGCTGTCCCTTGTTTCAGTAATGCAAGTATAAAAATCAAAATGAATTATCTTAAAGAAAGAAAAAAAAATCAAGCATCACATTGAACTAGCCTCCCAGTTTCAGTACCATGCATTTTTGTGAGATAGATTGGACTATTGCACATAGATTTAATTTGACAGGATACCAGACTGTTGCCATATTTTCACATTTAATTCAGTATTGTTTTTGATAAATGAGGGGAAGAAAAATGCATTTTTTTGTTTTTCTGATGGGGAAGCCAATTGAATAATATTTCAAAACTCTACCATGACTACGTATCAGTATTACATTACTTTACAGATGGCTGTAGGGTATTTTATCCTTGACATTTCACTTGCCCTGAAAATATTGGTGATACATGGACCAGCACTACATAGAACTCCCATTTTTCTTTCCAAAAGTACAGTGTGTGATTAGCTTTTTTATCTACCAAAGACTACTGCCTGGGAGGCTCCCATATTAAGGCCAATGCAGCTCAAGACATTATGGCTTACATTCTGGGTAAGAGAGTGAATTGTTCTCTCTCTCTCTCTCTCTCTCTCACTGTGTGTGTGTGTGTGTGTGTCTGAGAACAGGAAATATCTTTACACAAATCTCTGGCTGCTGTTTATGCCATTTGAAGATAGAAGAAATCCAAAGAGTATGTATGAGGGTCCTCCAAAATGCTTATGAAAAAATAGGACTAAAAATAAGTTTATTTTACTGCGAAAATAATTTGCAATCCATGCACAATCTTTTCATACTACACATTCCCACGAGTTATTTGCGGATCTTTGTATGGGTATAAGGGGCAGGAGCACTGAAAGGAAGAGACTTAACAATGCTTCATTTCTACTCTCGCATCAGGAAAGCTGCAAGCATATCTGTTGCTTTCTGAAGTAAAAACTAGAGCCATATCTTTTGACAAAAAATGAGAGTGTTTTTCAGAATAAAATTCCAAGATGTGTTAAAGGACAGAGCCAACGAATACAGGTGTGCGAAATCAGAGTAAGTTTCCATTAAGGTTAATTTTCCTGTGACCAAGCTGGAGCACTTTGTGGTAAAGTCTAGGCATAATTGACTGCAAGCATTTACATCCAAGTATCCTTTTTGATTGATAACTTTCCCTCACCCGTCTGAGGCTTAGAACCCATGGGTGGGTGTTATCAGTCCCTGCCCAACATGGAACATCTTACTCCGAACCGTGGTGCATTGGTATAGTCAATCACATCTGAAAACAGAAGAGATCTCTACACTTTGACAGATTACCTTTGAGGGCCCTATTCCTTTTAGCATCTTCACAATGAAAAATGGAGTAACAGTAATTTGAATTGGACCTTTGGAAAGTTAAATAATTTATATTCTTTTCTTTTTTGTTTTTAATTTGAGAGGCAAAGAGAGCACACATCTTTCAGCTAGTTTACTCCTCAAATGCCTGCCCTGATCAGGACTGACCTGAGGCTGAAGTTGGGAGCTGGGAACTCAATCCAGGTCTCCCACAAGGATAAACAGGAACCCAGTTACTTGAGCCATCACGGCTGCCTCCCAGGCTCCATTCAAGTAGCAAGCTGGAGTCAGGAGCTACACCAGGAATTGAACCTAGGGCTGTCGTGTGGGACACCAGTGCATTAACTGGTAGCTAAATGTCTGCCCCCTACAAGTTACTTTGGATATTTAAAAGTTGGATCAAAATGGACTATGGTTTGTGTTTATGAAATGGGAGGTGGTAAAGGGAGCAGTTACCATCTTAAGAGATGGTTTAAGGGTTAGTTTTTCATCATCTATGTTAGCTTTCCCCACACCACCACAGAAAGAAAGAAAAGAAAGAAGAAATGAAGGGAGGGGGGGAGGGGGGAGGAGGAAGGGAGGGGAGGAGAGGGGAGGAGAGGGGAAGGGAAGGGAAGGTGAGAGAGAAAGAGGGAGAGAGAGGAAGAGGAAGAGGAAGAGGAAGGAAAGAAGGAAGGGAGGGAGGAGGAAGGGAAGGGAGGGGAGGGGAGGGAAGGGGAGGGGAGAGGAGAGAGGAAGAGGGAGAGAGAGGAAGAGGAAGAGGAAGAGGAAGGAAAGAAGGAAGGGAGGGAGGGGGAAAGGGAGGGAGGGGAGGGGAGGGAAGGGGAGGGGAGGGGAGAGAGGAAGAGGGAGAGAGAGGAAGAGGAAGGAAGGGAGGGAGGGAGGAAGGAAAAGAGGGAGGGAAGAAAAGAGAAAGAGGAGGGAAAAAGGGAAGGAGAAGAAGGAAGAAAGGGAGGGAGGGAGAAAGGAAGGAAGGAAAAAGAAGTAATAGAGAAAGAAAGAAGGAAATAAATGAAAATAAAATAAATAAAGTAAAGAGAAAGGAAAAAAGAAAAAAAGAAAGAAAAGGAAGGAATGAAAGATGGCAAGAAGGAAGGAAGAAAGAAAGAGAAAGAAAGGAAAGGAAGGAAGGAGGAAGGGAGGGAGGGAGGAAGGAAGAAGGAAGAAAGGAAAGAAGGGAGGGAGGAAGAAAGATGCCAAGCCCAAGTTTATGTTAACGCGGTGTTTCATTGTGCAGTGTTGTAAAACACATCATGGACTCTTCAGTTACTACCAGATTGCCACAATCAGCCTCTCCCACAAAGAAAAACAGACAGCAGGGACAGAGGACTAAGGACTGCACTTGCCTTGGTGGCCATTGCATCCAATCCTCTTGGCTCTTTCTTATTGTGAGCATTTGTATAATGAAACATGTACAAGACATTTGCTATAAATATCCCAGAGTTCTTTGTATTATCAAGGAACCAACTTTGAGTTTTCTGAGTTTTTTATTAACTGTGCTTAAACAACTAGATATAATACATTGTAAAGTAATGCTAAGTAGATGCTCAGAATGAACGGTTTGATTTACCCAGTAAGTAACATATGTAGTTTCAAGTTTTACAGTAGATATTTTAATGAGGAAATACCTCTTTTCATAGTTCCAGCTGCTGGTCCCCCATCCCAGCAGTGAGCCATGCAAAGGGAAGCCTGAGTGAGCTATGTAGGAGTAGCTCAAGTAACTGTGATTCTTGATACCATGGAATCTGGACTATGGGGTGGAGAGGCAAGAAAGATGGGAGGAAGTACAGGTGTGGATAAGATTGGCGCTATATTAGATATGACCGTAGATGGCTACGTTCAGATGAATACACTGTATGACTCTTACTGATTATCTTATTTTTTCTGTTTATACTGTTGATTGACAGATTATCATTTGAGTATATAATTCACTTGTATATAGTAGCTTTGAGAAGAACTGTAGCACAAATAATTCTTGTGGTTTTGTATATGGAGGAATTTTTAAGTTGTCAATGGGTTGTGTCACATTTCAGAAAAAAAAAAAAAAAGATGACTCCTTTAGAGAAGAGGCTTGACATTATCAGGTATGTTCCCATGGCATCATCGAGTATCCAATGGCAGCTGTGGAAAATTTCCATAGAAACTGGTTCTGACAATGACATCTAAAAGAGAAGCCTGCATAGCAGTTATCAGTTGAATTAAAAAAGAAAAGTGTAAATTGTAGAATATTTTCCCACAGACAGTGTCCTCATAATCATGACATTTCCCTACACAGCTATTTGATGACACATTGACTTGCTGCAGAAAGCAGTGGCTTCAAAGATATAATAATGGTATCATAATAGAGATAATTCATCTATAAAATTAAAAACTATAGTGCTTGTTTTATTTCTTATGCATGAATATATGTAAATCATCCAGGAGAAAATTTTCAAGAACATTTAGTTCTTCCTTTCTTCTTTGCATCTTTTTCTTAATTTACTTCTTTCCAATTCCACACACACACACACACACCTCCCTCTTTCATTTCTTTTCCTGCCCTTTGCTTTCCTTTCCTTCCTCTCTTCCATCTGTCTTTCCTCTGTTTCTTCCTGAGGTGTTTGTTTTTCTTCTTTATTTGAACGTCATCCAGAATTCAATCCTGTCGTTACCACAGAACCAGCAGTCATTTTATCCTCCTCTCCATTCCCTCATTTGGCCTCATTTGTATCTGTTCAGTGATGAGCAATCTGTGACTACAAGGAAAGTATCTGCTCCAAATCCGTTCTAGGGTAACTGAGAATCCACTTTGTTCATGGAGAGAGAGCCACAGCCTTCTGCAGTGTACCAGCTTTGCCTCACAAAGCAGAGTAAGGACCAGGAAGAAGAGCAGCCCTCAGAATATTACAGCAGAATCTTCTACAATAAAGATTTTTCCCTTCCCTTTACTGTAAAAGGCTAAAGGTTGTGCTTTTCCATTCATACAAAATTCTAGATATAGAACTGAATGCAAGCTTGATCAATAACTAGAACATGGAACAGGAAAAAGAAAAAACTAGTTCCTTCTTTCTTATTTTCATATTGGCTTCATTCATTCACTCATGCATTAGCAATGCATGCTTACAGCATTTTTATCGAGTTCCTGCTATTTCCTCATACCTCTGTGTGATGCCACTTAATTTTTTCCCTGCATTGTTAGTGGCATAATTTTGTTAATGACCCACTTGGATTTCTCCAGTAGCTTCTTGTTCTCTTTTTCCTGTGCTCAACCTTTCCTCTAGCCCACCTGCCCCACCTGCTGATCTGAAGCTACGCCAAGCTTGCTAAGGGGATGTTTGTATGTTTCTATCCCCATTCTGATGAATTTCCAGAGTTTCAGGGAATAAAACTCAAACTCCTCAGGGCCCTACAGTCAGAACCCAACAGTTCCAGTGCTATAATACCGTGTATTTAAGCTCATCTGACGTATTCTGTATCCCTGTCTCCAAACTGTGCTCTGCACTGGAAATGCTGCTTGGTTTACGGTCCCCTTGGCATTCTACGTTCACTCTTCCTTGCTTGATCTTCCCTTTTATGTTCTTGAGCTGGGGGGTCACTTTATCTCCGGTAAAACCCATGGCACTTTCTCTCTCCTGCAACAGTTTGCATTGTTTACTTGTAGGATTACAATTACTTACCTGCATGGCTTATTTGCCATTGTGGAACGAAACTCATTGAGTACAGAGCTCACCATTGAGTGTCCTTTACAGCCCGACACTGTGCTTTATGTATGCATAGTCTTCAAATGCGAAAATGACTTTATTCTCTTTAAGTTTATTATGAAGTTGTTGGAGTTTTTCTTGCTCCTAGAAAATTACTTTTTATTCCATTGTATCACCTAATGAGTTGTTTATATATATAAAAGCACTTGCTTTAATTATACGCATTGTTTTATGTTGCTTGCTTGATGAGTTCTCTTTTTTTATTATGTTTTTTGTTAATTATATTAAGTTTCCCTCTCATACAGCATTCCACAGTCATCATTTTCAAATTGGGATGGTTTCATGACTATTTTAAAGTTATATAACACTTATTTTGTCTTTATTTTATGATTTTGTTAGATATGAAATTGTTTAATGATGATGAGTGTTGATTTCCTTGTCCTGCTCTTGACTTTAAATAATCTAATGTTTCCTCAGAAAGCATCATGCTGGTTTTTGTGTTAAGGGGCGTTTAGAATGAAGTAGGAATATTTTTCCATTTTAAAGAAAGCATACTTTCCTCTAACTTATTAATTACATGCCATCAAAGCAAATATTTCATTCTGTGAAGGCTTTTTCAGGATCTCTGGTTATAATTATAATTGTTCTTCTTAGAGACTTTAGTATTACAAACTTTGAAAATAGCTTTTGAGGGAAATAGCTTCACCTGTCCACTCAAGAGCTGGACTTGGACTTCAGAAGTGCAGTGAAAACAAGACTTTATTACTGGTCTTGCAAGGTCTGGTGTCTGATGAGCAGACACCCCTGGAGCAGTTACAGCAAGTGGGTTATATCCTAGCACGCTGTCCCTCCCCTGGTTCCTCACTGGCCAAGTACTGTGGGGTATACAACCTTCCTGGACATCATGAAAGTTACAAAGTTACCTTCCTCTACCCTTTTCTGTCCTTGAATTTCCTCTTGGAAGTTGGCTGCTCCCTAACATCCTGTTTTCCTAGTGAGTTCTGCTACATCTGCAAGTCAGCTAACCGTAATTTTCCATGCTGTGTTGAAACTGGACAACCAGACAAGTTTTGTTTTACTGAACCACCCTTGCATTACAGGAATTAAGATCACAACAACTTTAATGTTTCTCTGGATTCTGTTTACTAATACGTTATGCAAAAGTTCCTAACTAATACTAGTTATAGAACTTTCAAGTTTTCCTTTTTTTCTTATTAATGCTCTGCGATCATTTAAATAGCACTTGGATTATCTGATTATTTTGGTTTTATAGAAAATTCCTTTGGAAAATAATCATAGTCTAGTAGTTTTTGTTCATGGTACTTGATGTAATATTTCTTTTATACAGATAGGTCATTTTAAATGCTGTTCTTCTCAAAAGTTGGCTTTGGTAAATTATATTTTTCTAGAAAATTGCATATTTCTTATGGGTCTCCAAATTTTTGCATAGACTAAATACAATTATTTCCTAAGACTGGGTGTGCATTTTTTTTTCTATTTTTGGTTAATTCACTGCTTAACATTTCTGATTTGCAGCAATGATACTTTACTCTGTTTTTTCTACGTTTGTTTAATTACCAGTACTTTATTATTTTCTTCTGGTCCCCCTTGGCTTTCCTTATGTTCTCCTAGATTTTCTTCTGAGTCTCTGGTCATTGTTTGTCAGAGTCTCATGCCAGTTTCTTTTGTATATCTAATCTGTGAGTGTTGCAGTTTTACAATTTGCAGGTTAAAGATTTAAGTTTAGCCATTTTCTTGCCATGTAGCCTTGCTCTAAATAGGCCTTTATCCAGTGCACAGTTTAAATGACCATCTACCACATCCTGATGACTCATAAGTATCCCACCTGTTAGTTGTAAACATATATAATTCTTTGGATCTTCTGTAGTCTAATAAAACTAACTTTGTTTAGAACTAGCTTCCGTTTTTATATTTCTGATCATAGTGAGTAAATGCCATCCGCATCTGCTTTGTTTCATAGTCTTATTGTCCTAAAATGAATCCGTAATGCACTTTCTCTCTTACTCTCTACATCCTCTAACTCAATGCATCCTGTCATTTTCTTTAATTTTTTAATGTCTTCTCTCTGCTTGCTACCATGAGCCTATTCCAAGCCACCACCATCTCTTGCTAACCATGGCTGTTTCCACCTAACTCTCACTATATCCACTCTAGATTTTTTTCCTCATTAATTCTTCATATTGAGGCCTGATTAATTCCACTGCATCTCTTTCTTGCTAAAGTCAGCTCACCAGCTGCTCATTGTTATTCAGAAGAATTTCAAAACCTCTTTACACAGCTTTTTTTTTCTTTTCTTTCTTTCTTTTTTTTTTTTTTTTTTGACAGGCAGAGTTAGACAGTGAGAGAGAGAGAGAGACAGAGAGAAAGGTTTTTGGTTCACTCCCCCAATGGCCGCTATGGCCGGAGCTATGCAGATCCGAAGCCAGGAGCCAGAGACTTCCTCCTGGTCTCCGATGTGGGTGCAGGGCCCAGCACTTGGGTCATCCTCTATTGCCCTCCTGTGCCACAGCAGAGAGCTGGACTGGAAGAGGAGCAACTGGGACAGAATCCGGTGCCTCAACCAGGACTAGAACCTGGAGTACCGGCGCCGCAGGCGGAGGATTAGCCTAGTGAGCCGTGGCGCCAGCCCTCTTTACACAGCTTTTAAACTTCTGAATGATGTGGTCCATGGCCCTCCTTCTCAGCTTGAAGTGCTCTTCCCTTTGCTTTTTCTCTTCCAGGCAAAACAGTGGTCTTTCTGTTCTTCAAATGTGGGATTCTCCTTTAATTATTATAGGCTATTTCCACATGCTGTCACCTTCTCTTGAAAAATTCATCGAACTATTCCCTTCATTACTACTTCCTCATCCTTTAGAATTTGTCTTCAAAATATATTTTATGTATTAACAGTACCAACTGAGAGAAAGTATGGTTAACTGAGGTTACGTAAAACAAAAAGCAATTCAAATCAATTGGCAATCTACAAAAAGAGTTAAAGATTTTAAAAGCTATTATTAAAATTGCTATATTGGTCTATTATGTTATGTTATATGTGTGTACATATTGTATGTCCACATGGGAAAATTTTATGAAGAGTTTTATTTTAATTGGCTTATAGATAAGATTGTCCATAAATTTAAGCTGCTAAAATTAATCAAAGATACATTTTAATTTGTGTGACCTGAATCTCTGCATCATATGTTTTATACTTGTTGGTAGAAAGAAACTAAAAACATTTTATATGGTTGTGCTTAAGTTTACTAGTTAAACAAACTACACCATCTTAGATATTTCAGAGGTGTTTCCAAATACATGATTCTTAAAAGTTATAGAAGGCATTGGACCTTCTGGTAAATGTTTTCTTAAGTTGTTATCTAATGGTTGAAACGGTTTGCTAAGTATTCATGTAATATTGCTATTGTCAGCAAGCGATCTAGGACTTGCTCCCTCATTTCTCTATTCTAAGCCCAACTTGTTCTTTCATTTCTCTATTCTCCTCAAGGTAGGTAACTAATTCTATTATGAAGGAATCTGTAGGACGCACAATTTAATCTTTAGACCTTATCAAAGAGATGGCTAACATTTTTCTGTAATAGCATAGCCAAAATAAGAGCTTAAATAATAATCTCATAGCTAGATTTACTTCGCCATCAGCGAAGTAAACAGTAAGTAGAAAAAACCTCCCTTCTAGACCAAAGGGAAACAAAGTTTTACAGTGAGAATCTAATTTTACTCATGGGCATTGTCTACCTTAGAAAAACTACTACAGAACATGCCTGTGACTATAGACTTGTAGTTCAGGCCACCGAAGATTAGAGATGGGACTTGGGCACTCCCTTGACTTGCATCCTCTGGTCTGCTTAACACAAACCAGGAGGAAAAGAAAACTAGGCATCAGAAGCAATGGGTGGCAGGCCTATTAATGGCTGACATGTACAGTGATCTGCCCTCAAGGAGACCCAACAGGCCAGTCCACTGCAGTGCTTTCAATGTGGTAAGCCTGGGCTTTAGCAGAAGTCAGCTTGTGAAGAGCCCTGGCAGCTCTGCCAAGAGTTGGATCACTGGAAATGGACCTGCCCTGGAGTCGAAGGATGCCCAGGTCAGAGCCACAGATCTTACTGGCTCTAAGCTGAAAAGCCCTTCACTCAGCCCAACTTCCAAAGTGACCACTGCAGCTGAGGGGATGGTCAAGTAGGGTCAGCAACATTGCAGGCAGAACTGTAAATTTCTTGTTAGAGATGCCGCCTGCCTTTACCTGGCCAGCTCTCCTCCCAGGCCAGCCAAGTAATGAAAGTCAACAGAGTGCCTTCCCCTAGGAGGTTCACACCTCCCTTAGGATATACCCCATGTGATGAGATAGATAGGTCTGGGCCTCTTAACTTACAAGGCCTAAAGCCCACCAGATTATTATCAAGCCCCTTCTGTCAGGTTCTATTTGCCTCTCAATCAGAAAAATTACTTGTAGCTTAGACAGCACCTTTCTTAGCTCCTCTAATAATGACTCTGTCCTTTGTTCTAAACCCTGTCTAGCATACTTGGGCCTCATTCCTTTGTAATCATAACCTCTACTCTACCACCAATGGCTCTACTCCCAACCTGTGTGTACTGATGGTCCTCTTCCCCACTTAATGCTGGTTAATGCCACTCTTAGGATCATTGCTTACTATCCTCACCCTGTCTTTTATGACCTTGTCTAAATATGATCAGAGTCGCCGAACTTGGTAGGCTTCCATAGCCTTGGCAACTCATGACGAGAGCCTAGGGGGATTACTGGCGCCATAAACTAGAGTGTCAATTTGTTGGGTCAACAACAGGAGTCACTGTGCACTTGATCCTCATGTGGGATCTCTGTCCTTAATGTGCTGTACATTGTGATTTAATGCTATAACTAGTACTCAAACAGTATTTTTCACTTTGTGTTGCTATGTGGGTGCAAACTGTTGAAATCTTTACTTACTATATACTAAATTGATCTTCTGTATATAAAGAGAATTGAAAATGAATCTTGATGTGAATGGAAGGGGAGAGGGAGCGGGAGAGGGGAGGGTTGCGGGTGGGAGGGAAGTTATGGGAGGGGGAAGCCATTGTAATCCATAAACTGTACATTGGAAATTTATATTCATGAAATAAAAGTTAAAAAAATATATATTTAAAAAAATTTACTTATTGGGAAACAGAGATAGAGTGAGACAAAGATACCTTGATCTAGATCTAGATAGTTACAGAGAGAATAGGAGAGAGCACTTCTCTCTGCTGGGTCACTCCCCAATGACTCCCAATGGCCAGGACTGGGCTGGCCAAAACTGGGAACTAGGAACTCAATCCATCTCTTCCTTGTGACTGGCAGAAACCTAATGACTGGAGCCATCATCAGTGCCTCCCATAGTGCACATTGACTGGGAGCCAGAATCAGGAACCCAGGTATCCTGATGTGGGACACCATGTCTTAACTACCAGGCTAAATGTCTATCCACAACATCTTGCTCTGAAATCTACTTTCTCATAACTCACTGTTTCTAGGCTCTTTCAGTGGTTCTCTTTGCTCCATATACAAGTTGAGTTTACAGTCACACAATTGATTGTATGATTACATTTTAGTGATTGTTTTCTATTCTAAAATGTAGCCTTAATGTAGATATTTGTTGGATTTACCACCTTGTGTCCAGTACCTAGTAAAATGACCATCCGATTAATAAATCGTAATGTGGAATGAAAAAAATTAACAAGGAAAAATGTTTGAAAACAGGAAAAACATTCAAAACAGAATTTTAAATTTAATATTTCTTCTTTGGG
Source organism: Lepus europaeus (assembly GCF_033115175.1). Classification (NCBI taxonomy): domain Eukaryota; kingdom Metazoa; phylum Chordata; class Mammalia; order Lagomorpha; family Leporidae; genus Lepus; species Lepus europaeus. The sequence goes on along the minus strand of NC_084830.1, from coordinate 157,312,386 downwards.
AAGAAATGAATGAATTATTTATTTAAAAATTATTACTAGAATAAAATTTATTAAAAAATTAGGAGGAAAAAAGCAGTTTAATATTGTTGTATTAAAACATTGCCTTTATTATGTAGTATATGAAGTTGTTATTTCAAGGATAATCACTAAGAAAATGACAGATGACTGAGTAAAAGGAAAAAGCCATGATTATAAAGTGGCAGTTCATAAAATATTAAATGCAACATCATGTGATAATTTTTTACTGCTCTAATAACCACGAAAATAAAAATCAAAATAACATTTTATTCTGTCAGGATGTCAGGTGAAAAGAATGATAATATATATGTATGTATAGAAGAATATATTAATGTAATTAAAGAACAAGAAGAGTTTACTAGCATAGAGATACGCAGATATTTTTATGTAATAATTGGTTTATAAATTGAAATACACTTTGCAGAGGGCAGCATGGCATTGCAAGTCAGACTCTCCAGAAGGTCTGTGCCCTTTATGCGGGCATTTCTCCCTTAGGAAATTAACCTAGGGAAATACTCAGTTAAATGCAACTGGGTGTGTTGTAAATGCTGCCATTTAGTGATCCGTGATCCGTCTGCAAAGGTGAAGAGGAGCTTAGGGCTTAAGTAGTTATGTTCATGATGTTCTTGGTTACATTTAATTTTCTCACTATTTTTATTCACTTTTTAAAATTCATTGTGGGTTTTTTTCTGTGTTTTATAAGCCCAGTAATTGCTTGCAGATGATTCCTGATACAGAGTGAAACACACAGACACACAAACACACACACACACAGCGCTGATATTTTAGTGGTACCTTTTAACAGACTGCATAATATATAGAAATAATTCAGTAATTCCTACTTAAATCAAACTAAGGTCAATATTTCACCACAGGATTTATACGAGTAGAAGCTACGTGACCCGCGTGTCAGGGATGTTTGTCTTCTTGTGAAATAAAAATCTTCCAGGTGTTTCCGGAGCGCATCTCTAGAAGGCACACCGTGCTTGCTTACTTCCTGGACTCGGTGGGTTGCTGGGCTTCGTGTGGAGATTTACTGCATTTTGCAGAAATAGCATTTGTATCGCTGGGTCCAGCATACATTAGCACAGCTGCCTTTCACACGGTCCTCTGCGGAAGTGCACTGTACCTGTCCTGCAAACCACCAACACACAGGTGCCTTTTATTTGCAAAGGAAAATGTGTAGTAATATGCCAGTCGGCAAAGTTTTCATCTTATTGATTGCATTCGTATGTCTGAAACTCTAATTTTCATGTAAGCAAGTACAGGCCAAGTGTACTCATATTAGGCTTTAACCTGATAGGCTACAGGGTGACAATGGTTTAGGTATATTTTTTAAAGGAAAATCCTCATATGACTGTGACATGGTAATCTGAAAATTCTAGACCTAAAGAATGTTTGGCTTGATTTGTAGAAATTATAATACCTGGAATTAATTAATATCAACTTGCAAAGGTAAAGAAATGCAAATAAAACAATACAAAATCAGTATGAGGCAAAATTATACTAATAAGGAAGGAAAGCAGTGTTTTTATTTTGAAACAGAATAGGTTTTATAGCTGGCGCCGCGGCTCACTAGGCTAATCCTCCGCCTTGCGGCGCCGGCACACCGGGTTCTAGTCCCGGTCGGGGCACCGGATTCTGTCCCGGTTGCCCCTCTTCCAGGCCAGCTCTCTGCTGTGGCCAGGGAGTGCAGTGGAGGATGGCCCAAGTCCTTGGGCCCTGCACCCCATGGGAGACCAGGATAAGCACCTGGCTCCTGCCATCGGATCAGCGCGGTGCGCCGGCCGCAGCGCGCTACCGCGGCGGCCATTGGAGGGTGAACCAACGGCAAAAGGAAGACCTTTCTCTCTGTCTCTCTCTCTCACTGTCCACTCTGGCTGTCAAAAAAAAAAAAAAAAAGAATAGGTTTTATTTATTTATTTATTTATTTATTTTTATTTTTGACAGGCAGAGTGAACAGTAGAGGGAGACAGAGAGAAAGGTCTTCCTTTGCCGTTGGTTCACCCTCCAATGGCCGCTGCAGCCAGCGTACCACGCTGATCCAAAGGCAGGAGCCAGGTGCTTCTGGACTCCCATGGGGTGCAGGGCCCAAGCACTTGGGCCATCCTCCACTGCACTCCCAGGCCATAGCAGAGAGCTGGCCCGGAAGAGGAGCAACCAGGACAGAATCCGGCGCCCCGACCAGGACTAGAACCCGGTGTGCCGGCGCCGCAAGGTGGAGGATTAACCTGTTGAGCCACGGCGCCGGCCAGAATAGGTTTTAAATAAGCATGATGTTTCATTGCTTTGGAAAAGGATTTACTACATTATCTATAAAATGTATAATTTGGTCATTGGACACATTTTCTTGGCAGGAAGATATTGCAAATACATGTAATTGTAGATTAAATTCAAATATATTACTGCTACATAGTCTGAAAGTGTTTGTTCACTAGAAATCAAATCTTTTGTAAATATTCTCTATAGTTATTCTATGAACGAAGCAAGGACTATCCTGATCAGCAACATGTAATAAGGATTCCCAGTTTGGGGTGCCTGTAAAGATAGAAATTTCTCATACCTTGGCTTGAGTTGCTTTAATAATCTTTAATAATAATCTTTAAATGGCTGTTTGCCATTTCTATTTACATTTGTTCAGTGTATTGCTTTGGTCAGATTATACCAAGATCTAAGGTGAATCTAAAATTTGACAAGTCAGTTCTAAAATTCATATGTAAAATCACAGGACTAAAAACAGCTAAAATTTAGTTGTGATTTCTCTGATGAGTTTGTATGGAAGCCATATGCATTAGAAGTTTATTACTAGTGCAAGACACAGCAGCAGATGAGAGAGCAACAAGGCCGGGGAGACCATGGGAAGAGAGCCTAGCGTGACAGGAGATGTGACAGAGCTGCTGGAGAAAAACATCATCTCTTCACTAAGTGCCAGTGAGCAACTGGCTGTTCCTGGGACAGCATCAGGTTCCTTTTATACTCACATAGAAAATAAATCTGTAAGGGACTAAAAAATCTATATGTGCATGTGAAATTATAAGCCCTGTAGGGAGAAAATAAAAGAACATCTGTTTATAACCCCAGATAGATAGATTGGATAACAATATGATTGATAAATTTCACACTCAAAAGATAACATACAAGAATGCTAAATAACAAACCAGAAATTATTTGTAGCCCATTATCTGACAAAGAATTATTATTCAGAATATAAAAGTATAAAGAATCAGTGCAACTTACTAAGTCAGACAAGTGATTTAATGGATAAAATTATCTAAGAAATGCGAACAGATGAAGACTGATAAACATATGGAAGTACATTTCCTTGCGTGAAAGAGGAGCAAAATTAATAATTTATGAGGTGCAATTCTCATTACATTTTCATATACTTCTCATTGTATTATCAAGCATTTCAAAATCTGACAATTCTAAATGTTTCCGAGGATGCCTGACACCACATGTATTTTTGGTGGCAGTGTGCTATTTTGTATAATGAAAGTGGGAACACCTAGTAAAATAAAAGACATATTATGTATCTCATAATTTCCAGCTGTAGACAGATTCTGTACAAATCAGAGCATATCTAACAAACATGCATAAAAGGACGTGTTCAAGGAAGTTTACTGAAGGTTTTCGTAAGAGCAAACCGTTGAAATTCATGTAACTTCCTGTGAACCCAAGAGGATTAAAAATCCAAGATACGTTCCTGTAATGGAGAGCAATTTAGAAAGTATTGAAATAAAATCACATGAATCCATGTGGAAAAAATCCTAAAAGCCGTACTGAATGTGGAAAGCAGGGGCTACTCAAATATGACCCCTGTTGCAACACATACTGTAAACACCCAAATCAGTACCATATTTTGATGAAAACAGGTAGGTGTAGAGAAATGTATAAAAACATGAGTGCAAAGAGGGCTCATCAGCCCAAGTGTGGTTGCTATTTGTGGGAGGGAAGGTGGGAAGAGCTCATCCACAAATATAAGCACAGTCACAACTGTGTAATTAACATGTTTTTCATTAAAAATCCTGAAAAATCTGTCACACATTAACACTTACTAAATTTGATGTTACTGCTTGATTTTTAAATGTTATTAAAACATTTCAAAATTGCAATAGATTTAAATATGTAGCACTTTTATTTCTTAAAATTACAAATGCAAGACAAAAGGATAAATTATAATTTATAAAAGGTAAAATATAATTACTCTAAAAGTAATGTACATGAAGACAAATTCAATAAAATCTAAAGGAGTTTTTTATATTTTATATTTTACTTTCCCAGTTTTGGCTGTTACATTTTGTTCTCATACTTATCAAAAAATTCTTTTAGAAATGATCTGACCACTTAGTACATGACTGAAATATTTTGAACAACAACAAAAAACATGGTTTGTGATCTCTTCCAGTATCATTTGTGTCTCACAAGAAAAACTTAGTTTTAATTATATAAGGAGAATGGCAAACATGAGTGAGGAGGTACAGAATTTAAGGAAACCTCTAAACAGTAGAAAGGGATGTTTGTATTTAATACTTAAGCAAAATTTCTCTCTTTGACTTTCTTGCTTTCTCTCCATTCCCACTCTTCTGCATTTTGCTTAACCACATTCATGTGGCACCTCAACCCTATAAATGTTAACATTCACTTCCTAAGAATAGGTACATGATCCTACTCAGTCATAATAACATTAATACCAAAAATATTGCATATTTAATGATTGGGTTTATCAGTTTACAACAGCTTTTCCTATTTCATCTATGATTTTTATTAATCCCGTGTGTTCCTAAATATGTCTGAGAATATATATTAAGGAATTCTTAGTTTTCTGTTATATCTTGAAATAAATTTAGTTCACAAAGGCACATTTGCTCAGATTTTTAGATGTATTGTCTCTTGCTTTCTCAACACAGAATACTATCCTCAGCAGGCTGAATTACTATACACAGTTTAGAAAGGAAAGTCTAAGTTGTCTAATATTACAATTGAGATAAATGCTACCATAACTTATGCATCTTTGGTCAAAACTGATCAGCAAGGGAAAGACGTTTTCCAGAGTTCTTGGTCTGTGTGTGTGTGTGCGTGTTTCTGTATTATCTTTTTTTTTTTTTTTTTTTTTTTTTGGACAGGCAGAGTGGATAGTGAGAGAGAGAGAGACAGAGAGAAAGGTCTTCCTTTGCCGTTGGTTCACCCTCCAATGGCCACCGCGGCCAGCGTGCTGCACTGATCCGAAGCCAGGAGCCAGGTGCTTCTCCTGGTCTCCAATGGGGTGCAGGACCCAAGGACCTTGGCCATCCTCCACTGCACTCCTGGGCCACAGCAGAGAGCTGGACTGGAAGAGGGGCAACCAGGACAGAATCCGGCGCCCCGACCGGGACTAGAACCCGGTGTGCCGGCGCCGCAGGTAGAGGATTAACCTAGTGAGTCGCGGCGCTGGCCTCTGTATTGTCATTTGGGGTTCTGGTTGACCTCGGGAAGCAGACAGCAAGCCACACGAAAGGCCCTCTCAGCTGCTCTGTGTGAGGGTCCGTTGCTGCCTGAGCCTGGATGAAGCAGCTGGTAGACCTTCAGGGCAGAGCTGCTAGTGCACCTTCCTTTCCACAATGAGAGGCTATACCGTGAGCTGTAGATCCGTTGGATGGCTGCTGTAAGATGGGAAGTTCGACCACTGTGGAAAACTTTGCATGTTTCCTTGCCTTTAGTTTCGGCAGAAGCCGGAAATTAAGTAGGCCACCATTTTCCTGCCTTAAATCTGCTTCCACACAAGACCAACTTTAGTAGTGGCCCCACTTGACTTAGAATTCTTAGAGAGAATGGGTATTGAGGCAGGATGACCCAGGAGATCTATGTCAGTTGCTGAAATATTTAAACATGTGGTGATTGCTCCACCTCTGACCTTCACACAGTCTAGCAAACAAAAAGGTTCATGCATGATAAGGGTCTTCAAGACGTACCTGTTTTGATTGGCATCTAAGTCTTACAAATTGTTAATACTTTACTATAACCTCTGTTTGAGGACCAGGGATATAAAGGACCAGAAGGCATTACTTTTAAGCTCCTTTTGCACATATACTGACACACACACAGACACACACATTCACCTGTAGAAATTAATGTGGAACACGTAAGGGTGCAGGATTTACTGTGCACGATGTACATCTAGGGCGATCTTTTGGCCAGCATCCGTGGTTGTGAGGGAGAAGATAGAGATTGGGCAGAGAGGAGTTCAGGTGCACTGTAAGTGAGCAGAGCCTTGCTTGACCCCACAGGAGCTCAGAAGCTAAGTGACCTGTCGCGGGTGCTCCTCATTGGGATAACACAGTTTAGCATTCATAGCCCCCACTGTGAGTTCACTGGAGTATGCTGACAGTGGAAGGGCAGGATTTGGGGCCAGGTGGCCCTCTGCAGCTGAGGTCATCCCCATACTTCTGGCAGCTGAAAGGCCTCTGAAACAAGGACTCCCATCGGCAAAGGCAGCGGCCAGTCCTGCTCTAAACAGAACTGGGTGGTGCATCTCCATATCCTTCACAGGTTTGACCACAAGATTCAAAGAGGTTAATGGGCTCTAGAATGACTTTGTGTTTAAAAAATGGACGTAAATCAAACTGTGAAAGCACAGTATGTTTTGTTCTAGTATACACACAATGTTTTCAATTTGGACTTCTAACCATAGTAGATATCGATGTGTGAGATTAAATATCTTTACATAATCCAAAAATTTACATTCAGTTTCACCTTTTCTCATTTGATCTCATTTCCCCCTCTACTTTTTCTCCATTTTCATTATAAAATTCTTTCTTCCAAACTAAATAATTAAACTGTAGGGAGAGTAGTAATGCCAGGCTCAGATACATTTAGAATATAAAGAGAGTGGCACTCCAGCATTTGGAAACTGATCCCTTGACTCCTTTGGTGTTCAGCCATATCACTTACCCTGCTCTTATTTTCTTGAAGTTTCTTTGTAGACCAGAGTCAAATCTGGACGATCCTGGGCATTACTATCTGTCTGAAGCTGCCTAAATCAGAAAACGGATCCTGAGATAAAAGTATATATGATACCTATTAGTTCTTTTACCTGTAATACCAGAGAATCAAGAGTAAATAGAAAGGGGTCACGGAGCATGGAAGAGAGAGAAGGTGATGGTTAATTTTGTGCACCAGTGTGATGGAGCTAAGGAATGCCCAGATAGCTGACCAAACATGTCTGTACTGTAGGAAAATATTAGCGTTTGCATTGGATTTTCTTGCTCCTTCCAGTTTCCTAGTTTTTGCAGTTCAGTGTGCCCCAGGGGCATTCATTTTTCCACAACCATAGAACCTTGCATAGCCCCCCAAGTCCCCTGAAAACATCAGTTTCCTCTCCCCACAGCATGAGCCTCCTCAGAATGTCTACACAGTGAATAAACCAGAGTCTCCAGAGGTCTAGAGATATTAGGATGAAAGCTCTGTGCAATGCTACCTTCATTTCTGACGTCACCGAGAAAGCCGCAGTTGTCAGGGAGTAAGACTAAGGACAGGCCAGGGAATGCATGCATGGGCAGGCAGCAGCAGTGTTTAGCAGGCTGGCAGAGGGGCTGCCCTGCCCACCCACAGACACAGAAGAAGCTGGAGCTGCCTGGCTGAGCCTGAGCCTGTGCACTCAGCAAAGCAAATCGGGAATTTGTGCCAACTAAATTCACTAGACACTGTTTGATCCAAATTGTATCTGTATAAATAAAAACAGCAATCTTAGATTATTGACAGTCAAAATTCAGAGTAAGAATTGACCTTACAAATCATGATGGCATATTTCCATCATATTTATTAAGAAACAAGTTTGAAGTTATTTCCTTGGGGAACAGAGACCATCTGAGTGCAAAGAGTGGGGCCCAGAGCTACCTGAGGACTCATAAGCCAAAGATGTGATTCCTCGTATCATATTCCTCTCATATCTCATCCCAGAATCCTTCATACATAGACTGCACACAGCACCCTATACAAATTTATATACACCTCACCAGCTTTGAGAAAAACATTCAAGGAAATAAAAAATAAAAATGCAAATTATATATTGGGGAAAAAAATGTTCTGACATTACAAATTGAGATCCTGCTCCTTCCCTGGAGTTTTTTGGACCACTATTTTTTCTTTTTCAGAAGAACTAGGACTTAAAAAACTTTTAGATAACTAAATGGTAATATCAAAAGTATTAAAAGGTATTAGAATTCTTTATTTTAAAAGAGGTCACATGTGTGTATTTTTATTAGAGGAAAACCCAAGAGCTTTTGCTTTCACCTGGTCTAGGTCAATGACAATGCCGTCTGGAGTCCTTTACTCCTGCTGCTCTGTGCTATTATTATCCCTGAACAAGTGGGCAGTGAACAGAAAACAATAGAAAGCATGTATGTCAGTTGCAACTTCACAAAATAAAACTTTAAAAGCTCATCCTTTTCCTAAATCTCATATTGGAAAAGGAAAAAGGCCACATAAGAAAAAATAATTTTATACCTCTTTGAAAATGATTTTTTTAATCTTGAAAGTAAATAGATAGCTATGATGTCTTGTTAATCACACTTCCCTTCTTTTGTTGAAGATATATTGGGAAACTGCTGTTTCTGGCTTAAATGTGAAGAATAGCTTTTTTTTTTTTGGTAGAAATTATCTAATTATTTAGTAAACTTATTGCATTTTACTCACTGTGTCATTAAAAGCTATTTTTAAAATTGTTTTCATTCTCTGATATAGACTGAATTTTTTGTTCGCAGTAATTATTTGGGTTCCAGTGTATGTTATCATCAGCCTCACTAAAGATACAAGCCCAGTGTTTTCCAAGTAGGTATCTTAGGGAGACCCTCTGGACTGCTGACATTTCAGTGAGTTTTTGAAACTCATTGTGTGTTCATTCTGTCCTTTATCCACTTTCTCTTTTTTGCTGCTGTGACTCTGCTTAAATGCCAGCTTTTTGTGTAATTTAGTAACTCGGCAGCTGTCTCTCTCCAAGCTCTTCATCTGCATGGAACCGTGTGGGTCAGTTCTCCTTGACACTTCACCTACAGATCTTTCTTCCGAGTCCACTGTTGAGGACTAAGTTTCTGCAGCATGTGGATTGGGGTGGGAGGTGGCTGTAGAACCAGGAGGGCATAGCGGGATTCTGTGACCATGGTGTTTTGTTTGTTAAGCATTCTGCACCTGTGTGCATGCCACTGTCCCTGGGATGATGCATCACTGCCCAGTGCAGGAATGCCCTGCAACTTAAGCTCATTCCCCTGAGCCCAATTTGGTGATGCTAACGTACTCACTGTGACCAGCAGAGTTGTTCCCTCATCTTCTCAGTTGTTTCCACTTTCCCAAAACAGAGGAGCAAAACATATGCAGAGTGTTTTCTAGTTTTCCAGTTGGTTGGTTGGTCTTGGCACCTGCATTGAAAGTCTGGGGTGAGGGCGTGAAACACAGCCTGAGGATCTCTGTAAGCAAGTGTCTGCCACCCACCTGCTCTCAAGTTCTTGCTGCTTTATTTCACTTTCATCTTCTGTTTGATTGAATGGCAGTTTGCTACTGGAGACATTTCCCACCAAGTGTTTATGGGTGTCCTTAGCTTTTCCTTTATAGCTTTTTACCCTTTACGGAATCATTGCAGTGATGAAGTGCAGTTGTTCCTGTACATAGTATTGACATGAGAGAGGTCAGTTGGGGGCTTCTACTCTTGTGCAAGCATCTGCCTCCTCCCTAGGCTCACACCTCTTCAATGACTCTCCTGGTGCAGTTATTAGTGAGACTTTTCATGACCCTGTTTTTGTTTTTGTTTTTTTTTAGCTAATTTCCAGCCCTCCCTAGTACTCAGGGAGCTTCCTGGACTCTCCCAAGCTAAGGCGTGTTGATATTTTGAAACTACTGCAGATTTCTCCTATCTGCTCTCCAGTTATTTCCTTTGGTTGTGCTAGCCTATCTTGACTGTGTTTTGTTACCATTAGTTTGTTCCCCAAATTGTTTGGCTTTCTGATAGAGAACTTTCACTGTCTTGTCATGACTTCGCTATCATAAAATCTGAAGATGATGGCTTTGTTAAAAGATGAACAAAATATGAAAGTATTCATTGAAGGGCCGCTATGACTTGTGTTAATGGACAGAATAGGCTACAAAAATGAAGGGAACATTAATTCTCCCTCAATGTTTCCTTCTCGTTGCACTTTTCCCCATTTCTTTGATTTATTTTTCTCACCTACAGGAGTCTGTCTTCTCTCTCATTCTCGCTCTGAGTGGTCACAGCTTACTCTGTTAAGATTCATGGAACAGACTGGAATTTAGTGTTCTCATCACTTATGGAGAAGAAAGAACAGTAGAGTGCAGTTGGTGTCTGAAGGCAGACTTGCTCCTTCCTCTGTTCCCAGCAACACACACACACACACACACACTCTGCAATATTCCCCCAGACAAAAGTTGGAAATACTGTGGTCAGGGATTTCCTGTGTGACTGGATTTCCTCCACAGTGGTCGTGTGTTTTGGGTCCTCTGAAAAAGACACCAGGCAAGCCTGAGAGAGTTGATGGGTTTCCATGAAGTCAGCTGCTGTACGGAGAAGGACTGGAAAGCAGATGGCTACTTGCGTAGAAAAGGCCTCAGCCAGGCAATCAGCCAAGGAGGCTATGCTGGCGATGCTGGCGATGCTGCCAAGACACCCTGGTGTCCTTCACAGCCATTCCATTGAGTTAAAACAGGAGACTCTGCAATGACTAGGGATTCATTTTGTTCAGCTGTGAAAGTTACACTGACTTTACCAAGATGCCAAGCTGCTCATTGAGTAAAATTCCTACAGCAATATCAGAATTCCAGGTTTGCATGGTGCCCTTCACAGAGGATATGTCTCCTTTTAAAATACAAGGCTGTGAGCACACGTGTACACACACACATTCACTGGTAAGACAGTATACACATACATGAGAGCAGGTAGATACATATAAGATAGTGTGTGTATGTCCAGGTATTTGTGGGTATTTTCGGAAAATGCCTGACATCATACCAAAGAATTTGATTCAATCCTATGAAGGTGACAATGGATGCATATTCGAATAAAGTGGTCATTGTAATAAAATTTATCCTATATTTGATGAATGAGTGACTATAGGAAGTAGTGATTTTATTGTAGTTTGCGCTGCTTTAAAAAATTAAAATTACTATTAATTTGCAGCTAATCAAGGAATTGGCTAGCCTAAACAGAAAATATAGTAGCTAGAAATTATTATCCCCAAGAAAAAATTAGACAGTTAAACGGAATTTATATAAGAGCTATCCCAGAGCCAGTTAATAAATGATGATAGTAGTTAGGATTCTAAAGGCTTTTCATTTTAAATATTGTTTCTGTATAATACCAACTTCTAAAAATATATTAAAACAGTTGACACAGTCTAAAATAGTTTTTGAAATAAAGTATGTAAGTATTTAATAAAAACTGAAAAAGAGAATGAGACTTATAAGTGCTAAGGAGTAAATGGAGGTAGGTGTTATCCAGAAAATGCTACACTAAGGAAATCTACAGCAACTGAGCACAAACATACCTCTGAGTTTCCTGGAAGTCAAGGAAAGAAGAAAAACATAATGAGATAATACAGCTAAATTCTAAGGACTCATACTGACTTCTCAGGTAAGAAATACATGCCCCACCATTTATACAGTCAGTCAGAAATACATCTTTGGGGTGTTCTCATAAGAAGGACAGCCGACTCCCAGTGTGTCCGGAGCCCATCCAGTTTAAACCCACAACTGTCTACATAAAATGTTCACAGTCAAAAAACGTTTCTATTTGGAATGTAAATTATCTGGTCATCCTCTACAACAGTAGAAAAGATACTTCATCACAGGAACAGTTCCAGGTTTAGTGAGGCTTAAACCTTGTATTATCTCAAGTCTTCTTTACGAGATACAACATACAATCGCATAAAATTAGGAAAATATTTTATTTAAAATTTTTTAAAAATCACAAAAATGAGAACTTTTTCATGTCAACTAATTGACACCTTCCAGTAACTCAGTAGTTTTTGTTTGTTTGTTTTATATTTGTTAGCTGTGTTCTCTAGGGATACCTTTTACTAGGACTACATTTTCATTATATTATTTATGGAGAAATAGTATGGTAAATGGAACTTTTTTATTACTGATAGTTTGAAGAAGTTCAAACTTTGAACTTCACAAGCGTAATGGCATGTAAATTTTTAGGATGGTTGTCAAATATGGAAGTTAAATGATTTCAGGGAATTTTTATCTCAAGCTTTCTTAGACTTTGTAAAGTATTCAAACATTCTTTAGACAGTATGTTATTATTGCTTTGGTTACAATGCTGTATGAGTTTTTTATCTTTGAGAACGTCAGTAATTCATGTAAAATTGAAACAAAATCACCAAAGTGATAAATATGTTCTCAATGGATTCATCTGACCTGTTCCTCTTCCTTAATTGGATTATCAAACATTATCATTACTCCCATAAGAAATTTCCCTTTATTCTTCACACTTACTGCCTTAAGTGAGATCTACTTGGTGTTTTGTCTGCAATTTCCAGGCTTCATCAAGAGCAGAGCTATCAGAATATGCAAGATAAGATCTGAAACATTGGGATGTATAAAACATGCAACTTCACACACAACTTACTGGCTTTTTTTTTAAAGATTTATTTATTTATTTGAAAGTCCGAGTTACACAGAGAGAGAGAAGAGGCAAAGAGAGAGAGAGAGAGAGAGAGAGAGAGAAGAGGTCTTCCAGCCATTGGTTCATTCCCCAGACGGCTGCAACAGCCGGAGCTGCACAGAGCTGAAGCCAGGAGCCAGCAGCTTCCTCCAGGTCTCCCTCTTGGATGTAGGGGCCTAAGGACTTGGGCCATCTTCTACTGCCTCCCCAGGCCATAGCAGAGAGCTGGATGGAAGAGGAGCAGCCAGGTCACAAACCAGCGCCCATATGGGATGCCAGCGCTTCAGGCCAGGGCGTTAACCCACTGCGCCACAGCGCCGGCCCCACAACTTAATGTTTGTAGAACTTTTATGTTACAGTTTTTGTCCTATGAAGACAGAAATTCTGATATATCTATTTTTCTCTAATCAAGATTTATTAATTATTATTTGAGAGGCAGAGTTACAGGCAGAGAGAGAGAGAGAAACAGAGAGAGAGACAGAGAAGTCCAGCTGCTGGTTCACTCCCCAAATGGCTACAATAGCTGAAGCTGCACCAATTGAAGCCAGGAGCCAGGAGCTTCTTCTGGGTCACCCACGTGGCTGCAGGGGCCAAAGGACTGGTGCCATCCTCCGCTGCTTTCCCAGGCCATCAGCAGAGAGCTGGATCTGAAGTGGAGAAGCAGGGACTCAAATTGGCGCCCATTTGGGATGCAGGCGCCACAGTGCCCACCCCAATTTTTCTTTAATCCAATCCTAAGGAAAAAAAAATGTCCGGTGGTTGTTTAGATTGTTTTTGCTATGTTGCTAAGTGTATTCCTGACAGGCAGAACTTCCTCTGTTTGCTTGACGTTAAGGGAACAGAAACCTCTGGGAACAATTTTACGTGTTTCAAAGTTAGAATTGCTTTTGAAGGCTCAGCTCTAGCGCTCTGTGTTCAAATCCTGTTTCTTTGCCATTACCCTTCCATTCTCTTACGTGTTTCAAAGTTAGAATTGTTTTTGAAGGCTCAGCTCTAGCGCTCTGTGTTCAAATCCTGTTTCTTTGTCATTGCCCTTCCATTCTTCCATTGCTGGCCATGTGGCGCTTTCAGTGGAGTTGGCCCATTATTGCCAGTGACTAGGAATATCAGAAGTTTCTACTCATGTAATGGCCAGCACACACTATGAACCACTAAGTTAAAAATCAATGTTTGGCCAACGTGAATTCCTTTTAGGTAGCTAAAATCCATGGGGCTCTGTTGATATCATCAGGCAAGTGAATGTATCAAAGGAGAGTGTGAAATAGACATAGACAGTGGCTTTACAGAATGTTAACAAACTATTTCTTGCAAATTTTATAAAAAATTTCAACTTTATGAACCCTTTGTTTGGGGCCCTTCCAAGGCCTAGCAAGGCACCTGTGGAACTGGGAGGCCATGATGGTTAAAGTTTACCACCTTCATGATAAACCTGACTTTGTAGATGGGATACAGAGGGACTTCCCGTATTGCAAGCCTGAGTGATGTCCCAGGGCCGCAGCTCATGAGCACAGCAAATCCAAGGGCACACAGGCTTGTGATCCAGCTTTTTAGTGACTGTGGAGGATAAAACTTAGAGGACCTAGCTAAATAAATGTCTACAATATCATTATTGAAGTCCACATTTTCAGTAAAACATTTTTAATGAAGTAATCCAAAGTAGGGATATAGGCAAGAAAGTAATTCTACATTTCCAATCAGAAAGATAGATACACACATGGAGATGTCACAGGCAAAATATTCAGATTTTTACTGTTAATATTTCTTTCTGCTAGGGTGACCTTGGTATTTTCCAGTCTGCTCTCCAGAATATTATGTAGCAGTTAGCAAGTTAATCTATTTATATACAAAAAAAAATATGTCTTTTACAGGAATTACGTGAAGTTTCGTTTGAAGTTGTGAATGGTGACAGAGCCACACCTGTCTGCAGTAAGAACTATACAAGGTAAGTTTCACATGTGCTTATGAAAAATAGCTTACTATGCAAATAGATGTGCCAGTGGCAGTGTTTAAAAATGCTTGCACAGGGAGAAATTATTTGCAGTGGGTCTTGGAGAAGTGATTGTCTTAAAGGAAAGATGCTGAGGGTAAGAGAAAAAAAAATTGTCCAAAATTGTGAAGGTGAGGCATGATTCCTTAAAATGAAACCATATTGTTCTTGAAAACAATTACACCACCTCTATTCAAAATGAGTTTTGAGGTTCTTATCACAGTCAGTTATTCCCATTGGACCAAGTATTGTCTCAGAATGGCTTCCTTATGGGATGGTTTACATCTTCTCTGGGAAAACAAATGACCTGAGAAAGGGGAAGGCTTGTCTTCACAGCCCTGCTCACTCTGGTGTGGGGTGGAGTCCTCTACGGAGGGCAGACCAAGTACAGACAGGAGGGGCCTGTGGACAGAGGGGGGCCTCTCCTTGAGCAATCCCAGAGGGAGATGGTCCTTTGCTTTTCTGCCTGGGAAACACGAGGTGGGGGCCTGCTCAAGGCTTTTACCTTCTCAGTCTTCAGTCTTTGGCATGATTTTCAGGGCTTGGACCAGGTGTCTTTGGCAATGTTTTCTTCCATCCTACTGGTAAGCCTATTGGTCCATCCCCTTATTCACTATATTCTGAACTGTGATAGTATACTGCATTTAACTATGCATAACTTTTCCAGTATTCTTCTTTACCTTCATCTCAGGCAACTAGCAAACTATTTGTATGACTAACACAAGAATTTTTACTTTATAATTTTCATGAACACATTTGTCCCCAGCCCTAAAGAAGTAGAGGAGAGTTATTACAAAATATTATAGGCACTTAAAATATTGTGGTTGAGGATTATCTTCTCAAACCAGCTCTATAACACTTATTTTTGCATCATTTACAATTAGATGAAAGGCTAGTTTTCACTTTTATAGTGAAGAATGTAGCATTACATTTCAGCATTAGTGTCATTTTTATATAACAAATTATAGGCATGCTTCTTGCTCATATCTGATACAATTTTTAAAACACATTCCATAATGAATTTTAAGAACCAGTAAGAATGTGTGTTTCATTACTTGAAATAAAAAAAAATCATAATGTTTTTCTCACCTAGCCAAAGTCCCAATTTCAACAAACATTAATAAACTTCTCTTGGACATCTAAATAACATAATATAAACAGTTTAAAATACCACCAATAATTGGTATTTCATCTGTCTAGCTTGTTAATGGTGTGTGTTAATTCATATGTTCCTAAAGTTGTATTTATGAAATGCATGAAGCTTGTATCCCTTAAATAAAAGGTATTTTGGGGAAAAATGTGAGGATGACATACAGAATCAGTTATATATTATATTTTATTTCTACATTGCAAGACCATGTATAGGAATATAAATAAAATTGAAAAAATGATAAAGAATAAAATACAAATAACATTTAACAAAATAAAACATAAAGTCATTATAAAACTAGTCTATCATTTAAAATATGACATTATAACAGTATTTTGGCTTGATGTATAAACTTTACAGTCATAGCAAACATTTGAGTAAAGATTATTTGAATTGGGTCCTGCGTTGTGACATAGCTGGTTAAGCCCCAGGTTGCAGCACCAGCATCCCATATGGGTAGGTCAGTTCAATTCCTGGCTGCTTCATTTCCCATCCAGCTCCCTGCTGCTGCACCTGGGAAAAGCCACGGATTATGGCCTAAGTGCTTGGGATTCTAGCAACCATGTGGGAGACAAGGTAGGAGTCCCTGGCTCTTGACTTCTGCTTGGCCCCGTCTTGGCTCTTGCAGCCATTTGGGAGGTGAACCAGGAGATGGGAAATCTCGCTCTCTTCCCCCTCTGTATGTCACTCTGCCTTTCAAATAAATAAATAAATCTTTTGGGGAAAAAGGATATTTGGGTTATAAAAACAATATTTTTGTTAAATTTTGATCAAAAGGAGTGATCTTAGTGCCAGATTTTTTCCAACATAATATTTCAGCAAGCATTTCTAAATCTGTTGTGACTGAATACAGTATATGGCTAATGGCTTCAATTCATAACTACAAACTTTTTTTAAATTCTTCATAAGCCATCAGTCAAAGATAATGGTACTAACAATAGTTTTCACTTACTATTAAAAGTAACCAGAAGGTCCTTTTAACACATTCTAATTTCTGCAGTCTACAAAAAAGTGCTTAAAATTGTACCAATTATATTTTTAATTAAAAATAAACCATTTCCTTAAAAATGTAACATGTCTTCTAAAAAAGAAGTACAAGAAAAGATCACCAGTGCTATATCTATGACAACAACAAAAAAATCAGGTCATACTTTTTGCATCTTTTTATAAAGCCAAGATTTTCTAAAATTTTCTAAACTATGGTTAGGTTTTCTTTTTTAAGGAGATTTAGAATTAGAAATGATGCTGCCATGCTGTCATACAAAACCTTGGAACACATTTGGCTTGCACTGGTTTTCCCAGAGGCTAAAAAGAAATTAATGCTTCTGTGTGCTTCAAAACATCATTACTTCAAACCTTGTTAATCTGTAATTTATTATCATTCCAACCAGCACTTGACTCCCTTAAAATATTTATTAACATATAATTTATATAAGGAAAATGCAGTAATGATATTTTGAAGTTTGTTGGATTTGTTTTTTTGTAAACTAAACACATGATTTAATGAACACCTACATCAGGAAGTGAGAACAGAGCCACCTCCTGGGAACACTCCTCCCCGGGACCACTTCAGGTAACTGTAGCCTTGCATCCAGCAGCCTTCCTAACGCTGTGCATGGTGTTCATAACTTTACATGGGTCAAATCATGCCGTGTGCAGCCATTTCTCTGTGTGGATTCTTTTGGTAAGGATGTTTGTGAGATTGATCTATGGCATTTCACTGTATGAGTACAAGTCTGCTGTTGATGGGCATTTGAGTAGCTTCTGTGTAGAGCTTATAAATCTAGCTGCTGTAAGCATCATGTACATCTTTTGTGAACATACAAATGCACACATGTATCTGTTAGGATAGAAATCGCTGAGTCAAAGTTGTGCACATGTTTGTGTTTGGCAGGTAATGCCAAGTAATTTTCCAGGCTGTTTTCTAAAGTAATTTTATGAATTTGCACTTCCCATCAAGGGAAGAGACTTCTGATTTTGTCGCATCATTACCCACATTTGGTACTGCCTTTCTTTTCTCATTTCAGTCACTCTTGTGAGAAAAACTTGCCTCTTTAAAACACTTTTCTAGAGAAATTAATACTGAAAGTAATGATTAATGCTCACATTGTCAACATTTCCTTCTAGAACTGTGACTATCTCAGTATTTGAGAATGCTCCATTTTCATCATTTAGTGATTAGCAAATACTGGTTTTGGGGTGGGCATTTAACCTAGCAGTTACTACTCTGGTTAAGACACCCGCATCCCATGTCAGGAGTTTGATACTTGGTTCCGGCTCCTGACTCCCCCTTCCTACTAACTGGTCCTTGGAGGCAGGGGTGAAGGTTCAATTTGTGGGACTCCTGCTTCCCTTCTGGGAAACTGAGGTTGAATTCTACCCTTGGGACATTCAGATCTGGCTAACAGGTCCATGAGAGTCTCACAGGCATGGAAATCCATGACACGTGGCAAAAAACAATCTAAATGAAAGACCCTGGTGAACAAGACCCCAGCAGAAGGAACAGGCCATCAAGGAGAGAGGCGCCTTTCTCTAAAGGGAGGAAGGAACCTCCACTGTGACACGGCCTTGACTAAACAAGTTCAGAGTCGGTGAACTCAAGGGACTTCCATAGCCTAGACAGCTCATAGCAAGAGTCTCGGGTGATTGCTGACACCATAAATAAGAGTGCCAATTGTTAAATCAACATCGGGAGTCACTGGGTACATGCTCCCCACGTAGGATCTCTGTCCTTAATGTGTTTTACTATGAAACTTAAAAACACTACTACTCGAACAATACCCATTACCTTGTGCGGTTGTGTGAGTGCAGCCTGTTGAAATCCTTGCTTAGTATATACTAAGTTGATCTTCAGTATATGAAGGTAATTGAAAATGAAACTTGATAAAGGGTGGGATGGGAGAGGGAGAGGGGAGGGCCACGGGAGGGAGGGAGGTTGAGAGGGAAGCCACAACAATACAAAAGTTGCACTTTGTAAATTCACATTTATGAAATAAAAAAAAAAAAAATTGAGGTTGAATTCTTGGTTCTTGAGTTGGACCTGCCCAGTTCTGGTCACTGTGGGTATCTGGGGAGTGAATCAGTGGATGGAAGATGTCTTTCTCCTCTTTGTGTGTGTGTATGTGCGTGTGTGTATGTGTGTGCATGTGTGTGTGCGTGTGTGTGTGCATGCACGCACGCCTCTTAAACAAATAAATAATCATTTGTTGTGTATAATAAAATTATTCATGCTTTTTTATTATCAGTGTTTAGAAGCAACTCTAGACTTTCCTTTTTTTTAAAGATGTATTCATTTAATTTGGAAAAGAGAATGTGAGAGAGAGAGAGAGAGAGAGAGATCTTCCATCTACTGCTTCACTCCCCAAATGGCCACAAGATCCAGGGCTGGGCTAGGCTGGAACCAGGAGCCTGGAACTCTATCCAGGTCTCCCACTTGGGTATCAGGGGCCCAAGGACATGGATCATCTTCCACTGCTTTCCCAAGCATATTAGCACAGAATTGGATCTGAAGTTGAGCAGTCAGGACTCAAACTGGCACTCATATGGGATGCCAGTATTGTAGATAGCAGCTTAACCCACTGCCCTACAACACCAGCCTCAATTCTAGAATTTTTTATATTTCGAGAACAGTGATCTGAAACTCCGCCATAGGAGTACATTAAACTCTTAGTGCCTTGCCTACTCAGGATTCTTCACTTCACAACCATAGTCAATACTTACTATTTAAAAATGTAATAAATTAGACCGGCACCGTGGCTCACTAGGCTAATCCTCCACCTGCGGCGCAAGCACCCAGGGTTCTAGTCCCAGATGGGGTGCCAGATTCTGTCCCAGTTGCTCCTCTTCCAGTCCAGTTCTCTGCTGTGGCCTGGGAAGGCAGTGGAGAATGGCCCGAGTGCTTGGGCCCTGCACACACATGGGAGACCAGGAGGAAGCACCTGGCTCCTGGATTCAGATCGGCGCTGCGCACCGGCCATAGCAGCCATTTGGGGAGTGAAAAAACAAAAGGAAGATCTTTCTCTCTGTCTCTTTCTGTTGTCCAGTTGAGGTTATCTATCTCAGCTCCTACCTGAGGAAATCACCTGGTACAAATTAGCATTATTTGGGGGATGAAAATATTTTCCCATTGACTTTGGATGTTTGATTTCAAAGGTGAGCCTGTGAAATAAACTTGAACTTTCACACCTGTCCCTTCTGCTGTTCTGAGACCTAAGCAGCACTTTGCTGTTTATGGGCGGATTCATGATTGCCCTGCCATGACCCTTATTTCCCAACATGAATTCATTAGTGGAACACCTTTCCCTCAATGTTACTGCCAAATATGTTTCATTTTGTTGGTTTGTTTCTTTTATTTGTTAAATTTTCTCACAGAGTAGTGTGTGTTTTAAAAAAGGTGTCTTTATCAACATTTAAATGCACTTTTAAGAGAATTGACAACACCTTTGTAATGTTCTGAGATAACGCAATCCAGCATAACCTAGGATAACCTAGACACGACATAAGCGTAAGTTCTTTTGTTGCCTTTGCCCATTATATGAGGCAGTTTTATCCTCTTAGTGCCTTGGCTCTATGTGAGTTATATTACAATATGAGGAATTTGCCCTGAATAGTTCTGGATGTTTTAATAATAATAAAACAGGTAAAATGACCTTGCAACAAAAATCATGGAAGGTGTATTTCAAAAGTTGACTCAAAATTCACTTTATCCTAAGAAATATGAGTTCAGTGTACAAGAAGCCAACTTATTCTTATTTACCTTAGTTAAAATGAGTATAAAATATGATCTTGGTGGACATTCTTGCTTCTATGGTCAAAAGGTTTGTTGCATTCTTTGGTAGTCGTCCAATTACTGTGTGTCAACAAACAGTATCTCAGGATTCTCCCTTTTCTGCTGTTTCCTCCCTTTTCTGCTATTTCAGCAACTACAGAGATGTGCTTTCAGGCCCACTGCTCTTAGCGAAAGTCATTGTACCTGTGCTCACCCATAACATGGACTCATTCTGCTAGACTCTCCAGATGGAGGGTGATGCTCACCACCGACCTGGTGAGATGTCAGTGACAAGCAGCTGGAGAAATGAGCAGTGAAAATAACAGGGAGGGTTATCGTTAACAAGAACATTATCCATTCTCGGCCGGCACCGTGGCTTAACAGGCTAATCCTCCGCCTTGTGGCGCCGGCACACCGGGATCTAGTCCCAGTTGGGGCGCCGGATTCTATCCCGGTTGCCCCTCTTCCAGGCCAGCTCTCTGCTGTGGCCCGGGAAGGCAGTGGAGGATGGCCCAAGTCCTTGGGCCCTGCACCCGCATGGGAGACCAGGAGGAAGCACCTGGCTCCTGCCTTCGGATCAGCGCGGTGCGCCGGCCGCAGCAATGGCAAAAAGGAAGACCTTTCTCTCTGTCTCTCTCTCTCACTATCCACTCTGCCTGTCAAAAAAAAAAAATGGAGACAATAATAATAGCAATCATAATATTATGCAGATCTATTGAAATGATGTATGTAAAGTACTTAACACAGTGAGCAGCACATGGCTAATGTTCCATAAATGGCAGTTATAAATGATTCTGTTCAGTCTATGTTCCTGCTAAGACAAAAAAAAAAATCAAATTTCCAAAACAAAATAAAACAAAAATCCTGGGAAACCTAGAAATTTCTCTAGAAATACTGCTTTTCTTATTTTGACTGCTTTTTGAGGACAAAAGAATTATCAATTGCAATGAATTGAACCACAGCTTGGGGACACACTAAACAAATATACACATGTACATATACAAACTTTGGTACATAGGTGTTGTGGGTGTGGTACTTTCTGATCTCTCTCCCTCCTGGGAGGCTATGTAAGGCTGGCAGGACTGAAGGTCTTATAAAGATCTCTGTGTTTCTCGTTCACACATTTGATAACCTTTTTTCTGCTCACTATGGGTTTCTGATTTCAAGTTCTGAACTTATTACCTGCTAGACTATGATTCAGCAAGACATCCGTGTTTAACCTTTTGTTTTCCTCTCATAAAATGGGGCTAAGGGGCTGATGTTGTTGCGTGGCAGGTTAAACCGCTGCTTGTGATGCTGGCATCCCATGTACGTACTAGTTCAAATCCTGTGCTGGTTCCAATCCCAGCTGCTCCACTTCCAATCTTGCTCTTTGCTAACATGCCTGGGAAAGCAGCAGAAAATGGCCCAAATCCTTGGGTCCCTGGACCCTCTTGGGAAACCTGAATGGAGTTCCTGGCTCGTGGCTTAGGCCTGCCCCAGCCCTGCAGATTGCAGCCATTTGCCTAATGACCCAGCAGATAAGAGATCTCTTTATTTCTCTATCTGCCTGTGTCTCTGTCTCTCTGTAACCTGCCTTTCAAGTAAATTAATCTTTTTTTTTTTTAAATGAGAGTAAAAATAGTGCACAACTTTCTGAAACTGTTGTGAAAAATAAATAAGGTAATGCCTAATATATTGCAAAGAGTGAGTAAAACTCAGCGAACAACCTGTTCTTTGACAGTCTCCAACTTTGGGATAGGTTTACCATTAACCTCAGGTTGCTTTCTGTGGCTATGGGATTGCTTAAGTTTCAGATTGAGGTCATTATTTTTATTAACTCTTTTCCATAAAGTACTGGAGTTTTGGGAAGCTTTTGTGCTTCTCAGATGCCTCTTGCATCTGTTAATTAGCGGGAGTGTTAATTAGCTCTCTGTGGGTTTTCTCCCTGCTCTCTGTGCCCTCTGATCTGTGCTGTATCTCTTTCTAAACTGTGCTGCCACAGTGGGAGACTTTTTTTTCTGTTCAGGTCTAACTTCCAGTAGGAAATAGTTTCTTCCCTGTCATATCAGACCTCAAAAGGATTCCGTGGCTTTACCGAAATCCTGGATTGAGTCACTTCCTACAGCTGCAATTTTGAAGAGCCACCGAGTCTCCAGTGGCTACAGCCACTGAGGAATTTGCTATCTTTCCAAACCCATCACTGGAAGGGCATCACACAGATGGCATCTGCATTGATGGAATAGAGCAGCCTCAATAACAATAGATAATAGCATATATGATTTCAGAACGCCTTCTGGATTCCAAGTTTATAAGGTTCGTTTATTCATGCTACTCATTCGACAACTGTTTCTTTAGCACCTTCCACGTGCTAAGATGATTTGAGGTATTAAGAATTCAGCAGGGAAAATAGGTGAACTATGCTTAGTTACAGAATTATTTTAAATGGTTTATTTATTTGTTTGAAGGGCAGAGTGACAGAAAGAGACAAAGAGAGGTGGGGGTGTGGTTCTTCCATCTGAAGTCCACTCACCAAATGGCCACAACAGCCAACAATATAAGAATCCATCTGGGTCTCCTACATGAGGGGCAAGGACCTGAGTACTTGGTCATCCTCTGCTGCTTCCCTAGGCACATCAGCAGGGAACTTGGTCAGAAATGGAGCAGCTCAGATTTGAACTGGCGGCAAGCAAAGGCTTAGCCCAATGTGTCACAATGTTGGCCCCAAGAAGGGTTATTCTTTGTTCAGATTTATTTACTTATTTGAAAGGCAGAGTTACAGAGAGACAGAGGCAGAGAGAGTGAAAGAGATCTTTCATCTGCTGGCTCACTCCCCAAACGGCTGCAACAGCCAGAGATGGGCCAATCTGAAGCCAGGAGCCAGGAGCTTCTCCTGGGTTTCCCATGCGGGTGCAGGGGCCGAAAGACTTGGGCCATCTTCCACTGTTTTCCCAGGCCATAGCAGGGAGCTGGATTGGAAGTGGAGCAACCAGGACTTGAACCAGTGCCCACATGGGATGCTGACACTGCAAGTGGCAGCCTTACCAGCCACACCACAGTGCCAGCCCTACGAGGTTTAATTTTTATACTGGCCATGAAGTTACACTTGAGTTGCCAGTGATATTTGGAGAAAGAACATTCTGGGCAGGAGAAAAAGCATTTACAAGGACATGGAGGCAGAAATGCATCTGACATCTTCACATGGCTGCTGGCTAAGTGAAAAGAAACGGGGCAGTTCAAAGAAACATTCACTGACGAGAACAAAATGGATCACTCTCGGCCACTGTAAGGACTTGGGCTTTTACTTTGGGTTACTTACCAATTCTATTGATTTCTGTAACATGGAAAGAATGAGTGTACTTCAGGTAAGGCTGTCCAGATACGTCAGGATCGGGACACATTGCTGAGAGTGGCCATTATAGGGACTTGTGGTTGGTCATATCAGTAGGCAAAATAAGTGTTCACCCAAGTGAAGAAATGAATGTCAAATAACGGCTCTTTAGATTATATTCGTGAACTTTACACCAGTTATCGTAATTCCTGAGTTCATCCACTTTGTTTTTTTTTTTTTTTTAAAACCTCGTGTTTTGTCTTCAAATTACTGTCATTAAATGTAGATATGGTTGGCCGGCGCCACTGTTCACTTGGCTAATCCTCCGCCTGTGGTGCTGGCACCCCGGGTTCTAGTCCCATTTGGGGCGCCAGATTCTGTCCCAGTTGCTCCTCTTCCAGTCCAGCTCTCTGCTGTGGCCTGGGAAGGCAGTGGAGGATGGCCCAAGTGCTTGGGCTCTGCACCGGCATGGGAGACCAGGAGGAGACACCGGGCTCCTGCCTTAGGATTGGTGCAATGTACCGGCCATAGAGGCCATTTGGGGGGTGAACCAATGGAAGAAAGACCTTTCTCTCTGTCTCTCTCACTGTCTAACTCTGCCTGTCAAGAGAATGTAGATATGGTTGATAAGAGTAGTATGTTCAGCAATTATTACATCCCTGAGATAAATTATCTTTGGCAATGGTAAAGTCACTTCATGATAACTGAAGAAATCCCTTAAATTTGGTGAGCACTTAAGTGATTGGGTGTGGAGGTGGTCAGTGACACCAATCTTGGCCAACATCAAGGGTGATGAGCCAAACCTAAAGTTACAGTGAAGGCTTTTTTGAGTCTTTGTCACGTCATGGGGAAGAGACAGCAGCACAAGCTCCCCATCAGTCCGTTCTCTCCCATGCAATAGTACCATGCCAAGGTCAGGTAGATGTAGCACAGCTGGAAAGGAGATCTTATTATCAAGGTGTCCAAAGCCAATGGCTCCTGCCTCTTTATAGACCCACACGTAGAGGATGAATGGGAGACAGGTTGGGGAAGGGCTGGAAATGACTAAGTCAAAGTGGATGGGAAAAGTGCACTTGCCAGTATTCCCAACAGAGGAGGCCTTCACATGGTGGAGCATCGTCTAGGCATGCAGATGAACATGTGCACCTGCGTATCATCTGAGTGTGAGTAGCCCAGAAGGTCCCGAGCCCTTGCCTGCTACCTAACCCCCGAGACTGCGATGCATTGCTCTGCACAACAGCTGGTGTGGGGAAGGCAGGGTCTGCTGGGGAAAGACTGATAACTCTTTATGGGCAGACATGAAATATCACATGTAAGATTTTGGCCTGGAGCCAAAATCCTCCTTGTGAGCAGGTGTTGGTCGTTGAATAAATAACATAGCTAGATGCTTACTAACAGCCATAAAGGAAGAGAGGGTCAGAAAATGCTAAGTGGGGAGATGGGTTTGACCATGGACAAACTTCCTCATATTTTTTTTCTACAAATGAGACTGGGTGAATTTTACTAGATCCAGTTTAGATATTTTAATCAGTTGAGAGAAAATTGAGTCAGTGCAAAACAGAAGTACACTTATGTTCATACAGGTCTCTCAATCTGTATTTGGATATTGTCTTCCATATAACTCAAATAATTGAGAATGGCTCATTTAAATCAGAGTTTCTCAGGCAAGAATTTCGACCAGAATACAGGGTTTATGGAGGCATAATTTATTTTTTTAGAATTTTAGAAATAGAGACTTATCTGTCATTATTAAATTCTAACATTATGTCTGTACTTTATGCTCACTAGCTAGACATAGTTGATTAATGAATGATGATACTGCTTTAAAATAAAAGAAATACTTTGTTTAATCATCATCCATTTTGTATTTGTAGTAAACATGAAATAGAGAAACTTAAACGTAGGCATAAGTAAAAGCAATATTGAAATTGCTTGATTTCAACAACCACAATCACATATATTTTCTTTTCAACTTTTATTTAATAAATATAAATTTCCAAAGCACAACTTTTGAATTATAGCAGCTTTCCCCCCATAACCTCCCTCCCACCCACAACCATCCCATCTCCCACTCCCTCTCCCATCCCATTCTTCATCATGATTCATTTTCAATTATCTTTATATGCAGAAGATCAACTTAATATATACTAAGGAAAGATTTCAACAGACTGCACCCACACAGACACACAAAGTATATAATACTGTTCGAGTAGTAGTTTTACCATTAATTCTCATAGTACAACACATTAAGAGCAGAGGTCCTATATGGGGAGCAGGTGCACAGTGACTCCTATTGTTGATTTAACAAATGACCCTCTTTTTTATGATGTCAGTAATCACCCAAGGCTCTTGTCATGAGCTGCCAAGGCTGTGGAAGCCTCCTAAGTTCACCAACTCCAATCTTATTTAGACAAGGCCATAGTCAAGGTGGAAGTTCTCTCCTCCCTTCAGAGAAAGGTATCTCCTTCTTTGATGGCCCGTTCTTTCCGCTGGGATCTCATTCACAGAGATCTTTCATTTAGGTCGTTTTGTTTTGTTTTGTTTTGGTTTTTGCCACAGTGTCTTGACTTTCCATGCCTGTGAAACTCTCAGGGGCTTTTTAGCCAGATCTGAATGCCTTAAGGGCTGATCCTGAGGCCAAAGTGCTGTTTAGGGCTTTTGCTATTCTATGAGTCTGCCCACAATCAGATATTTAACAATCCCCCAAATTGTAACATTAACATCATTTTATATGCCCCAAAGCATTTATTTGATATTTTAAATAGTAATGATTTCAAATAGTGTGAGTGTGTTCATATGTTTTTAGTTTATAGGTTTAATTACTTCAGCAAACTTTGGTGAAATATGAAGTGCCCCAAAGTGTTATATTTTATTCTAAATTGGTTCTAATTTCCTTTGATAACAAACTAAATTGTCACACAATTAAAATAAAAGAACAATTTGGGATAATTAAATATTAAAAACCACAATTATGATAAAACCACAATTATATACTCATTGCTAGGTATGTGGATAAAAAGTATAAATACATAAGTTCCTGAAGGAACATAGTCATTGGGAATAATAAGTGGGAAGCACCAAAAGCAGGTGTACCTTAAACTGTTGAGTGTTTTCTAAATGTGAGACATGTATAATACATTCATATACCTTGAACATGTTGTCATTCATTAATTCTTATACGAAGTTAAGTAATGGTCTAAATACTTGGCTTCTTCTAGTAAGCTATAGTATCAGATAGTCTTCCTCAACTTTCCATAGTCTTCACTTTGTTTTTGAATTAAATATCATTAATCAATCATATTTACTCTTGTAAATATCTTGGCCATTCCTACTGAACACTGGTTGTAGAAGATAATCTGCTTCAAGTACACAATCATTACTTGAAAGTTACAGTGTTTGCTTCCATCCTTTTTCTTCTAGATTTTTTTCTGTCTTAGCAGATATACCTAAGGGGTTTCCTGAGTTCTGAAATTTACTGTTATCTTTTTTTTGGAAAAAGAAATAAGCTTTTATCCCCATGGATATTAAAATGGAGATTTATATAGATTTTTATCACAGGGAAAACACCATAGTGCATAGTGAACTCAAAAATAATACGTTATGTATGCGATACATTAATTTGCTTGAATTAACAATTTCACAATATTGCCATATTTTAAAACTTCACGTTGTATACTACAACTCTACATGATTTTTGTCAATGAAAATTTTTGTCAATGATCCTCTTGGGTCAGGGTCAGCATCCTAACAATATACAGGTGTTCTGTATGTAGACACATTTGAGTAAGCATAAGTCAAGGGAAACTCAACTTCAGCACGGGTATATATTCTGTGACACTGAGAATGCATTTTAGCTATCTGTACCTCATTTTCTTCATTTCTGAAGGCTTGATCAATCAAGTTCTCAGGTCATGCCTTGATATGATATAGAAAATCATTATAATACAGCTGTTAGTAATAGCAGATGCAGACACTGGTACAGGAGGTAACAACAGTAAAACAGAAGACTAAGCACACTGGAGAGAACCTGAAGTTAGTGAGAAAGTATCTTGCATCTGGATTTGAACTCTACTGGCATGCTGAATGGTTGTGATTAAGTCACTTTAGCTCTTGGGCTTTATGGTCTTTATTTTTAAATTCACACTGTTGGACTAAATGTGCATGTGCTTATTCGATATAGGAAAGTGTGGCTGTAATCTAAATTGTAGTGGCACTCTTCATCATGGACTTATTGTGTCCTTTCTAATTTCAAATGTCCCATTTTTTATAATATCCACTTGGCTAGCCTGTGAGCACCAGAAAATAGTAATAGACATTGCTTAAGCATGATTGACAATCAGTGGGAAGAAAAGCCATCAACAATGGGACATTTTTGCTTCCAGTTCATTTCTAACTTGTGACAAAGGACAGAAAGAATCCTTCCTCATCATAATTAGCATACTGTAATATTGCACCATTAAACACATTTTAGCTGGCTTTTTTTCACCCAAATTTTATTTCAAGATCATGTTAGTAATATTGCTGAGGCATTTTCTTACTTGAAAGATTTTATTTCAATTATTTGAATATCAGAATTTAGGACAAGTGTGGGGTAATGCTAAATCTAAACCAGAAAATATGTATCTGTAATTATCTGTAATACATTTCTGTTCCTGAATTATTCATTAAGATATACTATTGAAAACCAGTATCTCGTTATCTACCTTGAAATGGATTGTGAAATACCATTTGCCAAAATATTAGATTAAGATGTCATATTTTGGAAGATGAAAGTTACTTATAAGATCGGTGGATTTCACACAGTGTATGAAAATATTTATTTTAGTAAAATAATATATATATATAACTATATATTTTGCTGAATAAGGAAGAGGCAGAAATGGGAATTATTTTAAATAAAATGCATATATTTACATGAATTCATTTATGAATGGAAAATTATAAGCAGTGAGTGGCAGATAGGTGAAAGTGTGCGGATTTAGAAACACAAGCTGCCGCTGAGCAGCTTGGCTTGCTTGTAGTTTGATTAGAGTGATGCAACATGGGAAGAAGGAGGCAGTGCGTGAGCCTTCCCAGTTAGCAATACAGACTAGAGAATCTGCCAGAACTCCAAGGCACTCTTTCCAAGGAAGCTTGAGACATCTTGTTGTAATTTGGGTGAATAATCGACGCTGAGGATGGAGAGCAGGGAATAATATATTCCAGCTGGTTAGTGAGACTAACCAAACAGGCACAGATGAATCTTCCAGTAGAAGTCCAGGCTGGCCCTTGGCTGCCCGATGTGTCGCCAGTGGAGGTGGGGTTCAAACAAAAGCCAAAAGTGAAGAATTGACTCCAACCCTCAGGAAAGCATAATTTTCCTGGTAAGAGTGACCCTGTTGCTAGGGACCCTGTTGCCAGATAAATGGAGAAGAATCAGGCGGAAACATTCATCAAGTAACTCGATGTGGTTATCAGAGACAGATTTTACTTCTGTCGTTAGGACATCCCAGCAGATGGGTAAGAGGGGCTTGGGAGACCTGGGCTTCATATAAGAAAGGTGTTGTCACTGGAAATCCACATGAGAATCAATGCCAGTAACAAACACCCATTTATATAACCAAAGTTGCATGAGCACATTTGATATTCCACATCTTTGGTCAATTTAGGAACATATGTTTATAACCACAGTATCAGTGGGAGAGGAATCTAGGTACCAGAGCTCTTCAACTGTCTCAATCAAGTGGACCCTAAGCCTTAAGGGGTATCACAAGAATGTAAAACACTAAAATGTCAGTGCTATTCACCACGCTGTGTCAGCCATTAGCTAGTGCATTCTACACACTAAGTCAACATTTTCTGGATGAGTGGAATAATCATAAAAAATGCAGATGGGAAAAATTATAACCAGTACAAATATATAAGTTGTGGGAGCACTCTCATGCAATATGCAATTCTGAAAATTTAGCCAAGTGAAAACACAGTTTCACACAAAACATTGGTATATATATGTGTGTGTGTGTGTGTGTGTGTTTATATATATAAAATGCGATCTTTCTGTTTACTATTCAGGGATCAGCATCTGATTCCATCTTATAAAATGCATCAAAATTTATTTATAAAAGTTTCTATATTGTTTCTGAGGTTTAGCTACTTGTTATTTTTTAAAAAACTCAAGCATTTTACAAGAAAAAAGTCTACTTACGTGCCTTTGACACTGCATGTAAAAAAATAATCCTGTTCATAGTAGGCACACAGAGAAAATACTATGTAGTTCATTGATCAAATATATTAGTAAGATTAGAGAACTGAAAATTGAATATTATAGATAACAGTAACAAACTTGGCAGAGGTAGGATATTGTTTTGGAAAAAAAAGCTTTTGATTGCTTTAATGTAACAGTGTAAACTTAAAGAACACAAGTTTTAAAGCACTGAATTCTCCAGCCCTTAAGGCATTCGGACCCGGCTGAAAAGCCCATGAGAGTATTTCAGGCATGTAAAGCCAAGACACTCTGGCAAAAAAAAAAAAAAAAAAAAAAAAAAAAAAAAAAAAAAAAACCTAAATGAAAGATCTCCATGAGTGAGATCCCAGTGGAAAGAACAGGTCATCAAAGAAGGAGGAACTTCTACTTTGACTATGACCTTGTCTAAATATGATCAGAGTCGGTGAACTCAAAAGGTTTTCATAGCTTTGGCAACTCATGACAAGAGCCTAGGGGGATTACTGATGCCATAAACAAGAGTGTCAATTTGTTAAGTCAACAACAGGAGTCACTGTGCACTTACTCCTCATGTAGGATCTCTGTCCTTAATGTGCTATACATTGTGATTTAATGCTATAACTAGTACTCAAACAGTATTTTTCACTTTGTATTTCTATGTGGGTGCAAACTTGAAATCTTAACTTAATATATACTAAACTAATCTTCTGTATATAAAGAGAATTGAAAATGAATCTTGATGTGAATGGAAGGGGAGAGAGAGCGGGAAAGGGGAGGGTTGTGGGTGAGAGGGAAGTTATGGGTCGGGGGAAGCCATTGTAATCCATAAGCTGTACTTTGGAAATTTATATGCATTAAATAAAAGTTAAAAAAATAGAAAAAAAGCACTGAATTCTGCCTGTCAAAAAAAAAATAGAAAAAAAGCACTGAATTCTCATCTTTTCTAAATCCCAGTCAATGTGAAACCATAAGGAAGGCTAACCTCCAGACTGCCTGAGGTGCAGCAGTGTCATCAACACTGTTCTCTGTGAACCACCTAATAAGCAGATTGAATGGATAATGAATACATCAGTTCCAGCTCCCCATGCAATTCAGAGGAGTGACCAACATTCAGATGCATACTTGCACACCAGATTTATTCCTGATCTGACTCTCACAAGAGCTGTATTAATAATTTCTATCAATTAATAATTTACTAAGGGATAAAACTGTTTCATCTTTTTACAAAGAAAAAATGAGGTCAGAATAATATGATAAATGTTCTTCTATCTTTTTGATAGATGTTTAACACCAACACTATTAAATGTATATAGGCTGCCAGAACAAATTAGTTGCAATTATCTATTTTTTTTTAGCTCAAGAAAAGCCTGAATTCACATTTAAGAGTCCATCTGTATGCAACTGTGTAAATTGTTACCTCTTTGCAGTAGGTCCAAGATAGGGCATTAGACTTCTTTGCTATGTTACTCCTTCAGCAGCAAAGGAAATACCATCACTTTAAAGCAATGAAAGGAAACTCACTTAGGAGTAGATTTGATTCAAGTGGATCATTGTTTAACGTCATATAACCTATGTTTTTAAAAGATTTATTTATTTATTTGAAAGTCAGAGTTACACAGAGAGAGGAGAGGCAGAGAGAGAGAGAGAGAGAAGTCTTCTATCCGCTGGTTCACTCCCCAACTGGCAGCAACGGCTGGAGCTGCAATGATCCGAAGCCAGGAGCCAGGATCTTCTTCCAGTTCTCCCATGAGGGTGCAGGGGCCCAAGGACTTGGGCCATCTTCTACTGCCTTCCCAGGCCACAGTAGAGAGCTGGGTTGGAAGTGGAGCAGCCGGGACTTGAACCAGCGCCCTTAATGTAACCTCTTTCAGTCACTTTATTTTGTCTTCTTTAGTTCATCCCAAACAAATTATTGTTAATTTTTGGTTTTCTTATACAAAAAGATATGCTTTCCTTTTATGCCATATTTCAAATAGATCCAGTGAGTAATATGCTTTAGGTGTCTGAGAAAAAGCCACAGTATTGGTTCTGGGTTCCATTTCTCCAGTTGCCTGAATCTTTATTTACAAGTGCAACTGCTTCTTAAACCAACATGCAAATCACTGGGCTCTTTGAAAATACTTCTCTTAGGGGTCGGCGCTGTGGTGCAGCAGCAGGTTAACTCTCTGGCCTGAAGTGCCGGCATCCCATATGGGCGCCGGTTCTAGTCCCAGCTGCTCTGCTTCCACTCCAGCTCTCTGCTGTGGCCTAGGAAAGCAGTGGAAGATGGCCCAAGTCCTTGGGCCCCTGCACCCATGTGGGAGACCTGGAAGAAGCTCCTGGCTCCTGGCTTTGGACTGTCACAACTCCAGCCCTTGAGGCCAATTGGGGAGTGAACCAGCAGATGGAAGACCTCTCTCTCTCTCTCTGCCTCTCCTCTCTCGGTATAACTCTGCCTTTCAAATAAATAAATAAATCCTTAAAAAAAAGAAAATACTTCTCTTAGACAACAAGAAATTATTTTAAGGAGATTTTGCAAGCCTCAGGAGTGGAATGTTAACCACATTTTATCTAGGTTGGCTCTCAGTAGCTATCTGTGTATAGAAGAGATTAAGTAAGAAAGATGAGGAAAAACAAAACATGGCAAACAAAAACATTTCAGATAGAAGACTGAAGATATTGGACATGTTGTCCTTTATTTAATTTATTCTCTAAAATAGCAGACATAGCTTTTACCATACCAGCGTGATGGAGAAAAAACTATGTACAATATGAAAAAGGAAACGTTATTTAAAGTATGTCGTTTCTTTGCTGTTTGCTCAGAGACATTTACTTTTTCCCTAATCCTCAATAAAAGTTTTTTTTTTTTTGTCTTATGTTTAAAGGGCAAATTTCTAAAGCAAAAAATAAAAAGGAGATTTGATACTTTGAGTAGTGGGTTTTGTATTTTGAGGCAGAGTATACTGAAACTGAGCTGAGTCTTTAGACAGACTATTAAAGCCAAGAATAAAAACCTGACCCCAACAGAGAGAATCTAGGGTTCTTATGAGTATATACAAGAGTGGCCATTAATACTTGAGCTCACAGAAATAATACCTAAAGAACAAGCAAAGCTGCTTTCTACATTTAAGAAAGATTATCATGTAGCAATCTGTTGAGTTCTATGACAAATCTGTATTGTAAATCACCAAAAGCTAAAAAATATTAGTAGCAAATGGAGTCTACAAGGAAAATTTCATTTTTCCTTAAACAACAAAAATGATTAAATTAGTAAGTGATCATATAAGCAATAAAAGCTTAGGCTCTTAAGTACCCTATAAATAATGTAATAAGGGAAACTGGTGCAAGTGATGGGAATCAAGTTAAGAATGGAAAAAATAAAAAAAGACAACTGTAGAGAAATGAATGTTATTTTATTGTTTAAAAATTTATGTACACCTCTGTTGACTCCATATTTTGGCTATTATTAACAATGCTGTTATAAACATGGTGGTGCAAGTACCTCTTTGATGGAAGGAGTTCTTGCTTGTTGGCTATAAACCCAGTAGCGGGATTGCTAGATCATGTGATGGTTCCATTTCTAGTTTTTTTTTTTTTTTTAAGGAATATCCAAACTGTTTCTTACAGTGGTATACACTAATTTATATTCCCCCCAACAGTGTATAAGAGTTCCCCTTTCTCCACTTGCTTGCCAGCATTTCTTATTCTCTGTCTTTTGGATAATAGCCATTGAGACAGGGATGAAGTGATATCTCATTGTGGTTTTGATTTGCATTTCAAATGTTGACCCTTTGTATTCTTTTATAACAGTCCATTGGGATTCTTTGCCCATATTTTAACTGGATTGGCTGTTTATTGTTGTTGAATTTTTTGAGTTGTTGATATATTCTGGATATTAATCCTTTCTCAGATAAGTAGCTTGCCAATACTTTCTCCATTCTGTTGAATGTCTCTTCATTCTATTAATTGTTCCTTTTGCTTTGCAGAAGCCTCTGAGTTTTATACAATTCTGTTTGTACAGCTTTGCTTTTCTTACCTGCACTTTTGGGCTCCTATACAGGAAATCATTACCTATATCAATGTCTTGTCCACTATGTTTTCTTCTAGTAATTTCATAGTTTCAGGTCTTACACTTAGGTCTTTGATCCATCTTGAGCTGACTTTTGTGTGTGGTGAGATATAGATATCTAATTTTGTTCTTCTAAATATATCCATCCTGTTTCATTAGCACATGGAATACTATTCAGGTATTTTAAAAAGAATGAAAAAAATTTTAAAAGAATGAAAGCTTGTCATTTTCAGATAAATGGGTGGAACTGGAGGACATCATGTTTAGTGAAATAAACCAGGCACAGAAAAACAAATACTGCATGTTCTCCTTTATATGTGGGAGTTAAAATTAAAAAAAAAAAACTCAATCTGAATACAGAAGGTTGATTACTAGAGGCTAGGAGGGATGGGAGAGAGAATTCTGGACGAAACAAAACAGTGGAAGCTGAATGTGGTTCATTAACCGTGTCAGATATATTAATATGAGGTGTTAGTGCGGAAATGGGGTGGGGTGTGGAACTCTATTATTGCCTCTGTTTTTTGAATTTAAAGCTATTGTGAAATAAAATGCTAAAAATTATTAACAATAATTGCACGTGTTTGTAGGCTACGGTGTGACGTTTCAGGACATTTATAAAGTAGGTACTGGTCGAAACAGGGCAATCAGCATTTCTCCTTTCACACTGCTTTGTGACTGGAAGCTTGGAGCTTCATTTTTCTGTTTGGTCACAATACTAGTTTATTGTGAGCTATAATTTCCCCACTATGTGTATGTGACAGGTCATTTTCCTTTGAATTATGTTTCTTATCCTTTAATAAAACACATCTTTGAATCTTCTTGAGTTCTATCTATCTACCATCTATTTCAGTTTCCTGCTTAGAAAGACTGTCACTTATTGATTACATCCACATGCAGCATTGTTTTTATTTAATCTTCTCTTGAATTTTTAATTCAGTTTCTTGGATTAAAATCCTAAACCTATGCATTTTGCCCAACTCTTCTGTAATCCCTTTGCAACAGGATCAGTGGGTGATAGATTAAGTGTTTGTTCAGTGGAGAACAGATGATGACTCCTGAAATGAGGAGTCATGAGCCAAATGTTCATGCTTCTTGCTGATGTGTTTACAGTTTTCTATCAAAGTTGATAAATCAAGAAACAGAATGTTAGTAAATCAGAGTTATGACATCAACCAGTGGGAGAATTAAAACAGAACAAGTTGATAGTCCTTCTGGAGAATAGGGCGGAATAGGTCTGAAAACTGTTGGTTTTGTTTTGTTTTACATATATAAATATGTTTTGTTTTTATATATATATTATATATATAAAATCCTGAATCCTTAATTTTTCATCACATGCATGCTTCAATTAAACTTTTTAAAATCAAAACTGAACAGCTCATTTTGGTATAAAAATGAGATACAAAATTTTCCTTTTTATTTAGATGGTCATTTAAAACTGAAATGCTACCTTTCTCATTCCTACATTTCTGGAAATGTCTAAATCTGTTTCTGGTCTTTCTAATTTTTAATTTTCTTTGGTCAGATTATTGCACCTGTCAATAATGTGCAATGCTATTTAACATCCTATAATTCCACATTTTAAAAACAAGCAAAGTAGCTGTTTTTATTTGTTTATTTCCCTGGAGCTCACATATTAAGAAGAAAAGCAAGCAGTATGAGGAATGACAGAGGAGAGCTGTAGCTCATATGAGTTTAGGGAAAGCACATACACATAACTCACTGCAACAAAGCTGCCTTTTTTGAATCACTAGTGCTCCCGGGTAAAAGTTTGCCACTGGTTTTATAAAAACTGACCTCCAAGCCCATCAGTCATCTCAACCTTTCTCAGTTGTGTTAGTTTTTTTTTTTTTTTCTTACAGTGCCCAGTAATTTCTGCTATATATTTTAAATGTTGAAGCAGTCTACCGAAGACTTTGAACAGTAGACGTCCAAATCACTAAGGTTTAGTTTTGTCTCTGTGTGTCACAGGTGCATGCTACATTATGCATGTGTTTCCATGTGCTTATCTGCATGCCTAGTGAGCCATGATTATGAATTATTTCAACAGTAACATTTATTTTTGCCATAGTCACATACATGTTCTTGATATTCACTATCAGACAATATAAACAGTATTTCAGATACTTTGTAATAGTAGGCATGCCTAAAAATATTTACAGTGAATTCAAGAGGTAGAATTTATAAATGAGGTATTTTTCTATTTAAGAAAACTACTCATTTTATTTAATATTAAGATGATTTTCACTATCTATGCATGTTCCATGTAAGTAAGTGATCAAGTCAACCTTACTGTATTTGAATTGTTTTAAGCCACTTGATATACAATATCCTTAATAATGTCCTTATTTTTTGGTTCAGAAAATATTTATGGAAAACCTACCTTGTACTAGACATTGTACTGGGCCTGATGCTGAAACTTTAAACATGACTCAAATCTTCCTTAAGGTTGGGAGAGAGAATAAGTAAATAATTAGTTGAATGAAAAAGTAATAAGAAACACAAGTCAGTGAGCAGAACATGGTTCTGAGTCCATGCAGCACACAGAGACCACATTCATCCTGAATAAAATTGCCCAGTTGCTGAGGAGAGCTCCATGTAAATGTCGTGCTTCCTGTACGAATTAAATTCCATGTCTGTTTTAAGACTTAAAATTGTTTAGGATACGTCCAAATGTTCTATTTAGGTTTGTTTTCTCCCTGGAATTTGAGAAAAGGAGACATAAAAAGAATGGGCGTTTCCTTGTATGGAGATTCGGTGTGGGTTATTAGCTGCCTACATCAGTGATTAGGCAGGGAATCCCTGGAGTGCTAGAAATTATAGTGAGAAATATTAAAACATCAAAAACATGTTAGTTTCCATTTTACTGCATCCAGGTAATCTGTGTGGCTCTCATCTCCAAATGAAGGTGGCAGAACTGAGTGATCATCCCTGCTGTGCCCACTGGGGTCTCCCACCAGCTCTCTGTGTGGGCCTTCCCCTGAGCACCCTTCATGCAAGCTGCTCCCTAAATGATCTCAGCAGGGGGTCTGTCCTGGCCATTCTAGCAGTGTCATCCTCTGGGTAGTTTATAAACAGCACATTTCTCACAGTTCTGGAAGCTGGTGATTCTGAACTCAACCCACTGGCAGATTCTATTTCTGTGAGGACCCACTTTGTCATCTCGGCGGGGGTTGGGGACGGAATCTGGTCTCTTTAGCCCTTTATAAGGGTGCTAATGCCATTCATGAGGAACCCACCCTGTGACCTAATTACTCACCCAAACTCCCACCTTGAGGATTGGGTTTCAACCAATGAATGAATTTGGGGGAGATCCAAATACGGAGACCATGGCATAAAGGTTTAAGGTATAAAGGAGCCCCCGCTGGTGTGGTCAGCACTGTCAGAACCACTCTGCAGGGTGACGCTGCCCCCTGTCTCTCTCCATGCCCCCTCCTTCAGATATTGGTTAGAAAGTTCTCTTTCATCCTCACCCTCACCCTGAGGTGAAATTTTCCCTACATAATCCCGTCTCGTCATTTGCTGTCACACCATTTGAAATAAATAACTAAATCTGAAGAGATACAGTTCTATTTAATTCCCAACTCTTTTCATTTGCTGGGGACACTGACCGTTTATTCATTAGTAAATTCATTTATTCCTTAACCAAATGTGTGTGTTCTGGAGGGCAGACTCTGTGATAAGCGTCTCTCAAGTGTTAAACCCTGAGTAGAGCTAAACTGTGTCTGTGTTGACTTTGACATTTGGAACACAGATTTAAGTAAATGCCAGAATTTCATTCTGAAGATGTAGCAATTTCCTCTATTTGAAACAGTTTGTCCTTTTTGGTTCTGTGCAGTTCAGTCAAAAAAACATTTATACAAACTTCTGGTGGCTGCTCCCCATAACCAAATTGTGTAAATCCATTAAAACCACAGAATCTTACAAGAACAGGATATGATTCATCCATGTCTTCGCTGTTTCTCTGGCTCTTGTTTTTTCTTCTCCTAGTGTGGGATGCATTAGCTCTATGTTAACAGCAAGGTCTTACACGTATTATGCTGCCCTTTGATGGGGACGAGCACCAGATTATGTGCTTTTCTTTACCATGTTACTGAAATGGAGTTCGAAATCGTCCTATAAAACGTTAGAATCATTTTTGGGATAGCATGTATGTATAGTTTTGACAAAATAGCCTCATCCTTAAAAGCTGTTCCCACAACTCAGGTCATTTGCCACGTAAGACTCTTAGATATCAATGTCTACCTGTTATCAGAAATCTCTCTTTATTTTACGTACTTTTTGTGTGAAAGGGTGGCATACTTCTCTTTCCCCATTTTCACAACCTGCGTTTTCATTCTTAAGCGCAACCCCTGCCTGCCTCGACATCTGTTACACTGAAGTCCTTCTTTCTCTCATCTTCACCCAACCACATCCCTTCTTTCAACTCCACTTCTACCCCTGCCTTGTAAGAGTCTTGAGGCTACTCCAGGAAAGGAATGCAAGAGTTAGAAAAGAAGAGTGGAATCCCACCTCTAACTCCTAAATCAAAGCCATCATATAAGGCTCCCTTAAAATGTCAGGCTGCATGCACAGTTACTCAGCCCGACAGCCCGCTGCATGAAAGCCTTAGCCTCTTTGTCCTAACTGGGGCAGGAAGAGTCGGAGGTAAGCAGGGAGACTTAGTCTGAAGCTACCCTCCAGGAGTGTTTCACCACTAGACTTCCAATGGTCTTTTACTGGAGGACCCTCAGTGCACATCAAGAGAGCCCATAGTGTGTGAAAGGACAGATTAAGCAATCCTGTTTCGGTAAAGTCAACTTCTGCATGTCCCCCTTCTGAGAAAATATTTGCTACGAAGGGACACACTTGTTCTTTACTGGCTTCACTCTGACAATCACCATTCTCACGTTTGTGAGTAAAATGGCACAGTATTATCTGTGGCACCATCTATGCCCCAGACATCATCCTAGGCTTGAGCCTCTGCCGCCATTGCTGGAAGTCAGGTGACCAGATGGCCCAACCACAGGTGTCAGCTCCACCCCCACCCTAATGGGATTTACTGCTCCTACTTCCCGGTCCACCCCCGGGCAAAGGTTCCGGAACACCAGTTGTCTCTCTTACACTCTCTAACTCTCTCGTCCTCCACCCCCCGCCCCTGCCCCGCCACCATTGGGTTTCCCCCTCATCTGACAATTTCTCTTAACTCCAGTATTTTGTGGCGATCTTACAATGTTTCTCCTTATCCATATCTTACGTTGCCTAGAGATGCATAAGTTTGTAGATGCTAAGAATTAACACCTTTAGGCTCTCTTAGCTCCTCTCATCTGCTCTCCTCTCCTCCTCTCATCTCTCTTCTCTCTGCTCTCTCTTTTCTCTCCTTGCTAGCTCCTCTCCTCTCTGTCTCTCTCTTATACTCTTCTTTCTCTTTTGCCCTCTTTGCCCCTTCCCTCCAGCCTTCTGGTTTTTCCCAATAAACCCTTTCCCTTAAAAAAAAAAAAAAGAATTAACACCTTTAATCAAGGACCATAACCTTTCTTCCCATTTATCTCATTTATAGACCCATTTCCAAAAAAAAAAAAAATGGTTTTTCATGTCTTTGAATTCCTGTTTATATGAAGTTGCTGTGAGCAATTGGATATTGATAATAGTTGCAATAACTTCAACAGGACACTATGAGAAACAGTGACTTGATCAGCCCTTGTCCTGACTGTTGATGTACAATTTAATACTTTATCCCTTTTAGTATTTTTTTTGTTCTAGTTAACACTGTTGGTTGAACTCTGTAATTAACACACAGTTATTCTTAGGTGTTTAAATTTAACTGAAAAGTGATCCCTGTTAAATATAAGAGTGGGAATAAGAGACGGAGAGATGTACAATTTGGGACATGCTCAATTGAACTTGCCCCAAATGGTGGAGTTAGAAATGTGCCAGAGGATTCCAATACAGTCCCATCAAGGTTGCATGTACCAATGCCATCTCACTAGTCCATTTGATCAACTTCAGTTCACAATTGATCACACTGATAGGTCTAAGAGTCAAAGGGATCACACAAACAAGACTAGTGTCTGCTAATACTAACTGATAGAATCAAAAAGGGAGAGAACGATCCAACATGGGAAGCAGGATACACAGCAGATTCATAGAATGGCAGCACTCTGGCCTCAGAATCAGCCCTTAAGGCATTCGGATCTGGCTGAAAACCCCATGAGAGTATTTCAGGCATGTAAAGCCAAGACACTCTGGCAAAAAAAAAAAAAAATGACCTAAATGAAAGATCTCCATGAGTGAGATCCCAGTGGAAAGAACGGGCCATCAAAGAAGGAGGTACCTTTCTCTGAAGGGAGGAGAGAACTTCCACTTTGACTATGACCTTGTCTAAAAAAGATCAGAGTGGGCGAACTCAAAAGGCTTCCATAGCCTTGGAACTCATGACTAGAGCCTAGGGAGATTACTGATGCCATAAACAAGAGTGTCAAATTGTTAAGTCAACAACAGGAGTCACTGTGTACTTACTCCTCATGTAAGATCTCTGTCCTTAATGTGTTGCTCAATGTGAATTAATGCTATAACTAGTACTAAAACAGTATTTTACATTTTATGTTCTGTATGGGTGCAAACTGATGAAATCTTTACTTAATATATACTAAACTGATCTTCTGTATATAAAGAGAATTGAAAATGAATCTTGATGTGAATGGAAGGGGAGAGAGAGTGGGAAAGGGGAGGGTTGTGGGTGGGAGGGAAGTTATGGGGGGAAAAGCCATTGTAATCCATAAACTGTACTTTGGAAATTTATATTTACTAAATAAAAGTTTAAAAAAATAGTTGCAATAACTACTATAATGAAGTTTTAAATACTGAGAGCATATGTTCACAAAAAAATTTTTTTTTTGACAGGCAGAGTTAGGCAGTGAGAGAGAGAGAGACAGAGAGAAAGGTCTTCTTTCTGTTGGTTCACCCCTCAAATGGCACTGCGGCCAGCGCGCCATGCAGATCTGAAGCCAGGAGCCAGGTGCTTCCCCCTGGTCTCCCATGTGGGTGCAGGGCCCAAGCACTTGAGCCATTCTCCACTGCTCTTCTGGGCCACAGCAGAGAGCTGGACTGAAGAGGAGCAACCGGGACAGAATCCAGTGCCCCAACTGGGAGTAGAACCTGGGGTGCCGGCACTGCAGGCAGAGGATTAGCCTAGTGAGCCTTGGCACCGGCTACACAAAAATGTTAACACCAATTTTTATTAAGAAGAAGAATGAGAGTATATTCAATAGAAGCATTCAAGCATAACACTACGTTAGGCAAGAAATCTGGTTGGCAAGTGTGCAGGGTCTTAGTCCACCCGAACGAGGATGAACTGTGTCTGAAGAAAGATAAGTGCACCACTTGCCCGTTCCCCAGCCTCCCAATCCCGGAGACAGTCAGACGCAGCGGGGAGTCAAGTCAAGCAAGCAAGAACTCAGTTTATTGCACGTGTAGCAAAGCCTTTTAAAGCACAAGACTGCAGGATTACTGGGGCAGGGCATAAGGACCAACCAATTACTTAAAAGGTCATTTTACGGGGCGACTTTTTACAGGACCAGCCATATGTCTGTACGCTCATCATCAGTTGTCATCACCTCCCCTGATGCTGCACGGTCAATCAGCTTTGGTGGTAAACGACTTTGGGTACCGCCCACCTTGCTTCCTTTGGGAATTGCCACGTGTGCCTAATTTCCCTGCAGGTGCCATCTTTGAATTGCCTCCTGTGCCTAATTTCCCCACACAAGTGGTATGGAAATACAATTTCATTGAGAAAAAAAAAATATAGCTTTTTAAGATTAAAATGATTTGTTCATTTGTTTTAACTGAATTATGGGTTCATCACTTCAACACTGTTACATTATAATCTTGGATACCTTTTAGAAAGAGATTTAGGGAGTACACATTTGGCCTAGAAATTAAGATACTCATGTCCCACATTGGAGAGCCTGAGTTCCATCTCTGGCTCTGGTTCCTGACTCCAGCTTCCTGCAATGCAGACCTGGGGAGGCAGCAGTGATGACTCTAGTCATTGGGTTCCTACCACCCATAGGACAGACCAGGAGTGGATTCTTGGTTCCTGGCTTAGCCTGACCCAATCCCCATTAACGTAGGCATTTGGGGAGTGAACCAGTAGATAGGAGCTCCATTTATTTGTCTCTGAAATAAGAAAAATGATATGACAGGAGTTAAATGCAAATGATACCCTTTTTAAACCACTGAAATATATAACAAATGTTAGATTCATCTAACTTTTAAAATGTGTATGAGAATATCTAGTTTTGAAAATTAATTTAGGGGGCTAGCGCTGTGGTGTAGCAGGTAAAGCTGCCGTCTGCAGTGCTGGCATCCCATATGGGTGCCGGTTCAAGTCCCGGCCTCTCCACTTCCAATCCAGCT
Source organism: Lepus europaeus (assembly GCF_033115175.1). NCBI lineage: Eukaryota > Metazoa > Chordata > Mammalia > Lagomorpha > Leporidae > Lepus > Lepus europaeus. The sequence continues at coordinate 157,269,857 of NC_084830.1, read as the reverse complement.
CTTTGCTGTGGCCTGGGAAAGCAGTGGAAGATGGCCTAAGCTCTTGGGCCCTGCACTGCGTGGGAAACCTGGAGGAAGTTCCTGGCTCCTAGCTTCCGATCAGCAGAGCTCCGGCCGTTGTGGCCAATTGGGGAGTGAACCAGCAGGTGAAAGACCTCTCTCTCACTCTCTCTCTCTCTCTGCCTCTGCCTCTCCTTCCCTCTGTGTAACTCTGACTTTCAAGTAAAATAGATAAATCTTTTAAAAAAAGAAAAAAGAAAATTAATTTAGGACATGCCTTAGTCCCAGATCTGGAGGCTAGAGAGTCCAATATCAAGCAAATGTGGACAATGGCAAAGGCCCATGCAGGAGTTCATAGATGGGCATCTTTATGCTGCATCCTCACCCAACTGAGCTGACCTCCTTAACTCCTTTCAGGAAGGCTCGTCCCCTGTGACTCACCTCCCAGAGCCATACCTCCAAGTGCCATCATGCTGGAGATTAGGATTTTAACATACGACTTTAGAGGAGGGAAAAAAAAAAAAAACACTTGGGTCATAGCAGGGCATAAAGGACGGAAAACTCCACACTCTCAAGCTTGGAGCTTGTCAACACTTCTGAGCATTATGTTTTCATTATATATTTTCCCCCTTTTCTTTTTTTTTTTTTAATTTTTTTTTTTTTTATTTTTGACAGGCAGAGTGGACAGTGAGAGAGAGACAGAGAGAAAGGTCTTCCTTTTGCCGTTGGTTCACCCTCCAATGGCCGCCGCGGTAGCGCGCTGCGGCCGGCGCACCGTGCTGTTCCGATGGCAGGAGCCAGGTGCTTATCCTGGTCTCCCATGGGGTGCAGAGCCCAAACACTTGGGCTATCCTCCACTGCACTCCCTGGCCACAGCAGAGAGCTGGCCTGGAAGAGGGGCAACCGGGACAGGATCGGTGCCCCGACCGGGACTAGAACCCGGTGTGCCGGTGCCTCAAGGCAGAGGATTAGCCTGTTGAGCCACGGCGCCGGCCCCCTTTTCTTTTTTATAGAAAGGATTCCTACCTTGCTGCGTCTTCCCTCCCCTCATTCCCCCACCCCCACCCCAACAAGTAACTTTCTCCACCCAGTGTCGGTAACCATGTGTGGAAGGATATCTTCCCATGTTCCCCTGAAGGCAGACCTGTGACTTCATAGCAAACTTCATGCCAAGGTCCTCGCCACTGGAGCTGTAAAACTCCTGCTTCACATAGAGTTCCTTCCATCAGGCTCTTTCCTGCAAATTTCCTCCCAAACTGGCTGTCCACTGCCAGCGTGAGCAGTGCATAGGAGAGAGGTTGCCAGGCTGGTGGGAAGGAACTGGTAATGGCTCCTGCCGGGAGGCAGAGGATTCCACCAAAAGGAAGCTGTATCTGCAGATGAGTCACTTCCGGAGGGGAGGGGGCATTCCTTCTAGTCACTCTAAAACTCTGACCTGTCTGAGCTTCCCAATTCACCCCCTTTTTCTTTTAAAGTTCTCTGTCAAATAATACCAATGCCTTATGAAGGGTGTAATATGAAGGACACGTGTCCTCTCCTTCACCTGAGCTTTCTACAGGGTTGACAGGAATGACATTGCCCTCTGTGAAATGCCAGCGTTGCCAATCACATGTCCATCTTGAAGCATACCTGCTTCCCATGATCCTCTCATGTCCCTGCCTGTACCTCAGTCTGCTTGCTTTCTTCTGCGCATTATCTCTGATCCCCACATGCAATGGTATTTAGCTACCAGTAGGTTGTGGACACAGCTCAAATCTCTATTTCTAGGTAAGCTCTTTCTTCTGAGCCTCATTTGAATTTTACAACCTACTCTCAATGGAGCTCTTTGTTTCGGTGTTAATTATGTCTCCCTAAATATGAGTAAATTTGTTGCTCTGAAAGATATACAGTGTACATCCCATGATTCCCATGTGCTCTCACCATTAAAGCTGTTTAAGCATGCGGAATCTGGTCACATTCAAATTATCCACTCTTCCACATTAGAACTCTACTGTAATTTTTTCCAATTTATTTATTTGAGAGAAAGAGAGACGGGGGAGAGAGAGAGAAAGAGAGAGAGAGAGAGAGAGACATATCCTGTCCACTGTTTCGTTCTGCATGTCAGGCCACTCTACTCAGCAGCATGTCTGTTCTCTGTCTCTGTTTTCCACCTCTGGTACAATCATTCTACCCATGTCAGATGCTCTTTTCCTTTCTGCTCTGGTATGCTCCCCAGCCTATGAGTGTTGACCCACTTTTCACACGTCCAGTGTGGTCTTCATTTATTTTTCCATTACTCATTTATCTTAACTTTTTAGAATTCTAATAGAATGTATTGTGTGTACAAATTCATTTGGACATTAAGTCAAGTACGATCTTCAATTTATACGTAAGAATTTCAGATATTCTTGGACTTTTCAATTATAATACTATTCTAGAATAAGTGTTTATGGCCCTCTACATTTCCCATCCTGAAACCCTATCCCTAATGGGACAATATTAGGGGGTGAGGCCTTTAGGGGTAGTTAGGTCATGGGGGTTGAGCACTTCTAACTGGGATTAGTTTCTTCTTAAAAATCCCTGAAAGAGAGGCCATCTTTACTCTGCTATATTCGGCTGCACCAAGAAGTGGGCTGTGAGTAACCCAGAAGGTGCTCACCAGAACTTGATGGTACTGGCACAATGGTCCAGGAACTTTAGCCTAAGAGAAATACATTTCTGTTGTTGATAAGCCACCCAGCCTATGGTAATTTGGTACAGTAGCCAATACCAAGATTAATACTTGGGCTTTTAGAGTATGGAATCTTAATTAGCTAACCTGATCTGCCCAGAGCAATAGGGTGAAAACAGTAATGTTAGCAAGTGCTTACTACATAAATATTTAAAAATCAGTCACCCATTTCCAAAGTCAAGGTGCATCAAGTGCTGTGTTATTGAAATGACAATTGATAATTGGAAAAATATTAAGGAGATGGAGTATTTATTAAATGTCAGAGTCCCAGAGCAAGTGTTATGTTTTTTAATAAGCAGTAAACTATGAGGTAGGATTTGAAAAATTTCTGCTTGCCCAAATGTGTCGTCCTCAAAACTTTTGCTGCTATGCTTAAAGTTACCAAATCAAATATTCCTTAGTGTTCACAATAAAAGCCGGAATATTATTTAGAGGAGCGTTTTGGCTGACATTTGTTTGTCAGATTGGTCAGGTTAGTCGTCCAGACCTTAAGAAGGTTCTGGAATGGGTAGAACTGAAGAAAAGAGGTGGAGGAGAAGGTGCAGGGTATGCAGTTCTGTGGGAGGCAGTCTCAGAGGAAATACAGGGGGCAACCCGGGATGCGTGACTAATGTGCTGAAGAGAGGAACAGGAGCAAGGTGTGGGCACAGTAGGCAGCTCCTGAATGAGCTGTGTCTATGGGAGAGGGTTGTGCTTTGCAACAGATAAATTCTGTCAAATTAATATTGTGTAGGGACTTCAGTCTAGTGAAAATATCTTCAATCATAGAATTCAAGTTGTTGGTTAGAGGGAAATATCCTATTAAGATTCCTGCGGGTCCCAAACTACATTTCTATGGATATTTTGGCTTTCATCCACTCATCTTTTTATGTAAGAAAAAAAGGAGTTTGATCAAGGAAAGGTATAATATGAGAAATAAAGTGAGAGGAGAAGGAAAAGAATTTGCAAATGTTGAGCACTCCTATAACTGCTGCAATGCAGATACTTGAATAGTTCTTTTATGTATTTTCACAGTAAGAGAGTTGTAAGCACTCTCATTTCTCCAAGAAGAAACTGAGATTTGGAAATATTAGATAAATACTTCTGTGTGCTTTGCTTATTAAGAGCTAAATTGAATCCAAAGTAACTTCAAAAAGTGTTGTGGTTAGGTAAAAAATTTGTGGTTGAGTGAAATTAAAAGATAAATTTATTTTGCTACAAAAATATTTTTGAAATTCATGCATAGTTGCTTTTCATAGTGCACATTTACTGTAAACCATTTGAAGAGCCTCCCCATTTTCCCTAGGTCTCTATAGTTCCAGAATTCATGCTGCTTTACAAAATCCCAATTAAAATGAGAAAAGAAAAGAACAAACAGAAATATCCTGAGAGTTTAGACTGTCACTTATCATGAGACTAATCATTTTTATGTGATGGAAAAATTCCCTCAAGCAGGAAAATGGTCAGGTTTATAAGTTGTAAGCAACAGAAATCATTTTTTTTGGATTGAGTATCTTAGCTTGGATCCTAGAAGCAGGCTCTGAGACAGAGTTTACATGCAAACAGATTTTGGGGGAAATGATCTCAATAAACTTGAATAGAGGATTGGGAGAATAATAGAGAAAAGGAAAGAAGCCAATAAAGGTGCAGCATCAAGTAGGTTCCCATAGTGGGCAACCATCACTTAATCCCACATGGTTATTGCCCCCCCCCCAGGAGTTATGAACCAGCTCCTAAGAGTTAATGATCACAAACTGCTCCAGTGGAGCATTCATCTCCATCATTTCCATCCTGCCCTGGGTGCAGGTAGAGTTGGCTCAGGCAGCGAAAGAAAGACAGCAAGCCCTCAGGCAAAGAGAAGATGCTGAGAGTTGGAAGTTGATTGGCAGGTACTGAAAAGGTAAGGGGATGTGGACAAAAATGTCACCTGCTCCATTAAGAGAAATGGTGTACTAAAACATGATGGGTCGTGCTTGTCAAAGGGTATTCTTTGAGAAATTGTTTTGGGAAAACAGGACATCCACATGCAACAAAATGAAATTATCCCACTATCTTACATAATACACATGAAGTAATGCATCAAAATGGACTAAAGATTTAAGCATAAGAACTGAAACTTAAACCTCCTAAAAAAACATGGGAGGAAAGATTCATGATATTAATTTGGCAATAATTTTTGGTATATTACATCAAAAATACAAGCAATAGAAGCAGAAATAGATAAATGGGATTGTATCAAACTAATGACTTCTGCACTGTGAAGGAAACAATCAGCAGAATGAAAAGACAACCTATGGAATGTAGAAAATATTCTCAAAACATATATATTTATAGTAATTATTATTCAAAATATGTCAGGAACTCCTGTAATGCAATAGCATAAAATAATTCAATTAAAAATGGGCAAAGAACTTGAATAAACATTTCTCCTAAGGAGAATTGTAAATAGCCCATGGGTGTATAAAAAAGATTCTCAAGATCACTAATTGTTAGGGAAACGCAAAGCAAAACCATAGTAAGGTATCATCTTATACCTTAGAGAATGGTGATTATTAAACAACAACAACAAAAAAAAATATTGGCGTGGACATAGAGATATTTGAATCTTTTTAGTTTGTTAGTAGAAGTATGAAATGAGACAACTTCTTTAGGAAAAACTATTGAGTTTTTTTTTAATTATCAATAAAATTAAGTATTTTTAAAAATTGTTAAAAATATGATCTACTAGCCCTAGTCCTGAGTATATAACCCTAAGAATTGATATCAGTGTACTTCTGTGTTCATTATAGCATTAGCCAAGTATGGAAACAGCCTGAAGATCCATCTGTGTGGAATGGATAAGTAAAATGTAGCATATACATACAATGGTATATTATTCAGTCTTAAACAAGAAGGAAATCTTGTCATATGTGGCAACCCAAATGAACCTGGAGAATATTATATTGAAATTATTCTTAGTGACATAAGCTAGTCAACAGGCAAATCCTGCCTGACTCCACTTACATGAGGTCTCTTGAATATAATAAAGTCAAGAGAGCAGAATGGTGGTAGCCAAGGGTTTGGGGAAGGGGAAGTGGGTAAGTGATAATCGGTAGGTATAAAGATTCAGTAACAGTCAGAGTTGTCTAGAAAAGTCCGCAAACTCCTCCATGAAATGCATTTTGTGATGACATAATGACCAAGTCCTGCAGAGCAGTACAGGTGCACCTCAGCACAGTTAACCCCGAGCATATGACAGCCGTTAACACCCCCACTCCGACTGCGTTTGCATTTAACCATGCTGTCATTCACTCTGTGCCAGAGAGTTCCTTCAGTCCATCATCTCCAAAAACTTCCATTACTGGGCAGTTTCATCTGATGTGTAAAGCCAAGGTGACTTAGCTGTACCATACCCACAAGAGAGGCTACAGGAATGAGCACCTGCAACTTTAGCTTCAGTGGAACCCATGAGGCTGAGGAAGATAATTCCATAAGCATAAGAAAGCAGTTAAGAGACTGGTTCTCCAGAGGAGAATAATAAATACCCGCACTATGTAGTTAGTGTATTTTAATCCGCAATTTAAAGTTTCTTTGTTGGATTTGTTCCCAGAAATAAGCTGTGGATCACAGCTTTCCATCAGAAAGTGTGAAAGAGATACTGAGCTGAGGGTCTCAGCTTTAACCGAGGAGATTTGGAGATTACTTCCTTTTTGGTCTTACCTCAATTTTTTTTGGGGGGGGGATAATTTTCAGTGCTGTTATTTTTCTAGGTCAGAATTCTTCTGGCTTTTCCCTTTATTTTTTTCTTCTGATGTGTAAGAAAGTTGGCTGTAAGAAGTCTTTCTCCAAATGCATCCCTAGGGCACTATGAAAAGCAGTGAGCAGCAGACTCTCCTCCCCTCTGTTTAGTCCATGACTCACTCACTCATTATGAGCATCAGGAGCCAGAGCCGGGAAGACAATTCATTCTGACAACACTGCACGATAACCAGATAGTTCTATCAACTGCAGAGGAAGGGATGAACTATGAAGATAAGACAGAATCGGCCTCAAAGGAGTTTATAATCTACAAAACATGCACCAACTAGGTAACTATATAGCCAACTGTATTACACAGGAATCAGCAAGGAATTAATTAAAATGAGAACACGGGGAGGGCAGATTTATCTCCACAAGGAACTGGGTCAGGGGATGTCTGGGCGTTTAAAGAGCTACAGCTTGAAGTTTGGAAAGGATTGGGACAAACGGAGTTAAGAAATGGCGAGGGGATTTCCAAAGAAACCAAAAAAAAGAAAACAGGGATCTCGTTTGAGAATGGTTGGAGCCTAATTTGCTTGGAAAATGTGCTGCTTGTAGAACAACAGGAGGGAACACTGAATGGTGCCTTGGTGGAACCAGGTGGAGCAAGGTGCCTCTCCTGGGCCACCCTGGGATGTTCCACTCATTGCCATTGGTAACATCCCATTCCTTTCAGACCACTTCCAGATGCAGAGATTAAGAATTGTGCTGGGGGCCGGCGCCGTGGCTCACTTGGTTAATCCTCCGCCTCAGGCACCAGCATCCCATATGGGCACTGGGTTCTAGTCCCGGCTGCTCCTCTTCCAGTCCAGCTCACTGCTGTGGTCCGGGAAGGCAGTGGAGGATGGTCCAAGTGCTTGGGCCCAGCATCCGCATGGGAGACTAAGAGGAAGCACCTGGCTTTTGGCTTCAGAACAGCGTAGCTCCAGCCGTGGCGGCCATTTGAGAAGTGAACCAATGGAAGGAAGACCTTTCTCTCTGTCTCTCTCTCCATCTACAACTCTACCTGTCAAATTAAAAAATAAAAAATAAAAAAGTGTGCCGATGTTCTGCATGTTGAGTGGATGTTATTTTACCAAAACAAAAAAGTGATCTCTCTTCATATCCTGTTTAACATCCTTCTGAAAATCATCTCAGTTTTATGGTGACAAGTACTTTTGAGATGAGTCAACAGAACTGTTCCGAAAGGCACAGAACAGACCAATTTCTGAAGAGTGTCTCTAACCCAGTCTTTTGGGTTTTGCAAGAACTCAGTGGTTTAAATAATGTCATTATACCAGTTTCCAGTAAGGATGAGAAATATTCTAATTAAGTCATTTAAAACAACAATTTTATTCCAAACATATGTGCTACCAAATGTGTTTTTAAAATTAATTTTCCATTGCTCTTTTGTGCAAATTAGCATTTTCTTCATTGTAAATGTGATGTGTTAAAATATCAGAAGTCAGAATTTGTGATAAAATAAATTCTTTGCTTATTAACATTTACACCAGCAATACATGTTTAAAAAATTACCTTCCAAAACAATAAAAATATTAGTTAATTTATCAACATTAAAAGTAAAAATTGTCCAACAATATGCTAAAAGCAGAAATATGAAAGTCTATTGTCTTATTAGTACATGTTTGCTTTAGAAAATTAGTAGGCCAAGCCTCCACCTACTTTAAAAAAGTGGTAGGCTAAGCCTCTACCTACAGTGCTGGCATCCCTTATGGGCACTGGATAGTGTCCAGGCTACTCCTCTTCCATCCAGCTCTCTGCTATGGCCTGGAAAAGCAGTAGAGAATGGACCAAGTGTGTTCCTCCTTGCACCTGTGTGAGATATCCTGGAAGAAGCTCCTTGCTCCTGGCTTTGGATTGGTCCATTTCTGGCTTTTGTGGCCACCTGGCTATTTCTGTGGATGGAAGACCTTTCTCTGTCTCTCCCTCTCTCTGAATGTAGCTCTACCTCTCAAATAAATAAATAAAATCTTTAAAAAATTCTGATTGACTTCCACTCTTCCCTCATTCTTTCATTTTTCCTGTCCTATCTTTACTTTAATTTCTTTTTAAAAAACATTTATTATTGATTTGAAAGGCAGAAAAGCACTGGCAGACAGAGAAAGAAATAGAGATCTTCCACCCACTGGTTCACTCCCCAAATGGCCACAAGGGCTGGAGCTGGGCCAATTCAGAACCAGGAGCTTCTTCCTGGTCTCCCACGTGGGTGAAGGTGCCCAAGCACTTGGGCCATCTTCTACTGCTCTCGCATGCCATAGCAGAGAGCTGGATGGGAAGTGGAACAGCCGGACTCAAATCGGCACCCAAATGGGATGCCAGCTCTGCAGGCAGTGGCTTTACCTGCCACACCACAGCGCTAGCCCCAAGAAATGAATCTTAAAAACAAAACAAAACAAAACAAAACAAAACAAAATATTGGATTAACTTGAGAATTTATTTCCTTTAAATGAAGGTGAAAAATGTCTTTCATTCTCCAGTGAGTTTGTCAGAGTTTAAATATTGCTATGCCAGATTGATTTAGTTGTTTTGGTGCTATACAATCTTTTATATAAATTTAAAAATTTTCCAGATTTCCTATTACTAATTTATGCTTATTTCCATATTGCATAAAGAGCTTGAATCTGAATAATTTGGATATAAGTATCTTGTAAAAGTTATGGATTTTACAATAGTGCTAGCAATAACATTTGGAGAATTTGAGTTACATCATTTAATAATCTGTAGTGGGGGCTGGTGTTGTGGCATAGTTGGTAAAGTGCAGCCTGCAATGCCGGCATCCCATCTGAGTGCTGACTTAAGTCCTGGATGCCCAACTTCATTTCCAGCTCCCTGCTGATTTGACTGGGAAACCAGCCAAAAATGGCCCAAGTGTTTGGGCCCCTGCACCCATGTGGGAGACCCAGATGAAGCTCCTGGCTCCTGGATCCTGGCTTCTGGCTTCAGTCTGACCCAGTCCCAGCCTTTGCGGCCATTTGGAGAGTCAACCACAGCAGATGGAAGATGCCTCTCTCTATCTTTCCCTCTCTGTAACTCTGCCTTTCAAATACATAAATTAATCTTTTATAAAAAATCTGTAGCAATGCAAACAGCATCTGAGCTATAATTTCATCTGTATTTCACAATTCCTTTTTTCTAAAAAAAGATTTATTTGTATGTTTGAAAGGTAGAGTTACAGAGAAGCAGAGGCAGAGGCAAAGAGAGAGGTCTTCCTTCGCCGGTTTACTCCTCAAATGGCCACAACGGCTGGAGCTGAGCCCATCTGAAGCCAGGAATGAGCTTCTTCCGAGCCAATCTTCCGCTGTTTTCTCAAGCCATAACAGAGGGCTGGATCGGAAGTGGAGCAACCAGGTGTAGAACCTGTGCCCATATGTGATGCCAGCACTTTAGGCAGCAGCTTTACCTGCTACACCACAGCACTGGCCTCTCACAGTTCCTTATCTTGAATTTCTGTCTTACCCACTTACAACAACACGTCAGCATCTCTCACCTGGCCTAGTACCATGATCTCTTATATCTCTTTTTGACAGTCCTTTTTCCTCCTTACCATATATTTTCTACAAGGCAGTCTGAGTTATCTTTGAAAATCTGATGCTGTCATTTCACCTGCTTAAAATTCTTTCAATGTCTTCATGTTGTCTTGGAATAGTTGAGAATTTTTGGCTTTGTCTAGTAGTGGTCTCTAGCCACTACTCAGACCTCTCTAAAAATGTCTTTTTTTTTTCTTTTTTGAAGATTTGTTTTATTTATTTGAAGGGCAGAACTACAGAGAGAGAGGCAGAGACACAGAGAGAGAGAGAGAGGTCTGCCAGCCTCTGGTTCACTCCCCAAATAGCCACAACAGCTGGGCCTGGACCAAGCTGAAGCCAGGAGCCAGGAGCTCCCTCTGGGTCCCTCACTTGCATGCAGGGGCCCAAGCACTTGGGCCATCTTCCATTGCCCTCCCAGGCATGACAGCAGGGAGCTGGATCGGAAGTGGAGCAGCCATGACTTGAAACAGCGGAATACCAGTGCTGCAGGCAGTGGCTTTACCCACTGTGCCACAGCACCGACCCCTCTAACAATGTCTTATTGGAGTCTCTGATTTTCTAGTTTCTCACATGTGTCATTTTCCTTTGTGCTATGCTGTCTTGCTCCATTCCCTCTAAATAACTAAATACCCTTCAAGTTGTAGAACAAACAACACTACATTTCGTCAAGGTTCTTTCGTTTTAGGCTCGTGTAGAGCTATGTCCCTTCCCTTCATAATGCTTATTTCAATAGTACTTATTTTAATTAATAATTATTTGCGTATGATTATTTTAACATAATCTGCCCCCTCAACTAAACTAAGTGCTCATGAGAGGAAGGATCACTGATGCTTGATTTTGACGGCAGTGTTTTCTGAGCATTTTACAGAGTAACTGTCATTCATTACTAAATTGAACAGATGCCTAAAAAAGTAGCAGGTGGAATCTAGAAAATATAAAAGGGATTCTACACCATGATCAAATGAAATTCATTGCAAGAATGCAGAAGTGGTTTAACATCTAAAAAATAAAATCAAACACTGTAAAAACCATATAATAACAAAGTATAAAAAACAAACATGTCAAACAACTCAGAAAAAGCATTTGAAAAAGTCTAACAGCATTTCATAATAAAAGAGCTCAACAAACTAGGCACAGAAAACAACTTGCTCAAATTGATAAAGGACATCTAGGAAAATCCACAGCCACATGATGGTGAAAAACTGAATGCCAAGAATAGTCACTCTTGAAAATTCTATTTTAAGTTGTACTAGATGTCCTAAGCAAGAAAAAGAAACAAAACATCAAGATTAGAAGAGAAAAAGTAAAATTAATTCAATTTGTATATGACATGAACTTGTATATAGAAATCATAATCTATTAAAAATGTTAAAACTGATAAATGAATTCAACAGGGTTTGAGAATAAAAGAAAACAGACACTTGCAGTATTCCTGTTTTAGTAATGAATACTTCAAAAATCAAATTAAGGAAATAATTCCACTTACAATAGCATCAAGAAAACAAAGGGTTTTTTTTTTAAAGATTTATTTATTTATTTGAAAGTCAGAGTACACAGAGCAGAGAGAGAGAGAGAGAGAGAGAGAGAGAGAGAAAGGTCTTCCATTTACTGGTTCACTCCCCAATTGGCCACATCACCAGAGCTGTGCAGATCCGAAGCCAGAAGCCAGGAGCTTCTTCCAGGTCTCCCACACAGGTGCAGGGGCCCAAGGACTTGGGCCATCTTCTACTGCTTTCCCAGGCCATAGCAGAGAGCCGGATTGGAAGTGGAGCAGCTGGGTCTTGAACCGGAGCCCATATGGGATGCTAGTGCTTCAGGCCAGGGCATTAACCCACTGTGCCACAGCACCGGTCCCCAAAAAACAAAGTTTTGTTGTTTGTTTGGGTTTTTTGTTTCCCCAAAGAAACCGTTTATTTAATGAGTGTAAATTTCACAAGTACAACTTTAGAAATATAGTGATTCTTCCCATCATACCCTCCCTCACACACTGACTCCCACGGCACCTCCTCACTTTCCTATTCCCAGTCCCATTCTCCATTAAGAGGAAAAAAAAACAAAACAAAAGCAAACAAACAAACAAACAAAACCCTGTTCCTCAACAATCAAAACAAGGGCTGCTCAAGTCATTGCTTCTTAAATGTCAATCTCACTTCTACAGATTTCCTTTTAGGTGCTCTGTTATCACAGATCAGGGAGAACATATGGTATTTTTCCCTTTTGGACTGGCTTATTTCATAAGTGTGATGTTTTCCAGATTCATCCATTTTGTTGCAAATGATTGGATTTCATTTGTTTTGTGTTACCTCTGTGTAGTATTCCACAGAGTACATATCCCATAATTTCTTTATCCAGTCTTCTGAAGATGGGCATTAAGTTGATTCCATGTCTTGGCTATTGTGAATTGAGCTGTAATAAACATGGGGCTACAGAAAACTCATTGACATGCTGATTTCATTTCCCTTGGGTAAATTCCCGGGAGTGGGATGGCTGGGTCATATGGTAGGACTATATTCAGATTTCTGAGGTGGAGCACATCCTTAAACATCTTCTGCAGGGCTGGATGGGTGGTCACAAATTCTTTAAGTGTCTGTTTATTATGGAAGGTCTTTTTTTCACCTTCATTCGTGAGAGCTTTGCAGGGTAAAATATTCTGGGTTGATAGTTTTTTTTGTCTTAAGACTTGGACTATATCTCGCCATTCTCTCTTAGCCTGTTGGGTTTCTGATGAGAAGTTTGCTATGAGTCTAATTGGAGATCCTCTGAAAGTAATCTGGTGTTTCTCTCGTGCACATTTAGAATCAAATAAATAAATAAATCTTTTTTTAAAAAAATGGAAAGAGGATTGAATTGAGATTTTCCAAAGATGATATGCAAATGGTCAATAAGCATATGAAAAGACACTTAATATCATTGTTATTAGTGAAATGCAAATCACAACCAGAATGGAACAGCATTTTATGCTCACACTAATGGATATAATGCAAGAATAGACAATCACACATGTTGGCAAGGATGTGGAGAAATTTGAGTCCTCATAGGTTACTGATGATGTTGTAAAATTGTACTGCCATTTTGAAAACAATTGGCAGTTCTTCAAAAATTGAAATATAGTGAAATCATATGACTCAAAAATTCCATCCAAGAAAAAGAAGCACATTTATCCATACAAAAACATCTACATGAATATTTATAGTGTAATCCTTCAAAATAGCAAAAAGTGGAAACAATACAAATATCTGTCAACTAAAGAATAGGTATACGATGTCACACATCTGTAATATGGAATATTATGTGTCCATAAAGGAAATGAAGTCCTGACTGATATGTCCTACAACTGGGTGATCTTTGAAAACATTAAGTGGCAGAAACCAGTGACAAACAGCACCCAGTGCATGATTTCATTTAAAGGAAATGTCCAAAGTAGGAAAACCTGCAGAGACTGAATTAGATCAGAGGCTGGCGAGTGACCGGGTTGTTAGGGGAGGCAACGGATGTTCAGTTTCTTTAAGAGGACATAACAAATGTTTAGATATTTATTCTGGTGGTGGCACATCCCTGTGAAAAGTATTGACTTGTACACATTAAATGGTTGAATTGTGTGCTACTTATATTATGTCTCAATGAAGTTGTTCAAGAGCAGTGACTTAATGAACAAATTAATACTAAAATAGTAATAAATATCAATAGTGTATAATAGGCTCAAATACTTTGAAGTTCCTTGCATGTTCAATGAATACAAAATATAAATCTTCTGAATTGCCTTATTAAATTAGAATACTTCATCAATTTCTAAAGCAGGTTTTCTGAAGGCTACTCACAAACAAGTTTTGATGTGAAACATGCATGTATTGTTCCTCAAACAGCCTTTGTTATTTTCCCATCTTTGAATCAGGACTTAGCTTCTCATTTGAATTTAAATCCAATACCAAGTACTAAGTGGACTGTGTAGATTTTACTAACAACATCAAAAAAGAAGGAGACTCGTGGCGGGAGTGGGGAGAGTCAAGTTTGTTAACAGATTCCACGTGGGAAATCTTTTAATAAATATCCCACTTTGCATTTCAGTGATGCCCAGAACTACTTCTCCACGTGACGTATCCCTGCCATGTTGCCCACTGTGCTCTGACCTTTCCTCCTAGCAGCCTGCTGCTCCCGCCCCCTTGCTGACATGGAACTTCCTTGCCGTCACAGCTTGCCTCATTTTCAGTGCCAGCTGACCCACCGTCTGGACATAGGACTTTCAGGTAGGTTTACTACAGCTTTATCTCAAAACTGTTGACGTGTTATTAAATATTCACAGGAAGTATTTTCTCTGTATCTAGTTCCTTATAGATGAAAGAATATTATTAAGGCATTTGGAAACACTGGATTTCTAAATATGAATAATTATCATGTATAAAGTACAAAAACGTTGCCATTTGATTGATCTACCATTGATTGGTACAAGGTGACAGATATCATAGTGGAGGCTGAATAGATTCAAATATGGAGATTGTCGTTCTTGAAGTTAGGAAAATCACCATCCAGCTCCCTCACAGATGTACTGTAAACTCACATTCCTCCAGCTCTGTAAGGAAACTAAGGTGAATGAGGAAACGAACGGTCAGAAAGATGGTGATGAGTCATGGACCCAGTGCCCAAGAGTGCACTTACAGTTTCTAATAATATATATGTATATTTAATTTGAGCAGTGAGCCACGTTAACTATAAAAGTTTGCATACATTATCTTTCTTAGGTTTCCTAGAATTCCATTCATAGTTCAGAAACATTTGATCAGTGTAACCTGGACAAGTTCATTTACCCTTGTATCTTCCAAGGTTCTTACAGAATCTACCATAGGTAACTGAGTAGAAAGGAATTTGTTACAGGTAAGTCCGTATTGTGACTGGATATTTTAGTGTCAAAGTGGGAGTAGACATACTCATATTGATGCCTCATGAGGTTTCTGAACCTATATATTCTGTATTAATTGCTGACTCAGGGTACTAATTGCTGATTCAAGGTACATCTTATTTTCTGAAAGACAATTCTAAAATACCCCAGTGTGTTTCTCAGCAGATGGTATAACTATTTCGAAGTTCCTTCCTATGGTTGGTTTACAGTTTTACGTGGTTTCTAAGTGGTGAGGTTCATGACAAAGCCAGGGAATCCTGTGGACATAAACCCTGTTGCCTTATTTCTATTGTAAGAATATTGCATTCTTGAGCAGAACAAGTATTGGGCAGGAAAACACCGTGCTGAATATGATATCCTATGAGAAATAAATAGTTACCATTAACACAATAGCAAGTTTCTACATGTCACATTTATGGCTGAAAGAGCAGAGATTAAATTTTATTACCTTTGATGTTTGCATAATAAATAAAAGCTCTCAATTAATATACTAATCTCCCAGTTTAAGAATTATTTTTAAATAAAATAATTACCATGAGAAGAGAAGAAAATAATGATAGCAAATTTGGAAATCAGTCAGAGTGGAATGATTAAGTTTACCTTCAACAACCTGAGAATTTGTTTCTTGAAAAAGATTAATAAGATGGAGAAGTTTGTAGCACATTTGATCAAGGCTTGTTATTTCTTAAAAATAACATCAATTCAGAAAAAGTCTACATTTTAAAAGGAAGTGAAAGAATACTTGGAAAAAAATTTATGTTCATGAACCATTCTTTTAAAGATAGGTTAAATGCCTAAATCCAATTTATCATAGTTTACCAAAGAAAAATTAAGCATATGCTTCTATTTCCAATAAAGAAATGGAATAATTTGTTAAACATCTTTTCACACACAAAAAACAAAATATTCAGGTGATGTTACACATAAATTTTAACAAACATATAAGGACGTGTAATTTCAGTCCCCTGAAGAATTTTCCACAGAAAAAAAGAGAAAGTGTTGTAGCTTCTAAAGGTAAACAGACTAATGTTCCTCAAAGATGTATGTGTCCTAGTCCCCAGAATGTGTGAATATCGTACATTACCTCAGGCAGCAACCAGAATTCTGTGGACCACTTTATGAAGGACCCCGAGTACCCTGAGTTACCCAGACACCCAGTGCAGTCTCGGGAATTCTTAAAAGGAACATGGGAAAGGTGGAAGAGGAGTGTGAGAGAAAGAGAGGCCATCCGAATCCAGCTCCAAGGCACCACGTGCGTGCTAAACTGTCACAGAGGCAACAGCGAGCCAATGTGTGCCTCAGCTGATGTTGTCATAGTAATGAATGATCAACATGAATCCCACAGCAATTCAGAAAGATGAAGGAAAAAATGACAACCTATTTTTGTGAAACAAAATACAAAGTATCCTAAAGAAAATGTCAATAGTCAGAATCCACCAATGTCTGAGAAATAGGTTTTAAACTAGTATATTTTAGTGGGAATGCAAAAGTGATTTAATGTAGGGAGGTTAAATAAAAAATGTTATGATACTTTTAATAGATTAAAAATATTTCCAGTAAAAATTCACCACTTGATTAAAAAAAAAAAGAAATGGTAGTTAGAATGAGTTTATCTTCAGATGTAAGAAAATCATCTAGAAATAGTCTTAAGGCTAAATGTTAAAGTAACATTTGCTTTAAATCAGAAATGACAGGGATATCCATCACCACCTATCTGGCAATATTTCATAAATTCTAAGTAATTCAAGAAGATAAAAACAATAAATGATATAAAGAGAAAGAAAAGAAAAACATCATTTATATGTAATGGGAATTTTTTTTATATGTAGAAAGAGATCTACTGAGGAGTTCATCTGTATTGCTAAGATACTATTTCTTAACCTGAGTATACACAGGTCTTCATTATAGTATTATGTAATTCTTATAGACACTTTGTGTGTCCTTTACATATTAAGGATTTTAATCACAAATTTAATTTTATTGTACACATGGGCCTCTGTACATTATGTATTACAACTAATTTGATGTTTCACTATCATTTTGTTTATAACTTTTGTTAGCTTATATTATTAAGTTCTAGAGTTAAGAAACAATTTTTATATGATTCTGGAGTTTATAGATGACTACTGAATATTTCCATAAATTGAATACCACATGCTCTTGTATTGGCCCAATCTTAATCTTAAATATTATTGACTATTTAGAGCCACACACTACAATTTAGACTACATTTTCATTCCACTAAAATATCCAACCCTTAGTTATATGCTGTAACCATGGAAACTGGTACGTTATTCATCTTTCAATCTGTTCAACAAATATAAATTTAGTGGTAAGGGGCCAGCGCTGTGGCTCAGCGCGTTAATGCCCCAGCCTGAAGCACCGCTATTCCATATGGGCACTGGTTCTAGTCCCGGCTGCTGCACTTCTGATCCAGCTCTCTGCTATTGCCTGGGAAAACAGTGGAAGATAGCCTAAGTCCTTGGGCCCCTGAACCCTCATGGGAGACCCAGAAGATGTTCCTGGCTTCAGATAGGCACAGCTCCGGCTGTTGGGGCCAATTGGGAAGTGAATCAACAAATGGAAGACCTCTCTCTCTCTCTCTCTCTCTCTCTCTCTGCGTCTTCTCTCTCTGTGTAACTCTGACTTTCAAATAAATAAATAAATCTTTAAAAAAACTTTAGTGGTAAGTATTTTTATGATACAGGGATTTATGTGGTTCGTAGTCTAGTAGTAAAGACTGAATCAATCAATTCAATAGTATGATCCATTTCATAGTAGATTGGGATGGAAACAAGTGGGCAGGGTAAAATAAAACATTTTTCTAGATGAGTCCATTCATTGGGCTGTGTTATATTAATGTATATGAGGGTACTTCAAGAACAGAATTAAAAGATAAATTCATTTTGGTGCAAAAAGACTGAAATTCAAACCTAGGGTTTTTTTCCCCCATAAAATGTATTTTTTGTGAACTTTTTCACCCCTCATATTCCGTGAAGCATTCAGAAATCTCAGATTCACGTCTGCTTGGCAAGAAAAAAAGGAAAAGAAGTGTGAGGCCAGAGCAGAAGTTCTGTTGGTATTGTTAGCACGGATTTATATAATATCCCAAATGTGTTGATGAGCAGGGATTTTATGGAAAGAAGAGAGAACATTATGTTTTATACCTCTAAAATATTATTCCTGTCATTGAGGAAGAAAAGCGAAATTAAATTATATGCTCAGAAGTTATGGGTAGAGTCAAAAGGGGGATGATTTAAGGTTAAAGTCATGGACTTTTATATCAGAACTCACAACATATTTTCATTAGAATGTTCTTTTAAAGTTCTTTTAATATCTTCCCAAATGTATGTCTGACTCCTGCAATCCAGTGTAGGGCAGTTGTGAATGTAGGTTTCAGGGAGACCGTACAATAAAGTTACTCTCTGTACTGTGATATCATTAAAGGATTAAAAGAGGAATCAGCTCATGCTATTTTTTCCAATGCTTATAATACATTTTACTCCTGGAAAATTTATTTATTTGATTAAACTGCACTAGCTTAAAATACATTGCAGACTTTAACAGTTCTTCATAGTCTATGTCATGAAATATTTGTAACTCAGATGATTAGGAATAGTAATAGGGTAGGCTGAATTCCAGCCTCAACAGGTGCTAAATAAATTTCTTTTCTAGATCACCTCCTAAGCACTTCCAGAAATAGTAAGTAGACATCAGCTCGATAAATACTAATATTATCCTTGTGGGAGAAAAGCCTCAAGACAGAAGTACACAGTTTTATATAATTCCATAAACTGTATCATTTCATCTACTTAAAAGTGTTTTCAGCAAGCCTGCCTCAGAGAGTGCTGTGCTACTCTAAGTCAAATGTACCCAGGGGTTTGCTGGGGCTCAGTAGTTGAGGTGATTTGCATCTGAGTTCAACCATTTCAAATCAAAATAAGTTCTTTCCTTCTGTAAGCAATGGAAGCAATGTTAAGTAAGCTTTGAAAGAACTTCTGAAATTGGTGCCTGGAGCAGCCTGCAGATACCCGGTGCCCAGTGTGCCCAGTGATAAAGGGGGAATGGCTTTCTCCAGGGTCAGGACGCCTTCTGTCCTCAGCATTTAACTGTGGATGACAACTGTGTTTTCTGAGTGTCTGTTACCACAGAACTGTGGTTTATTCTGTGTTCAATCTTCTCAAAGTACATTGAGAGGTCTTTATAATGCATACAGTAATATCAAGTAGCACCTCCTCCCTTAAAATCCTTCAAAAGTCTACCGGTTGTTTTGGGAAAAACTTCAAAATCAGTACTGCGGCCTCAGGGCATTGTTTAATCTGGTTAAGGCCTACCTTAAGTCAGTATTCTCCATCAGACCAACTGACTAGTTCCTTGAACATACCTGCGTGCGCAGAAGTCTGATAGCTCCCCAGACACTCAAAGCCATTGCCTATTTGCCAGACTTTCTTTGGAATGGTTTTTATATTTCAATTGCTATTTTTCATTACATACATATAGGGATACAATTAATTTTTGACTCTTGATCTTGTTTCTGGCATTCATAAATGCACTTGTTAATTCTAGTAGCTTTTGGCAGTTACTTGGGGTTTTCCATGTTCAGAATCATGTTGTTTGTGCATAAAGACAATTCAGTTTCTTTCCTTCTATTTTTTTTATTTTTCTTGCTTGTATTGTACTGATGGGTTTCTATGTTAATACCTGTAGCTTTATCATAGATAGATTTTTGTTAGATTGGGGAAGTTCTCCATGTGGTTAATATGTTGATAATCTATTAATTATAAATGACAATTGATTTTATTGATATATCGTCTACTTTATTCCTTCAATATGGTGAATAAAATTGATTGATTTTAAATATTAAAATAATTATTCCTATGATAAATCTTCCTTGGTTCTGATACTGATATATTACAGTTTTTGTATGTTGCTGGGTAGGGTTGCTAATGTTTCACAAAGATTTTCGCATCACTCTTCATGAGTGATGTAATTTTCCATGTCTTTGCATAAAAATTTGCACAATATTGGCATTACTTTTCTTCAAAAGTGATTTATCAATGAGACCAGTTGGTCCTAGAAAATAATTGGTATAAATTACAGAGAAGGATAGTAAGATGATTCTTACAAAGAATTATTTTGCCAGTTTTAACTCTAACCTCTATTCTTACTCACTTTCCTCTCATTTTTCATGTTGCCATTTAATATTATAAGTAAAAGAGTGAGCTGAGACAATAAAGGTATCAGCCTAAGCAGTTTCATTTCCTTTAGTGAATGAAAGTGGTAGTGGTGTTGGGGCACGGAAGAGCTGCTACAGAAGGGATAACTCAAGCCTGGGGTTTATTCAAGAAGTCAGTTGTTCTGATTCCTTTAAATTAAGGCAAAATTGTCAGGGTCAGGAGCATTTACTGGAGTAGAAGTGGAGCAATATGCTTTCTTTCAAACTAGCGGAGAGTTCATTCACTCATTAAAGATGATACAGAGGTCAGTATAATCTTCCATGCAAAGAGAACTTACTCTTGGTTAATGGATAGAAATTCAAATACCTGAATTGTCCATGTTTTCCTCCTCTTCTTTGAGCCCTGCTTCCCTTTCATTAGAAAAGTGTGCTGCAATCCATAATCAGTAAAAATGATTTCTGGCCCGTCCTTTGCTCACATATTCATTGGGTTAGTTTAATACTGCAGAAGTTTAATCCTATGTATATAAACCTGGCTAGTATATGTAACATACACACACAGAGGTTTGAAAAACAATTTTACACCACAATAAGTAATGATACAAAAACTAAGACAAATAATAGTAACTATCCTTGAAGGAGAGAAATATAAGGAAAAATACAACTTTTATTTATGCAGCTCACCACATTCAGCAATGCAGTAGCCACTAGTTGTTGATAAGAATTGTTCTAATGTTATTGAAATATTTACTAACAACCGTATTTTACATTGATATTCCAGAGATGTTAATCCAGACAATAGGATCCCATTTTCTTCCTGCTTCCATAATGACATTAATGATTAATTGAAAGTTTCATATTCTTGTCTTTTCTTCTTCTTTTTTTTTTTTTTTTTTTTTGACAGGGAGAGTTAGACAGTGAGAGAGAGAGAGAGAGAGAGAGAAAGGTCTTCCTTTTTCCATTGGTTCACCCCCCAAATGGTTGCTATGGCCGGCGTGCTATGCTGATCCGAAGCCAGGAGCCAGGTGACTTGGGTCATCCTCCACTGCACTCCCGGGCTACAGCAGGAAGCTGGACTGGAAGAGGAGTGATCAGGACAGAATCCGGCACCCCAACCAGGACTAGAACCCAGGGTGCAGGCGCCGGAGGTGGAGGATTAGCCTAATGCGCCGCGGCGCTGGACGAAAGTTTCATATTCCAATAATTACCATTTCTAGTTCCTAGTCCCTAGCTGAAAACAAAGTACTTCATGTAGTCTAGTTTCAATAGAATGGTGTGGAAAGTATAAAAGGTTAACGGTATTTACAGATTCACGAGATTATCAGTAGGGCTGAAGCAGCCTTTCGCTTGAATTTCAAGGAATGAGGCTTCCTAAAGGTGCTTCTGATTGTGCCCTAATCAGGCTCTGACAATATGATCAAGACATGGAAAAATCTGCTGGACCTAAGAGTATGCAGCCAAATATTCATCCAATTTTCATAAACACTAATTCCAAGTTAGTCTTATTTGTGTACTTTGATTGACTGAAAAGTAGTCATGGGCTGAATCTTAGCCCCAGGGGAGTCTGCAAAAGTAGCTTCTTCTTCTATTATTATTAGTAGTAGTAGTGGTAGTACTAGTTTCTATTATCCCATCTCCTTCACATGAGAAGTTGTATGGAATGGGAAAACATACTGAGTGAAAAGTACTCCTTCCCTGAAGGAAGAACCTTGAATAGCAAACCTAGAAGACATACTGCAAGATGTGGTTTTAAGTGTTCTACAGTATCACTTGTCTAGTTCCTCAGAGTTTCAAACTCGGTGACCTCATGGTCTGTGGATCACAGGAGACCACCCAACTAGCCAGTTTTATCCCTGTGTACCATACATAGGCTACTTGCCCTCATGAAATCAGGAAAGTGCTCAGCGCTTCTCATGTCCTTGGTCAGACACTGGATTCTAGAAATGTCACATGTCCTGAAGGCCCGTTGCACACACTTCACTCCTTGGAAGTAATCCCTGTGAAAATTGGTATCCATTGTATTGACAAACAGCAAGATGTGTAGTTGTACACAAACTAACAACAACAACAGCAAAGTTTATTTGAAAAATAATTCAGATAGAGAACAGGAATAAAAAATAATAACTGAAAAAGTAAGGCCAAGATAAAAATTGAATTGGGAAATTTTGAGAAAATATCCACAATTGGACCACATGGGTTGCTCTAGGAAGTGTCCATCAAGGTGATTCTGTTCTAACAAACTTCTTTTTTTTTTTAGAATTTATTTATTTGAAAAAGTTAGAGAAGGAGAGACAGATAGAGAAATATATCTTCCATCTGCTGGTTCACTCCCCAGATGGCTGCAACAGCCGGGCCTGGGCCAGGTTGAAGACAGGAGCCAGAAGCTTCTTCTGGGTCTACCATGTGGGCATAGTGGTCAAGGACCTGGGCCATCTTCTGGTGCTTTTCCGGGCCATTAGCAGGGAGTTGGACTGGAAGTGGAGCTGCTGGGACTTGAACTGGTGCACATACGGGGCATTGGCGTTGCAGCCAGCAGCCCAACTCTCTATGCCACAGCACCAACCCTAAGAAAGAAGCTTTGAACAACCTTTCATGATGGTCCCAGAGCTTAGTATATGGGATGCTGGTGCTGCAGATGGAAGGTTAACCTTCTACACCATAGCACTGACCCTAACTTATAATTATTAAGGTGTTAGCAGGAGAAGGTGTTTGGTGCCACTGATATTAAATTGGCCCCACAAATTTCTTTATGTTGCATTTTCAACTTCCAAATTGCTTCAATAACTTCTCTTGCTCAGTTTGGGAAAGATTTTTAAGGGGTTGGATCTGAGCAGTCACATGGCGGTTGAGAGTGGAGGGCTCCTTGCCAGGTAGGACAGATTCACAGAGGTGAGGAAGGCCAGAGCATCACACACTTTCTTGGCCTACTTGGGTAGGAGAGGGAGCAAGTAAAGGGTACAAATCATGCTTACTGTGTTTTGTAGGCCCATTCTTGTTTAGCCAGAATGCCTTTTCTGTTTATTTTTCGTGGCATATCAGTGGGTATTTTGTCCAGTAAGCCCACATGACATATTCATATCAACAGCTGGCCAGTTTTCTTCTTTATTAGTACACTGGGTAAAATCACAGTTCAGTAAGTCATTAAAGTTATTCTCTTGCAGGGTCAGACTATACTTATTTCAGCTAATTATTACAGGTAGCTGTTAAATATTTCAACACATATAAAACCCATGAGATGTATAGTTTGTTAGATTAAAATTTTATTTTAGTTGCCTGAAGCTAATTTTTATTTGCATTTTAAAAATTTATCCTAAGTGTGCTGAGAATGGAAAATAGCACTCAGGTGTCCGAGATAACTATTGGGTCATGTGGTTATTGGATTTATTTAGCAAGAGTTCCACTACAGTCT
The DNA here is from genome assembly GCF_033115175.1 of Lepus europaeus. Taxonomy (NCBI): domain Eukaryota; kingdom Metazoa; phylum Chordata; class Mammalia; order Lagomorpha; family Leporidae; genus Lepus; species Lepus europaeus. Next base: position 157,246,385 of record NC_084830.1, on the reverse strand, counting down.
GATAGAAATTACTGCACAGAAGTGGCAAAGCTTTTAAGCAAACTTTAAGAAACACAGCATGGCATGAATGGCCTCAGCACCAGTGCTAACCTCTCCCTGGCCCTGGAGCACTTTTCTTTAGGTCATTGTCATTTGAACATCATTTGTTGCATTTGTACAAAACTCCCAACAGGACCGTGCAAGTGTGAGAAAAATATTTTGAGAAACTGTGATAGAAAAACCAGTTTATTGTTCCTAAATAAAGGTAGCCTGGATAATTGCTGTATTCATTACCTAAAATAAAATGTTTGATTATACTACCACATCTTTAACCTTGGTGTTTTTATACCTTTATTGACGGCACTTTAAAAAATTGTTTACGTTTTTATTCAAAATGAAGAGGGAGAGACAGAGACAGAGATCTTCCATCTCTTGTTTCACTCCCCAGATGACTGCCACAGCCAGGTCTGGGCCAAGGTGCAGCCAGAAGCCAGGATCTCCATCCCAGTCTCCCACATAGGTAGTAGGGGCCCAAGCACCTGGGCCATCTGCTGCTGCCTTTGCAGGCACATTACGAGGGTGCTGGGTCAGAAACAGAACAGCCCAGCCTCAAACCAGCACTCTGATATGGGATGCCACCATCACCAGTGGTGGCTTAACATGCAGGGCCCTCAATGACACTTTTAAAAAACAAAACGAGGCCAGCGCCGTGGCTCAACAGGCTAATCCTCCGCCTAGCGGCACCAGCACCCCAGGTTCTAGTCCCGGTCAGGGCACAGGATTCTGTCCCGATTGCCCCTCTTCCAGGCCAGCTCTCTGCTGTGGCCTGGGAGTGCAGTGGAGGATGGCCAAAGTCCTTGGGCCCTGCACCCCATGGGAGACCAGGAGAAGCACCTGGCTCCTGCCTTCAGATCAGCGCGGTGCGCCGGCCGCAGCGAGCCGACCGCAGCGGCTATTGGAGGGTGAACTAACGGCAAACGAAGACCTTTCTCTCTGTCTCTCTCTCTCACTGTCCACTCTGCCTGTCAAAAAAAAAAAAAAAAAAAAAAGAAAATTAGCGGATTTATTTGAGAAATAGAGAGAGACTGTTCTCCCATCCACTGGTTCACTCTCTAAAAGTCTGTAATGGCAAGGCTTGGGCTGGGCTGAAACCAGGGACTGGGAACACAATTTGGGTTTCCCACATGGGTAGCAGGAGTCCAATTACTTGAGGCATCATTATTGCTCCCCAGGGTCTGCATTAACAGGAAGCTAGAGTCAGGATCTGAAGCCAGGAGTGGAAACCAGGCACTCCAATGTGGGATATGGGTATTTTAACTGTTTCATAACCAGTATCCTAAATGCCCAACCCTCCATTGCACTTTCATATTGTTCCTTTGGTGTATAAAACCGTTATTTATTTATTTATTAATTATATATTTGGCGGGGTGGAGGGAGAATCCATGTGTTTTCTGCTCTAATCCAGATGTTTGCAATAGTCTGTGGTTGGCATAAATTCTAACAAAGGATACTTTTCCACAGGAAATTTTAAATCACACTAATTCATAGTGTAAAGAGGTGAGATAAGTAAACGTTGTTGTAAAATGAAGAATTGACTGCTAATTCGCAAGAGATGTGCACATTCAATACTTCACTAGATCAATGCATCAGGAGAAAAAAATTAGAAAAGGTGGCTTTAAAAGAATAACCTAAGTGTCATAACCAAGGGATTGGAGCTTGAAGCTTATGCATTTACTATGATGTAACACAACACAAATCCAGTGAAAATAAATATTGGAAAGATATAATATTATATGGTAAAATATAAGTACAAAGCATAAAAGTAAAATATTATTCTGTAAACTATAAGGAAATGTATTGTTGGGGCCAGCATTATGGCACCATGGGTTAAGTTGCTGCCTGTGACACTGGCATACCATATGAGCACTGGCTGAGTACTGCCTGTGCCACTTCTGATCCAGCTCCCTGCTAACGTGCCTGGAAAATCAGCTAAAGTTGGCCGAAGTTCTTGGGACCCTGCCTCCCATGTGGGATACTGAAATGGAATTCCAAGTTACTGGCTTCAGCCTGGCCCAGCCCTGAACATTGTAGCCATTTTGTGAGTGAACCAGCAAATGGAAGATCTGTTCCTCTCTCTCTGTAACTCTGCCTTTCATTAAATAAATGAATCTTTAAGAAAAAAATACGTGTATTGTTGCAAGACTTCTTGTTTCCCTATTTAATTGCATCCATATTCCTATAAATTAAATAGAATCTATTAAGTAATGGCATGTGGTAAGCACAGAAGAACAAAGATAGCCTTGACTATTAATAGTTCCCACACCAAGATAGAGAGCATTTGCGTTCCTGGATACATTTATATACATGTTGTACTGTGCATATTTTAGATAAGCATTCGGCAAAAGGAAAAAAAGTCCATTTTTTAACATTTCAAACAAAAAAGTAGGAATGATGAGGCTGGATTAATTGGCATATGAATGTTTCTTTTGGGTGACTAAAGTCCCCTGCTATAAATTCCCTCCAGGAATTTATAACAGATGGCAGGACAAATGACAAGTAGGCACCGATGGGTGTGAAATAAAGATTATTACTCACAAAGTGAGCCCAGGAGGTTTTCCCAGGGTGAAGGGCTCAGATTCTGGAGTAAGCCAGGCAAGAACAAAGCGCAGGGAGAACCACGTGAGGGTCCTTGCAATGGCTGCATTACCAGTGGAGAAGAGGCCACAGGTCCAGGCAGGGACTTCCCAGGGTAGGCTGTGGGGGTTGCAGCCAGCCTCAAAGGAGAAGTGCTGAGCAGGGACACTACCTTGCATGCCCCAGATAAGCCTAAGCCAGCTGGGAAGAAAGATTGGGTTCTAAAAGCTGTCAGGTAGAACACTGAAAATGAAGTTTTCCTCTTTTTTTTTTTTTTTTACAAAAATAAATGTATAAGACATCATCAGTTACTTTGGAAATTGTGGCCAATGAGGAAGAAATGAGAGTAAATAAAATGGCATTTTAATGGGATAGTGAGATATTTGAACAGATTTGTTGGGCAACTGAAAACTCTATAAGGCTAAGAAGAACTTGGGCAGGGGCCTGAGCACTGTCTTGGAAATACAATTTGTGGTGGCCTTAGAGGTGGGTAGGAATTGAAATGTGCTGAATTAATAATTACGTGTGAAAGAGGGAAGCTGGAGATGCTGTAGACAAGGCTGACCTAAGTGATGTTGCCTAAAGTAATAACGGGGCAGTGATGGTCAAGGTGCACATTTCTTTCTCACTCAATGTCTGAAGCAGGCTGCTTGGTCTAACAGTGTGGTAGTCATCATCTTGGGGCCCGGTGTTGTGGCATGGCAGGTCGAGCCACCACCTGTGATGCCAGCATCTCATATTGCAGCAGCATTTCAAGTCCTGGCTGTTTCTCTTCTGAACCTGCCCCCTGATAATGCAGAAAGCCTCAGAAGATGGCCCACACGTTTGTGCCCCTGCACCCACGTGGGAGATCTGGATGGAGTTCCAGACTCCTGGCTTCAGTGTGGCACAGCCTTTCACAGCCATTGGGTAGTGAACTGGCAGATGGAAGATTCTCCCCCACCATCATTCTGCTTTTCAAATAAATAAATCACTTTTTAAAATCATAATCACTTTTAATAGAATAATATATTTAAGGTCACTCAGAAAGGTTGCATATTTTCTGAAAAATAATTGTTATCCACAAGTATTTATATAGGATCTGTCTAGTATCATACATTTTGTCAGAAGCTCTAGTACAGTTAAAGATTAATGTCTTATAAACATGAATATTATCTTAACATGTGAAACTGGTTTTCCAGAAAAATAGGCTATTAGTTAGAAAACTGCAAAATATAAAACCTCGGTTTTTTCTTATACCTTATATGCAGTCATTGTTTGTTCCTTTATGCTAAAGGACAAAATTTTGTATCTTTTATCCTAAAAATGTTTGTTAGTAGTTTAAGTTGTGTCTGATAGATTTAATGTTTTCACATTTTTTACATATTCTGCATTTAAAAACCCAGTTTCATTTTATGAATATTTTTATTTATTTGAAAGGCAGAGTTAGAGAGAGAGGGAGGGAGAGAGAGAGGGAGAGAGAGAGAAAAGACATCTTCCATATATGAATTCACTCCCCAAGTTGTTGCAGTGTCCAGAGCTGGGCCAGGACAAAGTCAGGAACCTGGAACTCTATCCAGGTTTTTTACAAGGTGGCACAGGCCCAAGCATTCAAGCCATTCTGTGCTGTTTCCCGTATGCATTAACAGGGAGCTGGATTGGAAGTGGAGCACAAGGACTCCAACCAACCTCATATGGGATGCTGGTGTCCCAGATGGTGGCTCAACCCGCTGTGTACAACACTGATTCCCAGATTTACTTTCTACCTTTCCTAATATGGACATTCTTTTTATTCATACTGGAAGTGAATGAAAGAAATGTTAACTGAGCAGCTTACTTTTTTATTTTTACAGTTTCTATTCTGTACTAGATACACATCTTTATACATTTGTCCACTCCTGTAGACTGTGCAACAGCAAGAGTGAACCTGAAGTGTGAACTTTAGGTGGTAATGATGTGTCATTTTAAACATTTGTAACAACAGTGCCACTTTGGAGGGAGACAAAGGGAGAGACCACACATATATTGGGCAGGAGGCACGTGGGAATTCTCTGCATAGTCTGCTCAATTTTGCTATGAACCTCAAACTACTCTAAAAATAGTCTACTTATGGTTTACCTCAGATCATTACACATAGTAAACACTTAAAACTGGTAAGCTATTATTCCTGTTAACACTATTTTATCGTCACTAATTCAGTCTTCATAAAATTCTAGAATATACAGTGAATTTATATTTCTCAGTGTCGATTTGGCTCCGATTTTAAAGACAGAATAAGAAATACTAAAAACTTTTGTACCATATGCACAATGAAACCATATATTGTAGCTCGTTAACTCATTTAAACAGAGCTTTATGCTAATTAATGACATTATAATGTTCATTTGAGCAAGTTAGTGCTGTTATATATATATATATATATATATATATATATATATATATATATATGTATGTGTGTGTGTGTGTATATAATCATACATTGTTCCCTGAATCTCAATCAGCCTCCTTTTTATTCATACTGTTGGTAACAAGGAGGAATGGAACAAGTGTCATGAGTCATCACAAACCATAAATTACACTAGAAAAATATTCTCGTAGGTGCAGCAGTTATTTAGGGCTGTCCCCTCCAAATCCCCCAGTATCACCATATGATTACTACATAGTACAGAGAAGTTTACTCCTCAAGCAAGCATTGCTCTATTGGATCTTTATATTGATTGTGTTTGTTAGAGAAGTTTAGTTCATCCAGTAGGTACAGTTGGGTCTTGATGGGCTTAATCTAAAATTATAATTAGTGAAGGCCTTGTAATACTATAGAGAATATTACTAAGCAAAATAATATTTCTGATTTTTTTTTTGATTTTTTCAATTTTCACTTAGTTTTTTACCTTCTTTTCATCTAATCAATACCAGATTGTTAAAATCCCAAATGTCTTGAATGATTTATCACTTACTGAGGCACATAGCATTTTTTTCTTAAACACAAATCAAAACTTTAGAGTATTGCAAATTATCTTACATGTACACATACACAACTTCTGTCAATTCTGGCACAGTCAAAATGTAACCAGCTGCTTCTGAGATGATATCAAGTGGCAATTAAAATAGCACCAGTAACATTATGCTACAGTGAGGTACAGAAACCATTTTATCTGGTAAAAGCAAGAATTCTATTTAGAGAGTTGGAATTTAAATTCTATTTTAAAAGAACAGATGTTCTGAAAGATTGGCTCTTGGTGCCATCATGTCTGAGCATCATATTGGGCCCAGGGTAGCTTTTCTGAGCTGGGTACCTGGCTCGTCCAGTTTTTCCATGAAACAGTGGTCTCCAAGTGTCTTCTGAAGGCCCTTATTTCAACTAATTGGTATTCTGTCAAAAATGGGTTCCATGCTCAAAGAAGATTTGTAAACACTGTGTTAAATTCACACGTATTTCTGTCCAATGAACAGTAAGACTCTTGAATACACTCGCACACAATATGGATCTTCTAGAGAAAATGTAGCACTTTCCAATATGATTTAACTGTAGAATTTGTGCCAGAATTGCTATTAACCATGAGGCAGATAATATCCTTGTTTGAGATTGCCAAACTTGGGAAATTTTTATATTGATATTTAATATTTATTTAAAGCATCAAGGAAGTTAATGCTAGGAAAGATTAGATTTTTTTTTGGTCTTAATACATTTATTGCTGTCTAATGTGCTTATTTGCATGCATAGTAGGTGTAAACTCCATTTTTCTTTTTTAGTGCTAAAGGCCTTTGTTTCTAGGAGTGTCTGCTGGGGTACTGCTGCATGGAACACCCTTATGGAATTTCTATCTGTAAATCCCATTTACTACATTTGTCATTCCGCTCTACTAAGGATATTACAACAATTTTCCCTGCTTTCAACCTTCGTGCAGCATTTGTTCCCCAAGGGTAACAACAGGTCAGAAGTGACCGCCTCAGGGTTCTTCACTAAGGAGGGTCCAGTCACCTCCTTAGCTACAGAAAAACCAAAGAACATGGAGGACACTTGATGAGATACAAGGGGTTGTCTGCTTAGGTCAAGTGAAAGACAAGGGGCAGGCCAGCCTGCGTTAACCCACATTCTCCTCTGTCTTAAACTGACAAGGATTCCACTTAATGCAAGGATTGACACCTGGCGTTAGGATCGCAGCAAGCCCAGGCAGTAAAGCAGTGAGTTATTTTTAACAGCTCGTTTTCCATTGTCTTTCCTTTTCTCTCCTCTCCTGTCAACGTGCTCTGCAGAATGCTCAGGCGCTGTTCTCATTCAGAGCCTTCCCACTCCAACACCCAAGCTTCTCTACTTCTTCGAAATTACCTCCCTCACTGCCCGCTGGTGTTTATGTGTCCTCTTTCCAAACACTCAATTAAATTATAGCAAATGAGTTTTTGCAATGACTTTATCACTCTGAAGAATAAGAACTGGAGCACAAACATAAGAAAGGAGAATCAAATTGACTTAACCAAATGGAGGAAGATAGATCCGAAAGTGCCTTCCAGGGGGCATGTGAGGACAGGCCAGGTGATTTACTGTGAATAACCCGAGAAAGCCTCAAACCTAGAAATATGAGATATATAAAATGCAGGCTCAGCTCTGGCCGTTGCTGCCAACTGGGGAGTGAACCAGCGGATGGAAGACCTTTCTCTCTCTCTCTCTCTCTCTCTCTGTGTAACTCTGATTTCAAATAAATAAATAAATCTTAAAAACAAAAAACTAGAACAGAGTTCTAGGAAAAAATAATCAGTGGGCCAAAATATGACTCTTAAAAATTTTAAATATAGGAAAAAATCAATAAAATCATAAAAAAGTAAAAGCATTAGCAGAGAAAATAAAATTAAAGAAATCTTCTAAAAACTACAGTATATATACCAAAAGATTTGAAATGAGAGTAGTTCAGAAATTCCTAGTTTATGAGAACCAAAATATGAAAAATGGTATTTTTAGTAAGAGGAAAAAAAAAGATGGGAGGAAATTATCAAGGAGAATTAACAGACAAATGAGTAGAATTAAGGGTTTGCATCACCAGATGGGAAAGCTCAACAAGTAAGATCCACTTCAAGAGACATCAACATCAGGCCGGCGCCGTGGCTCAACAGGCTAATCCTCTGCCTTGCAGCGCCGGCACGCCGGGTTCTAGTCCCGGTCGGGGCACCGATCCTGTCCCGGTTGCACCTCTTCAAGGCCAGCTCTCTGCTGTGGCCCAAGAAGGCAGTGGAGGATGGCCCAAGTCCTTGGGCCCTGCACCCCATGGGAGACCAGGAGAAGCACCTGGCTCCTGGCTTCGGATCGACGCGGTGTGCTGGCTGCAGCGCGCTACCGCAGCAGCCATTGGAGGGTGAACCAACGGCAAAAGGAAGACCTTTCTCTCTGTCTCTCTCTCACTGTCTTCTCTGCCTGTCAAAAATAAAAAAAAAAAAGACATCAACATCAATACGAGGAATATAGATTCACCCTCAGATATCCAAGAGACAGCCAAGCAAACCATTACAATGATTCTGAAAACTGGTCCCCAGCCTAGAATTCTATCTATTAGTCAACTATTATGACAAAACAGACATATTTAGATACAAGGACTAAAACATGTATCTGCTTTGCATGCGTCCTTAGGGAGTTTCCAGCACATAACCTATGTAGACAACTGAGGTGTTCAGTCAGTCATAAAGATGTGGACTCCAGGAGAATGATTCATCAAAGGCAGGCAGCAACACTGGGCTCTGGGGCAGTGAGAAGAGCCCCAGACGGACAAGTGTGCACCTACAAAGAGAAACCGGCTGAACAGACCCAAAGAGTCCAGGACTCCACATTTGGGAGTAATGTCATGAGCATATGAAAAATAATAATAGATGGGGTGAGAACTTTTATGTGTTTGGAAAAACTATATACATGTTAAAGGAAAAAAGTCAATAAGCAAAATTGGCAATTATTAATTCCAGGCAAAATGAAGGAAGATTAAGAATGAAAATTTACTTTGGGTACCTTACTAATTTTAGCTGTGGACAACACCTGCATAGTCATAATCTTATAATCACTGACTAGTGCTTTAGCCATGAAAATTTACAACAACCACTAAGTAAGGGGAGAGAGGAGATTATATAGCAGAGTATTAACAAATTATATCATCATCTATCATCACAGCCAGAAATAAAACAGGGCAACCGTAACATGGATGACTCAAGAAATAGCAGTATAAGTCTATTAATTAAAACACAGAGATAGGGGTGGGCGCCGTGGCTCACTTGGTTAATCTTCCGCCTGTGGCACTGCCATCCTATATGGGCACCAGGTTCTAGTCCTGGCTGCTCCTCTTCCAGTCCAGCTCTCTGCTGTGGCCGGGGAAGGCAGTGGATGATGGCCCAAGTGCACCCGCATGGGAGACCAGGAGGAAGCACCTGGCTCCTGGCTTTGGATTGGCGTAGCTCTGGCTGTAGCGGCCATTTGGGGAGTGAACCAACAGAAGGAAGACCTTTCTCTCTGTCTCTCTCTCTCACTGTCTAACTCTACCTGTCAAATACATTAAAAAAAATTAGATAAATATAAACCACAGCTAGGAGAACCGAAGATAGCACCAGGAAGCAGAACTAAGTGGTGAGAAAATACAGGAGACTTTTTTCCTATATAAGATTTTCAGAGATATTTGTCTTAAGCTGTATACTGCTTGTCTAACAATGCAATCATCTTAAAAGTAAACAAAATAGTAAAAGTAATATGAGTGGGGCGCAAGAGGTCAGGGCCCTGGTGTTTTCAGCTGCGCTGTTCTGAGGTAGAGCCTTCATTCCAGCGAGCAGGCTGGGCAGCAGAACGAGGATCAGATGAAGCCCACCTATTCTTCAGCCAAATTTCCCAGAACTTACCCACGGGAGGCATCAGAGAGCCGGAGGAAGGATGAGAACTGCCGGTGGACTTCCCGCCACGAGGAAGCCCTCTGCACGGGAGCGGTGCAGGCAGGAGCTCTTTTGTGGCTTCTCCAGTCTAGAGTGGAATTTCCTCCTCCCAGAGCAGAGTGGGAGCACGGAAGGGGCGAGGCTTTGCTCACGTACCATGCAGTGCTTACCAGGCCGTATTATGTTTTACACTTGATCTTAGCCAAAAGGCCGAGAAGCGATGGCCGTATTATGTTTTAACATATGTGTCTTCATTTGCTGTATGTTCTTAGAACGATGTCTAGAGACCTGAAAGTCTGTGTTTTTTGTTTTTTTTGTTTTTTTTGTTTTTAATAATGTCCGTGTTCACCAGGTTTTCTGGGCATGCATCAGCTTAATTCCTCGTAGTGTTATGCAGCAAATGGCACTTTTTTGGCTAGGTTTTCATTTTGTACAAACAAGTTCACCTCTCTGAGATTCAGCTTTTAGATAAAAATACCTGGGCAGTCCTTTGATGGAGCAGGTAGAGTCCCCTGAGCTGCCTATATCCTCATACTAGAGAACTGGTTGGAGTCTTGGCTACTTCACTTCCAATCCAGATCCCTCCTCATGTGCCTGGGAAAGTACTTGGGCCTGTGCTACCCATGTGCAAGACCCGGATGGAGTTCCTGACAGTGGTGCAGGCTTTGGGGCCTGAGCGTCTCTCTCTCGCTCACTCTCAAAGGTACATAAATGAAAATGACACCTACTTTTCAATTTCTTTTTGTTAATCTTACATAACATATACATATGCAATATGTAACATGATTCTCATGTGGAAGGCACTTTTGTGAAGAGCAAGTATTATCATTTTTAATTTGAAAATAATCACTTGTCTTGAATTCATAAGTCCATTCAAATATCTGTGAACTATTTCAGATGGTGGGAATTTGGAGTCAAACTATGGGAACTGTCTTTACCGAGCTTATATTCTGGTGGAGAAGATAGACAACAAAGAAATGAATATTTAAAATAATATCAGGAACTTATACGTATGATTTTAAACAGCAGGGTAAGAGATAGAAAGTGATACAAGACTGCCAGATGTGCAGACTCCAAATATTCCATTTTCTCTAATAAAACAGCAAACTAGTCTAAAATTTCCATATTTTGACATTAAAGCACTGTTTGTTTTCAGAGGCAGAGGAAAAATACCATTCAATTGCAGAATCCCAGTTTTGGACCTGCAAATGTAAGTGGGGCCTTGAGGAGAGGCTCATATGTCAGAGGCTACAGAGGCTGGGCTTCCACAGCGGAGCTTAAGTGGAGTAGTTTTACGCACTGCATCTATTTGCCTAATTTCAATATGCTTAAAAATGTGGGACAGACTAATAGAAACTTAGGGTCACACCTGTTGGTCCTACTGCGATATATGTATGTGATATCTATCATCTGTCTATCAATCTACCTGTTTATCTGTCTATTGATATAGATGGGAGCTCTCAGAAAGTGAGGGAGGAATTAGACTGAAGATCTTATGAATCCTCTAAAATACCATTGGAAATAAAAGCATTGTAGTGTCAGGATTTATTATCCTGATAGCTGCTTTAAAAAAAAAAAGAGAGAGAGAAATCTAAAGTATAATGTAAATTACTTAAGAGAACTAATTACTAAATTGAATTCTATGCATTAGTATGCTTTAAAGATAAAATACTCTCTCGGCTACTCACTGTAAATCACACACTAAGAATCTCCTGAGTACCCAACATCATTGGAGGGACGCAGTTATTATTGAGACATACAGCTTCTCTTCAAGGCATCTGTATTAGATTGGAAACAATGAAACGACTGTGGAAATGACCATGTAAAGTTCCTATTTCCAGGCGAGCTGTGCAGAGCGATGTTAAGATGAAGGGAGCACTTTGGTTGCTCCGGTGCATAAACAGCTTCACCCACTTCCCTTTGCCTCAACAAGAGTGACGGTGAATTTAAGGGGCAAGGGTTATTTGTTGGATGTCTCCTACCGCCTGTCTTACCCCTGATGGTCTCCAGCACTTCTCAGGGAGCCAGATGCCACTGAGTGAGTCCACAACCTGCTGTTTGAACCGCCTGGGCCCCTGTGTGCAGCCGCAGGCTTAGGTGACAAGGAGGGGATGTTGCTCCATACACTGTCTTCCTTCGCCTTGGTGAGGGAGTCGGGTGGTGATAAAGTTGGCATAATTTTATGTCACAGCCAAGAGCTAGGGCGTTTGATGCCAAGGCTTGCACTCCCACTGAGACAGCTGCTGTGTTCCACACAGCCACTACCTCATTCACAGCTGGCTGCCATCATGTATGCACCTTTCTTTGCAGCATCTCCCTGGAAAATGCTCTTTTCATTGCCTGTAATATTCTTTTCTCTCTGTACAGCATCAATACTCTGTGGGAAATGGATTCCAAATTTTCCTCTAATTCTATAGAAATGATTGATGCCAGCCATTGCTTCCAAAGTTGTTAGCCATAATTAACCTGAAATTCTTTCTGTACCTTTTTTCCAGAAGTCTCCTAGAAGTCCATTCATTGAAAAACCAAATTAGGGGCAGGCCTTGGGGCACAGTGTGTTAGGCTTGGGCTTGTGATACCCACATCTGTGTTGGAGTGCTTGGGATCAAGTCCTGCCTCCACTTCTGATCCAGCTTCCTCTAAGGCACAATAGTGTGGGAACTAAAAGGAGCAATCATGTTTAGACAGAGAGACTACTTCTGCTGTTGGTAATTATAAACTCTTGTTTCTTAGATGCTATTGGCAAGTATGCTTTTAGTTTTGAATTACGCCCTTCTCCGAGAAGGTCCTTCGAGCTTCTATGCAGAGCACATTAATAGTCCCCAGTTTGGTGTATGAACACTGGGGGTTCCCAGGACACTTTCAGGACACCTACTAGGCCAAAAATATTTTCAGAATGTACTGTGACTAAAGTCAAATATATTACTGTTTTTTCACCCTGATAGCATTTGCCCTGATTTTATGAAAGCAGTGACAGAAAAAGCTTCATGAGTCAAGGCAATAGGACCCAAATCATTGAGTTCTTCACTGTCAATCACTTGTTTTTTTAAAAGTGAGCAAGTTTATATAATATTGCCTTTAATTAGGCAACACAACTTATAATTTTATTAAATTTAATAAATAATTAAAACCTAAAGAAATTTAAACAATTAAGATGACATTTTATTAAGTCTTTATTGATGATATATATAGATGACCAAGGATAAATTTGAATTTGACATGAAAATTTGAGTTTTGGAAACTTTCATTGTCTACTATGAGCTTGACTGTTTCTCATATGAAAAATTTTCTGAAAATATTGATGATGATGTTAACGAATGTGATTTTTATGCTATGTAACTAAGTGTGTGAAAAATTGGAAGATGTGCTTAACTCCATAAATAAATATTTTCCATATGACCAGTACCTGAAAGAAAAGTTTACTAAAAACAATTTCAAATTACCTAGTAAGTTACAACTAGCCTGTAAGTATTTACCACTTGTCAAGTAATAGTATAAGATCAAAGAATATTATTTTATCTGGAAAAAAACATTACAATGAATTTCCCACTTTTAATTATCTATCTGGGTGATGTGGAATTTTCTTCATGAATGTCAGTCCAGATAATGTTCTACAGCTGGTATGTTACAGAGCAGGTATGAGAAACCAGTGATTTTCTGTTAAGTCAGACATGAAGGAGATTCTCAAAATTTTAAAACAATGAAACTATTTAAACTCTTCTCACTGATTTTTATGATAATATGGCTTCTTTTATAAAAATATTTTAGTGTAAAATTGGTTTATCATTATTTCTAAATGAATTAAGAAAAACACATTATAACTTTCTGTTTGTAACATGGTACATATAGATAAATATAAACCACATGAATGAAATCTTTTTACTGTCCTTTGTTAAAGAGCAAAATGATATCCTGAGACTAGATTGTTTGAGAACCACTGATCTGTAAAAATCTTACTAGTTCTTCAGGCCCTCAGTCTTTTTTTTTTTCTTTGAGAGATAGAGGTAGAGTTACAGACATAGAGAGGGAGAGACAGAGAGAGATCTTCCATCTGCTGGTTCACTCCCCAAATGGCCACAACTGCTGGAGCTGGGCCAGTCTGAAGGAGCCAGGAGCTTCTTTCAGGTCTCCCACACAGATGCAGGGGCCCAAGCACTTGGGCCATCTTCTGCTGCTTTCCCAGGCCACAGCAGAGAGCTGGACTGGAAGAGGAGCAGTTCCAGGACATGAGCCAGTGCCCATTTGGGATGCTGTAGCCTAAGTCACAAACCAGCATCCATAAAGGATGCCCCTACTACAAGTGGACACAGTACGCCAGCCCCCAGGCCCTCAGTCTTTTTTTTTTTTTTTTTTTTGACAGATAGAGCTAGACAGTGAGAGAGAGAGACAGAGAGAAAGGTCCTCCTTCTGTTGGTTCACCCCCCAAATGGCTGCTACGGCCAGAGCTACGCCGATCTGAAGCCAGGAGCCAGGAGCTTCTTCCTGGTCTCCCACGTGGGTGCAGGCGCCCAAACAGAGAGCTGGACTGGAAGAGGAGCAACCGGGACTAGAACCCGGCGCCCATATGGGATGCCAGCACTGCAGGCAGAGGGTTAGGCAAGTGAGCCATGGCACCAGCCCCCAGGCCCTCAGTCTTAAAAACCCTTTTTCCTCACTCTCTAGCCACTCACTCCCTATTCCGTATTGTATAGCAGTTGATGTAAATGATACTTTGGCTGTGTTTATATTGTGTGAGAGAGAAGTAAAGAAAGAGACATGCAGGCAGACACATATGCAGGTGAAATGGCTCATGGCATACAGTGTAAAAAACAGTACATTTATGGATAAAGACAAAAGAGCCATAGATAAGAGCAAAAAATTTTAAAAAATAGAATAAGAAAAAAAGAGCATTTGCCAGAGTTTAATGTTACCGGTTGTAAAAAAGAACCATGGTGAAAAAGAATTATAGAAAGGAGGAACTGCATTTTTCAATCTAGTTTGAGAAGTTGATATTGATAGAAATTCAGTATTCACACGGCTAACCTGGAGCACGGGCAAAGGGAAGAGGGGATGCTGCCAGACAGAGAAGCTGGGCTGCCCATGAGGTGCCAAGGCCTTGGCCAGCAGTGATCAGATCCTAGAAAGAGGGAGTATTCCCCATGAGCCAGGAAGATACAGCCTTGGTCAAGTATGTTGAAGTGGTCTGTAACCCTCCCTAATTGGTTTCTCTGATTCCTACTTTCTGGTTTTCACTGTTGATAAACCTTCATGGAAAGCTGTCAGGCAAGAGAAACTAGCTGGCAGGAAGTATTACATTCTCTGAGAGATAGAACAGAGTCAGGAGAAGACCAGGAATAGGGTAGGTGCAGCCTCAAACAGATACCTATAAAAGTGGACCCTACAAGCTGCTTTCTAGACTGATGGAGGAGGCAGCCTGTGGTCAATAGGACGTGAAAATAATTCAGTTTAAATAAATTCAGTGTAGATGTAGTTTAGTGCTTTGTTATTTCAGAAGAACATGGAGCAAAATATTTCTATTTCAAAATGAAAGTGCTCTACAGATATTAAATCTACATGCATGGTCAAAAGATGTTACTGGCACGGTATATAGGAAAACATATGTTGAGTAATGAGTGAAATGGATTATGTCCACAGACAAAAGAGAAACATGGCGAAAGTAATCATTTCTGGCATGTAGAGTATGTAAGGCTGCTAGAAACACAAAACACAGGATGGCTGAAGTATTTGCTTTTACATAACTGGGAAACAGTTATAGCTTCTGGAATATAAAGACGTGTGATCATAAAAGATCTTGTGTGCTTCTGACATCAATTTTATGGTCCAACTAATAGGTTTTAACCATCAGATGAAACATTCCAGATCCTTTATACATTTTTTCATTATTAAAGAGCTAAAAGGGAAATGAGAAAAACATAGTCAATTATATAAGTAGGGAAGATTTTTCAATGAGTGCATTCTGCCTGTAGAATAAAGAAAATGTTCCTAGGGTAAGGAGGATGTGATACAATTGTTGAAAAAAATATGTTTTTATGTCTTTAATTTGGTCCTAGGCAGTTCTAATAAAGAAATGAGGAAACACGAATGATGGCCTCTTGCTTCTGTCTCCTGGTGAAAACTTCTATTAAAAATGTAATGTAAAAAAATGAATGATTTGAACTTAACACTATCCAGATAATCCAGTGGTATATTTAAAAATTGTGGACGCCTGAGGCAAGCTCATTAAGTAAGTGTAATAGATTATATGTAATCTTGCAGATCTAGTAAGATATTTTCATTGCATAAATGAAAAATTAAGGCCATAAAAAATAAGCTAAAATGCACTCTGGTTTGAAGATGCATGACATAACCAATCGAAGTTTTTTTCTTGACACAAAGACTATTAGTTAAAGCTACTGGGTGTGCAGTTAATCAGAATTTGACTAATTTCAAATTTCTGAGGTCTGTTGCTCCTTATGTGAGCAGAGCCAAGTTGTTTTTGCTTCAGTTTTTTCATTTGCATGTAAGGATAAACCCATGACCTGAATTATATCATGTTGGCAATGATGAAGTGAGCTAATACTTGTAAAGCATGGTGCAGAATTCATGGTAAAAGTCCGATAAATATTGTCTTATTGTTTTCCTGAAACACCCTCTGACTTTCCATCAAGCACTGATTAGTCACGAAGATGAGTTAGAAACATTATTTCAATCCCTGTGGAGGCTGATGGAGGAGGACACAGCCTTTCTTTTCTTAAGATTTACTTTATTTATTTGAAACTCAGAGTAATCAAGAGGAGAGACAGATGCGGGGAGGCTGGAGTGAGAAAAAAAGAAATCTTCTATCCACTGGTTCCCTGCTCAAAATGCCACCACAGATGGGGTGCCTGGGACTCCATCTGGGTCTCCCATGTGGGAGCAGGGGACCAAGGACTTGGGCCATCTCTATTGCTTTCCCCGGCACATAAGCAGGAAGCTGGATCAGAAGTAGAGCAGCTGGGACTTTTACTGGCGCTCACATAAGGGATGCTAGCAAGGCATCACAGGCAGTGGCTTAATCCACTGGGCCACAATGCCAGCCCCAGGGCACAGTCTTTCACACACTGTTGTGGTAAGTTCTTCATGATTTGTACCAGCGTCTTTGCACTATCATGATACCATGTAGGTTTTCGTGTCTAAGCAGAGTTGAGTTATTGTTCTCTGGTTACTTCTGTTACCCATTTGCTCAACAGAAAACTGTGCACTGCAATCTCTAATCTGTTTGAGGATAAAAAATAACACACAGAAAAAAACCAAACCTCTCATGATTTACTCTTTAGAGATCTATACATGGAGAGTCAGTAGGAATTAGGTTCTCTGGCCTCTTGACTCAGCATCTAGTATGGATATGAGTGTCTGAGGGATGGATATGTGGCCAATCTCTGCCACAGTGATAGAGCAAACAAGAAAATGCAGTATTTAGTTAGATACTTTGTATACAATTTCTGCTAGAAGACATCAGATTAAAAATGTGTACTAGGTATGTGTTCCAGGCATTTTTCTGGAAGTCCATGGCAAACTTACCAGCAGCTTTGCAAATATCTAACACTGTCAGTATACACACACACACATGCACACACACACAGACTCAGGTATATACTGATCCTAATGTACCAATACATATTTAAGTGTATATATACCAAATATATGTATAATGTCAGTGGTCATCTTTAAAGAAAAAGTAGAGTGGTCCAGCAAGGCATCATTATGAAAGTGCTGTTTGAATGACTACAAAGAGATGAAGAAATGACTCTTGGGGTCCTGTGGAAGAAAAGCATTTTAGTCAGAAGTTTAAGGAACACTAAGCAGGAAAATGTGGTAGAAAATATGGTAGAGAATAGTAGAAAATAAAATACAGAGGCAGCCAGGTGGGGCCAGCCTTGTGGTTTGGCAGGTTAAAAGTCACCTTGTACAAGGCTGACGTCCCGTATGGGAGTGCTGGCTGTAGTCCTGGCTGCTCCGCTTCTGTTCCAGTTCCTTTCTAATGTTCCCAGGCAAGCAATAGAAGATGACCAAAGCACTCGGCCTCTGCCATCTGTGTGTGATAGCAGGATGGATTTCCTGGCTCCTGAACTCCGTATGACCCAGCCCTGGCTATTGTGGTCATTTGGTGGGTAAACCAGCAGATGGAAAACTGTCTCTCTCTATTTAGGTCTCTCTCTCTTTCTTTCTTTCTCATTCTCTGCCTTTCAATCAATCATTTTTTTTAAAAGATAGCCAGATGCCATACAAGGGGTGGACATGTAGGTGCTTTAGAAATATGAGTGGGCACCTATAATGCACTGAAATGTGAGACTGGATCATCAGCCTCCAACTTAAAGTGAAATCAGACTTTGAGGGTTAAAGAGACTCCCACCTCCTGTAGTGAGAAGGTCTATTTGGTTGAGAAGCAGAGTGAAGACTCAGTTGTAAGACTTTGACTTGAGAGTTCAGCAAATGCTGGCTTAAGCCCAGGTGAGTCTTATGCAAATCCAAGTCTTTGACAAGAAGAAAATGAGTCCATGGGATGAGGGGGTGAAGGTGAAGGTGAAGGTTTGAAGGGATGAGGATGAAGGATTTCCACTTCCACATTCTCCTGTCGGGTTGGTCCGTTCTGCCTACACAGAGGATAGGATGTCCCTTGGTTGATCACTATGCAAAGGGCCCAAATGTGGTAAAGGCTTTCCAGGGCAATGTTCACCTGCTGAGGGTCTTCCCCAACCTCCCCATTCGTGACACAAGCTAATATTTTTGTGAAGTCTGAGCCTAACTCATCCTCAGAAGAGAGGAGAGGGATTTTATACCAAAATAACGATGAGACCAGCTAAAATGTGAAATACATACTATAAATGCTGGAGACATGTCTGGAACATATCGTACATGTCTGGGAGTAGCTTCTGAAGGTACTGGACCAGGAAACAAATGAATAGAATTTTGAATTCAAGAGGGTTTTCAACTTAGGGCCCGTCTCTCATGTTCTAATGGTTTATGCCAAGGCCTGCATCAAGTGAGAATTGGCAGAACTTCTGTGACAAAATATGCAAAAATGTATCAAAAGGCTCAGAGAAAAGCACCTGCTAGAGTGGATCTGTTAAGTCTGGAAGGCACCAGCTGAATATGCCAACCTTTGAGGGATGCACCATTGATGGAAGCAGCAGAATTCCTGAGTACCTCAGCAGTACTTGTTTTCTGTATGACAGGGATGGCAGTGGAATGTTCTATCATGATGCTTTAATAACAAGATTGAGAGATTCTCAGAATAACAGAGGCCAGGAAGCAGTCCTTTGGAGAAGTCAGTATAATGGTCATAATGGATGTCTAAGTCAGAACAGCAGCATTGGGACATCTGACTTCGTAACCATGACTCATAAAGCCTGGTGTCACTGAGGCAGCCAACAAGGATACTGACTTTCTGTAGACATAAACTCTTAGTGGTGCACCTCTTGTTTTAGAGTTCTCCATGTTTCCAGATTAGGTCTCCCTAAAAGGGTGAGATTCCTCTTGAAACATCATCTGTTATGAACCCTGTCCCTTCAAAAAGGTGTGTGTGGAAGCTCTTACCCTCAGTGTAATGGTATTGGGTCCTTTGGGAGTCAGTACGAGTTAGATGAGGCCATGAGAGTAGGGCCCCTGTCATTGGATTGGTTCCCTTATAAAAGGAAACACTACAATCCCTCCTCCCAACACATTTTCATTCTCTCCCTCATTTTCCATAATTTAATGGTTTTCTTTACATCCTCTGCAGTGTTGAGCCGCAGTGCCCATGTTCTTTGGTTCTCTGTCCCTCCTGCCCTCTTCCCTAGCTAGGATGACCACTGTACCTCTGTGTTTGCGGCAGTCATGGCATTGCAGTTCTCTGCTCTTCTCATGTTACTTAGGGTCCTCTTGAGGACTTGAATATGTATCCCAAGTATAACCATAGAGCAGGTTGTGATGTATGGTTTCATGTACCTCTTTGGCATGTATTTGGTATGTTTCAGCTTTCAAAGATGTTCTTATTTTACCTTCTACCTTTCGTCTTATAGTTCACACTTCAACAGCATTCTTTAAATGCAGTTTTAAATATGCAGAAGTACTTCAGGGCCCCTCCCACCAGGGTTTCAACATGCCACCACCTGTATCTGCTCTTCACAAGTCTAACGTGATCTGTCAGTCACAGCCCCTCACATGGATGTGAGTATACAAGTGGGCATAGAGACATTCCGACCACACTACAATAAACACTCAAGAGTAGATTGAAAGGCTGCTTTTGCCTAATAATATAGTCAAGGATTAGTCATCTAATTTACTTTTTTTTGTTTTGCATTTATAGGAATTTGGTAAGAAAATTTAAGGAGGGGAAAGGGGCAGAATCAAATGTGCTTACAAGGGCTCACTTAAAATTATAATCAACCAGTTACATTTTGAAAAATTATTAGAATTAGTGATAATTTTAGTCACATTTTTCTGGAGGATAAAGACACATTCAGGTTCAGCACATACCCTAAGAGCATCCCTTAGAGCTGTGATCAGCAACAGTCACTCCTGCTCCTTGCCCCAGGGACAATAGTCCAGACTATCTCTCCACATCTTCTGATTCTATACAACTACAATGGAAGGGGCCAAGAGAATGTAATTCAATAAAAACACATGCTAAAGATGTTTCTAAAACTTAGAACATTGCAAGAAACCATTCAGTATGTAGTTACATTTGTCATTATGAACGTTATAAAATATCTAAATGATAGCACTCGTTTAGGAAAAATAAACTACCATAGCAAGAAAAGACAGAAATTTGAGCTTCTAATAGTTTCTAAGATAATTAACACAGTTTTTTTCTTAACAGTTTATTTTATTTATTTTAAGAGAGTAGCTTCAGCCGGCGCCGTGGCTCACTAGGCTAATCCTCCGCCTTGTGGCGCCAGCACACTGGGTTCTAGTCCCGGTTGGGGTGCCAGATTCTGTCCCGGTTGCCCCTCTTCCAGGCCAGCTCTCTGCTGTGGCCAGGGAGTGCAGTGGAGGATGGCCCAAGTCCTTGGGCCCTGCACCCCATGGGAGACCAGGGGAGGCACCTGGCTCCTGCCATCGGATCAGCGCGGTACGCCGGTCGCAGCGCGCCAGCCGCGGCAGCCATTGGAGGGTGAACCAACGGCAAAGGAAGACCTTTCTCTCTGTCTCTCTCTCTCACTATCCACTCTGCCTGTCAAAAAATTTTAAAAATTTAAAAAAGAGAGTAGCTTCATTTTTTAAAAAGAAGAAAATAATCTAGATCATATATATATGTATGTATATGAATATATATGTATACACAAAAAAGCCTGTATTTAATCTTTATGCATAAAGACCTAGCAGTGGCCTTGGTATGACAGCCCTAATACCAGATGCCTCAGGTGCTTCCTAGGGCTTCCCATAGTTGGCAGCAGTGTAACCAAGGCCCTCTGCCTGCTTCTCAAGCCCAGCTCCTTGCCAGTCTCAGGGCTAGAATGGGAATGGCGGGGCGGGTAGCTCAACCAGTCATGCTTTATCTTAACTCTCCAGGCAAATCCAGACAGGAGTTCCAGCAAGATGACTGAAAACTTGGGTCCAACCCAATTTCTGGAATCTTCTCAGGACATTTGCTAAGTGACCAAGGGCTGCTGTACATGGTTGTAGGGAAAGTATGGTGTTCATCCACGGCAGGCAACAACATCCATACACGGCAGGCAGTCACTTCTCCCCTAGATATGTTGGGAAGACCCTGTTCTGTTTTGACTCCCTGATTTTTGAGGGGAAGGGCGGATTCTGGCTTTGACCATTTTTGAAAGCACAAGCAATTGTGTTGTCTTAAGAGTGGTGAAGCAGACAAGTCTGTGGGGTTTTTTTCTTCTGTGTTCCAGAGCCCTTATACTATATTTAGTATTTTTTAATTTTTTAATTTTTTTGACAGGCAGAGTGGACAATGAGAGAGAGAGACAGAGAGAAAGGTCTTCCTTTTCCGTTGGTTCACCCCCCAGTGGCCGCTGTGGCCGGCGCGCTGCGGCTGGCACACCGCACTGATCTGAAGGCAGGAGCCAGGTGCTTCTCCTGGTCTCCCATGGGGTGCAGGGCCCAAGGACCTGGGCCATCCTCCACTGCCTTCCCGGGCCATAGCAGAGAGCTGGCCTGGAAGAGGGGCAACCGGGACAGAATCCGATGCCCTGACCAGGACTAGAACCTGGGGTGCTGGCGCCGCAGGCGGAGGATTAGCCTAGTGAGCCGTGGCGCCGGCCTATATTTAGTATTAAGAAAAAGCCTGAACAACAGCAGGATGCTGTGTGGGGCAGCAAGGACGGATGGTGGATTGGATAGCCAACTCTGATAATGGCCAATGTTTCCAATCCAAACATCCTGGGGACCTCTGTGTGCGAAGTGTGGATGGCCATGTGAGTATGGTGGGAAGAACCCCAGGTTCACTGGCTCCCAACAGTAGATTCTCACAGAGAGGACTGCGTGAGGCTGTGCAGTTCCTCCAGGGTGTAATCTTCAGGTGTGGGGAGACAGCCAATGTGGGGTGCCTACCTCCAGGGTATAGTCTTCAGGCATGGGGGGGCAGCCATTGTGGGGTGCCAACCTCCAGGGTGTAGTCTTCAGGTGTGGGGGGGCAGCCAATGTGGGGTGCCAACCTCCAGGGTGTAGTCTTCAGGCGTCGGGGGGCAGCTAATGTGGGGTGCCTACCTCCAGGGTGTAGTCTTCAGGTGTGGGGAGACAGCCAATGTGGGGTGCCAACCTCCAGGGTGTAGTCTTCAGGCTGGGGAGACAGCCAATGTGGGGTGCCAACCTCCAGGGTGTAGTCTTCAGGCATCGGGGGGCAGCCAATGTGGGGTGCCAACCTCCAGGGTGTAGTCTTCAGGCGTGGGGAGACAGCCAATGTGGGGTACCAACCTCCAGGGTGTAGTCTTCAGGTGTGGGGGGCAGCCAATGTGGGGTGCCAACCTCCAGGGTGTAGTCTTCAGGTGTGGGGGGCAGCCAATGTGGGGTGCCTACCTCCAGGGTGTAGTCTTCAGGCGTCGGGGGGCAGCTAATGTGGGGTGCCAACCTGCAGGGTGTAGTCTTCAGGTGTGGGGAGACAGCCAATGTGGGGTGCCAACCTCCAGGGTGTAGTCTTCAGGCTGGGGAGACAGCCAATGTGGGGTGCCAACCTCCAGGGTGTAGTCTTCAGGCGTGGGGGGGCAGCCAATGTGGGGTGCCAACCTCCAGGGTGTAGTCTTCAGGTATGGGGGGCAGCCAATGTGGGATGCCTACCTCCAGGATATAGTCTTCAGGCGTGGGGGGGCAGCTAATGTGGGGTGCCAACCTCCAGGGTGTAGTTTTCAGGTGTGGGGGGCAGCCAATGTGGGGTGCCAACCTCCAGGGTGTAGCCTTCAGGCGTGGGGGGGCAGCAAATGTGGGGTGCCTACCTCCAGGGTGTAGTCTTCAGGCATGGGGAGACAGCCAATGTGGGGTGCCTACCTCCAGGGTGTAGTCTTCAGGTGTGGGGGGGCAGCCAATGTGGGGTGCCAACCTCCAGGGTGTAGTCTTCAGGCGTGGGGAGACAGCCAATGTGGGTGCCAACCTCCAGGGTGTAGTCTTCAGGCGTGGGGAGACAGCCAATGTGGGTGCCAACCTCCAGGGTGTAGTCTTCAGGCGTCGGGGGGCAGCTAATGTGGGGTGCCAACCTCCAGGGTGTAGTCTTCAGGCGTGGGGGGGCAGCCAATGTGGGGTGCCAACCTCCAGGGTGTAGTCTTCAGGTATGGGGGGCAGCCAATGTGGGGTGCCTACCTCCAGGGTGTAGTCTTCAGGCGTGGGGAGACAGCCAATGTGTAGTCTTCAGGCGTCGGGGGGCAGCCAATGGGTGGTGCCAACCTCTAGGGTGTAGTCTTCAGGTGTGGGGGGGCAGCCAATGTGGGGTGCCTACCTCCAGGGTGTAGTCTTCAGGCGTGGGGAGACAGCCAATGTGGGGTGCCAACCTCCAGGGTGTAGTCTTCAGGTGTGGGGGGCAGCCAATGTGGGGTGCCTACCTCCAGGGTGTAGTCTTCAGGTATGGGGGGCAGCCAATGTGGGGTGCCAACCTCCAAGGTATAGTCTTCAGGCGTCGGGGGGCAGCCAATGTGGGTGCCAACGGATGCTGGGGAACTTGCTGAGGACCTGGCATGGAGTCAGAGGTGGCATCAGGGGCATGCTGCAGGCTCAGTACCACCTGCTGCAGATTGGTGACACAGAGGGCTGTGTCTGCCTGAGCCAGGTGATCGCTGGCATTGGAACACTTTGTCTGCTGTACCCGGTTTGTATATAGCTGCTCCAGCTCATAACCCGAGAAACTCACCTATTGTATGCAGTGGAGTATTTCAGTGACCTGAATATAGTCCAGGTGAACAAGCTCAAATGTTTCCCAGTCCTGATTTAGGCAGCTACACTCTGGAAGTACCAGGTCTTCCAAGACCCGCTTAGGTAGTCACAGTTCTCATTAATGATGGTATCAGAAGCTAAGTGTAGGATGGAGAGTTTGTGGCAGCTGTTCCAGTGACCAACTTTCAATAGATAGAGAGCTTCCACGTGCTTGTCAGACTCCACGCATGCTCTTACCACTTTGGCTTCATGAATCCACTCAGCTTGTTCTTTTCAAGTTTCAGCAGCACAACTGGCTGCTCTTCCCTGAACACATAAAAGCACAGATGTTAAAAAGTATTCAACCGCATTTTAAAAATATTCCCATCTGTAGTTGTGCCATCCAATTGCTTTTATTCACCTTATATTGTTTATGGAAGAAACAATTAACACTTATACACAGTAATAGTTTCTGAATATATCAAATTACTTAGGAAAAGAGTTTGAACAAAGCACATATGGTACTAATGTTATTTGTACAATTAAAATGTGACCTGAAGAAAGACAACTGCAAGAAGAAATAGAAAATTTTAGTACCTGTAAAATTACATTAGTTCAGATCATATAAGCTTGCTCATATTTCTATTTTTTGAACCAATATGTGAGTGATTTATTCAATGAACATATTATTTAAAAATACACTATAAGGTAGGTTCTAGATAAAAAGATGAGTCAGCAAATATACACCCTATTGTACATCACACACACATTATTTTCCTATAATGACTGTCAACTTCCAGCCGAGGTTGGGGACTCTAGGTCTCTCTTCTCGCAGCATGAACACATTCCTGTGGAGTTATTTTGTAGTTTTGCAGAGAGGGGTTGAAGTGATTTGAACGTTTGTGTCCCATCCAAAATTCATCTTGAAACTTAATGTCCAGTGTACTGGTGTGAAGAGGTGGGACATTTAGGAGGTGCCCAGGTGAGGATGGCTCTTCCATTGTGAGTGAGATTAAGTCCCTTGTAAAAGAGGCCTCGCCCAGGGTTCAGCCATTCTGGTGCCCTTCAGCCTTCAGCTGTGTGGGCTCACCGCAACAAGATGCCATTGGTAAGCAGAGAGCAGCCCTCAGTAAACACTGGTGCTGGCACCTGGATGTTGGACTTCTTGGCATCCAGAGCTATAAGACATCCATTTGTGCTCTTTATGAGTTACTCGATCTCATGTATTTCGTTATAGCAGTAGAAACACAGTGAAACAGAGGCCAGTCATCCAGGTACAGATGTGTTTCATTCTATAGTCTGTATGATATAGGTTCAGGTAAAAGATGACATTTTCATATTGAGTAAGGGTTGAATATTGAAAAGAGTTTGGGGGCCAGTGCTGTGGTGTAGCAGGTAAAGCCACTGCCTGCAGCACCAGCATCCCATATGGGCACTGGTTCAAGTCCAGGCTGCTCCTCTTCCAATATAGCTCTCTGCTATGGCCTGGCAAAGCAGTAGAAGATGGCCCACGAGTCCCCTGCACCCACATGGGAGACCCGGAAGAAATTCCTGGCTCCTGGCTCTGGATCAGCCCATTTGGGGAGTGAACCAGCAAATGGAAGACCTCTCTCTCTGCCTCTGCCTCTGTAACTCTGCCTTTCAATTAGATAAATAGAAATCTAAGGAAGGAAGGAGAGAAGGAAGGAAGGAAGGGAGGGAGGGAGGGAGGGAAAGAGAGAGACAGAGAGAAAAGAAAGAAAGAAAGAAAGAAAGAAAGAAAGAAAGAAAGAAAGAAAGAAAGAAAGAAAGAAAGAAAGTGTTTGTATTGAAAAAAAGTTTAATGAAGAGACAGATGGCAGAATTCTGTTTAGAGCATAAGGAAATCAAGTGGTGGTGAAGAACCCCAACTGAGGCTGGAGCCTGAAGATGTTGTAGGACTCTGTTGTTCTGGCAGCTTATGTCCATGTCCTGTGACCTTGAAGAATGAGAGAATGGACAAGGAAGGGTGAGTAGTGAGGCAAAGTTTTATTGAGGTAAAGGAGACTCCCATAATAGGAGGGGTTCCTGGGCAGGAATACTGTTGAGGGGAAGTTTTCAAGGGGTTTATGTCTTCTGGACTGTGAGGAAGTTTGTTCAGGGTTTCGCAAGCATGTTAGTTAGTCACCGATGACCTTCATGTTGCTGGATAGTCAGTATCTGGAACTGGACAGGGCCAGCTGTAGCCACATCCTGTTTTGTTTTCAGTTTCTGTCTTGTTTTTGAGTAGTGGGGGCGTTTTGTTTCAGGTGTTTCCCTCTACATGTGAGATTTGTGTTTCTTATCTCTTGGGCCCTGTGCCTCTCTGACTGCTTACCTCAGGTTACCTATTAACTGACCCCTGTCTCTTTCAAAGGGAAGAGGGGAATGATGAACCCAGAAAGGACCTTGTCAGGGGCTGTGACTTAGTGATACAGCAAATCCCACAACAAGTACACAGAGAGTGAGCATTCTCCCTGTAGTCTGTGTTACTTGAGCCAGCCTGGAAGGCAAAGAGCGAAAGAACACATGAATGAGGTCTGTGTGGTGAATCTCACGTGCACCAGCCATGCACAGAGCATGGACAGTACTTCTGCTTTTACCAACTCGAACTCTTGCTCTAGTGACTGCCCCCAAGGCACCATTCCTTGACCCTTTACCCACCGCCTGCTGTCCAGAACACATTTGACAAGTGGCATACTTTCAGCAGGAAATGACTGAGAAACCTGGTTTTATTTTCCTAACATTATTAATTGACAAAGTTGATGGCTTTTTTCATGTAGGTATTATGTCAAAATAAAAATAATATTCAATTTTAAAAACAATTTATCACTGGATTTACTGAAATATTGCACATTAAAATGATTGTTTAAGCTTAAAAACACACATGTTGTTAGGGAAATAAGAGACAGCCTACACCCCCCAGTAGAATCAAGACTGCGTAAGTTGTTGACTTTTTTTTCCCTCAGGCAGAGTGGACAGTGAGAGAGAGAGACAGAGAGAAAGGTCTTCCTTTTTCCGTTGGTTCACCCCCCAATGGCCACTGCGGCCAGCGTACCGCGCTGATCCGAAGCCAGGAGCCAGGTGCTTATCCTGGTCTCCCATGGGGTGCAGGGCCCAAGCACTTGGGCCATCCTCCACTGCCTTCCCGGGCCACAGCAGAGAGCTGGCCTGGAAGAGGGGCAACCGGGACAGAATCCGGCGCCCCGACCGGGACTAGAACCCAGTGTGCCAGCGCCACAGGCGGAGGATTAGTCTATTGAGCCGCGGCGCCGGCCAAGGTGTTGATTTTTTTTTTTTTTTTTGACAGGCAGAGTGGACAGTGAGAGACAGAGACAGAGAGAAAGGTCTTCCTTTTGCCGTTGGTTCACCCTCCAATGGCCGCCGCGGTAGCGCGCTGCGGCCGGCGCACCGCGCTGATCCGATGGCAGGAGCCAGGTGCTTCTCCTGGTCTCCCATGGGGTGCAGGGCCCAAGGGCTTGGGCCATCCTCCACTGCACTCCCTGGCCACAGCAGAGAGCTGGCCTGGAAGAGGGGCAACCGGGACAGGATCGGCGCCCCGACCGGGACTAGAACCCGGTGTGCCAGCGCCACAGGCGGAGGATTAGTCTATTGAGCCGCGGCGCCGGCCAAGTTGTTGATTTTTATACTGCAGTTACTAAGTCAGAATCCTGGGTCAGAAGGAAATTTAATCCAGTGGTCACACCACTTATGAATTTCTCCACAGAATGGTTTCCACAGCATTCTACCCATTAATTCACTGGGCTGGAAGTTAGCTGGGATTTATCCCGTTCAAGAGAAACTGACTCTCTCTCTTTGCATGGTGCATGCCAAGGTAGCAGAAGTCACACTTCCTAGCCGTGTGCTTCTCAAGTGAACAGTTCAGAAATGTCAGCAATGTTTCTAAGCTGCCAGTATGTCAGATGCGTGGCACAAGTACCTGGTGGAAAGCTTTCTCTTTTGTTTCCTTGGTTGGGTTCATAGATTCAGCTCTTTTCAGACTCCAGATGGGCACCGCTTTGAACAACTGATTTCCCTTTCCTAACATATTGCCATGCACTGAGGATAGGGCCATACCCGTTTTGTAGGACTTATGGTTTTACTACATGATTATTAACCCAAACTGCTGAGGACCCCACCTTGTGTTTCAAACATCTGAAGTAACTATGGTCTTTGAAATTTCTTGCATCAATCAACAACCTGGAGTTCAGAATAGGAGAGTTTTCCTCTAGTAATTCAAACTAAATGTCAACCTCCCAACCTCCCTTTCCTATTTGCAAATACCCTGTAGCAAATAAAGCTAGGAGTTCAGTTATCAGGGAGCTAAAAATAAGCGAGTGCATTCTTCCCTTCACATTCCTGACCTGAAGCAGAGGATACACTGTAGTTTGGTGCTCAAGGGCAACAGAGAGATGGCAGGTGCAGAGCATACAAGGAAAAGGCTCTAACAAGCTATGCATTGGAGGAGAAAGCTCAGTGAACAAAAATGTGGGCACCTGAGCTCTGTTCCTGCTTCCGGCCCATGACCACTGTATGATGTCAGTGAAGTCTCAGCTTTGAGAGCCTTACCCCAAAATTAAGGATAATGGTACTTCTGTGCCCTACTTTATTCAGTTGCCCTGAGAATCAGGGGAGAGGATGATGTAACATGAGAAAATACTTGAAAAATAGTACAGTTCTATGTGAACACATCATGATTGAAAATAGAACAAATTTGTTAGGAAAATATATCAACATAAAAATACTATGGAAACACACACACATACACAATTCCTGATGAAGCCCTTCTGTTTTGAATAATTTTTTTATTTTTTATTTTTTTAAATACTAATACCTTTATTACAGCACAAAGCAATATTTTAAACATTAGTTCATTTTATAGTAAAAACATGTTATGTACAACTGTAGAGAAATCGCTGCACATATAGCTCCAACCTAAAAATAGGTTATAATTTAAAAGTGAACTGAATTGTTTGATACATAAATTTAAAATATTTTTACTATAGAAAACAGTAAAAATGGTAACATTGTCCAGGCTAGCTCAACAAGCCCATTTAAACTAAACAGTAGCTGAATTATACATTTATAAATATGGTTTGAATTCTGGGATCAAGAAAAAAATGTTGGCTTAATTTATCAAAATAGTCATTCTTCTTAAAATTCACTTGCATGAAGCGAAAAATCCTCATTTTCATCCCTCATAGTCTTGATTTATGCATATTTTTCTCCTGGCTACCCACAATCCACAGCAAAGTTCCAGGTTTTTCTTTCTAGGACAGTTTTTGATCTGTTTGCTGTAAGTACCTATTCCTACCCAAATCATGAAATGTTTTGGTTATTATTAAATCATGCCCATATTTGGGCAAAACCAGAATCTAATAAATTTAACCCACAAGGCACACGTGGGCCAGTGACACCTTGCCCTAATTCCCCGTGGCTTCATGGGATGCCATGATTAAGAGTAAAGTGATGAGACTGACAAGAGGGCCAGAGAATAAACACCAAGAACAGAGGGCAGGAACATTTCGTTGGGATTCAAGGAAAGAAATGAAGCTCAAAGAGAAATGGTTGTTGTCTCAAGGACAATGGAGTTGAGTTGGCTACCAGAGCCCAGCTGCAAGGTGACCAACTCAGAGACATTTACAGAATAAATTTCTCGTAAAGTAAGATACAATGAAATGCAGTCACTAGACAATTTTAAGACAGTATTTCCTAAATGTGTTCTGTGAAAATTCTTTAAGCAAGATGCTTACAGATGTTAGGTAAAAAGAAGGAGGGAGGGGATAAGGAAGGAAAGGAGGAAGAAAGGGAGCTAGAAAGGAAGAGAAGGAAAGAGAGAAAGAAGGGGATCCACGACTCAATAATTTAATTTGGAAACTAGAATTAGTTAAGATTTTTCTACTTTAATATCCTGATATTTAAACTTATCAATATGTAAGAGGGCTACATAGCATGCTCTTTCGTTCCTTCCTCCCCAGAATCAATATTCCTTGAGTCTTTTCTCCTTTATACTGCAATTACTGAGTCACTGAAATCCTGGGTCAGGAGGAAATTTAATTCAGTAGACATACCGTTGCTGAATTTCTCCACCGTATGGTTTCCGCAGAGGTCCCCCCATCAATTCACTGGGCTGTAAGTTAGCTGGCATTCATCCTGTCAAAGAGACACTGACTTTCACTGTGTGCATGGTGACATGCCAAGGTAGAAGAATTCACACTTCCTTCCTTCCTCCTCTTTCTCTTCCTTCTTTCTTTCCTTCCTGTCTGGCTGCCTTCCTTTTTCCTTTCTCTCTCTCTCTCTCTCTCTCTCTCTCTCTCTCTCTCTCTCTCTCCTCTCTTCTTTTGACAATTTAAACTCCCAAAACACACTTTGAAAAATATTGGACTGGAGGGATTTGCTTAATCAGGAAAATCTGGAAAGTGGCCAAATCCTGCAACAGTGGAAGGAGCAGGTTCCTCAGTGCACAGAACATCAATCAAAACAACACACAAAAACAACAGTGGCTAACATTTGTTCTGTAAACGCATGCATTAAAAAACATTTCCACATAATTATCTCTTTTGATTCTCAATCCACTTTTTAAAAGTAGGTATTATGTTCACATTTTCAGAAAAAAACAGCAAATGCCAGCGGAGTTTCAGTGTCCAAGATCACATAACTAGTAGCAGAACTTGAGTTTTAAACCTAAGGTGCCCACTTCAAATTCAGAGAGTGGACCACAGCCTGCTGCTGTATTGTTTTGAAACAACCACAGAGACAATGAAGCACTCTATGCTGGTTCTTTTCACTTTCAAATGAGTGATAAAGAATTTTCCTTTTGATTGAGCCTACAACCTTTCAACATAGTGGTTGTTATAGGGAAGAGTATCACCCTTTAGGAGGCCTTTAAGAAACCTCTGCAAATGATACATTTGGCGTCTACGAGGCCAGGAATGGTAATTGTGATATGTGGGAAGTACACTGTTTTCAGATGTCCTGTCACTTTATCCAGCGGTTGCCATACTGAAAATCCACTCTAACAGGACTTTGTGTATGGTAATACTTACAAGTTTTCTACAAAAATATTTATGAATTATAGGAAATGGTTGGTAGTATAGGAGAAGGTCTTTATGATGGGATGCTACTACAAAATGAAGATGTTATCTCAAAATGTGTAAACATTGAGCATCCTGTCCTCTCAATTATAGCATTTACAAATAGATGTTGAGTTGAAAATGAATTCATAAAGCTATCAAAAAAGTAAAATATTTTACATGTATATTAAAGAATATTTGAGAACAATTTTACTGCTATTTAGTTAGACCAATAATTTGATCAAATTCTATTTATGGCAAATATTTTAAAGTGTTTCACATGTTGCCATCCTATTCATACATATTAAAGTTTTAAACATAATGGTAAAAATCCTAGGTTGTGAAAAATTATTTTTCTTTTTATGTATTCCTAAGTTGCCAGTTGATTTTTTTTCATGCTCTTATGGTGTCATTGGAGGCCTCTTCTACATGTCCAGCTTTTCTAGGGCCTCTAGTGTTCGTGTTTGCTTTAGATCTTTTAAAGTACTGAGAATTTACCAAGTGCAACAAGGTGTAGGGAACTGTTAGACAGGAGACCTGGCTTTAGTGATTTCTCATTGTTATGCAACATTTTTAACAGGGACCTGTTTTAGGGACAGCTAGTGTTCTCTTGACCTATTTGTATCCTCGGAACATTCTCGAGTAACCAAACATCAGGTCTGAATCTGCTCACTTGTTGGTTCCATGATCACATAATCTGTCTGAACGCAGTGTCTGTATAAGTAAGAATGAATTATTTGGATTATTTGAAATCTGTAAGTCATTTGCTATCTTGGAATTCTAGTATTTTTTAATAATATTGCCATAATCAGTGTTGACCATTAGAGTGAAAGCATCTGCCTATTTTTGATGCTGGCATGTTCATATAAATGCTTAGTATAATACCTGGCCTTTGAATACTGTGACATTTGCATACACACTTCAATTCCTAGAAGAGCAGTGCATAGTCATTTGATTTCATACAGTATGGTGCATGTATTTTGCTTCAATTTTTTTCAGTCCCCCAAATGCATCACTCCTAGATTATGCATGGCTTTTACATATATTCTGAAATAGAGTAAACACTTGAAAATAAAATAGACTCCAAATCTTAAAAGCAAATGATGTCTTTTTTTTTCTTTTCTTTTTTTTTAAATTTACTTGACAGGTAGAGTTATAGACATTAAAAGAGAAAGAGAGAGAGAGAGAGAGAGAGATCTTCCTTCTGTTGGTTCACTCCCAAATGGCCACTATGGTGGAAGTGCGTTGATCCGAAGCCAGGAGCCAGGCGCTTCTCCTGGTCTCCCATGCGGGTGCAGGCCCAACCACTTGGGCCATCCTCCACTGCCTTCCTGGGCCACAGCAGAGAGCTGGACAGGAAGAGGAGCAGCCGGGACTAGAACCGGCACCCATGTGGGATGCTGGCGCTGCAGGCGGAGGATTAACCAAGTGAGCCATGGCGCCGGCCCCCCCAACAAATGATGTCTTTATTAAGTTTATTTAGTTAGAACGTGTGACTGATATCGTCTTCTCATTCCCAAAAGCCTAGGAACTACTTCCAGTCTGTCTTTGCTACTCCTGCCTAGGTTAGGCCCCCAGGATGTTATTACATATCCTCAGCAACAGTCCAGTTGCATAGGTTTTTCTCTCTCTCTCCTGCCCCACTCTTTTTTTTTCTCTGTCGTTTACACAAGACTTTCACTTTGCAACTTGTGAACTGCAAAACTCCAGATGCCCTCATTCACATCTGTACACTGTGTGCTAGCTAGCCTTTAAGCCTTGTCTCAGAGTCTTGAAGGGAAGCCACTATCTC
Organism: Lepus europaeus; assembly: GCF_033115175.1. NCBI lineage: Eukaryota > Metazoa > Chordata > Mammalia > Lagomorpha > Leporidae > Lepus > Lepus europaeus. The sequence continues at coordinate 157,213,745 of NC_084830.1, read as the reverse complement.
TACATACTGCTAGAACTCCTCTGGGGCTGCCTTCTCACTGTGTCTCCAATGGTCATCCAAGCTGTATGGATGTGGAGATAGAGATAGATAGATAGATGATAGGACAGGCAAATAGATCTTCATTCTTTTATATGACCACTAATCTCATTATGGGGGTGCCATCCTCAAGATCTCCTCTAACCATAATTGCATCTAAAAGGTCTCTTTCCCAAATAGTATCACAGTGGAGATTAGGCTTCAACATTTGAATATGCATGGGGCAGACATTCAATTCATAACAATGACCTTGTGTCTATTTGAAGACTGCATTGAGGCATAGGCCATAGCTCATGGAGTTCTGGTGAAAAAGGGGTAGAAAGTGGAAGCGGTATGCCAGTTAAATACAGTAGCATCATTGTCAACCCCAAATCCAGTATCCTGGCCCCCCAGCTCAGATTCATAGCATATCTAAATCCTTACATTTCAGCATTACAAAGAATGCCCTTGCAAACTTGCTAGTCTACAGAGCTGGATTCACTATTCCACCCTAGTCCCTGTAGGAAACAATAAAACTACGTATTCTGTATGACCACAAACAGGGTACAATATTGGTGGCCCTATAACACCTGAAAGGACCTTGTTTTATAACTAAAGGTTAAATAACTGGAGGTTTCTTTAAACACAGAGAGGGATAGAACCTGAGCCAGTTCCTTTGTCTTCTCTGACCATACTCATTTCCATGGAGAAAGCAGGACCTTGAAACACAAAGCAGGAGCCTCCAAGGATCCACTGACATTATCTAGGCCCACGAATCATTAAGTGGGATGTTCAGTTATGTTGGTGCCTGCAGAATATATTGAGTTCTGCTGAATGATTAAAGTTTCCTTTGTTGTAGCTGAATGCTGTGCAGAGTGGCAGTTGGCCAAGTTCTAGGAACACCTCCTTGGCTACAGCTGTGAAAGTCCTGGAGCACGTAAAGTGCTAGGTTCTCTCAACCCCTTGTCCAGCAATTTGAAACTGAAAGATGAATGAACTGGGATTTCCAGAGTTTCAGGATTAGTAGTAACCACCTTGAGTGAAAGGGAGTGCTTGTTTGAGCAATGTTTGAGCATGTGGCGGAGCTGTGCTTAGTGAGTCTTTATAGCTCAAAGGTCTTTATTTATATAAATAACCCAGAGATACCACTGGACAAGGGGTAGATGGCTCTTGGCATGAGTATGCTGAATGCCAAATCTAAGACATGAGTAACACCAGCTTGGGAAGGTGAAAGCAATTTAAAATGTAAATATGTGAGCCGGCGCCGCAGCTCAATAGGCTAATCCTCTGCCTTGTGGCGCCGGCACACCGGGTTCTAGTCCCGGTCGGGGCACTGGATTCTGTCCCGGTTGCCCCTCTTCCAGGCCAGCTCTCTGCTGTGGCCAGGGAGTGCAGTGGAGGATGGCCCAAGTGCTTGGGCCCTGCACCCCATGGGAGACCAGGATAAGCACCTGACTCCTGCCATCGGATCAGCACGGTGCGCCAGCCACGGCAGCCATTGGAGGGTGAACCAATGGAAAAAGGAAGACCATTCTCTCTCTCTCTCACTGTCCACTCTGCCTGTCAAAAAAAAAAAAAAAGTAAATATGTGAGTGCAAGATAAAAGTAAGGAGTTTAATGCAATATAAAGGCCATATGTAGATACATATCACGTTTGCTTTCCTAAGGTTACATGTTCTCTTTTGGGGTTGAAATAGGACACAGAGCTAGACAATCTAAATAGAATCAGACTTCCTCACCACCAGTTCCTGATCCAAAGACCACTTCTGTTCATGCCATACTTTTGTGTGAATTTTGGAAATGGTGTTGCTTCCTAAAAACACTTTACTTCCATCTATCAGAAAAGTATCATAATATGCAGATTTGGTAGAGTAACTCATTTTTACTGCCATCTGCTGGAAAATCTGGTAATAAATACACAACTGCATACGATTTTTCTTTAAGAATGTCACCAACTGGCAGTGCCATCCCAAATGAGATGGCTGGTCAAGATTATGGTCTGTGACTTGAGTTGGACTGTTAAAATCCTCTCCTAGGAGATCACTCTGACGACCTCTTCCTTTTCTGGCTGAAAAATTGTGAAGCTGTGACACTGAACTTACCAGTGCCCAAGGTGTCATTTTGCGGAGAAACTGGTCGCAGAAAAAGAAGACAGTCCACAAGGAGGGTGCCGCAGGGAGTGGGTAAAATACAGAGCCAGGAATTACAATAGACTCATTGGTCCTAGAATTTCTGGCTCCAATGCTATATGTAGATACATCTATTCTCACCTTTTTTTGTTGAGGAAAAAATTCAGTTTCTGTTATATGGATAAAAAGTTTCCCAACTGGCATACACTGGTGGCTGTTTTAGCCCATGTGAGCTGCTGTATCCAAATGCCACAAGACAGGGTGACTGGAAACAACAGAAATTTATTTCTCACAGTTTTGAGAGCTAGGGCATTGCAACTGCAGCACTAGAAGTTTCAGTTTCTAGTGAGGGTCCACTTCCCAAACTGAAACCCTGCAGGGCTTCTTTTAAAAGAGCATCAATCTTGTTTATATGGTGTCTGCCCTCATGTACCTTAACTCCCAAAGACCTCTCCTCCTAATACCACAATCTTGGATGTTAGGGTTTCAACATACGAAATTTGGGTGAGCATAAACATTCAGACCGTAGCAGCTAACAAGTAAAATGACTGACTATAGTTAGAAAACAGGGCAGGAGGAGCTCTGAAGTAATCTAATTTCGTATTAGGATTGTATGTGCAATTATCTAATTGTTTCTACTGGGACAATGTCTTGGTAAACCTAGTGGCACATCTACTCCATAACATATTTTGCAGAGTAACCATTTTTTTTAAAGGATTTTTATTTATTTGGAAGTCAGAGTTATACACAGAGAGAAGGAGAGGCAGAGAGAGAGACAGAGAGGTATCTTCCATCCTCTGGTTCACTCCCAAATTGGCCGCAACAGCCGGAGCTGTGCCAATCCGAAGCCAGGAGCCAGGAGCTTCTTCTGAGTCTCCCACGATGGTACAGGGGCCCAAGGACTTGGGCCATCTTCCACCGCTTTCCAGAGAGCTGGATTGGAAGTGGAGCAGCCTAGACACAAACCAGTGCCCATATGGGATGCCGGCACTGTAGGGGGTGACTTTACCCACTACAACACAGTGCTGGCCCCCAGAATAACCTTTATAAAACTATTTGTTGAATTAATTTTAACACACACACACAACATTTTATGCATCCATTCTGATATCAAGTATTTACTGAGAGGCTCCTTTCTAATAAATATAGCTGTTTTTAAAAAAATGTTTGACCACTTACAAATACATATTTGTGTGATACTATGTGATGTTTTCATGCATGTACACATTGCATACTACTCAAATTAAGGTAAACACATCAGTTTCTTCAAACATTGTGATAACATTCAAAATCCTTTCTTCCAACTTTTCTGAAAAATAAAGTACACTATGATTATCTGTAGTCACATACTTCTGGGCAACAGAACACCACAACCCATTTCTCCTATCTAACTTTAACTTAGTCCCTGTTAATTCATCTTTCCCTAGCCCTCCTACTCTCCCCTCCCCAGCCTGTGGTAACCACTATTCGATTCTCAGCTTCTGTAAGATCAACTATTTTTTTTGAACTTGAGAGCCAGATACAGACAGAGGACTCCCATATGCTGACTCACTGCTCAAATGCCCAGAACCATCAGGGTCAGGCTAAGCCAAAGCCAGAAGCCAGGAACTCAAGCCAGGTCTCCCATATGGGTGGCACAGGCCCAACGACTTGAGCCATCATTCCCTGCTCCCAGAGTCCTCTTTAGCAAGAAGCTAGAATCAACCGTGGAGTCCAGACTTGAACCTAGGCACTCGGATACGGAATGTGGGCCACCCAACTGGGCAAATGCCAGCGGTCCCATACCAACATTTTTAGATTCCAAACACAAGTGAGATGATGATGCAGTATTTGCTCTTCAGCGCTTGGTTTATTTCACTTAACATAATATTTTCCAGGTTGATTCATGTTGTTGCAAATTACATGATTTCATCCCTTTTATCCATGAATAGCATTCCAAAGTGCAAAAATACCACACTGTTTCATCCTTTGAGGAACATTTGGGTTGATTTCATGTCTTGACTATCATGAATAACACCACAACAAACATTGGAATGCAGCTGTCTCTTGGACATTTATTTGCTTGGGGATTGCTGGATCATATGGTAGTTCTATTTTTTGATAATATAAAGAGAACAGCTTTCATAGGTATAGACAGTTCTAACAAGATAACCATACTTCTCTCCCTCCTCCTCTCTCTCCCTCAATCCCCTCCTTCCTTCTTTTTATTTTTGTTTAATTTTTCCAATGACATAATTTTAGTCTACTGTATAATCACAGGTTTAATTCACCATCAGTCATAATATTCAAGACATAAGAAGTAGGAAGATTGCAGTTCCACAAGATTGAAACAAGGGCTAAAAACAACAATCAAATCACAAGATGCCTGTTTCATTCCTATACTTTTTTCTGTTTTCTTTTATGGTACTTCTATTTTTAATTTTCTGAGGAAACTGTATACTGTTTTCCATAATTAATGTGCTAATTTACATTGCCACTAAGGCTTTCCTTTCTCCACATCCTCACCAGCACTTTTTGTTTTGTCTAACTGGAATGAGGTGATATCTCATTGTGGTTTTGATTTGCATTTCCCTGATGATTAGTGATGTTGACGGTTTTTTCTTGTACTTCTTGGGCATTTCATTCTTCTTTGTCTATTGTCCATTTTAAAATCAGATTTGCTTTTTTTTTCTATTATTTTTGTTCCATTTATATTCTGGATATTAATCCTGTGTCAGGTGCATAGGTTGCAGATACATTCTCCCATTCCCTACAAAATATCTTGGGAACATTTTGTCCTTTTCGAGATTTAAAAAGTATGTCAGGATCTGCTCTTGGGAGTTAGTTCTTAAGGATCAATAGCAGTGATGAAACTCACATGTGTGTGCACCATACACTCAACTAGGAATGAGAAGGGTTTGCACCTGGAGACCACCACTAGGCGATCTTTTATAATTACCCAATTGTTCCTGCTGCAGAACTCAGAAAATGAGGAATCAACAGAAAGAATATGGTTCCGGTGTGAAACCCCTTCTGTAAAGGAGGAACACTCTCCGGTAGTTATAATGCATGATCCTAAGTTTGCAAGTAATGTGGTTGGGTGTGCGTTCATGCGCAGCCCACACTAGTACACAGACACGCTGATGGACTCATCCACAGTTTCATCAGGAGTCACCTTTGCTGTGTGGTCCCTACAATTTGGCTCTCAAACTTAATGCAGGCTCCTGAAAGCCAAGGGGAGCCAAAATAATGGAAGAGTTTTACCAAAAGGTGCTACAAAAAACAAGAAAATAAATTTGATTTCCATTCATGCATCCTTTACATTCTAACCCTTTCTCGCTTTTAGCTCTTTATAAAATATTCTCTAGGAAGACTTTATGAAGTCTTGCTGAAAGCCATCCTTAATGACCGAAGAGAGCAGTAACACACTTAGCACTGCTGCTAACTTTCCCTTGCAGCCAACTCCGTGTTTTATGTTCAGGTAGAGCACAGCCCAGTCCAAGGGTACATTGTGATGGGGAAGGGAGGGGGGTGCCAGGCAGTATGAAGGACCCAGGTTTCAAACAGTAGCAGCAAGGGCTACCACAGAACAGAACAGTTTTTCTTCTCTCTCTCTCTCTCTCTCTCTCTCTCTCCCTCCCTCCCTCCCTCCCTCTTGCTGGCTGCTGAGCCCCTGACCACTTACCCTTCTTCAGCTGTGAGAATCGAGTGTCACGAGTGATCAGGTTTTGTGCCGGGATTGTTAAGATAAAGCTCTAGAGATGCAAAGGGGCTGGACCATCTATTCTGCCCCGGGAGAACTCAGGCCTAGGACTTCCTTAGCCTTTCTGATCCCTTCTCTTCACCCTACTTTAACTTCCTCCAGCAGCAGCTACTTTCCACCTTTCCTCCTCCTCCTCTGCTTTTTCAGGGCTGTGCCGTATTCCTTTTGACGCCCCCTCTTGTTTTATCCCCCCCCCCCCACTGTTGCCTTTCTTCTTGTATATTCCAAATGCAATTCCCAAAGGTTCTGTCAGGAATCACACAGTAGAAAGAAAAGTGCTTGGCGGCTAGAAAATCGAGTACCTGGGGAGAGAGAGAGAGAAGCTTGGTGAGCTACATGGGGTGTCAGAGACAGGAACCGCCCGGCCTCCAAGGCGCCCAGGACCAACAGGTTCTTAACAGCCGGCTGCGCCAGGAGCGCGGAGCGCACGGGTTTGCCATGAAGCCAATCAGCAGGACCTGGCGGGTTCCCGTGAACTCCGCTCCCTGGGTCTTTCTGGACCCAGCGCCCTGGAGTTTCCTGTTTGCTTTGGGAGCCCGAGACGTGACAGCCAGGCCAAAGCGGCGTGGGAGGAAAGTTACCGGCGGCCTCCCGGTTAGCGCCCTCCGGAGGAGCTCCGTGCGGGCTCCGCGTCGCCTCCAGGCCAGCCCCGCACCGGCTGGGCACGGAGCGAGGAAAGCCGGTTACACGCGCAACACCACCACCAACCACCCACCCAGACCAGAGGGGCTGGCACTGGCGAGCGCGCAGCCAAGATGACTCAGACTGGCTCTGGGGGTTCTGGCGTGGGGACTTGGGGCGCAAACGCGTGTGCTCAGTCCTCGCTCACGAACGCGGGTTAGAGCCTGGCTCTAGGCCGCGGTGCTGGTCTCTCCCTTCTCCCCCGCCCCCCGGCCCGCTCGAAGTCTGCGGGACTCGCTGGTTGTGGGAGAAACGCGGGAGGTCTCCGGACGCTGTGTGGTCCCGGACAGGCATTTAGGGTCACTTCCCTGCAACTCCAAATCCCCCTGTGCCTCTCCCCAGACTGATAGGGGTCTCCGCCCGCGGGCGGGGCCGGAGGAACGCGGGCCAGGTGCGAGCCGGCGCCCCAAGCCCCGGTGCGGTGCAGGGGGCGTTCCAAGACCAGCACTGGGGCGGGCGAGGGCGCGGGCAGCTCGGGGACTCGCGGCCCGGAACCCCGACGCCCAGCGCGGCGCAGAGGGCCCGAGGGCGCGCCGGGGCGCAGCCGCTGCCACCGCCGCTGCCACGCTGCGCGGCGGCCCGGCGCGCCCCTCTGCGGGCGGGGAGCGAGCGTGTGCGCGGCGCGGGCGGCGGGCGGAGGCGCAGGCGCGCTGCTCGCCCGTCTGCGGCCCCGCGCCGAGCGCCGCGGCTCGCGAGTCGATGGCAGCACCGCGGTGCGGCCGCGCGGCCGAGCGCCGAGCGCCGCCGCCCGCCGCCGCCCGGGGAGCGCCCAGGATGTGGGGGGACCGGGGCGGCCGCGGCAGGAGCAGCGCCAGCGACCAGGGCGCGCAGCAGCGTCCGCTCGCCCGCCTGTGCTGACCTGCCTCTCGCGCCCCCAGAGAATGTCAGCCAAGTCCAAGGGGACCCCCGCCTCGTCCTCTCCAGCCGAGGGGCCGCCGGCAGCCTCCACGACCAAGGTGAAGGAGCAGATCAAGATAATCGTGGAGGATCTGGAATTGGTCCTGGGGGACCTGAAGGACGTGGCCAAAGAACTTAAGGAGGTGAGGGGCGCGGGCTGGGCAGGGGGCCGGGCGCGCCTCGCCGCGGGGGTCCCGGGTCTCTCCAGGCTGGGGAGCGCAGTGTTTGCAAACTCCTGGGAACCGCGGAGACGCCTGCTCGCGGACTTTTCTTTGCTCGGGGGCCTCCTGAAAGAGTTGTTCTTGCACTTCAAAAAAAAAAATCAGAGCGAAATCAACTAGTGTTTCCTCGACGGGGCCGGCGGCGGGGGGCGTGTGTCCGCCGAGACGTGCGCAGCCGGCGGGCGTGCGCGGCGCTCTCCTGCCCTGCGCTGCCCGGGACTCCCGGCCAGGGCGCTCTGCCTGGCAGCTCCCGAGCCGCAGCTGGGGGAAGCCGGGTTCCGGGCCGTGGGCCAGGGCAGCGAGGGGACGCCCGCCCCCGCCCCCTGCGGGCGCCCGGAGGGCTACCGGCACCGCTGCGGGAGGAGCTTGGCCTGGGGACGTGGAGGGGCTTTGGGACTTTTCTCACTTTCGCGGTTCCCACCGCATCCCCTGCGCCCCTCGCAGTGCCTCGCCCCGCTCCGTCCTGTCGCCACTTGGCGGGGACCCCGGGCGGCAGGGCGCGCGTGTGTGGCGCACGCGCTGGGGTCTCGGCACGGCGTCCCTGCGCCTCGGGACCAGCTTCGTGTCCCCGTGCCCCATCCCACCTGGGCCTCCCTCCCCCGGCCAGGCCCAGCGATCCGGAGGGAGAGAAGCCGAGACCGTGCGGGGTTGCGGCTGCGTAACTCGGGCGGCGGGGCGGGGCGGGGCGGGGCGGGGGCGGCCAGGAGGGGTGGGGTCTCCCGCGGGCCAGGGGAGGGAGCCCGCGGCCGGGCGCCGCGGGAGCCGGGGCTGGAACTTGCCAGGCGGGGTGGCAGCGAGGTGTGGGGCGTGCGTCGTCTAGGGTCGGGATTACCCCGCTTCTGAAGCCATAGGGGGTGGTGGTGGGGGGTTCCTGGGGTCTCCTGGGGTGTCGCGTGAGGCGAGAGTCCTCCCGTCCACCTCCACCTCTCCCCGTTACCGCTTGGAACTGAACTCCAAATCTGTCACCAAACTGAGGTCTGTAAAAAGAAAAAAAAAAAAAAAAAAAAACCCGGCCCGGTGGTCGCCGGGGTTCTCCGGCGGCAGCTGTCGCCCCTGTAGGGTGCCCTGCAGACAGGGGTCGGGGGGCGGCAGGTGGGGGGACGCGGACCTCCAGGTTGTGCGCGCCGCCGCCGGGCTTCTGGGGATGGCCGCCCTACAAGTGGCTGGCGGATGGAGGGGCTCCGCGCGGAAACCGGGTCCAGAGATGCTGCTCCGGTCCGCGTTGTCCTTTTGTCTGACGTGCCTGGCAGGCTGTGTTTTCATCTGAGGCATTATGACGTTAAAAAAAAAATTGGGCACGTTCCTTTTGGCACGAGTGCGCCTGGTAGCTGGGGTTCCCGAGGCGGGGCGCGTGGGGAGCTTAGGGAGGTGGGGCGACTACCCGGGCTGGGCTGGGCTGAGGGTGGTCACCCTGCAGCCTCCGCGGGCCCTACCTGCTCGCCAGGTGACGGGCACATCAGTCCAGCCGGAGCCCTGCACGGAGTAAGTGACAGGCACCCCTGCACGCCTGGTGCTGGTTCTGCCGGGCTTTGGAGACCCACGCAGACCTGGAGGGAAGCTGCTCACTCTTCAGTTCTTGGTTGGAATCACAGAGTTAGAAATCAGGGAGGCTGCTGATCTGTCTGTTTTCACTTACTTGAGGATGTCTTTAGGGGGAGGAAAAAAAAAAAAACCAGGTAGTTCATCAAAGAATTAAAAAAAAAAAGGCATAGTTGATGTGTGTGCAACCAAGCAGATGCAGGGACTGGGGGGGGGGGGGGGGTTCGGCTTGATGCTTTAGAAGCTCTGAGCATGCACAAGGACCTGTGTGGGCACAGATCTCAGCTGATAGTGCAGTGGGTGAGTGATAAGGGACCTGACGTTAGTGACTTCTGTAGGTTTGAACATGGGAGCAGACACAGCATGGCTGGGTCCGAAAACAGTGACTATTTCTGTAATGTGAGTTGAAGTTATTTTGAGAACAAAATATTTATAGGGCATGTTTAACCCATGCCCTGTTGCAGTTGTCCAGCGTTTATCTTTTTAGTGTAATACTGCATATGAGACTGGGATAAGACTTTGATAGTTTCAAATAATGCAATAGCTTAAAACTTTGCAGATAACAAAGCTTGTTGGTTTCTGTAGGTATGGCTTAGAAATGTAAATGCTACCAGACATCAGCTGTGGGATATTCTGGCGGTTTATGATTACATACATGTGTATTTAGACTTCTCATACCTTTATTGGCAATGCTGTACTTTTAGACCATAGGTTAGCAGTGAGCTGTTAGTAATATGGAACAAATTAAGAATAAAAAAGTGATTTTGACTGGATCTCCATATTCGTTGCCATTTTTTGTTGTGTTTCATTCTAATTAAAATGCAGTTTTCTCTCTTTTTTTGAATGTCCTGTCCTTTATCTTTGTATAAACTGTACCGACATTAGACATTTATTTGAAATTGTTTTTCTTTTTTAGAAATTTTCTGGACTTTAGCCATGTACTAATTCAGGTAGCACAGTGGATCCAAATAAACTAGTAACTGCCTGAAACACTTCAATAATTAGTAACAAAACTCCAGTCTGTCCAGCAAAAAGAGCTGCTATTATGGATATCATTTGTGGTTGAGTATATTAACTTAATCGGTTATAATTGGACCATACATTGGAGGAAGGGAAACAGGATTTCTAGAAAGACTAAGAGCAGTTTTATTATACTCTGAGACCTCACATAACTTCAGTTTTCAGAAATAATGAGTCATTTTCCCTTCTATGCTATAATGGAAAAGCCTTAAATATAATTCAAGCTATGTATTCAGCACCTGCCGTGTTCCAAGTCCTCTACCATCTTTTCATTGTACAAAGATGAGTAAGTATATCTTCTGGTCTCAGTGAGCTCAAAAGTTTATTTGGGGATGCATTTATTTTGTCATTCAATGTAACTGATATAAAGGCATTACCTTGCTCAGTGGCCACTCTCCAATATTGAACTGGGGAAGGAAAGAAAATAGAACTGAGAATGAGCATATGTTGATTTATAAGCCAATAATGGCTATGTGCTTAATAGAATTGTAAGACTTTGGTAAAGACTTAAAAAGATGATAAAATAGGAGTTTTAAAAAAATGTTTTATTTAAGGTATAGAAGTTTCATGTATTTCATATATACAGATTTAAGAACGTTGTGTTACTTCCTCCCTATCCTCCCTCCTGCCCGTGTCCCATCCCTTCTTCCTCCTCCCTCTCATATTCTCACTCTTTATTTTTACAAAGATCTATTTTCAGTAGAGTGGATAAAGAAACTGTGGCATATATACACTATGGAGTACTACTCAGCTGTAGAAAAAAATGAAATGATTCTTTTTTTTGAAACAAAATGTACACAACTGGAAACCATTATACTTCACCTAACCATTACACATTCACAAAATCATTATACGTTCACATAAGTGAAAAAGATGGATATCATATGGTTTCTCTGATCTGGAGTAACCAGTAGACTACCTAACCTTATGAGTACAAAGACAGGAGTTTTAAGAGTTTATTCAGGTTGTCAAATGATGGACTGATGCCATATAGAATAGATAAAATACTCAAATATTGCCCCTAAATATTGGAGATTTCCATTAAGGGTGAGTCCTTTGAAGAAATGGAGAGTCTGAAAGAAAAGTTTAAATCTTTGTGTAATGTGGGTAGGATTTGAAAAGGGAGATAGTAGAAGTTAAAAGGAAATAGCATTAGAATGCAAGGTTGATACCCTTTGGTTTTTTTCCTGCATATTGAAAAAATGAAAAATATAGTGATGGAACTCTAGAGCTTTGGAATAAAATGAACCATACTGGTATAGCAGGTGTGGATGTTTTTCACTAGGAAATGTAGAAATAAAGCTATTGCTTTTTCAAAATAGTTCTCAAGTAATCTGACATTTTTGGGTTGGGTAGCAGTTTCTCTTTTCTTTTTTGAAGATCTCACTGATAAGTTGTTTTGTATCAGATGTTGCTGTTAACATTCAATCACAGATCTTGTTAGAGATACTGGAATCTCTAATAAACAGACTTTTTTTTTTCTGGAAACAAAATTCATTGCTGCTATAACTGGATTCTCTTTTAGTTTATATTGTTTATGACCTTGGTCTTTTCTTGTAGCATTCTGCTTTTTGATTTTACCTCACAAGACTATTGTATGAGTTGAATTACATGTCAGGGATCTTTAGACTGTTCATGGAAAGTGTGTATTATGAAGAAAGTATGCAAAAGAAACATGTTTCGCACCAAAATAAGATAGTATCAACTCATTCCAGCATGTCTAAACTGAGTGAAGTTTGAGACACTAGGAAAGCTAAGAATATCAGTTCATAAAGAATCACCATGAAGTCTGCTAAAACTGATGCAGCAGCAAACATCAAATCCATAGTGAAGCTTGGGTAGAAGAATGGAAATCCCTGATACTTTATGAAAAGGTGTGAAGGATAGTGCTCCAGGGATATCAGTTTACAAATGGATAACTCATTTCAAGGAGGTGCAAGACCGCACTGAAGATAAGGCCTGCAGGGCAGACCTTGAACATCAGTATATGAAGGAAAAAGAAATTGTTCGTGGCCTAATTGAAGGGAACCATTGGCTAACACCGGAAACAATAGGCAGAACTCTAAATGTTAAAATTGGTTCAGCTTATAGAACTCTGGAAAATTAAAGTGGAGCTAACTTCCTGCTTGATGGGTGCCCAAGCCTTTGTGCCCAGATGAGCTACAGACAATATCAGAGCTGTCAGTGGAATTTTTAAACAGCTGTGATCAAAACCGTCCACGTTTCTTTGAAAACTTTGGTCAAGAGACAAATCATGGCTTTTCCAAGATGATTGTGAAGACAAAGCTCAGCCAAGGCAATGGCTAACGAGAAGTGGGAGTGGTCTAGACAGAGCAGAAGAGGACGGACCAGTCACGAGCGGAGGTCAGGCAGGAGGTTCTTGGGATGCTCAAGCCATTTTGCTTGCTGAGTTTCTGCAGGAGACTCCTGTTTGTTATGAGAAAGCCAGCCGAAGATTTACCATAAAATTGCTCAGGAAAGCCTCACCCGGGTCATGCTCTGCTGTGACAGTTCTGCTCATTCTCACTGAACAAGGGCCACGCAGCAGGAGTCTTGAAGGGAAATCATTGGGCATCTGACAGTCCTGATTTGGCTCTGTCTCACTTACTTTTGTTTTCTAATTGAAAATATCTTCTAATAGCACTCATTTTTCTCCAGTTAATAATGTAGAAAAAGCTGCAGGGATATGTTTAAATTCCCAGGGATAGTTTTTTTTCTTTTTTTGTCAGGTATAGTTATACACAGTGAAAGAGAGAGACAGAAAGGTCTTCCTTCCATTGGTTCACTCCCCTAATGGCTGCTATGGCCAGTGCTGCACCGATCTGAAGCCAGGAGCTTCTCCTGGTCTCCCATGCAAGTGCAGGGCCCAAGCACCTGGGCCATCCTCCACTGCCTTCCTGGGCCACAGCAGAGAGCTGGACTGGAAGAGGAGCAACTGGGACTAGTACCTGGCACCCCAACCAGGACTAGAACCCGGTGTGCCGGCGCCGCAGGTAGAGCATTAGACAAGTGAGCCACGGCGCCGGCCTAGAGATAGTTCTTTAGAGATAGACTCTATGGCTGATATCATTGCTTACAAAAGCATTTGGAATTTTATGGAATTTAATATTGAGAAACAAAATTTATATTTTGTGTTTTTGTATTTTAATTCCATATATCATGAATATACTTACATACATGTATATGTACACACACATATTTATATAGAGAGAGAGAAAGAGAAGAGAGAGAAGGAAGAGAGAGTCTCCAAAAGTTATATATGGACTCCAAAAGTTCATGCACTTGCATTAATTTCAAAAACTTTTTCATCAAAATGAGCTTGTATTTTGATTCCATTTCCAGTCTTCTTGAAGGCCCTGTGTGTTTGTGTGTGTACAGACCATGCACATATATGTATCATATAAGACATTTGATTTCAGGAGAAGCTTCCAGAGGCAGGAGCAACCTGTTAAAGTGAGTTGTTCTGTTGGTGACCTCGAGTTACTCAGTGGTTGGCCCCTTCGGCAGGGATGCCTGTCCATCTTGTGACTGTGGACCGGGAAGCATCTGTGGTCATTTTAATGATATCATAAATCCAGACAGGTTAAACTTACATTGTGGGCTGAGGAAAACTAAAAGAACTTAGAATTACCTGCAAAACATTTTTGCTTTTAAACGTTCCCTCCTTTTTAACGGCTTACCCACTTGGAGTTCTGTGGTTTATTGCCCCGGAAATCCTGTAGCATATTTTTTGGTTAATGAGTCCAGGCATAGAAAACTCATTACTAGGAAATATTGTAGAGAATAATCTCTGGAGCATTCTCCAAGTTCTAAAGTTGTGAATGAATGGAATTTAACAGTTCGTTTAATAAGTGGCAATAGCTGCATTTTTACTGCTCTGTACCACGGTCCACCCTCCCAGACAGAGGTGTGCTTACCAAGTGCTGAAACACTTAAATTTTTCTTGACTATGATTTTATGGCATGTGGCTGAGCCATGTGTGTATGGTTTTGAGGAAACAGAGATAGACAGTAACCATCCTTCTTGGGCTTTCTATTTCCAATGAATTAAATCATTCGGTACACAGAGAATTAGCTGACAAGAAATTCAGGCAGCCCTAAAGTAACAGAGAGTGTGCTTCAGGCAATAGCGAAGTAATAGATAATAACACCACTGTAATAGGTTTCATTGTGACCTGGATTATGTTTTTTTCCACTCTGGCTGTTCTGAGGATCTCAGGTATTTAAATCTAAATACAGGAAAAGAGATGGAAATGCAAGTTTGGCCAAAACATATTTTCTCAAACAAATTGTGGGACCTTCTGTACAGCTAGTTCATCAAGAAATTTTGGGAGTGATAAAATGCCAGTAGGTTGCCTCTTCAGTTCTGGTAGAATTGCACATAACTGACATCAAGTCAAATACAAGATTAGTAAACAACCAATGGGACTTTAAAAAATGAAGAAGTTTCCTTTTTTCTGATCTTAGAAGTAATAGAGTATACAGATAGAAAGTTTAGAAAATTTATATTTTCTCCTGTATAATTTTTAGACTTATCCTTAATACTATACAGGGATAGGTCTGCTAAACATTTTTTAAAGATTTGTATGTTGATTTGAAAGGCAGGGTGATAGGGAGGGAGGGAAGAGAGCAGCGTCTTCAGTCCTCTGGTTCTCCTCCAATGGCCACAGTAGCCAAGGCTGGGCCAGACGGAATCTAAGACACTGCATCTAGATCTGCCTTGTGGGTGGCAGGGGCCCAGGGTCATGGGCAGTCCTTGGTGCTGATTTCCAAGGCCCAACAGCTGGAAGCTGTTTTGGAAGCAGAGTAGCCAGGATTTGAAGTGGCATTCCAGTATGGGATGCTGGTAGTACCAGCTGCGGCTTAACGTGCTGTGACACAGTGCTAGGCTTGATAGGCTAAACATCTGTTTACTTCCGGCTTTTTGTGATAATTATGTGTAACTAGGAAGAACAGCTTTCACAATAAAAATACTTAGCAGACAGGTATTGCTCTCTGCCGTGTGCTCCCCCAAGCACTGCGCTGTTAAGTCATTTACACCTGAAAATTCACCAGAGGAAAGTACTGTTGTGCTCCATTTTACAGATAGGAAAACTGAGGCTTGAGAGGCTGTCATTTGCCTGGGCTCACTTGGTTTTCCAGTGCAGAACTGAGGCTTCAGCAGCAGTTACTTTAGTGTCAGAGCTCCACATTTAACCACTAAACTGTACCCCCTTTTTTATTTTATTTTTTAATTTTTTTTTTGACAGGCAGAGTGGACAGTGAGAGAGAGACAGAGAGAAAGGTCTTCTTTTGCCATTGGTTCACCCTCCAATGGCCGCTGCGGCTGGCGCACCACGCTGATCCGAAGCCAGGAGCCAGGTGCTTCTCCTGGTCTCCCATGGGGTGCAGGGCCCAAGGACTTGGGCCATCCTCACTGCACACCTGGGCCACAGCAGAGAGCTGGCCTGGAAGAGGGGCAACCAGGACAGAATCCGGCGCCCCGACCGGGACTAGAACCCGGGATGCTGGCACTGCAGGCGGAGGATTAGCCTAGTGAGCCGCGGCGTCGCCCCCCCCCCCCCCCATTTTTAAACATTTTTTTCAAAGTCAGGGATGTGAAAGTTTTAAAGTTCTTGGTCCATGTTACCAAACTGTCTTCCGTGGAGTTCTCACAAATTGCTCCTTCCAGCAGAAGTAAATGTGTGGACCTTGTGTCTTAAATTTGAAGGAAGCCACTTAGTTTGAGACTTGCTGTGTAATTTAATAGCTTCAGGGTGAGGGTCATTGTTTTCTTGAGTTCCACTTAATTTGAGGTACCAGCTTTGAGGCAAAATTAATAACACGTAAGTTAGACCTTACAATTTCTACTTTGCAGATAAATAGCTACTGTAGTGAATTACCGTGAACCTAGTTAATATTCAACAATAATATTGATAAGAATATTCCATGGCGTTTTTATATTACGGCCTAGAAGACAATAGGAACAGCTGACATGGGTGCTTGGTGGTACCTAGTAATTGTATGCCATTGTTTCAGATGAATAAAAATGGAGGATGTCTCATTCTACACTGTTGACATCCTATGCCTCAGAAGGAAGGCCTTCCCTTTACCATGTTCTGGGGTGTTTGGGGTTTGGCACTGGAATCTTTACCAGGCAGAAGCCACTGTGCTGTCTCATGATGTGGTATTGTTTCGTAAGTAGAACTCTTACATTACTTTAGTTCTATTGATTACAAGCCACCGCCTGTTCCCAGTCTACAGAGTGCAAGTTAACAGTCCTATTCTAAGATCCTGTTTGCTTCCTCTTTTGGTATATTATGGACTAGAAATGTTTTCCTCCTATTGGAAGCTAGTTCACTGGGAAGAACTGCTCTAAATTAAGGTTTCCGTTAGGACTCTGGAACCTGGGGATATTTAACCTTTAAGCGAGAGCCAGAAAGTAACATTAACTGAAATGAGAAGATAAAGACATTTCTAATTAATGTCCAAATCACGGTAGACTCACAAGGCGGCCTGTGAGCTCAGGACACGGGTTGCCTTGTGCGGCATAGGCTGATTTTCGTTCTGAGAATGGCAAGATAGGAGGGCTCCAAAGGAATTAAACTCCCACTCTCCACTTTCAGGCAGGAGACATTGACATTGTAAGTACTGGGGATAAATGTTTCCATGTAGAATAACGGGAGCCAATCAAATTGCATACCTGTGCCCAGTGACTCTGTCAGTATGGTGTTAGGCACACCACATGTATATTTTTAGCTACAGGTACGATGTGCCATGCTTGCCTAGGAAAAGCAAATTTTCATGATTACTAATAACTTCTCTAAGTTCAGACAAGGTAACAGCTTATCATCTTATATTCATGGAAACTTACCGTTTTACAGTATCAAATATGATTCCAGGATTTCAGACTACATGTGACAGGAAAATACCAAGTTGAAAAAAAAAAAATTGGTCCAGCCAGTTTTCTTGTAATTCCAGTGGTTCTTCACTTTCCCCCCATATCAAAAAACCCCTTATGGATGAATGATTGAAGTTGGGGCCATTTCCCCTTGGGACAAAGATTCTTCTGAACCTGAATTTCCCTCAGGTGGGAATGATTTGGGATCAGAGGTGAAACAAGTGAACGATTACCTTTACAGGGAAAAAAAAGCAAACAGTAATTGCTGATGTCCAGCTCCATAATCTTCTGGAGTAAAAGTCAAGGCCGTATGAGAAAAGGAGAAAAGAAATGCCGATGGCTGTAAAAAATCTGATGGCTTTTATTCTAGGGAGTAGATGAGTCATTTATCAGCAGTTGTCTTCTATTAGATTGGACCCTGGTGCATTTAACTCCAAAGTAGAAAAATACAATATATATAACTTGCCATACCTCCCAAACTCCAGAACACTTGCGTGTCTAGTGGTTATGTCATTTGCTAGTTTCTTAGAGATGTGTGCCAAGATAGGTTGCTACATAGAAGGCAAGATGTTCCCAGAGCTCATTATACGTTGAGCATATTCTTGGGAGCAGGTGTTTAGCCAAGCAGTTAGATGTCTGTGCCCCACATTGGAGTACCTAGATTCTATTCCTGGTTCCAGTGCCTGACTCCAGTTTCCTGCTTAGGAAGACCCCAAGTTGATTGGGTTTCTGCCACCCACGGGGGAGACCTGGATTGTGTTCTCAGCTCCCAGCTTCAGCCTGACCCAAGCCCAGCAGTTGAGGAGGGAAACAGTGAATGGGGGTTCTTTGTCTGTCTCTGTCTCTCAAATAAATATGGTTAAAAAGATAAGCTAAGCATATTGCCTTCTTTACATGGATCCCAGAACAGCAGTTTTCTTTGTTGTATTATTTTCCTGTAGGACACTGATGTGTGAATCATGAATATTATTTGGAATTTTGATATATGTACGGTACTGTGCTTAAGGCTGTAAATGATGTCAACAAGCTGAGGGCTGTATGCTCCAAGCACATCCTCCCTGCGGGGAGGGCGAACTCCACCTCCGGAAGAATGCTTGGTTACACACAGAATGCAAAGATAGAGGAAGCACTTTTCTCCCTTTGCATTTGCATTTTTTTCTCTAAGTTAATGTATTCTAAACTTTGTGTAGCAAGATAGGTAGTAACTCCTGAAACTCAAGAGATACTTAGAATTCATAGAAAATGCATATTACGAGACAGAGATGCATGGGTTTCATCAGTTTTTAAGAAAAATAAACAGCATTTTTTACATACCTTTTGAATTGCCCTGGTGCATTGTAGTTTGTGAGGAAGCCACACCTGTTGCTTTATTTTTCCACATTAGAATGTTATTCTTACTGAGCATGTTAATATACTCTGAAACATCTCACTTCTTAGTAATGCAAGACATTACCTGGATGAAATGTCTCTCCCAATAAGTTCTCTTGCCAAAGAAACATGGAAACAATCAGCCATTAGTTATTACTCTTTAAAATATGTCAGAATGGATCACGGCTGTTTTCCTTACGCTGTGGCAGTCAGGATTTTATAGGGTATGCGTATAATGCCTATATTTTAAATTAACTTGAACAAGACATCTGAAAAAGTATGACTGAGTTACTGGAAAGGATAAGTGGGAAACCCTTCTTTGTATCATGGATGATAGTGATAACACTATACCTTATCTGTAATTAATTGAAAATGCTGGCCGGCGCCATGGCTCAACAGGCTAATCCTCCGCCTTGCGGCGCCGGCATACTGGGTTCTAGTCCCGGTCGGGGCACCGATCCTGTCCCGGTTGCCCCTCTTCCAGGCCAGCTCTCTCTGCTGCGTCCAGGGAGTGCAGTGGAGGATGGCCCAAGTGTTTGGGCCCTGCACCCCATGGGAGACCAGGAGAAGCACCTGGCTCCTGCCATTGGAACAGCGCGGTGCGCTGGCCGCAGCGTGCTACCGCGGCGGCCATTGGAGGGTGAACCAATGGCAAAAGGAAGACCTTTCTCTCTGTCTCTCTCTCACTGTCCACTCTGCCTGTCAAAAATAAAAAAAAAGAAAAAAGAAAATGCCTTGTAATTTTAAAGTGTAACTCTTAGGGAGATATTTATGTCTGCTCAGTTATATGTAGAATGAAGTTTGAGTACATCCTTATTGCATGGATCAATATTTCTTAGTAATGTCTGGCTTTTTTTTTTTTTTAAATAGAAGAATTTTGAGGCTGTGATTAGAGTAAGGTGCAGTAGTGTAGGGGGTAAGGTCTTAGATGCAGGCCGGGGTGCTTTGTTTCAAATTGTTGTGCTGTGCAGTATTGGACACTTACTCTCTTTGCCTTTATTTCCTCGCTCTGATGGTGATGGTGAGAATGTTATTTGTGGTGTCCTCTGGTTATAGAAAGTAAATGCCTTCTATGTAAAGCACTCAGAATAGTTTCTGTGCACAGAGGGAGCTTCCTATGCTTGTACTTTTGTCCTTACTGTTACTTCAGTGTGTCTCAGCCCAAAGAACTATTCTAACTGCTGGGAATAACGGGAATGTAGTGATAAACAAAACAGGTAACATTCCTGCCTGGAGCTTACATGGTATGTAGAGAGGGTGTAAGGAAAATAGGACAATGTAACACATGCTGCATTAAATAAAGTATCAGAAGGTGACAGTTCCTATGAAATAGGTTTATCATGGGATAGAAGTGATGGGGAGGAGGTGCCACTTACACGGAGTGGTTCAGGATAGCCCAGCTGACAAAGTGCTGGGCGGTGCTGCAGGGAAATCGTGCAGGTGAGGAGGAGCCTCTGTGAACCTGCCGGGGGCACTTTCCTCTGTGGAGGGCATCTCAGGTCAAGGCTTCGGCGCCTCGTGGGCAGGCGCCCCACACACTTGCAGACCAAGGAGGACAGTTTGGTAGTTGAAGGTGAGCTGGGAAACCACAGCGGGTGACAGGGTCAGGTGCACATCAGGTGTCTGTGTAAGGAATCTGACCCTGAGTAACATGGACACTTGGTATGTTTTTGAGAGGAGGTGTGGCTAGGGTTGCTCAGACTTGGCACTGCTGACATTGCGGATGGATGGTTCCTTGCAGGGATTGTCTTGTGCCTTGTATGATGATTAGCAGTAGTCCTGGCTCTGAAAGGTTGATGCCAGTACAACCACCAATATCATGTGAGCAGCCACAGTATTTCTAGATGTTGCCAGGTGTGCCCAGGGGACAGGCAGTCTCCATGGGGAGCTCCAGCTCTTCATTTGGATTGTGCGGTCCTCACTATGGCTTTTCCTACACACTTCTTTATTTCCTTATGCTTATCCAGAAAGCACTAGGACTTTGTGTTTCTTTTATATCTTCTGTTTACTATCTTTTTATATCTGGTGTTTTTCATTACCTTTTTTTTTTTTTTTTACATCTACCTGATTGCTTTTTTCCTCTCCATTTTTTTTTTTTTTAAATAATTCTTTGAAAGGCATTTTGACAGGGGCATGGGGAGGGCAGGGATGGAGAGAAAGAGACACAATGGGGACAGGGGTGAGGTGGGGAGGAGAGGGAGGGAGAGAGAGCAAGTTTGCTTCCATCTGCTGGTCCATTCCCAGATGGCTACACCAGTCAGGGCTGGACCAGGCTGAAGCCAGGAGCCAAGAACTCCATGCAACTTTCCCACATGGCTGGCAAGGTTCCAAGTACTTCAGCCTTCTTCTGCCTCTTTCCCAGGTGCATTACCAGGGAGCTGGATCTGAAGTGGAGCAGCCGGGACACAAATCAACATGGCATGCAGATGTCCCAGGCAGCAACTTAAGCAGCTGCACCACCACACCTGCCCCTCAACCTAGTCCAACATACTTCCCTTTCCACCCATGACTTCTCTTACCTTGTTTTCCACTTTCCATAATGCAATAAAAACTGAACTGAAAGCTTTCAAAGGACGTCGGTTCATAGTGTATTTTAGGCTTTTGGAAGGGCGGTAGGAATGGCCACCACTGACCGATGAGTTATGTCAGTGGCCACTCTGACCAGACGAAAGGCCTTCATCTCATCCACCCGTTAGTCTTACGCTTCTCTTGCCCCTTCCATTTCTGCAGACGTAGGGGAGATTAGAGTGGCACTCCTATTCTGTGAAATTAGGTGGTGGAGATGGTGATGGCTGACATCAGCTCAGTGCTGCTGTGTTAACTCCTTCATCCTCATAGACCCTTGGAGGTTGTTAGAATTATTTTGTAAATGAGAAAGTAGAGGCAGAGACAGAATTATTTACTAACTGAGGAAGTCGAGATAGGTTAGCTTTTATGAAGAGCCAGATGATGGAGTCGAGTTGATATCTCCTTTGAGTCGATGTTGTAACCAGCCTCCTCACTCCCCGCTGTGACACAATTAGCTATTTTTCGGGTTCAGCCTCAACTTCATCTCTCTCTCTCCTGTCTCGTCCTCTGCATCACCCTGTTCTTCCTTTGTCATCGTCTTTGTTGTTTCCTTTTTTTCTCCTCTCTCTCTCCTGCCTTCTCATCCATTTCTTCACTGTGCCTCCAAAACTTAAGCCCTCACCCAAAAATTCTCTTTCTGGAGGCCTTCTATCTGTGGGGTACTGGCTTATCAATGTTGATGGAACAGCAAGCTCGTGCACAGGTGGAACTTACATTTTTGTAATGAGATACTATTCAAATGGAAACATAAACACAACTCACTGAGAGTGTCAGGAACTAGGAGAGAAAAAGTACACGATGCAGCGAGAGCTTAAAGCCATTGCTCGGTCCTGTCCATTCTTGCTAAACAGGGGATTTGCCGTTGGCCACTACCTTCCTTCTGACCTCTGTCTTCCTACTTCCTGTGCTGTTGGTTTCAAGAATGATGCTTTGGTGACCCTAGAGCCAGTCCCTGTGCCGTTTTTCTCCGTAACCAATTCATTCTCTGAACACTGCCAGACTAGCACTCTGCCAGACTAGTGCTCTGCTTTCTTGAGGACTCGCATGCTGGAAAGATCTCACACCATCCTCCTGTCACTAAAACTCTCAGATGACCACCTGCAGCCCTGCAGCCTGACGTCCCGCAGTCGGGTCTTCCCCAGCCGTCATCCCTGTAGAGATCGTCACACGCATTCCTGACACCATTGCTGTTTTTCAGTTTGCCGTCTGTTCTGTCATGTTTGTAGTCACTGCTCCACCGTCTTGTGTTTGTTTCTGTTACTGCAGAATTGTTCCCTGCGTGTCCAGCGTTCTTGTTCTTTAGCCTCTGCTGGCTGCGAACTGTGCAGACATCATTGTGGCATTTTTTAATCTGATGAGGCCTTGCGACTGAGGATCCAATGTCATGTAATGCTTGTTAAGGGTAATTAAGGGCCAAATGCCGATTGGCCCCCTTGCCCTTGCGTAAGAGCCTGTTCTTTGTCTTCCACTCCACAAAATCATTAATAATCCTCCCGTCTCTCATATCGCATCATTGTTCTCTCTTCCTAAGATGATTCCTATCAGCATACGAATAAAAGAGATAATGCGTGCCATCTCCTGTGTCCTACCATTCATCTCTTAACTCCGTCCATTCAGGTCCATCCTCCCACAGCTGCACCTGGGGCTGCGTGGTTCTTAGTGCAATAGTCACTTCTCAGTCTAGCATCACCTAGCCTATTGTCATGTAATAGTCTGGTGTCATAAAATCTAGTAGCGTACCCTCTGTTGACAGGCCCTGTAACAACTTTTCCTCACTTGCCGTAAATAATATTGTATTTTCTCTCCTCACTGATTTTTCTTTATCTGTTACCTTCACTTCTTCCCTCTGTGGGATATCAGAACTCTAAATTTTTATCTTTTAGGGAAAAAAAAATCACTCTTCCCTTCTTGGTGATTTGTGCAGCTTTATGGGTAAATTTCAGATCTAGAGCTGTGACTCTCAAGTTTGGGCCTCCAGCCTGGGCTGTTTTCCTGAGCTTGTTTCCCTGTACTTAGATGTCTAGGAGATATCCTCACCTCACTGTGTCCCAAACTCAACCCATCTCCTCCCCATCCGCTTCCCTTGGGGGTATTGTTGCTTCCCATCTGTTACCATCCATGGCTGGCTGTGTTCAACACACTTCCAGATGCTCACCAGCTCTTCCCTCCTGCACTGCTCGCACCCTGAGCCAAGCCACTGTCCTCTCACTTGAGTTGCTACAGTGCCCCCTTAATCCTCTTCTGAGCTCGGCAGTCACATTAATCTGCTCAGATCCCAGGGGCAGACTGATTTCACTCACAGGCAGAGTGCTCGCAGTAGCTGTGAGCCCTGCGAGGTTTTCCTCCTTCCCTGTTAGCACTCTGACCTGGTTGCTCCTCCCAGGCTCTCCTTGCTGTCGCTCTCTGCAACAGTGATCTTGCTGTTCCGGGGATAAATGTGCTAGATGTGCTTTTCCATGCTGAACTCCACTTGGGAGCTGATTTTCTGCCCCACGCAGGTCCTGCTCAAGTCTCGGCACCCCCAGATTTTGTACGTGCTGGAGTTTCCTATCCTTCTTCCCCCGAATACCTTTCTTCTTTTACTTAATTCTCAACGGCTTTTGATACATGCAATGATTTATTTCTTGTGTTTATTGTTTGCTTTCTGTCTCCAGAGTGCCAGCATCTGGAGGTCAGTGACTTTTGTTTTATTCCCTTAGGTATCTCAAGGTCCTGGTGCAGTGGCCAACATAGAGTGGGTGCTTTTTAAGTGAATGAATAAGTACTGGATCTCTTCCAACTGTCAGTTTGTTCTCCCAAATTTCCCAAGGATCAAAATTAGCAACTTTTGTTTTCCATTGCTTATTCACTATTTGCAGAGAAGGACCTGCAATACATGTTTATTAAGCATTTCAATTTTTTATTAACATAAAGAGAGCAAATCTCATGTATTTCACAGATCCAGTTCTAAGAAGATAATCATACCCACCTTCCACCTTACCTCCCTCCCTCAGTCCCCTCCTTCCTTCCTTTTTTTCTTCAATTTTTGTGATAATGTAATTTCAGTTTGCTTTATAATCACAGGCTCATTTCACCACTAGTAGGTAAAAAGTAGAAAAACCACTGTTCCACAGGAATGTAGACAAGGGCTGTAAACAGTAGTTAAAGTGTAATATGTCAGTTTCATTCTTATACTTTTTTTGTATTCTATGTTAACTACGTATCAGAGAAAGTATCATATTTGTCTTTTTGGGTCTCCTTATTTCGCTAAGCATAATGATTTCCAGTTGCATCCATTTTATTGCAAAGGACAGTATTTCATTGTTTTTCATGGCTGAGTAATAGTCCATATTGCATATATACCACATTTTCTTTGTCCAGTTATCGGTTGCTGGATGTTTGGGTTGATTCCATATCTTAGCTATTATAAGTTGAGCTGCTATAAACATGGAGGTATAGATAACTCCTTCGTATACTGATTTCATTTCCTTTGGGTATTTTCTCAGAAGTGGGAAGGCTAGGTCATATGGTAGATCTAGCTTCAGATTTCTGGGGAATCTCTATCCTGGCTTCCATAATGGTTGGACTAGTTTACATGCCCAGCAACAGTGTATCGGGGTACCGTTTTCTCCATATCCTCACCAGCTGTTGTTGTTTTGGTTTTTGGGTGCTAGCCATCTGACTGGGGTGAGGTGAAACCTCCTGGTGGTTTGCACTTGCATTTCCCTGCTGGCTAGCGATCCTGAGCATCCTTGCATGTGTCTGCCGGACACTTGTGCAGGTTCTTTATCCCCTTCCTGTTACCGTGGTGACAGTTTCTGGATTGGCTGAAGAGAACCCTTGTCCCCCCTACTTGGAGTCCCTCAGGTGGTTCTCTCCCTTTATACACAACCCTTGCTCTTGCTCTTTGAGATGGACCCAGAACCTGTGGGCGACAGCTGATACGTGCATGGTCACTGTGTGTCAGAGTGAGGAGGATTCATCCAGTCTTCATCCTCTCATTCCCAGGAAGTAGCTCCCGAGTTGTCCTCCAGTGTAGAAGTTCCGGAACAAGTCAGCTTTTGCAAACCCTAGTGCAGACTGGAATCCCAGAACTGCACCTTCAGACACAAGCCTGGCTCTGATTTGGGAGTGTCCGTCTTCCCAGTGGGCCCAGGGATGTCATTTTAAACTTTTTAAGGCACTTAGAATTATTCTTTCTAAATCAGATTCATCACAATAATTCAAACATAAAGGAGGAAAGTGTCTTTTTTGCAGCATTTTTTTGCTTCTTAATGTAGTGCTTGTTTCTTACCATTAGTCATAACAAATTTTAAATTATCTGGAAAATACCATTTTAGAAAGGATATTGGATATTTTTTAAAGTAAGTTTTAGACACTCCACTACTGTGCATCAGAAATAAGGATACACTTTGATAAGACCTAATGTTTTATAAAACACTGAGAAACCAGGGAATAGCAGTATTTGACTTTCTATTTTTTTTTTTTTTTCATCTTTTATATGCTCCCTCTAGTGTTCAAAAATATGGATATGTGTAATTAGCCAGTCGAGGTGCTGGAGAACAGACATTATGGCAGAAATAGGACTTTCCTAAGCTAGCGTTATTTTGTGTTTCTCAGGTTGTGTTGTCAGCTTCCTGAATGTCCCGTGTATTGTACTCACAGCAGATCCTGTGTCCTCTCCCCCGTGGCGCTCTGGTCATGCCAGGCCTTCTCACGTGTGTGCTTTCACTGTCCACTTCAGTCAGGGACACAATTGGATTTCTGTCTTCAAAGAAAATACAAGGGGCCCTCAAAAGTTCCTGGAAAATGCATGTTGTGAGACAGCTGTGACGGGGCTCAGAAGCGTTTGTGTGCAGATTACTTTGTTCTCAGTGCTGCTCTTCCACAGGCTCTCTGAGTGCCCCACACCACCTTGCAGGCTTTCTTCAGTTTGTGTGGTTGAAGTCCAGCTTTTAGAGGTGTGGCTTGAATGTGAGTAGAACGTTTCCCACGGGTTAAGTATGTGCGAGTTTAAAAACTAACTGTAATAACTAGAGGATCATCCTTGAACATGGAAAGTCAAGCATTGAATGACATCAGTTTAATATATTGAAATATTGTTTAAATACACTGGTTGCAAACTAATTTAAGGAGTAACAAGATGCCACTAGGAATAGCAAATCTAAAGAAAAAATACATATACTATTGTTATTTAATATGAGATATTTATAATTGCTAACATATGCTAAGTAGAAGATAATTTTAACTAAATAACTAAAATATTGATGTTCAGTGATTTATAAGAATCACGTATAAACATTTGAATCTAATTTTTCTTAACTGACATGTAATTATAGTACCTACCTTTTTCTTATGCCCTATAATTTTTAAAACACTTTGATGCCTACTATTTCTGTTTCTCATCATTAAATGAAAGCAAAAGAAAAAAAAAAAACAGACCCAATTACTTTCCATTACTTTCTGAGATGCAGTTTCCTAAGCTCTCACCACTTCCTCCTGGAAGTACTTTATGTTATAATGATTAATACATTTTAAAATGGAATTCAGAACTCAATATTCAGCTAGTGCCCTGTTTTCAGGGAGATTTATCTTTGATAGTTAAACCTTTTTTGTAACCTCTACACTAAATGCCCTTGGGGGATCTTACATTTTTTAATATGCAGACTCACATGGTACAGTGTGCATGTTTGTGGTCGTCTCATTAATCACAGATAGTATGCAGCAAAATGCCTTAAGGTTTAACATCTGCTTTCTGAAATCACTAATACTTTTAATGGCTAATGGATTCTGTTACTCTGTAACCCAGGTAACCTAAGATACCCTTGGTATTGAACACTGGGGTAGCTGATTTACCGGTAGACATTTTTGTGGGGGAGGGAAATAGTGATTGAGAAACTACCCAGGAGGTTTTCTATCCACAGTACTTTCCTTTTTGTTCTTTCACTAAAAAGTGCAGTCATACCTGTATAGTAACTATTTAGTTTTACGTAATGGAGTTAACTCCTATGATGTACAGCTTTGATCTTTCTTAGATTTGAAGTGCTCATAACCACGTTAAGCTCTGATTGGTTCCAGATATTGTGTCTTCTTTTCTTGAAAAATTGATGCAGAAAGAGGTTTAATGAAAAAGCATTGACTGGATGGAGCTGTGGACAACAGTAAGGACGATCTTAGAATGTGGAATATCAGAGAGGGTCTTCACAAAGTCTACGGGGACTGGGTGTTACGAAAAAACTGGGCATGGTTTTCGAAATATTTTAAGACTGAAATAAACTTACCTGTTAATGCTATTTTTCCTTGTTTTTTTTTGAAGTATCTTCATATTAATAAGTTAGTTTTATATGTACAGTATACTGTTAGGATATTTACAGAATCTGAAGATAGGCCATTATTTACTGAGCTAATATGATCTGATGATTTTTTTTAAGTTTTGAGGAACGCTAATACATCAATTATTTTTAGTTATAAATTTTGATTTCATATGAAATTAAATGTGAAATACTGTTATTTTACTTAATTTTTCAAGCAAATATCTGAGAACTTACGCAGCTCATGTCTCTGGAAGTTGTTCTATACCACATGTATAGCACTCATCAGTTCAGCACTTAGCTGAAGAACTGGTTGTTTAAATGTTCATTTATACTGCTTCCTGGGAAGAGAGAGAGATTGTCCCTCTACTGGTTCACTCCCTGAATTCCTGCAACAAATTGGTGTGGGCTAGGCCGAAGCTAGGAGCCAGTAACCCAGTCTGGGTCTCATGTGTTGGTGGCAGGGACCCAGCCGACAGTGATCCCTTGCTGTTTCTGAGGGCACAAAGCAGCAGGAAGCTGGGATCAGGAGGGAGTCTTAGAACTGGACCCGCAGACTGTGATATGGGGTGCAGGTGTCCCAGGTGGTGACCTAACCACTACACCACGCTGGACCCCTGAGTGCTGTTTACTGATAAAGAACGTGGGATGCACCACTTTGGCAGGTACAGTTCCCTTTGATGCTAAGTTTCAAACTAAACACAGATGCTTTACCAACATTTTTAAATGTGTCATTACAGATAGAGGACCCATTCTTGGTATGGGAAAGACATTTGGGATACAGTTATTCTAACATTCTCCTGGAAGGGTTTGGAAAAGGCATTCTTTATTAAAAAGTGGAGCTAAGAGTCTTAGTCCACTTAGAAGAGTGGATTTAAAAGTATCTCCCTGATTTTTCACACAGAAAATTTTATTTGTTTATTTGTTAGGACAGAGCATCAGAGAGAGTGGAAGAGAGACGGAGTGAGAACTTTCACATGCTGGTTCACTTCCAAATGGCTGTAACAGCCTGGGCAGGGGCAGGCCAAAGCCAGGTATCAGGAACTGCATCTGGGTCTCCTACAGGGGTGGCAGAGGCTCAAATACTCGAGCCCTTGTCTGCTGCTTCCCAGGATGTGCTAATTAGTAGAAAGTTGGATTGAAAGTGGAGCAGCTGGGACTTGAACCCCCACTCTGTTAAGAGAAGCCAGTGTCAAAAATGTGACTTAATGACTTGAGGGTGTTGAAAATAGAGTGGAAGCTACTGCAGCAAGGTGTTTTGCTGCCTGCTTTCGGTAAAAACAAACTAAACAGTGGCTTAACCCACTGTGGCTTGCAACACTGGCCCCAGTTTCCTAGTTTTTATTTTTTAAACATCTTTCCCGTCTCAGGTTTATTTGTGCAGACAACACAGGAGGACACTAACCCATGCAGACCGCAGCTCAGGGGCCCTAACATTCCTTTTGTCCTTGTGTTGGCTGACACAGGCTGTTACTGTGCAGCCTTCTTAGGGGAATGGACACTTTTCAGAGTCAGACCTGGGGCTGCAGGTGCAGGTGTGCTACAGCCTGGGCATGCTTCTTGGCCTGGGGCTTGGTTTGGACCTGAGCCTTGGCCTTGGCCTTGCCCTTGAGTTGAGGCCTAGTCCTGGCCTTTGCCTTGGTCAAGAGCATGCTTCCCACACTTGGGGTGGGTGATGTAAACATGCTGAGTGAGCTTGCAGCTGAGACCCTTTGGATCGAGCTCTTAACTTAGGCTTGACAAGGGCCTTGGGAGTCTCAGCACCTGCACCAGTAGCCTTGGCACTGCTGGCCTGCATCTTCTTCAGGCCTTTCTTCTTGTACTTTTTTTTTTTAACTTTTATTTAATAAATACAAATTTCCAAAGTACAGCTTTTGGATTACAGTGGCTTCTTCCCCTCCATAACTTCCCTCCCACCTGCAACCCTCCCATCTCCCACTCCCATTCCATTCACATCAAGATTCATTTTCATTTATCTTTGTATACAGAAGATCAATTTAGTATATATTAAGTAAAGATTTCAACAGTTTGCCCCCACACAGAAACACAAAGTGTACATCCTATGAGGCGATAGATAGGTCTGGGCCTCTTAACTTACAAGGCCTAAAGCCCACCAGGTTATTATCAAGCCCTTTCTGTCAGGTTCTATTTGCCTCTCAATCAGAAAACTTAATTGTAGCTTAGACAGCACCTTTCTTAGCTCCTCTAATAATGACTCTGTCCTTTGTTCTAGACCCTGTCTAGCGCACTTGGGCCTCATTTCTTTGTAATTGTAACCTCTACTCTACCACCAATGGCTCTACTCCCAACCTGTGTGTACTGATGGTCCTCTTCCCCACTTAATGCTGTATAATTGTTCAAAATTTCTCTACAGACAAACCCCTCTACCTACAAAAGATGAGTGACTTTTCTCCCAGTCTTGGCTGGAATCAGCTTTCTGGTCTGTTGGGTGTTCCCCAATAAACCCTTTCCCTTAAAAAAAAATGGAGGTGCCTTTGAAGGGAGGAGAGAACTTCCACTTTGACTATGACCTTGTCTAAATATGATAA
This sequence comes from Lepus europaeus, assembly GCF_033115175.1. Taxonomy (NCBI): domain Eukaryota; kingdom Metazoa; phylum Chordata; class Mammalia; order Lagomorpha; family Leporidae; genus Lepus; species Lepus europaeus. The sequence continues at coordinate 157,183,847 of NC_084830.1, read as the reverse complement.
GAGTCGGCAAATTTGGATGGCTTCCATAGCCTTGGCAACTCATGAGGACAGCCTAGGGTGGTTACTGTCACCATAAACTAGAGTGTCAATTTGTTGGGTCAACAACAGAAGTCACTGTGCACTTGCTCCTCATGTGGGATCTCTGTCCTTAATGTGCTGTACATTGTGATTTAACGCTATAACTAGTACTCCAACAGTATGTTTCACTTTGTGTTTCTATGTGGGTGCAAACTGTTGAAATCTTTACTTAATATATACTAAACTGATCTTCTGTATGTAAAGAGAATTGAAAATGAATCTTGATGTGAATGGAAGGGGAGAGGGAGCAGGAAAGGGGAGAGTTGCGGGTGGGAGGGAAGTTTGGTGGGGGGGGAAGCCATTGTAATCCGTAAGCTGTACTTTGGAAATTTATATTCATTAAATAAAAGTTAAAAAAACAAACAAACAAACAACAAAAAAGAAACAAAGTGTAAAGTACTGTTTGAGTACTAGTTATAGTGTTAATTCGTACTTCTTGAGAACACATGTTTCTCAGCATCTCTTAAGAGATTTGGGTCTTTGTGATTGGGGTTTCTTGATGCCGTTTCTGGGACTGGTTGTGCGTGGTGTGGTTACTGGACTTGGCCATGTCTACATTGTAACCCCCAGCTCCTGAAGCACCTGGGACCAGAAGAAGATACCTAATTTTTAAGTAAGATTTATTTATTTATTTTTATTTACTTGAAAGGCAGAGAGAAGGGATGGGTGGTGTGGGAGAGAGAGCGGGAAATCTGTCTGCTGGTTCACTCCCTAAATGTCTGTGAATAGCTGGGACTGGGCCAGGGAAAAGCTGGGGACTCGGTCCTCATCTTCTGTGTAGTTGAAAGGGACCCCGTTACGTGAGCCTTCACCCTGGTTTCCAGACGTGCATTAACAGGGAGCTGGAATTGGAAGTGGAGCCAGGGCCTGGAGCCAGGCACTCTGATGTGGAGTGTGGGCATCCCAAGTAGCATCTTTGCACCAAATGTCTGCTCCAGAGTTCCCTGTTTGCTGTGTAATCATTGAGTTTTTGTAAAACAAACGAAAAAGCAAAACTCATGACATGTTTTTCTTCTAATTGTTGTCTGTAATTAAAGTATAAAGATAAATCAGGCATACTTTTCAGTGCACATTGGATGAATTTTGGATAATTTCAAATGACATCCATTAGCTGACATTGACACGACGATCTACATGCTTACAGCATGTGCTGTTTGTACCTGCTGTGGATTTGCTGAGGTTCCCTTGAGTGGGAGCAATGGTGTGTCATGCAGTGTTTTAATAAAGCCACAGTGAAATTGTTCATAATGAGTTACTAGTGAAGACTGCAGATACCTGGGCAAATGATGCTTAGATTGAGTTCCTCATGTTTCCCTGCTGTCACATCGAGTATAGTATGAAAAACAAACTTGAATGACTAGATCCTGTGATTAATTTTCTTGGGGATTGTTGAGCCTGATGTTGAAAATACATTGTAAATACTAAACCTTCTTCATTTTCTCTTCTTGAATGTTCTGTGTTAGCTTAGGTGCATACCTAGGGGTATGCACTTTCTCCTTTCTCTTTTTATTTTTACTCATTTAATGTTTTAAAGTTATCTACAAGGGAGTGGTGTTGCTTCCTAGATCATAAAACCTTGACAAAGTACATTGGGAGCATTTGTTTAAACAATCAGTTGAGAATAAAAAAATTAGTAACACATAAGGACAGGCATTTGGCAGAGAGGTTAAGTCACTTATTGGGACTCCAGCCTGTTTTGGAGTGCCTGGGTTTGAGTGCCAGTTCTTCAGCTTCGAGGCCAACGTCGTGCTGTTGCAAATACTGGGAGGCAGCAATGATAGCTTAAGTACTTGGGTCTCTGCCACCCATGTGGGAAAAGAGATGTGAATTTTCCTGTCTTCAGCCTGGCCCACTTCTAGCTGTTTCAGACATTTGGGGTATGAGCAAGCAGATAGAAGATCTCTGTCTCTTTCAGTCTACCTTTCAAATGAAATGAAAATAAATTTAAAAATTTGAAAAGCAAAAATCTACTATACATAGATCATAAAAATGTAAGTAGTTAATAAAATATAATGTTCAGTTATTTGGTTCACCTTTTAAAGATTCATTTATTTATTTGAAAGGCAGAATTACAGAAAGAGAAAGACACAGAGAGAGGTCTTCCATCCTCTGATTCACTGCACAAATGTCCAGAACTGCTGAAGCTGGGCCGATCAGAAGCCAGGAGCCAGGAGCTTCTTCCAGGAGCTTCTTTACCCACTACACCATAGCATCGCCCCCTTGTTCATGGTGAAACTACTACTCAAACAGTGCTCTACACTTTGTGTGTCTTTGTGGGTGCAGTCTGTTGAAATCTTTACTTAGTATATACTAAATTGATTTCCTGTATATAAAGATAATTGAAAGTGAATAATGATGAAGAATGGGATGGGAGAGAGAGTGGGAGATGGGATGGTTGCTGGTGGGAGGGAGGTTATGGGAGGAAAAGCTGCTATAATTCAAAAGTTGTACTTTGGAAATTTATATTTATTAAATAAAAGTTTAAAAGAAAAAAATTTATATGAGCTGAATTAAATCAGCTGGGTGTCTTTGTTGTGCTACTGTGTTTTTGTTCATAATGATCTCTGTTTTTCCAATGATAACACATATCATTGATATTTGTAGTTGTTAGAACTGTAAAAGTTATTGGAAAAGGATCATTGATTCTTTACTTAAGGGATCCAAAGAACTCTACTAAGAGACTATTGGGGCTGGTGCTGCGGCTCACTAGGCTAATCCTCCGCCTTGAGGCGCCGGCACACCGGGTTCTAGTCCCAGTCGGGGCACCGATCCTGTCCCGGTTGCCCCTCTTCCAGGCCAGCTCTCTGCTGTGGCCAGGGAGTGCAGTGGAGGATGGTCCAAGTGCTTGGGCCCTGCACCCCATGGGAGACCAGGAGAAGCACCTGGCTCCTGCCATCGGATCAGCGCGGTGCGCCGGCCGCAGCAGCCATTGGAGGGTGAACCAACAGCAAAGGAAGACCTTTCTCTCTGTCTCTCTCTCACTGTCCACTCTGCCTGTCAAAAAAAAAAAAAAAAAAAGACTATTGGAACTCATAGAAGAGTTTGGAAAAGTAGCAGGATATAAAATCAGTGGAAAAAAATCAACAGTCTTTGTATACACAGGCAATGCTACGGTTGAGGAAGAACTTCTAAGATCAATCCCATTCACAATAGCTACAAAAACAGTCAAATACTTTGGAATAAACTTAACCAAGGACGTTAAAGATCTCTACGATGAAAACTACAAAACCTTAGAGAAAGAAATAGAAGAGGATACCAAATTTTCCATGAAATCTTCCATGCTCATGGATTGGAAGAATCAACATCATCAAAATGTCCATTCTCCCAAAAGCAATTTATAGATTCAATGTGATATCAATCAAGATACCAAAGACATTCTTCTCAGATGTAGAAAAAATGATGCTGAAATTCATATGGAGATGCAGGAGATCTCGAATAGCTAAAGCAATTTTGTACAACAAAAACAAAGCCAGAGGCATCACAATACCAGATTTCAGGACATACTACAGGGCAGTTGTAATCAAAACAGCATGGTACTGGTACAGAAACAGATGGATGGACCAATGGAACAGAATAGAAACACCAGAAATCAACCCAAATATCTACAGCCAACTCATATTTGATCAAGGATCTAAATCCAATCCCTGGAACAAGGACAGTCTGTTCAATAAATGGTGCTGGGAAAACTGTATTTCCACGTGCAGAAGCTTGAAGCAAGACTCCTACCTATCACCTTACACAAAAATCCACTCAACATGGATTAAAGACCTAAATCTATGACCTGACACCATCAAATTATTAGAGAACATTGGAGAAACCCTGCAAGATATAGGTACCGGCAAAGACTTCTTGGAAAAGACCCCAAGAGCACAGGCAGTCAAAACCAAAATTAACTATTGGGATTGCATCAAATTGGGAAGTTTCTGTACTGCAAAAGAAACAGGAAAGTGAAGAGGCAACCGACAGAATGGGGAAAAATATTTGCAAACTACGCAACAGATAAAGGGTTAATAACCAGAATCTACAAAGAGATCAAGAAACTCCACAACAACAAAACAAACAACCCACTTAAGAGATGGGCCAAGGACCTCAATAGACATTTTTCAAAAGAGGAAATCCAAATGGCCAACAGACACATGAAAAAATGTTCAAGATCACTAGCAATCAGGGAAATGCAAATCAAAACCACAATGAGATTTTACGTCACCCCAGTGAGAATGGCTCACATTCAGAAATCCACCAACAGCAGATGCTGGCGAGGATGTGGGGAAAAAGGGACACTAACCCACTGTTGGTGGGAATGCAAACTGGTTAAGCCACTATGGAATTCAGTCTGGAGATTCCTCAGAAACCTGAATATAACCCTATCATTCAACCCAGCCACCCCACTCCTTGGAATTTACCCAAAGGAAATTAAATTGGCAAACAAAAAAGTGGTCTGCACCTTAATGTTTATTGCTGGTCAATTCACAATAGCTAAGACCTGGAATCAACCTAAATGCCCATCAACAGTAGACTGGATAAAGAAATTATGGGACATGTACTCTATAGAATACTATACAGCAGTAAAAAACAATGAAATCCGGTCATTTGAAACAAAATGGAGGAACCTGGAAAACATCATGCTGAGTGAATTAAGCCAGTCCCAAAGGGACAAATATCCTATGTTCTCCCTAATTGGTTACAACTAACCTAGCACCAAAAAGGAAACCTGTTAAAGTGAAATGGCACTATGAGAAACGGTGACTTGATCAGCCCTTGCCCTGACTGTTGATGAACAACTTAATACGTTATCCCTCTTAGTATTTTTTTTTGTCTTTTCTACTTAATACTATTGGTTTAATTCTGTAGTTAATACACAGTTATTCTTAAGTGTTGAAATTTAACTGAAAAGTGATCCCTGTTAAATATAAGAGTGGGAATAAGAGAGGGAAGAGATGTACAATTTGGGACATGCTCAAGCTGATTTTCCCCAAATGGTAGAGTTAGAAACATACCAGGGGATTTCAATTCAATCCCATCAAGGTTGCATGTACCAATGCCATGTCACTAGTCCATTTGATCAATTTCTGTTCACAATTGGTCATAATGATAGGACTAAGAATCAAAGGGATCACATAAATAAGACTAGTGTCTGAAAATACTAACCGATAGAACAAAAAAGGGAGAGAACGATCCAACATGGGAAGCGGGATACACAGCAGACTCATAGAGTGGCAGATGTCCTAAACAGCACTCTGGCCTCAGAATCAGCCCTTCAGGCATTCGGATCTGGCTGAAAAGCCCATGAGAGTATTTTGGGCATGGAAAGCCAAGACACTCTGGCAAAAAAAAAAAAAAAATGACCTAAATGAAAGATCTCCATGAGTGAGATCCCAGTGGAAAGAACAGGTCATCAAAGAAGGAGTTACCTTTCTCTGAAGGGAGGAGTGAACCTCCACTTTGACTATGACCTTGTCTAAATATGATCAGAGTTGGTGAACTCAAAAGGCTTCCATAGCTTTGGCAATTCATGACAAGAGCCTAGGGGGATTACTGATGCCATAAACAAGAGTGTCAATTTGTTAAGTCAACAACAGGAGTCACTGTGTACTTACTCCTCATGTGGGATCTCTGTCCTTAATATGCTGTACATTGTGATTTAATGCTATAACTAGTACTCCAACAGTATTTTTCACTTTGTGTTTCTATGTGGGTGCAAGCTGTTGAAATCTTTACTTAATACATACTAAACTGATCTTCTGTATATAAAGAGAATTGAAAATGAATCTTGATGTGAATGGAAGGGGAGAGGGAACGGGAAAGGGGAGGGTTGCGGGTGGGAGGGAAGTTATGGGGGGGAAGCCATTGTAATCCATAAGCTGTACTTTGGAAATTTATATTCATTAAATAGAAGTTAAAAAAATGATTAAACAAAGAAAAAAAAAAGGAAAAGGATCATTGAAAGTTAAGTATATTTCAGTGCAAAAGTGTTTTCATAATATGCATTTTCCACAAACTTTTCAAAGATCCCTCACATAAATAGATTTCAGATTTTTTGCACCAAAATTAATCTTTGTCCATGTATTTTTTTGAGGTACTCTTGTCAACCAATTTCTGCATTTTATTCTTTTCAAAATTATTTTAGTTATTTGCTTTCCAGATAAATTTTAGTATTTTTTTATTTTTACAAAAAAATCTTCCTGAGGTTTTGAAAGGAATTATATTAAACCTGTAGTAGTTTGGGGAGAACTGAACAGTCGTGAGTCTTTGAATCCATGAACACAGACGTCTATTTATTTATTTATTTTTATTATTTATTTTGACAGGCAGAGTTAGAGACAAAGATCTTCCTTTTCTATTGGTTCACTCCCCAAATGGTTGCTATGGCCAGCGCACGGCACTGATCTGAAGCCAGGAGCCGGGTGCTTCTCCTGGTCTCCCATGCGGGTGCAGGGCCCAAGCACTTGGGCCATCCTCCACTGCACTCCTGGGCCATAGCAGAAAGCTGGAGTGGAAGAGGGGCAACTGGGACAGAATCCGCGCCCTGACCGGGACTAGAACCCAGGGTGCTGGCACCGCAGGTGGAGGATTAGCCAAGTGAGCCGTGGCGCTGGCCACAGACGTCTATTTATTTAGGTAATAATTAGATTTTATGTCATGAGTATTTTATAGTTTTCAGCATATAAGTTTTGCACATGTTTTGTGAGTTTTTTAGCCTGTATTTTGAGTGGTTGCAAATAGTACATTATTTTTAATTTTTAATCTACCTTCTTGTTTTATAGAGATAGAATTATCTTGTATCTTGTGACCTTGCTAAACTCACTTATTCTAGTAGTTTTTGGTTTATATTTGTACTTATATGTATATTCCTTACGATTTTCTGTGTAGATGATGTCATTTGCAAATGAAGCGTGTTTTGTTTCCTCATTTCTGTGTGTCTGTTTTTATTGCATTATTTTAGTGATTAGAACCTCCAGGTTAGTGTTCAATAAGAGTGATCAGTGCAGAAATCCTTTTATTTCACCTTATTTCAGGGAGAATGCATTCATTCTGTCACCATTAAATAAAACATCAGCTGTAGGTATGTTTTGTTAGGTGTTATTTACCAATTTTAAATAATTCTTTCTATGTTTCTGGGACTTTTTTTTCTTGATCGTGAATGGGCATTCAGTGCTAGGTTGTTGTATAAACTGATATTAATTTATTGTTTTCTTTATTTTTTAAAGATTTATTTATTTGAAAGAGTTACAGAGGCAGAGGTGGAGAGGAAGAGATCTTCCGTCTGCTGGTTCACTCCCCAGATGGCCACAAAGGCCAGACCTGGGTTGATCTGAAGCCAGGATACTGGAACTTCTTACAGGATACAGGAACTTCTCCCATGTGGGTGCAGGGGCCCAAGGGCTTGGGTGGTAATTTACTGCTTTCCCAGGCCATAGCAGAGAGCTGGAATGGAAGTGGAGTAGCCAGACTCAAACCAGTGCCAGTATGGGATGCAGGTGGCACTTTACCTCCTAGGTCACACTGCCAGCTCCTGTTATTTTCTTCTTTAGCTTAGTAATATGGTTCATTTAAGGAGCCCCAAATCTCTATAAATACCATTTGGTCATGATGTGTAATTAATTTTATATATAGCTGAGTTCTATTTGTCAATACGTTGTTAAAGATTTTTGTGTTTATAGTCATAGTACAGCCATTGGTTTGTAGTTTCCGTCCTTCCGTCTGTCTGTCCATCCGTCCGTCCTTCCATCCACGACTGATTTTGGTATCAGAATGATAACTAGCTTCGTAAAATGAATGGGGAGTTGTTTCCTACTCTTCTGTTTTCTAGAAAAGGTTGTGAGGAGTTTATATTAATTCTTCTTTGAATGTGTGATGGACTTCTTGAGCCTGGAGATGTATCTTTTTTGGAAAATTTTTAAATTGCTGTTACAATTTGCTTGATGTTTATATGATTTTTCAGATGATCTGTTTCATGTCAAATAAGGAGAAGTTTTTCAAGGAGCTGATTGATTTGCTCAAAGTTGCCATATGGCTGGCGCCATGGCTGAATAGACTAAGCCTCCGCCTGCGGTGCCGGCACACCGGGTTCTAGTCCCGGTCGGGGCACTGGATTCTGTCCCAGTTGCCTCTCTTCGAGGCCAGCTCTCTGCTATGGCCTGGGAGTGCAGTGGCACCTGGCTCCTGCCTTCGCATCAGTGCAGTGTGCTGGCCGCAGCGCGCTGGCCACGGTGGCCATTGGAGGGTGAACCAACGGAAAAGGAAGACCTTTCTCTCTGTCTCTCTCTCTCTCACTGTCCACTCTGCCTGTCCAAAAAAAAAAAAAAAAAGTTGCCATATGTATGTCTGTAGAGCTTTCATAATGTCCCTTGACTGTTGTCTAGATACCCCTGGACCTTTGGTGGTTTCTCAAAGTTCATTCACGGTGTTGGGAATTATGTCTTCTCTTTTGTTTTCTGTGTCAGTCTTTTTAGAGACTTTAAATTGTATTGTTCTCTTTAAAAGACTGTCTGTTTCTTAATTGATTTCCTATATTATTGTTTTTTATTTCCTCGATTTCTGCTTTTATATTTTATTATTAACTTCTCCCTCTTTGGTTTATTGTTTTTTTTTTTTTTTTTTTTTTTTTGTAGATTCTTGAGATAGAAGCTTAGATGGCCGATTTTGGACTTTTCTTTTCATAGAAGTGTGTAGTGTTACAAAACTTGACTCCAGCATTGCTTTAGCAGTGTCCCATATAAACTGACATGTTGTATTTTCTTTTTAATTCAATTCAGTATATTTTTTTTTACTTCTCTTGGGGCTTGCTCTTCCCCCAAGGATCATTTGGAGGTATGTTGTTTTAAACATTTCTAACTTTTGGAAATTTTAATGTTCTCATATGTTACTGATTGATAATTTGATTCCACTGAGGTCACAGACCACATTATGTTATGGTTTCAATTTTGATAAATTAGTGGAGGTTTACTTTATAACCAAGATATGGATATAAGATATGGGTGTCTTGTTGTATGTTTCATGGACACTTGAAAGGAATGTGCATTCTGCCATAGCATAGAGTGTTCCATAGATTTTCGTTAGATCCTGTTGGTTATTGATGGTGTTGAGTGCGTCTGTACCCTTGCTGATTTTCTATCTAGTTGTCACATCCGTTTTGATAGCGGGCTGTTGAAGTCTCGAGGGATGTAGACATCTCCAACTGTTTGTGTAGTTTTTTTCTGTTTTTCCTTGCAGCCATATTAGTTTTTCTTTAATTTAGAGCTCTGTTTTTGGTGCAACCACATTAGGATTACTGTATCGTCTTGATGAAGTGTTATTTCTGTTATTATATAGTACTCCTCTCTCTCTCTCTCTCTCTCTCTCTCTCTCTCTCTCTCTGTCATGCTAATGTGAACAAGGAGGCTTCAAAAAGTTGAAGAAAAGTAGAATTTAGGGGCCGGCGCCATGGCTCACTTGGTTAATCCTCCACCTGTGGCTCCGGAATCCCATATGGGCACTGGGTTCTAGTCCCAGTTGCTCCTCTTCCAGTCCAGCTCTCTGCTGTGGCTCGGAAGTGCAGTAGAGGATGGCCCAGGTGCTTGGGCCCCTGCACCTGCATGGGAGACCAGGAAGAAGCACTTGGCTCCTGGCTTCAGATCGGCGCAGCTCCGACTGTGCTGGCCATTTGGGGAGTGAACCAACAAAAGGAAGACCTTTCTGTCTCTCTCTCTCTCTTTAAAAAAAAAAATAGAATTTAAAAATAATGTGCGTTTTCATAAACTTCTGAAGCTCCCTTGTGTGTGTGCATGTGTGAGTGTGTGTATATTAAATCTTCCTCATGTATTATTATTATAGCTCTTCTTGCTTTTCTGGTTGTTCGCAAAGTATATCTTCTTCCATATTTCCCTATCTGTATAATTATATATATATATATATTTTTTTTTTGACAGGCAGAGTAGACAGTGAGAGAGAGAGATAGAGAGAAAGGTCTTCCTTTTCCATTGGTTCACACCACAATGGCCACTGCAGCCGGCACATTGTACTGATCCGAAGCCAGGAGCCAGGTGCTTCTCCTGGTCTCCCATGCGGGTGCAGGGCCCAAGGACCTGGGCCATCCTCCACTGCCCTCCCAGGCCACAGCAGAGAGCTGGCCTGGAAGAGGAGCAACCGGGACAGAATCTGGCGCCCCAACGGGGACTAGATCCAGGTGTGCCGGCGCCGCAGGCGGAGGATTAGCCTATTGAACCACGGTGCTGGCCTGTATAATTATATTTTAAGTCATTTTCTTATAGAGAGTATGCAGTCATCAATTTTGTTAGTTTATTCTATTTTAATTGGTATATTTAGATCATTTTCACTAGATTAATTATTGTTATGTTAAGACTTAAGAGTGCTGTGTTTTTGTTTTCTTTGTTATTTTCCAGTTTTAGTTTTTCTCAGTTTTGGTAGGTTATTTGGACATTTTTAGAATTGCATTTTTATATATTTATAGTGTTTTTTATGTGTGTGTCTTTATATAGATTTTCTGTAGTTCTAAAATTACAAATACAAGCCTTACCATAGTCTACTTGTGTTTGAAGTATAGAAAACTATAGAAGCACATATGTACTTCTTTGTGTTTTTTTTTAAAGATTTACTTATTTATTTGTAAGTCAGAATTAGAGAGAGAGAGCATCTTCTGTCCAGTGGTTCACTCCCTAGGCCCAAAACAGGAGCCGGGAGCCAGGAGCTGCTTCTAGATCTCTCGTGTGGGTAAGGGGCCCAAGCACTTGCATCCTCTGCTGCGTTCTCAGGTGCATTAGCAGGGAGCTGAGTCAGAAGTGGGGCATCGGGGACATGAACTTGTGCCCATATGGGCTATGGGGCTGCAGATGGCTGTGTAACCTGAGAAGCCACAGTGCTGGTGCTGCAAATACTGACTTCTAAAAAAAATCTAATTTATGATAATATGATTAAAAATTGGTTATTATTCATCTTTTTTGTATATAATTCAGTCAAGGGAATATCTTTTACTAACAGTTTCATCTCTATGATTTAAAACTTTTACATTAAGATTGGTATTTCCATGTGTTGATACATTTCTCATTTGCAGAAAGGAGTGAGACTACCCAAGTGGAAAAATGAAGAGGTAATTTAATTTGATGGCTCATACAAGAGGAAAAATTAATGTGTAATATATGCAAGTCACTGTGAAGGGGACGTCTGAGTCAGACATTCTGGAAGTTAGGTGTGCTAAGGAAAGTGTGAACCGGAACAATAATTCTCTAGCAAAGTTTGTCACTGTTTATTAGAGGCCTTGTGAACCCTTTGTCTGAGTAATTCCACTACCATAAATCATCCTAAGGAAATAATCTTAGAAGCATAGAAAGCTTTAAATAAAATAGTATGAGCCAAAGTATCCAAAAAGTTTCCTGCTGTGTTTTCTCTGCTTATTCTTCATTTTTCAAATGTTCCGCATTATCTTTCCCTTATATTTTCTTACATTAGATAACTAAAAACTGTTAGTTCTTAATTTCTAGACAACCCTGATATATATTATAAAGAGCACATGTTCAAGTGGAACATTTAATTGATTTATACTAACAGACTAGTCAGGTAAGGGTTAAATATTCTTCTTATTTGTCCTTGTTACTCCTCAGCCAGAAAATTCTTTTTATTTTTCCTTGTTCTCTGACCGAAAAGTTTCCCATGTTTTAGAAAGCAGGAACTAGAAGAGCAGCTGGCACCAGAGAGGCTCTGTGTATGAAATGCAAGGGCACCTGCTGTGGGAATCCTGAGGTTTTGGTTCCATTTCCAGCTTTGTTCCTTACCTTGAACCAGTCTCTTCATCCCTCCTGGATGCATTTTCTTTCTGTTAGTTGAAGCCTATGATGTTTCCATTTTTTCTTGGTCAAAACCAGTTCCTCACCAACAGTTTCTGATTCCAATCTCATAAAACAAATAACATTCTTTCTCCTAACACGGACAAACTTTGGGTGTGTTGTGGGGTTTAAAAAAAGTAGTTAGTAGTTTCTTCCTACTCAGCTGATGTATTTTAGGAGGCAAATGAGTTACTCTGACCATTCAAAACCTTGTAATATTAACTAGTGAAATGGTTAGCTCAGAAGTTCCTTTAACTTACCCTTTTATATTTTATTTTTGGACAGGCAGAGTTAGACAGTTAGAGAGAGAGAGAGAGACAGAGAGAAAGGTCTTCTTTCCATTGGTTCACCCCCCCAAATGGCTGCTGCACCGATTCGAAGCCAGGAGCCAGGTGCTTCCTCCTGGTCTCCCATGCAGGTGCAGGGCCCAAGCACTTGGGCCATCCTCCACTGCACTCCCGGGCCACAGCAGAGAGCTGGACTGGAAGAGGAACAACCAGGACAGAACCGGCACCCCAACCAGGACTAGAACCCCGGGGGACTGGCGCTGCAGGTGGAGGATTAGCCTAGTGAGCCGCGGCGCCAGCCAAACTTACCCTTTAATTTAAGAAATGTTTTCCTGGCTCAGAATTCCATGCTATACACTAAAGCATATGAAATACTATAAGGACACAAAAATTTAAAAGAAATTATTGCACATTTAGTTAATCTTGGTGAAAGTCCTCACATTCGACAAGTAAGAAAATTTAAGAATAAATTACTGCATGTGAGTATTGAGGTATTTTTAAATGTTATAAAAAAACCTAAAAACAGCACATCAGTTTCAGACTCTGAGGGAGAAATTTCATGTTTGACTTAACAGAAAAGGAGATAAAATGTTAAAATATTTTCTTAAAAGGGAATGCAATTTCTAAAGATGTGAATGTTTTCTTTAAACTACTATTTCAGTCATAATTTCTATGAAGTGCTGTCATTTTACATGTTCTCTTAGAGATAGGAAAAATGAGTTTGCTGATATGGTGTGAATGTCCCAGAAGGAATAATAATAGACACAGAGTCATTCCAGGAAAAGTCTGGAATCCAAATGCTGTGCTCCTCCAGTGTGGTGACAACAGAGGGCAAGGAGGCTCAGATAACCTCAGAAGCTGAGAAGACTTCTCGCCACTCAGTCAGCAACCACGGTTCTTTGGGAGAAGCCTGTTTGTAAAACTAGCCAGCTGTGGGGACAGTGGTATTTGGCAGAGGGACAGGCCTCTCACCCACTCTCTGCTTCCCTTTGCCCTGACCATGGTGCTGATTCTGTAGGAAGGACCTTAACCTCATTGCAGCATCGCAAATTGGAAGGCTCTGTCCCCGGCCATGCCCCAGCATCGGTAGAAGTAGGAGTCTTGTACTCGGTTTCTAGCGGAGACAGACCAGAATGGATGATAGGAATTCCTATGAATTCCTACTATTTTTTTCTTAAACGTGGAGCTGGTGAGTTACTGGAGAAACCGTGGGGATGTATGAGTAGAGTCTTTTCACCTACTTTTTTAAGAATACCTGCTTTGAAGCAGTGTGCTGTGTACTGGGGGAGCATGCTTAAAACAAACTCTTTTTGATCCAGTCACAGAAGAATGCTTCAAATTTAAAAAGAAAGCAGTGGGTCACCTTTCATGGAGTTGACATGGATGATGAATATTTGATCCAAGAAGTGCAAAGTGTCTGGACGAAAATGATGATCTAGTCAGTGGGATTGAGAGAAGGGTGCTCAGAGAGTTCCTTGCTGCACATCTGTACGGGTACCCTCAGCCAAAGAGAACCCCTGTGAGGTCAAAACTCAGGGGCTGATAGTGACAGGCAACTTCATGCTGCTTCTTAGATTTATTAAATATGAGTGTGAGAGGGTCACACACTGTGGAGTTACCTGCACAACACCTCCAACCCAGACCCTCAATCGCAACTCTAAAAACAAAGGGAAACCTTCCCATTGTCAAGGATGTGATGTTACTCATGGAAATAAGAAGGAGGGTTAAGAATAGGAGATGAGAGTTATTGTACTATAGCACCTCTGCAGGTTCTTAGTCATTTGCAGGGACTTTTTTTTCTTACACTTACGGAATATTATTTAGAGAATGAAGTTGTGTTCTAATTGTAAATAATACCAAGAAGGAATTGAATCTAGTTAATTCATTCATCTGCCTCTCTCCTCTATTTTTCCCCCGTTGCTCTTTTTCCAAACACTTTTTCTGACTTCTTGAAATAAGTAAAGTAAGACAGTCTGATTTCTGGGTATGAATGCCAGTAGAGAGCTGGTTGCTTTCAGGGTGTTGAATATGGCTGTCGCCTCATGCCTTGCTTGGACAGGTGTCCAATGTGAGTGGACTTCACAATGGCTCCTTCATACCTCACTTGCCAAATCTACTTTGAACTTGTTTTTCACAAAAATTGTCAAGCCTTCCACTACAGGAGAACAAAGATGACACTCATTGCCTATTGTGCAAGTGTCCATTATTTTCGTGGAAAATGTGGAATGGAATTTTCCACTTTTCATTAACAACAGCCTACTGTGGGGTAAAATTTAAACAGGTTGAAACCTCTGTTATCCTTTATCATTGAGTAGTCTCTGAAAAGCTCTGAAACAGATAAGAATGTTTATGGAATATTTGGCATGTCTGGTTGAAACTGACTCTCTTATGTATATGTGTGTATAAACACACAAATAAAATACCTGTCTGTCCTTTTATTCTGCAAGGAGCATACCTAGTTTTATCACATTCACTTCTTTACACGGACTTGTAAACTCACACCATGTGATAAATGGAGCTTTTCTTGCCTAGAGAACATTGATTTCCTAGAAGTGAAAGTTTAAAAATAAACAAATTGAAAAACATATGCTGACAAGAGCCTGTGGGAGTCTCTAATGACCAACCATTGAGTTAACACAAAGTGTACATTGTTGTTTTAATTTTTAATTTTCATAAGAAGTAGCTTTTAGATATTCTTTAAAACTCCTGTCATCCATACTTCTTTTTTTTTATGAAGGAAATGATAAATTCACTCTTATTTTAGAATAAATGCTTGCATACCAAAGCTAAAATGCATTAACGCATTTTGATTAACTGTTTATAAAAGTGTTTAAAAGTCTGTCACAGGCATGGCCTGATGTTTGATCCATACCCATGGTGCAAACTGGACTGGTCTTTGTCAGCTCGGACTGTGTTCAGCTGCAGACTATAGAAAACCTGAGTAACAGCAGCTTAGACTTACGGTGGTTGTTTTTCTCATGGAACGGCAAGTCCCTGGGCAGCCAGTGCAGGGCTAAGAGAACAGGTCCACAGTAGGGATGCAGAATCTGATGCCCTCCTATTTCTTGTCCATGTTGTATGTCTCTTCCCTTCCGGTGGCAGGATCCATGCTGCGCCTCCACGTGTTGCATCAGATTCTAGGCAGGAAAAACAAAAAACAAAAGACTAAAAACCTTCCAGCTGAGCTCTCTGTGAAGTAGTCCCCGTCCACTCCCTGGCCCCAGTTGCATCCCATGACCTGATGGAGTCTGGGAAGGAAAGGCTGTTCCACTTTCTGTCCTCAAGGAAGGAAAAGCAGCTGTGAAAGCCTGGCATGGGGGTAATTCAGTGCCTGCTGTTGTGTTCATTCCAGCTTCTGTGAGTGCTCCCTCCAGGCTACAGAGAGAGAACAGGAGCAATCTCCTTTCTGAGTGATTTGCTGTGGATGAAGATAAGCCTATTGTTATCTTTGAGAATGTGTCCAGAAGCCTTGGAAAATTTAAAATAAGGGTATGCTTCCCCAAATAGTAGGTCACAACTGCACTTTTTTGAAAATTTTTATGTATTTCCTTGGAAGGTGGAGTATCAGAGAGAGAAAGAGAGAGTTCTTTCAACTACTGCTTCACTGGCCAAATGCCCACAGTAGCCAGAGAAAGGCAAGGACAAAGTTAGAAGCCAAGAACTGCATTCCTGGATCTCTCAAGTGGCGTGGACCCAACTACCTGAACCATTGCCTGCTGCCTCCCAGCTTGTAAACTGTCCTGACGGTGGAGGTGGAGCTCAGACCGAGGCACTCTGATCCGGGCTGCAGACATCCCGAGTGGTGGCTTCATTGCTGCACCACAGTGCACTGCCCCTTTAACTGCCCTTTTTTGGGGTACGTCACTTTATATTTAATGTAGTAAATTTAAATACACTTTTTAAGACATTTTATGGTGTGTATTGATACAACTCACATTAAAATTTTATTCTGTTTTTGATGAAATATGTCTAGAATACATTTACTTAGGTTGCAAAACACGTGTTTCAGTGAGCATAATTCCTAACATATGGGCAGTGGTTTTCCGTGTGAAAACCCTTACGGTTCACCACAATGGGAAATGTGTTTGGCGAGCTTCATCAACTTAGTTTGATCATCCTACATAGAAGGGCAATTCCTCTAACAAGCCCAGTTCTTTATCATGAGAGACAGCAGCGGTCAATTATTGCACTGACATGATGGGCACTGTTTATAAAGCATGGGGAGTACAGTCTGTTTTGACAGTTGGTTACCTATTGTATTTTTAAAAGTGGTTTTCTTTTTATTTTTAACTGATAACAATTTTACGTGTTGAAAGTGGACATTTAGCCTACCAGGTAATACACCGGAGTCCCACATCAGAGTGCCCGTGTTGAGTTCATGGTTCCAGCTCCCAAGCCCAGCTTCCTGCCAGTGCAGATCCTGGGAGGCAGTGGAAGTGGCCTAGGGCATCTGCCACCCACAGAGGAGACCTGGACTGGGTTCCAGACTCTTGACACTGGCCGGAGTTCATCCCCAACCGTTGCAGGCATTTGGGGAGTGAACCAGTACATGGGGGGAGTCACCTAGTATCCCTCCTTTCCTCTCCCTCCTTCCCTCTTTAGTCTCTGCCTTTCAAATAAAGTTTGAATCTTAGGGAAAAAAGTACCTGTTTGTGGGGAGCCATACGATACTTTAAATCATATATGCTGTTAGATGCTGGAATCAGAGTAAATGGACCAACAGCTACTAGGGAGAATGCATGACAATTGATTATTGACTATTTTTGACTATTTTTAAAAAGCCCGATCTGAAGTGTTAAATATGGCAGTTTGACCTTGGGTCCATTTGGGCAGTAATTACTGTCTGATGGAAGAATCGATGTAAGCTGTTTCTCTTTCACAGTTTCAAAGTTGTGTCCTTTTGTATTTGTTTACAGAAACAACTGGACAGCCAAACAGTGGGTTTATAACGCAGGCAGGTGCTGCTGGCTGCCTCCTCACTGTCTTCCCTCCTCCTCCTCCTTTCACACCAGAATCCCACTTCAGTTTGAGGCACTGATGTGCCCATGAAATTACTACACTTCTTTGCCTCTGTTAGGAATTTTGACCCAGTCAGGCTAGAGATGCATTGGTCCCGCCATTGGTGGAGCTTCCGGAAGGTTTTTAAATGGTGGGCTTTGGCAGTCTACACCTTTCCTCCTTCTCCTTTCTCCCCTTTCTGTGGCGTAGGCTGCTCGTGAGGCCGCAGGATGAAGCCACCCACAGGGAGGGGCAGCATCTGGAGTCCTCATTCCAGACTTGTCACAGTCGTCGCCTCATCCCTGGACTGCTTCAAGTTTGACTTCTCGTTATGCAAAGCCTTCTGTGCTGACAGCAGTATTATTTGGGTTTTATTTTATGTGCAAGTGAACACGGTTTTGAGCTGTTGCAACTTACAGGAGAATGCGTGGATTCTAATGACAGTTGGCCCTCTTCTGATTAAACTGCTGGAGTCTGATTCCGATGCTTCCAGCGGTCGTGCACCAGTCCAGGATGGCTTGGTTGCTGTAGCCATTCCAGCACTAGGAGAGGCCTCCCAGCAGTGGCGTTAGCCTCTCTCTGCATCACCAGACCCCTGTACTTGCAGATCTCTCCTCCAGGAAATCTAGAAAATACTTTAAAAATTTGTTTTGTCTTAGTGGAGCCTTATCCGGAGAACAGCCATCGGCAACACTTCTGTTCGCTCTTTGGATGTTGCTCCCATGTGTGCGGATCATTTTTAGTTTTGAAGCATCAGTGTAAAGACAAACCTGTTACAAAACTATGATCTGATTTATCAACCATTGAATATGTCAAATATGTAACTGTTGCCATGGACTGAGCTAAATTACAGTGCCACGAGAAGTACTAGGTTATCATCTGAATTTAAATATGATGGCTCTATGATTTTACTATAAGACCTGTAACTGAAGTTGGTTTGCAGGGAAAGATGGTGATAATGATTTTGTTACACAAATAAAAATTCTAAAGGTGAAATTGTATATTGATGAGATGGCTTTCTCCAAAGTAACATGTTGGTTGAGAGTAGATCATCCTGTCTAATGTTTGTGTTGCCTGTGAATCTAAATAATACATTTCTAATTAGCTGGCAAAATGCAGTAGCGCTGTATATCTTGTCTTACACTCACACGTGTTTTGTTTCTTCTATCCATCTTGTAAACACTTCAACTCACATGGTTTATAAGCGCCACAGGCCCACCATGCTGTAATCATACATCTGCTGACCAGATTTCCCCCCGGGTTCTGTTGAGTTCTCCACATCCATGTTTACCACCACGTGCTTTGGCTACCACGTGAGCGCCAAGGGGTGAGCTGAGTCCCCCAGAGGAGGGCGGGTACGTCACTCTGGGGCTCCTGGAATGTTCCGGTTGGGCGCAGGTGGATGCTGCAGAGTCTGCCGGGACCCCGAGGCTCTGCTTCTCTCAGCGAGGGGCATAAGGAATCAGAGCCGAGGAGGGATTCCCCGCTGAGGATTTCTGTGTGCACAGTTCCTCTGGACATTCTTTGCAGTTAAGTGCAGTAGCGTCTAGGCATTCCCTGAGGAAGGGGGTGGGGCGTTAAGTTTGGGGAAAAAAAGAAATTAGTGATTTTAGGCTTCTGAAGGCTGTTGAGTATTTATTATCTTTCAGTGTTACAGGAGTTTTGCCCTAAAGTATTTGAGTTAGAGTAGAAAATTAATGTGGGGTCTGACCTTGTGGCTTTGTGGGCATGGGCAAAGCCGCTGCCTGTGATGCTGGCTTCCCACATGGGCACCAGTTCAAGTCCTGTCTGCTCCACTTCCAATCCAGCTCCCTGCTAATATGGCTGAGAAAGCAGCAGAACATGGCTCAAATACCCAGGCCCCTGGGCCCACGTGGGAGATGTGGATAAAACTCTTGGCTCCTGGCTTTGGATCAGCCCAGTTCTGGCAGCTGCAGTCATTTGGGGCGTGAACTGGTGGATGGAAGACCTCTCTCTGTAACTCTACCTTTCAAATAAATAAATAAATATTTTTTTTAAAAAAGAAAATTATTGTGGACTGAAGTTGTCACATGACTGTCAAGACAGTTTTTATGTTATCTGTTTAATCAGAAACTTTTCCTGACAGAGTTAATAGGCTTCTAAATTGGAAATCTTACATCAGCAATGAATAATATATAATCCACAGAGGTCTTTCTGATCTCAAAGATCTTTTTTTAAATATGGAAGATTATCCCATGTGGTCCTGTGGCAGGGAAACCGATTTCCTATTCATTGCACTCTTCTTTACATAGGAGTGTTTGTGTTAGTGTGTCAGTGAGGCTCCTGCCTAGCCCCCAGAGAAGTTCCATGCAGAGCTAAAATGGACAAAACTGGGTAAATACATACATTATTCTAGCTGGGCTTGTTACTTACAACTGGGCCGACTTTGTCATTAACTTAACTCTGAGTTAGTGTGAATTTCTCTACTGTGACAGTGAGAGAATGATTTATGCCTGCCTCTGAAGAGAAGGTATGATGAGTGAAGTGTTCGTGATTGGCAGGATGCTTTGTGCGCTTAGAAAGCCATGTAGACACTAAATAATATTCAGTGCGTTGCAGAGGAACTTGTTAATGTGTGCCAGAATACAGTTCATAATGGAAATATGAGAAATGGATAGGTCTCGACAGTTGAAAATATTCATCAGTTGAAATTGCTGGATGAGAAATTACTGTCTGGCGGGCTTATCATTGTGCGACAGAGCCTGCGCTCCGTGCGGGTTTATTTTGTGCTTCCTGTCATTTGCAGAAAAGGATCATGTCCCATGAAATCCCATCTGTACCCACATATTGGATGCTAGACATGGTGTGATGCTACCACTTTTTTTAAAACTATCAGAAGCACTGTTACACATAGCAGATAAACGAAGTGATGGGGTGACAAAGTTTGAAAATGATGTAATTAGATAAATGATTAGCCTGATACCCGGATTGGAATACCTAGAAAGTTCCTACTCACCCCAAATGCTGACAGTCAGTAGTGTGGTACATATGATGGATATTCAGTAAGTTCATGGAAACTGTGTTATGGAGGAAAAAAAATGCTTGAATTTCAGTTTTTTGTACCAAAATAAACATCTTTTAATTCTGTTTTCCCTGAACATTATGGAGTTCCCTTGTCCGTACAGTCAGGTTGTAGTGGAATAAAGTGTGTAGAAAGAGTTGGGAGGCACAGATTCCGGTCCACGTTCTGCTGCACCTGAGGCACGTGACTGCGATGATCTCCTCTGATGTGTGTGGGTTCCCTCTTCCCTGCTTGACTGGGGAAACTAGGAGGGTGTGAATGAGAGTGCAGGACAGTGTGGTGTGCTGTGATCCGGTTTTCAGCCTTACGACCTCAGCAACCCAATTTATAGGCACATTGAATGTGGATCCGTCTCCTAGGAGCTCACGCACAGGGTTGCAGACGCTAATGAATAAAAGCAGAGTGTCCGTGTGTTAATGTTTAATGAGAAATAGCACCGCCAGAGGAGCCGTCGCTGAGGGGATCCTCTGCCTAACGGCAAACTACTTGGGAAGTGGAATACAATTGAAAGCCTACGTGGCCGGCGCTGCGGCTCAACAGGCGGAGAATTAGCCTGTTGAGCTGCAGCGCCGGCACACGGGGTTCTAGTCCCGGTCGGGGCGCCGAATTCTGTCCCCGTTGCCCCTCTTCCAGGCCAGCTCTCTGCTGTGGCCCGGGAGTGCAGTGGAGGATGGTCCAAGTGCTTGGGCCCTGCACCCCATGGGAGACCAGGAGAAGCACCTGGCTCCTGCCTTCGGATCAGCGTGGTGCACCGGCCGCGGTGGCCATTGGAGGGTGAACCAACAGCAAAAGGAAGACCTTTCTCTCTGTCTCTCTCTCTCACTGTCCTCTCTGCCTGTCAAAAAAAAAAAAAAAAAAAAGGAAAGAAAGCCTATGTAAGCTGCATGGAATCAGCTTAGACTGCAGGAGACCAGCCTAAAGCACCTTTGTTGGTGCAGCCGAAGTTCTGTTTGTCCCTGGGACTGAAGAGGATATGGCGTGGGACAGAAGCATTCTGTCTGTGGACCTGGCCCCTGAGACGTTCGTTTCCTGCATTCCTTCAAACCTCCATTTCAAACTCTCCTCCTGACCTATTACTGATTTTAGTCACATTATAGCCAGTTTTTCATGTCTGGGAGCCATTTGCCGTTCTTCAAAATGGTGTACCTTATCTCTCTCTGACCCGTTATATGATGGTTTTATAATTTAATTTTCAGAAGGAAATTTTATCTCCCTAGTTATAAGTTCCTGGTAGAATTTTTCACTGCAGTCAATCCCCTGAGAGAAACTCACCATTTGTCCTGTTCTCTTGCGCCACAAGGTTCAACACAGAAGAGTTCTGTGGCTTGAGCCCTGCAGTGGGCAGCAGCTGGGTGCCCTCCAAGTCCACTCAGTTCTAACACCAGCCACCTGCAAGGCTGAAGGCCGGATCTGCAGCTACCCCAACCCTGGGTTTCTGACTGGCCTGCTAGAAATCAGGGTTCCCACAATCCCCTGCTCAGGTTCACTCAATTTACTTGAGCAGCTCACAGAACTCAGGGAATACTTGGCTTTACTGATTTATCACGGAGGGTGTCACAAAGGATACAGATGAGAGAGGCACAGGACGAGGTGCTGTGGACGAGCGGGGAGCTCCCATGCCCTCTCCACGTGCGGGAGTCCCCTTTCTCCCACAGCCCCTGGAGCCCTCGTCTTGTTTTTATATTTACTTTTTTTTTTAATGAATACGTCATTGCAAAGGCATAAATGTTAATAGACTGGGTAGCAAAACCCAGAGAAGCCTCTCTGTTCAGATTACTTTTTTAAAGAAGAATTACTTTATTTATTAGAGAGAGAGAGAGAGCTCTACTGTCTGTTAACTTCTGGTTCACTCCCCAAATGCTTGAAACAGTCTGAAGTGGGCCAGGCTGAAGCCAGGAGGTGAGAACTCAACCTGGATCTCGCAGGTGGGTGACCTGGTCCCAGCCCCTTGAGTCATCACCTGCTGCCTCCTTGTGTGCACATTAGCAGGATGCTGGAATGGAGTGGAGTTAGGAAGAGAACCTAGGCACTCCAGTACGGGGTGCAGGCATCCTAACTGCTGTGCCAAATGCCTGCCCTGATAATTGTTCAGATTCTTGACCATTTCTTTTTTGTGGGTATGGAGCAGAGCCCCTCTGGAATGAGCAGGGTTTGGAATCTATTACCTGAGTTCCCAGGCCCTGCCCTGGGGAGACAGGAGCAAGGAACCATGGATGAACCCCTCCCCTCCCCAAAAAATGTATGTTATAATAGCACCCTACCATCCCTACCTATGTTAGGTGAATTTCAGTGTCTCAGTAGAGTGATGTTCTACTCAGTTGATACATTTATGGAGTTCTTGGTGTTTAAGAGCTGATTTATATTGTTCAGATTTTACTCTCACAGGGAAAAATCAAATTCCTTTGAAATACTAGCTTAGCAACAGAGGATATATAGCATTATCTTTTTTTAAATTTTTTACTTTTTTGGTGGAGACTTATTTATTTAGCTTGTTTGAAAGGCAGAGTGACAGAGAGTGACAGCGAGCGAGCGAGCTTGCGAGCGGTTTTCACTCCCCAAATAGCTGCAATAGCCAGGGCTGGGCCGGGCTGAAGCCAGGAGCCAGGAACTCCAGGTCTCTTATGTGGATTGCAGGAACCCAGATGCTTGGGCATCATCTGCTGCCTCCCAGCCCTCTGATACAGGATGTGGGCTTCCCAAGTGGCAGCTTAACCCGCTGTGCCACAATGCCCACCCCACCACCATCTTTTCTACATAGTTTGTGTGAAGTAAGACACACACATGAGCAGAAATCTAGAGAAACTGCTGTAGTTCTCTTTCTGTCAGTGTTGGTTGCCTTACAAAAGTAAGGAAATGTGTCCCTCCTGGAAGTTTCCTAGGCAGAAGAGGAGCTGTTGTTTCTAAAAGCACTGATGCAAGAGAAATCTGTTGGAAGCCTCTGAGCCCCACAGTTAAATTCTTCAGTGTTACCTTCCGCTGACAACCAGGTAATGCTTTATTGTGCAGTTAAGGGACCCTGCGAGGAGAGGAGTTCATGGAGTTGCATGAACTTTTCCCCCACAGCCATGCTGCATTTCCGCATTGCCCTAGATTCACACGTCTGCTCATCGGCTTTGTAGGCTCCCAGCTTTCCCTAGAATCCCCTGCTGTCCCTGGAGTCCCCTTGTACTGACCTTGTTTCCCTCTGAATACAGGGGAAGCATCCAGCCGTCCAGCCCCTATTTATTGGTCCTAACTTTGCTATGAGGTGAAACTTTTATTCTCCTGTAGCTTTGTGAGTAGGCGGCTGTGAGCTCTCTGGTTGACTGACTGTGATGCTTCTCCTGGCTTGAACAGTCAGCAGTCTCAGGGCAGAGGAGCTGCCAGTCCACTGGGCTCCCTCTGTAGGGATTCTTAGCCAGGAGTCTCTTCTCTGTGAGCCTTCCTAGACATTTGGAAAAGTGGGTTGCATTGGTTGACTTCTGGCAGGGGGGGGGGGGGCGGTAAATGGAGCAGTAGGATCTGTTCCTTCTCCCAAACATGTGACAACAAGGTGGAATCAGGAATGTCCAGAAAGATCTGAGATACCTAATCACCCTGCTTGTTTCCTGTGGTACTTTGCTAACAGCTGGCTGGCAACTTAGATAAAATCATTCCACTTCTGTGCCTTCAGTGACTTCCTCTTATTGCCTGTCTGTCTTTTCACAAGCTTCAATCCCCACCCCCACCCCCTGCTTTGCTCATTATCCCCTCGCCACCCTGACTACCTTTTAGTTCTCAAATATTTTCTCTATGTGGTGCTCAGGGCTGTCTACACATGTCCCTTGCCTGGAGTCCTGTGCCACCTCCTTTCTCCTGGCCCCTCAGTCTCATATGCTGTTGCTGTCCCCTGTACCAGTCCTCCCTGCCACCATTCTCTGTTACTTCCACATGTTCTCCTTTTTCATAGAGCTTGTCACAGTTTGGACTTAGACATCTATTTGTGGCTGTATTTAATGTCTCAATTAACAGTCTGACTTAGGAGGTTAGCATGTCAGTATAATTCATCCTATGCCCAGACTTTAATGACATGTTTGGTATCTAGCAGGTGTCCAGTTAGTGTTTATGAATGAATGATGTGTGGATGAACTTAAAATGCCAATCAGTGATTTATTGATTCTCTATGGCACTGTAACAAGTGGCATCTAGAATGCTTGGAATTCTATGAGTCCATGTTTTTCATTCAATTCTGTATGAAATTGGAGACTCTTTAAATGTTCAAGAAATGAATATTAACACATATTATTTAACACATGTTATTTAACATTTATATATGTAGTTCATACTCTAAGGTCTTCTTAATATGCATGTATTAGCCTTTCCTCCTGTTCAAGTAGAGAAAACATATTACATGTTCTCTTCCAACAGTAGAAGTTTCTTTCTAAAATCTATTTTTTGTAGTTCACTGAAAAGTTGGTAGGTGATACATAATACTGATGATGTAAACTGGCGATGACACGGGCACTGGGAACCAGGTATAGAAATTGCTTGGGCCAAAGTAGCCTCAGGGATACCTTCCATTCTGATCACTGATCTTTTGAAAGTCTTCATCCACTCGCTGCAGAAAAGCAGCTTAGCAGTGTACTGTGTGAGACTTTGACGTAATTCACTCATGTGTGTGGATGCAAAGTCAGTGTGTAAATACAACATGTTTCCTGCAACCAATTTTAAGCAATTTGTTACGGAGGGAGAAGTAAAATGTGCCTTGTGTGGGTAAGGGTTCACGCTACGTCATTGCTTTTATGTATCCAGAGATGATGTAGGTTTTATTCAGTGGTGGGGTGTTTCCATACATAAAAACTACTACGCTGATAAAGTTTTTTTTTGCTTTAACACTCTCTTGTTTAAAAGAGCCTGACCCAAACAGTCTCTCAAATTTAAACCAATTGTTCGTTGTTTCCGTATTGAAGATTCGCTGGCAGGCACGTTTCACTTTTGTGAAGTTCCCGCTTGTTAGTACAGCTGCTGCCCTAGCTAGTCACCAGGTTGCAGTTGAGGATGGAGCACTCTCTGTTTTGAAGAAGAGGTCTTCGGTCTCTCAGGTCTGTGGTCTCTCAGGATGGTAGAGCCTATACGTTACCAGCTACAGGGTGCTTGCAATCATACTTTCATGACATTAGGGTCTGTAGAGCATCACTTTTGTTAAGCAAAGTATGGCCTTTTTCTGTGCTTTTCTTTTTTGCTGTCTCTTCTTTCAAAATGTGCTCGTTTCAGGCACCAAAGAAGTAAGAAGGAAATTGGCTGAATATATCACACAGCTATTGAAAACTGTGTCACCACGAATTGGTGACATTCCACAGATTTTAGACATTCAGGGTGCTCTGCGCCATAGACAGTGCTAACTCTGCCATGGCGTGGGAATCTGGTGGCTTCAGAGCCTGCTGCTTTATTTCCTGTTGCAGTGTATTCCATATGGCTCACATAGTACGCACCAGCAGGCTTTGCCAGGCTGGCCATCGAGTTGCCCGTGGCATTTTGAACAGCCTGCTGGGTCTGTACCCAACTCAGAACGACTTGATTGTTAGCAGTGCTGTGAGGGATCCTCATGGAGTAAATACCGTCCAGAGAGAGTCTGCTCTGGGGTTCCCTGAGCCAGTGTGAAGAGTGGTTGGAGCGAAGTCTTTGGCAGCAGACGCCTTTACAGCGCTGTGCTGGAGCAGGCTGGGAGCAGCTCAATGCAAATCTTCCCGGGCAGCCTGCTTTCCTCATTTCAAATCAATGACTCTTATGTTTTACCTTCTGTATCAGAGTTACACAGTCAGTCTCTGAGTTCTCTTCATCCCCCTGTAAAATTAATTAGAAACAACAAAAGCAGAGGTCTGCTCTGATCGTCCACCCATCAGATTTCTACTTGCTGCCCCTGCAGCTCCTGCAAACCTGCTTAACCATTGCTAACCATTTCTTCTTTATCACTGTTCTCTGGGTAGTTTCTCTACTTTTACTCCCTGTAAAATCTGCAAGAAACTCCTTAGCCTAATGTTCTGAGTTTCTCTAAAGTCTGCATGTTTACAAGCGAAATATATAATCTTATACTGGGAAAAAGTTAGTCCGTACAGTGATGGGGCCTGGGTTCCAGCCCTGACACAGACTCCTGACTCCAGCTTCCTGTTACTGAAGACTCCGTGGGGGCAGAGGAGATGGCGCAAGAAGCTGGGTTTCTGCCTCCCGCGTGGGCACCTAGCTTCAGTTCTCAGCTCACAGTTTCAGAGGCGACTGAATTGACTTCATGGCATTTAGGGGATAAAACAGTGAATATGAGCTCACACTTTCTACCTCTCTAAAATGAATAAAAATTAAAATCAATCAATCATGTGTACAAAGTTAGTTGAAAATGAAGCTCAGTAAAAGATAAGAATGGGAATAGGAGAGGGAGGAGGAAGAGGGGTGGAAAGAACTGCTGTATTCCTAAAGTTGTATTTATGAAATGCATGAAGTTTGTATTCCTTAAATAAAAGGTTTCGGAGGAAAACATAAAATGTATAATAAAGTTAAAAAAAATTCTCAAACTGCTTGGGTCTGAATCTTTCTTGTCTACTCTGATATGTGTGAGCCCAACTCTTTGTACCTCAGTTTTTTCATCTAGAAGGGAGGTGAGAATAGTATACATCTCCTAAGGTTACATGAGGTGATGCATACAGAACACTAAGGAAAGCAAGTGCTTATGATCTGTTAATGCTCATTAAGTTTTGCAAATATCTGCTTCCGTAGTCCAAAGAACTTAGCAAGTCATTTGCTCACCCTCAATAAGTTGATTTAGTCATGGTTAGATACTTGTGAAGGAACAGAGATAGAGGGACACAATGAAAACCAAGTTAGGAGATGTGGGACACTTAGGGAGGTGTTGGTTGTGTAAGGAGACCAGGGATGGAACTGCACTATGGGTTCCAGGAGTGGTATGGGAACTGGTGTCCGAGTGCATCTCAACACAGTCACCTTTGTAGAGCCTGTTTTACTCTGCAGAGAAAGAGAAATGTATTGGTGGCAGTGGTGCCATATGGTTATTTTTTAACCTGTTGATTTCAATATTTATCATCGTTGAGGCTGTTAGTGTGACTTAGCTCTCTCAAATATGTGTCCTCCATTTCTGCATGCTTCAAATGAGGGATCTTCACAAAGTTCATGGAGGAACATATTACGCAAATCCTACGCATGGAACAGACCCACAGGTTACAGTCTACTTACCTTCACAGGAGTCTTTTTTGTGTTAAAACGTTGAATCTGTTGACTTTTGAATTAATTTATAATCATGGAGTGTGAGTTCTAGGATCTGTTGTTCAGAATTAACTTCAAAAGGGTAACTGGAATGGCTTCCTTTTTAATCTCTGATTTATTTATTACTATTTTCTGAGGGTAGATTTTGTTCCCTCTGTATTTATAGAAAATAATCCTTTTTCTCATTATGTTTATTTATAATTTTGGTGTAACTTAGTAATTAGCTCCATGTTAGTGTCATGAAAATATTTGAATATTTGGAGTTTTATAGGTGTGATTGCCTTTTAAAGGTTGACATGTGCCAGTAGAATAATTTACTTAAATCATATTATTAATTTTTTATTCAATAGTCAAAATTACTATCAACATGCTTTTTACTAATGGGACAAGTACTATTTTGAATTGCAGATATTAATTTTGCCATAGCACAAATAAATGTAATGAATTAATTTGTATCTGTAAAAGTTATAGTTACACATCGTTTAGTACTAATGTTAATGACTATGGCTTATTTTTATATACAGATCAGTTTATTTCTGCCTTAAGTTTAGCAGCATTCCTTGAACATAAAATATTTTCATTAATGTTTAGTAATGTAATTTTTACTTTCAGCAGAAATCTGTGTTTCTGAAAACCTATATGGTTTATCGTACTGAGATTTGTGTATAATATATTTAAATTAAGATGACATATGTTGCCTGCTGAGAATTGCCCTCAGTCAGTGTTTGAAGAGTGATTCTGGTGTGTGTGTGTGTGTGTGTGTGTGCGCCATAAAATACTTGAAGTCATATAAATGCACTATCTCATAAAAGTAGAGTACAGAAGAAATATTTAATTACATATAAAGAAGTAACAATTGAAAAGCAGAGGAAAGAATATTAATGTGTAGACCACAGGGTCAATGCAGTCATTGAAGCTGAGCTTCCAACATGGCTCAGAATTTTCCAGAAGCCAAAATGTAGAGAAAAGTTTCCCTTGTTTGAAAGCATTAGCGGTAGTTTCCATTTTCCAGTGAGGGAACTGAAATACAGCGCTGTAGGTAACCTGCCCATTGCCACAAAACTCACTGGAACCAGGATTTCAGCACCATTAAGCTTACTTCTGGGTCCAGCCTTTCAGCCATTCTTCATGGCATAGTTTTCAATACCCACCTAAAAGTACCCACACAGGAAACATAGTACAGGTAGCTGGTTGCTGTAGCTGAATTACTGTTCTGAAAAAGGCTGCTAGTGCATAGTTTTAAATTTACTTATTTTTATTCATTTAAAATGCAGAAAGAGAAGATCTCCCATCCGTTGGTTTACCCCTGAAACCCATGCCAGGAGCAAGATCTGCATCTCTCACATGGGTGGCGGGGGCCCATGTCTCGAAGGGTGGGCACTGCAGGAAGCTGGGGTTGGTACCCAAGCCAGTGCACGCCAGCCCCAGCACTCTATAAGGGGTGTGGGTATCGTAAGCAGTGTCTTCCGTGCTACACCAGATACCCACTCTGGAGGTTGAGTGTTAATGGTGATTGACCACTTGTCTTTGTTTATTTGCCTTCCGTCATGAAGACACGCCATGTGTAATGTCGAAGCTACAACATTAAGTGATGTTGAAGAGTTGGATTCTTCAGAAGATCTAATTCATGGCTTGTTTTCACTGATACCCAAGCAATTAGACTGAACATTTGAAGTTGATGATGAGGCTAATAAAGATGTTTGACCTATACAGTGGCAAGTCCATATGATCCAGTCTTACACGGAAAGGGTATCTGTATAATATAACAATACAGAAATGTCTCACTTGTCAGTAGGGTCATATAGAGAATTCTTATAATAGGAACTTTTAGTTACGTGAGCCTCCCTGAAAATACTCAGTGTTAGAATCTGCAGAAGTCAACCTAACTTCGCAAGTCCTTCCTTCTTACAAGATTCTGCACACATTTCTAATGCAGACTTAAAGAAAAACAAAATGTGTGCTTAACATGCTTCGTAAACAGCAACATGATATGTTAGTGTGGGAGGATCCCATTATATTTTTCAGTACTCTAAATTAGGTTGTCTGCAAACTCACCACATTGGCCTTAACTTTTAGACTTAATGACTAAGCTATACTTCATGGACCTATTACAGTTCCTTATTCAGTTCTTGTATATCCAGGCTTGAACTTAATAAATTCGGTACGAAATGCAATTCCACCATCATTTTTCTTTTTTCTTCTCCTTAATTTATGCTCCTTTGCTGTATTTTAAGAATCTTTGAAAGTCATCTTAAATTCTTACAGGAACGTGGCTGATCATAAATAAACATTTGTTAAGTGGAAGTCCCATTTCGGGGTATTCAGTTCCACAGACCACCATGAATATGCATTATTGACCTAATTTAAGAACATGTGGTTTTCCTTTGGCAGCAGCACCAGTATTACATTCATCTTGCTAAAGACTAGTGGACCATTGTCTCTCTAAAGCCTCTTAGAAGTAATTAATGTAGACTAAATGACACACACAATGCACTTACAGAACGTGTAGTGCTTGTAATGCACTTTAGAAGATACTTCTTGATGAGGACTTCAGTACAGGTCAGGTGGTCCAGTTGTGCAATAGATGTTGAGCACAACATTTATATTTTTAGGGAGCAGTGAATGCATTATTAGGCAATGATAAGCCTTGCTCCCTGGTTAAACAGTACCCAGTGTTTGGAAAGAAGGAAGACCATTTGGGGACAGGCATTTACCCTGTGAAAGAGCATAATCTGTTAAGATAGTTAATATGAGAAATCTGATTTAATTAATATTTGGGAAGGGGGCCTGGAATAGTCAGGGCCTCACTCTTTGGTCTTGTTCTGATCTGAGAGGGGAAACTTACACACAGTATGCAGAACATACTGTAAAACTCCCAGAGATTTTGTCTGTCTGGATAACAAAGAATTCATCCTGTTGTCACCTCCTTGTCATGAATGTGAGCCTTGCAGACCTTGTCCTATTTGCACTCGAGCCCCACTTGCCCCCCTTCTTCCCACTGAGCACACAAATCAGGCCACCCTGGTCCCTTGTTGAAATTCCTGAATCCATTTCACCACTACTGTACGATCCGTCTGTCCTCCAGAAGCGTTCGGCTTTTAATTATGATTGTGTGCCATCTCTTCCCTTCTGAATATTGAAATATATTTCTGTACCTTTTGTATGTTCTCTTCCGGCAACAAATCCCAGCGATACTAGCAGTCACTGCAGTTCTCCTCTTCATTTATTCACACTGCAATGCACTTACTGAACACAGCTGTGTGACCAGTCCTGGGCAGGCCATATCTTTAACAGTAGAGTCACTACCAACCTTAACAACTCTACTCTCCACCAGATACAGTGATGGTTACAGTGTAACCATTAAGTGTTAAGTGTAACCCTTGTTGCAATCCAATTCTCAGAAAATCTGAATGGGGTGGTCTCAGTAGAATCACAGCAAAGTAACATATGAAAGAATGTGGAGGAATCACCTGCCAATTCCAGAGCACCCCTGGGTTTTCCGTGACGTTACTGTAGCACAGCGATCCCAAGTATTGCAGATAAAACTGTGAGGGGAAGAATATGTGGGCTGATTAGCCAGTATTAGAATAATTTGCTCAGATGGGGCTACCGTTCAGCATTCTCATCTAAACTGTGTCACTGTTCAGGTAGAATTTAGAGCTGTAGAGTCCTAAAAAGGAACTGTAGTAGTCATCAGAGTGAAAATAGTGAACATAATTTTAAAAAAGGTACCAGTTACATGAAATGGAGCCAATGTCGCACATTGAGTTAATGGCCAAGGTGCACATGACAAATCATGGCCTCTCTTGATCAATTACATTGTTATTTCTTCTGAGTCTGCATAGATCTTCACCTTGGTAGAACGTGGTTGCGCAGGTTATAGCCCACTTGGGCTACTACTTAATTACAAGATGCAGTAAATCAGAACCCCTACTCGTCTACCACATCCTCAACCCCTGATACTGTCACCCCCTCTGTACTCTCCTGGCCAAGTGTCCTAATTTCAGCACAGTGAGATCTGGCAGTTCCAGCTCATTTTCAGCTCCTTAGTCCGGGTTTTTGCTTTTTGCTTTGCCTACAGCTCCCTGCATAACTTTGTGGTTTAAAGAACACCAGCATAGCAAGAATTCATAATGGCATTGGGATGTAGCTAGTGCTACTTTCAAATCCCTGCACTGGTATGGCTGCTAGTGAATGGGAGGTGGACGGCAAAGGAACTGGTAAAACTGGCAGCAAAGGAACTGGGAGAGGGAGGAGTGCACACCAGAGGAGAGAGTGCCTTATTGTGGTTAAGCATGGAGGCTCGAGAGGCAGACGACACTGTGCCTTGTAGCAACTGTGTCTTAGGCAAGTTGGTTCGCTTGTCCAAGCCTCTGCTTCATCATCTTTAAACAGGAATAATGCCTCACTTATAGGGTTGGTTAAATGTATAAAGCCTAATGCTAACCAATGCTATTAATAAGTACTAATATGAAAATAATATTTTTTTACTAAGAAGGAGGACAGGGGGGATTATCACTGTATTAAGTTAATACTAGTTATAATGAGCAGCACAAGAAGAATACATATAATTAAATCTAGAAAAATGTAATGGGAACGCCCTAGATCTTTTTTCCTTAATTAAGCTGCTGTGCAGATTTTCCTTTGCATGGAGTTACTGTGTCTGAATGTTTCTGCTTTTCTTTCTTTGTGTTATCGTTGGAAGAACACGTGACATGAGATGTGCTGTCCTTAAGTATACATCACTCGATGCTGACTCTCACCCAGCAGACAACTAGAAGTTGCTCATTTGCTTCACTGAAGCCTGATGCCCACTTGTTAGTTTTCGTTAGTTTTGTTCCCCTAGCTCCTGGTTACCACTTTTCCATGTCTTGCATCTGTAGATTTGACTGTTTTAGGTACTTGATATCAGTGAAATCATTCAAACGCCCTCATGTTGCAGGGATCGACCATCATTTTCTGTAGACTTTACAAACAGAGACGAAATTAAGGATAAAATGCAACAACTTACATAACGGATTTTCACAAGTTCTCATTGATGAAATTCAAAATCATTGATTTCAAGGTTGTGTAAAACAAGTCTACTGATGAGATTAGTTGAATCCTTTATTGGAGGAAGTAAAAAATGTTTTGCTTAATCGTGGTTCAAATTTTGTGTTACCTATCATCAGATTGCTGGCATTCAGCTTTAAAAATCAGTCTTGGCTTAGGAGCTGCAAAAAACAGGTGACAGGCTTGATTTGGCACGTGGATGTAGTTTGCTGACCTTGGGCTTAAAGGACTAGGAAAACAGAAGAGGGGCTGATGTGTTGGCATAGAAGGTTAAGCCACTGTCTGCAACTCTTGGATGCCATATGGGTACCGATTTGAGTCCTATCTGCTTCTGATCCAGCTCCTGGCTGATATGGGAGGTCAGCAGAAGATGACCCAAGTGCTTGTGCCTCTGCTACCCATGTGGGAGACCTGAATGGAGTTTGAGGCTGTTGACATCTGCCTGGCCCAGCCAAGGCCATTGTAGCCATTTGGGGAACGAGTGACCCAGCTGATGGAAGATATCTTTGTCTCTATTTCTCTCTCTATAACTTCGCTTTTCAAATAAGTACATAAATCTTCACAAAAAAAAAAAAAGAAAGAAAAGAAAACAGAAGAGCCATGAGAGATTCTGACCAAATTAACATGTTAACAAATAACAACTTAGTCTCTGGCTTATTTTGAGTGAGGAGTGAGTGAGAAGTGTAGCTGTAACAGAATATAAACTCACTTACATGTGTAGTGCAGTTGGAAGCAAAATTTGGGAATATGCCATGGTCACTGATTTCTGAAAGCAGACTCAAGAATCTGAAATTGAACTTTCTTTTCCATTTGCATGAACTTTCTGCAGAAAGGCTGGTCTGGGTTGACAGATGACTTCCCATGTGTATGTTCCCACGTGAGGACATTTTAACAGAAAGGGAAGAACAGCCAAGGAAATGCCCAGGCAGGCTCACTAACTCCCTCTCTTGGAAGAGCATGATCGTCTGGAAGGAAAATGGATATAAGGGAAATCAGCTCTCCGCTTTGTGTATACCTCCTGTGACAGCAGTATGAGGAGGAGTAAAACCCACAGATCCTCTCCAGAACCTTTTCTTAAATAATAATAAAAATCCCAAGTTAAGTTCCATGGTAAATATTATTTTAGATGCAAATCAGAAAGAGGAGGTTTGCAGAAGACTTAATAGTGATTGGGCACCTTGTTCCTCCTGCCGTGCCAGGATGAATATCCTGCAAGCCTGGGACAAATGGGGAATGCAGGTCTTGCCTGCTGCCTTAGAAAATTCTAGAAGTTAGGTGGAATGAAGAGTTGAGGTCAAAGGGGAAATGTAACTGTGTCACCAATAGGGTCAAAAATTCTGTATGCTTCTGGAATGAAATCACCACTATGGAGAGTCAGAGGGCAGTAGCTAAGGAAAGTTGTTGGGGGGTGAAAGAGTCGATACTTCCCTAAAATGACTTTGATTTGAGTGCACTAGAATGGTAATTAGCAGACGCATGATTTTGTAGGAATCAAGAGATCAATCATTTGTGGCAACTTTGCCAAATTCTGGGAAAATGTTAGGGGAAAGGACCTGGGATGGCAGGC
This sequence comes from Lepus europaeus, assembly GCF_033115175.1. Classification (NCBI taxonomy): domain Eukaryota; kingdom Metazoa; phylum Chordata; class Mammalia; order Lagomorpha; family Leporidae; genus Lepus; species Lepus europaeus. Next base: position 157,149,773 of record NC_084830.1, on the reverse strand, counting down.
AGTCTACAGAAAACGAGAAAATGGGGAAACGTGTAATACCTCAGGGGAATAGGTGAAATCTTAAGTATGAACAAACTCAGTGAAGCCATCTGAGTTTCAAGCTGAGCTTTAGGAGTTCATAGTAGAATGGGATCCTGTGCAAACATCCAGTGCAAAAGAGGGGAGGCCTCTTTAATAAGAGCACGAGAAAGGTGTGGTAAAGACGCCGGGTTCAGAGATGGTTAATGCAGACTTCGGTCCGAGAACGGTGCCGGGCTTAGTACTTCCGGGGAGGTCTGAGTGGTGGGAGACACCGGAGCGGGGGCGCCAGGCTGGAGCAGCCCTCTGGAGAGAGGAAAGCTTAGATTTGCCTGGCTAGTGATACAGATTGGGTAGGAAATGATAGTTCTACAGTTTTATGAAACAAAGAATTTTTATGATGTAGGTTTTCACTACCTCTTCCCCCAAGAAAAACCATACATTCCTAACTCAGCAGACCCTAGCTCTCAGTGTGCAAGTGTATTAGAGTAGGGTACATGCACAGGTGACCAACAAGCCAGTGCACTTCACCAGAATTACCTTCCTCTCTACGGTGTGTGGGGGCCGCTCAGTGTCAGGTTCTGTGCGAGGATCATAAAGACAGCTTTGACAGGGTTTCTGGAGAGAACAGCTGTAGGAGTTGCATTAGTTATGATGTTATGCCCACTACTAATAGACACATAAAATTGCTGCAGAAGCAGAGAGCTAGCAACCCGTTTGTTTTCCTTCTGACTGCCCTTCACAGTGGCTCGTGGACAACCTGATTCACCTTGTACACTGTATGTACTGAACTAAGGCATGGTGGGGCTTTATTTTTAAAAAGCATCTGTCTCTAAAACGAAAGCCTCATTTTCCACTGGAGACAGTAAGCACAGTAAATAACCTTCTCGATTACATAATGAATTCCAGTGATATTTATATTTCGGTGCAGAAATTCCTGCTGGGAGTTCACTGTCATGGAGTTCACCAGCTTTAATGGTTTGCGAACTGCTCCTGTTGAGATCAGCTTGACGAAGGGTGAAATAGCACAGAGAGGAATTCTTACACATCCTCTTAAAAACATGACAAGGGAGGTAAGGATAAACTTAAATGGTGCCTACACATCTCAGATTCAAGAATAATGTATTTTTAACCCCTTTGTATTATTTTGCACCAAAATAGAGTAATTAAGGATCCAGTTACCATGGTGATACTTCTTTTAAGAGCAGATAAGTAAATTCACTCAATTATAATATGAGGAAATAGTGAACATACACAACAGGCTCTTTAAAAATAGTGACCTTTATTAACGACATAAAATAAGATAAATTGAGCTTTTGGTGCTGGGATGAATTGAGAGGAATCTAGTGCATTATGACATATTTTTCCCCTTTCTTAGGAAGCTTACATTTCTTAAAACTTTTTTTTTCCCTGTCATATATCAAACTAATAAGACTTGACCATTTGTGAATGGAGTATGGGCAGTTCTCAGAAAATGTTACCTCTGTAACTGCTACACCCAGATGCGTTGGTTTATGTAACCGGTGCAGGTTAAAGCCGTTAGCCCGTGTTTCCCGGAGTTGTCCTCGGTGTGTATGAATGGCAGCCTGCCCGCCTCCTGCATCCCTGACTTCTCTCTCCCCTCTGGCCTTCCATTGCTTCCCACATTGTCTCTTCCTGTGCTTCGTTCTGGAGTCACCTACACTGGCCCCCAATTCTCTTCTCCTTTGCTTCCCAGTACTTCTCTCCCTTCACTTTTCCTTAACTAACTGAAAGTTAAGATTAAATATTACCGAATAGCATAAAACTCCTGCCCGGTAACAACACAGCAGTGAGGAGTGTATTGCTGAAACAATGGGATTGAACAGGGCTTGACTGTGGATGCGGGGAGGTGCAGGAGATATGGGGCAGATGGCTAAGAGAAAGGGTGGCAGGGTGAAATCTGGGGGAGAAAGGTGAAGGGGCAGTGAGTCCCCCAGGGGCAGACAGGCAGGGTGGAAGTTCCTGTTTCCCATCTAAGCCAAGGAGAAAGCATTACGAGAGGCCCTTTGTAGAGCCTGGCACACTCTTACTTAGAATTATGTCTACATCTCCATGAAGTACATTGCTTAATGCAGCAGGAGTTGGAAATAGAAATAGATATACAGCTGGTAAAAAAAAAAAAGTAATTGAAACACGAGTATAAAAGAAATGCACTGACAGCCCTCTCCTTCTCCCCCATCAGCCATTCTCATTGCTTAGCTCCATTTTTCTCTGCATTGCGATTACGCTGACTGGAACAACTCGGAAGTGTAAAAACTCTGGCTGCAAGATTTCTGTCCCCATGTGTGGGATGGAAAACTGTAGAGCAAGAATTTGCCTAGACTGTGAGCCCTCTCTTTTTCCGTTTAATGGTGGTAGTGTGAGGGCAAAGGACAGGTTGCCACATTTTGACCCTACTTTTATTATGCAGACAGTTGTTCAAAGACAGCAGCTGGCTCAGATCTATAGAAGGAGGAGCTGGGGAGGTCCCCGTTCCTTTCTGCGTTCTGCAAGTCCCAAGGCAGCTCAGAGGATGTGGTAACTAAATGCAGGATGGGTGGCAGTGAGTGAACCAGGGATCTCGAAGCAGGTGCCTGGGGCCCAGCTCTCCATCCTCAAAGCCACCTGCTCTGGAACACTGCGAGCCACTCAGTGGATGCATCTCTTCTGCAACATATCATTCCCAGAGGAGCTTCCTTTGGGCATTTGCCTGGGTGAAGTTGCTTGGATCTTTTGATTTCTGCCTTCCTGTTGGTGTACTCCTTTATTTGAGTGGCTGGCTTTGTGAAATTCTGCTGTTGTCTAAGTAGTGCTTCAGAACCCTCTAGACTGGCACCTATTTAATAGAGAAGAATCCAAGAAAAAAAACACAACAAAAGAGTAGTATTTCCTAAGTATAATCCTAAATTGTAGATATTTAATTTTTGCATGTGTACTTAAATTTGCATACATGGTACAAAACACAATCAATGTATTTACTCTGCTGTACTCGGGTAGAGTAAGCTGATGAGACAGTGCTTAAGGCATTGTTAACTGGCATCTCACAGTGCAGTGGACAGCTTATTATAAAGAAACTCCATTACAAATGCCCTTATATGTTTGTTCAGGTTCTCGCGTCTCATTCTTTGGAAAAAGAGGCATGGATTGCCTTCTTCCTCAACAGGAGATATGAGAAAAACCCTTATAGCATTCTCATCAATAGATTCTCAAAATCCTAAAACCCTGTGGGTTGGGATCCAGAGACACTGGTGCCCAGTGCCCTCCTGAGGCAAGGTTGCCTGGAAATCTCAGGATGCCCGCCCAGCTATACACTGCAGGTAAAGACTCCACACAGGTGTTTCTAAATATTGGCTTTTATTAACTGAATATGAAGTTCTCTCAAAAAACTACCCAGAGTTCCTTTGAAGCATACTAAGGTGACTTTTCTCCTTGAATTTACACAGGAGTCTTCAAAATATCTTTAAATTTAAGGGATGTTTTTTGAAGATTGTATATGTTGACTGTCAGGATGTTATATATGTTAAGCCAGAAAAAAAAAAAAACCAGCATATTTCAGGCTCCCTTATATTGTATTATTTGTGAAATATTCTATGATGTCAGATTTAATTGGCACTGTTGAAACTTCCAGTTTTCTCTGGTTTTGATTTATGCATTTAAGCCATTGTGCCTTTAGACTTGATAGAAAAATGTTAATGTGAAATATTGCATTCAAAGACATGCAAGAAATCTAAAATACTGTTTTATCTTTCCAAAATATAAACTTCTGTTTTTAATACGAAAACATAACAGATCTATCTTGGAATTCTTTTTTTAATAAGAATTAGCTTTTAATTCTATAAAAATTTTTAGAGGAAAAACTCTGAGAAAAATGTAAAAAGGTGAGAAAGCTACTCCAAAGACCATACACCCGTGGTGAGTCATTATTAACCTTAGTACACGTTGTCCTAAATGTGTTCTATAAGCCGAGCTGCAGGACTGTTCTTCCAGTCACCCTCCTCAGGGGTCTGCCCAGTTGCAACAGAACAGAAGATAAAAGGATGGTTTTCATGTTTTCCCCTCTTCCACCAGAATACAGCTTCGAGGCATCCCCTCCAGCAGTTCCAGATCACCCCAGTCATCCGCACCTGTTGGCTGTTGGAGATCCTACTCTGTCGGAGCTTAAATTGTAAAAGAGAGGATGGACACTGAAGAAGAGCCATGATAAATCAGTCACTTATAGAGCATTGTAGAAAACATTAAGTTCTGTGAAAAAAGAAAAGTTGACAGGCATGAGCAGATATGAGTGGCAGGACAATGGCCAGAGGCGAGGATAGGTCGGTCACGGAAGAGACACTTGAATACTGGTTTTGATGAAGTCAGGGAGTGGATTGTGTGACATGTGCACATAACATAGTGATTAATTTTGATTTAATTTAATTTTAATTCTTAAAATAAATCCTTCCTTAGCATCTCTAGGTATGTAAGAGTATTTAGCACTTTTGAAAAACCTGTCAATGACTTTGGAAAGATAATAGTCTTACACTTACTTTATTTGCAGTCACATAAAATTTCTGTTACTGCAGTATATTTCAGGTGTAAGTCGGTGGATGCTGTAGCACGTATTATTCAAATATTGCCAATCCCATTATGAAAATACCATTGTATTTTTTAGTATTAGTGGCTATTGTTAGATCAGAAGTCCTTCCCTGCTCTCCCAAGAAGAATGAGCTATGTTTGGCTGACCAAGATCACAAGAGTACCTAGCAGGTGACTAAGGTTAATATGTTGTTGGTAATAGAACTGAAAAGAAATACGTCTCGTCAGCATGAAATATTTTTTGTTAGTGTAGAATGATTATTTTCAAAGATGATGACCCATGTACCTGTGTTTTGGATTTAAATTTTTTAAATACAGCATAATATTAAAAAGTTCTCTGAAGAGAATTTTCCGCTAAACAATGAAGATTAAAATGAATGGGTATCCACTGATCTCATGCATGTTATATTTACCATTTAGGAAATGCAAATGAGCCATTATTAATATATCCATTTCTAATGTTAACAATAATAGATTTTTAAAATTTTTTTATGAATGTAAAGAGAGCAGAATTCATGTATTTCATAGGTGCAGTTCTAAGAAGGTAACCATAATGCCTTCCCTCTTTCCCTCCTTCAACCCTTTCCTTACTTTATTCCTTTTCTTTAATTCTAACAAGAGATGTCAGCCACCCCTCTTTTAAGCTACTGCTGTAGTTTAGCTGATGAATATTTTCAGATTTTAAGAGAATCTCTTGAAGAAACTTGACATTTTCAGCTGTATTTCTGTGTGTGAGTAAGGATTTTGTCTCCGTGCAACCAAAATCGAATCCACAAGTTATTCCACTATGGAAGCAGCATTTATAAACATCAACTGTAAAATTTTGTGTGGATTAAAATACACAATCAATTCAGTTTATTAGATACATGTATTGCAAATTTGAGCTTATAAATGTTAATATATGCTGTGAAAATGTCACATTTACTGCAGATACAAGGATTGAAAAAAGGTTTCCACCACTAGCACAGTTTGATAATTGCTGGGTAGTTTGAAGTCTTCAGGAGGAAAAGAAGTGCACAGCTACAGAGTACTTTTGAAAAGTCAAAGAGCCATCAGCATTTGCATGGATGGCTGCAGTCACAAATAACAAGGGAAGCTATCCTTGCTTCCCACACTTTGTCATCTGCTCGGAAATGCTCCAGTCTCCTAAGATCTGGATCCTCTGAGTGACTTCCCCGCCTTCCGTCCCGGTGGGTACAGCAGGGCTGGCAGTGGGGTGCAGTTCTGCAGCCCCCTCGGGCCACTGCTGGGCAGAAGAGTTGGCTGCTAACTCACAGTTAGACTGTGATCTGTTCCTGTGAGGAATATTGTAAGAAACTTGGTGAACTGAAATACGCAGCATGGAAATCAGTAGGAAGGAAACGTCTAAATCTGTAGCAGACAAGATGACCCCAAGGGCAGAAAAAAGCCTTTTTTTTTTTTTTTTTTTTTTAACTTGGACCTCTGACAGGAAGTTTTAAGTCTTCTGAAAAGAACTGTTTTCATGAATATTTCCTATTGAAGAATATTAGGTCTTTAAAAAAATCATGATACTGGTAAATGAAAACAATAACATTATTTTCAAATAACATTTTTGCTCTGGGCAGATAAAAAGGCATTTTAAATCAGGATCAAATATTTATAATAAATAAAAACAGTAAATAGAGACTAAAAATAAACAATGACCAGGAATATTTAGCATGATTTTAATACAGATTTTATTCAGAAATCTAAATGATTAATATTAAACAATATTGCTGGTAGCCTTCTGACAGTAATGAATTTAAATGTTTTCTTCAGCAACAATTTTAGTGTACTTTTGGGTAAAAAGTGCATAAAAGAACATTATAAAATATTATGAACTTGTTGAAGATTCCTTACATGGTGTGGAGTTCAAAAATTTTTGCATCAGGGGGCTGACACTGAGGCATAGTGGGTTAAGCTGCCATCTGCAGTGCAGGCTTCCCATATGGGTGCTGATTCCAGTCCCAGCTGTTCTACTTGGCCCCTGCACTCACATGGAAGACCCGGATGAAGCTCCTGGTTCCCTGGCCCAGCCCTGGCCATTGTGGCCACTTGAGGAGTGAACCAGCGGAAGGAAGATCTCTCTCCCTCTTTCTCTGTAACTCTGCCTTTAAAATAAATAAAATAAATCTTGAAAAAAATAAGTAAGCTTATCTTGTAACCTCATTTTCCTTCAACATTTTGAAGTACATGTATGTGTATGTGTGTGTAGCTCCAATTCATGGCAAGAATTAGTTTTAAAAAACTGTATGGATTCTGGAGCTTTTTCTCCTCGGTGCGTAGTTATCATGTGCAGCAGGAGAGGGGAATGAGTCATTTTTAGAGTCTCTTGTCTTGCACTTTCGGTACTCTGCTCTCCCATTACCTGTTTGTCTGGGTGTCCCTTGGGAAGCCTGAATGTGCAGCTGCCTTCACAGAGACCCGTGCCTCAGACAGCTGGCCGTGTTCTGAGTTCACTCCGGCGAACCTTGCAGGGCTTCCTATTACGATGGATCATCACACAGAAAGGACAGTGATACCAGGGCTCTTTCCTTGAAGGAGGCAGGCCCATTCGCACACTATTTTTCTTTCAGTCTCAAGAGAGCTCTCTTCAGGCGATAGGGGGGATACCAGTTCTCGTGGCCCCCAGCACGCAGCAGCCACATTGATCTTTATTGAATTGGAATATGAAAGTTCTCTTCCCTCTTCAGCACACGTTATAGAGCTGGCTGGGCTTCCTGTTGCCACAGAGCTCAAGGCTTTGGGGGTAATGACCAGGTTTCTGTTGCAGGCCTGTGAGAACCTGTGTGACAGGGCCATGGCTCATTTTGTACCGTGTGCCCTGGGCAGTCAGTGTTCCTGTTTACTGTCCCGGGGATTGTGATGCTCCTGGGATTGCGATGTTTCTTCCTGTGTCAGACATTAGGCGTGCTACACACGCCTCCCATTTCCTCTCTGCTTTGGACTGCCCTGAACAGCTCTTTCCCATTCTGCAGAACGCAGCTTAAAGAGCACAGTCGTATGATCAGCACCTCATTGTTGCCATCTTGTAGTATCAGGTGTTACTCCTTTGTGGTACTTGTCACTTTGCATCTTCTCAGTTTTGCTATTGGCACTGCGTTGTTGGCTGGCCTGATGGAACCTAAGTCATGTGCTGTTGCCTCGAGTAGAGCTGTGAACAAAGGTGAAAAATAGGCATGTGCAGTAGATGAATTCAGGCTCATGAACGGGATTGTTTTTGAGATACCATAATTGATTGCTTTAGTATTTGAAGTGGAGCAGAGGCAGCACAAATTTGTAATAAAGCAACAAATGACTGCATTTTGAAAGCCTGGTTGTTTCTCATTGCTTGTCATTCCTGCATCCTTCTAGCCACAGGACCACAGTGCACCCTACAATGTGTATTCCTCCCCTAAGAACTAATAGCAAGCAATTAAATAACGTGTTCTTCCATCTTGGTTGGGGAATTGAAAACGTATTGCTTTAGGGCACTTTGGAAAATTGCCTATTTTGTAGAATTGAAGTACTGAAATACCTTCACAGCCGCATTCCAAATATATGGTTGTTGGTGAAAATTGTGAATCTAGACAGAGAAGTGTTCCTGCCAGGATAATTGGGGCCACATGATCAGGGCTCCTACAGGCTTTGGGAGATAAATGTGTTCATCCTCTGGAATTTCTTGGCTGCTTCACATTCTCCTAATGTTTCTTAAATCGATAGGCAGGATTTTTTATCCCTCTTTTAGTCCTTTTTAAAATTATTTTTATTGTTGCTATACTCTTGAGTACTCATTGGAGCTGCCAATTAAGAACAAGCAGTAAATCTTCTTGGTTCTACCCACTGGAGTTAGATCACGGGCATTTCTTCCCTCTTGGTTGTTAGGAAGAACCTCTGACAAGGATGGTTTTCTGTATTGGTTAATACTGATTTCTGTGTGTGATGTATGTCTTAACGGGTACTGGGATTCAAGTCTGGAGAAAACTCTGGGACTTGTTATGGCCTCCAGCCAGCTTGTTACAAGATTTTGAGTGGTGATAATTAACACTGGAGTCGCTTTTTTTAAAAAAAAATAAAAGGATATTTTCTTTAAGATGAACGTATGCCACTTCTGGTTTTTCTGCTCATGGGTACACCATTCCTATCACATCTTTGTTAGTGGTTTCTTGATATCTTTAATAAGGTTTTTTATTTTGAAATAATATTCAATTTACAGAAAAGCCACAAATAGCACAGGGAGTTCTTATATATTCTCCTTGCAGTTTTCCCCACTGTTAACATCATTCATTACATTGTACATATGTCAGAATGAAGAAGTTAACATGGATAGGTTAGTACTAACTGCGTGAGGCTTTTATTTGAATTTTTTCAGCTTTTCCACTAAGAGTCTTCTGTCCCAGGATGCATTCCAGATGCCATTTGTATTGCACTGCACTTAGTGTCAGTCTTTCCTCATAAAAACAAATACAAAGCGAAAAATGAGATGGAGATTAACCGAAAGACCAACCCATAGTGTCATGGAATATTGTAGTGATGAGAAGAATGAGGGTATTTATACACATTTTGTGAGTCCAGTGTCATCCTTTGATAGACTTTCCCACACCCAGTGGTGAAAATTCTGTTTGGAGGGGATGTCTTAGATCTTGTGAAGATACCTAAGTTGGTGTTGGTACCCGTGACGTTTGTTCTGTAAGGGATCAAGGATAGAAATAAACACAGTGCTGATTAAGAGCAGTTACACAGTCTGGTTTATTTCTCTGATTTTACTGTGAGATCAGTTGATGACTTTTAGAGAATTTTAATTCTTAGAATAAGGCAAGAAGAAAGCACTTTTTAATAATTGATCTTCATGTGTATGACACAGCTTGTTTTCATTAGAAATCATTGGGCTGAAATAGAATCCTCTTACTTTCAAGGTGCAGATGGTCGGTTTACAATTATCAGATTTCTAAGAGAACACTTGACCCTTTTTTGTGTTTTAAAGTAATTTATTGGGAAATTTTGGTGAATTATGTCAACAGTGGCTTAAAATTTTCTTAAGACAGCAAGTATTAAGAAATCCAAAAGTGTTCTGTTACAGGTGGTGAATATACATGTAGAACGTTTTCTTCCTTAACCGATTGCAGAAATTTTATGGGCCTGGTGTGGATTTTTATATGGGGACTGTGAGAGTAAAAATATTGGAGGCACACTCCACTTTCCAGTCATGTAGAGATCAGTCACTTACTTTTAAGATAGTTCCACGTAACTGGGCTGTTTGTATTTTAGAATGTACAGTATGTGGTAATTGATCTGTACTGTTTTCAACTGAACATAACCTAGGAAACTAATGTGGCGCAAACATGCTATTGGTGCAGATGGGTTCATGATTCCAGCTACTTCATTCCCATCAGCAGTGTCTGCATTATTGATCAACCATTGGCTTCAGCCCCTGCCTGGTTGTATTGCCTGTGCTCTGTGATCATGGTGCAACTTAAGCCAGCCATGTGAAGTTGAAAGGGCATCAGGATGGAAGTGCAGAGAATGGATTTCCCAACGTGGAGCTGTTACGTTAACTCCCCAGTCTTCGATGTTACTCTTGCTGTTTTCGGGCCTCAGTTGCATCATCTGTGAAATGAAAAGTTTGGATTGAGAACCTGTGTGGAGTGTGGTGGTTTTACAGATGGGTGGGTTTGTAATTTTTTCTCTCCAAGTATGTACAGTTGCTGTTCAGTGTCTGCAGCAGTGGGATAAGCGGAGCCAAATCATGGGTTTCTGTAATTCTTGGATCTCTGTGATCATCGTGGGAGCAGAGCTCTGCACCAGAGGTGACAAGGTCAGCTGCTTGAAGTTATCTGTCAGGTACAGAGCTGAGTGAAAAAAGAGAGGTAGGGACCTGGATAGCCTAGCCAGCCATGCTCTAATGGTGCTGCTGTCACTCAGCTCCCAAGGCCCGGGCCCCAAAGGAAGGCAAGATCTTTTGACATTTCAAAGAAAGCCATAGAGACAGCCATTTATGTGAACTTTCACAGTCTTCAAATGTTAGCAGCTAATTCAATTTAAAGAAACCCACTCTGTGGACTGCATCAAATATTTGGTAGGCTACTACTCATCTTTTGGGTCCTGGCTTGAGATTTCTGTTCTATTTTAGTGGCTTTCAAGCATTTTGCCTGTTAAAAGTAGCAAGCAGTTTTTTTACGTAGTATAGACACTTACATATGCAAATGCAGTAGTGTGTGTATGTGTATTAAGCAAAACATAAATTTTGGGAATCAGTGTGTGTGGTACAATTCTATTATTTTTTTTCTGTAGAGAGCAGAGACCAACAGACAGAACTGCAATCGCTAGGGCTGGGCCACAGGAAAACCAGGTGCCTGGAACTTCCTCTGAGTCTTGCTGATGGGTGGCAGAGGCTCAAGAACTTGGACCATCGTCCATTGTCTCCCAGAATGCATCAGGAGGAAACTGGATTAGGAGTAGAGATATTGAGACTAGAACCAGGCACTCAGATATGGGATATAGACATCCTAAGCAGGGGCTTCACTCCCTGTGCTACCCAGGGCCTCTGTTCTGTGTTTTTATATTTTGGTTCTTGAAAGGAGTAGACACGCTCACACTTGTTAAGTCATTTTCTTGACTTACCACAGGAACTATAGAAGGCAGTATTTTTTGATACTTCAAAGGTGGTTTTCCCACGAGACCAGAGATCTATCTCAGAGGTGCTTTTCCTCAGCTTGATATCTTAAGGAGCATTCCAACACCATTGCGAATTTATTGTGTGCTTTTGTTAAGAGTATAGCGCCCATTGGTTTGTGAAACCACGGAAGTGCTTCTGTGTGGACTAGTTGTGGTTGACCGGTCCATCTCCGTCAGTCCACCCCAACCCCAGCTCCACTGAGACTCAGAAACTAAGAGATTGCGAAGTGGCAGAGCAGCAGCAGCGCTCAGCCCAGGCTCTTCCTGGTGGGGTGAGATGGCCTACTGAAGGCTGAAGAGCTGGACATCCACTCTGCCTATCAGTGCATCCTGGGAGACAGGTGCCCTGATTGGACAGCAGACACTGCCGGATCTGTTGAACTGAGCACACACTCGAGGGAGATGACAGAGGCTTCCGGTAGATTCTGTCTCTGCTCTTGGGGCATTGGTGGTGAACAGTGAAACCCCGTCATCCCAGTGAAGGGGCCTTGGCAGATTCTTAAGAGCACAAGTCATTATTGCTTTGTAAGGCTAGAAAAGTACTCTCGGATTCTGGACTCCTTTTTTATTTCTGGAAGAGTACAAACTGGGGGAAGGGGCAGCATGTGTATTCTTGGGAAACCGTGTTGGTGGCCACAGGAGACAGGAAACCACAGGGTTCCTCAGCAGACCTCACCTCCCCATGTTGGCAGATAGCTGAGTCTGCCTCCAGTCCTCGGGCTCTGTTGGCCTGTCCTGCGAAGACGCACAAACGCTGCTCACTGCCTCTATGCCCTCCCTCCTTCAGTCTGTGACTGATATCCTTGGGCCTGTGTTTCTCTGGGAGAACAAACCATCCTCATCATGATGTGACTTTTTTTTTTAAAATTTTTATTTTTTTTCTTTTTTTTTTCAAACTTTTATTTAGTAAATATGATTTCTTTCTTTCTTTCTTTCTTTCTTTCTTTCTTTCTTTCTTTTTTTTTTTTTTGACAGGCAGAGTGGACAATGAGAGAGAGAGAGAGACAGAGAGAAAGGTCTTCCTTTACCGTTGGTTCACCCTCCAATGGCCGCCGCGGCTGGCGCGCTGTGGCCGGCGCGCTGTGGCAGGCACATCGCGGTGATCCGAAGGCAGGAGCCAGGTGCTTCTCCTGGTCTCCCATGGGGTGCAGGGCCCAAGGACTTGGGCCATCCTCCACTGCCCTCCCTGGCCACAGCAGAGAGCTGGCCTGGAAGAGGGGCAACCGGGACAGAATCCGGTGCCCTGACCGGGACTAGAACCCTGGGTGCCGGCGCCACAGGCGGAGGATTAGCCTAGTGAGCCGCGGCGCTGGCCAGTAAATATAATTTCCAAAGTACAGTTTATAGATTACAATGGCTTCCCCCCCCCATAGCTTCCCTCCCACCCGCACCCCTCCCATCTCCCGCTCCCTCTCCCATTCCATTCACATCAAGATTCATTTTCAATTCTCTTTATATACAGAAGATCGATTTAGTCTATGTTAAGTAAAGATTTCATCAGTTTGCACCCACACAGAACATAAAGTGTAAGATACTGTTTGAGTACTAGTTATATAGCATTACTTCACATTGGACAACACATTAAGGACAGAGTTAGAATATCATCTTCTGCCGTTTACAAGAACATAATTGATAAAAACAAAGTTGAGTTGCTGTTATCTGGCATAGCATGTTAAAAGAGCAGGATGTCAGTGCTTGACAAGAGTGGAGTGCTCACTTACCATCATTCAAGACTTTCCGGAAAGTGTCTGGCGCAGCAGTTGGGACACTTGTGTCCCATATTGGAGTGCCTAGGTGGGAATGTCAACCCTAGGAGGTAGGAGGTGATGCCTCAAGAACTTGGGTCACCTACTTGGGAGACCTAGATGGAGTTCCAGGCTCCTGACTTAAGCCTGGCCCAACCCTGGATGTTGTGGGTTCTTGGGTAGTACATGGGACATCTCTGTCTCTCTCTCCCTTCCAAATAAATACAAATAATCAAAATAAATAAAAATTTAAAAAAACTCTGCACCAAGTATTGTTTCTCTTTAGGGTCCGAGACTTGCAAATGTTAAAGTGAAAGTGATGATCTCTGAGAGTATATGAATATAACTTATTTCTTCCAAAAATTGATTTAAAATGCATAGTGAATCTACAAGTTTCCATAAAAGCATGTACTCACACAGACAGTGGGTAACAGATCTTCTGTATTTTAATTTTCATTGGACCTTACTTCAGTAACATACAAGAAAATGCTGGGCAGTGAGATTCAAAATGCCAAATTTTTGATGAATTGGTATGAAAAGTTGTGGATTGGAGTTGAGTCTCCTTAGCTCCCACCTGCTGCTGCATGACTCGGCTGAGTCCACAGACACCAACAGAGGTAAAGGGTTCTTTTGTTCCTTCAAGTTGAGAACCTTGATATCAAAAAATAAAACCAACGAAGTCTGACCCCACTTCTAAATCCTGTAGACTGGGTGATGGATGTTGCCATTTGCCTCGTTTCCTTAGCTGTTCCTACGTGGAAGCAAATGAATTAGCTGTCTTGGTGTGCAGCATGAGCACATGTTGATGTTATTTGTCAGATGTAGGTACATCACCATTTTCTAGTCACTTGAGAATGTGAAGTTACAACTCTTTCGTAATTCTCTCCTTCAGGCTCAGCCATTTCTCAGTAATAGTTCTGAAAATGTTTAAAGCGATCAGTAATAACCATAAGTCTTTAAGAATGTTGTACACTTTTCATTACTGGTTAAAGGGAAATGCTGTATTTTAGCCAGATCAGAATTACTTGAAAGAAAAATTGAGATATGCATAGAAAAATAGCAGGTCAGTTATTTTAGGCAGTCTGTATTCTTTCTGGTTGACATGGTAACTTCAGTTTTAAGGGTCGAATGTTATAATTAACCCACAATTCTTAAGCTGTTTCTTTTTTTGCTATATTGGAATTACCATTTTATCTACAGAGCTAGAAGTGAGTCAGCACTTGACACGTGTTTTCTCTTCATGGATTGATGATAGTTTAACATTGTGATGGCATCTGACTTGCCATTGGCCAAGAGGTGGCCAAGGAATTGAGGAGCAGACGCAGCGTGAACCACACACAGCTTGATTGCCTCGTTTTCCGTTGTGGGTTAGATTCCACAAATTGGATTTGGGTGCAGTGAACTGAGTTTAAGTGCACCGATACCCAAGTGCTGAAAACATTGAGACTTGGAATTAAAAACAAAGTAGCCCCACTTTCTGTTTCTTTATATATACACACAGAACTCTCTCTCTCTCTCTCTCTCTCTCTCTCTCTCTCTCTCTCTCTCTCTCTCTCCTCTCCCTCCCTCCCTCCCTCCCCCCCCCCACTTTTTCTATAAATAAAGCTGTTATCATTCTAGTAAAGAATATTGGCCTATTTTTCTTATCCCTCCAACTTTCCTAAATGTGCATATTTTTCTGCCTTTATCTTTTTTGAATATTTATTTATTTGAAAGGCAGAGTTACAGAAAGAAAGGAGACGCACACACACGCACACACACATACACACAGACCTTTCATATGCTGGTTCACTTTCAAATGGCCAAAATGGCCAGAGATGGACCGATCAGGAACCAGGAGCTTCTCCTGGGTCTGTCCTGTAGGTGAAAAGGTCCAAGCACTTAGGCCATCCTCCGCTGCTTTTCCAGGCAGAGAGTTGTAATGGAAGTGGAGCAGCTGGGGCATGAACTGGCACCCAAATGAGATGTCAGCATTGCAGGCAGTGGCATACCCACTATGCCATGGTGCCAGCCCCTCTACCTTTATCTTTAGTGGGGAGATTTGTTATATTAATCTTTCTAGAACAAGAAATTTAATGTGTACTTTCACCAGTAAGAATTGAGTGTGTCTCTTTTTGGCTCACCCCATCACCTGAAATCTCTGGTTAGGCTGTGAAACCTTTCTGCATCGGCGATGTTCCAGCTGCCAAAATGTTCCCATTGGGTGTTGGAGTTCCTGGGTTTGATTCCTGGCTGCTCCTCTGATTCTAGCTTCCTGGTAATGTACATACTACGAGGGAGCAGGTGATGGCTCAAGTTGATGGATCCCAGCCCCTCACATGCGAAACTGATTGAGCTTCTGGTTCCTGACTTAGGCCTGGTCCAGCCTCAGCCATTTGGGGGCATTTGGGAAGTGAACCCTCAGACTGTAGATTTCTACATCTTCCTTTCAAACAAACAAATAAATAAATATTTTACATAAGGTGCATATTATGGAAAAACAGTGCACAGAATTCAAAACTTTGTAGCAAAATAAACTTGTCTTTTAGTTTTTCTTTTCTACTACCTTTTGAAGTTATTATATTAGCACTGCTGCAGTTTTGCCCTTTCACATTGTTCTGATCTTATTAGTGTGTCAACTAGATGATGAATATTTTGAGAGAAGGACCCATAATTTAAATTGTGTATCATATCATGTATATGAATAGTCTGAACGCATGCTTGGTTATTTAAAATATGCCTTGGTATTGCTGGTATTGAAAGAAATGGCAGATTGGCAGTGGTTTAAGGGTCAGGTTTGTCATGGCTAAAGTAGATAGTCTGAGGCATTGTCTGATTTAAGCTTTGTTTCAAATGCACTAAACTTTCTTGTGTTCCTTGGCTACAGATCTGTCCAACTGTTATTCTAGGTGATTAATTTGCAAAATAATTGATTCTGTAAATACTTTATGGAGCACTGATTATATATAGGATCATCGCTAGGCACCTAGGGACACAATGTTGAATAAAGCAGTCAATTCCCTGTCCTCCTGGAGTTCATAGCCTACCCTGAGGGACTAAAATTATGTAATCCCTCACAGAAATGGACAATTGCAACTCTCACAGTCGCTGCAATGGATGCCTACAGGGATTTGGCCTAGTCAGTAAAATCAGATCCAATCTTCCTAGCAGAAGAAATTGAAGAATGGTCAAAATTAACCAAGTGACAAGAGAAGGTGTGCTGTGCTGGGCAGAGAGATGCTATTATAGAACTGTGGCACAAGATGTTGCAGAGTTTTCTTTTTGTCATGGCTAGAAAAGCATCTGAAAGCAGAGAATGCTGTCTTCATTCTTAATAAAAAGTGTAGATGTGAAGTTCAAGACAGTAACAGGCTTTTGAGACATAATGGGCCTGGTCATTAGTTTGAATAGCGTGTCTTAGTTATTCTGAGAGTTTGGGTAGAATATAAATTATTTGCAGCAAAAATGAAAAAGAATGGAGAAATAAGTGAGCCATTGTGGTTTAGGTGATTTTATAGGGACAAGATGTCGGGAGTCCCAGAAGAACTCAAGAAAGAGCTACCCTCCCCTTCCACTCTGGGGTGGAAGAG
This sequence comes from Lepus europaeus, assembly GCF_033115175.1. Classification (NCBI taxonomy): domain Eukaryota; kingdom Metazoa; phylum Chordata; class Mammalia; order Lagomorpha; family Leporidae; genus Lepus; species Lepus europaeus. Next base: position 157,133,212 of record NC_084830.1, on the reverse strand, counting down.
CTTCTGCCCGCCTTGTGTGGACAGTCCAGTGAGTGAACTCAGAAAGCAAACAGTGTTGGGAAATCTGACATCTCGGGGGCAGCCAGGCCTGGACTGGTGCTGCTGACAAGAGAGACTTCTCTCCTTCTGAGTTCATATTAATTGAGTTAATGTTTTGTAATAACTGGCATAATACCTTGAATGAATATGCTCCCCATTTCTCTTTCTCTCTTTCTCTCTGTGTCTCTCTGTTTCTCTCTCTAATTCCTTTCTCCCTCATTGTTCATGTACTTTGAGAGTTCACTGTGGCCTGGGGCAGGGAAGGACAGAACTTGACAGATGCCTTGACTCTTTTACTATCTCCGTTGCTCTTAACAGCCAACAATTTATTTTCTTACTGTTCTCACCAGGTTTATTTAAATAATATGAATTGTATATAAGGTATACAATTTAATGTGTACACACACACAGTATGCATTGTGAAATTATTTCCACAGTCAAGCTACTTAAAATATCTATTACCTCACATAGGTGCCCTTTTGATTTTTGTGGTGAGAATACAGAAAACCTCCTCTTTGAGCACATTTCCAGCATAAAATACCTCATTGTTACTAACTCTTGTCACCTGCTGTGTGTTAGGTCTCAGAACATTTGAATCCTTTGGCCAACATCACCCCATTTTCCCTACCCTGGATGTCCCTGTCTATTTCCGTGAGTTAAGCTTTTTTACATTCCACATAGAAGTGAGATGGTGCTTTGTCTTTCTGTGTCTGGCTTATTGCAGTAACTAGCTGTTAAAGTCTTGGCCAATTCACTTTCAGGTTCATCATCTATTAAATATGGATAAGAACTCCCTCATCAAGTGTCAGTCTCTTCACATATTGTGTGGCATATAATCAGTGCACTATAGATGCATGTTAGTTTCTCTGTGTACTGGAAACATGTAAAATTATCAAGTGTCACCAAGTATTCAAGCCAGGCGTTTTCTGTCAGGTGCCAATCAGTGATCTCACTGCTGAATGGTTACGACCAGTGCATTCATGTCAGTGTGGGTTATAATAAACAGGTGAGATAAATTGCTGCTGTCATGGAACTGATACCCTGCAGGGGTGTGGAGGAGGACGTCAACCATGCAGGAAAGGCTACTGCTTCACCACAGGAAAGACGTCCGTGGTTTCTCTGACCCAGTCGAAGAGATCCTCTTGCTGTGCTGGCTTGGTGCCTGATGCACTTAATCAGTGCTCACTGTTTGATTAGGTGAGTGAATATTTCCACCAAGAGCGCAGCCCAAGATGCACAGAGCATGTCATAAATATACTTCCTTAGTTAGGACCAGAGAACTTTCTGGCTGATGGAGCCGTAAACAAAAGTGGATCTCTGGCATCCTCTTACATTCCATTTCACAATCCCTGAGGCATCTGGGGACAAATAAGAGTGACATTAAGTTGTCCAGTAGTTGTAGGCTATACAGTGCACGGATCGTCTTCATAAGAACATGTGAGCCTGAAAAGTCGATGCTGATTTGGAATTCAGTTTGTGTTTGCAAAAGCCTCTGCTGGTTCCTTTTATCAATGTGGGTAGATATTGACTTGTCCCTGGTAAATACTTTTTTTCAGGCTCATTCTATGGCCTCAAATGATTGCACTTGAAAGTAGGTGTTTGAATCTTTCTTGTTGATATTCACTGGGATTACTACCACTAGGACCTATAATATAGAGTAAATATAAATGAAGTCAAAACAGTAATGTGCATATCACTTTGGACAATGGTGTTGACATTCGTAATACAGTTGAAGTCAGATGGAAATTGTAAGGTAGTTAGGTAAACAGTATTTATCTTTTTTACTATTCAGAGTCCATGCCAACTCTATCCTTTTTTTTAAAAAAAAAACTATTTAATTGTTTGAAAGGCAGAGTTACAGAGAGGCAGAGGTAGAGGCAGAGGCAGAGGCAGAGGCAGAGAGATCTTCCATTTGCTGGTTCACTCCCCAAATGGACGCAATGGCCAGAGCTGGGCTGATCCAAAGCCAGGAGCTTCTTCTGGGTCTCCCATGCAGCTGTAGGAGTCCATGCATGTGGGCCATCCTTCGCTGCTTTCCCAGGTGCGTTAGCAGAGAGCTGGATGAGAAGTGGAGCAGCCAGGTCTCGAGCCAGTGCCCGTATGAGATGTTGGCACCACAGGCAGTGGCTTTACCTGCTACACCACAGAACTGGCCCTAACTCTATCATTTTTAAAAAATTTATTTATTTGAGAAATGGAGTTAGAGAGAGGAAGAGAGAGAAGAGAGACAGAATCTTCTATTCTCTGGCTCAGTCCCCAAATGGCCACAAGGACCAGCAGCTTTAATTGGGTCTCCCGTGTAGGTACAGCCCAAGTACTTGGGCTATCTTCTGCTTTTTTCCCAGGAGCATTAGCAGGGAGCTGGATCAGAGTAAAACAACCAGAACTTGAACTGGCACCTATATGGGATGCCATTGTTTCTGCAGCTTAAGTCATTATGCTACAATGCTGGCCCTGCCAACTCTATTATTTTAAGGTAAACTTAAAACAAATAAGAAATATATTTTCTGATTGTCTGTGGATTGTCCCTAGCTTGTTTAGAAAAGTTTTTATGGTTCTTAAGTAAATAATAATTATATAAAGTTATTGTAATTCAAAATTGAATGTTTTTCATGTTGAATCTCAATTGTATTTCTTGATTTTTGGCCATTCTGGTGGAAATAAGCCACCTGCAAAATTTCTTCTGCACCTTTTGAAGCTTAGATAAACGGTATCCTTGAATAATAGGAATTCTTCAGAAGAAATCTTTCAGCCAGCACCGTGGCTCAATAGGCTAATCCTGTGCCTGCGGTGCTGGCACACTGGGTTCTAGTCCCAGTCAGAGCTCAGGATACTATCCCGGTTGCCCCTCTTCCAGGCCGGTTCTCTGCTGTGGCCCGGGAAGGCAGTGGAAGATGGCCCAAGTGCTTGGGCCCTGCACCCGCATGGGAGACCAGGAGAAGCACCTGGCTCCTGGCTTCCGATCAGCACGGTGCGCCGGCCGCAGCGGCCATTGGCGGGTGAACCAACAGAAAAGGAAGACCTTTCTCTCTGTCTCTCTCTCTCTCACTGTCCATTCTGCCTGTCCAAAAAAAAAAAAAAAAATCTTTCACAACTGCAGAATTACGGTTTTATTTCTGTAGCACGCCACACTGTAAGCCCCTTGGCACTCGTTTCCTATTGGTTTCTAGAGTCGTCCAGTACATATTTATTGTGGAAGATTGGCGTTCACATGAGAAGACCTGAGTTATGAGTTTCCCTCTGGAAATAACCAGCTTCATGATCTTGGCAGCCTTTGGAGTCGCATGGTTCAGAGAATAGATCAGATAGCTCTGAGCTTATGGTACTTGTCTCATTTTATAGATGGTCCAGAGATTTTAACCAGTTCGTTCAAGACAAATTTGTCTCCGTGAAAGACCTAAAAATGTAATCCAGGTTTTCTGACTTGGCTTCAGTGCTGTTTCCTCAATGCTCAGATATCAGGAAGAATGAAAGAGATCTCGGATCAGTAAGTGGGAAATCATTTCCTTTCCTGTAGTGAAAACTAGAATATTATTAGGTGTTATCAGTATATTTACATCCCTCCAAAAATTTCAGTCAGTTATTAAATGTGTACTGAGGATATAAAAGAGAGCACTGATAATGAGAATATGCTGCAGATTCCTTACAAAACAGTCTTAGGGCTCTCCTGTATAACCGTGACTGTTCTCTGTAGCATAGCGTGATTTTGCAAGGGGTTTTGCAGAGCATCCCACAGTGTCTTTGTTACACAGAAGGAAAGGTCCTCAAAACCAGGAAGAAGATTTGCTTTGGATTATTGCTCACAGTTTATCAGACACATAATTATTCCAAAGAATGATGCATTCAGGGCTGAGTTTTGGCACCTCCCTGGTTTGCCATAGAGGTGCTTTCTGTTGTCTTTATTACAGAATGGTTTTTGTGGTGAATAACTGCATGGTCAAGGTAAAATTATACCCCATTGTCTTCACAAGCTCTTTGCAAGGTCGTCTTTCTTCACATTCTTGCTGAGAGATTTTAAGGTCAAACCTGCAACAACTTCATTTCTATGAATTCTGCTTCAAGACAATGCATATCCATTTACTAACACATTGAGACATGAGTGTGTTCTTTGTTTCTGATTAATGGTTTTTTTTTTTTCAATTCTCAATACCACATGCAGTGATTGCGGTTGAAATAACACCATCTGTTACAATGGTTACAGTGGAACCACCATACTCAGATCACTACTCAGTAGTGTTTCATTGAATAATATAGCATGTAAGGAATTTTCCAGTAAGACGCACAGATGTCCTCCTTCAGTCTAACCATAACCAGCCAGGCATTCTGCACTTATGTTCCAATAAGTTCTTCATTTTGTTTTGTCTCTATTCAACATCTTTCCCTTCAATTGGTTAAATCTATAGAAAGAAAGCTAACTGAATTCCCAGGTAACACATACTGAAGAAAGGATAGCAAACGTGTTGAACTTTAGAATCAGATTTCAGTATCAAGTTTATTTAATGCTGCTTGTGGAGGGACCAGGTGTGTAGGCAGGACTGCCATGGAATATTTTGTAGGTTATTCCTACTGACAAGTTTAATCTGCCTATACTCATTGAAAGGATTGTTTATAAATGTACAGTAATAGCCCTCACAAGATCTTGATAGCCTGTGTGCAGAAATCATGATTGAATTTAATGAAGAAAAATTTCAGATACTAAGCTTAAATTTTAAAAATTCCAAAGAAAAATAAGGAAAGAAGGAGGAAGGAGGGAGGGAAGCTATGGTGGGAAGTATCATTATGCTTTTAAAACTGTATATATGAAATACATGAAATTTGTTCCCTTTATATGAATAAAAAAAGAATGTGACTAGTTTTCTCTCCATGTCCAAATGCCTATCTCTTTCTTTTTTTTTTTTTTTTTTTTTTTTTTTTTGACAGGCAGAGTGGACAGTGAGAGAGAGAGACAGAGAGAAAGGTCTTCCTTTGCCATTGGTTCACCCTCCAATGGCTGCTGCGGTCGGCGCGCTGCGGCCAGTGCACCGCGCTGATCCGAAGGCAGGAGCCAGGTGCTTCTCCTGGTCTCCCATGGGGTGCAGGGCCCAAGCACTTTGGCCATCCCCCACTGCACTCCCGGGCCACAGCAGAGAGCTGGCCTGGAAGAGGGGCAACTGGTACAGAATCCGGCACCCCGACTGGGACTAGAACCTGGTGTGCTGGTGCCGCAAGGCAGCGGATTAGCCTATTGAGCCGCAGCGCCGGCCCCAAATGCCTATCTCTTAATGAATTTTATATGTCATCATACTGTTCCATATTCAAATATAAATAGAAAATAAATGATTTTACTATAAAAATCCAGTTGTGCCACTTCAGAATTGACAAACCTTTTTCAAACTAAGTATTTCAGACCTGGCATGCTTCATTAATATCCAGTGAAGAGAGTGGTCAATGGAATAGTAATGTAGGAATTCAGACATAAGAAGAAAATTCTTTCAGTTGCATTTGCAGCCTGGTCATAAATAAAATTGAAATTGCAGCTTGGTTTCAGACTGAGGGACAATTCTCTATCCAAATATGAAAAGAAGATAAGGATGGGCAGATATGAATAAGAAAGCTAGCATTATAGAATAAAGACTATGTTTCAGGTCCTGTTTTCCCTGTTGAATAGCCACTGTTTGATGTTTCAGGTCCTGTTTTCCCTGTTGAATAGCCACTGTTTGATGTAAGCCTTATGGGAGCCCAGATTCTAGCCTTGCAAGATCATAGCATTTGAAGCAGCTCTTTTGCTCCCAGTGGAATTGGATGATAATGTGAAGTGCTTGTGGGATAAGTGGGATTAGGGGGAAAGGGTTTAGCAGACACCTGTCTTGTTTCTTATGCATTCACCGGAATGCAGGGAAGGTGGCCCGACAGCAGAGGCAGCTGCTGCGGGTCTTTCCTCATGTGTATGCTCTACTGACAGCAACCCATGGCAGTGCCATTCACAAAGGGAGGGTTCTGTCAGCGTAGAGGGAGAAGCCACCCGTTTGTGATGCAGGTTTCTATTGCCAGTTTCCCAAGAACTGTGCTAATAATCTCCATGCATTGTTTTCATATTTGTTTGGCTATGCAAACAGAATGTATTAAGAGACCTACAAACCCATTGATTACCTGGAGGCCTGTGTCTCCTGTAACTTTGCAGTTGGCTTTTTGTCTTGCAGTCTTGCTCATACAAAACAGGAGCGCACAAGGACTTTGATGTTGCCAGTTTCTGTGATCAGAATTCTAGGCAACGGCATGGCGTGTCTATACTGGAGTGATGGGGTTTGATTCCTGGCTCTGGTTCTTGATCTCACCTTTCTGCCAGTGAAGACCCTGGGAATTAGCCGATGAAAGTTCACGCAGTTGCGTCCCTACAGTATACGGTAGAGACCTGCGTTGGGTTCCTGGTTCCTAGCGTCGGCCTTACATAGCCCCAGCCCTTGAGGGCATACGGAGAGTGAACCAATAGATGGGAGCTATGTGGCTGTCTGCCTGTCTCTCTGATTTTTCTTACTTGTCTGCCTCTTCAAAAATAGAAAATAAAAATAAAAAAATTTAAAAACCCCTTCATCTCAGAACTGTCATCCTGTGCTTTCCAGTGTATGTCAGTTAGACTGACTTGGTTTACTTTAAGGATTAAACAGGTCCAGATCCTCCTGTGGACTGTGAGTATGTATTGATTAAGAATACATGCCTGAAATTTTATCTTAGCCATTTTTTAAAAAAAATTTTAGTGTATGAAAGTCAGCATTACAGAGAGGCAGAGAGAGGTCTTCCATTCACTGGTTCACTCCCTGAATGGCTGCAATGCCTGGAGCTGAGCCAATCCAAAGCCAGGAGGCAGGAGCTTCTTCCAGTTCTCCCACATGGATTCAAGGGCCCAAGCACTTGGGCCATCTTCTACTGCTTTCCCAGACCATAGCAGAGAGCTAGATTGGAAGATCAGCCAGGACTCAAACTGGTGCCCAGACGGGATGCTGACACTGCAGGCAGCGGCTTTACCCGCTGCACCACAAGGCCGGGCCTCCAATTTAGCCATTTTTATGTGGTTTGCTGCTGCTGTGTTCTGTGTGGTTTGTTTCACTTCGGGGAAATAGAACCATCCTGAGCAGATCAATTGCAAAGCCCACATTCACCTGGGGGACTGCCTGGGTATTAGCCTTTATACATTCTCAAGCAAACAGATTCCATTGCTGCCTGAAGACAAGTCTTCGAGGATATGTTTGTTTTAGTACATTCTCCAGTTGTCTCTCCTCTTATAGCATAGAATTGTCTTTATAGCCTGGGTATTTACTGAGGATTGCTACAACAAACAGCAGTGTATAAAATTTCTTAATTTCTAAGAAAGCTCTTAAAGATAGGTATCACTTATGAATGGCGTTTAATAAAATGCTAATTGGGTCGGCACTGTGGTGAAGCCAGTAAAGCTACCATCTGCAGTGTTGGTGCCTGTATGGGTGCTGTTCAAATCCTGGCTGTTCCACTTCTGATCTAGCTCCCTGCTAGTACACTTGGGACAGCAGTGGAAGATGGCCCAAGTCCTTGCGCCCCTGTACCCACATGGGAGAACTGAATAAAGTTCCTGGCTCCTGGCTTTGGCCTGGCCCAGTCCTGGCAGTTGAGACCATTTGGAGAGTGAACACAGTAGATGGAAGATCTCTTCCTCTCTCTCTGTAATTCTTTCAAATAAAATAAGTAAATACTGAAAAAAATAAACACTGATTAAAAAATGTTTTCAACCTGTTAGGGTAAAAAAAATTAGTTGTCCTAGCTAAGATATTGCTATTCTTTATTTCCTTCTTTCTTTCTTTTTTTTTTTTTTTTTAATTTTTGACAGGCAGAGTGGACAGTAGAGGGAGACAGAGAGAAAGGTCTTCCTTTTGCCATTGGTTCACCCTCCAATGGCCGCCGCGGTAGGTGCGCTGCGGCCGGTGCACCGCGCTGTTCCGATGGCAGGAGCCAGGTGCTTCTCCTGGTCTCCCATGGGGTGCAGGGCCCAAGCACTTGGGCCATCCTCCACTGCACTCCCTGGCCACAGCAGAGAGCTGGCCTGGAAGAGGGGCAACCGGGACAGGATCGGTGCCCCGACCGGGACTAGAACCCAGTGTGCCGGCGCCGCAAGGTGGAGGATTAGCCTACTGAGCCACGGCGCCGGCCAGTATTCTTTATTTCTATACAAAGAACTAGATATGAAATTGAAAATATAAATATACACACTTTTTCTTCTCTGGAAGCTTCTGCTCTTCGGATATAGTGCTACTCAACCAAAATCTATATTTCTAGATTTAGATGTAGAAATTAATGCATCTATATATTTCATATTTGCTTGCTTGTTCTTTTGCATATTTTATTCTGCTTGCATGACAATGGATTGTGTTCTTCTTGCAGACTGCTTCAACTGATCATTTTTAATAGTATTGAACATGTGCATGTATGGCGACAAGATGTAAGATGGCTTTAGGAGATCTGGGTACTAGTATTGCAATCAATGTTTAGCTTTGGGACTTTGGGCAGATTTCTGGGGATTTGGGTTATTATTTTTTCTTATGTAGACTAAAAGGTTTGATTATATGTAATTATAATTCCTGTGGTTTCCTTTAATCCTTAAATATGGATTGTAATATATCACTGCATTTCAGTCCATTAAGTACTTAATAGAAGAAATATGAACCACACCTGATAATTAGGTTATTGATAATTCACAGTTATTTAATATCCCTTTAATGACCTTTTCAAAGTTAGGCTTTATGTACATGGATACTTTTGAAGAAAAATTTTGGAACTGATTCTACTTGATAATGTTTTTGAATATTTCAAAATCAGGGACGGTTAGATATAGAGGTTTAGTTTCTATTACAAAATAGGTTATAGGGGGCCGGCGCTGTGGCTCACTTGGCTAATCTTTCACCTGTGGCGCCGGCATCCCATATGGGCGCTGGGTTCTAGTCCCGGCTGCTCCTCTTCCAGTCCAGCTCTCTGCTGTAGCCTGGGAGGGTAGTGCAGGATGACCCAAGTACTTGGGCACTTGCACCCGCATGGGAGACCAGGAAGAAATACCTGGCTCCTGGCTTCGGATCGGCGCAGTGCCGGCCATAGTGGCCATTTGGGGAATGAACCAACGGAAGGAAGACCTCTCTCTCTCTCTCTCTGTCTATAACTCTGTCAAATAAATTAATAGTAATAAAAAGTAGGTTATAGATTTTACTTTATAATAAATAAAATCATTAGGAATTAGCCATTCTACCATAATAAGGGTTTTTTTTTTTAACCTTAAAAATTTCTGTTTTGGGGGACTTTTTTGGTCCTAGCTAGAAGTTTATAGAACAGTTGTTTAAAATTATCTTCTCTTTCAACTAGACAGAATAAAGGCACTGAGGTCTACTCCATTTAAAGGTTGAAAGACAGTTACAAAGTGAATTGACCTAATGCCTCTAAGATAAATTATGTATGATTTATTGAAAGGCAGATAGACTGAGGGAGACAAACTGAAAACTCCCAGTGGCTGGTTTATTCTCCAAAAGCCCACAACATCTGGGCTGGGCAAGACCATAGCCTGGAGCTGGAAAGGCTGTCATTTTGTCTCCTGAAGGTCATAGACCCAGCCATGTGAGACATCACTTGCTGCCTTCCAGGGTGCGTATTATCAGGAAGCTGGAATCAAGATCTAGAATGAGGACTTGAACCCTGGTGGAGAATAGGGGATGCAGACAACCCAAGCAGCATTTTAACTGGCTATGCCAAATGCCTGGCCCAACATTTGTATCATTTTCTTCTAGAAATAATGATCTTTGTTTTTTAATTCATATGTCATTTTTTTTTACCAAATGATACTAAATGTGAGTATCTTATAACTGCTCTTATATAATCAAATTTTTAAAAAATTAATTGTTTGCTTTATTTACATGGGTTTCAGCTTATATGTTCAGTTTTGACATCAGAGTTAAAATGCACAGGCTTCTTTTGAAGGCTTGTTAGTTTTTTGTTTGGGTCGTGTTTGAGTAATGGCACCCTGGACTCTAAATTATCATACATTTAATGGCTTGTGTTAATTATCTGGCACTGAGGGGTCCCAGTGTATCTGGTAGTACAGTGGTTAGTAACAGTAGTGTGGAGCTAGTATAGTGTGTGTGTGTGTGTGTGTGTGTTGCGTTTTTGCTGAAATCCTAGCTGAGCTTTTCCATTTTTATATTCCATTTTCATATGTTAAAAAATAACTGGGAAAATGTAAAGAAATGTTAAAGCTAGGTAACCTTGAAAAATAAAGTGGGTAAGTTGTAGAGTTACACGTGTTGTTGAGATCAGGTGACTTGCTTAGGCTGTATTCTGCCTGTGGAAATCAGTACATTAAAACCTGTTACCTCATTAAACTTGCTTAAATGTGGAGGAAGATGTCAAAACTAGTAGTTTCAAAAATAAGTGTTTCTGGGCCAGCGCCGTGGCTCAACAGGCTAATCCTCCACCTAGCGACGCCGGCACACCAGGTTCTAGTCCCGGTTGGGGTGCCGGATTCTGTCCCGGTTGCCCCTCTTCCAGGCCAGCTCTCTGCTGTGGCCCGGGAGTGCAGTGGAGGATGGCCCAAGTGCTTGGGCCCTGCACCCCATGGGAGACCAGGAGAAGCACCTGGCTCCTGCCATCGGATCAGCGCAGTGCGCCGGCCGCAGCTGCGGCGGCCGTTGGAGGGTGAACCAATGGCAAAGGAAGACCTTTCTCTCTTTCTCTCTCTCTCTCACTGTCCATTCTGCCTGTCAAAAAAAAAAGTAAAAAAAAAAAAAAAGTGTTTCTTCCATGTTTACTGAAATTCTAATTCATCAAAGTATGATCCAAAAAAAGCATGGATATTTGAAATGAAGCTTTACTCCAACTCTTATCTCTCAATTTACATTTGTGAGATTTCTAGTAATCCTCTACCCTGACTCATAATACAAAAATAAAATAATACTTCCCAATTGAAGATTTCTGGAATGAAATAAAAGAGGTATATTTCCTGTGAAACAGCTTTGTTAATTCTAAATTGCATTATAAACCTTAGTACTTATCATGTCAAAACCCAGTGCCATTAAAATATCTTTCATACTTAATTGTCTTGAGTATTGGGCTTATTATTATAAGTACAATTAACTTTATAACTACATTGCATATTAATTTCATTCATGGTATTTGGACATTTCAATTTATTCTAAGTAGTTCTGCTGCTGCACATTGGCAGGGTTGAGTTAGCCTCCTCGTACGTGGGTCGTAGCATATAGCATGACTAACTGGACTGTGTGACCCTGTGCTCCTGCCCATGCTAGTAGAGGTTACCAGGGCAGCTTGATTGCGAGCATACTTCTGTTTTCTGTGTTCTGATGGTGTTCACCACCACTCAGCAATGGGCTGGCCCCACCCCTGTCTGCCCCTGAGGTGTCCGGGGAAATGTGTGATGTCGGCTGACGGAAGTGTTTTTGGTCAGATTTCAGGATATGAAATGAAGTGCGGAATTGAAGCACAAGTGTATTGTTCTAAAATGATTGAGTTAGTTTGTCAGCATACGTAGTAGAAAATGTGGACATTTCAAACGGCCATGCACTTACCAGTTAAGACTGTGATCTTTGGGTCCATGCCTCTCACTGCTGTTCCTGGAGAGCATCCGTGTTTGCTTGAATAGCTTCCCAAGCCTGTTCTAGAGGAAGTTCTCTCTCGGAAACACGCTTTTACTGTCACTTAGCCAGAGTTATTCTGCATTTGCGTTTCTATTTGGTCTTTGATGTATTACTCTTCAATTGGTAAAAATGTTATTTTCTTGTATGTCTGATGAAATACTGTCAGTTGCGCTTCTGTCTGTTCCCGTGGCATACTCAACTCCTGCACAATTTCAAAGTAAACAACTTTTGAGCAATTTGTGTTCAGCTCTTCATGTTTATCAAATTGATTTGTGCTATGCCTTCATGCTTATCATATGCCATATTGTAAAAATTGGTATATATGAAGAAACCCGTTTTATGAAAACCATCTCACATTTGCCATTAAAGCCAGTCTTGGCAGTATCGCATGTACTAATGGACCTTTAGATCCCCTAGTTCAAAAAACCTTCCAAGTCTGCTGTGAACTTTTTGGCCTTGTTTCTGTTTCCAAAGCACAGTGTGCTTGTGCAGGCTCCTGGCCACCTGGCTGACCCTCCTGCTACTTCCTTCCTGAGGGCCTAGACCCTGCCTTGGCCCGTTAGTTCCCCTCCTAACCACATTTGACCTCCTTGATCAGAATTGACAGTTCCTGGAGGCTGATAGGATGTTACCAGTAACACAGCTTACCATCTTTGAAGGACCGGCTCTGCACTGCAAATGATCTGTTCCTTTGAACGTAGCCCTGTTATATCCAGGGTACAACCTGTCTTCTCTACTTCCATCCATCCCCTCTCAGGTCCAGCATGCATCCGCTGGATGAATCTGCACTTGCAAGGTGTATTTTTTATATGATACAACAGAACTTTTTATTTAATGAAATGAATGTCCTGGGACCATTGTGTGGGTGGTTGTTAGTACACTGTTAGTAAGCATCAAACAGGTCATGACAAGTCTTGTGTTGTGATGTAATTGCTTCTCTGCATATCAGTCATCATTTGGGGCATCTGGGAACTACAGAAAAACTGATGGATATCGGGCCATGTGTGTATTGCAAATGCCAATATGTTATCATAATCTCACTTTTAAAAAATTCCATGTCTGCAGGTCCCACCCAAGCATGTTCTAGATAAGCAGGACTGGGATAAAGCACAAAGGGTCTGTTTTTTTTTTTTTTAAATCTCCTACTTAGCTGGTGAATTCCTGCCTCATGGAGAAAATGATGAACTTTCTATGCCTGGTTATGATCAGGGATAGGTGATATTTATGGGAAATATCTTTCCTGAAAAAAAATAAAGTCACTCGTGGAAAAATGATTAAGATGGTATGTAAAATAGCACATACGGAACCTACTCAGTCTCCCTATCTTCTCCACCCTGTAATCAAGAAAACCAGTTCTAAACAGCAAACACTGTTCGGAGTTTGTTAATGCATTGTCTGTATTGTGCATCATAGCACGCATGCGCTAGCATTTCTTACTTTTGTAGTCAGCACGAGAATACAAACATGAGAATTATACGTTCTTTAGTAATGATAGATTACATACCACCACAAATATGGTCAAGTGATTTTGGGGTGTGTGTGTGTGTGTGTGTGTGTGTGGTTGGTACAAGGATTTAAACATTAACTGATACACTAGGTGAACTTGTCAGAGCCATCTAAGTTTTGTGAAATGATTCTAATTCGTTTTCAGAAAGCCGTATAATGTATTTGGAATCCCATCCTCACTGGTCCCTGACGCAGTGGAATTGTTAGCTGCTTCCAAAAGCTTTTATAAGAGCTCCCCTTGATGATGCCTCTACTTATCAAATTTTTCTTTCTTACTCTGGTCATTTTTCCCTTCAGCTCTTTATCTTGTGTCTTCGACACTGACAAACTTGAGTGGGAATTTGGGTACCATGCAGAATAAGCAAGGATGTAGTATGTTTCTTTAATAAGGATTTACTGTTTGGAAAGATGGAATGAGATAAAACTCCTGGTCCCTGAACTGAAAATGCCTATACGTTACACAAAGGAACAAGCATACTACAGCTACACTAGAAAATTCTAAAAGATATGACAGAAATACAACATTACTTCCCAAAAGACTAGTGTGAAAGTGTGTGGTTTACTGTGACGTCCTAGAGTGATTAAGGAAGGGTTCAAAAAGAGGGGAGGTAATCTGGGCTTTGCAGTGTGGCTGGGCATTGGCCACATGGAAGGGAGGAAATAATAAATCCCAAGGGAGTGTGTGGACTCGGGAGACCACCTGTCTGAGAACAGCTAGGTACAGGGCTGATGTCAAAAAGCATCTGGACATAAAACTGGGGAGATGTTACAACTTCCATAACCTAGGCAAAGGAAATCCTAATTGAAGTTAAATAGTGGGATTATTAGGTCATGCCAGTTTAAAATCCCAGGGATGGGATTTAGTTTAGAAATGGCATATTTGGGCCTGAAGACATCATCACGGCCTGATTCCTGTAATATTATTTCTTTACCCCATGTCTCCAGATTTTCCCTGTTTCCAGGTTATAAGCCGGCATCTCTTACTACCAAATCCAAGAGATGAGAGCGGCTCTTTGATAAATGTGATAGAAGACCAGCAAAACTCTCCTTCCCAGAAGCTCCAGCGAGTACCCCTGTGGGGCTTACCAGGCTAGCTCTGCACCAGTCACTCTAGACAGAGAGGATGGGATCTGTTGATACTGAGTTCCATTCCTACAACTGGCATTGTATCACACCTACCTTAACTACTGAAAATGAGAATGAATTTATCAAGGAAAAATTAGGATATGGTTGATGCAGACATCCTGCTTAGGTTTATATGTTTGGCCAGATGTATACTGTAGGGACTGAGTGAGCATAGATATTTTGACCAGACACATGGTCTTATGCAAAGAATAATGGAAAAGGGGTAGCATAAAAATACCAGTGTGATACTAAGTATTTTACCAGGGGAAACTCTTGAAGATACCTGGTAGAAGACATGTACAATAATATTCATTGTAGCACTACTCACTTTCGTAAACCTGAAAACCATCTAAATGCCAATCAAGCAAGGCATACTCAAAAAAAAAAAAAATCACCAGCAAAATGAACAAACTATAACATGCAACAGTATGGATACATCTTAGTAACGAATTGTTAAATGAAAAAAAATGGATTACCAAAAATTATAAACACTATACTTTTTGTATATTTGAAAACAACTAAAGCTTAAAATATAGTTTTAATGAAGATACTAATACAATAACATACAAAAAGGTATGAAACAGAAAATAGACAAATAGACGAGTAGTCAACAGAGATGGCAGAAGTATGTGATTTTGCACAAAATGGGATATAAGATGATACAGCATGCTGGGGTGGGAGTGTAATGGTGAGGTTTTTTTTGTGAGGATCCTTGAAGTCCTCGTTTGGAAGGTGGCTTTTAGGCATAGAATGGGTGGAGTGATGGAGAGAACCCCATGCGTGACAAAGGAGCATGGCTGCTCAGGGCAGAAGCAGCAGTAACACAAATGTGGTAGTAAATGCAGGTGGGGGTTGCACTTGGCCCACAGGAAGTGGGTACGAGAAAGAGTGGTGGGATGTAAGATCAGTGTTAGGAAGTGCAGATCATGTGGGGCTGTCAAAGCCAGTGCAAGCGCATGGCTTCACTAACCTCAGTGAGACAGGAGCCCATTGGAGGGCTTTGACAGAGGAGTGATAGGTTTTTAAAGGGTTTCTCTGGCTGCTTTGTGAAAAGGATAGAAATATCAGACTTGGCATCATGGAGATCAGATACCAGAAACTTTTAAAGTTACCCACGTGAGGGATGATGGTACCTAGTTATTACTTTGAAATAAAAATATCCCAAAACTTGATGGCTTACAGCAATCATTGTTTCAATGTTGCTTTTGTGAGCAAAGGATATGGGCAGGATCTTCAGCTGGGCGATTCTGCTTCATGTGGGCCAAAGTAGGGGGTTTTGTATTTAGCCGGCAGCTTGTCTGGAGGATGCAAGAGTACTTCATACATGTGCCTGGTACCTTAGCAGGAACATCGAGGAGATCAGACTAGGCAAAGTCCCCCTCGCCCTCCATTTAGTCTCAGGGACTCTTCAGGTCGTCTTTCCTCCGTGGTATTCAGAGTGTCTACATGGAAGTTTACACTTTCAATAGCAAATATACCAAGAGACTGGATCTTAAGACCCGGATCTAGAATTTGGCACAGCATCCCTCTGTCTTGCTCTATTAGTCCAAGAAGCACAGTATCAGTTAAAATTGCTTTTGTTTTCTTGGAGGAGAAACTCACAGTTTGTGGCCATATATAATCTGCCATAGTTAAACAAGATGCAGGTTGTGATTCAGTTCCGTATACACTTTAAAAGGAGAACAGCCAGTTTTTTCACATAAGAGCTGGAGGAACAGGTTTATAATCTGGGATAGGGTCAGTCATGGGCAGGAATATACTAAGTGACATTTTGTACATGTTAAGGTTAAGTTGCCTGTTGGATACCCAAGTAGGCATACTACCAGGCTGTTGGATATATGAGTCACAAGTTCAGGAGAGAGCTCTGAGCCAGTGTCCCCTTTATGTGCAGTATGGTATTTAAATTAATGGGACTGGATGAATTTCATTACAGTAGGTGTGTAAGAGGAGAGATCTAATTACTGAAGCCTTGGAAAGCTCAAATGTTAATGATTACAGAAAAGAGAAGTATTTAATAATGATACCAAGAAACAGTAAGTTATGAGTCAAAAAACCAGAGGAAAATGCTAACTAGGAAACCAAGTGAAAATATTTGAAGCTGTAGGCAATAATCAAATTGTTTGCATGCTGCTGATTCATTAAATGGGGACTGAAAATTGAATATCATTTGGAACCTGAATCCATTGGCAACTTGCAGAAGATAATTTTGTTTGAGATAGAAAAAAGATAAATGCAGTAAAAATGACCTGAAGGTAAAATAAGAGAGCCAGTAGAGAAAGCAGCTGTGGACAAAGGGCATAAGACACTCTCCAGCATGCCTTTTGTCTACCAACAGGAAACGCTTCTCTTCCCAGTCTTGGGCTCTGTCTCTAAACAAAGGCAAAGCCCTGGGTGTTTCCATCAGCTTAAAGGCAGTTGCTAAAGATGATGCCTGTGAATTAAAGAATATTGACCAGAATTGTTTCTGGCTGTTGGATATGTTTCTGCTAAATACCCAAGATATTTCATCACTTTGAATTCAAATGCCTGTCTGAAAATTTTTTCTTACTGTGATGTCAAAATGGCAAGAGGAATAAATTCCAATTTCAAGCCCATGAGGAAAAAGAAATTGAATTTGAAAGACTTTAGGTTTACATTTCTCAGCTGGCCATAGATCACACCATTAGCCATTGTCTCATTAATATTTCCTGCCTTGATTCTGCAGATACTGGGCAATGCTCTGACTTTGTCTTGGACTCACTTAGTACAACTTCAGAAAGCAGCACAGGGGCCCTAGGGAACTTGAACCAGCAGGTAGCATACGTGAGTTCCTGACTTGCTGTGCTAACTATTTTATGCGTACTATCTCATAGCATCCTTTGTTTAAATTGAAGTAGGAATTACTATCATTGCCATATTACAGCTGAGGAGTTGAGAATTAATGAGGTTAAATTACTTGTTCATGTCCTACAAAATATTCCAGAGTCAATCTGAGAAACCAGGCAGAATCCAGAGCACACAAACTTTGAATGCCAACTCTGTTTCCTTCCATGGATTTGATTTTATTAATGAAGTAAGGCTCATACCAACTTAGCTTCTTTTGTCTATTTTGATGGTCTTTTTTTTTTTTTTTTTTTTGACAGAGTGGATAGTGAGAGAGAGAGACAGAGAGAAAGGTCTTCCTTTTGCCGTTGGTTCACCCTCCAATGGCCGCTGCAGCTGGCACATCTCGCTGATCCGAAGCCAGGAGCCAGATGCTTCTCCTGGCCTCCCATGCGGGTGCAGGGCCCAAGCACTTGGGCCATCCTCCACTGCACTCCCGGGCCATAGCAGAGAGCTGGCCTGGAAGAGGGGCAACCGGGAATAGAATCCGGTGCCCGGACCGGGACTAGAACCTGGGGTGCTGGCACCGCAGGCGGAGGATTAGCCTGTTGAACCACGGCGCTGGCCTTTTGTCTATTTTGAGAAACAACTGCAAGCATGTATAAATACCCTTTTAAGATTGTGAAACACGATAGTTTAGAGAGAATTTCTACATGAAGACTGCAGTGCATTGTTTGTCCTTTTGCTTGACCTATATTTTTAAGGTTGCTGGTTTCTAACACCTTTTCCCTGGTCTATTCCTGAAGTTCCAGACCTTTTTAATTGTAATGAAATAGAATGGCAAGTTAAGTGATATATTTTTCAGTGTTCCATACATAAAAACAAATGATTTACTTGTTCATTTTTCTGCAAAAGTAAGTCACTTATTAGTAGTGAATAAATAAATATTTTTGTGAATTTTGTACAGCCTTGATGTGCTTAGTTTTCAGACTAATTATTCTCAATTAGCTTGTGAAAAACAACACAGCCTAAAAGAGCATTTATAGGATTCAAGAGATAAAAGGTGTTATTTGATTTTCATAACATTCAAGGGTAATATTAAATTGAAAAGAAAATGGGAAGAAAATTTCGAAATGCTATTTTATTAAAAAAATAAAACTTCAAGTTCTCTATCCTTCATGCATTATTAGATAAGATAATGTACATTTATTTTGCTTTAATTCTGATATTATTTTACCCAGAGGAATGCAAATAAGAGGAATCAGAGCCATTTACCTCTTCTTTCTACCAATTTATGGTGTCTGTGAAACTAATAATTTCATACATCAAAAGGTGTGCTGAACCATATTGTAGGCCATGTGATCTGATTCTTATCTTCTCCAGCTAATCATTAATGCAGACTTAACATTATAAATTTGGTCAGTATCCCTTTGAAAAATCCAGTGAGGGATGTTTGGATTTTAAAGGCACTTGTTTAGCAATCTGGAACGTAGATGAACCGTGATAAAGAATTTGGTTTTAGCAGTCTTGAAATGCTCAGGATTCAGTTTTGGTCTGTCTGGAATCTCTCCCGAAGCTGTGGAGACCTTAGCATCCCTCAAAGCTGAGTCTAACATAGACCCTCTCTGTCCCTGTGTCTGCTTGGTTAAGAACTGGCAGTTCATTTGCTGCTAGAATACATTTACTCTTCTGGGCAAATGATCATATTCACACTAGATTAAAGAGTTCTTGGAAGAAATGGATTTGAGAGAAGTGTTTTGTTTTATTGTTCTTCTATTCTAATCCTCGTGTTTTAAGTCATAATACATTGATAAGTGAGAAGACCCAACTTTCCCTTTTACTGAATATTGAATCAACCATCTGCTGGCTGAGAATTTTGGTAGGAAAAGTTCTTATTGCTAAGATAAATTAGGGCCGGTGCCGCGGCTCTCTAGGCTAATCCTCCGCCTTGCGGCGCTGGCACCCCGGGTTCTAGTCCCAGTTGGGGCGCCGGATTCTGTCCCGGTTGCCCCTCTTCCACTCCAGCTCTCTGCTGTGGCCCGGGAGTGCAGTGGAGGATGGCCCAAGTGCTTGGGCCCTGCACCCCATGGGAGACCAGGAGGAAGCACCTGGCTCCTGGCTCCAGATCAGCAGATGTGCTCCGGCCGTAACGGCCATTTGGGGGTGAACCAACGGAAGGAAGACCTTTCTCTGTCTGTCTCTCTCTCTGTCTAACTCTGCCTGTCAAAAATAAATAAATTAGAGTTTTTGAAATGTTTTTATGAATGTTTAATAATACCACAGCTTCATTTTTTTTAATGTTTGGCTAATATAAAGTGTAAAGGACAAAGTAGAATATAAAGCATAATCTCAATGCAAAAATTAATGCTTTCAGCAGTCATTGAATATCCAATGTAGTAATTTTCTAAATGAGACTAGTCTTAAATCTTGATATTGTTGTTCTTAGGGTAAAAGAAATTGCTAGTTTTATCACTTCACATCTTTTAATTGTACTTAGTTCTTTCATGAATAGGCAACATATACACTTGCAAATCAGGGTCCTTTTATAACCATAGTTCTTTTGAATTTGTATATAAATATTGAATGTCATTACATTATTAAATGTTATTAGTTAGAAGAATGCACAAACCACGTCATTCAAGAAATGTTTATTGGGCTCCTGCATTATACCAGCACTACGGTAGATGCTGTGAGCATAAGAACTCGAACCCTTTATTCTCTTAGGAAACCAGCAGGTTGTAGAGTTAGGAATATTATTGAAATATTTTGTTACTTTGTAAGTAATAAAATATATATTATATAGCAAATATGTAATGTATATTTTATAAGATAGATATCTTAAAATTAAGATATTATAGTATCTTGGGGCGGCGCCACGGCTCAACAGGCTGATCCTCCGCCTGCGGTGCCAGCACCCCGGGTTCTAGTCCCGGTCGGGGCGCCGGATTCTGTCCTGGTTGCCCCTCTTCCAGGCCAGCTCTCTGCTATGGCCCGGGAGTGCAGTGGAGGATGGCCCAAGTGCCTGGGTCCTACACCCCATGGGAGACCAGGAGAAGCACCTGGCTCCTGGCTTCAGATTAGTGTGGTGCACCGGCTGCAGCGGCCATTGGAGGGTGAACCAATGACAAAGGAAGACCTTTCTCTCTGTCTCTCTCACTGTCCACTCTGCCTGTCAAAAAAGAAAAGAAGATATAGTATCTTAAAGTACTTTCTAAAAAGCAGAAGTTATTTATAATAGTTTCTGTTTTGCATTTGTGCAAAAATTAGGTTTAATTTAGTACCTAAAGGGAGTGAAGCTGTGGAGAAAATGTTTCTTTTCAGTAAATAATGCCATTTCAGTTGAATAAGCAGACTAGAAATAAGCTTTGAACGTTTGTTCATATCATTACAAAATACCGACTTTAGAATGATTGTAGTTCTGAAAGTTAATTTTAAACCTTATAGATTTAGATTAACAAGATAAAATACCTTAATGACATTGAAGTTAGTAAACTAATGTTTTTAAAAATACAGAGGTTTAGGGATGGCTGGTTGGGACACCTGCTCTCTATATTTGAGTGCCTGGGTTTGAGTATCAGCTCTGGTTCTTGACCCCAGCTTCTTGTTAGTGTGCAACTTGGGAGGCACAGGTTGTGGCTTGAGTGCTGTCACCCACATCAGAGTCCTGGGTTGAGTTTCTTGCTTGCCACTTCAGCCCCACTATACCCTGCAACACCAGGACTGTAACAGTTCATGCTATATTTCTCAGTGCCACTGGAATCTGTCAGTGGACCTGGGGAAGAATCTACCTGCATTCCACCTGTCTGGAATCATACCCTCCTGAGTAAAATCTCCTGTATACCTTGTAGTCACCCTGTAGCACTGGAAACAGGGTCCAGTTCACATCCCCTAGCCCTAGGACTATGGCCGTTGGTATTATAAACCTCAGCACCAGTTGGCCTCTCCTAGAAGGACCTGAGGAAGGGTCCATCCGTATCACACAGTCACACAACCACAGAAGTTGGTGCCGTGAGCCCCAGCATCACTCAGACTTGCCAGTAGGACAAAGGGGCAGCCACCCTTGCCTCAGCAGCAAAAACAAGGCCCTGGCTTTCACATTCACCAGGCAGAATGACAGTGTACTCTCTGTGGACCAAGGAAATACACCTAAGGAGACCCTAAATTATCTCAAAGCCACACTCCTGTCCCTATAAGCTACAGCAGACTAGTCCACTGTGTCATTTACAGACATAGCTGATATTGACTAAAACAAAAGAGATCGCTTAGAGACCACACTCCTGGTCTCGCCTAGAATGAAAATTAAAGCAACAAGCCAGATGGCACACCGCATTCCAGCTCAACGATGCACTCTTTTACAATAAAACCTACACCATAAAGAAGGGATGAGTGTGCTAGATGGTCAGACATCAGCATAGGGACAGAGGAGAAACGAAGAAGCACGGTAGCCTCATGCCTCCTGGAGAGCACAGTACTTCTCCAGAATTAGCTCCTGAACTGAAGAAACTCTATGAAATGACAGCTGCAGAATTCAGGATAACGATTGTATGGAAACTCACTGAGATACAAGAAAGTATGGATAGACTAAAGAAATAAGGAGAGTGCTCGCTTCGGCAGCACATATACTAAAATTGGAACAATACAAAGAAGATTAGCGTGGTCCCTGTGCAAGGATGACACACAAAGAAATGAGCAAATAAATGAATGGCATGAATACAAATATTATTAAGAAGATAGAACTGTTTAAGAATAAGCAAATAGTAATTTTGGAGATGAAATCTTCTATCAGTGTAAAGGAAACATGATCTAAAGCTTTAAAGAAGAATAGACCAAGTAGGGGCAAGAACTTCTTCTTCTTCTTTTTTTTTTTTTTTTTTGACAGGCAGAGTGGACAGTGAGAGAGAGAGACAAAGAGAAAGGTCTTCCTTTTGCCGTTGGTTCACCCTCCAATGGCCACCACGGCTGGTGCACCGCGCTGATCCGATGGCAGGAGCCAGGTGCTTCTCCTGGTCTCCCATGGGGTGCAGGGCCCAAGCACTTGGGCCATCCTCCACTGCACTCCCTGGCCACAGCAAAGAGCTGGCCTGGAAGAGGGGCAACTGGGACAGAATCCGGTGCCCTGACCGGGACTAGAACCCGGTGTGTCGGCACCGCAAGGCGGAGAATTAGCCTAGTGAGCTGTGGTGCCGGCCGCAAGAACTTCTTACCTGAAGGATAAGAATTTGCAAATAACCTAATCAGAAACAAAGAAAAAAATTAAAATTACAATGAAAGTCTATGGGAAATGTGGGATACAATTAAATGACCAAGAATTCATGTTATAGGTATTCCTGAAAGAAAAGGAAAAAAGCACTGAGGACCTGCTAAATGAAGTAATAGTCGAAAATTTCCTAGGTCTTGAAAGAGACATGGACAGCCACATAGAATACGCTCAAAGAACTCCAAGCAGACTAAACTGAAAAAGGTCTTCTCCAAGGTGTCCTGTAGTCGCGTTGTCAAAAGTTAAAAACAAAGAAAGAATCCTAAAGACCATAAGAAAAAAGTGTCAAGTTACAAATAAATGAAAACCAGTTAGATTAACTTACCAGACTTCTCTGCAGAAACCCTATAGGACCAAGAGTGGGATGATACATTCAAGGTCTTAAAGGAAAAACAAAACAAAACAAAACAAAACTTCCAACCAAGAATATTATACCCTGTGAAGCTGTTCTTCAGAAGTGAAGCAGAAATAAAGTATTTTCTAGGTGAACAAAAACTGAGAGAATTCATCACCACCAGACCAGCCTTATAAAAATTCTGAAGAGCATCCTGCATTGGAAGTAAACATCATGAAGACACATGATATCACTGAGTCAATAATAGAACAGATAAAACCATTATCTGATCAACAAAATGCAATATCTTAGTTCTTATCTGTTAAGAATGTAAATAGATTAAATTCACCAACCCAAAAGCAACAAAAACCAAAAACAAAACCCCAGTAAATGATGCCTACAAGAAACTCACTTCAAAAACAAAAACGCAGATAAAGTGAAGGTTTGGAAGAAGATACTAGGTAAATGGAAACCAAAAGCAAGTAGGCATAGTAGTCCTGATATCAGATAAAACAGATTTTAGATCAAAAACTATAAAAATAAATAAAGGATGACATTATATTTTGATAAAATTTTCAATTCAACAAGAAGACATAACACTCATATATATTTACATCCAACACAAGACCACCCAGATATATACAGAAAATACTATTAAACCTAAAGGAAGAGATACATTCCAGTACAATAATACTGAGTGGCTTCAATACCCAAGTTTCATCAGTGGACAGAGGATCCAGACAGAAAAATCAATAAAGATAACATCAGAGTTGAAACATACTATCTAGCGGATGTGCCTAACAGACATTTGCAGGACATTTCACCCAGCAGCTACAGAATATATATTCTTCTCTTCAGCCTGTGGAATATTTTCTAGGACAAACTACACATTAGGCCACAAGTCAAGTCTCAACAAATTTAAAATGATTGAAGTCATACTAGCTATCTTCTCAGGTTGTAAAGGAATAAAACTAGAAATCAACACTAAGAAGAACAATAGGATACTCATTACTACTTAGAAATTAAACAACATGCTACTGAATGATCAAAGGGTCATTGAGGGAGTTCAAAAGGAAATCAAAAACCTTCTTAAAATAAGTGAAAATGAGCCGGCGCCGTGGCTTAACAGGCTAATCCTCCGCCTTGCGGCGCCGGCACACCGGGTTCTAGTCCCGGTTGGGGCACCGGATTCTATCCCGGTTGCCCCTCTTCCAGGCCAGCTCTCTGCTATGGCCTGGGAAGGCAGTGGAGGATGGCCCAAGTCTTTGGGCCCTGCACCCACATGGGAGACCAGGAGAAGCGCCTGGCTCCTGGCTTCGGATCAGCGAGATGCGCCAGCCGCAGCGGCCATTGGGGGGTGAACCAATGGCAAAAAGGAAGACCTTTCTCTCTGTCTCTCTCTCTCACTATCCACTCTGCCTGTCATAAAAAAAAAAAAAAAAGTGAAAATGAAAATACAACATATCAAAAGTTGTGGGATACAACAAAAGTAGCATTAGGAGGGAAGTTTATAACATTAAGTGGTTACATTTAAAAAAGAGAGGTCTCTCAAAGAACTAATGATTGAGGCTGGCGCTGTGGCATAGTGGGTAAAGCCATCATCTGCCTTGCCAGCAGTCATGGCTGTTCCACTTCCAATCCAACTCTCTGCTATGGCCTGGGAAAGCAGTAGAAGATGGCCCAAGTCCTTGGGCTCCTGTACCCATGTGGGAGACCTGAAGAAGCTCCTGGCTCCTGGCTTCAGATTGGCAAAGCTCCAGCCGATGCAGCCAATTTGGGAGTGAACCAGTGGATAGAAGACCTCCCTCTCTCTTCCCTCCATTCCTCTCTCTCTTTCTCTCCCTCCCTCCCTCCCTCTCTCTCTGTAACTCTTTGAAATAAATAAATAAATCCTTTTAAGAAAGAAGTAATGATGCTTCTTGAAGACTTAGAGAACAGGAATGATTCAACCCCAATGTCAGCAGGAGGCGACAGATAAGGATCAGAGCATGAATGAGTGAAATTGAAATTAAAATTAAAAAAAAAATATGAAAGATTGGAAACACTAAAAGTTGGCTTTTGAGAAGATAAACAACCTAGATAAACTTCTGGCCAAACTAACAAAAAAGAAAAATAAACAAAATTTGAGATGACACAGGAGACAGTACAACTGACACCACTGAAATACAATGGATCAAAAGAAACTGCTATGGAGAACTATATGCTAACAAACTGGAAAACCTCCAAGAAATGATACATTTCTAGATTCATATAATCAATGAAGATTTTTTAAAATTTTTATTTAAGTTATACAAGTTTCATGTATGTCATATATACAGATTTAGGGACATAGTGATATTTCCCACTGTACCCTCCCTCCTGCCCACGCTCCATCCCATGTTCCTCTTCCCTTTCCCATTCTTACTCCTAATTTTTACAAAGATCTATTTTCAGTTTACTTATGGTTGTAAAGTTAACCCTACATCAAATAAAAGAGTTGAGCAAATAGTATAAAGAAAAAAAAAAAACACTATTCCTTAATGGAATAGACAAGGACTGTAAACAATCATCAAATCTTAAAATGTCCATTTCTCTCCAGTACATTACATTTTGTCCATGGCCATACTACCCTGAATGTGCCTGATCTCATCTAATCTCAGAAGCTAAGTAGAGTCGGGCCCGGTAAGTACTTGGATGGGGAACCTATCAAGATTAAGTGAAACGGGGCTGGTGCTGTGGCATAGAGGGGAAAGCTTCCACCTGCAGTGGTAGCATCACTTATCGGTAGAGAAAGTGTCGTTAGCTTTTGTTCCTGTCAGGTTTTGAAAAAGCTTTGTTTTCTAGACTATTTGTCAGGATGTTTCCACATTTGATTTTTCCAGGATTTAACAGGAAAAACAAAAGGACAAAGAATTGTCACTTAAAACTAAAACAATCCCTTCCATACCCTTCCATACCAAAGAAGGCAACATGAAGTTGCACTTCGAGTTCTGGCTCTTCCACTTCCAATCTAGGTCCCTGCTCATGCACCTGGGAAAGCAGTATAAGATGGCCCAAGTCCTTGGGCTCCTGCAACCACATGGGAGACCTGGAAGAAGCTCTTGGCTCCTGACTTCAGGTTGTCCCATCTCCAACCGTTGAGGCCATTGGAGGAGTGAACCAGTGGGTTGAAAATCTCCCCCTCCCCTTTCTATCTCAATCCTTCCCTCCCTCCCTCCCTTCCTCTCTCCCTCCTCTCCATACCCTCCTCTCTCTCTGGCTCTTTCTCTCTGTAACTCTGCCTTGAAATAAATAAATTAATTTAAAAAATCAAGTCAAAAAGAGACTATCTAAATAGACTCATAAGAAACAATTGGAATGAGGCAGTAATCAAAAATCTTCCATTAAGGAAAAGTCCAGAACCTGATGGTTCTACTACTGAATCTATAAAATATTCACAAAGGTAGTAACTCCAATACTCTTCAAACTATTTGAAAGCATTGAACAGCCTGGAACTCTGCCAAACTCTTTTTATGAAACCAGCATTCCAAAACTAAACATAGATGCAAAACAAATGAAAAACCACAGAACATAGATTAATGAACATAGATGCAGAGATTCTCAACAAAGTACTAGGAAATCAAATCCAAAACCATATCAAAAAGATCATACATCTTGATTAAGTGGGATTTAGCCCCGACATGCAAGGGTGGTTCAACATTTCCAATCAATTAATGTCATAAATCACATAAGTAGAATGAAGAACAAAAGCCATGTGGTCATCTCAGTGGATGCAGAGAAAGCATTTGATAAGATTGAATATCCCTTCATGATAAAAAAAAATACACAAATTAGGAATAGAAGAAACATTCCTCAAAATTAAAATTATAAAGGCTTTATATCACAAACTAACTGGGGAATAACTGAAAGCATTTCCCCCTCAGTGCAGGAACGAGAAAAGGATGTCCACTTTCTCCATGCTTATTCAAAACGGTACTGGGAATTTTAGCAAGAGCAGTTAAGGTGGAGAAAGAAATAAAGGACATTGAAAGTGGAAATGAGGAAGTGAAATTATCCATGTTTAGTTATGATATGTTGTTATACATGGAAAATCCTAAATATTCCACCAATGAGCTGCTGGGATTGATAGACCAATTCGGTAAAGTTGCAAGTTACTGTTTTTTGTATGTTTATTTTGTACCTCTTTTGTATGCTAATGATGAACTCATAGAGAAATCAAGAATGAAATTCCATTCACAATGGCCACACAAAAATCAGATTTTTAGGAATAAATTTAACCAAAGAAGTGAAAGATTTCTGCAATGAGAATTAGCAAACATTGATGAAAGAAATCATCAAGGACGTAAAAAATGGAAACATGTTCCTTGCACATGGAACAGACGAATCAGTGTCGTTAAAATGCTATACTATCTAAAGCAATTTACACATTCAGTGAAATCCAATACCATGGGATGCTTTACATTTACAGAATTAGAAAAAACAATCCTAAAATTCATATGGAATCACAAAAGATTCCAAATAGCTGAAGCAATCCTGCACAAGCAAAACCAAGCTGGAAGCATCACCATACCTGATTTCAAAGCATACCTCAAAACTATAGTAATTAAAACACCTTAGGATTTAAGAATTTGTGTGTATATAAATAAAAGTAGAAGCACTGAGTTCAAGTAATTTGAATTTGGGTTTTATAAATTTAAAAATCTGTACTTTTGGCATGGATGGGGTGATACAATGGGTTAAGCTGATACCTATAATGTGAGCATCCCATAATGGAGACCTTGGGACTACATTTCTGTTACAGCTCTCTGCTTATGCACCCGGGAAACCAGCAGATGAAGCCCAAGAGCTTGGGCCTCTGCCATCCATGTATGAGATCTGGATGGGGTTCTTGGCTCCAGCCCCAGCCAGTTCAGCTATTTGGGGAATGAACCAACAGATGAAAGATTTCTCTGTCTCGTTCTCTGTCTTAAATCTGTGTTTTTCCCTCTGCCTATCTCTCTGCCACTGTATATCTCAAGTAAATAAATCTTAAAAATATATACTCTTCTTTTCCTCTAGATGTGAAGGGAGAAGAAACAGGCTGTAGTTGTATGCCTGACTAAATGCTTCACTGAATTAAAGCGGTCTCTGCACAAGTTGAGTTGTGAGATACATGCCTTTGGGAGTCTACAAATGCTAGGGTAGAGTTGGATCCCCTGTAGCCTATTGGCTTTTAGAGAGGAAAAAAGCAATGTGAAATGGGCATTCTTTTGTGGCAAGTGTCTAGAAATCTCACCAGGTGGGACAGAAGCTTCATTGAAACAATAATATTATTTTGTTTTGCATATTTTAGCGGATTGCCTCTTTTTCTCCCATTTCCTGCCTCATAGATCTTGCAGTTATCCTTGGCTGTGCCTCCTTCTTTGTAGATGGTCAGCTATCATTCCTCTCCATTTTATTTCCATAAAAGTAAAATCATTATGCAATGTTTATTTCACTTTGCTGCAGGCTTCCTGGAAGGGACTTGCTTTAAATACAAGAAGTCTTGAAAAACCATTCATGGATTTCAATTTTGTTTATGCCAAAATAAACTTTTAATTCTGTTATTCCACATATTTCTAAAAATATATTTATTTGTTGGTGGGTTGATTGGTTGGTTTTTTGCCAGAGGGAGAAAGAGCTCCAGTCCACTGTCACTTCACAGATGCTCACAGTGGCCAGGGCTGGACTGCTTCAAAGCTCGGAGCCAGACACTTAATCTGGGTTTCCCACATGAGCAGCAGGAACCCAGCTGCTTAATCTGCTATCTTTTTGCTTCCCGGAGTGTGCATTAGTGGAAGCTAGAATGATTAGCACAGCTGAGCATCGAACAGAAACACTATGCTGTGGAGCTTGGGACATTTTTACCACGAGGTTAAGCATCTATCCCTTCACAGACTTTTTGAAGTCCCCTCATGTACCTTTGCTTCCGAAACCAGTTAGACTGCAGTTAGAATAAATGAGAGGGTTACAATTTTCTCTCACGTCTTCCGAGTACAAGCTTTAGTGGATATTGTTTACGTGTTTTATCCTTAAACTAAATAATTGGAAGAGAGGGTTTTCCTACTCTGAAGCTTTTTTGTGCATATTTGATCCAGATAATTCTTTACTTCATGCACAGAAAATCACCAGATGATTTACTTAGTTTGAGAAAAAGCAATGGCTATATGAACTTAAGTTGCATGCTAATGAGTGCATAAATGATGGTCAGAATGAGCCAGAAAAGAATATGCCATGTTCATTCAGAAATTACATCCCCCTTTTGGCTGTTAACTTTTTAACTTAGTGGTGTGCTCTTCACTTGGCACGGGAGTGTAGCAGGAGAATCGACTGTCTGGTTTTGTACTACTGTTACAGCACCGAGCACTGTGATGCTGGATTTTATGTGTGAATTTGAATTACTATGAGGTGTCCAGGTACTTGATAAGCATTATTCTGGGTTTGCCTATGAGGATGTTTTTGATTGAGATTCAACATTTGAATTGGTAGACTCAGTAAAAGAGGTTGATTTCCTCATTTTGGATTTTTGCCTCGGGGAGGGGGGGGATTAGGAAACCATTCTTCATTAACAATAGTGGCTAATAAGCATTTGTCTTGAAAATCTTTGTTCTTAACCTCACTAACGTATCTAGTAAGTTTAAATCCTGCATAGGGAAAAAAATAAAAGATAATCATATTGTGCATGTAGGGAACACATGGCTGACTGAGCTGGGACAGAGACCTTGTCCTGTCTTCATGATTAGTAACAGCTCTTCTTGGGTTTTGAACCTGCTGTTTGGTGCTGGAACTTACTCTTGTAGCTCTGCTGGTTGCCAGGCCTTAGGATTTCAACTGGAGTGGTACCGTTGGCTCTCTTGGCTCTGCGGTTTGCCACCTGCAGATCTTGGGACTTCTACAACTTTCTGAGCCAAATTCTTATAACAAGCTACCTCTCTGTCTTTCTCTTTTATATGTGTATTTGTATAGTTTTTTTTTTCCATACAGTCCACTTTCCATTAACTTTTTGAGGATTCTTCATGTGTATGCATTTCAAAAATTTTTTTGAGTATGTAGTTTATCCTAACAAGACATTTGTAAAAGCTTAGATTTTTTTATGCTGATACTCTTTTTTGTTTGTTTTTAAAAATGGGTGAATTCTAGAAGATGGCTCAAAACAGGTGAGCACGTCAGTATGATTCACATGTAACTACGTACCATGATGTCCACAGACAATAGCGGTGCTGCATCAAGGACACACTTTGAAATTTTAACAAAGAAATCTGCCCAAGAAGGCTTTTGTATTTTTGCTGCAAATGTCCTTGTTTAAATTCTTGCAGTGTTCATATTGAGAAGTGACTTGCATATGAAATGTCAGTTAGCAAAGACTTTAAACTCTGAAAAATGTGGAAATGAAAGAGACTTTTTTTATTGAGGTTTAGAGGATGACCTTGCCCCACCCCCTGACACACATAGAGCTCCCCACAGACTGTAGTTTGATTGGCACATTAGTTCACTTTTGAGGAAATAATACCAGTATTTGCTTCAAGATAACTTCTAGTTGTCTGGGTTTCTTCTTTTTTGAAATGTGGATGTCTTCCTGGCATTTTGGGAAAACTCCACTTCATGAACCCTGCTTTACAGATGTCTTGAAATTGTTTTTGCCCAAGTCAGTACAGTGAGAGGGAACACAGAATTGTGTTCTTTGGTTAGCTAATGTTAGCTCTTCTGAACTTCTCTAAAGGAGGCAAAAGAGATGGTGGGGCAGGTGACAGGCCAGGGGCAGACTGCAGCAGATCTCACTGAGTAATGACTATGTGGTGGGCACACTGCTAAGAACACTTAACTTTTGCAGCAAACATGAAGATGCTGCTGTCCTCACTATGATGAGTGAAAAACTGGGAGGTACTGACTTGCCTGAGTTCACACTGTGAGGAAGTAGGTGTGATGGGGTCTAAACCCTTTGGAATCCAGAGTTTTAACTTGTAGTTGGTGTTTTAACTTACAAATTTTTTTTTAAAAAGGAATACAATAAAAGAAAAAATATTTTACTGTAAAAGAAAGACCTTCTATTATAAAAATACTGAGGAAATAGCAAAACTGTGAAGGCAAAAAAAGTCATCTCTAGGTTCACATTCCAAGGGAACTTGGTTACATTTCCCCACATTATTACAATATGCATACATTTGCTTGGTTGTTGTACCACGGCCCTGTTGCATGTATATTCTTGCTATTTTTTTTTTTCATTACCTGACATGATAGCTTAGGAATTCTTTGTTACTATAATTTTTGAAAGCAATTTAACATTGTGTAGTGCTACTGGGACAAATAAGCTATGATTTAATTAAGCCAGATTTCTCTTTGGAGACATTTAGATTTTTATTGTGATATATAATACAGATATGAACATCAATATCCATAGATATTTTTGTGTTTGGAATTATTTTCTCACTTTTGAATGTTCCTTTTAATAAAACTTTTAAAATAGTTGTTTCTTAACAGAATTTTTATTTCCAAGGACGATATATTTCCTTCTTATTTAGTATTGCTACAAATGAAAATAAAGTTTAAGGACAATTAAATTCTAAACCTTTCCCCCTTTTCTTTGTAGTTTTCCCTAAGCTAAAGTATGTACCATTGCTTTTCTGTAATTTTTATTTATTATTTTATTTGAGAGAGAGATAAAGAGAGAAAGAAATATCCCAGTCTTTGGTTTAGTTCTCAAATATCTACAACTGCCATTGCTGGGCCAGGCCAGAACCAGGAGCCCAGAACTGAATATGAGTCTCCATGTGAGTTGCGGGGACCCAGGTCCTTCAGCTGTCACCTGCTGCCTTCCAGGGTACACTTAACAGGAAGCTGAAATCGAAAATGAGACCAAAGCTTGGACCCAGTCACTCTGAGAAGGGATTGGGGTGCCTCAAACAGAATCTTAACTGTCTCAAACACTTGCCTTCATTACTTAAGATAATGCACCTCCATGCTGTTTGACCCATGGTTCCTTTCAAAGAAACTTAGAATACTCATGAGGTCACTTTCTACAACCACTATGAATGTTTTTAAAATTCTTCCACATCTTTTCTAAACAAGCATTATAAAGATACAGATTAGAAGTATTCAAATGGAGATTCACATTTTTTCACAAAGAAAACACTGTGTTCATAAGCTTTTTCTTTATGTCAACCCTTATTTCCCCTTCATTACCTACATTTTCATCATTATATTGTTCCAGTATGAACCTCAAGCCCACCCTGCTTGTCAGAATCAACTCTTGTGCTCCATCTTGAGTCCAGGAACATTGCCAGTGCTCACCTTGTTTGTTGCCTTTGAACCTTTGTGAAGTGACTGGAAGAACTGCCACTTCCATGTCAAAGAGATTATTCACTGAACTTGTGTACTAGCAGACACACTTCATGTTTCTAAAGTTGTATTTCTTGTTCTACTTATGCCATAGCAGCCTGGCTTCCTGAGTTTGCATGTGTCTTCTCATAATCAATAAAATCTACATGGAATATTTGAAGAGAATTATTTTTCCTACTTGTGTATCTGTGTTTTAAATTGTAGTAATTCCTTGCATTTGAGTATCTTCTTTTTTATCTTTCAGATGAATAAATTGAAAGTTTAATGTCTTGACTTTTTCTTAATTGCAAGTAATCATGTGGGAGGAGACTTCAAAAGGTTCATGGAAAATAAAAATAACAGGTGAATTTATTTGGGTGCAAAACAGTTTTGCAACCCATGCATAGTTTCTCATATTAGACATTATCCATGAACTGCTTGAAATGTCCTACTATGAGTGTTAAGTGCTTTGTTGGACATAATAGTAGGATGAGATAAATAACTTGCTCAGAAAGGGATTTAATTTAGAAGATGTCAATATAATAATTATAGGAATACCTCAACTTACTTAGTGCTTATATTTTCACAGCAGCCTTAGGAACTAGACATAATTATTACCCTCATCTGGAACACGAGAAAACTGAGGTTTGTATGACAAGTAAATCATAACCCAGAGTGGAAGTTGATTTGTGCTAATTTCAGGGTTATGTTGTCCATCAGGTTAGGATGGAGATCTTGCAATGGCATGGTCCAGGAAAGCTTTGTTAGCTGTCTGTGGGTGTGTTTGCTGGTGAGTGAATGCAGTGATGCGTTGAAGATGACCACAGACTTGAAGGGTGATTGGAGATGGAATTTTAAGACTGAAATTTTGAGTGAATGAAACTTTTTAATGCAGAGTTTTTGTGAGTCAGGTTACTTGAATTGAATCAAGGATTTAAGTTAGACTTAAATAACTGGATAAAGTCCTTATTGTGAGACAGTACAGAGTAGAAGAGTTTGGAGTTACAATACTGTGTGTTTTCTACAGAAAACAACCAAACACATTTTATTTTTTTAAAAAAATTTAAAACTAAAAAGCAAACAGGAACAACAAACTGGGTTCTTTAACACTGTTGGACAAATGCATATCATTGAAAAGATCAATAGGGAAGTTTTGTGGAAGACTATTAAAAACAACCTGGAGGCTTTTATAAATAGTTTGGGATATTGATATAATATTTTCGGAATTATTTTATTATTTCTTCCATAATGCAACTATATGCTGGATGAATGTGAAGTTCAGGGTGATTATTCAGATATTCCGTCAATAAAACACTTCCCAGAGAGCATGGAATCAATGGCTGCCTTAAATCTCGTTGTAAATTGGTATCCCCAGGCCAGGCAGTCTGCCAGATCTCTATCACCTTCAGATTACTGAGGCTTCCTTGCCAGTGCTCACAAAGATTGCACAACCTGATGGCTTGAAACAGCAGCAGTAACAATCTGCTCCCTCTCTGGGTTTCTGTGGATCTCAGCTGGAAGTCTCAAGCATTAGGGTTTGGGATTATCTACAGCCTCATTCCCTCACAGATCTGGAGGTGGAGGCCTGCTGTGAATATTGGTTTGTAGGTCCACATGGGATTGGCGTAGCCTGGGCTTTCTTACAACATGATGGTTAAGCTCCAGTAGTCCAAGTGGTTCATGTTAGAGGCTGAGCCAAACTGAAGTCATTTGCCTTTTATATCCAAGCCTCAGAAGTCAGGCAGCATCATTTCCTCTACATTCTATTGTTAGAAACAGTTTCAAAGATCCACCCAAGTTCCAGGGAGAAAGGAACATATCTCCTTTCATTGGAGTATTTTCAGTGTCACATTTTAATAGGAGTGTGCAAGAATGTGTGTGCATATGTGTGTGTGTGCATGGGGGAGAGAGTTTGTGCATGAGTGTGTGTGTGTGTGTAGGTGTGTATGAGAGGGACACACACCACTATGCTTTGAAAATACAATCTGCCAGCCCATCTGAGGGTTCTAAAAATTGCCAGGGCCTGGCAACCCAGGTAGGAAGCAATGAGTCAGCTTTGTCTCCTGGAGCTATTGTATTCAGCATGCCATGGGTTGGGCCAACTCACAGGAGATTTTATTTGTCTCTGTCTATTAGGGAGTTTTTATACTGATGAACTGGGAATTTGCTTTGTGGAACAGGAGTGAACACAGACTTAGAGATAAAACAGCCATGGTACCAATCAGACAGCTGTGTCAGGAGTGGCATTACAGGTGTCAGTAAACCTCATAGGATTTGGGTATGTTGGACTGCCAAGGCTATTTCTGGAGGTTGCTGGATGCTGTGGATTTGTGAGTGGAAACCCCCTTTGGTGCTGGGCACCAGACTCGAAGCTGCCTTCTAGCTAAATGCCTCTGTGGAGAGTTCTTGTACCACTGGCAAACAGCTGTAATCATTCAAGCACTGGACCCAGGCTCTTGCAGATTTTGGACAAGTTTCAAAGATTTTCCTGACTTATTTTTGTTTGTTCAACATTTATTGAATTTCTGGATGGGTCAAGTGTAGTTCACTGTGATTAAAGTGTGAAGATGAACAAGGACCCTTTGCCCAGTAACACATCTGTCAAAAGGAGTAGACATAGGCTGTTGCTATGCAGAATGGGAAATGCCATGGACCAAGGTAAAAGAGAGGCTGGCATTGTGGTGCAGTGAGTTCAGGTACTGCTTATGACACTGGCATCCCGCATAGGTCAGATTGCCGGTTGATGTCCCAACTACTCTGCTTCCCATACAATTTCCTGCTGATGCCCTGGGAAGGCAGCAGAAGATGGTTCAAGCATTTGGGCCCCTGAAACCCATGTTAGGGACCAATAAGGAATTCCTGGCTCCTGGCTTTGGCCTGGCCCAGACATCACTGTTGTGGCCATTTGGGGAGTAAAGCAGCAGATGGAAGCCCTGTCTGTCTGTCTGTCTGTCTCTCTCTCTCTCTCCCCGTGTGTGTGTGTGTCCTGCCTTTCAAATAATGAAGTATGTAAGTAAATAAACAAATCTTTAAAAAAAAAAAGCTAAAAAGAAGTCTTTCAGGTAGGATGAAGAACACATGACAAGAAGAGACACAGTCCCACAGGGACTAAAATTAAATTACAGGACCACATGGGAAATGACAGGAGTTGCTCACAAGGTACCAATCCCTTTGCATATTCTAAGTCAACTGCAATCCAAATACATTAAAGGGAATTCTAAAATTAAACACTTCTAAGTTTTAAATTGCATGCCATTCTAAATGGCATGGTAAATGTCATACCACCCAGCTCTATCTCAGAGTGCAGCATTCTCATTCTGTACACACTACCCACCCGTTGGCCATGTAGGAGCCATATTGATTGTCAGATTGCCTCTCATGGAATGGGAGTACTTGTGTCGAAGTAACTCTTATCTCACTTAATTATGGCCCTAATAATAGTGATGCCAGAAACTTAGATATGCAAAGAGAAGCTCTAAACTGCTTCCTTTCATTGTAAGGGTGAAAATTCTTGACTTAATAAGGAAGGAAGAGGTGAGGTTGTTAAGGTCTTTGGTAACATGAGATGTGTCAGTTTTCCTATTGGACTTCATGCTACTTAAGTTTGCAGGCACAGTGCTTGATGAGTGCATAGTTAATGTAGAAAAGGCATTAAAGTTTAGGGTGTCAGGAACCCACTGGGGGTTTCAGAATGTTATTGGGAGGACTACTGTAGCAGCCAGAGCATAAAGAGGGCATTCATTCCTGGAGGGAATTACCTAATCTGGGTAGAAATGAAGCCTTCATTTTTCTGAATTCTGAGTTAGAGTTTGGTAAGCAGGTTTTGCAAGACGACACCAAAAATTATGAAACTTAAGAGTGAGAAAGGATCTTAGAGGTCATGCAGTAGTTGTATAATTCTAATTCAATGCAGGGCAATAAATTGGTTTATGAAAGTGAAAGGATATCACAGTTGAGTAATAGACTGAAAAATTAATTGCTAAGCTTTTTCTTGAATTTTAAAAGGTTTTTTATGGATACTATCTGAAATTAGTTATGGTGAATTTATAGTGCTTTTCTGTTCTACATGCAGCATCTAATTTGATGCTCAAGCAATGTTTTTATATAAGCACAGAGTCGATTTTCTAAATTTTACAATAGATTCAAATACATTTGTGTGTGTGGGGTGAATAGCCTATATCAAGCATTTGGTAGTTGCGAAATTAGCAATAATGCTTATGCTTTCTGACTTCACATCTCCCAGTCCCAGTCAAGGTACTTTCTAATGCAGTGGTATTTAAGTTTGTTCAGAACTTCCTACATAGGAGACCTCCCAGAAGATGCTTTGCTGTGTTGTCCAGTCACCTTCCCCAGTGATCCTGTGATGGAACCACCAAGACTCCTAGACATGTGGTCATCTCCATGCTGGCCAGGGAAGGGGGAGGGCTTATTGGAATCCAAACCCATGACCTTTCCACCTCACTAGTTTGGCCTTGATGTCTTCAGTCTGTGAAAAGTGTTCTCTCAAAGGACAGTGAGTGTGTGTCCTTCCTCTATGGGAAAGACGGGATTAATTGTTAAAATAGCTTAAAAAGCAGTGGACTTTGAAATACTAAATATAAATAAGTAGTTCTACCTCTATGCTTAATGAAAGTGTGTTTCTTATTTCAGTGGCATGAATTTCTACTTTTTTTGTTTAAGATTTGTTTTGTTTGTTTGAAAGGGAGAAAGAGCTATTTCATGTACTGTTTCACTCCCCACATAGCTACAACAGCCTGGGCTTGGACAGACCAAAACTAGAACCCTGAAGCTCCTTCCAGTTCTCCCCTGTGGGTAGCAGGGGCCCAGGTACAATGCTTTCCCAGGCACATTAGCAAGGAGATAGATGGGAACTGGAATAGCCAGGACTTGAACCAGTACTGATATGGGACACCGGCATTACAGGTATTGGCTTAACCCACTGCACTTTAATGCTGGCCCCACTTTCTACTCTTTGCATTTTAGATCAATGCATAACAACACATACCAGTACGCAATAATGTAAGGAAACTTGCTGATAGGAAGAAGGACGGACAGGGTTTTGATGTCTGGTCAGAAATATAAAAGGCTCCTCCCTTTGCACTATTCTCTCATGCCTTTTCCAAATCTCCTTCATACTGCAGCTTATTTTTTTTCCTCTTACATTGTTTCCATTCCTTTAACACTTCAAATTAGTGTTTCAAGCTGAATATTTGTTTCAAGTACTTGTGAACAAAGTGTCTTAATTTGTGTGATCCCTGTCATTTGGAAATTTACTTTATACAAGGAGAAATAAAATACAAAAATGCATGTTTGGTGGATGCATAAAAACTATCTTAATCTTTGAAAAGGTACAGCAATTGTGAGAAAAAATGACTGGAATATGTTTCTTTTCTTTTCTTTTTTCTTTCTTTCTTTTTTTTTTTTTTTTTTTAAGGCAGAGTTAGAGAGTGAGAGAGACAGAGAGAAAGGTCTTCCTTCTGTTGGCTCACCCCCCAAATGGCTGCTATGGCCAGCGCTGCGCAGATCCAAAGCCAGGAGCCAGGTGCTTCCTCCTGGTCTCCCATGCGGGTACAGGACCCAAGCACTTGGGCCATCCTCCACTGCCTTTCCGGGCCACAGCAGAGAGCTGGACTGGAAAAGGAGCAACCGGGACTAGAACCCTGGATGCCAGCACCACAGGCAGAGGATTAGCCTAGTGAGCCACGGCGCTGACTTGTTGCTTTTCTTAACATTTATTTATCTATTTGAAAGTCGGAGTTATACCAAGAGAGAAGGAGAGGCAGAGACAGAGGCAGAGGCAGAGGCGGGGAGAGAGGTCTTCCATCTGCTGGTTCACTCCCCACTTGGTTGCAACAGCCAGAGCTCTGCTGATCCAAAGCCAGGAGCCAGGAGCTTCTTCTGAGTCTCCCATGTGGGTGCAGTGGCCCAAGGGCTTGGGCCATTTTTGCTGCTTTCCCAGGCCATAGCAGAGAGCTGGACTGGAAGTGGAGCAGCTGGGATCTGAAACGACACCCATATGGGATGCCGGCACTACAGGTGATGGCTTTACCTGCTATGCCACAGTGCCAGTCCCTGGATTGTGTTTCTATGTTTAAAATACCCCATTTTCAAAGACCTAATCTATCAATCTATTTAAATTATTAAAAACATGGTTTTTTTCTGTGTTATACAAAATTCTATGAAGTCACATTTTTAAATTATATGTCCCAGATTTTGGCTATTGTGAATATAAATAATTCACCATTAAATGTGGAGTCTAAGTTCTCACAATGAACTCACAACCTGAAATTCAGATACTCCTTCCCTGTTCCTTATTTCTATTTGAAAACCATAGGACAATCAACTATTTGATCTCTGTGTATCTAACACAGGATTCATAGGTTTCCTACCATGCCCTCATCTATGAATCTTGGTTTCTAGGGGTAAAATCTCAGGAAACTTCCTGGATCAGCATCTTGGTCTGCCATTCCCTAGTAGGTCCACGGTTGACTAATTCATGTCACCTACCTGGGCTTTAATTTTCTCTTCTGTAAAATAGGATTATGGATAAAACTCAATTGATAGGCTTATTACAAGGATTGAATGGGTAAGCTTTTTATTGTAATAAAGAATAAAAATTAAGCTTGTTAGCCTAATTTTCCAGACTTTTTAGTATCTAGTTTAAAGGTACTTTGTGAAGCGCAGTTTCTTCCTTAAAACTGTGTGTGCTCTGCCTAGCCTGGAACGTCTATAATTTCTGAGCACTTCTGTCGGCTCCCACTTCCACACTTCTGCAGATGCTGCTCTTGAACTAGAAAAACATCTTGTACCTACTTCCCAATTTCAGGAGAGAGTGAATTCTCAAAGAATAAGAATTGTCCAGTCCGATAAAAACTTGATTGCTACTTCCCACACACTCAGTGTGAGGCTGTGAATTTAAGGCATCGATCCTTGGACCAACTGGCAGAGGGCCACAAGCCAAAAAGAAACTAGATTCTGAACTTCTTTTTTTTTTTTTTTAAAGATTTGTTTATTTATTTGAACATCAGAGTTACACATAGAAGGAGAGGCAGTGAGAGAGAGAGAGGTCTTCCATCCGCCGGTTCACTCCCCAGTTGGCCACAACAGCTGGAGTTGTGCTGATCCGAAGTCAGGAGCCAGGAGCTTCTGAGTCTCCCACGTAGGTGCAGGGGCCCAAGGACTAGGCCCATCTTCCACTGCTTTCCCGGGCGGGCCATGGCAGAGGGTGGGATTGGAAGTGGAGCAGCTAGGACTCCAACCAGCGCCCATATGGGGTGCCGGCACTGCAGGCAGCGGCTTTACTGGCTATGTCACGGCGTGGGCCCCTGAAATCTGAATTTCCATGTCAGGAAGGTAGCTTAGACCTGAGAATGGATTTCCCTTATGTGTGAGATGATAATGGTTACACCTACCTTCTCTGCTCTAAAAAGCATACCCATGGTGCTTTATTGATATGTACTGTTCTTATTAGGCTCCTCAGTTAGTTTCTGTTGTCTGTTTCAGGCATGATTTTCAGAAAACATTTCACTGTAAAAATATTTCTTTCTCAAGCAATAATCAGCCGAGGATCAGTGACAATAGCAAATATTCCATTGCTTTCCCAGTGCCTCATGCCCAGCTTCTCATAAGTGTTACTGTTCGAGGTCCAGCCCAGGTTCTGGCTTCCTCCTGTCTTCACTCGCCCTTGCTTCAAAATGTCTAGAACAGCTTGAGCTTATGTTGCTGTACCACCCAGTCCTGCTGTGTCATGCTCGACTTCACTCGGAAATAGCGAGGAATTTGAGGGCGCTTGGCCTCATGTTTGTGTTCTCCATGGGATTTTGTTAGTAGGAATGTCTTAATAAATGTTTTATGCTTACTCTGTTACAATTGTTGATATCCCATGGTCACTGTAAAGTTTAAGTCATAGTGGAAGTTTTAGAAGTTTTACTTTTTTAAAAGAAAGCTGCAGGCTCACATAACAAGAATTCTCAGCAGCTGAGATTGACAGCTGAACTACTGAGGGACTTTTGAAGTCAGGCTGATGTGAGTCCACATCACTCTGTGGCTCCTTCTAGATTTGTGACAGTTTTGTTTTCTGTAACTGTAACATGGAGAGTTGGGGAACGATTATGTCGAAGTTAGAGTGAGACCTTGCCTATAAGGTCAAATCCCTGGTTCCCAATGAGCATTTAGGACAAATTACCTATTGTTAATCATGATTTTACTAGTTTTGTTAATTCTGAGTAGAAATGAAAATTTATCACTCGAGATTGCTCATTCGCAATGTGGTATACAGTGGTACACAATAAAGAAAACTTGTCTGATCTTTGTTAGACATTTTGATTTCTTTAGATTTAGCTTGATAGTAGTCCAAATGATAAGAATTTGAATAATTGAGTAATTGTATACTTCCATTTTACAAAATGTTCATGGTTTGCAACAAGTTCTATGAGAATATATATATAGAGAATATATATATATATATAGAGAGAGAGAGAGAGAGAGAATATATATATATATATATATTCCAAATGCCCCCTTCACCCATCACAGTCATTGTATCACAGATGCTGTGAACATTTTTATAAATGGATATGATGTGTGACAAATAGTGTATACATTATAAATTATCTGTACCTTAACTATATATATATATATATATATATATATATATATAGAGAGAGAGAGAGAGAGAGAGAGAGAGAATATATTCCAAATGCCCCTCTTCACCCATCACAGTCATTGTATTACAGACGCTGTGAACATTTTTATAAATGGATATGATGTGTGACAAATAGTATATACATTATAAATTGTCTGTACCTGAACAAGTGAAGTATAAGATGTACTGTTTGGTTAATATAATTAATACAGTAGCTGATTTTATGGATTAAGGTGCAAACAGTTTATATGTTCACTTGCTTTGTTTCCTGAATTCCCTGTATAAGGACTCTCCTTTGCACCATCATTGCAAGAATACTCTACATGTCTGGACTATATAGATCGTATTGGTTGATTAAATTTTCAAGATTTTGGTATTGTATATAATATTGTTGTAAGCATAATTATTAAATATTGAACTTTAGCTATGAATATCATTGTAAATAGAAATGCTTAAGAGGGATTGAGATTCTTTGCCTTTTTCAAAAGTATTATTTAAAAATCTGAGTTTTAGAATGGCATCCTCTCTATTAAACAGATTAAAAATGTCTTTGCAAGAATAGTTTATGTTTCTATTTGATGTGCACAAGGTGAAAAGCCACAATTGCTATTACAGTCTTCATTTGTTAATGTGATACAGCAACTTGAATCCTTATATGATATTTTGAACATCTGTCACTTTCATTATCAAATCATCTGAAAAGACAACCTGTCAGAACGGAAGCATTCTACTATGTTATAGTTATGCCATACATGATGATGAAAATGTCATACCACTCTTCCAAAAATTTTGGTAATGAATTTAATTGGAATGAATATGTTGCCTCCAAGACACTTTTTTATATTTTATTTAAGGTAAAGAAGTTTCATTTATTTGATATATACAGATAAAAAACATGCGATACTTCTCAGCCCTACCCTCACTCCCACCCGTACTCTGACCCTTCCTCCTCCTTCCTTATTCCTTGTCTTAATTTTTATAGTGATCTACATTAAGTTTACTTTAAAATGATAACATTAATCCTCTACCAAGTAAAGAGTTCAACAAACACTAAGAAGAAAAAAAACACTGTTCCCAAGAGTATAGAGAAGGGCTATAAACAACCATGAAATCTCAATGTGTCACTTTCACTCTAATTCATTCACATTTTTGGTATTCTATTAGTTACCACAGATTAGGGAAAAACATGGTATTTGTCTTTTGGGGATTGGCTTATTTCACTAAG
The DNA here is from genome assembly GCF_033115175.1 of Lepus europaeus. NCBI lineage: Eukaryota > Metazoa > Chordata > Mammalia > Lagomorpha > Leporidae > Lepus > Lepus europaeus. The sequence continues at coordinate 157,091,329 of NC_084830.1, read as the reverse complement.
TATAATGGTTTCCAGTTGCATCCATTTTGTTACAAAAGACAGGAATTCATTCTTTTTGATGGGTGAGTAGTATTCCATATTGAATATATACCATGATTTCTTTTTTCAGTCATCTATTGATAACATTTGGATTGATTCCATATCTTAGGTGTTGTGAATTGAGCTGTAGTGAACATGGGGGTGCAGATAACTGTTTGATATGCTGATTTCATTTCATTTGGGTAAATTCCCAGGAGTGAGATTATTGGGTCATGTGGTATATCTGTTTTCAGCTCTCTGAGGTATCCCCATTCTGTCTTCCACAGTGACTGTGTTAGTTTACATTCTGACCAACAATGGATTGGGGTACCTTTTCCTCCACATCCTCACAAGCATTTATTGTTTGTTGATTTCTGTATGAGAGGCATTCTAACATGATTGAGGTGGGTTTTTTAATTTGCATTTCCCTGATGACTAGTGATCCTGAGCATTTTTTCATGTGTGTATTGGCCATTTGAATTTCCTGTTTTGAAAAATGCCTGTTCAAGTTCTCTGCCCATTTCTTAACTGGATGGTTTTGTTGTTGTCAAGTTTCTTGAGCTCTCTATAGATTCTAGATATTAATTCCTTATCAGTTGAATAGTTTGCAGATACTTTCTCCAGTTCTTTCAGTTGCCTCTACACTTTGCTGAATGTTTCCGTTGCAGCGCAGATGCCTCTCAACTTGGTGCAGTCCCATTTATCTATTTTGATTTTGATTACCTATGCTTCAAGAGTCTTTTCTAAGAAGTCCTTGCCTATGCCAATGTCTTGCAGTTTCCCCAGTGTTCTCCTCTAATAATTTGATGGTATCAAGTCATAGATTCAGATCCTTGATCCATTTTTAGTTGATTTTTGTATAAGGAAATGGTCTTATTTCATGCTTCTGCATGTGGAGATCCAGTTTTTCCAGCACCATTTTTTGAAGAGACTGTCCATTCTTCAGAGATTGATTATAGCATATTTGTCAAAGATTAGTTGCTTGTAGATGTGTGGATTATTCTCTGGAGTTTCTATTCTGTTCTATCGGTCTACATGTCTATTTTTGTGCCAGTATCAGGCTGTTTTTATTATAACTGTATGGTAGTATGTATTGATATCTGTTATTATGATTCCCCCAGCTTTATTTTTGTTGTATAAGATTGCTGTATCTATTCAGGATCTCTTATTTTTCCATATGAATTTTGCTATTTTTTTCTAGATCTGAGAAGAATGTCATTGGTACTTTTGTTTGAATTGCATTGGATCTGTAAATTGCTTTCAGTAGTAATGATATTTTAATGATATTAATTCTTCCAATCCAAAACATGGGAGACTTTTGCCTTTTTTGTGTCTTCCTCTATTTCTTTCTTTAATGTTTTTTTTAATTTTCATTATAGTCTTTGACCTTCTTGGGTAAATGTATTCCAAGGAATTTAATTTTTTTCAGTAGCTATTGTGAATGGAATTGATCTTAGAAGTTTTTTCTCATGCATGGTTTTGTATGTGTATACAAAGGTTATTGATTTTTGCGTGTTATTTATGTTGTGCCACTTCACCAAACTTTTTTGTATAAGTTCTAATCATCTCTTAGAGGAATCTATTGGTTCCCTTATATATAAAGAGTCATGTCATCTGCAAATAGGAATACTTTGACTTCTTTCTTTCCTATTTTTATTCCTTTGATTTGTCTTTCTTGCCTAATGGCTCTGGCTAAAACTTCTAGAACTATAATAAATAGCAAGTGTGAAAGCAAGCATCCTTGTCTGGTTCTGGATCTTAGTGAAAATGCTTCAAACTTTTAAGCATTCAAATAGATGCTGGCTATGGGTTTGTCATAAATTGTCTTGATTGTGTTGAGGAATGTTCCTTCTCTACCCAATTTGCTTAAGGTTTAATCATGAAAGGATCTTGTATTTTATCAAAAGCTTTCTCTGCATCTAATGAGATAACTATATGCTTTCTATTTTTCGGTTTGTTAATATGATGTATTCAGATTGATTTGTGAATGTTGAACCATTCTTGCATACCAGGGATAAATCCCACTTGGTTGGGGTGAATGATCTTTCTGATATTTTGTTAAATTCTGTTAATTAATATTTTATTGAGGATGTTTACATATATATTTATCAAGGATATTGGTGTATAGTTCTCTGGTGTATCTTTTTCTGTTTTGGGAATGAACATGATGCTGGCTTCATAGAAAGAATTTTGAGGGACAAAGAAAACCTAAACAGCCTATAACCAAGACAGGAATTGAGTCAGTAATAAAGACCTTCACAACAAAGAAAAGCCCAGAACCAGGTATCTTCACTGCTGAATTCTACCAGACTTTCAAAGAAGAACTAATTCCAGTTATTCTCAAGCTATTTAAAACAGTTGAAACTGAGGGAATCATCCCAAAGACTGTATTTCAAACAAATTTCAGATGAAAATACTCTACTCACTAATATGAAGTAGACTTGTAGATCTGTAGAATAAAATGTAGAATAACTCCAGAGCAGTCAGAGCTGTATTCTGTACAGTGAGAGCTTAAGAGTAAATGTTCTTGACTCAACTCACAGTTGATGCAACCAAGTTATAAAATGCTATATTTAGGACCAGATAATTTGTTTTTTGTGTTTTGACACATAGTAGATCCACTGATATAATCCTTTTATGTGAGGTATGTAATTTTTTTCATACTGTGACTTTAAGAAGTAGGATTTGGCAAGCAGTAGAACCATAATCTTTTGCACTAGTTTTATTTCAAAAACAATTTGAAACATAATTGTTCAACACTTTATCTTTGCTATTTTGTACCTACTCTGCCTATGCCTTATCCTTAGGAGAACCGTAATTCATTGTTTAAATTCAGATGTCTCCCAATCATAGTGAATAATTGACTAAGCAATCTTATAATAATTATTATTTTATAGAACATTTGGAAGTATACTGTTATAGTGTTAACATTTTATTAACATGTCTCCCATATAATATCCCAGAATTTCAAGGTTATATGGTCAGTTTTCTTGAGTAGCTTCCAGTAATTGGAGCTAACCACACTAATAGATAAAAAAAGCAGATGTGATTTTCTTTATTTGTGATTTCTACTTTAAATAGCTAATTAGAAACTAATGTATAACAAGAGTCTTAAGATGAGTTTGTTGTTGTCCTGTAATAATTTCCTTTTTATCAATTAGTGCCTATCTCTTATCTAAATACATTAAGGGGTCTGACATTACTGTATCAATTATAGCCATATTTAGACAATGTAGCTTCAAATTTTAACTGAAAAGTGATCCCTGTTAAATATAAGAGTGGGAAAAAGAGAGGGAGGAGATGTACAATTTGGGACATGCTCAATTGGACTTGCACCAAATGATGGAGTTAGAAACATGCTAGGGGAATCCAACACAATCCCATCAAGGTGGCATGTACCAATGCCATCTCACTAGTCCAAGTGATCATCTTCAGTTCACATCTAAGAGTCAAAGGGATCACACAAACAAGACAAGTGTCTGCTAATACTAACTGATAGAACCAAAAAGGGAGAGAACAATCCAACATTGGAAGTGGGAGACACAGTAGACTCATAGAATGGCAGATGTCCTAAATAACACTCTGGCCTCAGAATCAGCCCTTAAGGCATTCGGATCTGGCTCAAGAGCCCAGCTGAAATGTACTCTTAATATTTTTACCATTAAAAACTACCTAATATATTTCCTGTCAACATGTAACAGTTTGTAAGCATATTTTCAGGCTGAGATCCACATAGCATGTTAATGAATTGATAGTTATTGCAGCAAGTTAAGAGAGTTCTCAGTATTAAAGACACTGGGGAGGCCATTGTTGTGGCACAGAGGGTTAAGCTGCTGTTCATGATGCCTGCTTCCTCTATGGATGCCTGATGATAGCCAGGCTGTTCCACTTCTGGTCCAGCTCCCTGCCAGTATTCCTGGGAAAATGTTAGAAAATGGCCTAGGTGCTAGGGCCCTTGCCTCTCATGGGAGAGAACCAGATCGAGTTCTAGACTCCTGGCCTTAGCCAGGCCCAATCCTGACTTTTGCAGCCATTTGAGCAGTAAACCAGCAAATGGAAGATCTCTGTCTCTCACTCTGTAACTCTTTCAAATAAAGAAGCCTTTAAAAAGGTAAAGGTGGCTTTATTCTCCAGTATCAACACTTACTTGGCCTTGAACTGCCCATGTAAAAATTGAAAAGCTTTTTCATGACTTAATTTTATCTACCTGTCATACAACAGAGATTCCAGTTTCTCTCCCTCCCTCTCTCTGTCTCTGTCTCTTTTGAATTCATAGGCATAGTGGATGATTCATCCTCCTCTTACCCCTCTCCTCCCTCCTGTTTCCTCTCCATTTTTTGTTTTTGGTCATTTTTGTTAGCATAAGGTACTTAAATGTCATGTACACTCTGGTACAAGGAGTAAGCTGTAGACAGGATGGTGAATTTGAAGAACTTGGGGGAAGAACTAAGTGTTTATTGAGATGTGAGGAGCGCCTAGTATTAGGCTTTTGAACACTGGATCCCACAGGCGATGATAAAACACTGTGATTATCAGCACCAATTGAAAGAAACTAAAACAAAATGTTTTATGCTTTTCCCTCTAGGTGATGAATATTTAATTTTCTTGAGATATTCTATGTTCTGATTGTATTGAAAGCCTAGAAAAATCCTGATGGCTGTCATACCATTAAAAGTTTTTGCAATTTTGAACCATTTAAGTGCAGCTTTTACTTTTCTTCTTTGTTTTATATTTTCTCATTATACTCTTCTGATTGTTAGCATAGTGGAATATTTCAGTCTTAGATAAATTGCAGGGGAGGAAAATAGTCAATGGCTTTAACTCCATTGCTGCACTTTAACATAGCAAATGTTTTGCAGATTTGATTTAAAACTTTTTAAGTAAATATCACAAATATGATTGAAAAGCCCTGTATGTGGCCCCTAATTCCATTCTGTTTTTTGTCTTCTTCTGTCTGTTAATATAAATAAAAATCCTGACTCTAGTGTTTATTTTCATAATACATTCTAAAATATCTTACACATACATATAATGCAAAAATAACATGCATTTTTTGGTTAGGAATTACATCTGGTTTGTGTCATATATACTTACTGTCCAAAATGATTTTTCAAACAATATTATACTTTCTCAGGCTTCTTATGTTTTATTCATTTTTACTGATACAAAGTACTGGATTCTATAATATATGAAATTTCCTTGTGTAGATATACCATAGTTTATTTACTTACTCATCTGTTGATTCACAGTTTAATTTTATAAGTCTTGTTACAAAGGATTTTAAAATGCTATCTGAGGAGGACAAGACACCACAAAAATAAAAAGAATTGTCAGGAATTACTGCAATGAGCTGTATGCCAACAAATTGGGAAACCTAGAAGAAATGGATAGAGTCCTAGATACATACTGTATACCAAAATTGAGTCATGAAGACATAGAAAACCTAAACAGACTAATAACCATGACAGAGATTGAATCAGTAATAGAGACTGTCCCAAGAAAAGCCCAAGACTGGATGGCTTCACTGCTGAATTCTACAAAACGTTTAAAGAAAAATTAACTCCAATTTTTGTCAAGCTATTCAAAACAATTGAAAGGGATGGAACCCTCCCAAACTCCTTCTATGAGGCCAGCATCACTTTTTTTTTAATTAAACTTTTATTTAATGAATATAAATTTCCAAAGTACAGCTTATGGGTTACAATGGCTTCCCCCTCCCAAAATTTCCCTCCCACCCACAACCCTCCCCTTTCCCGCTCCCTCTCCCCTTCCAATCACATCATGATTCATTTTCAATTCTCTTTATATACAGAAGATCAGTTTAGTATATATTAGGTAACGATTTCAACAGTTTGCCCCCATATAGTAACACAAAGTGAAAAAAAAATACTGTTGGAGTACTAGTTATAGCATTAAATAAGAGTGTACAGTACATTAAAGACAGAGATCTTACATAATATATTTTTTTTAAAAAATTAATTAATTTTCTATGCCGTTTCCAATTTAACACCAGGTTTTTCCTTTTTTCATTTCCAATTATCTTTATATACAGAAGATCGATTCAGTATATAATTAGTAAAGATCTCATCAGTTTGTACCCATGCAGAAACACAAAGTGTTAAAATACTGTTTCAGTACTAGTTATAGCATCACTGCACATTAGACAACACATTAGGGACAGATCCCACATGGGATGTAAGTACACAGTGACTCCTGTTGCTGACTTAACAATTTGACACTCCTGTTCATGGCGTCAGTAATCTCCCTAGGCTCTAGTCATGAGTTGCCAGGGCTATGGAAGCCTTTAGAGTTCGCTGACTTTGATCTTATTCCGATAGGGTCACAGTCAAAGTGGAAGTTCTCTCCTCCCTTCAGAGAAAGGTACCTCCTTCTTTGATGGCCCTGTTCTTTCCTCTGGGATCTCACTCACAGAGATCTTTCATTTAGGTCTTCTTCTTTTTTTTCTTTTCCATGGTATCTTGGCTTTCCATGCCTACAATACTCTCATGGGCTCTTCAGCCAGATCCAAATGCCTTAAGGGCTAATTCTGAGGCCAGAGTGTTGTTTAGGACGTCTGCCATTCTATGAGTCTGTTGTGTATCCCACTTCCCATGTTGGATCCTTCTCTCCCTTTTTGATTCTATCAGTTAGTATTAGCAGACACTTGTCTTGTTTGTGTGATCCCTTTGACTCTTAGACCTATCAGAGCCATCGAATGTGAACTGAAATTGATCACTTGGACTAGTGAGATGGCATTGGTACATGCCACCTTGATGGGATTGTATTGGAATCCCCTGGCACGTTTCTAACTCCACCATTTGGGGCAAGTCTGATTGAGCATGTCCCAAATTGTACATCTCCTCCCTCTCTTTTTCCACTCTTATATTTAACAGGGATCACCTTTCAGTTAAAATTTAAACACCTAAAAGTAATTGTGTATTAATTACAGAGTTCAACCACTAGTACTAGAACAACGACAACAAATACTAAAAAGGATAAAGTATTACATTGTACATCTAGAGTCAGGACAAGAGCTGATCAGTTCATTGTTTCTTATAGTGTCCATTTCACAGCATCACTTTTTTTTGAAAAACCTGTTCAAATCCTCTGCCCATTTCTTAACTGGATTGTTTGTTTTGTGTTGTTGAATTTCTTGAGCTCTTTAAATAGTCTCGATTTTAATGCTTTATCAGTTGCGTAAGTTTGTAAATATTTTCTTCCATTCTGTCCTTTGCATCTTCACTTTGTTCAGTGTTTCTTTTGCAGTGCAGAAGCTTCTCAGCTTGATATTATCTCAACTGTCAATTTTCGCTTTGATTGCTTGTGCTTCTGGAGTTTCTTCCAAGAAGTCTTTCCCTATGCCAATGTCTTACAGAGTTTCCCAAATGTTCTCTAGTAATTTGATGGTATTGGTTCATAGAGTTAGGTCTTTGATCCATTTGAGTACATTTTTGTGCAACATGTGAGGAAAAGTCTAGTTTCATACTTCTATAGGTGGAGATCCAGTTTCCTGAGCCTGATTTGTTCAAGAGACTGTCCTTGCTCCAGGGGTTGATTTTAGCTCCTTTGTCAATGATAGGTTGGTTGTAGATGCGTGGATTGATTTCTGGAGTTTTTATTCTGCTCCATTGGTCTATCCATCTGTTTTTGTGCCAGTACCAGGCTGTTTTGATTATAAATGTATTGAAATCAGGTATTGTGATGTCCCCGGCTTTGTTTTTGTTGTACAAGACTGCTTTCACTATTTGGGGTCTCTTGTATTTCCATTTGAATTTTAGCATCAAACTATATAGAACTGAGAATAATGTTGCTGGATTTTTATTGGGATTGCATTGCATTTATAAATTGCTTCTGGTAGTAGGGACATTTTGATTATGTTGACTTTCCATCCATGAACATGGAAGATTTTTTTATTCTTTAATTTTTTCCTTCTATTTTTTTCTTTAATGTTTTGTAATTTTCATCATTGAGATCTTTGAGATTCTTGGTTAAATTTGTTCCAACATATTTCATCTTTTTGGAGCTATTATGAATGGGAATGATTTTAAAAGTTCTTTCTAAGCCATGACATTATGTATACAAAGGCTACTGATTTATCTGTGCTGATTTTATATCTTGCCAGTTTACCAAACTCTTGTATGAGTTCTAATAGTGTCTCAGTGGAGTCTTTTGGATCCCCTATATATGAAATCATGTCATCTGCAAATAGAGATAATCTGATTACCTCTTTTCCAGTTTGTATACATTTTATTTCTTTTTTTTTTTCCTAATGGCTCTGGCTAAAACTTCCAGGACTATATTGAATAGCAAAATTGATACTGGCCAACCTTGTCTGGTTCTGGATCTTAGGAGTACTGCTTCCAGCTTTCCTCCATTCAAGAGGATGCTGGCTGTGGGTTTGTCATAAATTGCCTTGATTCTGTATATATGAAATCCATGAAACTTATGTAAATGAAATAAAATTAATTTAAAAAGACAGTGCTCAGGATACCCACATCCTGTGTCAGAGTGCCTCAGCTTGAACCCTGGCTCCACTTCTGTTTCCAGTACCCTGCTAATGCAGGATATAGCAGTTGACAGTAAATGTACCTGGTTGCTTGCCACCCATGGGGGAGATCTAGATTGAGTTCCTGGCTCCTAACTTCAGCCTGGCCCAGTCCTAGCTGTTGTACGCATTTTGGGGAGTGAACCAAGAGGTCGAAGCTCTCCTTCTGTCTCTGTATCTCTCCCTCTCTGTTGCTCTGTCTTTTAGATATATACATGTGTGCATTACATAAATGCATACATCTTTAAAAGCAGACATTATCATCAACTGTAGATCATGTGGTATTTTCTGACTTGCTGTGACTTTGTCATGGTTTGATGTGCTTCTCCCACATCTGTTAATCCCCTTCTCTTTCACCTCTCTTCCTTTGTGTCCTCCTTTTGATTATTCTACTGAATATTCTAGCTTATTTCACTAAGTATGATGGGCTATTTTGGTCTCTGCCTTTCAGTTTAAAATTTAAGATCCCCTTGTCCATTATTACGAGAATTTTCTCTAGAATTTTAGTCACTTTTTTGGGTATGTGGAATAATCTGGGGGGGATAATTGTTGCTGTAATTTGGGGCCTTCGCAGCAGTGAGCATGGCTTGTGCACACATGGTTACATGGATGAGCAGTATTCACTGCGCATATTCCATATCATAAATATACATGTACCACCCATCTTTTTGGTCCTTCAGTGAGGTGTCATATTCTCTATGAAGATCTGTTTCTTGGTTTAAGATTATTTTTGGTAGTTTATCTCTAAGTTACTTTATTAGATTTCCCTTTATATTCGGTCAAATTTTGCTGTTGTATGTTTGGAACCACCAGATTTAGGGCATACACTTCAGGTTCCTTATATATTCATAATTACAGTTAACTTTTATGATTATGTATTAACCCATTTGCTTTTATTAATGCCTTTTTGTAAGCCCTAGAATCCATGCAGTATGGTAATAGTTACTTCATCTTTTGATTAGATTTTTCCTTGTTCATCTTTTAAATTTTCTCTACTTTTAGTATTTATATTTCCTTATATATTCGATATGTCTTTGAAAATCAAGTTACAACTTTCTCAAAATATGAGACAATATAATCCATGATTTAAAGTAGTAAGTTGAAGACATTATATCTGCTGTTAAAGTAATGTGTTTAGATTCATACTTACAGTCTTATTTTGTGCATTCTACCTAGTAAACCTTTTGCTCTCCTTTCCTTTCTGATTATTTCTATTTGTTTCTTGCTTCATGGAGGGCAGTAGTTTTCTGCACTGTGTTTTTGCTCTTCTAGGTGGAAAGCTGTAGATGATGATTCTTTCCTTGTATCCCCATGTTGAGGTTTAAAACCATGTGCAAGTTATAAATAAAAGTGTAACTTTTCCAAATATTACAAAAAAAAAAAACCTCCACACTTAGAAATCTTGGGGGCCACCACCCCAAAGAGTAAAGTTTACTTTAGAAGTGGTATTTCTATTTCTGTACAAGTTTCTTTACAGAAGTTTCTTTTAGTTACTCAAATACTTGTTTCTTTCATGAAGCTGAGTGTTACTCAGGTTTTCATTGTCCACCCATAAGAGAGAAAACATTAGTGCTCTATAATGTCTCAATTTGTTCAGTGGTTTCTTGTTCTTTTCTAAAAGAAAGTTTTCTTTTCTAAATCTCCTTAGACATATAAATACAATTATTTTTGAATTTTAGTTACAATGTTCAAAATCAGTTTTACTTGGATTGACTTTGTTTCAGTCACTGATTTTGTTGCATTTAACACTTACCATTTTGTGAGTTTTTGCTACATTGTGTGAGTTTTGCTACATTTTCTCTGTTTACCTCTCCCAATCTAGTGGTCAGTGTCTGTCTCCACCTGTGCCCCAGCCCAGACCACATCAGGTGGAAGCCAGGTCTTTGCTGGCTTCCCCATCACTCAGCTGCTGGGCAGATGGATCGATTTCCTCTTCCCTGCTCACAAAATGCTGATGCGCTCTCTATCTTTATGCCAAGAACCAGGTAGGACTGCTGGGACTTGTGGTGCAGAGGTGGTTTTCTTCTTCAGCTGTGACTCTCTCAGAGCCTCACTATAGTTGTAAGTAAGCCCTCTTAGTTTCTGTTCCTGCCCAGGAGCCGTATGAACGTGCATCCACCACTGTGAAGCAAGGTCCCACTCACCACCTCCCATTGCTTCCGTGGCCTTACCAGAAGAGAATGTCATTGTGGAGCCCAGCTCTGCTTTGTTGTTGTTTGTTTGTTTTTTCTGTTTATATTTTATTATTCGCTCTTATGTTGGAGTACCATGGTATGCATAAAAACAAATACTTGTGGAGGTTGGTTTAGTTTAGTGGTTAAGACACCAGCTAAAGGGGTCAAAGGGCTGGTGCTGTAGTGGAGTGGTTTCAGCATCTGCCTGCAACACCAGCATCCCATACGGGTGCTGGTTCAAATTCCAGCTGCTGCACTTCTGATACAGCTCCCTGCTGATGGCCTGGGAAAGCAGTAGATGATGGCCCAAGTGCTTGGGTCCCTGCACCTGCATGGGAGACCTAGAAGAAACTCCTCCTGGTTTCTGGCTTTGGATTGGCCCAGCTCTGGCTGTTGCAGCTATCTGGGGAGTGAACCAATGGCCGAAAGACCTTTCTCTCTGTCTCTCCCTCTCTCCATACTATGCCTTTCAAGTAAACAAATAAATCTTTTATAAAATTAAATAAAAAAGACACCAGTTAAGATGCTCATCTCTTACGTGAATGCCTGGGTTTGACATAGGCTATGGCTGCTGACTCCAGGTTTCTGCTAATACAGACCCTGGGAGGCAGCAGGTGATGGTTCATGTATTTGAGTTCCCACCACCCATATGGGGCACCTGGATTTAATTCCTGGCTCTTGATTTCAGCCTGGCCCAGCCCTGGTTGGTGGTGGTGGGGCATTTGTGGAAGTGAACCTGCAGATGAGAGCTCTCTTTATCTGTCCCTTTCTGTCTTGTACCTCTCAAATAAATAAATAAAATCAAGTTACTTGTTATGCCATTTTCACTTATTTTTTTTTCCTTCTTTATTTAACCCATTTAGGGTTATCTTCTCTGGCTTTAGCCTAAAAGAGTGGAGTGATATATGTATTTCATATATTTTTAATGCCTCTTCAGAGTGTTTTCAGTTTTGTCACTGACTTATTTCGTCAATCTCAATTTATAACAAAAAATGAGATTAAGGTTTAAAAATTTAGAAACTGAGCAGAGAGTGAATGACCTGTAGGGAGCAGCATGTTCACTGTAATAGGACCAAGATTAATAATCTGGTTATGTAGTTTTCAGACCAGTGAACTTTAGAAAAAAAGCACTTCCACAAAGTGCACAGATGACTCAATTCTATACCACACACACACACACACATGACACACACAGGTATATATATATATATGTGTGTGTGTGTGTGTGTTATAAAAGTTATATATGTATATATAACTTTGTCACCTGCATTTCACACGCTTTATTTTCTATTTAATTGGCTATTTTTGAAATTTGCTTTTGTCACCAATCTGATGATCTTAGGAAAATCTATGGTAAACTATTTCTTTTACCTGTGTTCGCTGGAGACATTTAGCACTACCATCATCCCCATGGTTAAATATTTCCCAAAATGTAAGAAATGTTTCTTGAGTATTTAATAGGAAAGGAAGATCCCTTTGTACCTATCTCATGGGCACCTAGCGGGATCTGGCTCAACTGGTCCAAGAATGAATTTGAAGCAGTAGAATTCACCCATAATTTACAGCAGCCTTGATCATGTAGACAGTTGTAAAATACATATCAGAGTTTATGTACTTTTCAAAGACCTCTTTTCACCTTTCACTGAGATGTGAGCATCTCCCAGTATTGTGCACCGCCCTTCATACATTTTAGTCACCTTCACAAAGATAGTAGGATCCCACCAGAGCTGCCCACCTCATAAGGAAGATTTCCACTGACTTCTTTAAGTCATACTGTCAGGGTGGTGTTGTTGCGATTACTTTGTTTCCTTCTGTTTTATTTCCTGGAGCTTGTTGCATTTGTGTGCATGTGTGTGTGTGTGTTTGAGAGAGAGAGAGAATGAATATGAATATTATGGTAAATTCTTTTCAAATGGAGAAGACTCTTTAAAATTTTACACATGCTGAGCTGTTTTCTTGCTTCCCTGTTTCCTTATGTCTCTTAGAAACATGTGCAGTGTTTTGTCTTGAACCTATGTTGATAAGAAATGAACCCCACAGCCTGCCAGTAGCACAGTAGTGGGGTAAGGTTTAATCTCCTGTGCATGATCTCCGGCATCTTGCTCAGCCCTTCCTAATGAACCTTTGCTTGAAATGCTTGAAGTGAAAATACTGTTATTATTCAAAGCAGGTTTCCTAAGCCAGGTCCCTAACCTACCTTTCCAACCAAATTGATGCCTCTGAGCCCATTTTATGCAGAAGTGAATAGCAGCACTGGTATTTTAATTTATGTTAATTACATTAGTATTCAAACTAGGAGGCAGAAGAGAAGATTCTATAATACAAAGCTACCCCATTAAAATAGAAACAAAAATATAGACATTTTCATGGAGAGGGTGAGTTTAACCCTCAATAGTTCAATGATGGCAAGCACTTTAATAGAAAAAAATGGCTAGAGTGCTTATTAATATACTGTCTAAAATAACTTAGACCTATTAATTATAGAAATATTTCTCTAAGGTAGATTTTTTAAACTTGTTTTCAATTATAAAACTGGACCTCTTTGAGAAATGTATTGCAATAATTGTCAGATCTCTCTGATTTAACTCTTTGTTCTCCCTATCATGATATAGGTTCTGTATGTTTGACCAATAGAACATATGCAGGGATTAACCTATTTCTGGTGGATTTTTGGAATATTAACTAGGATCATCATTCCCATTACACTTTTTCCAGAATGAGAAATCTATCAAAAAGAGATTTTTATCTTGCTGGTTTCCCTCAGTATTCTTTGAGGAAAATTCAAACTTGAAACAGTTCATATTCAGAAGAAAACTGACAGTGTATCCCCCCCAAAATTGTATCTCCTCAGAAAATTTACTTCTATGAAAAAGGATGTTTTTATTTTATAGCTTCATTGGAGTATATTTCACATGTCCTACCATTCTCCTGTTTGTGCAATTTAGTGGGGTTTTTTTTGGTAAATTTTATTTTTCATTTAAAAATTTTAGTTAAATACAAGAAAAATTGCCATTAAATCTGTTTTGATATACAATCTAATGGCAGTAGCTGTGCTCGCAATATTGTGTAGTCACCACCAATATCTGTTTTCAAAACTTTTTTGTCACCAAAACAAAAACTGTAACTCCCCATCTCTCACTCGCCTCAGCCCTTAAAAACCTCTAGTCTGCTTTGTTAGAAAAGAAGGAATATGTGCATTCCTTGTTTCACTTGGCTTCTCTTCTCAAATTATTTAGGGACCTTTGCCAAATTATCATAGAAACAGATGTTAGAAATCTTCAACAGTTTCTCCAGAAATGCACAATATGGAAAAAACTATGCATGGATTTCAAAAAAATTGCACTAAATTAAACTCACACTAAATCATTCTAGGTTGTACAAATAAGATCTAGTTTGAGACACTCAGAAGGATAAGGCATCAGTTTGAGAAGACCCACTGTCACAGCCACACACATTCTGCTAAACTTGAAGCATGAACAAATATCAAATTTATGCTTAAGCTTGAGCAGGAAAGTGGTAAAGCCATTGATGCTTTATGAAAAGTTTATAGGGAAAAATGCTGCCAATGAAATCAGCAGTTTCCAAATGACTCCCTTATTTGGGGAAAATTGAGCTGATATTGAAGATGAAGCCCATGGTGGCAGATCATTCACATCAATCTGCAGGAAAAAAAAAATTAATCTTGTTCATGTTCTAATTGAAGAGGACTGATGATAGACAGTAGAAACAACAGCCAGTACATAGGCATTTCAGTTAGTCCACCTTACAGATTTCTGATTGAAAAATTAAAAGTAGAACAAGCTTTCTACTTGATGGGTGCTAAAACTGCTGTACCCCTATCAGCTGCAGGCAAGAGCAGATCTTTCAGTGGAAGTTTTAAACGAGCGGAATGAAGATCTGGAAGCACTGTTGGGAGATTTGAAACAGGAGGTGGACCATGGCTTTCCCAGTACAGTCCTGAGGCAAACGCACAATCAACACAGTGGCTCCCAACTGGCAGGCGATCGAGCCAGAGCCAAAGCAGAGAGGTGAAGAGCTAGGGTCATGGTAGCAGCTTTATGAGGTGCTCCAGGCAGGTGGCTTGTTGAGTTTCTGGAGGCCCATGGAGCTATAGCATCAGCATTGATGACTGCATTGGAAGTAGAAAAACACCTAGGAAAGCATCAGAGCGCTTCTCCAGCATGGGAGTGCTCTTGCCCATCCTCTCACCAAAGGCGATTTGGAGAAGCTTCTAGTGGAAAAGGCAACCACCTTGCAGTCCCGATGTGGCTCCTTCTGATTTCCTTTTTATCTTAATCTTTAAAAATCTTTAATGGACGCCTGTTCTGCCTCAGTGAGTCATGGCAAATGATAGCTCTGACGTAATGAAATCGGTCCTCGATTCTTTAGGGACATATCAGACATTTATGCCATCCTTCACAAAAGTTTTTTGGGCTTTATGGAGCATGGGTTGATAAATAAACTTTAAATGAGGTGCTTGGAAAGTTGGTGTCGTGACGAAAGTGTGCATGGATTTCAAAACATGTTTACACCAAAATGAACTTAAATCTGTTTTCCAGTAACTTTTGAATTCCCCTTATAGGATGATCTCGAGACACAGAGCTATTTAACTGAGCCCTTACCCAGTGAAAAATTTCAGGATTAAAAAACGATAATGTAGGCATGAAAGTAGGACTTGGGGTAATCATATCTCATCAAATTATTCTCTTCTGTCTCTAGCCAAATTTTGAATTATACGTCTTAAAATGTCTTACTGAGATTTAAATACTTATGACTGCTGCATGTGTATATCCTATATTACTTAGGCAATTGAAAAAACATAGAAGTAGAGATAAAATACCCTTTTTATTATCTGGATAGCTGCACTCCATTGTCTTTCCCATTGTTCTTGGAATCATAATAGCTTGAAACTGCAGGCAGTTGCTGCAGTTTCTCCTCCATTCCCGTGCATGGTTGCAGAGGTACTTTTCCCAGCGCACGTGGTCCTGCAGACTGGCAGGCCTCTCCGAGGCACTCATCTCCTTAGTCTGTGGCTGGCCCTGCTGCTCTGCCTACTAAGTAAGGACACCCGGCTTCAGGCAGCGCAATCCCAGCTGTGTGTGGTGCCCTGCATACATGCACTTAGCACCTTGGACCTCTCTGCTGAAAAGGCAGATGAAGAGCAGCTTCTTACTACTTGACACAGAGATCTGGCAGGGGCAGGTTTTCTCCCTCACTGCCCATCTCTTTGCTAGTGACAGTGGAATAAATGTCCTCGTACTTTGAAGGTGTCTGGTCCAAAACTAAGTACTGCCTTGAAGGACTGTGCATCATAACTGCACTATTCTTTTAGTTAGGCTTTGAGTGCCCAGCATGGCCACGTGAGCTTTTAGTTTTCAGATAATATTAATGGAATATGTGTGATTTAAAGATAAAAAAGTTTCAATGCATACAGGTTTGATTTTTTTTTTAAATAGCCTGTCCTGTGCTCTAAAATGCAATGAGTGAAATGATTTTCTTGTAACATTTAGTGAAGAGTGTGTAGTTTACTTCCACGTATCGCCAGTGTCATTCACAATGAGTAATAATGTATGTGTTCCTTTGAAATTGAGCTTGCAACTGATGATCTTATTAAGATTCTGAAAATGTCCATTTGAATTTTCGTGTTGCTAGAGGGTCGTGAAAAGGTCATTGAAAGCTCTGTTTTCTGGCACGTCACTCTGGGCAGTCATGTTAGCATTGTTTCCTGGGTTAGGGTCACAGAGGAAGCATGCAGTAGTTCAGCAGAGACTGAAGGGCATATCACGCAGTTCACCTGCCCGGGAATTTCGATATGGGTCGGCTAGAATCTAACTTGCTCCAAGTCTAGGTAGAGCAAGGAAAACCTAATAATTAAGCGTGAATTTTCAAACTAGGATTATATTCTATTATTTAATTTCTGGTTTTATGAATAACACAATACACAATTAAAACCAGTATTAATATTTTAGTAATGATACATATTAGATTTGCTAGTCAGATTTAATACCTTTTTAATTGTGTTTAAGTTGAAATTAGTTTAAAGCTTAAATTTTATACATTTCATTTTTTTCTGTTCTTTCTATAGAATCTTGAGATATTCTATGGAGGGTGATGTTTTACATTTTTTTCATAATTGTTTAAGCATATTCACATAACTCTGGACTCCATCCTCATAAAGACATTACCACATAATTTATATCTGGGTTTCTATTGGGGACAAAATAAGTTTAAAAAAATCTGAAATTTCATTTTATTTAATTCATACTGTTTCATTATATACATCTATTATATGTAACTAAATTTAGGTCTTCAAATTCATTTACATCGTAACCTTGCCCTTGTTCAGTTTGAACGGTGATATGCTGATACAAAGTGCTCTCTTATTAAGGCATCACTTCATTAGCACATAGTTTAGGTGATTGCTACTAAAAACTGAACCCTGTGTTTTGATTCTTGATATCCGGCCATAGGGCTCATTTAAGAAATCTAGACTGAGATTGTTCTAGTGCTGCGGTACTTACTCAAGAGCTGAGATTTAATTAAGTGTGTTTAGCCAATAAACAAACCTCCTTTGATTTTCCAGGGCTGGAGTTACAAACATAAGTAAGAGGTTATCACTTCCCAGAAGGAACTATCAGTGCTGCCAGTTGGATATTGATTAGCATTTGAATGGAGCTTTCCTAAGCTAAGCACTTTCCCACACATGGATTCAATTGATGGATATTTGTAGCTTGTGGGCTATGCTGTATGTTTGATTCCAAGATAAAATCTGATGGCTTAATACAGAGACATCTTATTCATCCATAAGCAGACTGAGGAGCAGTCATCTGAGCCATTTTACCATGATAGGTCACTGACCATAAGAGAGACAGGGTAATGTGGCAAGCTCAGGGTAAAACCTTCTGCAGTTCATGAGAAATATATTCACCACTCATCCTTGCCCCGAGGGATTTTTTTGCATCTTGATGGATAAGGAAATGCGCAGGATGGAGGTACCAAAATAGGTTATGGATATTGATGAATTCTGCAAGCCTAAAAATGTAAATGCAGGATTGTCAGCTCTTCAGATTGAAACTTTCCTAATTTCTCAGGCCAGGTTCTGTTATTTCCCAATAGTCTAATGAGAACCATAAGTTTAGGGATTTTTCCCTCTTAAGTGAACAATGAGAGTACTTTGCATGACTGAAATAGAGATTAATATTTTACGTCAAATGTTTGTGAGATAATTTCAAACCTTTTCTGCTTGGGTTTGTTTAGCCTTGTCTATGACTGTCTAAAATACATGAAGGGAATAAATGAATAAATAAATGTTTGGTTGGAGTTGGCAGGAAAGTTCTGTCGCTGAACAAGATCACAAGTTATGGCTGGAAAGGTTTGGTAATAGTTTTGTTTCCATTGTGCAAAGCCAGATAATCTCAGCCAAGCAGCAGAACAGCATCTGTACTGTCAAAATGGGGAAAGTGGTGGCAATTATGAATGTTAGTGAATTCTGGCAGCACACACCATGTGAGGAGGAACACATGAGCACGTAGTGCCTTGAGAATATTTGACACCTTGATTAATGGCAAGGCTTATGTGCTGGTCCAGAATGCTCCATTTTAAGGTGTTCTAAGAACCTGTGTTATTGCAGACTCGCATATATATTTTTACTGCTGTGCACTTCCAGCTTCCTAAAAGAAACAATAGCAAGCATTTTTACATGCTGACTGCGTGCTTTAAAAAGCATTATATCCTTGGCTGGCGCCGTGGCTCACTTGGTTAATCCTCCGCCTGCTGCGCCGGCATCCATATGGGCACTGGGTTCTAGTCCCGGTTGCTCCTCTTCCAGTCCAGCTCTCTGCTGTGGCCCGGGAGTGCAGTGGAGGATGGCCCAAGTGCTTGGGCCCTGCACCCCATGGGAGACCAGAGGAAGCACCTGGCTCCTGGCTTCGGATCAGCACAGCGCTGGCAGTAGCGGCCATTTGGGAGTGAACCAGCGGAAGGAAGACCTTTCTCTCTGTCTCTCACTGTCTGTAACTAACTGTCAAAAAAAAAGCATTAGATCCTTTTTATATATGAGCTCATTTCATTTCTGCATCAACTCTGTGAATCCACTACTTTTTTTTTTTTTAATCTTCCTTTCAGATATGGGAAAAGAGAGAATCAAGGAATTAAGTTCCTTGTCTGTGGTTACTGTAGTGGGTCTGACTGTGGAAGCTTTACTTCTCCGTTTTCTTGGGATAAAGAATGAAATGTTAGTGTTCAAGAGGAAAATGTGTTTTATTTTCTGAAGACCATTGGAGCTTTTTAAAAATTAATGACCATTTTTAATGAAGTGTTTTTGAGGGGAGGGGAGAGTAGAATATATAAACTCTAAAGTATTAATATGAAAAGCTCATTTTAACCATTGCTTTACTTTTCCACTTCAACAGTATAACTTTATGAATCTCTGATTTTTGTCAATACTGGGGAATATTCCATGTAGATTTAAAGAAATATGATTGAAAAATTTGGTTGCTATCCTACTGAGTGTTGAATTTTTAAATGTTTTAACTAGAGGACATAATAATCACTATATAATCATGTATTAGATTATTTAAGTAGTATTTTCATCCAAACTTTATAATGTATTATTTTTTTAAGATTTATTTATTTATTTGAAAGAGTTAGAGAAGGAGAGGCAGAGAGCAAGAAAGAGACAGGTCCTCCATCCACTGGGTCACTCCCCAGTTGGCTGCAATGGCCGGAGCTGCACCCATCGGAAGCCAGGAGCCTGGAGTCTTTTCCAGCTCTCCCACACAGGTGCAGAGGCCCAAGGACTTGGGCCATCTTCTACTGCTTTCCCAGGTCATAGCAGAGAGCTGGATCAGAAGTAGAGCAGCTTGGACACAAACTGGCATCTACATGGGATGCCAACACTGCAGGCGGCAGCTTTACCTGCTACGCCGCAGCACTGGCATCTAGAATTTATTACTAATGGAAATGTTTCTTATAATCCATGTGTGAATAAAGTGTGGGCAAGGACTATGGGCATTATATTCATTCTCATGTTCTCAGCTAATAAAATGGCTGTCAGCACGTAGAGTTCAGTGTGTTAATGAATGGTGGATGATGAATTTAAATATTCTGAGCTTATTCAAAAATATAATGTTTTCTTTTTTCTCCTACATATAAAACATTATTTTTAATGAGTAAAAATAGTAACATAGGAAACAGTAAGAATTTGAAGTAATTGTGCCTTTTTTCAACCCCCACCCCAAGCTGGTGTTCTTGAGTTCAGATAGGAAGGAGGCACATCATGTACCAAGGTTGGGTCTCCTTAAACAAGGCATCTCTTCAAATATTTGAGGATAGCATTCATTTGCAGAGGCTGGTCTACACCACCGTACTACATGAGGCATTTTTGAAGTCAGTGTTGATAATGTGGTTGGCTACCCCGTCTTTCCTGGATTACCTTCCCCAGAGCTGATCCTGTTTTGACTGGAAATATCTGACAGTGACAGTATCGAGCATTGAATCATTGGTTGTTTCTCTCAAGTTTACAGTGATTCACTATAGTTTTCTCTTCTCAGAAAGAAGAGGTGCTAAGTGAGTTTTCTGAGGACTCGACTGATGGGTCTGTGTTTAAGAATGCATGTCTTCACTCACAGTATATAGTCCTCCACAGGCACTTGCTCAAGACATCTTCATATGTTGACCATTCCTGTTTTCCGTCCATGTGTAAATTTTCACCAGTGCTCCCTGTCCATTCATGCTGGGGCCTGCAACCCCATTCTTAGCCTTTTGCACCTTGTTCCATTCACCATGTTTTGGAAAATCTGAAGTAAATATGCTATTTTTTAAAGTTCTTTAGTTTTCTTTAACAGAAGCCCCATAACCTACTCCCAGCTCCCCACATGATGAAACAAGAAAACAGCTCTGCAGCTATCAGTGACAGCAGGGTCTCAGGAAACACTCAGGAAGGTCAGCCCCGCCTTGTCCATGATAATTTCTAGGAATTCAGATAGCACATTCCAGCATTTCTAAGAAATACACAGGTCTAGTGTATTTGTTATTTGAAATATACAAGGGGCCTGTGCTGTTGCATAGCCAGTTAAGCTGCACCCTGCAGTGCGGGCATCCCATATGGGCACTAGTTCGAGTCCCCACTGCTCCACTTCTGATCCAGCTCTCTGCTATGGCCTGGGAAAGCAGTGGAAGATGGCTCAAGTGCTTGGACCCCTGAACCCATGTGGGAGACCCGGAAGAGGCTCCTGGCTTTGGATTGGCACAGCTCCATCCATTGCAGCCAACTGGGGAGTGAACCAGCAGATGGAAGATCTCTCTCTTGCTCTCTGTCTCGGTGTGTAACTCTGACTTTCAAATAAATAAATAAATATCTTAAAAAAAGAAATATACACTAAAATTATTAGAATTCTTTGAATATTAAAGTAATTAAATAATGACCATGAATAATACTAATTAGCCATCACAACACTGGCTGACATCATTTAATTAATTCCATTTTCAGTCTATATTTTGTTTAAATTCCACAGAGGAAAATGAGTATAATAATATCATGAATGTCATCAATGTTTTATGTCTTTGTAGGACACCAAAAATATTTTAAGGATCACTTATTATATTTTTTAAAATGTAAATTCCAAAGCATCAGGATTAGGGAATTATTGTTATAAGTCACACTTTAGAACACAACTGGATTACATTTCAATAATTTCTGTCTATTGATTGTAGGAATTAGCCATTAAGCACAACAGAAATTCATATGTGATGTCATTTAAATCAGATATCAAGTCAATGGTCATTTATTCTTAGGGATTGCTCTGTGGTCCATAGAACTTATTGCATTCAGGAACAGTCTTGGTAGGACCAGATGTGCCCATAAGAAAGTTCATTCATAGCTATAAGTCCTGAGGAAGTGAAAATGTTCACAGGCAAGGTCAAAAACAGTGTTTTGCATTTTTATGTTTCCCTGTCATAAAAGGCTATCAATAAGGGTTTCTTGGTCTCAGTATCTTTCTACATAAGGAAGTATATGAATTTATTGCCCATTAAACATGGTTGCTTAGAGCAGTCATGTACTTTCAAGCCTCCTATCTACTGAGGTTAATCACATTTGTGTTAAACATGGATACTGCATTTTTCCAAATCCAGATAAAATCTGAAAGATGCCATGATCAGTCAGCTATTAGAACTGAAGAGTGAATTTACTGTATCAAAAGTGAAAAAGCAAAAATAATCCAGGTAATGTCCACTATTGGAGATATATTGGTATGTTCTCATTGTCACTAGTTTTGTTTAATCGGGTGCATTCTTTTGTAATGGTATATCATGAAGATGATTGATCATATTGTTGAGCACCTGTCCAATTAACTTTCTGTATTAGAATACTGAAACTAAAATACATTTAGTAAACTGTAGTAATCATGCAGTTTTTTTTAGTTTATTAGGAGCTGAGTTATGAATTGTCTTCTTTTTAAAGTGTTCTAATGTAATACAGAAAGGAGTGTTATTTTGAAAATTTAGTTACATGTCTCAAACAAATACCATGGCATAGCAGGGTGAATAAAATATCTATTATATACCTCAAGATAGTAGAGGAGAGAATTTTGAATTTACTTGTCAAAAACGATAGAAGTTTAAACTGAGGTTTATGCTAATTACTGAGTAGATTATTGTCCAATAAATACATGAATCAGAGCATCATTTTGTGCTTGGTTAATATTTACAAAATTACATACCATCATTTTTAAATATGAAAACAAATTCTCCTTTGAAAGTAAGTAAATAAGAAGTCAAGGTACACTAAAAAGGAAAAACAGTTGACTATATCAAAGAAAAAGTAGATTTTTTTAAAAGATTTATTTATTTATTTGAAAGGCAGAGTTATAGAGAGGTGGAGGGAGGGAGGGAGGGAAAGAGAGAGAGAGAGAGAGAGTTCTTCCATTCACTGGTTCACTCCCAAGATGTCCGCAACCCTCGGAGCTGCGCCAATCCAAAGCCAGTAGCTTCTTCTGGGTCTCCCATGTGGGCCATCCTCCACTGCTTTCCCAGGCCATAGCAGAGAGCTGGCTTGGAAGTGGAGCAGCTGGGACTTGAAGCGGCGTCCATATGGGATGTCAGCCTTGCAGGCAGCAGCTTTACCTGCGCCAGCCCCAGAAGAAGTAAATGCTAAAATCCGTCTACAGTTATGCAGATAGACAAGGGCCTTTAAAAATATTTGGGATTAGTTGCTTTCTTTTCATTTTTTTTATAACTAAACTGGATTCTGCATGAAGCTATAGAAAATACACAGTATTAAGTAATGTTGTGCAGAGAATACAAGAGCAGAAATTAAAATTTACCCATTTCAAATATTAATTTGCCAGTTTATAGTTTTAATCACTTAATTCAACCTGAGTTCCAAAGACCTCATTCAAACTGAATTCCTAAGACATTCAACTGACTTAGTGGACCAGAGAATTCAAGATATTGTTCCTGTGAATTCTGTTTGACATGCCTCTTAGAAGAAAAGCAAGAAAAAAAAAAAAAAAGATAGTATGTTCCCACTTTCTCTGTTGGAATGCAGCAATGATGGTCTAAAACCAGACGACAGAGGTGTCTTTATCCAAAAGGCTTTCGATGAGCATTGAATGATGCTTATGTTGAGAATGAAGTTTGTGTCGCATTAGCAATATATTCAGATGTGACCTCTGCACATACTACGGGGTGCCCTTGAAGTGAGCTCTTAACATTGCTGGTGCACTTATCACACAGTAAGAGACTCCTAAAAGTTTTGTTATAATTTGTGTAGAATAAATATTCAGATAAATGTTCAGCTGAGTCCATTTGGTTAAAATTGATTAATTCACTGTTGAAGTAATGATGAAGTTGATTAGTAAAAATAGTAGAGTTTGAAGGAACTTTAAATAGCTGTGGGAAATGTAATTAAAAGAAGTTTGTTATAATACAAAAATTCTTTGAAATCTATTCACAGCTTTTATTATACATACGTCTCATGAGTTATTTGAAGACACCTCATAAAATTTTCTTTCTCTGTACCTGATTATTATAGGAACTTTAATTTTTGTTAAAATATAGGAAGTATTTACTTCATTTTGCATAAGAGAGAGACCCAGCATTTAATTGGGTAGCTGCTGATTTTAATCACATTTCCAGTTCCTGAAGATGAAAAGAAAATCATAGTTCAATTGAATAGTAGTTGTCACTCAAAATGGCTTATTAAACTAGCATACTACTGAGAATGTAATATCCAAATAAAAGGCAAGTAGGGAAATTTGACAGAATGATTAGTCTCAGCACTAAGGAAGTTTTTCCTAAGTGTCTAATTTAAACTATAATAAAGCAGTCTTTTGATATCCTTACCGTTTTATCAAACTAAAATGAAGAGTTTGATCTTGTAGACTCATTCATTCATTCATGCACACAATACTTACTAAACATGCACTTTGTACTGGGCACTGCTAGAAGTAAGAGATATGAATATTAATAACACATGTTCTGCCCTTAATATGTTCACAGTTTGGTAGAGGATAAGACGAGAGGAAAGATGGACATACGTCTTATTTTGCTGTTGGAGTTAGAGATGAGTCAGGGAGAAAAGATAAAAGGTAATAGACTGCTTTTTATGAAATAAGGATGGTGGTGATCTCAGGGCGGAGCTAAAGTGGATGTGGTTCAGACACTGGAGCGAATGTTGTTTAGTATATATATATATGAATCTACAGAGATGGACAGTGAGTTGGCAAACTGTGGCAAAGTCTTCTGAAATAGAATATGAGAAAATTACACACGAACTTCTACAAGCTTGTACATTACCATAATAAAACAGCCCGTACAATGCATCTTGTATTTATTTGTCACGAGAAGTGACCTTGAATGACATGCTGGTGCAGAATTACAGAGTGTGGCGATGGCAAGGCCCACAGCTGCAATGGAGAGAGGCAGGTCAGCTTCACGATTGTGCCACAGTTCCCTGCAGAGCCGTACACTGACCAGTCCCCTGCAGAACGCGTGCTCTTGAAGGGGTGTTGCTGAGTTTGTTGTCAATCAAAACAGCCATAGGAATTATTCTGGAAGAGGACTGTTGACACCCAGTGTTCAAGAGCATACAAGCAGCTCTACGGCATGGGTCAGTGAACTTGTAGCTGCAAGGATGGATGTGAAAATGCCGGATTGTGCTGCT
This sequence comes from Lepus europaeus, assembly GCF_033115175.1. Classification (NCBI taxonomy): domain Eukaryota; kingdom Metazoa; phylum Chordata; class Mammalia; order Lagomorpha; family Leporidae; genus Lepus; species Lepus europaeus. The sequence goes on along the minus strand of NC_084830.1, from coordinate 157,066,428 downwards.
TGTCAGTGGTGGTGATAGGAATATTATCTGTCACAGTTCTATGCATGGACTAGGTACATTTTCATTTTCCCTTCTGCCTCATTGGCCATGCCCATTTTTTTTCCTGAACGCTTCAGCTTTTTCAGCCCCTAAATGTTGCAAAACCGTTCCATTCTTTTCTCCTTACCCACCCTCCTTACTCCACCCGTGCCCCTGCCATCTTTGCTCTCTCTCCCTTCGCCACTGCAACTCTTCTTGCTGATCTCATTTGGCCCCAAAGCGGTAACCACCAACTGTGGGGGAGTAAGTCCCAAATGTGTATTTTTAGCCCTGATCTCTGCCTGAGCCCGTGCATCATCTCCATTGGAGATTTGATTGTCATCTGAAAATACAGATGGCAGAAACAAAACTTGAGTCTCAACACCCACACCCACAACTCTCTTGCTCCATTAATCTCCTCCATGTCAGCAAACTGCTCCATTGTCCAAGCTGCTTGGGCCAAAACGCTGGACCTTGTTCCTGCTACTCCCTGTAACCTACTCATCACATCCTACCCTTTGAAAAGTGTTGTCAATTCTGCCTCCAGAAGTGCACCCTGAGCCTTGCTTTGCCCTCCTCACTGCTCCCATTTTATCCATCCGCAGCTGTCAGTTAGCTGCCCTTAGGTGAATTCCTCACCAGATCTGCTCCTTCTGCATTTCTGTAATCCAGCAATAGCAGCGGTTGTTCTTAAAATGTGGGAGGATCTGTGGCACTCTGTGTTGAAAGTGTTTCTCGTTCCCTGTTGCTGCTGGGGTTCCATCCTTCCCCTTGCCTTGGCTGTCCACCCTGTGACTGACACACTGTGATCTCTGACCTCAGAACTCGTCTCATGCCAGTCTCTGATGCACCTGCCGGACTCTGCCATGCAAGTCATTCCTAAGTTTCCTGGGCTTCCCCAACTTAACCACCCCAGCTGTGGACCTCTGTACTCAGGAAGCTCATGGTTGTCTGCCTCATTCCATTTGTCACCTTAAAGGTACCTTTGTTGACCATGCAGCCTGAACCTCGGCAGTCCACCTGTGTCTCTCTCACTCCCTTCACTACCTTTGTGGCCTCCTGGGGCAGCACTGAGAGGGGGCTTTAAAAAGTCCATGGAAATGTGGAATAAAAAGTAAATTGTGGTGCAGAAGATTTTGAATTCCATGCACATGAAGAGTTTTCAAAAATTTCACTGACATGCATCATCTCAACAAACTATGCGTGGATTTCAAAATTGCATCAAACTAAACTTAGCTTTTAATTACAAATCTTTTAAAGCATCCTCAGATCTCTCCCAATACTCTGTAAATCCTTCATGACACTTACTACTTGGGGACTTCTTGTTAGTGTGTTTGTTTGCTTCTTTGGAACCATGTCCTCCTGTGAAATGCAACCTCTTTTTAAAAGCACGGCTTCTTCTGCACTGTCATGGCTGAGTCCCCAGCCTCCAGGAGAGAACAGCGGCCGAAGGATGTGTGGATGGGAGGAAAGAAATCCTGCACTTCATTGGGTTCTTCTATCCTCAGAGACTGTAGAAAGATTGCCAAGAAATAATAATAATAATAATAAAAGCTGACACAGAGCTGGAGAAATGGTTGTGCTTATTATTCTGACACTGTTCTGTGAGCTAGGCTTGACAAGAGTGCGTTTTTAGACATCACATCCCATATTTTAGCAACTTTTCACATTCTTTAAATCTCATAATTTTTGCTTAATTTCCTTTTTGTTCTTTAAAAGGCTAGGTGTCAAAATAAAATTTGATCTGTGGCAACTGAATGTTAGCGTTTTGAAAAGTATGCAGGAGTCAGAAAGAACAGCAGTGCCTGCTGTTCACTTACAAAGCTAACTCATCTTGCGTTGGAATCAGTGCATGGATAACCACCCATGGAGAGGGGATAGGAAATAGTGCTTTGACTGCAGAGGCATCTTATTATTTTCAGCTGTTTACAGAATAGACCATCATTCAAAAATATGCTGTCACTGCGGTTATTTTAGGATAGAGGGGGAAATGTGTCCCAATAATCTGACTCCTTAGTGAAGAGAACAGGAGACATAGGGAAGTGGTAGGTTATATAAATGGTAAAAGTTTCGCCTATAATGCTTTGCCTTCCACTCCTGGGTTTTCCCCTTAGTTTTAAGTGTGGATTATGCACAGCAGGAGTTTGGATATGATACACATATCCTTCCCAGCAGGAGTTCGGCTTGCCTTGGTGCAGCAGGAAGCAGTTCAGTGTAATTATTAGGATATGAATCCTGGGCTTAGTGTATCCATATTTGAAAACAAGTTTCACCTCTTCCTCACTGTGTACGTAATTTCTTCTTTTTGAAGTAAGGGTTAATTGATAAATGCCTGCCTCACCGAGTTGTTTTGAGTAGTAAGTGAGAGAATATGTCACTATTTGTCATCTTTACACTTAACCACTGTTACCATAGGTCATTAATGTCTTTCCCACCTTGTGGATCCCAAAGGTTATATGAGAATAATGTCTCAGTAGGAGAATGAGTGATAGTATTAGTTGGTTATGGTTTGGTTAGACATCCAGAGCAGTGCTTCCCAGTGATACACAGGTAGGATATAGACTGTTATCTTAAAATTTGATAGTTGCCAAAATGCATTTAGTAAGGTTTCTATGCATCAAGACACTGGGGCCGGTGCTGTGGTGCAGTGGGTTAATGCCGTGGCCTGAAGCACTGGCATCCCATATGGGCGCCGGTTCGAGACCCGGCTGCTCTACTTCCTGTCCAGCTCTCTGCTATAGCCTGGGAAAGCAGTGGAAGATAGGCCAAGTCCTTGGGCCCCTGCACCCACGTGGGAGGCCCAGAAGAAGCTCCTGGCTCCTGGCTTTGGATCAGCGCAGCTCCAGCTGTTGTGGCCATTTGGGGAGTGAACCATCAGATGGAAGACCTCTCTCTCTCTCTCTTACTCTCCTCTCTCTGTGTAACTCTTTCAAATAAATAAATAAATAAATCTAAAAAAACTTTCAGGACCTTTAAGATACTAATGAATATAGATATGTTAATTAGGTTTATTTAATCATTGTACATATGTATATCATACATCACTTTGTACCTAAAAGCTAATATGTAGTTGCATGCTGTTTAGCTGTAGGTTTTTTAATCTTTTATAAGCATATACCTAATGTTTGTGTAGTGAAAATGCTAAAGAATGTTAAAATATTTTATGCGTTTTCCACGAGGGATGTAAATTGTACAAGACCTTGCACAAGTGGGGGTGTTTTCCACAGAGAGTTGGTGACTCTCTGAATTTGCAGACATTGAAGGAATGCTTGGTTAGACATACAGTATTCCTTTGGTCAGGGTAGACCTCTTTTCTGAAGCATGAAGATGCTCATCTGTGAACCTGAAAAAGTTTAATTTTCCAGCATTGTCCTGGTGTAACATGGGTGTCAAAATTTCAGATGAAATTGAGAGTAAGATGTAACTTAGACCTGCCTTGGTTCACTCTTCCTTGAAAGAAGCATTTTCCTGTGGTTTAAGGTAAATCAGATACTGAGAGGGAGATCCAAGAAAGCGTGTCTGTGTGCAGAGCAGAACTGATGCTTGTGTGTGCCTTTCCAAGAATATGTTTTACTCGGATGTTTCTATTTCTACTCTAAGAGGCAGCCTAGCCTAGTGATATGCATGTAAATGCTGGAGCCAGGTGGGCTGGTTTGAAACAGCTGTGCACTTTACCAGCTGTGGGATGTAGGTCAAATTAGTCAACCTCTCAGTTATGTCACATGACAACTGTTTTGTGAAAGAAGTTGAAAAAGCTACTCAATTTTTTTCCTATTTATTTTTATTCTTCTTTTGTCTTGTGTCTAGTGTCATATTCAGAATGTGATGAAAAGAACTGTGAGTACCAGGATTTTCAACTGTTATTTGTGTCTGGACCCAGTGATCTTCTGCCTTCAAACTGAGCTGTTAGTGTTTGTCCCATGGAACCAATGATTGTGTGGTGGTGGCCAGGACCATATGAAACCATGTGTGGTTTGTGCTTGGGTGGGTACCATATTTACCAGGAGCGAGTTTATGTCATTTAAAGGGGAGATAAGTTCAGGAATCTTCTGTATGTCGTGTTTGTTGGCCCTCCTGCTCTCAAGTCGCTTCCTCAAACCTGGGGCATTATTGTTAAGGTCCAGTGAGTCCTGAGCTAAGTGTGTTTTATGACGTCTAGCCATCGTGGCAAGCTTACAAAGCAACCATTATCATTGTCTCATCCTACACTGAAGTAAACTAAGGAAATTAATGACATGGCTAATTTGGAATTAGTGCAGTGTTAATTGGGCATACAATTCCCCAAACTCCAGATCCAGAATCTGTGCTCTTAACGACTCCGGAGTGGTTTCGTTTTTTTTTTTTTTTTTTTTTTTTCACTCTGTAGTTTTATGTGTTTCTCTGGGAAACCTTAAGACCATAAATGAGCATGTGCAAAGTCTAATTTTTGCTTTGGATAACTTAGGGCACGTTGAATTATCTTACTGAAAATGCTTGGAGCCGGAAGAGTTTCAAGTTTCAGATGTTTACACATTGTGGAATATTTACATAAACTTTACTCCTGATACCTCTAGTGCTGTCTAAGCCTCCGGGAAATTGGTACAGGTTGAGCATGCTTATCCTTAAAATCTGAATTACTAAAATATACCCCCCAATTTTTTTTTTTTTTTTAGTTTGGAGCATTTTGGATATCTTATTTTCTGATTCAGGGTGTTCAACCTGTACCGATCTCCCCAAACGTAAGTCTGCACTACAGGCATGGTTGGCAGATGAAAGGGATCTGTTTGCTCACTCTGTGTGTATCAGCCTCTAGCAGGAGTTGCCCAAAGGGAAACTTCATTTACTTGTGACAAGTAAAGGAAACAGGGCGAGGGCCTGGTTCTCTAGAGCTGTTGCCCTCAGAAGCAGTTCCCCGCAGCTTGTTGAGCCCAGGGCAAGGGTAGCGTCCAGGATTTAGAAAAACTGGAGTGCAAAGCCCTTTCTGCACAAGCAGTGTCCATCTGCATACCCTGTGCATCCAAGAAATCTGACCCAGACTCATCTCACAGCTTACGTTGTCGCCGGTAGTGGGGGCTCTCTCAGTGCTGTGTTGAAAGATAGCTTTTCTGCTAAACACCAAGGTCAGTTGAGATTCTCGGCCCATGTTCATGTGCCCTTCTTGCCTAAATCCTTTTCCTTTGGTTACAGTACGTTTGTACCCGTAAAGTTGGATCATAAAACCCATAGCAGCATTATTCAGAATGGCCCCACATTGTACACAATCCAGAAGTCCATCAGTTGATGATGCGATGTACAAATATTATGGATCGGTACAAAAAATAGTCTGCCACACCAGAAGTAACCAAATGGCAATGCTGCTCCATCTGGATGAACCTCAGAAACAAGTAAAAAGCCAAATGCAAAAGACTGCAGAGCGAATACAAAGTGTATGATTCCATGTACGTGAAGTGTCCAGGCAAATCTGTGGAGTCAGAAGTAGATTATCAGTGGCCTAAACTGGGAGCTGTACTGGGGACTGACTGCAAATATCTTCTTGGGTAATGAAACTGCAAAAACTGTTGTGACAGTTGTTGCACAAATATATAAGTTTATTAAATATCATTTTGTGAACACAGGATTGTGAACTTGCAAGGGTGTATTTTGTTTGTTAAAATTTTTTATATTTTTTTATTTGAGAGGCAGAGTCACAGCCAGAGAGAGAGAGGGCGAGACAGAGAGACAGATCTTCCATCCACTGGTTCACTCGCCAGATGGCCACAACAGCTGCAGCTGGGCTGATTGGAAGCCAGGAGCCAGGAGTTACTCTGGATCTCCAGAGGCCCAAGGACTTGGGGCATTCTCCACAGCTTTCCCAGGCTAATAGCAGAGAACTGGATCACAAGTAGAGCAGCAGGCCTGGAACCAAACTGGTGCCCGCCTGTATGGGATGCTGGCACCTCAGGCAGAGGCTTAACTTATTGTACCACAGGGCCACACACCCCCTTACAAAGGGTGCATTTTATCATATGCAAATTGTGCCTTAATAGCACTATTATAAAAGGGACAAAGAAGCTGAATCAGGGTCCATAAAGAAACTCTGGAGAACTTAGTTTAGTGATAAGGATAAAACAGAATCAAAGTCAAGTTTAAGTTTACAATCCATTAAAATTTTTATAATTTTTTGCTCTCTTTCTAGGACTTACTGAATAAAAGGCAAAACATTTTTAAACATCTAGCACAAAAATGAATTTACAGTAAAATAGAAAGTTTTATTTATTTAGAATTCTGTAGTGAACTTATTTCCCTTGAATATGATAAACTGAATATCTAACTTTAAAAATAAATTAGGCCTTTACACTTCATTTAATTTTCATGTCTTCAGATGAAAATGTTTAAGGGGAAGTTGCAGCCTGTTACTAGATTCATGCATGGGGTGATCTGAACAGTGTGGAGGAAGTGGGCCACGTGTACTCTGTGTAGATAATTCATATGCCTCTTTATAGTCAATAACCTAATTGCATTATGTTCTGCCCTTTAATTTTTACTTAATTCTGTTTTTTAAGACACACAGGACATTCATTTATTATTTCCCTATGTTGCACATTAGGTGTATGGGCATTAAGTCCAAATCATGTAGCTTTCAGATAGCTGGTTTTTCTGAATGTGGGATTCCGCATGATCCTTTTATTCTGCAACCCTTGTTTGAAATAACATGTTTAACAAGTACTGATTAATTCTGTGGAGCCAATGATAGATGTCATACCTGAGTTCTTAAACAGTTGCATTACTCTGCCTGATAAGATGCTTTTAATATCACACAGTAAGCCAGAGCCGCATGCAAGTAACAGGGTTTAAAATGTGGCTTGGGACTGAAGTACTGTAGTGGTCTCTGCTACGTGTCACCAGGCACCTTCCAGTGAGCAGATGGAAAAGAGAGTGATCTCACACACACACATACTCACAACACCTGTTTAGAAATAATGGTTCTGAGCGGTCATTTGTCATTCCTGGCTCTGAGCTTTGTGAAGAAAAATTAGGAATGTATTATAGATTATTTAACTACTGTGCTGGCTGACCATATATCAAAGCAAAAGAAGAGAGCCACACTGCTGCTTTTACACAAGGTGTGATTGGGCTCTGAAGTACCTCCAGATTATTCACCCTTAGGAGTACTCTAAATGATGCAGCTCCTTACATCTCAGTCCCTTTGTACAGATTCAACAATTCAATGTTAAAGAAAGACTCGCCTAAAGCCCAGGAATCCATTCTCATCCTTTCTAATTCTTTAAAAAATTAAAGATATGTTGGTTCTGATTGAAAGATGTCTCTATTCTTAGTGTAATTGTATTTTGTAATTTATATACTGTCTGGTGCCTTCCCCCCACTGAATGCATTTCTACTTTTAACAGCACCAGGGTTCCACTTTCTGGCTGTCTCGAGGATTTATGTTCCTCACATACGGCTGTGGGAATTTTCTTAGGAAGGCTGAACGTCAAACCCAGGTCCCTCATTTTGGGTCTGTGGCCCTCCTGTTTTCACTTCCTGCTGTCTGTGTTCAGTAACTGGGGTACTGACAGCAGGGAAGCATGGGTACCTTTTTCAGAAAGCAGTTTGCCTGAACTAGGTAAACATTTCTCTGGTTGTGTTTGTTTTGTTTTCAAGACAGTTGTGTGTTTTTCTCCCCTTAGGTGTAGTGAGATGAGTAGGGTGGACTTACATAAAGCACATGCATTGACAAGTGTGCAGACACTTGTTAGAGCTCTCCGCACACATGCTGAATACTGCATTCTGTCTGTTGTGCATTTCTGGCCAAGCCTGGCACCATGTGTTGTTAAAGACCAGGAAGCAAGTCAATTTGTTGGAACTCTTCTTCCCTCCTCATGTGATAAAGGAGGAAAAAAAAAAAAATAAGGGAGCTTCAGTTTTTCTATGAAACTGCAGATTTTTAAATTTTGTTTTATGAAATTGTATGTAAATCCTTTCCATCCAAGGTTAAATGTCCTAAAGGTAGAAGCCTATGATTTTCATTGTTGAATTTCCTTTTTTGAAATTAACACACAGATAACTCGCAGAATATGACACATGAAGAAATTATTGTTCTTTTACAACAGGTTTTAACTTGTTTTCATGTTCACTTCTCATGTAGACATGATATACATAAGCATATGTACTATTTTTTATTAAAAAGAGTGATATTCACATCACAGAGCGAGGGATTCATGAAGATGATCCTAACCTGGGGAGAGAAGAGGATTTACTAGTATGACTCAATGACGCAGTATTTATAACTTAAACTGAATGTGTGGCATCCACACAAAAAAGAGAAAGTATGTAATATTTGACTTTCTGGGATTTGATTATTCCACTTACTGTGATTTCCAGTTCCCTCATTTCATTGCAAATATTAGGTTGTCAGTGTTTTGTATGGCCGAGTAATAGTCCATCGTGTGTATATACCACATTTTCTTTATCCAGTCATCAGCTGATGGACATCTAGATTTTTTTTTTCTTAAAAATTTATTTACTTAGTTTGAAAATCAGAATTACAGAGAGAGAGAGAGAGAGAGAGAGAGAGAGAGAGAGAGAGAGAGAGAGAGAGACGGTCAGAGTGTGAGAGAAAGAGAGAGATCTTTCACTCATTTTTCATTGGTCTGGGCTGGGCCAGGCCATTAGTGGAGAGCTGGATCAGAACTGAAACAGCCAGGACATGAAATGGTGCCCATATGGGATGCAGGCATCACAAGCTGTGACCATAACCACTACACCACAGCGGTGGCCCCCAATCTAGGTTAAGTCTGTAGTTCTGCTATTGTGATATGAGCTGCTGTCAACATGGGAGTGCTGATACATCCTTTCTATTCTGATTTAGTTCTTTTGGATATATCCCCAGGAATGGAATAGCTGGGAAATATGATAGACTTACATTTAGGTTTGTTAGAGATCTTCATACCATTTTCCATAATGGCTTTACCAATTTGCATTCCCACCAGCAGTATATTAGGGTACCTTTTTCTCTACAACCTCACCAACATTTGTAATTGTTTGATTTTTGGATAATAGCCATTCTAACTGGAGTGTGGTGATAACTCATTGTGGTTTTTATGGACACTTCCCTAATGGCTAGTGATCCAGAGCATTTTTTCATGTGCTTTTGGCCATTTGTATTTCATCCTTTAAAAAAAATGTCTACTCCTAACTTCCCCCCAATTCTTAACTGGATTATTTCTATTGTTTTTGTTGAGTTACCTGAGCTCCTGATATATTCTGGATATTAATGCTTTAATGCATTTGCTCCCACTATTTGATTGCCTTTCCATTTTGTTAATTGTTTCCTTTGCTGTGCAGAAGTTTCGTAGCTTGGGAAATCTGTTTGTTTATTTTTTGCTTCTATTGCCTGTGCTTCCAGAATCTTATCCAAAAAATCAGCCTAGACCAATGTCTTGCAGCATTTCCCCTGTTTTACTCTAGTAATTTGAATATTTCAGTTCTTAGTTTTAGATCCTTGATCAATTGTGAGTTCTACGTGGTATACAGTAGGCATCTTGTTTCAAACTTTTGCGTGTAGAAATCTAATTTTCCCAGTATCATTTGTTGAAGTGACTGCCTTTTCATCAGGGAGTGATAAAAGCGCATTTGTCTAAGATTGTAGATGTGTAGTTTAATTTCTGGGGTATCTATTCTGTTCCATTGGTCTACATGTCCTATTTTAGTGCCAGTACCAGACTGTTTTACTTACAGCTGCCTAGTAGTGTGTCTCGAAATCTGGTATTTTGAAACTTCTGGCTTTGTTTTAATTGTTCAAGATAGCCTTGGCTGTTCAGATCTTTTGTGTTTTGATATGCATTTTATTATTTTTTTTCTAGTTCTGTGAGGAATGTCCTTGGAATTTGGATATGTCATCTTTTGAGTAGACAAATTTGTTTTATGCCTACTTTTCACAGTGTACAACAAATCTAGGATCCTTATTTTTATCTTTATAAAAGATTTATTTTTATTTGAAAGGCAGAGTGACAGGTAGAAAGGGAGAGACAGAGACAGAGAGGCTGGCGCTGCAGCTCAATAGGCTAATCCTCCACCTGCGGCGCCTGCACACCGGGTTCTAGTCTCGGTCAGGGCGCCAGATTCTGTCCCAGTTGCCCCTCTTCCAGGCCACTCTGCTATGGCCCAGGTCCTTGGGCTCTGCACCCTCATGGGAGACCAGGAGAAGCACCTGGCTCCTGCCATCGGATCAGTGCGATGTGCCGGCCACGGCGGCCGTTGGAGGGTGAACCAACGGTAAAGGAAGACCTTTCTCTCTGTCTCTCTGTCTCTCTGTCTCTCTCTCTCTCTCTCACTGTCCATTCTGCCTGTCAAAAAAAAAAAAAAAAGAAAGAAAGAAAGAAAGAAAGAAAGAAAGAAAGAAGAAACAGAGAGAGAATCCATCTTCTGCGTCATTCCCCGTAAGTCTGTAACAGCCAGGGCTGTTTTGGCCGAGGCAAAGCTGGGAGGGTGGCAGGTACTCAAGCACCTGGACTGTCATCTGCTGCCTCCCGGACACATCAGCAGGAAGCTGGATTGCAAGCAGAGAGAGAACTACTTCCTAGGCACTTTATATGGGATGTGATAGCTTAACCAGCGCAGCACCCAACCCTAGGGTCCTTCTTTGATGTAGGTGTTTCTGCACCCTCGGTATCTGTGTACCAACCTCCAAGCCACTTGATTACTCAGTGGTCACCTTCCTCCCAAGTCCTGAGTTTCTCTCAGGATCAGTTCATTAGCTGCCATCTCTTTCTGACACCCGGGTGGTCTATTTCCTTCTTGATGAAACCCAAATGTGCATGAGAGAAGCTTCATGTAATCAAGGCTGTGCAGAGCGGTAGATTGTGAGGAACAAGTCTCCCCAGTCCTTTGTCATTTATCTATGCTTTCTCTAAATATTCAGAAGGACCTTACTTACAAATGAACAGACTTTCATTATTGTCACTCCATGATTATCATACAGAAGCAAGTGACAATAAAACAGATTGATAGTGAAGATTGATTTCAAATAAAGATTTCAATAAGAATATTGAATTGGTAGTAGAGGTAACCTCATATTTACATGTCATCATGTTAAATAAGAGTTGATATTCTAAAATTGATTATTTTGGGGGCATATTAAGATCCTTGCACATACACACATGTTGATAGTCAATATTCCTACACAATGTATTATCATATCAACCCAAGATTTTTTAAATCCCTTGCAGTAGAAATTGACTCACCAATCTGCAACCCTGACAAGTTTTATTGGGGACTTTTTCATGAGCACAGGGAGACAACACTGGGGAAGAGGTTCCACCAACTGACCTCCCCCCTGGGAGATGAACAGGAGTTTTTATTCAAGTTGGGAAGTGTGGCTGTATTCTCTTGGTCTCTGCCTTGCTCCCCACCTCCCCTCTGTACAAATAGGAGTTCAGTTTGCCCTCAGTGCCCTGTGCAGCTACAATAGCTTCTTCAGGATGCGATGTGGTTAACAACACGATGTTGCTCAGTGTCTCCTCCCTAGGAAGGCTGTACATTGATCATACTGGGTTATTCTGGGCATGTTTACAGGTCGGGGAAGTCCATAATGGGGCAGGGGAGGGGTGGGGTGTCTTCTGTGATTCAGATCTGGATGCTTCTGACTTCCAGTTGGTTTGCAGCTAGGGACAAATGCAAGTCAGTTTGGGAGGCTCCTGTTGTAGCAACTCCTGCTTGTATCCTGTATCAGGTCAGTGGCAAACGCTCCAGGCCTCAAGGAAGATGCTATTTGAGGTAAGCTAGGACATGTATTTCACAGGGTTGAGGTTTAAGTCTTACCTCTTCACTTAACTTCCAGGAATTCTAAGCTCATCACAACTCATTTTCTGTTATTATTAGAAAACAACAGACTTTATTTCACACTTCAATATCTAGTGACTTAATTCAGCATCTGTGCTTTCCATGAACTAAGAACAAGCCAAGGAATGAGTTCTCATTAGCAAGCAACTTAACTTTTAGGTTCTTCCCTATCATATATGTAATAATTACCTGCTAACAAATACCTATCTATCTGTCTTTTGATGTAACAAATCTATATAGATATAAATGAATGTACCTCATTGTTCAATATTTTAAGTCTTTTAGTTATTATAATTTGTTTTAACCACATACGTTGGGAAGAACTAAACCTTAATTGTAGTGAGTTTTGTAGCAAGAAGATGATAAAAATGGAAATAGAGTTCTAAATAATAGGAAGAACATGTTGCTTCTTTGCATGATACCATCTCTATTATATTTTATTTTCTTTGGTAGTGTGGCTGACAAGATAAAGCTCAGGGAAGAATTTTATAGAAATGATTTTTATCTCCTCAAAATCCAAAGCCCCAAGATGGTGGTAGCTTTTCTGATTCTTTACCTTATAATAGTCTCACTGCCATTTTAAATTAATGTTTCTGTATTAAAATCTGTGACACATAAGATACTACAAGGATTTTTTTACAACAGCTTTAACATGTTTCATGCAGTATGGAAAGAGAAATATGATAAACACACATAATATTGCACTTATTTGCTCATTTTTAATGAACTAAGAATGATTGAAAGCAAGAACAGTCCTAGAAGTAGAAAAGAACAAAGCCTGTAATTGTGGCTTTGGGACTCATAGAAGGAGTGTGCATTTTTCCCTTGTGACTTCTTTGGTGTATTATTAAAAACTGTATGCCTTTTGGATGGAGACATCTTAATCTCTAGCTCACTCAGTTTGTGCTCTCTATGTGAATTTATTGTGAGCACTTGTAGTGCCTTCAACTCAAGTTCAGGTAACAGTGTTTGGAATTAGCAGTGCTGTGAAAATGAAGACATGGTTTAAAAATGATCTCTTCTTTTGTGTAGGTCAAAATACTGCAAATCTTTGGAAATTATTCTAGAATATACTTGAGGTGGTTTTTCTTTTCAACTATTAAAATCATTAAAATACATTTTAGTATCTAAATCAAAAATGTGGTAGCTATTACAGAATATGTCCTGGAAGTGTAAAATGGACTCTGGAGACTTCTGTGTGACATCAGAGGGCTTCTTTCTCAGGTAGGGCTTTAGTAAACCTGAATGTATGAGTGGAAGACTGGCTTGGGACTCCCCAGGTAGAATGCAGAGGCCTGGGGTTCAAAATCTGTTCATCTCTCACTAGCTGTGTGTACTTAGGCCAGTTACTGACCTTGCATAATCTCCTTAATTTCTATGTCTGCGAAGTAGGAATGACAATGCCTACTTCTTAGTGAGGATTAACGGAGGATGACTTCTGTACAGTTCCTATCTAACCCCACACCCCGAATAAGCATTCTGCAAATGCCAGCTAATCTTGTTACTACTTATCTCTAGTATATACAGTATTTGTCCTCTGAAAAGCTTGAGACTTAACACAGGGCTGCCAAGTAGAAAGGGAAAAGGAAATGCCCGTGTAAGCAAAGAACAAGCGGCTTGGAAATGTCAGACAGTGACATTATAACAAGCGATGTTTAATTTTGCTCCTGTTCCTAATAAAAGAGTCTAATGGAATGGAGAGACGTACAGGGCAGATAGATGGTGCGGGTTCACACGTGGGGGCACACAGGCAGGGCTTTCCAGAGTGCCTGACAGCTGGCCCCATTCCATGTCTACCAGAGTCAACAGAATAGCGGATCACCTTTGTATTTTCATTTAATGTGGCCTTTGGGTCAGAATATTTTATAACCTGTTGAGCTAAGTACTGGTCCTACTCAATGTTTCTGTGAAGCACAGTCACCATTCTTCATCTGAACCAGCTCCTGCAGAGACGTCTCTGTTCCTTTGCTGGGATAATGGATGATGCTTGTATTTCTCAGATAGAACATTGTCACTAAGGGTGTTTCATGTAGTGAAATAGTGTTGCTGGTGTATGTACTTCAGTTGGTTTCTATTGTGAATTCATAAACCATATGGGAATTTGAATAACTTGAAATGGGAACTTCTTACCCGACTTTCATTTATGGGAGAAAGATTTTTCTCTGCAACCAGTTCATCTAACGCCAACTGTTGACTAGAATCAAATATTTTTACCCATGGCTCTCTTCTGAGTAGGTGCTTTCCCAAAATTTGTATGTCTTGTCGTCTCTGGAGAGGATAGGTATTTTCAGCTTCTCTGACACCTGAGCCTCTTACATTCTCTTTAAAATTGCACATTGTCCTGGACTGCTCATGATTTCTTACGGTGATAAGACATGACTCCTTTATTTACTAAGCCAGTAAAAATTAGAAAACTCAAATGTATACTTTCTTCTTTATATCATCTTAAGTGTTCAATCTCTGTGTTACAGTATCATAGGAAATTTGTTAACAACAGAGCTGAGACATCAATCCTGATACTGTGTGAGGCATAAAAGCCTGGTCACACACACCAAGAAATACACACATAGGCATACATGCACACACATCAGAGGATGGAGAGAATGAATGCAAATTATCGTTATTTTAATTGATATGGAACTTTAATTTTCCCCACTATTACTTTTGAGTAATTATGATGAAAAACATCATGTTAGAGACCATGTAAATGATGGATATGTTTCTGTCTTTTGTTTTTGTTTTCAGTTTTTGAGATAACATATTTTAAAATTACACTGCTGTGGCCGGCGCCGTGGCTCAACAGGTTAATCCTCCGCCTTGCGGCGCCGGCACACTGGGTTCTAGTCCCGGTCGGGGCACCGATCCTGTCCCGGTTGCCCCTCTTCCAGGCCAGCTCTCTGCTGTGGCCAGGGAGTGCAGTGGAGGATGGCCCAAGTGCTTGGGCCCTGCACCTGCATGGGAGACCAGGAGAAGCACCTGGCTCCTGCCATCGGATCAGCGCGGTGCGCCGGTCGCAGCACGCTGGCCGCGGCAGCCATTGGAGGGTGAACCAACGGCAAAAGGAAGACCTTTCTCTCTGTCTCTCTCTCTCACTGTCCACTCTGCCTGTCAAAAAAAAAAAAAAAAAGTAAAAAAAAAAATTACACTGCTGTTAAAAGAATGAATAAGAAGTTCAAAAAGTAAAAACAAAAAGACTCTCATTTTGTGGAAATATGGACAGTATAAAATAATTGAATGGAAAAATGACATTTCAACCATATACAGTAAATTTTAAAGTAATCACAGATCATTAAAACCTTAGAAATATATCATTCTTAACCATTGGTTTGACAGAGTTGCAAAACAGAATTTTACCAAACTATGTTTGCTGCAACACTGATACATACAGATATTTCTTTATTTTCTCTTTTTTTTTTTTTAATTTTAGCTCCCACGTACAAGGGAGAACACGTGGTATTTGTCTTTCTGGGTCTGGCTTATTTCACTCAACATCATGTCTGAGTTGCTCCATTTTGTTACAGATGATACAGTTTCATTTTTTATAGCTGACAAATATTCCATTGGGTATATATACCATATTTTTTATCCATTTTTCTGATGATGGACACCTTGGTTGGTTCCAAATTTTGGCTATTGTAAACAGTGCTGCTGTGAACACGGTGGTGCATTGATTGTATTTTTGATACATTGTGTTTTAGTTTTTGGTGTATATACCCATTGTAAGATTAATGGATCATATGGCAAGTCTATTTCTAGTTTTTTAAAAAAATCTCCTCACTGTTTTCCACAGTGGCTGTGCTAATTTACATTCCCACCAACAATGTGTAAGGTTTCCCCTTTGTCTACATTCTCACCAGCATTTGCTGTTCTCTGTGTTTTGCATTTTAGCCATTCTGAGAAGGGTGTGGTGGTATCTCCTTGTGGTTTTATTTTCATTTCCCTGATGGTTAGCAATGTTGAGCGTTTTCTCCTATATTTGTTGGCCATTTGTATTTCTTTAAGAACTGTCAACAGGAGCCCTTTGCCTTTTCTCCACTGGATTGGTTGATTTTTGTTGTTGAGTTTTTTAAGTTGCTGATATATTCAAATATTAATCCTTTGTCAGGTGGTTTGCAGATATTTTTTCCCATTCTTTTGGATGTCTCTTCATTCTGTGGCTTGTTTCCTTTTGCTGTGCAAAAGCTTCTGGGTTAGTTTTAATCCCATTTGTTTAGCTTTGATTTTGTTGCTTGTGCTTTGGGGGGCTTATCCAAGGTGTTATCCTCTACACCAATGTCCTGGAAGGTTTCTCCTGTGTTTTCTTCCAGCAACTTAATGATCTCAGGTCTTAAACTTAAGTCTTTGCATCTTGAGTTTTGTTTTGTGTTTGGTGAGAGGTATGGTTCTTATTTCTTCCTTCAACATATATACATCCTGTTTGCCCCCATCACTTGTTGAAGAGATCATCCTTACTCCATTGTATGATCTGAGCAATTCTATCAAAAATCAGTTGGCTGTACCTACAGGATTAATATCTGGGCTCTCTATTCTCTCTGTTGATCTATGTATCAGTTTCTATGCCAGTACCTCACTGTTTTAATTACTGTAGCTTTATTGTATGCTTTGATAAGGTATTGTGATGGTTCTGGATTGGATTTTCTTCTTCAGGATTGCTTTGGCTATTTGGGGTCTTTTATGATTCTATATGAATTTTAAGTTTTTTTTTTTCTAATTCTGTAAAGACAGCCATTGGTATTTTAATAGGGATTGCATTGAATTTGTAGATTGCTTTAGAGAGTATAGACATTTTAATGATATTAATTCTTTTAATACATGAGCAAGGAATACGTTTCCATTTTTGTGTTCTTGATGATTTCTTTTATCAAAGCTTGATAATTTTCATTGTAAAGATCTTTGACTTCTTTGAGTAAATTTATACCTAAGTATTTGAGATTTTTGTGGCTATTGTAAATGGGATTCTTTCTTGATTTCCCTTTATCTAAGTCTATCCCTAATATAAGTTTATCATTAACAGTAGTTTTTTTATGCTTATTCTGTAACCTACATCTTTACTGAATTGGCTCATCAATTCTAAGAGCTTTTTGGTGGAGTGTTTAGGTTTATCCACGTACAACATCATGTCACCTGCAAACATGGATAATTTGACTTTCTCTTTTCCAGTTTCGATGCCCTTTTTTCCCTTCTCCTTTATTGCTCTTTATAAAACTTCCAATACTATATTTTTAAGAGCGGACAACCTTGGCTTTTTCCTGAACTGAGGGGAAATCCTTTCTGTATTCCCCATTCAGTATAATACTGGCTGTTGGTTTGTACATAAAGCCTTTAAAATTTTGAGGAATGTTCCTGCCATACCTAATTTGTGGAGTGTTTTTACCATGAAGGGTGTTGAATTGTGTCAAGTACTTTCTCTGCATCAATTGAGACGACCATATGGTTTTTGTACTTCTTTCTTTTGCTGTGCTTTATGACATTTATTGATTGTGAATGTTGAGCCACCCTTGCATTTCTGGGATACATCCCACTTGTTTGTGATGTATGATTTTCCGATGTGATTTTGGCTGTGATTTGCTAGTATTTTGCTGAGAATCCTTGCATCAGACCTAAGGATATAGGTCTGTAGTTTTCTCTTTACGTCATGTCTTTGGTGTTAGTATCAAAGTAATGCTGGCCTTATAAGAAGAGATTGACATCCTTTTCCATATTTTGGAATAGTTTGGAGAGTTTTGGAGTTACTTCCTCTTTGAATGTTTAGTAGAATTAAGTGGCAAAGCTGTGAGGTCCCGGACTTTTCCTTGATGGAATACTTTGGATTACTGCTTCAATCTCATTGCTTGTCATATGTCTGTTTAGGTAGTCTCTATCTTCTTGATCTAGTTTTGGTAGGTTACATGAATCCAGGAATTTATCCATTTCTTTGAGGTTTCTTGTTTATCAGCATATAGTTCTTCATCATAGTTTCTTATGAATCTTAGTATTTCAGTGGTGTCAGTTGTAATGTCTCCTTATTCATCTCTAATTTTATTTATTTGAGTTTTTCTCTTTTTTCTTTGTTAGTCTAGCTAGAGGTTTATGTATGTTGTTTATCTTCACAAAAAATCAACTTTTTGTTGATCTTTTGTATTTTTTTAGTTTTAGTTTCATTTATCTCTGCCCTGATCCTCCTTCTTACCTCCTGCTGATTTTGGGTATGAGTTGTTCTTTTTTTTGTAAGTCTTCAGGATGCCTCATAGATACTTAATTTGAGACATTTCCCTCTTTTGTAATGTAAGCACTGACTGCTACAATCTTGCTTTATAATACTGCTATTAGTGTATTCCAGAGATTTTGATACCTTGTGTTTTCAGTTGCATTTCTTTCTAGAAAGTTTTAGATTATGTTATTAAATTGTTCAATGAACCATTGATTATTCATTAGCATGGGGAGGTGGAGAGGTGTAGAGGGAGGAAGGGGATATCATTATGTTTCTAGGATTATGTCTACAAATCACATTGAATCTGTTAAAAACTGATCCAAATAAAAATAAGAAAATCGTGGAGATGACACCTTCAGAGTGTTGATAGTCATCATATATCTGTTTGGTATTTCCGGCAAATTACTGATTTATGCAACAATGAAAATTTTCAAGTCACTTAATAAGTAAGTGAAAGATAGATAAATCTTTGGCTACCTCAGGCCTGGGTAACTGAACAGACCAATGTTGTTACCAAGAACCAAGACTGTCTAATGCTCCATTGTGTCACTCTTGGCTTTGGTATTAAGTTTGCTCTAATTATATTCAGTCCTCAGATGTTACTTCAGGAATATCCATGGCCAAAAGGAGGTAACTATCTGGTTTGTAGCCCTTTGGTGTTTTCTGAAATATACAGAGGAAATTCTCCCTTGATACAGCTCTGCAGTTTCCCCTTGTATGCCTTATTGCCCACGGTTGTTAAAAGGAACACTAGAGGAGCAGTCAGTTTTTAAAAGTTTGCACTCCTCCAAATATGAAGTTAAGCTCAAATTGCAACAAGAAAATCATAATACGGATCCAAATTTGATCAATATGGTTATTTATTATTATTGAAGTATCATTGAAATACAAAATATCATGGGTTTTAGAGGCAGAAGAAATGACTGCAATCACTGTGGTTGTGTAGGAAAGCGTGAAAGTGATAAAAACATTTTAGTCACCTTATTTATAGAATTCTGTAATTTGTCCTTATAATAGCACCTCTCACCAATGCAGACAATTGTTTCCAGGATTGTTTGTTGATTTTATGTTGCTGCATCCATACAGGAGATTTGTAAGCTCAGGAATAATGACAGTTATTCACCTGTGTGCCTTCCCTTATTTAATTAATCTGGCAATGAATAAAGGACTTAGAGAATTTGCAGAATTACCAGTCCAGGTAAAGAGAGTATCATTCAAGCCATGTGCAAGTCGGGAAAATGCACACAAAGGCATGGATCTTAGGCTAAGTGTGTCAGCTTTTCATCACTGTAGCACAATACCTACTTCTGCAGGAGGGAGTTTTGTTTTAGCTCACAGGTTTGGAGGTTCACAGTGCAAGATCTGGCAGCACTGTTTGTTCTGCCACCTGGGGAAACCAGAGGATGGCAGTGACGGATCTTGTGCCGAGGATCACATGGTAAACCAGGATGCCCAGAGTAATTAGGTTCAACCCATTCTCCTGTAACAAATCCTCGTGAGAGAACTACCTTCCAAAAGCAGGCCCCTAAGGATCTCCCTTAGGCCCTCCTCCAAACACTGGCTAGACTGTACTATCAACTTATAACTGAGCTCAGGAGCCTTGTCCTACTGAAACCATCGTCGTAAGCGTAGTAGAAGATGGGATGATGGTACAGGACTTGAAATACCCGGATTCTTTTCAGCAGCCATCAAGGAGAACTGAATGTTTCAGATTTGGATTGTGATGCCAAAAAAGCTTTGCTGTAGTGGGAAATTCTTGGCAATATATTAGATACACAAGGGAAGAGAGTGCCTCTGGGACTGCTGGCCAGAGTTACTGAGATCCTGATTCGGGGTTAATAGAGGAAGAAAACTGCACTAAATGCTCCTCTAGCAATATTGGAAGTGAGAATTAAGAGGACGTTAAGTGAAGGGGGCATGCGTGCACAATGCAAGACTGAGGGAAACGTGACGACAGGAGTGCTGACAGCAGAGGCCTGCAGTGCGTTGTTTCTGTGTTTTCGGAGGATGTACACCACAGAGACAGCTCGTGGTAGTGAGAAAGGGCAGTGGCTTCTCCAGCGATGACTTGGTTCCAGAGCCCTGAGTTTGTAACGTAAGAGACGTTTCAAATTAGAAATTTTGCAGAATAGATGCAAACAGGAATTAAAGAGTTAAATGCAGTGAATTATGAGTAATCTATAGGTGCCTCAAGAAGAATCTAAGATTTCAGAAGTGTGTTAAAAATAAGGCTGTGACAGAAGGACAATGGGATATGTTGGAAAGGAAATACTGGACTACACTGACAAATTTTGCCCAACGATTATTTAATTGTTCCCTAATAACTCTCCTGGCTTTGATCATATATTATAGAACAGAAAAGGGTTTCTGGATGTCTTCCAGTCTTCCATCTTGCTTTCAAGTAGATGGAAATTATAATACTCCAGATAGATGAAGTTCAGTTTAATTTAGAAAAAGATATTTCATAAACAGAGTCACTTTATATTTGGATAATAAATGCAAATCTCTGCCAAAAAGTGTTCCTTCTTTTCTTAGAGTGATCACTGACACCCACGCGAAAGCTTGTTTATTTTTGGTTTGTGACTTGATAGACTGCGTTTGACCAATGTATTTGACTGCTAAGCTGTGGCTTAGGGGTAATCCATTGCGTTGTCACTTGTCAAGTGCTTTGCTAATCCCATTCTCTGAAAGGCTTGCTAGCATGCACCATTTGAAAAATCTAACTGCCTTCGGCTGATCTCTGGACACTGTCTAAAACTTCATTTCACTAGCACCAGGAATACGATGCAGGCATTTGTAAAAGTGTCTGAGTGTCGTGCTCCTCTTAACAAAATTTCCTAAAGTGCTTTAAAGGACTAGTGGTTATGAATTCTAAGAGGAAACACTTGTTTAACTCATTGTTTCGAGGGGAAAGTGTGGAGATGCTGATTTCGGGGTCAGCAGACAAAGCACTATGGATGCCTTTTCAGCTCTTCTGCAGAGATGGAACTAAGCAAACATCACACCACATTAGTACACGTAGGGCATTTTGGAGAGGATGGTGTTAGCAGTGATCTGAAATGGGAAGATCAAGCAAATGATGAGAAGTTTTGGGAACACTTTGTCTATATAGCTTTCTTCTTTGTAAGAATTCTATTTACTTTCATATGCTAACATCCAATGTAAGTATTCTTTTTTTTAAAAACTTTTATTTAATGAATATAAATTTCCAAAGTACAGCTTATGGATTACAATGGCTTCCCCCTCCCCAATAACTTCCCTCCCACCCGCAACCCTCCCCTTTCCCACTCCCCCTCCCCTTCCATTTCACATCAAGATTCATTTTCAATTCTCTTTATATACAGAAGATCAGTTTAGTATATATTAAGTAAAGAATGTAAGTATTCTAACAGGGTTTGGAAAATGCTGGTACGGTACTCACTGGGTGTTTTTCAGTCATAACTTCTGTTTTCATAGCAGTCATATGCTACTGAGCCTATTCTGACCATGAAGTAACAACCAATATTTACCAGGTGTGTATGGTAGCTTCACACTTGTTGTCTCGCTTTCACTTCAAAATAACTCTAGAATGTAAGGTACTAACGCTTTGTTTTAATAAATAAGGAATCAGACTTTGAGGATCTGTGGTCCCAGTGTAATAAGAGGCTAACTCAGGATTAAACCCGGTTTGGTCCACCACCAGTACTTCCTTCCCTCCACTTCCTTACATTCAGAAACTCAGAGTATCTTTCCCCTGAAAATGTTCTCTGTTAGGAATGGCATTCCTTTTCTATTTTATCTCAAGAGAATAAGAATCTCTGCTTACTGCTTTAAGTTAATTAATTTGATATACAAAGCTGAAGGTGGCAGTGACTAGGATGTTTCAACCAAACAAGTATCTTTAATGAGAAACACCACTGAGAGTTTGATTTTCTTTGGAAGACAGAGTTAGCGAGTGCGAGGGTTCAATAGAGAGTTGGTTACTGATGTGCTGGCAAAGGACCAGGTTTTTGAGGTGGGAAGACAGAGCCGTGGTTTGTAGCATTTGCCAGTTTTTTGTGGTTTAAATACTTCCACTCTGTATTATTTCAGGCAGCCAATGTGATATAACTCAATTTGGAAATAGGAAGAGATGAACAGGAGCAAACCATTATATATAATATTTAGCATCCAAATAAATATAAATGACCCCAAGTATGTAGAGAATGATAAAATATTAGGAGTTGAATTTTGAATATTTATTACCATTGTATTTAGTATGATTAATTGTAGATTCAAATAATTTAATTTTTAATAATGACTGAACATAGAAATCAGCTCACAAACTCCAGGAAGTTTTGCAAGCATGTTTGAACTGGCTCCAGCATACCACTGGAGTGGACTGAAAGATCTAATTTAAGCCATGTAGAGAGTTTTCACTATCTGGGGAACGTTTCAACTCTATTTCAGTATATTCTTTCCTATTCTTTTGAAGTTTGTCATGTGTATCAGATTTAAGTTAATGAAACTTCAGTACTGTGAGTATTTCCAGGAAGGCTGTCAGGTGTTTCTTGCTGATTTATATTTATCATTCAGTTTGTGACGTCTGACAGTCAGGGATGCCCACATGATTCGCTCAAGCATGAAGATCCAGATGCATTTTGTTTCTAAGATGAGTGAAGATAGCGGAGTCTGCTTTGAGGATCAGTCATTTCTACCACTGACTGTACGGGATGCATGATGAATTAGTTTCTTGCTTTCACTTCAAAAAAGGATTCCAGCATAAAGGGAATGGAGTCAGTTCAGTCTGTGGCCATTCAGAAAGGTGGCTTACGTTATTTAATGGTGAGAGTAGATTAGATAACTTGTAATATTGTATTTGGGAGATAGACCATGATTTTCTGAGTAGTTAAGTCAATAAAATAATTTTCAAACTAAATGAGAGAAATACTAATGCCATAGTATTCCATCCTATTTCCCACTGGACTAGTAAATATTTGTTTTCTTAAATGAATGATTAGGGCAACTTATTTGTTGATTATATTCTTTATAAGTAAAGCCATAAGAAATTACATTAAAAAAAATTTAAGGTCTGTATATTTATTTGAGAGGCAGAGTTACAGAGGGTGAGGAAGAAACAGAGAAATCTTCCATCCTCTGGTTCACTCCCCAAATGGCTGCACTGACTAGGGCTGTGCCAAGCCAAAGCGAGGAGCTTCTTCCAGGTCTCCCACACAGGTGCTTGGGCCATCTCCACTGCATTCCCAGGTGTGTTAGAAGAGGCTGGATTTTTGCAAGTGGAACAGACAGAGCACTAACTTGTGCCCAAATGGGATGCCTCTGTTGTAGGCTCTGTCTTAACCTGCCAGGCCACAAGGCCAGGAGTATAAATTATAACTTATGTTAATGTTCTATGAATAGATTCTTTCAGCATTCTTTTATATTTGTGACACCAACACTTAATATGTTTATTTTCTTCATAATATCTAAATTTTCTTTAGAACTCTGACATTAGGTCTGTGGCCTGCTGATGAAAGAGGAAGGGAGAAAAATAAATCATCTAAAATGCAACTGATCTGGATTTTCAAATGATGTTTAGATCTGAATTCATTTTATATGTTCTAATTCTTTCACTTGGCTTATTTAGATTTGGTATAAAACTATTTCTTCATGTGAATAGTCATATAAAGATCAAGTTAACCAAGTTGAGAGTGTAGATGATTCTCTGCAGGAAAAAATTCACTTTTACCAGGGTCTGTCCTGTATTGATATTCCACAAAGATATGATAAATTGCACCTGTTGAAAGTATCCTTTTCATTTATATCTCTGTGCATGATAGTAGTCATGATGCTGTATTTTGGAGTTTTCTATTTTTTAGTATGCATTGCTTTTTTCCAAAGAATGGTGTGTGGAAAGTGAGAGGAGAAAGTAATTTTACATTGGAGAAATCTGACAATCACTACCAAAGCTACCCGATGCAGCTCACCATCTACATTGTGGGTCATAATGATAGTCACCTGATTCAGTGTTTTGAGAATGGCTTTTTACCTCTGCAGTCTTTGTCCTAAGAACACATTTCCTTGTTGACTGTAAGGCAAACTCGAAAAACTCCCAGTCAAGTGACATTGTGCCAAGCACCTCACCAGTTATAGACAAAGCCATCAAAATGTGAAAAATAAGGAACATTTGATAAATTGTAATGTCCAAGAGAGCCTAAGGAGACACGAGTGTGTCAACTATTATCTTGGATGGAATCCACTAGCAAAAGGAGGACATTAGGGGAAAACTGAGGAAATCTCTATGAGACATGAGTATTAGTAATTATATATCAATATTGGTCCATTAATCATGACACATTGCTTACTAATGCAAGATGGTATCAGGGAACCTGAGCGTAGAGAATATAGTAACTCCTATTTTTTAAGTACGTTCTAAAATAAACAAGGTTATTTCAAATACAACTGTAAATACAACAATGTAGAAATAACCCATTCACTTAATACTTAGCCAACGAGCTAGACCCAACAGTGCACATGAAATATTTACCCATTTCTATAAAGCTCAAGGACAGGCAACATTAAGACATTCTGTTGGAAGTCAGGAAGATGGATTCACTTGGGAGAGGCAATGACTAACTAGAAGAGAAACAAGGTCCTTTGGGGATGCTGATAATATTCAGACTCTAGGTCTCTGTGTTGGCCACATTGGTGTGTTCACCTTGGAAAAGCTAACTGAGCTGTGCTTAGGATTTTTGTGTTTGTCCATGTATGTGTTACACTGTAAAAAAATTAAAGGAAACAGAAGTCTAGGGTTTTTTTTCCTGGTATTTGCATTGTATCCATTATGATTAAACACCAAAATTCATTTGTGAAAAATGATTTTAACAGTTTGCACTCACACAGAAGCATAAAGTGTAAAATACTGTTTGAGTACTAGTTATAGCATTAATTCACATTGAACAACACATTAAGGACAGAGATCCTACATGAGGAGTAAGTGCACAGTGACTCCTGATTCCTGATGTTGACTTAACAAATTGACACTCTTGTTCATGCAAACTGTTGAAATCTTTACTTAATATATACTAAATCGATCTTCTGTAGATAACAATCATTGAAAATGAATCTTGAAGCAAATGGAATGGGAGAGGGAGCGGGAGATGGGAGGGTTGCAGATGGGGGGGGGGAGCCACTGTAATCCATAAGCTGTACTTTGGAAATTTATATTTATTAAATAAAAGTTAAAGAAAATAAAAATTATTTTAAAAGAAGGAAAGAGTAAGGAACATCATAGTATTAACTCACAAATGCAACATCCAAGTATATTTTGGTATGTCTTTTCTCTGTCTGATTTTTTTTTTATTTTATTTGACAGGCAGATTTATAGACAGTGAGAGAGACAGAGAGAAAGGTCTTCCTTCCATTGTTTCACTCCCCAAATGGCCGCTATGGCCGGTGCTGCACCAATCCGAAGCCAGGAGCCAGGAGCTTCCTCCTGGTCTCCCATGCGGGTGCAGGGGCCCAAGCACTTGGGCCATCCTCCACTGCCCTCCTGAGCCACAGCAGAGAGCTGGACTGGAAGAGGAGCAACCAGAACTAGAACCCGGTGCCCATATGGGATGTCGGTGCAGCAGGTGGAGGATTAACCAGGTGAGCCACGGTGCAGCCATGGTGCAGATTTAGGAACCAGGGTCTGAAGTCCCCAGCATTGATCACCATTTATTTGATTTTCAACTAGATTTATGATGAAAGTACTTCTGTTATTACTTTTAAATAAAATGTGCAACCCTGCATATTTAGAAAAAAACCCACAGAATCCGTATAGTCATTTATCATCATTTGTGCCAACACTGTCTCTCCAGTCCCTTGTGGGCAGTCATCATACGCCACCCAGCTCATACTTGTGTGCTTCTGCAGACTGCTGTCCGCACAGGCTGCGTCCAGTCTCACGAGACTTTATCCTCCATGTCACAGCCATGTGACTTTTCTAGAGTGAGTAATTCTTTGGAGTAAGCTGCTTCGATGGCCCCTCTGCACCGTCTTGGTAAAATGTCAACCTTTAAAAGGGATAGTGGCACAGACCATGCATGGTCACTCAACAGCTTCCTCTTTTCTTTCCTCAATAAAAAAACATCTGAATGTTATCTGGGCAGATGGCCACTCTCTTGTGTAACTAAAAATGTGAATTATAATGTAGGTGTAGCCAATGAAGACATACCATGGTTTAAAATTCCATGGAATATCTTTACAGGAGACTTTGTTCTATTGCTCCTTTGTCCTTACTACTGCTTGACATCCAGACTTGATGGCTGGAGCAGCCATCTGGGACTGCAAGATGGAAGATGTACACTGAAAATGTACTGGACTGCCCTTTATGCAGGAAAAATAGACTTCTCATTCATTTAAATTCCTTTCTCTTTGATTATTCAATCTAATGGCCTTCACTCAATCATTTTTTTTCTCCTGATATGTAGTAACTTATTTGCTACATGATAGCTGCCCCAAAAAGTGTTTGTTGAAATTAATTGCAAGGAAATATTTCCTCAGGTATAGATATAATTCCAGAGTCAAATCTTAGAGCTGAAAAAGTCTTCTCAAACTCTTCCATCCCCACTGGCTCAGGAGTTGAAAACAGGGAGAAGGGGTTTATAAGAAATACAATAGAAGGAAAAGGAAAACTTCAAACTTTATGAATACCTTCATAGAGAATGCACTCATTACAAAAATATGATTCTATGAAAATATGTCATTAAAATAATCTTTCATATGATCAACATTTTATGACCATATTTAAAACTACCATAAGAGAATTGGGAGATAAAGATCCAGGGAAAAGCATAAAAGACAAGAATGGAAACTGGGGGCTCAAGGGTGAGTAAAAACAGTGTAGAATCAGCACAGGAGCCTTGTCATTGCAAGGAATTTTTCAGAAAGAGAATAAAGGCATGTAGTGAAATGAATTATCAAAAATGCACTGCATGAGCACATCTGAAATAAAAGTAAATGACACTAAATATGTATGAACACTTACAGAGGTATGCTGATTTTTGTTGTTTATCTTATATATATTATTCATATTAATATTATTTATATTATTCATCATATTCACCAGGATATATGCTGCCTACCAGGGAGAAAAGGTCAATAAGATAACATTTCCGATGATCATTCCCCCCTGTCACTTTGTTCACTTACTGTTTGTGTTACCTCTGGGCCATTATAATGATGAATGCTCAGTAATGTGGTATTTTAGTCACCTGATAATAAATGTTCTGTTTCTCTTGGTTATTATGTCTATTGGCTAGTTTTTTGACATCAAGTCTATAAAAGTTACTTGCATAAATGAAGTTATAGAAATTTAGGAGTTTTCAATAATTGACTTTTAAGCAAACAGGTATGTATGGTACCTAAAAGCTTAGTGTAAAAAAAAAAAAACATGACAGTAGATGATCCTTTTTATTACAGGCAAACATAGAAGCTTTGTGTTTATATAAGTAAGTTAAAGGAGGAAACGGGAGCAGAAGTAGTAGTTGAGAAAGACTTGAGAACCCAACATAGTGCTTCTTTATGTCCCTGATGTATGTAATATATTTTATATAAAAAGTCTCAAAACTCAGGGATATGTCTTTAGGATCTGTCCATTAAAATCACCTAGTTTCAGACATAAAACAAGCAACCCATGCAACTCCATGACCCATGCAAGTTTGGAGGATACTGATCCACAGTTAGTTTTCATCTTCAGTTGCCATAGCCTTCCTGAACAAAGCAGTTAACCGAATGGAGTTCGGATTGTGTGACTGATTTGAAGTTGTCTTTGGCTCAATTGTCAGCTGATTTCTCACAACACCACTTTTCTTAGTGGATGTAAAAATAGTGCTAGTTTTGTACTCATAATCTCTCCTGTTACATTTAAGCTGCAAAGGAACTATGAAACTTTTTGCCAAAATATGTATCAAACATAACAGAATAGGGGGAAAGTGGTTGTGCAAGTAGATATATCTAAAATACAGTATAATTATAACTACAAAGAAGCTATGATACGGGCATGATTTAGTTGACATAATTTGTATATGCCTTTGACAAAGTAGTTTTTTTACTAGTTTAAAATTTTTCACTTTTATAAAAATATTTGTGTCCATTATATAAAAATAAGCAATTTAAAGATATGAATATTGGCTTGATATCATACAAAACGAATATTTTGTACTTAGAATTTCTGTATTAAACTGGGAATGTATTATCAAATTGCTATCTGTACAAAGAGTAAAGTCACTATTCCTGCAGGCCCCTTTCAGAAAAAAACACATCTTAATGCTTTCGGTAGAAGCTACAGAGTTAAATAAATACAATAACTTAGTATTTTTATTCTTTTGGATTGTAGAATGAAAAATATCTGCATTCACTTTTGTAGTAGCCAAATAATTTTGTTAAAAGCCTGGATTATTTGAATGGAGGTTGCGTGTATATGGAAACACCCCTCCACCATCACAAAACCAAACTTGCACTTGGTCATCTGCAGAGGGCTTAGTAAAGTTCATCACTCTTTTGCTTACAGGGCTATAAACATGAATTAGAATTTGACTGCACATATTTTCTTGTTTGAAGGAGAAAAAATAATTAATACCCTTCTTGCCAGCCCAGGTCAAATCAATTAAGAAACCTGAGAGTAAGCAGATTGAAGTAAAATACACCCAAGTTTCCGATGAAAGGCAGTGTGAAGGATGACTTTTATATGCTGTGGTATGCTTGAGCCAGCTCTCAGGGACTTGTGAGGGCTGATTCTCAGAACATTTTCCAAGTTCTGTGTTCAGTAGCGTCATGTTGAGACCTTGAACTCAGCGGGCATGGGTGTATTTGCATCATGAGAAGTAGTAAATTACACACATCAGAGACTTTTTTTTCCTCTGAAGAGTCAGTTGTTGAGCACTTAAGAGAATACCATTGTCTCACAGCTTATTTTAGTACAAATACTGAATCCCAGGGTGATCCACTCCATCCTACAAGGTGAATGCTGTTCACGCACCTGCAGCCAACCAGTGTGTTCTGTGGCGATGCTTGCCATGAGAGGAAGGGAAAAAGAGAAGCTTTAACTGGGTTTGCTCTTCGCATACTTTCCTACTCATCTTTCTCCTCCCCAGGTATGGAAGTGAGGATGTGAAAATATTACTCCCACTTGGGAAGAAACAGTAGGAGTGTGAATATATATTTCCCCCAACAATCACCTCCAGCCCTCCGCTTTTTGTTTTCTTTTCTGTTGGACTTAGGGACTTTAGGGACTGGACTTTTATTACCAGTGTGATTTTTTTCCCTCCCATAGGGACAGCCTCTTGCTTCTTGCTACCTCACAAGGTTGCTATGCTAGTACCCCAGATTGTTTCTTTGGGTACCTTTCTGGCAATACTGATGATAGGTTATTTTTGTTCCCAGCCAGCTCTGCATACCAGACACATACTTGAAAATGAAATATTAGTAGATGTAAATTGTCGCACAGTTTTTTTTTTTCCCCCACAGTACATCTTGTGCTGAGAAGCCCATGGATGTGTTGCTTTGCAGTGTGGTATGAGTGCCTGCCCATTTTATGAACTCCAGTCACACTTAGGTTCACAGGGGTTGGACGTCTCTGCAGCTGCTCTGACAGTGTCCCATGGCTGGTCAGACACGTGTTCTGCAGTGTAGTTCTTCACGGAACCAAGCATAGGAAGTATCCAGGCAGCTTGAGGCCAAAGTGAGACAAATGGGAAATGCCTGTGTCCTCAGAAAGCACTGAAATTGTTCCAAACAATACAATAATTACATCAATTCTGAAGGCTTTCTGCACTGAATTCTGAAAATGTATTTGCTAGTCTCTTTCTCATCCCACATTATTTCCGTTCACGTTGTCTAGCAGAGTCCTTGCAGTTTGATTAACAAAAAGATAGTCCAGTAATACATCTCATATGGAACGCCAAAAGATTAACATAGAAGATGTGTCACCCCAGTAATGAAATGACCAACAATGAGATGCCAACGTTTGTATAAAAATACACTCACGTTTTGTAATTATTTGAGAATAATTTGAAAATTAATTTTCTCAATTAAAATCCAGAAATATAGTCTGAAATGAAGGTATTTCCCTTTTTTACTTTAAAAAAAAAAAGAAGAAATTCTAGTCCTTTCCAGTTCTTCTCCTGTTCCCGCTGGTCAGAATTGGGAGCCTGTGGGCTGGGTTCGTTCTCTGGCTCTCCCTCGCACTCTTACTCTGGAAAACGAGCGGTACTTTGAAGGTCTCAGCAGTTTTATTTTAGGAAAGCATTCATGAAGCTTGCTTTATTCATTGGCATTTTTTTTTTTTTTACTTATTCGAAAGGCAGAGAGAGAGAGAGTTTTGTTCACTGGTTCACTACCCACATGTCCACAACATTCAAGACTGAAGCAGAGGGGCCATGAATTCCACCCAGGGCTCCCACATGAGTGTCAGGGACTCACCTCCTGCCTCCCAGGGTGTGCCTTTGCACGAAGCTGAATCAAAGCCCGAGGCAAGGCTTGGTCCCCAGCACTCTGATATGGGTTGGGGGCAACCCAAGGGGCAGCTTAACACACTATTCCACCGTGCTTGCCCCTAGAGAGTTAAGCGCACAATTATCATAAGTTCTGGCTCTACAAAGCAAAGGATCAAAATTGAGCCAATATGTTTCTGAGACCCAGCAGTAGGGCTGCTCAAAGACTGTTTCTATTTTTCTGCATTTCTTTGTTGACTGGATTTCATTGTCAGAAGATTATTTTGCAAGAAATGTTCAACAGATCTTGCAGTGTGTGTTATTAGCTCCTTAGGCATTGCTGTCATTTGTCTCTATACTTGAAGGATAGTTTCTTGGTTTTTAAAGTGCCTTCCTAATATGGATTCTCCATCAGAATCAGTAGACACTCTGTTCCATCCTATGGGTTGGGGATTATTGTGTGTGTTGTATTCCTTAAGCAACCGGAAGTTTGAAAGGATCTTATCTGTTGGGATTGTCCTTGACCAGCAGCTTAGCTGGGTTGATATTCTTGAGTCAGAGACACAGAGTGACACGTGACGGGAAAAGGGTTTAACTTGTAAACGTTTGAGAATGAACCCCTGAGCCAGATCACTTATGTTTAAGGAGCTGACAGATACCACAGTCAAAATTCCCTGGACTCTGGATCCTGAGCTGGTCGAGAAGGAGCTGGGATAATACCCAGGTCCTCCTACCCACAGCCCCAGCCCTTCTCACTGCTCATGTGGCCATTTGCATTTTCAGCATTGCCTCTCTCAGGCCGTGCGCAGCCTTCAGCAGAGATGTGTGCTTCATTCATCAACTCATCCAGAACTTACATGAAGCAAGCCTGAGGGCCATAAATACATTAATAGCTTTAGGCAAAACAAGTGTTTCACAGTAAACTTAACAACTTCCTATCTTCCAATACCCAGACATAAACATTATAGTTATTTTGAAATTGGAAATTGTGCTTCTTATGAGCAGTTTTTATTGTCATCAACACATTTTCAGTAATGTGATGTCAGTGGCAGCATATTTTGTAACTCCAGTTTCTTTCCATTGACAGACATCACTGCGAAGGAATCGTGCTATGCTGCCCTTTCTTTTTATTTGTATTCTCAACAGAGGATGTGCACTTTAATATCACATATTGCAAAATTAAAATGTTCAAAATATGTACATAGTAAAAGCAAGATAATATATTTTGTAGGCTTTGTACTTGTTAGCATTTCTGGTTTTTCGTTTTGTTTTTTGTTTTAAAGAAAGATGTATGTATGTATTTTAAAGGCAGAGTTACAGAGAGGCAGAGGTAGAAACAGAGAGAGAGGTCTTCCGTAGCTGGTTCACTGCCTGGATGACCCCAATGGCCGGAGCTGGGCTGATCCGAAGCCAAGAGCAAGGAGCTTCTTCAGGGTCTCCCACATGGATGCATGTGGCCAAGGACTTGTGCCATCCTCCACCACTTTCCCAGGCCA
The DNA here is from genome assembly GCF_033115175.1 of Lepus europaeus. Classification (NCBI taxonomy): domain Eukaryota; kingdom Metazoa; phylum Chordata; class Mammalia; order Lagomorpha; family Leporidae; genus Lepus; species Lepus europaeus. The sequence continues at coordinate 157,034,491 of NC_084830.1, read as the reverse complement.
TAGCAGAGAGTTAGATTGGAAGTGGAGCAGCCGGGACTAGAACCAGTGCCCATATGGGATGTTGGCACTGCAGGCAGGCAGCGGTTTTAGTTGTTGTGCTATTGCACTGGCCCCATTTAGCAATTCTAATGAAGAAATTTTTTAATGTTATAGAAAAGTGCAGAGACTAATGCAATAGCCACGTGGTGCCAGTGACCCATTTTTAACACACGTTTCACTTACCGTGTTTACCTGGGGACATTTTTCTTCTGAGTTAAACCTCCCAGATACAGCAAATTCACGACTCGTTGTGTTCCTGAACTCCTCCATCTCCTTGAAGCTGTTAATCATCACTGTTGCTCTTGAACTTTTACTATGTAGCTTCTCTTGACAATGCATAGTCTAATGTGTGTTTTTAGAATCTGCATAAATGCAATATTTTCTGAATTTTTAAAAATTATCTTACTGTTTTAAGATTATGGAATGTAGAAAGCAAAAATATACTGTAAGTACTTTTTCATGTTTTCTATGACTGTAGTTGTTAAGCGTACAGGAGTTCATAGGAACCACATATCATCAACAATGTATGCATTTCAGATTTCCTTTATTTCCTTTACACCAAAATAAGCTTTCAATTGCATTGTTTTCATGCACCTTTTAGGGTGCCCTTGCAATGTCAAGTAATCTTGCTGTCATTTTTATTTGTATTTTGTTTTTAAAGTAATAATTTGACATTTTGTGTATCATATGTGTGCTGAGATCCTTTGGAGTTTCTTCCATTTTTCTCTACATTTGAAGGATAACTTAAAATTTTAAAATAGTCTGACATTTTTTTTTCAGTATGTGTAGACCGGGATGTTGAATTTTGACCTAATCCTTTCTTCACATCTTTTCCTTTCATGTTTTGGGTTGGTAAATTGTGAGTTTGATCCATCTCTGGTGCTTGAAGCTTGAGACTGTTGTGTCTGCTGTCATGTGTCACAGCCCCTGGGCTGGGCCTGACACCCTTGGGTGACCCCATCTTTCCCTTTGCTGTTCCATCATAAGTCCTTTGGTGTTGCTCTGGAAAATCTTGAGACAGCCTGACTTTCCTCCTTTGTGCATACTGTGTTCATTCTTCTTGGATATCTATTTTTGATGTCCTGGGTATTGTCTTAGTGGAGTTGGTTCACAGACAGATTGTACCAGATCACATGGAACAGTTGCAAGATTCTTTCAAAGAAATTAGCCTCTTGAAAACATTCGTTTTCTGTTCCGTAACAGAGGGGTCTCTTTATTGGGAAAAGTAGGGTGCATTCTCTGTGATGTAGATCAACTTCATGTTTCTTCCATGTTTCATTTAGTCCCATTTCTACATTTAGTGCTACCTCTAAACCTAAGCAGGAGAGTCCTTTGCCTTAGGGACTACACTTCAGAGAATCCCTACTCTGACTCCCCCACCTCCTGTGTGGGCCCAAGTGGCCCTTCTCACTCAGGGTCTGTATGTCCCATCTACATTGCATTATAGTTTTCATGATCCTAAAATTTCCCAACCTCTGGCCCTGAACACATTTCCAAGACTTATGGTAGCTTCTTCTTGTGGGTTTTCTGAGAACAGAACAAAGCATTGGTATACCTGTCCTTAGACATAAGGAACAACCGAAGATTGAGTGTTTGCAGGGACGGTGATCTGAGCAGGCCACTCCTGTGTGCATTTGAGGTGCCTCCTGGTGTGAAGCAGAGCTGGTACGAGAGCAGGAGGGTGGTGGCTCATGGTCGGGGCCAGTGAGACAGCAGCTGGTCCTTCTTCACTTCCACCCACTGACACGGAACGCTGAGTTGGCCACAAATTCTGTACCCCACACTGGCCTTTCAGGTGTTTGCATTAGGTATATTTCCTAAGATGGCAGACAGAAAATGTTGACATTTTCTGACAGTTTGTTCACTTGAAGTGACCTTTATTTAATATTTAGACACATGGTGATTGACTCTTAGCCCAGGCTGTGAGAAGTGGGAAACCCTGGACTTCCCTTGTGCAATCCTGGTGATGATTCCAGCCTTCCTGTCCATTGGTGACTGGATTTCAACCACGTCTGTTCTCTTACCATTTGCACTTTATTTGCTTAGTGGTATTTTGAAACTCAGTTCATTTCTTTGGCTCTTCAAGTCCTCTGATACGTTAGTTACTATCATGTATTTCTAAGCACCATGTACTGGGGAAGATTTTCTTCTCCTCCACACAGAGCTCTTCCCAAACATGCGATCTACAGGTGCCTTTGTTTTGCCTCCTCCCTCTCCTGCTTGCCACAGTGGTGCTTATGGAGTCATTTTACCAGTCCCTTTCCTCTTGCTTGTTTTGAACTGAAGAACTTCCAGCTGGGCCTGCGGCAGTGTCGGTGGCTTTTCTTTAACGTGTTCCCTTTAGGTCTAAGCCTGGGCCCCAACAGATAGGCAGGCTTATTTCAGGTTCCAGCCAGAGTTCTACCTGCGGACGAGGTGGGGGAGGTGGGGCCAGGCTGGGGATGAAAGAAGGGAACATTTGTACCTGCAGGTGCTGCCCCTCCACACTCAGGGTATCTCCTGGGCCCTGGAAAAGGTGTTCCTGCTGGTCAGTGAGGCCGGGAGCTCGCCCCATTCGTTTCTTTGCCATCTTTTCTACAGTTGCCCTGCAGGCGCCATGTGTTATTTTCTCCTCCGGCATTATCTGTGAAAATGAAGGCTTTTGTGACTTCCCTGGTACCACTGTGAGACATCAGGCCTGTTTTAGGATCGGTACTGGGCCAATATAAAGCCATCCCTTTTTAATTTATTTTTTGTAGCTGATGGTACAAGAGTACTTCAAGAAATTAGTGGAAAATGGCATTAAAAGAGAAGATCATCTTCATGAGAAAAAGTTGAGATTACCAAGTGTTTAATGCCATAAATGTGCTAATGGCATCTGTTTGAGAAGAAAATGTTTGAATAGGAAGTTACTGTAAATTACTAAGAATTTCTAGACATTATCCTCTAATTCTTGATTTTGAAGTATGAGTCATATATTCACAAATATCCCACATATGAAATTGTTAAATATCAAAATGTTTTGTCCACATTCATAATTTTGTGTTATATGACATTTTAAATTAATAATACTAACTGAAAGTCATAATTATTCTATATTTTCTTTTAAATTAGATTCCAGTAAAAGAAAAAAAATATTACTTTGAAAGAAGAAAAAGTGTTTCTGAGTTTTATAGTATATGACAAATATATGCTAATTAATTTTCTAAGAATAATAATCTGTAAAGAATGTGGTGAGGTACAGTTTTGACCACTAGAGGGCTTCAATATTAATTTCCGATGAGAATGTAATTAAGAAATTAATGAGATTTATGGTTATTAAAGTTTTAAGCACATAATTATAAAGCTTTATGTGTGGTTAATATATAATACACAATAATTTTATCCCAAATATAAGCACACTATGAGATATGTTTTATGTATTATATATAGCAAAGACAGGGTTTTATATTTAAATGTAATGTAGGGGCCGGTGCTGTGGCTTAGCAGGTAAAGCCACCACCTGCAGTGCTGGCATCCCATGTGGGCACCAGTTCAAGCCCCAGCTGCTCCACTTCAGATCCAGCTCTCTGCTATGGCCTAGCAAAGCAGTAGAAGATGGCCCAAGTCCTTGGGCCCCTGCACCCATGTCGGAGACCCAGAAGAAGCTCCTGGCTCCTGGCTCCTGGCTTCAGGTAGATGCAGCCCCAGCAGCTGTGGCCAATTGGGGAGTGAACCAGCGGATGGAAGAACCTTCTCTCTCTCTGTCTCTGTCTCTGTCTTTGTCTCTCTCTCTCTCTCTCTGCCTCTCCTTCTTTCTCTGTGTAACTCTGACTTTCAAATAAATAAATCTTTAAAAAATAAACTAATTTAATGCTGTTTCACAAGGAGGGTAAATTTTAAAGTTTTCATATGTTTATGACCTTCAGATTTTTAAAGTGCTAGGAAAAAAATTCTACATTTTGCTTTCCCCATACCACATATAGAACATATGCATCCAAAATAGTTATCAGTACACTTTTGTTAAAACCAAAACAGCAGGAATAGTGTTTACTGTGAATATTCTGTTTTATAAAAGAAAAGCCATGCATCATTTAGCAACAGAATGGAGAGCTGAAAGATCAGTCTTCAAGCTCTCCCAGCATATTTAAGTGACTCTTGGCTCTCCATTGTTTTTGAAATTATGTGCAATTTATTTTTATAAAATATTTCTAGAGCCCCATGGCAGTGAAAGTAGGTGTTTTTAAAACCTAGTCTATCTGAATTCCACAGTTTAAATTCCCTCTGTCTGTTTCATGTCTTATATTATGGTCATTAAATCCAGTGTGAAGGTATTGTATTATTAAAATGCAACTCCCTTTACCCCTGTTAGGAATGGTAGAACTCAAGCACAGAAAGAAATGGCATACAGCATGCCTACCTCTATTAAACCAAGGGTAGTCTGCTGATGTGCCTCCATGCATCATAACTGACTTAGACTAGGTATTTTCAGGTTGAGAGAAGTATTCAAAAGTTAGGCTTTAGAGATTTTCAAATGTTTTCACTAATGCAAAAATAATGTGATACAGCCTCCCTATTCGCATCATTTTCTATAATTTTCCCCAGGTTTCCTTGTGTCGAGTCATCTTTTTTAACGACTTGTTTTATGGTAATGTCTTTCCACCTTCTCAGTGCTCTGCAAAATCAGAGAGCCCATATCACCTTTCCGCTTAAACCCTTCACTGCAACCTGATGCCTTCACGTAAGGCCAGACTCATTCCCATGATGCTGGAGACCCCTAGGCATTGATTTTTACCTAGAAACCTTTTATTAAAGGTATACAAACTTCATGCATTTTGTACATACAAATGTAGGAACAGTGATTCTTCCCACCATACCCCCCCCCTTCTCCCACTCCTGTTCCTCCTCTCCCTCCTGTTCCCATTCTTATTAAAATCTATTTTCAATTAACTTTATACACATAAGATTATGGTAAGTAAAGAGTTGAAAAAATAGTATGAAGAAGAAAAAAACCTGTCCCTCAGCAGTTCAGACAAGGGCTCTTCAAAATCATGGCCTCTCAGAGTGTCAGTTTGACTTCTGTAGATTTCCTTTTAGGTTCATCACTTCACTTCCTCCTTTGCTTAGCTTTCCCCTCTGTTAATTAAATGTCAGATGTCCTGCGAGATACTTAAGTACATATACACACCATGCCCCTTATCCTGGGCCATGCTAGGTTACTCTTCTACCCTTGGAGTTCATTTTGTATTTCAAGAATTCCTTCTATATTTTGCATTTCATTGTGTTTAGAGTGCGCTCTCTCTCCTTTTATTTTCCTTATCCTTCAGAGTCAGGATAACACTGACTTCTTCCCTCCCTTTTCTGTAACCTGTGGAAGTAAACCTAGGAGAAAGCCCAAATTCTGTCATCCCAAAGCTTGTCAGTCTAAAATAGTAATTATATCCAGTACTTTCTTTTTTAAATTATTTATTTATTTATTTGAGAGGTAGAGTTGCAGGCAGAGAGAGGGAGAAACAGAGAAAAAGGTCTTCCATATACTGGTTCACTCCCCAAATGGCTGCAATGGCTGGAGTTGGGAAGATCCGAAGCCAGGAGCCAGGAGTTTCCTTGTAAGTCTCTCACGCGGGTGCAGGGCCCCAAGAACTTGGTCCATCTTCCACTGCTTTCCCAGGCCATAAGCACAGAGCTAGATAGGAAGAGGAGCAGCCTGGACATGAACTAGCGCCCACATGGGATAGCGACTCTGCAGGTGGAGGCTTAACCTACTACACCATAGCACTAGTCCCAATCCTGTTTTGAAATCCACTCATGTTATCAACATTGACATTGCTAGCAATATCACTTTAAATTTTTGATCTATGCTATTATTTCCACAATATAATTATATGCTTGATATATCAAGTATAATACTGTACTTGGATGTAATCAGAGTTTTCTGGTCCTTTTGATAAGTAATTTAGTGTTCTCCATAGACTGTAATGTACATTAGACAAATAATGGTAGAATTCACTGACATGCTTCTTTACATTATATACTAATGTGTACTTTACATTATATATTAGCTCAGTATCTTAGGATGTAGAAAATAAGCATATGTCAGCATGTGATTTTAATGGAAATGTAAATATTTCCTTTGAGATACTGATAAATGAAATTCTGTAGTAATCTTGCAAGGCTATTTTAATGTATCATTTCGGCATTCCTCTCCAGAAAGCTATTTCTAAAATTATGCATTTAAAAAATATGTGTGCACACACTGTGTATATGAAATGTTGTGAATACTTTATTTACAGCCAGTATTCTGTAACTCAGAAGTTCAGCCACCACAGAATTGTAAGCTTTTGCTATCTAAACTAAAAATTAGTTTATTGCAGTGTTTCTATTGCAGTGTTTCTGCTTTGACTGTGCTTTGTCCTTTATTCACTGAGTGCATCTTCCTAGACCAAACCTAAAGGCACAGGATTCCCTGTGCTCTGGGAGATCACTATGTTGACATGGAGATGACCATTCAAGAGCCAATTACACAGTGAATCCTTCTATGCTGGTTTGTGGTCCGTGGTGGGGAGTGCATGCTCAGGAGTTGTAGGGCATCAGGATGACTGCCTTCGAGGAGATAAATGGGTGCGGGGTGAGTGTGTGTGTGTGTGTGTGTGTGTGGGTGGGTGGGTGTTGGGAGGACATGGTGAAGCATTAGTAGACCTAGACAGAGAATGACTTAAAAAGACCCCCTTGTAAAAACTTAGCATCTTGTCCTCAATTCAGGGTCCAGTGTTGTGGCAGGGAGGTTAAGCCACTGCTTGTAACACCAAGATACCACATCCAAGTGCCGGTTCAAGTCCCAGCTCTTCTGCTTCCAGTCCAGCTTCTTGATAATGGGCCTAGAATGGCAGTGGAAGGCGGCCCACGTATGAGGGACCTGGTCACCCATAGGGGAGACTGGGATGGTGTCCCTGACTCCCAGTTTCATCCACACCCAAACTTGTCTGTTGTGGCCATGTGGAGAGCAAGCCACCAGATGGAAGATTTCTCTCTCTCTCTCTCTCCCTCCCTCTCTGTTGCTCTGCCTTTCAAGTAAAAAATTAAATATGTTTTGAAAAACATCAATTCAGTTTCTGCAGATGCCTACAGAAACATGGGAGGATTGTGCCAAGTCAGAGCCAGGAGGCAGGACCTCAGTCTGGGTCTTCTGTATGGGTAACAATGACCCAAATACTTGAGCTGTCACCTACTGCCTTCCAGGGTGCATATGATCTGAAAGCCAGAGTCAGGAGTGGAACCAGAGCTGAACCCAGGTACTGCGGTATGGAATATCGGCATCTTAAGTAGTGTCCTGTTAGGCCAAATACAGCCCCAGGAGCTTAGCATCTTGTATGCACAGGAAGCACAAAAAGAGTATGTACGACATGAGGATGGGTGGCCCAGGAGCACACTGGGGTGGACAGCAAGACCTGGGTCTTGAGACTGCTGCAGTGTTGTTAAGGATTTGCTCTTATATCGTAGGAACAGCGGGAAATCACTTAAAGGCTTTTACTCAATTATGTCTATGTTGTGCATAAATGTGTGTGTTGTGTGTGTATGTGTGCATATTTGAAATATGCACATCCTTTTCAAAAGCTCTGTAAATGCTGTGGAGAGAATGGATGGACCAGGAAGGCAGAGTGGGCTGTATCTAGAGGTTTGTTCTTGCTACCTTATTTGTGATGCTTGCACAGAAAGTTTTTCTGAGCTACTCTGACATTGATAGGGAAAATAATAGACAACCCCCTCCCTTTTTTCTTTACTTCACTTTTACAAATGAAGAAAGACAAGAATTGCGAGCTATAAACCTATGCTAAAGTCTACAGTTCGATTATTTTGAGTTGCAGCCTCGTCCTGTACGTCATTAACATAACGGAATCACCGTGAAGTAGATATGCCCAGAAGTGCAAGTAGATGAGTGTTTTGCACCCATCAAGCTGCTGAAGCAATTATGATGTAGGACTTTTCCTACACGGCGCTTCACAGGAAGGTCGGTAGAAGCGTGCTGTCTGTCCAAGCAGCATGATCTATTATGGAAACAGAAATCAAAATTAGTGGCATTTCAGTCGTTGTAATATGCAGGTAATATTTGTTCCAAAGGAAAATGTTGTAAAGACCTCACTTCATAAAACTGTTAGGTAAATGTGGGATTTACAGTGCTCTACATTTTAATTATATGGAACTAAGGTGTGCTTTACTTTCTGTCTCGCTCTCGCTCGCTCTCATAGTATTTACTTCATGTTTCCTTTTTCTAAACAGTGAGTATCTGGGCAGGAAACAGAAACTGTGTATAATTTTGAAGGATTTCTGCTTCCTTCAAGAGCATCTCCAACATGAATACACCTGCGTGATAAAATGCATGAATTGGAAGCAAGTGTTTTTGTGTTTTGAGTCTTTGCAGCAACTTCATCCTCTTGATTTTGTAGGGTTAAGTTTTTTACAGCATGTGGTGTTTTCCTGTAATATCAACTCTTGAAACCAGGATACATTTTATATTCAACTTTTCCTGGGAAACCAGGGTCCTGTTTTGGAAGAAATCATATCTAGAGTTGAGATACACACGTAGATATCTTTGATGTGGCCTGAGAGCCGCCTACCACCTGGGCTCACCTGCCTTTATCACTTTGTCTCCTATTCATATGCCATTCCATAATTTATTCTTTTTTTTTTTTTTTGACAGGCAGAGTGGACAGTGAGCAGTGAGAGAGAGAGAGAGAGAGAGAGAAAGGTCTTCCTTTTGCCGTTGGTTCACCCTCCAATGGCCGCCGCGGTAGTGCGCTGCGGCCGGCGCATCGCGCTGATCCGATGGCAGGAGCCAGGTGCTTCTCCTGGTCTCCCATGGGGTGCAGGGCCCAAGCACTTGGGCCATCCTCCACTGCACTCCCTAGCCACAGCAGAGAGCTGGCCTGGAAGAGGGGCAACCGGGACAGGATCGGTGCCCCGACCGGGACTAGAACCCGGTGTGCCGGCGCCGCAAGGCGGAGGATTAGCCTGTTGAGCCGTGGCGCCAGCTTCCATAATTTATTCTTTACCTACACATAATAAGTGTCCTTCCCACTTCATGACTGCACATTCTGTGCCTCTCGCAAAAAAAAAAAAAAAAAAAAAATTAAATAAATTAAAAAAACCTTTCCTCCAAATTTCGTTCCATTATTCAGTACAACTCTCAGGTATCACCTGGACTGAAAATGTTTATTATTCTCCCAGTATATTTTTTTCTTTCAAAATGTTTTTATTTTATTGACTTTGCATTTCAGAAGTTTTAAATTTAGAAATCAAAAATTATGAAATAGTACAAGAGTCCCCATATATTCCACGGCCAGCTCCCCTATTGCTAACATATAATATTAGTATAATTTATTTGCCACAATCAATAAATAAACTGCACCTGATCTCACTTGCCCTCTATTCAACTCACCTTTTACAGCCTCTAATAATCAATATTCTGTGTTCAGATCATTAATTAATTTATATCTGAGAGAAAATGCGGTATTTGTTCTTCTGTATCTCTTTTTTTACTTAAAACAGTGTCCTTCAGTTCTGTCGATTTTGCTACAAATAGTAGGATTTCATTATTATATTATAGATAATATATGATGTAGTATAAATTAATATATACATATAAATTAATATATGTTATATATTATTATTATAGGATTATGTGGCTGAGTGGTATTCTATTGTTTATGTAAACCACATTTTCTTTATTCCTCTGATGATGAACACCATGGTTGAAGTTAGTTCTCTACAGTGATACCGATTGGTCTGCTTGGAAAGAGTGAATGTCCTTTTTCTTGGCTTTCCTGTGCTTGTAAATCCGATGAACACTCCACACATCTCATGGTGTTTGCATGAGGAAAACATTAGTTTGCATGAGGAGAAGCCAATCTGTCTCATCCTTTTTTCTGTGCTTGTGATATCATTTCAGCTATTTTCAGGCTCACGTGCGTACGTATATCCCCACCCACAATCAAATTCCTTCTAAGGAGGCATTAGGAAATTCGCCTGCTTTGCCATCTCCATGCTGTAGCTGGGCTGGTTCCAGAGAGGTCACTCCTTTTGAACTGTGTGTTTTCGTCTTCCTGGTGGTCAACATCTATGTAGCACGCTCACATATTTAAGCATCTGCCAGTATCGTGTGACTCACTTTTATAGAAGATGGGTTTTTTTTTTTCTTTCACTTTTGCTGTATGTCAAAGCGAAAAAGCAAGAACCAGCATGTCAATAACAATAGTAGAATGAAACAGTGTTAATGAACCAAAGTTTACTTCCAGAGAACAAATTATTAACTCATTCTTCATATTTAACTTCCCAGTAAGATGACTGATTGTGTATGTTGCACGCATGCTTCCGGATGTTGTTTGTTTTAGGCTGTTTCAGAGGAGGCCCGTTCTTTGGAGTACAGTTCTCTCTTATTTTGTAAAACAGCCATCAGAAAGTTCTACAAATAGCCCATGGAAAATAGATTTAAAGTAAGTATATGTAGATTCAAAAATTAGAAAACTGCATTTTTCTTAAAATATACCTTTTCCACAGACTTCAAAAATCAGTCTTCGTTTCCACTGGATATTGAATTGCAGATAATATCCTACTGTTTCTACCTTCCTTGAATCTACATGACTTAATTTTGACTGGTGAGATGTAATTAAATAAAATATATTACTTTTGAAACTACTCCTTAAAAAGGAGCAGATGTGCCTTCCCCAATCCATTTCTGTCTCATTTTTACAGGCATACATGAAGGAGCTCTAGCCTTGAACTTGAACTTGGAACTGGAGGCCACACCCTAAGGGTAGCACAGCACAGAGTTAGTGTCTGGGTTTGTGACAATTATAACCTAGGTTACTGTCGTTATCTCCATTATATACTCTATCAAGGATACCAAGGTAAAGGAGAGTAAATAACAGATATTATGATAGTGTTTAGGATGTCCCAGATGAGCATGTCCTCATCTCTTCACAATCAGATTGTTAGCTAGAAAATGGTTGCTCAAGACATCCAAAGACAGCTATGGCAAGCCATGGCATTTCTAGCTTCCTTCCTTTGGGCCCCTTCCATACTACAGAAAGGCCCAAGTCACCACTGTTCAGAAAGTTCTTAAACATTCTTCTGCATAAAAAATTAACCAAATTTTGGAAGAGTTTAAATGTTTCCATTTGCACAAGTGCAATTTGGTATACTTTTACCACCCATAAAATAACTACAGACATTTTTCATGCAACAAATTCTTCTGCAGTATATAACGAGTGTTGTGATCCATCAGTCAGAACACAGTGTTGCATGCTGTATGATGAATTTTTTTTAATCTTGTCAATAAATAAATATGAATAGACCTAAATAGGTAGGTAGATAGATACTTTCAAAATCTGATGTAATGTCCAAAATGGAAGTGAGGTGTGTGAGTTACGAATGTGAGCCTAGGGCACGTTGGCCATCCTGTCTGCATGTTGGAAAACCCTCATTATTGATTCTACTCTGTTGGGCTTAAACTCCTCTAGGAAAGGGCCTGGTTGGGTCTACCAGTTGCTATCCTGTATATCGCCCCACCCCCACTGGACAAAGTTTTTGTGCCGTGGCATTTGGGCTTGGTTACTGAATATTACCACACAATAATGAGAAGGTAGAGCTTTTACCTGCTTCCAGTGGACTGTGACCCAAGGCAGAAAAGACTCCTTGTGCTGTGGATGGTTCTTATGGCAAAGATTCCTATGGCTCCCACTTTGTTTTTTTTTTTTTTTCTTTTCAGGTCTTTGCTGTTGGTGTCACATAATCAAAATGTGGTTGTTTTCATAAATCATTCTTTTTCTTTTTTTTCCATGTCATAAGGGTTTTTGTTTTTTAACATTTTGATGTCTTTCACTGTTTTATTTTTTTCAACTTTTCTTTAATAAATATAAATTTCCAAAGTACAACTTTTGAATTGTAGTGGCTTTTCCCCCCATAACCTCCCTCCCACCCACAACCGTCACATCTCCCACTCCCTCTCCCATCCCATTCTTCATCAAGATTCATTTTCAATTATCTTTATATACAGAAGATCAATTTAGTATATACTAAGTGAAGATTTCAACAGACTGCATCCACACAGACACACAAAGTATAGAGTACTGTTTGGATAGTAGTTTTACCATTAATTTGCATAGTACAACACATTAAGGACAGAGATCCTACATGGGGAGTAAGTGCACAGTGATGCCCGTTGTTGATTTAACAATTGACACTTATTTATGACGTCAGTAATCACCCGAGACTCTTGTCATGAGCTGCCAAGGCTATGGAAGCCTCTTGAATTCACCAACTCCGATCTTATTTAGACAAGGCCATAGTAAAGTGGAAGTCTCTCCTCCCTTCAGAGAAAGGTCCCTCCTTCTTTGATGGCACGTTCTTTCCACTAGGATCTCACTCACAGAGATCTTTCATTTAGGTCATTTTTTTTTTTTTTGCCACAGTATCTTGGTTTTTCACGCCTGTGGAACTCTCATGGGCTTTTTAGCCAGATCCAAATGCCTTAAGGGCTGATTTTGAGGCCAGAGTGCTGTTTAGGGCATTTGCCATTCTATGAGTCTGCTGTGTATCCTGCTTCCCATGTAGCATCGTTCTCTCCTTTTTAATTCTATCAAATATTATTTGTGGACACTGACCTTATTTATGTAATCCCTTTGATACTTAATCCTATCTTTTTGATCAATTATGAACTTAAACTGATCACTTTAACAAGTAAAATGGCATTGGTACATGCCACCTTGATGGGATTGAACTGGAATCCCTGGCACATTTCTAGTTCTATCATTCCTATGGCTCACACTTTTTTTTTTCTTTTCAGGTCTTTGCTGTTGGTGTCACATAATCAAAATGTGGTTGTTTTCATAAATCATTCTTAAAGATAATAGAATAATCCATAAATTTTGTTATGAAGATTAACTTTTTGTGTTAAATTCCTCTATTTCCTCTATTAAGTTTGTACTAAACAGTACTTTATACTTTGTGTTTCTGTGTGGGTGCAAACTGTTGAAATCTTTACTTAGTATATACTAAATTGATCTTCTGTATATAAGGATAATTGAAAATGAATCTTGATGAAGAATGGGATGGGAGAGGGAGTGGGAGATGAGATGGTTGCGGGTGGGAGGGTGGTTACGGGGGGAAAAAGCTGCTATAATCCAAAAGTTGTACTTTGGACATTTATATTTATTAAATAAAAGTTAAAAAAATAAAAAAAAAGATGTGTTTGTTTGTTTGTTTGTTTGAAAGGCAGAGGGACCGCAGAGTGAGCTTTTCCATATACTGATTGACACCTCAGTGGCCACAACTGCTGGTGCTGGGCCAGGCTCAAGCCAGGAGCCAGTAACTTTATCTGGGTCTCCCCCATGGGTTGCAGCATCCCAAGAACCAGGACCATGTTCTGCTGCTTTCCCGGGTGCGTTAATAGGGAGCCGGATCAGAAGCCAAGCAGTGTGGATGAGAACTGCAATGTTGCAGATGGCAGCTGAAGTGGCTGTGCCACGGTGCTGGCCTCTGCAACTGAAATTCTTGTGGTTAAGCATGTTGATGATGACGCCCTAGAGAAAGATTGACTCATATTAAAGGAAGGTTTTCCGTGTTGTTAAGGCAATTAAAGTATATTCTTCTCTGTTTTTAAGTTAAATTCAAAAGTAGGATTCAGAACAAATACAAAAGTGGGATTTAGAATGATTTTCAATACATTTAGAGACCTATGGACAACCACTTCAGGTAAACATACATCTAAACTCTCTACCTGTCTTAGTTGCTTAGGACTTGGACTGACTTGACCTTGGTGCACAGCCTTGGAGCAAGGTTTTCATGGTCAGGTCATGAAGGAAGACTCTACCGGGTCTCAATAACTCCCTACCTTCCTCTGCCCCTGCCTTCTCCATCCCTGTGTGCCAGCTGGTTCCCGTTGGGGCTGAAGATGTTAAAAATCAGACCCAACCCCAGAAAGCTGGTTAGGGGTAGAAATAAGACGAGAAATGACTTTTCTCTCAGGCTCTGCTTATTAAAATGTTTTCCTAAGCAGATTATTAAGTACCTGTGTGGTGCGGTCCGTGTGCTGTGTGCAAGGCCAGGGCAATGGAAAGGCTTATGGCATCTGAGGGGAGTGCACTGAAGAATCAAGTCCTGTACGTTGTGCAGTTGTAGCCCAGAGGGAGCACAGAAAAAGAGCTCATTTCCCCTGAATTCCAGTCTCCAAAACACCCTTACAGGGCCTTTATTTCATTTTTTCCTGAATTCCAGTCTCCAAAACACCCTTACAAGGTCTTTATTTCATTCTTCATGTTTTAGGATATATCAGAGAAATATAAACTAGGTTTTGATTCCCACAAAGAACCAAGATCTGATAATCACTTAAATTCTTATAAATCCACTTCCTTCTCTGTTATGAAAACAATTAGCGGTCTTTTCCCAGACGTGAAAACCTTGAGCTTGTGTGATTTCTATGTTACATTGATCCTTATTCTGCAAGATCCCACAGGTTAACCATGGTTTCCTGCTATGGGTGGCTAGGAAAAGCCTCTAGGAGTCATCCACAGCATTGGTCGTTGTTCTTTAAAATTCTTCCTGCTTTGCTTGCATTAGCAGGAACCTCCACAACCTTGGTAGCCACAATCACTTGGACAAACGACCTGTCAAGTTTGAGATTGACATTTTTCCTTAGGCTGAGTTCCTATGATTGATGTCGTGCTGCCTTCTCTTCTCCAAATGCCTCCCCAGAAATTATCCTTCCAGACCCACTTTCTTTCATTTTGTGTCCTCACTAACTCCATCATGACTATGATTGTTATTCCTTCAGTTTCAGTGTGGTACTTAGAAATTGCTTAAGCAGAAACAGAGGCTTGCAATGGTAAGGACTCAGTGGGTCCCCTGTCTGGCTAATATATTCCTCTCCCACTTGGCTGCAGTCGGCTCTAACTGGCCAAGTAAGTAAACTGCAGCACCCTGCAATATGTTCTCCACATGGCATCTGTAAGGATTCCTTCTTTTATTTCTTCCTTACTTTATTTAACTAGTGTTAAATATTTATTATTCAGCCCTAAGAAAGGAAGAGATCCTGCCATTTGCCACCATATGGAAGGAACTGGAGGACATTATGCTAAGTGATAAGTCAGACAAGGAAAGAAAAATGAACTTATTTACATGTGAATGTATTTTAAAAATAGATCAAATGTATAGGGAAAGACAGTGGTTAAATCTCAAAAAGCCTATAATTGGGGGAACAAAGTGCAGATGAACAGGTCAAAAGAGCCGAGGACTAGTTCATGGTGGTGTATGGTATGCAGGGTGTTTGCTAACTTAGTGTACATAGCTGTGCTTGCAAAAGTATGAAAAATAAACAACTCTTTGATAGCTGTATCTGTATAATAAGCATGGTGTTACATATATGTATCTTTTAACATGTTTTACAGCTTAATTATAGTCAGTAAAGCTTATTTCAAATTATATTTCCTGATTATAAAATATCACACACGTAACAAAATCAGCACAGATATCATTAAGATTGTTAAATCTCTACATTTACTTTATATCAAGTTTAAAAGAAATTGAATGTGTTGACTATGTAGCTGATGAACCCCAACATCCATTTCTTTTCCTCCTTGCCTGTATTTATTGTGAATTATCTATTTTCATGTCATAAAATGGACTACATGTGTTTCTATATAAGTAATGTAAACATACTGGATATATTTTTATAACTTTTAAAAATATTTTTTTAAGATTTAGTTATTTGAAAGGCAGGGTGACTGAGAAAGAGGGAGAAACAGAAAGAGAGACATCTTCTGTCTGCTGGTTCATTCCTCAAATGCCTGCAGCAGCCAGTTCTGGGCCAATCCAAAAGGATGATCCAGGAACTCCAGGCAGGTCTCCGACATGGATGACAGGAGCCAAAGTCCTTGGGCCATCTTCTGCTGTCTTCCTAGGCACATAATTAAGAAACTGGATCAGAATCAGTGATGCCATGACTTGACTAGCATTCTGATATGGGATGCTGGCATCATAAGCGGAGGCTTAACCTGCAGCACCAACATGCTAGCCTCCTACTAATGGGATTTTTGAGATTTAGCACTGCCTATACCTGCAGCTGTAGAGCTTTCCTTTTATCTACTCTGTATTTACTTAGCCCATTACTTATGAATACATATTGAGGTTGCATTTAATATTTAGCTAAGGCCAAATCAAACAAAAGCTGCAGGGAACATCCTTGGGTTTTCTTTGCTCCATGAACATGGGTTAGTGTTTCCCCAGAGTGGTTGAGGCTTTGTGACTGAAAGAACGGTACCACAAGGTATGTGTCTTAGCCATTTCTAGGCTGCTGTTTAGAAAGTTCTCTGAACTGGCTGAGTTTGCATTTCCTTTAGCAACGTATAAGGTTCCCATTTTCCACATCATCACCAAAAAATGTGATTATCAAGACTGTTTTGTTTTTACCAAACCATCTCATTTTCCTTCAATTTACATTACTTCAGAGACCAGGGAGATTTGGGGTAAATTTGTGTGGCTTTTGGAAATTCATTGTTTACCTTGTGTGCATTGCTCACTCATACCATTTTACCTAATTTTTGTTAAGGACGTATGTGTGTGTATGCGTGTGTGTGCCTCTCTGTTCTGTCTCCATCAATGTTTGAGAACAGAAGATTCAACATACAACATTTCGTTTGGTACCCGTGGATGTGGTTACTTGTCTGTTGCCTCTTATTTGTACTTTATATTTGATCTCTGTGTCTGTTTGACAGTAGTCATTATTTTTGAATAAATTGTTTTGAACTGTTTAAATGTTTGTTTATTGGTTTATTTATTTGAGACAGAGAAAGAGAGCTCCCATCCACCAGTCCTTTCCTCGAAATGCCCACAATGACCAAGACTGGGCTGGGCCAAAGTTAAGAGCTGAAAGCTCAGTGCAGGTGCCCCTGCCCCGCATGACTGGCAGGATCCCAACCGCTTACCCCGTTACCGCTGCCCTCCAGGGTCTGCGTCACCAGGAGGCTGGGGTCAGGAGCTACAGCAGGCGTCAGATCCAGGTCCTACAATATAGCTTATTGGACACAAGCATCTAAAACTGCAGGGCTAAAACCCTTTCCTCAGTTAGACATACATCCAAATTATTTTTTGAGGTTTTTTTTCATTTTACTTTTTTTGATGGAGTTGTCTTTGCTTTTTTATTCCTCACATTATTTTGAAAGTTAACATTTTGAGTCCATTCTTTCTGTACTTACCCTATAATTTTTCACACTCATCCTTGACTGAATGAGACCTAAAGTGAATCAGTCTCACATAGGTACTAATTTTCCTTATATAAAAATAATGCAGTGGCCTTCAGATGCTCTAACTGGATTGTCCTAGGAGCAGACATTGTTTTTCCATGTTGCTTCAGTTTCCCATTTTTGTAGCCCTCTCTCAAATTACTCAGTACTGTATTGCTTTTGTACCCAGTACTCATGTTGATTCACTGGTATAGCAGTTTCTTGGTTCATCTTTTTTCCTGCATTCTGGTCTTTCCCTCTGATGTTTACCTTTCATGCTGCGTTGTCGTTGATCAGCACTTTGAATCTGAGCCGTAAGATGTACACTCAGCCGGGCTTCATTGTCTGAGTGCCTGTTTCTCTCATCTTGCCTGAGAGTTCAGCTGTGGAGCATTTCCAGTCCTTTTCTTTCAATATTAGGCATGTTTCTAAATTGTCTTGGGGTCTCCATTACCTGTGAGAAAAATCTCCTGTTAACCTAATTTTATTACTCTATAAATATTTGGTGTGTGTCCTGTTGTTGTAAAACTTTCATCATGGTTTTCCAGTTTCATCACAGTATGTCTGGGTGAAGGTTTTTGTTTATTTTTTCCTGTTTGAAACTAGAGGAGGCTTCTGTTCTCAAAAATCCTAGTTCATGGTCTCTCGACTGGAGCTCTTAACAGACATACAATAGTTTTCTGTCACAACACAAGGGTTCTCCCAGCATTGGCTGCTTCGAGATCCCGCAGCCTCCTCTCTGAGTGCCCTTGCATCAGAGGGGCCTTCCAGCCACTCAAGGGGGCACCCTTTTCATCAGAGGAGCTGCTCTGGCTCTTTTCCAGGCCCCCACTTTCTTGGGAACTGCCCCGCGCACCTGCTGGTGGGGTCCTCTCTCAGCATGTTGGATGCTCCAGTGTGCTTGGGGCCATTACCCGTTGCTTGTTTGAGGACTGGAAGTTACACCCTCCCACTAGATTCCCTGCCCCATGTTGGTGCTGTCTCATTTTTTGCTTTGTATGTTCTGGGCATGTCATGGGAACTCAGAAAATAGTAGCATAAAAAAATCTAAAGTCAACTAGGAGCGATCAACCTGTCATGGATCTAGGCAGCATTTATGCACCTCTGAGAACAAGCTTCACTCCCCTCACAGCCAATGAGCAGTCTCCTTTGTTGCAGATTTTTTGTGTGCTAAAAGGCACCCAGGTCCAACGCCCCGCACGCCTCAGGAGCCGAACTCCCCTTCTGCCACTCACAGTCCTTATACATCCCCCTACCAGCTCTGGTATTTGGTGGAGAAGTCCTTTCCTCTTACTTTCTTCTAGTATAAATGACCAAGTTCTAAAACAAAGCATCACCAGAAATCAAGCGGAAGTGAATATCTCATTGGCTCTCACGTGAACTGAATGAAAGAAGACGTTGCCTTTGCTGCATCCACTCACCAGATACTTTGCTGCTTGTCCTACCAGTCAGTGTATCAGCCCCATAGAATACGAGAGGTCAGACAAGGGCCCCGCTCCTGCTGATACTGTCATTCAGAAGAGAAACATCATTCCAGTGATCACACTAAATCTGAGACTTAAATTGCAATGAATGTTTTGGATACAGGAAACACAATTCCTTGTTACAGTTAATGAATTCTTTAATAACTAACTTCAGTAGGCTGGGGAAGCCTTGCTTCTTGAGTGACTCTTGAGTTAAGATGTTGAAGCTGTTTAGGAGTTAACTGGACAAAGGGCAGAGGTGAGAGCATTTCAAGGAGGAGTAAGAGCATGTGCAAACATCCTGTGGCAGGAAGCAGATTGACCTTTAAGAGGGCACAAAACAAGACCAGAGTGATTTGAGAGCATCAATAAAAAGACACATATTAATGGATTGAAGATGGACAGTTATTTAGGAGGGACTGAAGGTGGTGGGCTGGACTGATTCCTGCTGGCTAACAAGGCTCAAAACACAACCATTACTAATGTCAGATCGATTATCTGGCTCCCAGAAGCAGTCTTCTCCCGTGGCTTTTTCACATGCTGCTCAGAAGAGGAGGCCCTTCCTCTTGTCTTTAAAAATCACTTGTAGTCTTGCATGAAAATCCCACCTTTGGTGAATACAGCAGAGTCAGAATTCGGCTGTGTGCACTCAGAGCGCACTCGGTGCTAGGCAGCTGGCGCCCAGGGATGAAGCAGGTGGACTTTGTGTGATGTACACTGTTTGTGTGGAGCATGAAGCAGCACTGGAATGCGCAGCTCAGGGTCCGTCACAGACCCTCTAGCAGGTTACAGCCAGACAGGTAGAAACTGTATCTTGCCTGTTTTGCTTTGGGTTATTCTTCAACACAATGACCTTGTCCTTTCCACCAGGTGGTTGACCAGATTGATACCTTGACCTCTGACCTACAGCTGGAGGATGAGATGACGGACAGCTCCAAAACGGACACGCTCAACAGCAGCTCCAGCGGCACCACGGCCTCCAGCATAGAGAAGATCAAAGTGCAGGCCAACGCGCCGCTCATTAGGCCCCCAGCACAGCCCTCGGCCATCCTCACGGTCCTGAGAAAGCCCAACCCTCCACCGCCTCCTCCTAGGTTGACACCTGTGAAGTGCGAGGAGCCCCCGAGGGCGTTGCCCACTGTGAACCCTGTGAAGACCAACGGCACCCTGCTCAGAAACGGAGGCTTGCCAGGGGGACCCAACCGAATTCCAAATGGAGATATCTGCTGCGTACCCACCAGTAACCTGGACAAGGCCCCTGGGCAGCCTCTGACGCACAGACCTGAAAAAGACAGGTGTCCCCAGGCAGGGCCTCGGGAACGAGTCCGGTTTAATGAGAAAGTGCAGTACCATGGCTACTGCCCTGACTGTGACACCCGGTACAATAGAAAACACAGGGAGGTCCACGCACACGGCGAACCTGTCCACCTGCCAGGGAAGGGCCTGCACCAAGGCCGGCCCCTCCCTCCTCCACCCCACATCCCTCCTTTCCCGCTAGAAAACGGGGGCCTGGGAATAAGCCACAGTAACAGCTTCCCCCCTCTGAGACCTGCAACTGTGCCTCCTCCCACTGCACCAAAACCACAGAAGACGATCTTGAGAAAGTCAACCACTACCACAGTGTGATGTATGCCATTTAAAAAAAAAAGAAAAAAAAAACTTTTGTTTTTTTTATTTTCTGTTATAAACATAAAATGATAAATAATGAGCACTTTCTACTCAAGCAATAAAAAGCCCAAATATATTAATCCTGCATTCAGCAAAGTGGCATAAAAATCACCTGGTAAGTATGTAGTACATTGCTTCTATCCTGGGTATACATTGTTCTGGATGTCGAATCATCAAAAATTGCAGAATAAGGAAAAAGGAAACCCGAATGCACTGTTCTTGTGATTGACCTTTGACAAACTGTGGCCTGCAGATTTAAAAATTTTTGATGCACTGCAAGAGATGGGATCTGATTCATTTTATTCATGCCCAACTCATCTATGCATTAAAATCACATCACACTCTTAACTTTGGTCCAAAGTTTTTTAATAAGAAGTTTTAATATGGAAGGACTATTTTACTATTTTATTCCTAGAGATGTTTGTCACTAGTTTTGCATTATTAAATGCTGAGGATAATACAAAGAGATTATTTTCTATACTATACAGTTATGAATTCTATGTTCAGCTATATGTGTAATAAAATATTTTGGTCTATGGAAATATCATTATGTCAATAAACAGTAGGAGTTAATGGTGATACCAAAGGTTCCTCAGAATTAGAATCTATTTTGTGGTTCATTGAATGCAGTGTTAATGTTCATCAGAATGGGAAGCAACTGCGACAGGAGCCGGAATCACAGTGAGTCTGTGGTAGAGCTTTCTGCATTAAATATCATATTCCACGCTTTCAATGGAATTTTGCACATTTGCATGTTATGTCCTCCATTGCAACACTTCCAGAAGCGTCTGTGTATTCCTCCCTCCCATGTTGCCCTGCAGACCCTCCCCACACTTGTAGGTTTCCAGGATACACCACACCCCTTACATCACTGGGACTGTGAGATACTTTGTCTCTTGGATCAGCAAGCTCTCTGCCTCCCTGGATAGCCCACCTTTACAGGAGAATAGCAGAGGGAAAATAGCGATACTTCAGTATCAGCCTTAAGCATCTCCCCAACCCCATAGTTGAAATATGCCAGAGTCCCTTGTTGGTCCATAGAAGAAAGAGTGGGAGCCCTTTCTACCAGATGTCAAATCAAAGTCCTCTTCGGTTTCATTTGTCAGTTAAGAAAACTTACCCACTCCTGGGCCAAGTGCAGTTCCTCACTATATTGATTTGAACTGAAATTTTTTGCCCTGAAACATTTTCTTGGGAATGAGTTCATTCATCTCCCCTGGATTTCTGATGAAACAGGTGCCTGGATAAGTTTGGTACATTAAGTGGGAAGGGTAGAGGGGTTCTGTTTAGGAGAAATGTGTTTACTGTGCAACTTGATAAAGGGTACAGCAACCTTTTTGGATGTTTGACTTTTGATACCAAAACTTAAAATTTTACTATTTTACTGCTGCAAAGGGTGTTGGCAGTCTTTATGGTTTATTCTTTGGCTTTCTCGGGCTCTATACCATGGTAATTTGGAATAAAGTTTTAAACAACTTTCTATTTATATTAATGTATTTTAGGCAAAATACAGAGAGAAAATAGGGTTTATTTTTTAAAGGAACAGTTAAATGAGTGAAAACCAGAGAATGTTATGTTAAACGTTGACTCTCCCTGCTTTTGTTCTTTACGGGTTGGATATGAAGACAATATAAACAGAATAATTCAACTTTTCAGAGTGTTACAAAACATACGGACAATCATCAAGAAATGCCATATTCTAAAATTTATTAACTGTACTTTCAGTATGTTTAACAGACATGGGCCAGGTATATAAATAATAAATAAATAATGGACTTATTGAATACCAAAATAATGTGTTCTTAACTTTTTAATGCACGTGTTTAGTTTTGGTGCAAATAAACCTAGGGTTTCATCATCTTTCTCGATTTAAATAGTTTCCTCCTGCTACCCATCAAGTGCTGGACCATTTGAAGTTATAATCCATCATAGCAGATACTCACTTTTGTCCCTTAAGTCAATTTTCCTTCTGCAACCAATTACTGTGCCCCAACGATGACCCCACAGTGAGAGACCCAAACTATTGGCAGTGTGTGCCAAGCTGAATCTCAAGGTAGAGTTTTCCAGCAACCATGTGTCATCCACAGACTTAACTGGTGTTCACTAAAGCAAGTTGGGTAAGTCCCGTCATTCCATTGAGCCAAATACCTAGAAATAACCTCAGAAGTCCATATCCTCCCTTCCTCAAAGCATGGGCAAAGCTTCTCCACAAAAGGCCATCACTTTATTTGCAATTGGTTACGTGTACCAAAATAACACCCGTCTGTATTCATCATAGTTATAATTAACTGTTGACCTGGGAAGGTGAATTAAATGGGACGCCAGAGATGTTACAATAATTGGCCTTGCTCTGCATTACAGTTTGTTTGTAGCTAACATAACTCTTAGATTACAGGAGTATTTGGGATTTTGCGTTGAGTATATTTACTCCAGACTATCTCATTCTTTGACTACTATATGGAATGAATTGCACTGACGTTTCCTTGATCAACTATCAGATTTGAAACATTCAGTGACAGGCCTCTACATATATACGTGTATATGTATGTGTGTGTGTATATATCACCTGTATGAATACATGTGCTATGTTATATACACATACTATGTTTTCTTACACACAAACTTTAAGACTTTGGAAAGCAATTGTCATAGAGCATTGTAATATTTGCCTGGAAACCTGAAGTATCATAAGTGGTAGTGCAGTTTTATAATCAGTCAACGTTGATTTCAAAATTTTCTTGAAATATAAGCTCTGTATGTTATCCACTAAGTCAACATAAAACATAGCATAGTTTTTTCCTCCTAAATACCCCAAACAGAAATTGTTTTCTCAACTCCTTAAGGGCAGCCACTTTTTAAAATAATTGGCTTTTTTAAATATATATATATATATATATATATATATATATATATATTTGAAAAGCAGAATTACAGAGAGCACAGGAGATTGACAGAAAGAGAAAGATCTTCAGTATGTTGGATCATTCTCTAAACTGTTCTCAATGACCCAGGATGGGCCAATCCAAAGCTAGGATTTTCAAATAGGTCTCTCACATGGGTGCCAGGGGCCCAAGTGCTGGTCCCTCTTATGCTACCTTCCCTGGCTCATTAGCAGGGAGCTGGATCAGAAGTGGAGCATC
This sequence comes from Lepus europaeus, assembly GCF_033115175.1. Lineage (NCBI taxonomy): Eukaryota > Metazoa > Chordata > Mammalia > Lagomorpha > Leporidae > Lepus > Lepus europaeus. The sequence continues at coordinate 157,010,950 of NC_084830.1, read as the reverse complement.
CAGGACACAAACAGGCGCTCACATGGGATGCTGGCATCGCAGGTAGCAGCTTAACCTGCTGTACCACGTTGCTCTCCCCAATAATAGGCAATTGAACACTTTTATCTACATAGAGAATGCACTACAGTATAACCACACATGCAGGTGGTGTTCTCACAGAATGTAAAATGGTATTGCACAGCTCATGACACCATCAATACATAGTGTAAAAATAGAATGCATCTTGAAAGACAGAGCCCTCAGTAATGAAACTGTAATAGGAAGTGTTTATGGACTTTTTAGCTTAGACAAAGTTGGGCCCATTTTGGAGGTTATATTTGTACCCATTATTATATCTCTATATCTTCTAATAAAAGGCAAGAAGAAAGTGAAAGCTGACCAAAGTTATCCTTTACCACCCAGTAGGAATAGTAATTATGAAAAGAAGTGTAACTGTTTGTTTTATATTACTCTTAGTCTAAATAGAAAAATATCTTCAGGGCTGATGCTGTGGTCCAGTGAGTTAAGCTGCCTCTTGCAACACTGGCATCACATATTGGAGTGCCAGTCTGGATCCTGGATGCTCCACTTCCAACCCAGCTTCCTGCAAATGTGCCTTTGAAGATAGTGCATGAAGGCCCAGTTACCTGGGCCCTTGACACCTGAGTCAGAGTCTGGAATGAAATTCCTAGTTCTAGTCTTCTACCTGGGCCAGATCTGACTGTTGTATCCATTAGGATGTGTACCAACAGATGGATGATTCTCTCGCTCGCTCGCTCTCTCTCTAGCTCTCTGCTTTTCCCATAAATATAAATTTTTAAATGATAAAAATATCTTCACAAAAATACAAGCATATGCAAAAGGAAAAATTTCCCACTTTTCCAATTTATGTTTTATCTATACCCTACATCATTAGTTTAATAAAATTTTAAAAAGAATTAATCTGCTATGAGCAAAAGTAATCTAATGTACCTCAGATATCTTGTGGTTGAATTATAAACTGTGCGCTCAATGTTTAGTGAACAAAAGAAGAAGGCACTGTGATATATACTTTAATCAGATGGATCATTGCTTACCTTTTGGCAGCCACACACAGTCCCTGAAAGTATCTGAGTCTTGCATCTACAAATTCTAACTTTAGCTCTTTTTAGGTACTCCATGAAGAAAATTCTGAGCAGTTCTACATATAATTGCACTGGGAATGGTGTTATCAACTCATGAGTCACTGCCTTGACTTTCTTCCCATGGGATATATACGGGAATGCAAGTCAAGTTCTATAATTATCCTGAAGATTCTGCTTCTTGCTCTTCTCTGTTGGTAGTCAGTTTTGCGATAATAAAAACTCAGTGAAGTTTTCTAAGTGAGGAGATGATTTATGAGCTATAAACTTCTGTCGCATAATTATGTAAAGTGCAAGGAATGGGACAATTACTAGACATTATCCTAAAACCATATGATATTTTCTGGGTCAGTGTGTAGTGGGGACACCATAATTAAGTCTTTAAAGTAAACACTTTGTCGTTTTAGAATCACTCAAGTTGCACGGTACTGAAGTAATGACAGATGTTGTGCCACCAGCAGGGCTCACAGCAGTGTTGAAATTAAACTTCAGTTACCTACATCTTAGTGGAGCAGCAGTTATATGAGGTGTCATTTCATGTAAAGCCCTTGGATTTTCTTACGCTGATATTAGAGGGGAAAAACCAAAGTGAAACATAGGTTTTGAAGATGCCTCTCTTCTGAAAATGTCGTGGAATCAGTATGGGTAGATTTCTGTGAAGACTAAGGGAAAGTGGAAGGCAATAATGCTTACACTGTCCTTTTAGATGGCCCAAGCTAGGTAGACTAATATAGCAACACCTCTATATTATAGTTTTGCTGTTTTATTACTGATGAATATAATAGGTTTTAAGCTGGAAATACAGTACCTCACTTTCACTATTTTACCAAAATGCAAACCATAGCAAGTTCTGGGCTTGCCTAATGCCCATGATTTTTCTTTCCACAACATCAGCATTTAATTGTGTTCTTCCTCGACCTGAACTTTGGAAATCTTTCCTTTCTTCTGAGCAGTTATTTTGACACTTGGAAGGGGTTACCTAATGTTGTTTTGACATTCTTAATGTGTTTGATCTTTGCAGAATGTGGAAAGGGATTTCAGGCAATTTAGCTACCATCTAAAATGAATGAGCTGTTGAATAATGCCAACCTCATTTTCTCCTGTATTGTATCAACAGCCTCCCCTTTCCCCTCACCCACCCCCAGATCAATGACTCTTATTTTGCTTATTTTCCCTGAGAAGTTCTGTGTTCATGTCATTGCCCCTGAAAGTGTCACTGTCATCCACTAGTATTTCATTTGTGAATTTCCTCTATGTAACGTTGACCATAGAGCTAAAAATAAGAAAAGATCCACCTTGTGGAACTTCTAACAATCCAGATTATAGAACCGTCTCTGATAGAAGCGTGTCCATCCTTTTGTTATTAACTATAGATATGGCTGTACACAACTTGGCAATGCAGTTTTCAGTTCTCCCAACCACCACAGGGAATCTTGAACTAGCTCAGTGACACAGTGTTTGCTTTGAGGGAGTTATGACTCATGGTGGCAAACATGATCTCTAGCCCTAATCAAGGTCTTTCTTTATACCAAACACTTTTCTAAGTGTTTTGCACATATTTATACATCAAAACATGATTTTTTTTTCCTTCCTAACGACACAGCGTCTTTGATGCTGCTATTATCTGCTCTTTACAAATGAGAAAAAGATGGTGGCACTGGGAATTGGCTGTCTGGTGTCTGGGCAGGCCAGAGTTGCCAGCAGGCCGTCTACTGCACAACCTGTCTTCCCTGCTGCCTTCAGGACTGCTGAGAGCAAGGATCCTGAATTCTGCACAGCTAATCTATCAAACTGAAAATTTTCATTAACTGGAACTTGACTGAGGAAGTTAGTGGAAGATAGAAAATAAGAGAAAAATAAATTTATTTCTTACTAGTTGAGATACAGTAGGCTACACATGATGGTACCAGATCTCCTGAGGACCTTAGAGGAATCCAAGTTACTCTTCCCTCACTCTTAGTCTGTGAGACTCCAGAGAAGGAGTCCCCCAAGCAGGCGTTGAGCGGTACAGGAGTATTGAGATACCACAATGATGGACAGGTTGACTGGAGAGTCCTGTGGATGCTTCTTCCTCAGCCCTGCGTGTCCTGTCAACCCAGGCTAGCTACATGGACTTCGCCTTCACCATAATCTCCTTATATCCAGATAGAGGAGAAGATCATTGATGAGGAAGCTGAAGTTATCCTACCACCATGTCCAAAGGAGTAATAGAAAATGCTATTGAAAACAAAATTCAGTAGTCATAAATATTGTACACGTTTATGGAGTACCATGTGACGCTGTAACACATGAGTATGGTACATAATGTCCAGTCAAGGCAGGCATCTATCTCATTAAACATTTAGTACATCCTTCTGGTGAAAAAATTGAAAATTAAATCTCCTAGATTTTTATAAGAGGGAGAAACTAACAGTACATTGTGTATACCACCCTACTGTGCAACAGAAATCCAGCACTTTTTACTCTCGTATTACTGCCATTTTGTACCCATGAATCAACCTTACTCCATACTTCCCACCCATTTTCATCCCCAACCTTTGGCAAAGACCATTGGACTTGGAACTTCCATGAGATCAATGTATTATACACTGTATGTGGGGAGAGATCATGTGGTACTTACCTTTCTGTGCCTGGCTGATTCCACTTAATGATCTTCAGATTTTGTTGCAAAGGATAAGATTTCGACCCAGCTTATGAAACAGTAGTCTTCCGTTCTGTGCATGTACTATCCTATTATGTATGTATCACATCTTTACCTGTTCATCATTTTGGTGTGTAATTTAAATACTTTATACAATTTTATGGACTTGCTTTCTATACTTGCTGATGAACATATAATCGCATCACAAAGTAGAATGCCATCTTTAAACAGGGATGGAGAGAAACTAATATTAACAACAGCAATGCTAGAAGCTGCGTGGGAGAAGTTTGACACTGTTTACTATGCTGCATCTTGTATTTAATACAGCCTTTAGCCACCGTATTTATTTCTAGCTGAGGATACTCAAGAATATCCATTGTTAGCTTAGCATTTCAGAATTGTGTACCAGTAAATTCACTCAGAGTGTAATTTGTGAAATTAAAGTGTGTTACCACTAGGAATCTGTGTATCTTCTAAGAGTATTTGTTCTAATTAGAGGATAAATCTTTAATCTTTTGTTTAAAAGAAAAATTCATGGTTAAAACATCATTTTTCAGTGGCATTTAAAAAAATATGACAAAACACCAGCCAACTACTGCGTTGCTGTAATCATAGTTTGGAGCATATTTGAATCCATAATTCTGTGATGTTCCTTCAGAGGTGCAGAGAACTGAATGCTGTTATGGTTTCAGTGTGAAATAAGTGAACATTGTCAATCATAGTCCCAAATATCCTCTATAACTATTATTTTCTACCAATTCAAATAATACTTTATGACAAAAGCAGAGTATTTGGGCTTATTTTCACTTCCTTTAAACATTCAAAATTCAATCAAATAAAAACCATATTTTGCTTGATATTTAAAATACAGCACTCAATTTTTTAACAGATTTGTTTTTTCTGAGAGGACTTAAGGAGAGAATTAATACTAAAACACCTCTTCCATACTATTTCCCAATAAATGCTCAGATAACTCAACTTCAGATTTCATCTGTATCTAGCTTTCCCATCTTGTGCCTTTTATCCAAGTGATTTCCATTTTTCTCAAATATTCCTTTGAAAAGTCATCCTCAAAGACTCCTCAGTAGAGCTGTGTGCTCTCCCATCCACCTGATCATTCGGCCTCTGACCTGCTTGCCCGCTATCCTGCCAGTACCCAACAGAGAAACATTGCTTTGGTCATTTCATCAAAATCCAGAATTGATGATGGCTTAGGATTGTCTGCTGTATAAAAATCTTAACCCTCGACTTGGCAGTTGTATCAAAAACCTCTCCACACTTCCTTCTGCAGGCTCCTGAGCTGGGGAGCTCAGTGCCCAGAACAGCTCCAGCCGGGTGGTCTGATACCTGACCCCTGCAGGCCCTGCTCATCTTCAGCCCCTATCCCTTCTCTTGCACTTGGAGCCCCATCCTCAGATGATGTCGCAGCTTCCTGGTGTTGTAAGCCTTGCTGTGTGGATTTCCACCGCATGCAGGAATTCTTTGTAAACTTAAAACAAATCTCAATGGTAACACGGTACAGCATGGATAAAAATATGTAAAAATATGTATGGAAAAATAACCAACTTGTATTTGTAAAGTGTGTGTCTTCTCTTAAATTAGCAATATCGTCACAGATGACGTCTCCTGAATCGACTTTCCTAACAAGAAGGTGTAAGGTGTTGATTTTGAAGGAACTTAGGGATTTAATGGAACCCCTTCCCCTTGTAGGGTGGTACGTTGACCTTTTTAGTGAACCGAATAACGTGCAAATTGATGCTCACAAATGTGAGTTTCCTCACTTGATAAAAAATTCATGCCTATTAAAACAGGTAGTTCAAGACAGATTGCTACTCACACGTGTGTTAGAATCAGAATCTTGTCAGAGAAGAAGAAATGAGCAAGAACATTTGAGCTGATTAAGTGGTTTCACATATGCAGATAGTGCTCAGCAAAAATGAGGCAAAGTGAAAATTAATAGAAGTAAGCCTTCACTACAAAAGTACATGATTTAGTGCATATTTTAATTAGCTCACCAGTCATTTCATAATGTACAGATATTTCAAAGCAATGGGTTGTACATGATAGTAATGGAAACTTTTTGTCTTCTTTAAAATATAAACTAAAAAATGTTAAGAAATAAAAAAATTAAAATATTTTACTTAAAAAAACTGGCCTGAAACCACTGCCTTTACATTAACGTATGAACATAGGGTTCATTTTTTGATACGATTATTTTACTTAAGTTCCTCATTTAAAAATGTGCTATACATTGACCGTGTAGACAAGGTGCTGCTTTTTCCTCCCAAGGGATATTTACAGCTGATAAGGCGATGTCGGAGAGACAAGTCTGCTGTATAAATGTTCCCATGAGGACAAGGTTTTTAGTCAGGTTTATTTTTAGTCATTCAGTGGCGCACATTGAAGACGCATGGCATCCTACGCTGTGTCCAAATCACTGTACAGATGCTGATGGGGCAAGAGTGACAACCCCTGCCTGCAAGGATCTCAGATTCACAGATGAGAATACAGGAGGTAAAGGTCGTTTGCACCTGGAATAGTAGATGGCATTCTTCTTAGGCCATCCTAAACTTGTCTACTTACTGGAGCAAACATATAAAATGATATCCTTTCCCTTCCTGTTGCGAAAATTCTAATAGTTTTGCTTGGTTATGTTCAGCATTCACATCAAATGTATCTCCTAAGCCCGGCTATGTGAAGCTTTGTTATTTTATTTCCTGTAGAGTGCCTATCTCTGGACCGAATGCAGGGTGTTCTTCCTGTGGTGTTTGATGAAATCACTTTTGGCAGCCATCTCAAAATGTATTTGTTGACTGAATTCATATGTAATATGCTTTATTGATTATCATTTCCCAACCTCATAGCCTTTTCTATTGCTTTTATTTAAGGTATTGTTCCTTGCAGTGTTTGGGAAGATTGGAGTGAGAAGCGGAAAAGACTATTTTTACATCCGAGGTTCTCTGTGTAAGAGTTTCTTTGTTGCCAGTTTAAAAGAGTGACATTTACTTAGCGTGCAGTTTGAAAGGTCAGTCCTCATAAATTTCCTAATCCATGAAATGAGGAAAGCTCTTCTGGATGTCTTATAACCACAGGTGGACGTAAATAGCTTTGATTACTTGATATATACTAATCTTCAAAGAATAGGGGGATGGAATTGGATTTGGCAGTAGGTAGTACCTCAAGGTATGTTAGGAGGTTTTCAGTGAGTTAGATACTGACGATACAGCTGGCCTTAGGTGGGCGAACAGAATTGTGAGATTTCATTTTTCTGCTGCTCAGTTCAAACACAGAAGCTAATATAAGGGACCGTTATCTTAAGAGAACTCAAGCTTAGACCCCTTTCTGAACTCCACAGAGAATAACCCCAATGGCTTATCCAGGCTCCTCTCTCCTCTCTCCTTTCCTATCCTAGGGATGTGTTACAAATCTGGAAGAACACAAGGTTCCGGTAAAAGTGTGGAGTTAATCGCACCTAAGAGACCATGACTTCATTTACCAGATGGAGAGATGAGCAAATTTGAGTATCTATGTTCTAAAAATTCTTAGTATCTTACAGGATAGAAACTAGAGCACCACTGTACCCGGGGGCATTTTCTGTCTCAGAAGCCTTGTTTCTTTGTTTTTCTAAGATCCAGTGGGCATCGCAGCCCTCCTAAACATCAACATAGGTTGGGGAGGTTTCCACTTTGAACTCCATCCTGCACCAATTAAGCAGAATCTCTTTATGGTAGGCCTAGGCTTCCGTAGGTGATTCCAGTGTATCTGCAGAATTAAGAATCATTAAATAACAGTATTTAGACAATGTACCTTTGAAACTGTCCTAATGAGAACAGTCCAAAACTGGTTCTTATGAAGTCTGAGGCACCCTTTTATACCACATGTGCAGAATGCAATGTGCTTAAAAATCTGTATTTTAAAAAATTTCTATGGAGATTAAAAATGTGTTTATTTGATGCAGCAGTATAGGTAATGATTGTCCTATTGAGAAATCCATTTAAAGTGGGGAATGTGTGGCTTTCATGTACTACCCACCATTCAAAGGTTCTGTGATTCAGTGGCTCAATGTCTTTTCCAAAATTTGACATTAAATTGTTAGGAGCAAAAGTTGAATTGTTTGAATTTTTAAAATATTGCTTCAGTGTCAGTGATATGTTTAGGTATAGATTGTTGTTCCTACAATATGAGAATAATTCACCAAGAACAGCTCTTCAGGCTTGCTGACAATGCAGTAAAGCTGGAGCAGCTTGCAGTATCCTGACGTTGTCATCAGTCATATACCCTTCAAGACCTCCTCAAATTGCACATTTGTAAGTTGTGTTGATTAAAATAAACTTATATGTAGTTTGGTGTGTTCCACATTTACCTTAAATGAGTTAAGTATCTCTAATTTTTTCAAGTTTATTCTAGGAATAGAATTACCATTTTTTGGTGTTCAGAACAATAATGTTGTTCATAGTCTGTTCCAAATTATATTTTCTATTAATTACATTTTTCATTATAATCATGTTTTCCACACTGGCTTCAAGAAACTTCAGTTGTTTCTTTGGTCTTTTATTTTTGAGTTTTTTTGGGCATGGCAGCCACAATGTATACATTACTAATTGGGATATGATAATCATTAAAAGTATCCAAATTCTGAATTTTATGTTAAACATAAAAAACAACTATAAACCATTCACAGTACCCTTTACTGACCCTGTTGCAATTGTTTCTTGAAATAAATATTGCCAGTTAGTAAACTTAAATTAGAACCATGCATAGGATGATGTAGATAGAAAAATTATAACAGATCATAAGCTTTTAAAAGTCAAATGTTCCAACAAAAAAGGACCTTGTATGCCATTGGTTGCAGACAAACATCCTTTGAAAAAGTCCTTAGTCCACAAACTCCCATTGTATCTTTCATCATTCTCCTTTAACAGTCATATAACAAATTCAGAGAAATGCAATATAATTGAGTATAAAAATGGCTTCATATGGCCTGCCAAGAGATCTCAGTACAGAATAAAAAAGGAAGAGACCATTTTCGTTAATGTGGTTATGAAGATCCCATTAACATGACACTGGAAGTGACTGACTTTTGTACTCGGAGAGCAGCACAGAAGAAGGGTTCCTTGTGCTAAGTCAGGAGTACCTTCGGACTAGAAAGGATGTAAGGGCTCTCCCATTGACCAACCTCCTCCATACCTCCTAGGGTGATGACATTGAGTTATTCTTGCTTCGTGATTTTATTGGTCCTGAAGAGGAAACTTAGTTTGGCTTTGGGTGCATAGTGTTTGCTCTCTGTGCTTGGAGTGTGTGTTGATGACAGTGCATTTGAGCTTGAGACCTTAGGTGCCCTCTGGCCAGGATGCAGCTGTCAAAGCCCCATCATTGTTATTGGTGCAAATGTGCAGACCGTTCAGTCTGGCTCAATGGATGCTGGAAATAGAACTTGCTGTTAGTTCCTTGAGTGTATTAATCCATAAAAAAAAAAAAAAAACCTACCAGAATTTTATTTTTTGTTTGTTTGTTTGTTTGTTTATTGTTAACTACTATTATAATACTGCTCTTGGGGATTTTCAAGGATCTCAAGATTCTGTTGTTTGAAAGAGTGGGTGATGGAGAAGAGCAACATGACTAAGTAATCCTTCTGTGCAATGTTGTGTATTTTACATAGGCTACTTTATTTAATGCTTTTAACAATCATTATCAAAGAAAAGTTGAACCAAACAGACTGAATGGGCAAGAAGACTTTATTTACTGTTACTGTAGTAATGGGTTGTAGGAAGTAGGACTGTTTCAATAAGGGAAAAAGACTGAGCCCAACTTTTGTGGCCTGGCAGCTCAATGTGTTAGGTCATCAGTGTTTGCAAATTACTCTCATATCAAAGTTAGACTCCTAGCTTTCCATAGAACCTGAGACAAGGACACTGTGTCTTTCGTTGATTGCCTTTTGAAGGAATGGATCCCAGGCTGACAAGGATGAACTCACATCTCAAAGGAGCAGAGAAAAATTTTAATGGACAATGGAGAGTTTTCTAAGATAAGAGCTTTGAGACAAGGGTAGCCAGAGGCCATGAAACTCATCTGGAATTTATGGTTGAGGGCAAAGTTAAGGCCCTCTAGTTCAGCCTTAAGGTGGGTGTTTACTCTCCTTTTTAATTCTAAGAGACAGAAGCATGGAGCAGTTAATTTGCTTGCCCTCTGTGTCCCAACTATTAGATGACAGACTTGGGAAACAACTACAATCCTGATCTATTCCAGAGCTGGTAACCTCTCTGGTACAGTTGAACCTGATCAAAACTCAAGGCGAGAGGACGACATGGCCTTACCTGGGAAGGACAGTCAGGAAGTGGGTCCTTAGATGCTCTTTGAATGCTCTCCCAGCTTCTCTAGGGAGTGGAAACTTGTCTCTGAAGAAGCTTTGCTCATTTACTATTATGATGTGCCACATTCTGTGGTTTTCAGCAGTCTGCATAGCTCATTAAATTAAAGGCAGATGGCACTTCAGGACAGGAAGTACCGTCTAATCTAATTCCTATTAGATTCCTAATTCCTATTTATGAAATAGCTCTAAGAAATTCCCATTTACTCCCCTTAAATGAAAATTAGTTCTGTAGAATGAAAGAGTGAAGGCACTATTTTGATACGAGGAAGAAGAAAAATTTATATATATGTATGTATATCTATATAAATAATATTTATATATATGAGGATACTTCAGAAAGTGAAAAAATAGAACTGCAAGTTAAATTTACTTTAGTACAAAACATTTTTAAAATTCATGCACCATTTTCCCTAGTACATATTTCCATGAGTTTTTGATGAGCTCAGATTTCAAGTCTTTTTGGATCAAAATAAACATTTTAATTCTATTTCCCATGAAATTTTTGAAGTACCTTTATGCAAAGGAGTTTTTTTTTTTTTTAAATGTAAGAGAAATGAGGTATGGAGTTGTTAGGGACCCTGAAGGACAAGGGACATTTCCGTTGCAGAAAAAAATAACGCCTGGCAGCTGGGAGGCATCCCCAGGCTCCGATCCACCTGCTGGGCAGTGCTGGGCCTGGGGGACTGAATCTTTGCACTTGGCCATTCAGTTTTTCACTTTTAGGCATGACCATAAGAAAGCATAATTTTCTCTACTCAGAGCCAGTGTCCATGAGACCATTTAATATTTTCATATTACTATTGCTGGTTTTGATTTTAATTTATTAAACGATAACCACCTAATCTTGCAGTGTTTCTGATTATAGCAAAGACACCCTTCACTGCCTGCCCCTCATTAAATTTCCTCTAGAATTTAGTAACAGCCAGGGTTAAACTGTCACCTTTCCTAGGCATGCATTCAACAATCATTTTTTTAAAAAAAGAGTTGATTGTTGCTGATTCCTTGTTTTTAATGTATGTATTCATAAAAGACAAAAAAACTCCTTTTCTTGATTATGAATTTATCAAAAGCTTAGAACACCCATCAAGTGCTTCAGTCCTGGCTGTGAGTTACTCATCTCAGCTTTTCAATAGAAGGCTGATTACTGACTTTTCTCCTATCAAACGGGTTATTCTCTTTTACAGTGGCAGTAATGAGCACCTGGTTGGATTTTAATTGTCAGGAAATGATTTCCTCAGGATACATTCCATAAAATTATCTCCAAACATCTTTTCTTGAATATAGCAGTGTTCCAGTAAACCTCAGAGAGGAAGTGCTAAAAAATAGTTACGTTTGTTGAGGAAATAAAGGGAGGTGTGAAGGCGCGCTTGTGGTTTAATGAGGTACAAGGAGTGATTATCACTCACCGTGGGCTCCAGGGGAAACAGGATTGTGCCTTGCATCATGGAGCACATCCATTTCAGAACCCAGCCCTGGAGCCAAGAGGGGGCCGGAATCAAATTACACGTTCATGCATGGCTTCAGTTTTTTAAGAGTCTGGGAGAATAGAAGGTAGAATTGAAGAAGGTGCCTTATCATTATCAACCCCATTTAGCTTAGATTAGCATCTGGTTATAATGGTACCCCCCAGCCTCTGCTAACCGATCATCAGCAATGATGCCAACACAGTGTGCAGGGAAGACTTTGAGTATTGTCTTTTCAAATTATCTCCTGTATTTATTTTTACTCTTTGGCTCATTCTTTTTTAAAAAAATAATTATGTGTAACTTTACATAGGATGACTCCTTCTGGATAAAATACACTGAAAAGAACCAGTTTCTATTAACACGAAAAGCCCAAATAAACCCAGCAAATAGCCTGATTTAAATAGCATTCATTTTGGTGAGTTTGTTTTTAACCCACAGTGGCCTTCTAGATGTTGATATATTTAAGGGCTTTGCGTGTTTGAAAGGTTTTTATTTCTAGCAGCAAACACCAATTTAGAAATATCACAGCTGTGTTGAAATAAGAACACTGCTTCTCCCCTGATCATGGGCTCTGAATTGCCAGTCCCTCCAGATACAGTTCTACAGATAGCAAGGTCTTCCCAGGGAAGTTCTTCCAGGCTGTGCTTTGGAAGGAAGCCTTACAATTTGCATTTCTCTGTACAGCTTTAATTTCTCAGGTGATTTCTCCAAAAAGGTTACAGAATTTTTAAATTCCCAAGAAGAGCAAGTTCATCATGTAAACAGACTGCACTGTGATCAATTGTTCAGGGAAACTCAGCTTCATTTAGTCATCAGTAGCCAGTCCCCTCTCCAAAGTTCCAGGTAGTTTTGAACCGTCCTGGCAAAGTTGGACCGAGAAGAAATATCAAGGGTGAGGATTTCTGTAAGATCCAGCTGTTAAGCAAGACCCAATATTGTGCTCTTGGGAGGCATAGAAATAAATGTTTTAGTATATTTGAACCAAATTCCCCATTCAACATGAAAGACTAAGACCCTCAGAAATAACAACAGTTGTCCCTGGGGTCTCCAGAGATCTGTTTTTTAAAAATTACTTTTAAATTTTCAATTATTTATTTATTCATATATACTTGAAGGGCAAAGTCAGAGAGAGAACTTCCATCCATCGGTTCACTCCCCAGATGCTGGCAACAGTGGACTGGACTTAAGTCCGTGTCAGGAAACCAGAACTAACTGTGAATCTGAAGCATCTCCTGTTGCTGTAAATCAAAGTGCAGCCAGACTTGAATCCAAGGGTGCCTAACTTAGGTCAAGTATTTGATTGCATTACAGGTTCTCTTCACCATTGTTCCAAAAGTGGGAAGAAACTCAGGTATGGGGATTGGTGTAAGGAGACTGCACCAGAAGTTAGTATAGAAGTGATTTGAGTTTCCTCACTTGTGGCTCAGCACAAAGTTAAAAGCGAGTTAAATCGCTTTGTATTCCCCGCTGTAGCCGTGGATGACTGGTGGTTTGACAGGGACTCAAAAACTCAGTTGCTATCAGGAAAAGGAAGTCAGCTATTTGTGTACCTGAAGGTGATCCAGAAGAGTGAGCACTCACATGGACTGTCAGTACATGTACCTTCAGAGGTCCTGGCTGCCTGCCATCACATGTTGCTAAAATACTCCCGCAGCCTGTATTAAATACGATTGCTTGCAGCTAAAATGTTTGAAGAGACTTTGGAATTTATTCCGATTGGACAAAACTTGATTGACACTTGTCTGCAATGTCTTCATCATGGAATATATTCGTAATCAGAAATGGGTAGGAATCTCTGCCAAGTGAGAAAATAGTTTTCAATTGTAAGAAATCTTATATGAATGCTAAGATGCATTAATTTAACATATGGTAACATTTCACAAACATGTAAATTTTATAAAGTGATTCTTTTTAGTTTATCAGTTTTTTTAAAAAAATTATTTCTTTGAAAGGCAGTTATGGGGGTGGGGGTGAAGAGAGAGAGAGAGAGAGAGAGATCTTCCATTTGCTGGTTCACTCCCCAGATGGCTGCAGTTGCCAGAGCTGGACCAGTCCAAAGCCAGGAGCCGGGAGCTTCTTCCAGATCTTCCATGTGGGTGGCAGGATCCCAAGTACCTGGTCCATGTTCTGCTGCTTTCCCAGGCAAATTAGCAGGGAGCTGGATTGGAAGTGGAGCAGCAGAACTTGAACAGGCACTCATAAGGGATGCCAACGCTGCAGTCTGTGGTTTAACCTGGTATACCACAATGCCAGCCTCTGGTTTATCATTTTATGAGGAAGAATTGGGATCAAAATTGTTATTAACAGAAAAATATCATAAATTCCAGTTACTCTGTCCATATTATCAGATACAAAAAAAAAAAATAACAGGTGCATGTGACCAACCCAGAAAAGGGTGTGGATCTCCTACAAGCATTAACATTAAAACATAGCATAAAGCAGAACCACTCTGTGCATGGCAGCTCCCCACTCCCACCCCTCACACCATATTCCCTTGTGCTGTTACGAGCACAAATGTTGTCTATAGTTTTCTACTGAAACACACGATGACACAATTAATGGCTTAGCAACATGTGTATTATCTTATAGTCCCAGGTCGCAGCAGTCAGAGATGGGTTTGCCTGGGCTAAGTGGAATCAGTGCTGCTTTCTGGAGGCTCCAAAAGAATCCATTCCCTGGCCTCTTCCAGCTTCTCAAAGCAACTGGATTTCCTTGACTCCTGGCCTCTTCCTGTGCCTTCTACGCCAGAAGTGGCCAGTTGAGTCTGTCTCCCCTTGCCTCCCTCTGACCATGGCTCACCTGCCTCGCTCCTCAGCATTTAAAGAACTCATTGGTTCAGTGGACTCTCATGCATAATCCAGAATAACTTCCCCATCTCAAGGTCGTCAATTAGCAATTTTTATTTTACTTTGGATCTTCTTTCCCCTTTGTCATATAGCAACGTATTGTATTGTGGATTCTAGGGATTAGGGTGTAGAGCTATTTGGAGAGCCATTTTTCTGTCTACCACAACTACAATTACTGCAGTTCTTTGCTTACTTTTTGTCTGTCTCTTCCCACTAGAATATAAAGTCAGAGGAGAGTAGCCATCGTAATTTTTAAAAATTTTCTCGTTATCACGTATTGTTGAATGAAGATTGAGTGAATGAATTTAAAAAGGTAACCTACTAAGCGGTTTGTTATGATTTCAGGCTTCGCAGTTAACTTTATTCTCATTGTACTGAGCACTGTGGAGATTTGTGAAAGGGCCCAGCAGAAGGTGTCTGTGTCAGCTTTCTTACTGATCAGAGCTGGACTGGAGCTGGGTTTGCCATCCTCCAGGTACATCTCTTGCGGAGTGGACACACTTGGCCAGGCCTGAAGCTGTTGAAAGCTGTGTCACACCCAGACCTTCTTCTGTTACAGATGCAAGCCTCGTGGCACACAGGAGATGATCTGTGACATGGTCCCTGACCTGCAGAGAAGGGGGAGGTGAGCCACACATGGTTGTCCCTCCTCCCAAATTTGCCGATCAGATAGCTCATACTTCCCCCTCACAGGAGGAATGAGGGCTTTGCAGAGAGAGGTGAAGAGTGCCCCTCCATGGAGCCCCTCCCGTGGACACCTGAAAGGTGGGAGGATAGGCAGTTTCCACTTCCCCTCACCCCACCATAAGGTTCTGTGCTCTGTGTTATCACACAGTCACTTTTGCATGCATGTATTTTCCCTTATTGACAAGCTCCTGGCGGTACAGCTGTTGCTCTGCAGATCACAAATGGATGGGTTGCTTTTGGATACTTTCTTATTGTATAAATTTAAGGCATATGACATGATGTTTTGGCATACATAACACATAGTAAAATAATCGCTACATGAAAGCAATTTAACATAACCATAACCTTCCAAAGTTATGTAGGTGTGTGTGCATGGGGGGGTAATAGCTAAAACCTACCTGCTTAGCACATTTTCAGTGTACAATACAGCTCTGTTAACTATAGTGCTCATGTTGCATATTAGATACCTAGACTTATTTATCCTGCACAAATTCAAGTCCATGCCATTTGAGCTACAACTACTCATTTCTTGCAACTACCTTACACTAGTAGCTGTTCCTTTACTCTGTGTTTCTATGTATTTGACTTTTTTCCTTTTTTCTTTTAATATTTTTAGATTCCACATAAAAGATAAGATACATCCACAAAATTAATAAAGTAAAATACAAGTCTATGGATTGTGGGAAACATTTTAAAACTATATATATGTATATGTTATATATGTCATTATTTTATTTGTATTTAATTATGTGTTAATATTATTATATTTGTACTTTAATATATAAGTCAGGTCAATGTTTAAGAATTGACACAACTCGGCCAGTGCTGCGGCTCACTAGGCTAATCCTCCACCTGTGGCACCGGCACCCTAGGTTCTGGTCCCGGCCAGGGCGCCAGATTCTGTCCTGGTTGCTCCTCTTCCAGTCCAGCTCTCTGCTGTGGCCTGGGAAGGCAGTAGAGGATGGCTCATATCCTTGGGCGCTGCACCCACATGGGAGACCAGGAGGAAGCACCTGGCTCCTGCCTTCGGATCAGCGCAGTGCGCCGGCCATAGCAGCCATTTTGGGGGTGAACCAATGGAAGGAAGACCTTTTTCTCTATCTCTCTCTCTCACTGTCTAATTCTGCCTGTCAAAATAATAATAATAATAAAAGAATTCACACAACTCAATAGTAAAACAGTATGAGTAATTAAATTATAAAATGTAAATCTATCCAGATAGATATTTTTACAAAGAAAACGTAGAAATGTCCAACAGATATGCAAAAAGTACACAATGTCACTATACACCGTGGCAATGCAAAAACACAGTGAGGTGTCACCTCAACCTATGAGAATAGCTGTTATCAAAAAATCAATTTGGGGCCAGCGCTGTGGCATAGAGGATAAAGCCATTGCCTATAGTGGTGGCATCCCGTATGGGTACTGGTTCGAGTTCCGGCTCCTCCACTTCTGATCCAGCTCCCTGCTATAGCCTGAGAAAGCAGTGGAGGATGGCCCAAGTCCTTGGGCCCCTGTGCTCACGTGGGAGACCCAGAGGAAGCTCCTGGCTCCTGGCTTCTGATGGGTGCAGCTCTGGTCATTGCAGCCAACTGGGGAGTGAACCAGTGGATGGAAGACCTCTCTCTCTCTCTGCCTCTGCTCTCTCTGTGTAACTCTGACTTTCAAATAAATAAATAAATCTTTAAAAAATCAATTAATAATGTATCAGAAAGGTTGTGGAAGAATTGAAACTCTTACAGACCTTTGGTAGGAATGTAAGTTAGTGCAGCAATTATGGATAACAGTGCAGAGGTTAACAAAAAATTAAAAATTGAACACCACGTAATAGCAATCCCTCTTTTGGATATTTACCCAAAAGAAAGGAAATCAGTGTCTCAAAGAAATGCCTGCACTCCCATTTCATTGCTTCATTAATCACAGTAACTTAAGATACAGAAGCAATTTGTGTTTGTGGATAAATGAATGAAAAAATTGTGAGGTACACAGCACACACACACATACATGTGTACACACTAGTGTGCATACACACCAGTGTGCACACGACATGGAATGTAATACAGACTTAAGAAAGAAGGAAATACTGACATTTGTGACACCGTGGCCGAAACTGGAGGACAGTATGTGAAGTGGAATAAGCCAGATACAGAGAGAAAAATACGTCATGATCTGACTTATGTAAAATCTATTTTCAGACACTTGAAAATATATTCTTGTAGCCTAGTTACATAAATGTAGCATGCTACATCTATAATCTGTACATACTCAGGCTTTTAACTTTCCTTTCCTTTCATGGGATAGGAAAAGAATGCTCTGATCAATCTGCAAATATGACCATGTCCCTAGAAGTATTTTTTTATCCTTATGGAAAGAAAATATTGTAAGCATAAAGGGAAAACATTACTTTCATTTACTTTATAGTTTTCCATCTTTTATAAATGAGAAAATTAATACCATGTGTGATAAATGGAAATTCAAATTCTTAGAAAATTTTTGAGATTTTGATTTTAAGTGTCATATAATTAAGCCATCAGATCATAGATGAAGAATATGACCCCAAAACACAGTAAGTAACTTGCCCAAGTTCCCATAGCTCATAGTAAATCACAGGTGGAACTTGAGCCTTCCATCCAATCATTTTCCCTTTTGTCTTGTCTTATTGTACAACCCTTTCTTTTCCATGTATTGTTACTTTTAGATTAATAATTGAGTTCATAGGGCGCATATGTTTCAAAAATCGTTTGTAGCATTTAAGTGTATCATGCTACAGTTAACATATATACATCTTTTTAGAGTTCTGTGAACACTTTTAAATGCACCTTGACATTAGTAAATAATATTTTTCCAAAAAGTTCTCCCAGATTTATAAGAGAACATTGTTCTCAAGCCAAAGTTTTGATATGATCCGTGTATCTTCCAACTGATCCTAGGATTACATATGTGGTATTTTGCACAATTGAAAAATAAAAATATCTGACTTAATGTCTTTTTTCTAGGATATGATTTCTTTTTTTGTGTGTACTAGATAGGTTTTAGTATTGTATTGCACAACAATAACAAGTCCACTAAAAGAAATGACATAAAAGTAAATGAGGTGAGTTATTATAGTCCATGATTGATATTGAGAAACTTGTTAGAATTTGTACTAAAATAAAATACATAAGTACATCACGTGAAATATATCATGAAAACTAATTTAGTGTTCTGAGCAAGACAGTATTATGATAAAATTACTTTTGGCTAGAACTGACTTGGACTGGGGGTATAAGAGGTATATTGATCGCCCGTGTCTCATGGTCCTTAGGTAGCAACCTTGTTATAATTCTGAACTCTCCATGCCATGCCTTTAAAAAAATTACGGGACTTTAGTATGAATGGCACTAAAGGACCATGGAAGCTGTTTATACTGCAGTGTTTCACATGTATATTCATTACTATTCAATAAAATTGACACATATATAGGTTTTCTATTTATGATATGATTGGATAATAAATAAGCTATAAATGCATGTTTCCCAGATGCATTCAGATGTGAAAATTAAATTAAAATACTTTTGTGATAATAGTTTCATATAATGTGTTAATAGGAACTATATTGAGGAAAATGGTATGTCAAAATGCACTTTAGCAATGTCACCTGCAGTTTTGCTTCCACATGAATGGGGAGTGGGTGTCTAGCCTAGTGGCTGAGACACCTGCTTTCCACATTGGAGTTCCTCTTTCATCCCTGGCTCTCGCCCATTGCAGATCATGGGAGGCAGCAGTGATGGCTGACATGATTGGGTTCCTGCTGCCCTCTTAGGAGACCTACATCGCTTTCCTGGCTCCGGAGTTAACCAGCCAATGGGAGCCCTCTCACTGCCTCTCCCTCTCTCTCTGTCTCCCTTCCCTCCCTTCCTCTCTCTCTCTCCCACTTTTGTCTCTCAAAAAAAAAAAAAAAAAAAAGCAGTGAATGTAATGTTGGTGTGTACAAAAAAAAAAAAAATGAACTGGCTACGATTTTTCCCATTGTTCTTTATATTTGTCCGTCTCTGAAGATAGTCTGTTTTTTTGACATTTGTACCTGCTCCACCCTCTAATCTCTCCTCAGACAGATAATACATGGAGAGAATTCAGGAGGCATTTCACAAGTGATGCTGGTTCATTCATGTGGTTCATCTGTTCTGCTACTCTGGCTGGCCATGCACCATGCACCATAAGGATCACTCATGCATGGACATCAAACTGGCTCCTAGGCCTCAGCAAGGTGCAGTTCAGCCTCCAGTACATCTCATCCGCACCTCCCTACCCCCCCTTTCTCTCTCTCTCACAACACACACACACACACACTTAAAAGCATCTCCAGCAATTTTCTGACATGAAGAACAGTACTCATAGATCAAAAACAGGAAAATCTAGAGAAAGCTTCCCAGTTGTCGTCTTCTACCAAGTCTTTTCTTCGCTTGATTCCACAGATTCTTGTTGGATCCATTCTTTGCCAGCCCCAATTCAAGTCCCTCCCCTTCCCTGAGTTTTGTGCCCAGCAGAGATCTATTCCCATAGCAACAGTGACTTCTCATTCTTTGAATCTCATGAATTCCACCTTTATTGTCTTTGATTCTCTTCCTTTCTATGTATTTCCCCTGGTAAAACGCCATGTTTTCCACTCTCTAGTGGATAAGCCACCATCAGGCACCTGCAGAACATCAGAACTTCATCACCCTGTCCACATGGGTTTCGTCCTTCCTACCCCTGCTGTATCACTAACTGCATCAGCAGCTCTAAACTTTAGAGAAAATTGCCTCTCTCTCTTCTCTGTGTCAGCAGTGGCAGAGGTAATTCTTGGAGTGGATATACAGCTTGATGTACAACCACTGAGTTGGTAAGTTGGATGCCTGTGTGAGTGAATGAATCCTGGTTCCTCAGCACCTACTCTGTGCCAGCCATCGTGCTGGGAGTAAAAGTGAGGACAATGGACATGACTCATTCACTCAGCACATTTAATGTTTAACAATAATTATTATAATTATTCTTCCTCTTATTTTAAAATTATTTTGATGTTGGATTGTGTGCAATAGGGTTAATGGTGAGTATATTATTAAAAGAGATTTTTCCCCACTAATAATTTAGAACACTGGTCCAATGGTAGAGTTAATGTGTCAAAAGGTATGAATGTTTTAAGCTTTAATTGCTCACTAATAAGGAATTACAACTAGAGACAGATTTCTGCATTTTTAGATGGGGGAGAATGTTTCTGTAGTTGTGTGTATTTGAGTTCCAGTCAAGTCATTGTTCCTGATTTTTTTCTGGTTATCTTTGATCATTTGTGTTTGAAAACTTCTGCAGAAACTCTAGGGTAACCAGATGAAAATAATGATTCTATTAATAAACTTATGCAGGAAAGATTTGCATAGAAATCACAAAGCTCCTTCTTACACCTATGCATTTTCAATTTTCTACTTAGTTATTGCTGCTAAGAAAATTGCAAAGCTGTCTGTCACGTATATAGGCTCTTTCATCCTGCCAGGTAATAATCTAGAAATATGATGACATTTGACTTGAAAGGACCCAAGATGAGCACGGTGCAATATTTCCTTTGTGCAGAATGTGAAGTAATATCCTCCCTCATCCTGTCTCACCACGATGCTGTGCTCTGCACAAACGAGTGTTTGAGAATGAACCACGCTATTTGGAACCAAGAATATTAATTAAATTTGAATGTCATACAGGAAACTCACAAACAACTTTTGATGTCTTACCCATTAATAACCAAACCAAAATAGAAATAATTATATGAGGTTTGCTTTTCCACATTGAAATACGCCTCACATTCAGAACTGTGAATTTGAAGTAAGAGTAATGGAATATTCCACTTTTCTCCTTCCGCAGTCCACTAATCTACTGTTAATAAAACAAAAAACATCAATGCCTTGCAGATATAATCTGTCAATTTTATAATACACTGCACTTGGTTGGAACTTTGATTGTTAAAGACAATGTTGTTGGTGTTATTTCAAAAATCTTATAATATGCTTCATAGTTGAGTAAGATAGAAATTGTGCAAAATTTTCCTGTCTAATGTGTACATTCTTCGGTGGGTTTGTTATTTAACATATTTGAGTTAACATATAATTTAATAACATATAATTAACATATAATTTAATAACAATAATTTAGCATATTGACTACTGTTGGCTAGCATCACGTTAATGACCCTGCCCAAAGCAGTCACTGGAAATAGAGAGTAACTTTGACAATGAGTTACAAACCGTTCTTGACCCTGAAGCAAGGGAGACTTTACCCTTCCCTGGATTGCATGCATCTGGGTCTAGGGGGTGAGTGAACCTAGATATGTATAATCAGAAGTTTGCTGTCAAGTAATTGTAGGGATTCAGCTTTCGGTAGGCAACCGATATTACTTCATAAATTAAATAAAGTCCTAGATCTGAAGAATTTTACATTATAGTGTGGGAAACTAATAAGACAAAAAAAGTATTATAAGCAGTATAACAGTATGGGCATGGGATGTTACTAGGGTTCTTTATTTTTCATTTTACTTAAGGTATACAGATTTAGGAACATAGTGATACTTCCCACCCTACCTTCCCTCGCACTCACATCCCCAACCTTCTTCCTCCTCCCTCTACTATTCCCACTCTTAATTTTTACAAAGATCTATTTTCAGTTTACTTTATACTCATAAGATTAACCCTACACTAAGTAAAGGGTTCAACAAATATCATGAAGAAGAAAACGATGTTCCTTAACATTAAAGACAAGGGCTGTAAACAATCATCAAATCTCAAAATGTCAACTTAACTCCTATATTTTACATTTTAGGTACTCTTTTAGTTACCAGAAATCAGGGAAAATATATGGTCATTGTCTTTTTGGGATTAGCTTATTTCACTTAGTATAATGGTTTCCAGTTGATTCCATTTTATTGCAAAAGAGGATTTCATTTTTTTCTTAACCACTGAGTAGTATTCCATAATGTAGATATACCATAATTACTTTTTTAAAAAAGATTTATTTTATTTATTTGAAAGACAGAGTTACAGAGAGAGGTAGGGTCAAAGAGAGAGGTCTCCCATCTGCTGGTTCACTCCCCAGATGGCCGCAATGGCCAGAGTTGCGCCAATCCGAAGCCAGGAGCCTGGAGTTTCCTCCAGGTCTCTCATGTGAGTGCAGGCCCAAGGACTTGGGCCATCTTCACTGCTATCCCAGGCCATATCAGAGAGCTAGATCAGAAGAGGAGCAGCTGGGACTAGAACCGGCGCCCATAGGGGATGCCGGCACCTCAGGCCAGGGCTTTAACCCACTGCACCACAGCGCCGACCCCGTAATTTCTTTATCCAGTCAACAGTTGATGGACATCTGGGTTCATTCCATATGTTAGCTATTGTGCGTTGAGCTGCAATGAGCATAGGGATACAGATAATTCTTTAATCTGATGATTTAATTTTGTTTGGATAAAGTCCCAGGAATGGGATTGCTGCATCATATGCATATGGTAGGTCTATATTAAGCTTTCTGAGGTATCTCCTACTGTCTTCCACAATGGCTGCACCAGTTTATACTCACACCAACAAAGGATTAGGGTACCTTTTTCCCCACATCTTCATCAGCATTTATTGTTTGTTGCTTTCTGTATGAGAGCCTTTCTAACTGGGGTGAGTTGAAACCTCATTGTGATTTTGATTTGCGCCTCCCTGGTGGTTAGAGAGGCTGAGCATGTTTTCATGTGTCTGTTGGCCATTTCAGTTTCCTCTCTTGAAAAATGCCTGTTTAAGTTCTTTGCCCATTTCTCTACTGGGTTGTTTATTTTGTTATTGTTGAGCTTCTTGAGCTCTTTATAGATTCTGGGTACTGATCCTTTGTTAGTTCATAGTTTGTACATATTTTCTCCCTCTTCACTTTGCTAAGTGTTTCTTTTGCAGTACAGAAGTGTCTCAGCTTGATATAATCCCATTTGTCAATTTTGACTTTGATTGCCTGTGATTCTGTTTTGATTATAAATTCCCTGTAGTATGTCTTGAAATCTGGTATTGTGATGTCTTTTTTTGTTGTATAAGATTACTTCAGCTATTCGGGGTCTCTTGTATTTCCATATGAATTCTAGCATTTTTTTTCTAGATCTTAGAAGAATGTCTTTGATATTTTGATTGGGATCTCATTGTATCTGTAAATTGCTCTCAGTAGTATGAACATTTTCATGATATTAATTCTCCCATGATATTAATTCTTCCAACCCGTAAACTTGGAAGATTTTTTTTCCATTTTCTGCATTTTCTATTTCTTTTTTAATATTTGTAATTTACATCATAGAGGTCTTGATTAAATTTATCCCAAGGTATTTAAATGTTTTTGTAGCTATTATGAATGAGATTGATCTTAGAAGTTCTTTCTCAGCCATAGCATTGTCTGTGTATACAAAGACTGTTGATTTTGGTTGTTAACTTTACATTCTGCCATTTTACCAAACTCTTTTATGAGTTTCAATAGTCCCTTAGTGTAGTCTTTTGGATCCCCTATATATAAAATCATGTCATCTGCAAATAGAGATAGTTTGACTTCCTCCTTTCCAAGTTGTATCTCTTTGACGTCTTGCCTAATGGCTCTGGCTAAAGCCTCCAGGACCATATTGAATAGCGGTGATGAGAGTGGGTGTTTGTGCCTGGTTCTGGATCTTAGTGGGAATGCCTACAACTTTTCCCCATTCAATAAGATATTGACTGTGGGTTTGTTATAAATTGCCTTGATTGTGTTGTCATTTCAGTCTTCTTATAATTTTAATTTCAAATGAGGCATCACCGTTACAGACTTTTATTGGGATATCTACTTCTGTTTAAACGTAGGATAAACATCTGAACTTTCAGTATAGTTTTCAGCTTCTTTGTTCGAGTCTTGATGAGTTTGATGGGCCAGAGTTATAGTGGGAATGATGATAGATGATCACCATGTTAAAGAAGGATGTGAGCGCACTGCTGCTTTGCTTCTGTGCACTGTCAGATGGATTGCAGAAAAGATGATGCTACAAGATTTTGTACTGACATATGAGTACTAAACATTAAAACATTATAAAATAAATCAAATCCAGCAAGATAATTTTCAATTATATTGTCACAAAATAGAAAATAACTTGTCTTTTTCATTTTTTTCCTGATATAATCACAAAAGGAAAGAGAATAGATATGATGACATTTTGGATTGGTAGCTGAAAGCAAGATTTTTTTATGCTCATTAAATCTATTTGCTTGTAGTGCTATGATTTGAGAAATATTGTAGATACAGATTGCCAGTTTTTGCCTTATAAAATGAATAGTCTATTCTAGGTGAGGTCAGGAAAACAGCATGAGTTTCGAGAAGAAATTTAAATAGTTTCAGTACTTTGCTTACAGAAATGTTTTAATAACAGATTAGTGACAAATTTTGTAATTCTGGTCTTTGGCACATTTTGAATTCAGTTGCATTCAATTAAAATGCATTTTAATTTCCCATGTGAATTTATTGTGAGAATGGTATATGTTTTTGTAATTGACATGAAATCCATCAAAATTATAGAAAATTCATGTAAAATGAAATATGTGCCAAGTTGGGTCTTAGTTTGGAAGAAGTCATGGTATAGGTTAACTCAAGGATAGGCTTGGTGAAAGTCTTGCATATGGTAAATTTTGTCAGTTACTTCCTTAGATATATACCTGATGTGTGGACAGCACTTATATTTATTTTATTTTATTGATATTTTGCTTTGCTAGCTAGTGGCAAAATAATTACTCATAGCCAGAAGAATGACAGCATTGCCACCTATCTCAAGTCTGCTGAGGGATGCCTGGGTCTCTGAGTGTGTCATAGCATAGCAGTGTTCAGCTTGTCCCCAACTTATACATCCTTTCGTATTTTGTTTCCTTATTGTATTCTGCATTTTCATTATTCTGCTTTTCTTCACTTCATTTTTAGTCTGCAGTTTTTCTACTGAAAATCATAGTTTGTCAAATTTCCTTCAATTCCAGTACCATTTTCCCTATCTCTTCGTAGTGAAGAAATATGCATCTTTCTTCCACATATGTAAGAAATTAAATCCTCCCAAGCCTCTTAACCGTTCTAATGCACAGAATGTCCGAGAACAATATAGTTTTCACATATAGACACATCGGCAATGGTTCTAACATTTATATAACTGGTTTCAGTTTTTCTGGTTTTCATCAACTTGTAAAAATATGGAGGGGTGTTCTGTTTATCTTTCCCATTTTTATTTTAAGATTTATATATTTATTTGAAAGAGTTACTGAGAGAGGGCACGAGAGAGAAATACGGGGGGGGGGGGGGAAGAGAGAGAGGGAAAGAGAGAAAGAGAAAGAGAGATCTCCCATCTGCTTGTCCACTCCACAAATGCGCTATCTGCTTCTGCTTTTCCAGGAGCATTAGCAAGGAGCTCGATCATAAGAGAGTAGCTGGGACTAGAATTGGCATGGAGATTGTATGCCTGCATTGCATGTGGTGGCTTAGCCTGCTGCACTACAATGCCGACCTCTTCTTTTGCACTTTTTGATCAGGGAATTATTCAGTAGTAGAAGGTTAGAAACTAGGAAATGAAAAGAGATGGAAATCTAAGTATCCTATTCTGTTGTCTTCATTGGTACAGAAAATGAGTCTTTCATAGCTCAGAAAAAAAAGAGTCATGTTCATTTGGTAATTAATGTGCCATGACATTCCATCATCGCATCATTCACAAAATAAGGTTATCCTGAGGGCTGTCAAACATGGAAACTTTATAGTCTGTGCACTTCATTACCAATAATCATAATTTATTTTTAAATTATATAAGTGGCTACAAAATAAACATTGATGAATAAAAAGGTGTATAATTCATTTACCTACCCATCAGTTCATTAAATGAGACTTTATTATTACAGATTTATGTAAGATTTATCAATGAAGAAAACACCAGAAGCTTATATCCAAGAGGAGGGATATCGATAACTATACAAGAAACATATAAAATAATTTAATTGTATAACATGTTAGAATGCAGAAAATGCTGTGAGAAATATAGATGTAGAGAACCAGATAAGAGGGATCTAGAACGACAAATGAGGAAAAAGAGGGGTGTGAACATCATGTGTGACCTCCGCGAGAGGGTGCTATTTTCAGATTACAACTTGAAATAGAGGAGAGCCTAAAAGCATGCAGATATGAGCATTGAGAGCCATCAGCATGAGGGAAAAATAATTGTGGATATTGAAGAAGAACAAGGAGCTGATGGGTCCTAAGCGGTGTGGTAAGGCAGTGGCCGCAAGCACATCCAATGGGACTTCTACACCTTTGCAAAGGCTATGCATTTTGAACAGAGGACAGATGTGAACCGATGTAGATTTTTAAATTATTACTACGGCTGCTGTGTTGAGACTTTGTCACAGAGAGCACATTGGAAGAGCAGTTGCGTGGCTATTGCAGTAGTGCAGACAATAACAACAAAAACAATAGTGCTGAGATCAGGTAGTGTCTTGGAAGTGATGAAGAGTGTTAGTATTCTCAAAGAGCTAGGATTGCCAAGGCTGTGAGAGACTGTTCTGTCTACGGACTCTACAGAAATCTCAAAAATGGGGCAAGCTCCTAGCAAGATATGTTATGGTGGACATTAATGCAGTAAACTACAGGAGTACAGAGCCAGCAGCCACAATGACATCAGTTGACACTTATTGAACGTGCACTATGGTCTAGATTTTTCAGGAAATGATCACACATACTTGATATTTTACAGTTATTTGAGGCTTCTAGATTTTTCTTAAGCTAATGGAAAATTGCAATGTAAGGAAATATGAAATCATTAGAATTACAGTAGATAAATAAGCATAAAAAAAGTGCAGGTATCAGGATTGTTTAGACAGATCTAATTTTTACTGATTTGTGGCAGTGTTTCGAGATGGTGAAGATCATGAACTCAAGAGCCAGACTATTGCATGACCATACTTGGGTCTACCACATGCTGACTGTGACAACTAGACTGAGCTACTTAATTACTGTTTCTCTAAGCTTATTCTTGTCCATAAATTATGATTTGTTGTGGAAATTTCCATTCCTAAAATAGATAATACACAAGTAGATAGATATTCTAAGAATACTTATATATATATTTAGATTTATATTCCACAATTCTAAGAATATGTGTATATTTATAGTGATATATATATATACATGTATGTGTGCCTAACAATAGTTACTGTCACAAGGCATTGCTGTTATAAACCATTAAATTTGACTAAAGTGACATTTTAAAGAATATTTAAAAATATAAAATACAGTTGTATCAAAGTGAAGAATGAAATAATTTAAAATTATGCATAAGACACATTGTGAATTGTCACATTCTTCTTTGCAAAAATTCAGCCATTGTGGCCCATGCTGAAAACAAAGTTGCATAGAGTTATATCTAAGGTCACAAACTCTAAAACTGATCATTAATTTTTAGTGAAATGGCCAAAGTAACGCAAGGCTCAGAGGAATTTGTTAGATGGCAGTGCCTTGTATGTAGTATATGTGAGGTGCTCAGTTTATTTATTCTCTGAATAACCTCATTGCAACTTGATTTGCACCATTACTGTCACTGATTTCTCCTTTTAGTAAACATGGTATCAGGTGAAGTTTTATGCCTCTGATGAATAATTTCATCAAAGAAAATACAGAGAAAAACCTTGTACTTCCTGTGAGAAGTAGCTTTCCTAAGTAGATTATTGAAAATAGTATAAGGTATAAAGTATGAAAAGCATAGTTACAAATGGAATACTTTTAATAACTTTAGTAGCATAATTATATAAAAT
This sequence comes from Lepus europaeus, assembly GCF_033115175.1. NCBI lineage: Eukaryota > Metazoa > Chordata > Mammalia > Lagomorpha > Leporidae > Lepus > Lepus europaeus. The sequence continues at coordinate 156,983,040 of NC_084830.1, read as the reverse complement.
ATGTTGATTATAAATATTTTTATATTCATTGGAACAAATGTGACAGTAATTATGTTTGTCAGTGCAAGTAATTTATATTACTATTTGTGCCATGCAGAAATCTGACCTTTTTTAAAATTTTATTTATGTATTTGAAAGTCAGAGAAGGAGAGGCAGAGAGAAAGAGGTCTTCCATCCCCGGGTTCACTCCAATTGGCCTGAACCCCTGGAGCTGCACCGATCTGAAACCAGGAGCCATGAGCTTCCTCCAGGTTTTCCCACGTGGGTTCAGGGGCCCAAGGACTTGGGCCATCTTCTACTGCTTTCCCAGGCCATAGCAGAGAGCTGGATCGGAAGTGGAGCAGCTGGGTCTCAAACTGACACCCATATGGGATGCCGGCACTGCAGGCAGAGGCTTTACCCGCTACACTATAGTGCTGGCCCCTGACTTGCTTTTAATGCAGCTTGAAATTCGTATCCTTTATAGTTTATAGCAATTAGAGAAGTGTTTATGAAAATTAATCCAAGAGTAGTATATTTTACTTTGCTTTTGAATTCCATGATATTCTGCATCATATGCATCTTCATTTTTGTGCCTACCTGGTATAAAATTATGTAGTTGTCACTTTGTCTTTGCATTGTTATAATTTGTAAATGTTCAAAACACTTTTTATGTTTCAAAGCACAATTCTTTGAGGCTATTAATTTTATTTTATCCTTAAATTTTTGAATTAATAATTTTAAGTAGTTTGAAAAAAATGTATTTAGTATAAAATTAGATACTTGGAAAATGCAGGACAGGATGAGTTTGGCAGATGGAAGAAATCAAAATTGCCCATAATCTAAGGTGATCACTGTTCACAGTATTTTACTCAAGCCTTTGCATGATTTTTTCATAGTTGGAATCACTAAGAATATGGATTTTTTAAAACTTTAATTAACTTTCCCAGCTGGCTATTATTGGAAATGAAAGCCAGATATTTTTTTCTTAGGTTCCATTTCCTGCAAATTTCCACTCTATCAGAACCTTAATTGGAATGGCATGAAATCTATTCATTGTCTTGGGAAGAGCGACCTTATTTTCACTATGTTCAGTCTTTCCCTAGAGTCGTTACGAAGCCCACAGTCCCTGGATCCATAGGGACAGGGTGCACACTCAGCTCTGCACTTGCCCATGGACAGGAGCCCTCCCTCTCTCAGGTTCAGGTTCCTCTGCTGTAAGTCCTGGCTGAGGATTGTGTCTGTTCCTCAGGGCTGATGAGAACATTATCAGTGTTCACTGTGATAAGCACTTTGAGTAGGACCTGCACATTGTGAATTATCTGTAAATATTAGTTACTGTTTTGTCCGTGTATTATATGTTGATGTTCTTCAGAAATTCGTTATACCACTCATCGCATTTCTCTTTGTACTGATTCCATGAAATGTGGTACTTTTGTCCTTTTGCCTGGTTAGCAGCGGTGGCCTGGGCCATTTGGCCTGCAACGGAGGGACGAACTGTGAGTGCACAGCAGTGAGATCACTCCAGGCTCAGAACTATCTGCTTAATTTGCATCTCCTCTTCAGACTGAGCTTCTTGAGAATTGCAAATCTAAGAGATTATTTTTTTCATTATTAGAATTTAGCCTCAGAATCTGGCACATAGCAGCTCTGCAATAAATCCTTATTGAAAAACAACAACACAGAGACTGAGAAACAGGGGACAGTGTCACTGAAATGTTCCAGCAATCAGAGCAGCATAAATACAGCAGACCGAAATGTGTAGGGCCCTCCCTCGGCTCCTGTGGCTGCAAGGAGTGTGCTGAGAGGGAGGTTGGGAGAGCCCACAAGAGAAGCAAGAGAAGGGAATGGATGTCGGGTCTTGGAAGGCTCTTGTCACCACCTGGGGGAACTGGCACTTAACTCTGTAGGTAAATGCACAGTTAGTGGTAGAATCAGGCTTTATAGTGGGATCAAGTTTAATTTGGGGAGAAACTAGTCTGCTACTCATGTGAAAGATGAAATGAGGCTTTAAGTGGAATGAGGATGTAGGAGGTATACTACTAACAAGGCTGAATCCACGGGGTCCTCCTGCCGACCCTGCCACCCTGTCACCCTGCCAGCCTTCTGCCATATGTGGTTGGGTTAGGGACAGACAGCTGTCTTGATGTCTTACAGCTTTCTGTGTAGGGGCCTGATGACAGTGAGGTCATTCACTAGCAGGAACATCAGAGTGGGGATAACTGATTCTGTGGGTAGACAGTATTACCACTTATTGTTGCATTGTTCATTCGATGTCTGGTTAACTCATTTACAAGGTCTATACTTTATATTACTTTGATACCCATTTCCTGTCATAGACATTTCATCATTAAATACTGTATGAGAATTTTATGTGTATCATCACTTTTTATCATGTGTGCTTTATAAGCTTGAGGAAAGGAGATGAAACTGTGTGATTGACATTGTTGTAAATTTCCTCTTTCAAGGAAGTAAACAGAAGATTAGAGTGTAAAGTCTTAGTACAGGCACATGAATGTATTTACAGTTATTTTTGCCATACGGTATGGGAAACAAGATAATATAAAAACCCTTAAGTTCACTCAAGGGTTTAGAGCACCAACAGATGGCAAAATCATCAAAAGATAAATTTAGTCATGTTGTATTAATTATAATAAAAAAACTTCAATGTAGTGTTATCCATTTTTCCAAGTGTGTAAAAAGGACTAAACATTTTCATTTTGCTAAAGTGGGTGATTTTCATCAGTGACTCCTACCAAAATATCCCTTGATTCCCTAGACTGACATACTATCTATAATGAGCATTTTGTTGCAATTATTTTGATGTTTTATGAGATAAATCCATCCTACTCTCACCAAATGTCTCCCTTCTGGTGAGTTTGTGTTGACGCCTAGGTCATCTCTCCAAAATTATGAAATTGCTGTGCTCTGTTTCACGTACGTCTGAATGAAAACAAGAAGCCATGAAATTAAAATAGCCAACGTTATACTTTTAAAATGCCATCTTGTAACTAATGAGTAGGTTTAGCATCTCTTCTACCAGAAACCATGGTTTTTAGTTGTCTTTCTTCCTTCAGCTTAGGGATTTTGGGAATACCTGGAAAAATTATTCTGTGTAGAAATCACTGGACATGGAATTACCCGAGACTTCTATTTATTGGAGCAACCTCACAATCCTTAGGTCAACCTAACATTAGATTACTTTAAGGCATGATTTCCTGCTTACATTTGTAGCATTTTATGAATTTTAGTAACTATTCACTTATTTGTTGATTTAATTTTGAGAGTTAAAGAGACACAGAAACACATGCAGACATCTTAGCTGCTGTTGTAACCACTAGGCCAAGTGCCCACTCTTTACATCTCCATTGGTTTTCCTACATCTGGATACAGATACATAGGCTATTTCTCTTCATCCATCTGGGTAGGGTATCAGTTGATATGCTTTGTGGCTTTGAGAGAACATGTCCTATTTTCATCTGTCCCCTTTTACCAGACTTAGTGTCTTGATGGCAAACGTATGGTTCAGTGAAAACTGTCCTATCTCGTGCTGCAATAGCACCACAGTACTGCTACTGAGCTTCCAGGACCAGCCCCTAATCAGAAATAGCACAGCCTCACGCCCATCATCGGTACTCGAGGAACAACTGCCTTCTGTCCTGGCTCTGAGATTCTCAGGCTGGAGGAATTATTTTTACTCTCATGAGTGCTTTAGGTCCCAAAAACTAAATGTTAGGTACAATATTTTTTCTAATAATGTTCTTGAATGAATGGATAACACAAAAATAAAGTAGAGGATGCCATGTCATCTCAGGGTGGGAATCAGAAACCCAACTGCAAATGTCCTTAGTCCATTCTCAGAGACACCAGTAAAGCATGAGACCTCCTGATGCCAGTGTTTTGGAAGTATCTTAGGAAAGAGGGGGATTGTTGTACTAATCATATCTTGTGCTAAGCAGTAATTTTCTTTTCATTTTATGCAATTCGCTGTAGTTTAGGGGGCCAAGGTTGTGGCGTTGCTGGTAAAGCTACTGCCTGCAGTGTCAGCATCCCTTATGGGTACTAGTTCAGGTCCCAGCAGCTCCATTGCATTTTTTTAAAGATATATTTCTTTGAAAGGCAGAGTAACAGAGAGACAGAGGCAGAGAGAGAAATCTTCCCTTCACTGGCTCACTTCCCAAACTGCCACAACAGCTGGAGCTGTGCCAACCCAAAGCCAGGAGCTTTTTCCAGGTCTCCCACATGGGTGCAGAGGCCCAAGGACCCTGGTCATCCTCCACTGCCTTCCTAGGCCATAGCAAAGAGCTGGATTGGCAGTAGAGCAGCTGGGATTTGAACCGGTGCCCACATGGGATGTTGGCACCACAGGTGGTGGCTTTACCTGCTGTGCTGCAGTGCCAGCCCTGGCTGCTCCACTTCTGATCCAGCTCCTTGCTAAGGACCTGGGAAAAGCAGTGGAAGATGGCCCACGTACTTGGCCTCTGCCGCCCATGTAGGAGACCAGGATGAAGATCCTGGCTCCTGACTTCAGTCTGGCCCAGACCCAGGTGTTGGAGCCATCTGGGGAGAGAACCAGCAGATGGAAGATATCTCTTTCTGTCTATCCCTCTCTCTTTGTAACTCTTGCAAATAAGTAAATATGTCTTAAAGTAGTTTTTTATGGAGTTTTCTATATTCCCATATTTTTAAATTTTTATTTAAGTTTCACAAGTTTCATGTATTTCATATATACAGTTTAGGAACATAATGATACTTTCCACCCTACAATCTTTCCCACTCACGCTCCAACTCTTCTTCCTCCTCCCTCTCCCATTCCTACTCTTAGTTGTTACAAAGATCAGCTTTCAGTTTACTGAATGATGGTAAAGTTAACCCTACACTAAGTGAAAGTATCCAACAAATAGTGTGAATAATAAAGATAACAATTTCACACAATTCTGTGTTGGATATAGTGCATAAGAGAATGCCATGGCTTAATGGGATTTTTGGTGGTGCTAATAATGCTTTGATTATAAAACCTATAGGAAGTAGAGATGTACATAGATATTTTTGCTAAAGAAAAGAAAGAGCAAAGAATTATCACCTTCAGATTCACATTATTTGTGGCTTATAAGAAATCACAATTATGGTTTTCCTCTGGGGCAATGCAGCTGGCAGTGAATGTTAGGGATGGGCTACTCAATGGTTGTATAATGGGTGAGGGTGGAGATGGTATTGCCTGCATAGCTTTCCTCAGTGCCATACAATCTTTTCATCTCTTTAAAAAACAAGTATGTAAGAACCATTTATTAACAAATTTCAAGGTGCTGAAAGCCAGGATACTACTCTTTACTGATTCTTGACAAATAGAAATGTGTTGATGAGAAAAGGCACCTGCTCATCAGTTGTTATCTGATAAGATAACTTATCAGATAAGTTGTTATCTAATGCTGATATATTTTAGTATGTCTTAGTATGTTTGACCAAACCTCCTGATTTGGTTACTGGTTACTTATCATCTGTAGTTTATAAGAAACAGAAAAGTATTGTTCCTGATTTCCTCATTTGTTGAGAGAGTCTTAGCTGTGAAACTTACTAAACTCCCTCTTCAGCCCCAAAACGTCATTGAAACCTCCCCTAGCCAAGGTTGTCATTGGAATCCCTATTCCTGACAGTGTCCAGTCCTTGAAACTGTCTCTTTCCCTGACTTACAAAGATTTTTTCTCAGAAATATTTCCTTCTGTTTTTTTTTTTTCTTTTGTGAATGTCCTTGCTTTTTCCTGCCGTATCTATTAACTACTTCAAGATTCTCTCTCTCTCTCTCTCTCTCTCTCTCTGTGTGTGTGTATTATATAATTTACTTGGATAACCCCTTTCAGTTCCATTACTTCAAGTCCATTTATAAGCTGAGGAATGCCAAATTGGTGCTTCCGAGAGAATGTTGTCTTCCCAGTTCCCAATCTCTGGTTTGCCGGTCTACATGCATCTCCATTTATAAACCCTGTAGGCATCGTAAACCCAAATATGCCCAAGACAGAATTCAGTGTCATCCACACAGACCTGTTCCATGCTTTTGCTTAGAATTGCTCACCCACACCAAAATACAGACACCCATTCAAATACTTTATCTGTAAAATAAGAGCAGTATTTGTCTTCAAGAATTGCTGTGAATATGTGTAATGAACTTGACAAACACTTTTGTGTGATTTAGAAATCATGTCTGTTACCTGGCTTATATATCCAGTAAAGCTAAGACTTCAGGTGTTTATTCATGTCAAAGTATGGAGATAGAAAAAGAAGAAATTTCCTGGTAGGGTATTTTTAAAATCGTAAAGAAAACATTTAAGTACATAGAATACTTAGAGTCTCTTAAACATTGGGCAGACAGTGTTCATAATAGAGAAAAAAAACCTGAAGGTAATCTCAATTTCCAAAGATGAAATTAAATAAACGGTAGAGTATCTATTCAACAGAATATGAGGCATATATTTAAAGTGGTGAGTCATTCCTTCCAACATCACATGAATAAATTATGTGATAGAATCACATGTTTTGTCTGGTTAAATTATGCATAAAAATCCATTCTAAAATATACATTGTATCTAAATGTAGAAGCTGGTATAGCTTTTCAAATAATATTGATAAAATTTGCTTTTATAATTAGTTAATAATAATGAAGAAAATAAAATCAAGCTGTTAAAACAGTAGTCTTTTATCCTAAAAAATACAGGTAAGTATGATGTTTTTAAACATGCTGCAATAGTTTGAGATGGTGGTAACAATAAAAATTTTTATTTCAGATATAAAATTTTTACAAAGAATTGCAAAAGTGTTTTGCATATTAAAATTGTAACACAAAGTACAAAATCTTTTCCCTCTGGTTTTCAGTAAGGGGCAATGTTTAAGTTACTGACTTGTAACAAAACGATCAGGATGTGACGTGAGGGGGATATTTTTCCACTGATGTGAATCATACCTGTCCCCATTATCCTACATTCCCATGTGGTTTCCCCATTTTAGGGAAATGAAAAGAGATGATTTGGAATCAAGTATGAACTTGAACCTTGCTGGTTTTGTTTTCTCTTGGCCATTTGAGTTGGCAGCTTCAAGAAGAGCACTTATTCCGGCTCTACAGAGAAATTATTTGTCTGTCAAACTGCATGGAGGGTCTGTCCTCACCTTGGCAGCAGTAACCTGCACACCGGGCCCTCAAGTGCCTAACTTTTGACGTTGGCTACTCTATTTCTTCTCACTACATTCTTGATGTATTAGAAACCATGTATTATTATGAATGCATATGTGGGAGATTATGTTTGAAGCTCATATATACTGTTTGAGAATCTTTTTGCAAAGATGTAAGCATTTTCAAAATGAAAAATTGAAGCTTTAATTTGGTACTTGCATAGCAAAGAATACCTTAAATACCAGGTGTTCCGTACACCACTTGTACTTTCCTGAGCCAGTTTGTTCTAACAGATGCTGCAGGAGGCTTCTCCTTCCTATTGCTAAATCCAGCGGGGGCTCTGATAGCATATTTTGCAGATTCACTCTTCATGATTAAATCCTTTGAATTCTAAAGTGCTACGTTGTAAAGCTTCCTCTAAGCTTCTTGGAATTTAGTAAAATCCATCTATAACTGAAAATTTTAAGAATGTTAACTCACTTGAGATGACGTAAGATTCCTCATTTTTAAAATAGCTCCAGAGGGCCGGCGCCGCGGCTCAATAGGCTAATCCTCCGCCTTGCGGCGCCGGCACACCGGGTTCTAGTCCCGGTCGGGGCACCGATCCTGTCCCGGTTGCCCCTCTTCCAGGCCAGCTCTCTGCTGTGGCCAGGGAGTGCAGTGGAGGATGGCCCAAGTGCTTGGGCCCTGCACCCCATGGGAGACCAGGAGAAGCACCTGGCTCCTGCCATCAGAACAGCGCGGTGCGCCAGCCGCAGCGCGCCTACCGTGGCGGCCATTGGAGGGTGAACCAACGGCAAAGGAAGACCTTTCTCTCTGTCTCTCTCTCTCACTGTCCACTCTGCCTGTCAAAAAAAAAAAAAAATTAAAAAAAATTAAAAAAAAATAGCTCCAGAAAGCAAATATTATCATAAACATGGGTGACTTCTGAAATCAGTCATTCCAGGTCTGCAGTCAGATTCGGGTACTTACCAGTTGTGTGGTAATAGTTAAGTGTGTAAGAATCTACGAGCCCCTGCCTCCATTTCTACAGATGCGGCAGAACAACGCTGATTTTGTTTTAAGATTTATTTTATTTTTCTTGAAAGAGTTACACAGAGAGAAGAGGAGAGGCAGAGAGAGAGAGAGAGAGGTCTTCCATCCACTATTTCACTCCCCAGTTGGCCACAACGGCCGGAGCTGTGCTGATCCGAAGCCAGGAGCCAGGAGCTTCTTCCAGGTCTCTCACATGGATGCAGGGGCCCAGTGACTTGGGCCATCCTCTGCTGCTTTCTCAGGCCATGGCAGAGAGCTGGATCAGAAGTAGAGCATTCAGGACTCAAACCAGTGCCCATAGGGGAATACCAGCACTGCAGGTGGCAGCTTTACCCGCTAAGCCACAGTGCTGGCCCCAACAACGCTAATTTCTAAGTATAACTTTAGGAATTAGATTGTATAGATGCATGAGAGCATGTAGCATTGTGCATGGTAAATAGAAAATACTCACTAACCTTTTCTTTTTTTGAGTGTCTATTATATGGCCTCATTGTCATAGGTAATTCAGGCAGTTACCCATTTGTTGGTTTTCATATTTATATTTGTTTATTGTCTGTCCCTCTCCACAGAACAGTTAACTCCATGAGAGAAAGTATTCTATTTATTTTGTTCCACATGAGATGCTTGACAGAATAGAGAAATGAGTGAATTGCTGTTTGATTTAAAAATCTCGAAAGTGGATAGTACATGGCCAAATGATACTGCATGGAGAGACGCACGTAGAGGGTTCTTCAAAAAGGGAGCGTGATCATGACAAGGTGTGGTAAACAGCACAGGACCTGGGGAAACTGACATATGTCTGAGACAGCCGCAAAGTGAAGGGTAAGACGCACAGAGAGGGCTTTGCACGCCATTCCAAGAAGTGAACTTCTGCCAAGTGCTTTCAAACTGTACTCTGGACCCACATGGACTTCTCAGGAAGTGAAGAGCAGGTCATGTTAGAGACAAAGCGTTATTCTATAACCCCTGTTTCTCTTCCATAACCCCAGTAACAACCAGAACTGGTTTTATTTCTTGCTCATGTTTTGAGCAGTATCTTTAGGATTCTAAGCAATGTTTAATTTTAGAAGTGATATTATGGCTGGCGCCGCGGCTCACTAGGCTAATCCTCCGCCTTGCGGCGCCGGCACACCAGGTTCTAGTCCCGGTCAGGGCACCGGATTCTGTCCCGGTTGCCCCTCTTCCAGGCCAGCTCTCTGCTGTGGCCAGGGAGTGCAGTGGAGGATGGCCCAAGTGCTTGGGCCCTGCACCCCATGGGAGACCAGGATAAGCCCCTGGCTCCTGCCATCGGATCAGCGCGGTGCGCCGGCCGCAGCGCGCTGGCTGCGGCGGCCATTGGAGGGTGAACCAACGGCAAAAGGAAGACCTTTCTCTCTGTCTCTCTCTCACTGTCCACTCTGCCTTCAAAAAAAAAAAAAAAAAAGAAGTGATATTACTGCTTTACAATAGATTTTAATGGCAACGGTGGGGTACTTTGTACAAGAGGATGGTATGGCGACTTTCAGTAGATAATCCTGGCTGGTCTCTATAGGATGAATTAGCCTTATAAAAGGTGGATAAAAGAGTTAATTGTGTGCAAAAAAAATAAGAATTACTTGTAGTAGAACTGAGGTGGAAGACACAAGAGGTATACACAGATTTTAATGTGATGATATCCAGTCATTTTAGGTTATTCCTGATCCAGTAGGGCTTGTAGAAAGTTTAGCAGTAACGTCCAACTGAAGGCTAGGTAGGTGGATCTTAAGGTTTGGAAAGTTTGAGAGTAGAAGACATAGAGTTCAGACTGTAAGAGGAGATAAATATCAACAAGTGAAGGCTCACAAAGAGACTTGTACCCTGGACCAAGGATGTGGAGTGAGTAGCTTCTCAGAGATGGTGTTAGGATAAGGAACCCACACAAAGATGACAAAGAAATTAACTAATGAACAACAACAACAACAACAAGCAGCTGGGATAGTGTGAGGAACTAGGGTAGGTTGGAAGCCAGTCTACCTTAGTTTAAGAAGAGAGAAGTGAGAGTGTGAAATATAAGAGGTCTCCTGGATTTATCAAATAGAGAGTCAAAATTATACTTCATTCATGTGAAAACCACAATTATTATTTATGCTGAGGTGCTCTTGCTAGGGCCCCTGTTAAGTGTGACCTCTCATCATGCCTTGCTGGGGATGCTTGGCTCTTCTTAATTGCCTCCAGACTCCTTACGCAGATTGATGACTGTCTGTACAAAGATCAGAGTTGGTCTTTTTATCTTCTAGAAGTGTCTGGAGGTATGATTAAAGCATAAATTATATACTAGAATATTAAATGGGTGGCATTAAATGTGAGCCCTTGAACCACATGTTTAAAGGAAGGCATTTAGGTTTCACAACATTGCAGGGGAAGCAGAATTGAAATCAAGGATGTACTTTGTAACTCAGAACCAATCAAGAAGTCTTGTTCATGAATCTGATACAACATTTTCTCTAAGAGTTAAAGATCTGTGTGGCTTGTAGATATTTATGTTGAAGTCTGTGAGACACTAAAATATGCAATAGGTTCTGGAATGTAGAGACCAGGAATGGTGGATTGGTAATATTGATAACTGTTCTTCAAGTGCTGTTAAGATGTAAATGCATCCCAGTGTGTGATGATTTGGGGATTTTTTCAATTATAATGAAATTGTTGGGGGAAAAAATAAAGAGCAAATCCTTCTGAGGATGATAGATTTGTTCATTACTTTCATTGTGGTGATAATCTCACGGCTGTATACATGTGCCAAATTTGATCAGCTTGCATATTAAATACAATGTATCTTTATGTTGAAAGAGAGAAAAATTTGAGGGTGGTTGTTTCACAGCAGTGACCTGGGTATGGCTTGCACCAGTGCATAAGTGCTGATTGTGCACAGCATTCAACTCTGCATTTAGTGGTATTATGTTGGTGCTTGCACTCAGCCATGGTGGGAATATTTACATGATGGTACTTGGCAAAGACTTTGCATCAGGGCTTTTGTTTTGTTTCAACTGGAAAGCCAGTTGTTAAAACTTTACCAGAACACCACTGAAGCTGTATCAAATTTGGAAGAGACAAATAAATGCAGTTTACCTGCTCCTTCAGTAGAACTTGTTTTATGCCCTAGTACACTGAAACGCAAATGTACAGGGTAGTGTGTACAATCTTAATTTCCACAGAAGATGAGGCTGGGAATGAAGCCACACTGTGGTATGAAATCAATCAGACACCTCATAACAATGTTTTGGTCAATGATAGACCAAATATGTGATTGGTGACACTTAAGATTACAAAGGAGCTGAACAGTTCCTGTCACCTGGTAACATCATCGCTATCTTCATATCATAACACAAGGCAGTACACACGTATTTGTGGTGTTGCTGGTTTAAACCTACTGTACTGCCAGTTGTATAAAAGTATGGAAATGTATACAGTACACAATGATGGATAATGAAAGTAAACCACTATATTACTAGTTTATGTATTTACTGTGCTTTTTATCAGCATTTTGAATTGTGCTTCTTCTACATAGATTTTTCAAAAGTTTGCATTAAGCAGTGTACCCTGGAGTGCCAGCAGCAGCCTCATTCAGCTCTTGATTCCCGAGTCTCTTGGTGGCATGATTTTCTCTGTTCTTGGTTTATTCTCATGCTGTTTTGTTCGTCATGCCCTAGAAGCAGCAAGATGTAATACTTACATACCGTAGAGCATAGGCAGGTAGTCGGCTATACTGTCTAGGTTGGTATAAGTACAATCTGTGATTTTTGCACGATGAAATCACAGCAGAAGATGTTTCTCAGAGTCTCCCTGTTTAGGGACCCAGGCATGACTGTACTTAGACTCGATTCTGTTTGCCCCCCATCTAAAATGTTGCACCACATTGGCGTGTATAGGTTCATAGTCTCCTTTGGTGCCAGTTCCACTAACCTGTACTTTTCACTATAGAATTTGGTTCTATTGTTGCCTATGTTACTGAAAATTATTGAAGTTTCTCAGTAACTCAGGAAGGAGTAAAATCATAATCAGCATTGGACTATGCCTGGCTCTCACACAAATTACTTCCTTGGTAACTTTGTTCTTTTACCACTGGGAAACGTGTAGAGCTTCCTAACTGTAACTGCATAACCTTCCATTCCCATCCCAACCCCCCACCCCAGCTTTCCTGAGCGGCTTACCAGAATCTCTGTCAACTCACTTTTACTATTTTATTTTTGTTTCACAGCATTTCCAATGTGTCCTTTTTTTTTGTAAACTGTACTCTCTACCAAGTATTCTTTTTTATTATAGCTTAGATGCATTAAAACATAATTTAAAATCACATGGATTTATTCCAACTTATATTATTCCTTAGTTACAATTTTGTGTATTTGGAAGGACCAATTCTATTAATTCATTAATAAGACAGTCTACTTTCCTTTTATCTTTCAAATCTCTTCTTGATCTATTTAATATTAATGTTACTTCTTTATGTTTAGACTATTTTTATGTGTGAAAAGTGAAGTATTATATATCCATTGGATAGTTTTACTATTACTTTTTTCATTTCAAGCATATTTTCTCTTCTTCTTTCCAAATTTCTGTATTAAATTTTTAAGTGAATGAATGAAATTATATGAGTTCATTGGGTAGAATATGATGGTTTAAAGTATATTAACCGCTTGTGCTCCAATTTCCTTATGTATAAAACATGATTAATGATAATATCTTTATATAGTTATTCGTGAGGATTAAATGAATTATATGTTCAGTGCTTAGTATGTTGGAAATAGCATGAACTTCTGCTATTATTATTATTATATTATTAAGTAACAACTTTTATTGAAGGAGATGGTTAATTTTCAAAAATACATATGAAAAGCTCTAGAGAAAAACATTGATGTATCAATGTGTGACAGTAGTGTATTATTGCTTTCTCACAGTTACTAATAAATAACACATTGAACTGTGGTTTAATAGGCACCCTGCTGTGCTGTTACTGTTCTACTCTCTTTCTGTTAAAATGAGATTTCAAAGAGGTTATTTTAATAGATGTAGAGTCAGGAATTACATCCAGCAAGGCAGTCACCAGTTGCCCTCTTTTGAGACCCCACTAAAGTGTTTTCTCTCAGTTCCTAATGAAGATTCTACCTCTCCATGAATCAGGACACTTAAAACTTCTCCAAAGTCATATCTATGTCCAGATAAAGTTCTGCGTACATCTCTAAAAATGCATCTTTAAAACTGCAAATTTCCTGTGAAAGTGACCACACAAACTCTTGGCTTGTGTGACTTAGACTCTTCTATAGGGACCCTCTGGACTGCAGTAGGTGTCAGGGAAGCCATCAGGAAATGATACTCTGTGAACAGCCCAGTAAATGCAAATTTAAAATAAAATGTGAATCCGCTCATTAGACTCTTCTCCAGTGTCACCTGATCTAGTAGAGACATAATTCTGGATATCACTGATCGGCACAATTCAGCAGAAGTGCTAAGAACCAATCTGTAGAAAAGTTTATAATTTGCCATGTACCATTATCTTTTATTTTTAAATACGTATTGTATGGTTTCCTTTCTCCTTGCTCTGTAAGAAGGCAAATAATATAGACATTTTAAGTGAAACATTTTGTAAAGCAGGGGGGTGTGATCTGTAACAAGCATTAACTATTTGCTTGCAGTTCCACTCAGTAATCCTGACATATTGGGCTGAGGGACAGTGGGAGGCTGGGCTTGGGTGTGCATCCCTCCACCCTGAGTGGTAGTTTCTTGTTACTCACATGTTTTGGTCAGATACTGTGACCACTGAAATCAAACTGACTGTTCCATGGATAACAGACTCGTGTATACTCTTCTTTGTGGGGCAGTAAAGGGAAATTCAAGGTAATTCAACTATATACTTAGTTAGCCCCTGTTTTTAAAATATGTTACCATCTTAAAAGTGCAGCACATAGGGAATAGTGCCCTCCATACCTCACAGCACTGCCCTCTGCCCCTGTGTTCAGAGTGACAAGGGGAACAATTACTCATGGCCAGCATTCGGCCTGGCCAGCTTGTCAGCATAGAGACCATTTTGGCTTTCCAGAGAAAGGCAGTTTAAAGATTGAGGCCAAGAAAGCAGGAGTGAGGAGGAGGGAAAAGAAAGAGGGAAGGAAAAGATAGCACTTCTCTCTCTCTTTTTTTTTTTTTTTTAACTTTCTTTGGTGTGTCTAAGCATGCCAATTTTCTTACAGTTTTAGTCCTTTATAATCTGTTTCTTTCACTAAGGAGCCTGATCATTATCCTCACATCAAGAATTTAAGAAAAATGGTCATTTTACTTTTATTTTGCAGCAGTTTATGTTGAAAGCAAAAGCTAGTGAGAATATTAAAATACCTGGTTAATGAAAATCTCTAACTGGTACACATAAGACGTTGGTTGATGTCATCTGGCATTGGGAGAGTGGACTAGATTGTTTAAAAATATTGTTTTTCTGAATTTACACTATTTAAATAGTCAACCATGTATATTGAACCACCTACTATATCTCTACTAGTGGAGTTATAGTTCTTTTAATTTAATTTAATTTTATTTATTTATTTTTTTTGACTGGCAGAGTGTTAGTGAGAGAGAGAGAGACAGAGAGAAAGGTCTTCCTTTTGCCATTGGTTCACCCTCCAATGGCCGCTGCGGACGACGCATCTTGCTGATCTGAAGCCAGGAGCCAGGTGCTTCTCCTGGTCTCCCATGCGTGTGCAGGGCCCAAGGACCTGGGCCATCCTCCACTGCCTTCCCAGGCCATAGCAGAGAGCTGGCCTGGAAGAGGGGCAACCAGGATAGAATCTGGTGCCCCAACCGGGACTAGAACCCGGTGTGCCAGCGCCTCAAGGCGGAGGATTAACCTGTTAAGCCACGGCACCGGCCCTAATTTTATTCATGTATGTGATTATTAATTTAGGGAGATAGAAACACAGATCATGAGAACTCCAATCTTTTCGTTTTCAGTCTTAGGAGCTAGAACATGTGACACTTGCCTCTCGGTGATTGACTTATTTCACAACTGAGTAGAATGAGTTGTGTGTATGTAACACATTTTCTTTATCCATTCACCAGTGGGTGGAAACTAAGGTGGTTTCCATTTCTTGGATATTGTAACTAGTGTCATTATAAACAGAGAGTGCAGATTCCTTTCCTCCAGACTGATTCCATCCACCTAAGGTATATACACTGTAGTTCTTTCCATTTTAAAGCCAATCCACTTTATGATAATGCCCTCAAGCTGCATCCATGTTGAAACATGTGACAGGATGTCGTACTCTTTAAAGATGGAATGCTGTTCCATTGTATGTCTGTATCACACTGGTTTATTCATGCATCTGCACATAGTTTGGACTTCTTCCAGCCCATGGATATTGTGAACAGTGCTACAGTGACCATGCATGTGCAGATACCTCTTCTTGATTCTGCTTTTCAATTTTTTTTAATTTTATTTAGTAAATATAAATTTCCAAAGTACAGTTTATGGATTGCAATGGCTTTTTCCCCCCCATAACTTCCCTCTCACCCGCACCCCTCCCATCTCCTGCTCCCTCTCCCATTCCATTCACATCAAGATTTATATTCAACTAGCTTTATATACAAAAGAATAATTTAGTATATATTAAGTAAAGATTTCATCAGTTTGCACCCACACAGAATGTAAAGTATAAAATATTGTTTCCATACTAGTTATAACATTAATTTACATTGAACAACACATTAAGGACAGAGATCCTACATGAGGAGTAAGTACACAGTGACTCCTGTTGTTGACCTAAGAATTTGACACTCTTGTTTATGGTGTCAGAATCTCTCTAGGCTCTAGTCATGAGTTTGCAAGGCTATGGAAGCCTTTTGAGTTTGCTGACTTCGATCTTATTTAGAAAAGGTCATACTCAAAGTGGAAGTTCTCTCCTCCCTTTAGAGAAAGGTACCTCCTTCTTTGATGGCCCATTCTTTCTACTGGGATCTCACTCACAGAGATCTTTCATTTAAGTTTTTTGTTTTTGTTTTTGTTTTTCCAGAGTGTCTTGGCTTTCCATGCCTAAAATACTCTCATGGGCTCTTCAGCCAGATCCAACCGAATGCCTTAAGGGCTGATTCTGAGGCCAGAGTGCTGTTTAGGACATTTGCCATTCTATGAGTCTGCTGTGTATCCCGCTTCCCATGTTGGATCATTCTCTCCCTTTTTTTATTCTATCAGTTGGTATTAGCAGAGACTAGTCTTGTTTGTGTGATCCCTTTGACTCTTAGACCTATCAGTGTGATCAATTGTGAACTGAGATTGATCACTTGGACTAGTGAGATGGCATTGGTACATGCATCGTTGAAGGGATTATATTGGAATCCCCTGGCACATTTCTAACTCTACCATTTGGGGCAAGTCTGATTGAGCATGTCCCAAATTGTACATCTCCTCCCTCTCTTATTCCCACTCTTATATGTAACAGGGATCAGTTTTCAGTTGAAATTTAAACACCTAAGAATAATTGTGTGTTAATTACAGAGTTCAACCAATAGTATTAACTAGAGCCAAAAAAAAAATACTAAAAGGGATAAAGTATTAAATTGTACATCAACAGTCAGGACAAGGGCTGATCAAGTCAATGTTTTTATAGTGTCCCTTTCACTTCAACAGGTTTCCTTTTTTGTGCTTGGTTAGTTGTCACTGATCAGGGAGAACATAGGATATTTGTCCCTTTGGGACTAGCTTATTTCACTCAGCATGATGTGTTCCAGATTCCTCCATTTTGTTGCAAATGACTGGATTTCATTGTTTTTTACTGCTGATTAGTATTCTATAGAGTACATGTCCCATAATTTCTTTATCCAGTTTACTGTTGATGGGCATTTAGGTTGATTCCAGGTGGTAACTATTGTGAATTGAGCAGCAATAAACATTAAAGTACAGACAGCTTTTTTATTTGCCTATTTAATTTCCTTTGGGTAAATTCCATGGAGTGGGATGGCTGGGTTGTATGATAGAGTTATATTCAGGTTCCTGAGGAATCTCCAGACTGACTTCCATAGTGGCTTAACCAGTTTGCATTCCCACCAACAGTGGGTTAGTGTCCCTTTTTCCCCACATCCTCACCAGCATCTGCTGTTGGTGGATTTCTGAATGTGAGCCATTCTAACTGGGGTGAGGTGAAACCTCATTGTGGTTTTGATTTGCGTTGCCCTGATTGCTAGTGATCTTGAACATTTTTTCATGTGTCTGTTGGCCATTTGGATTTCCTCTTTTGAAAAATGTCTATTGAGGTCCTTGGCCCATCTCTTAAGTGGGTTGTTTGTTTTGATGTTGTGGAGTTTCTTGATCTCTTTGTAGATTCTGGTTATTAACCCTTTAGCGGTTGCATAGTTTGCAGATATTTTTTCCCATTCTGTCGGTTGCCTCTTCACTTTCCTGACTGTTTCTTTTGCAGTACAGAAACTCCTCAATTTGATGCAATCCCAAATATTAATTTTAGCTTTGGCTGCCTGTGCTTCCGAGTCTTTTCCAAGAAATATTTGCTGGTACCTATATCTTGCAGGGTTTCTCCAGTGTTCTCTAATAATTTGATGGTGTCAGGTCATAGATTTAAGTGTTTAATCCATGTTGAGTGGATTTTTTGTGTAAGGTGAAAGGTAGGAGTCATGCTTCATGCTTCTGCACGTGGAAATCCAATTTTCCCAGCACCATTTTTTGAATAGACTGTCCTTACTCCACAGATTGGTTTTGGATCTTTGATCAAATATGTGTTGGCTATAGATGTTTGGATTGATTTCTGGTGTTTCTATTCTGTTCCATTGGTCTATCCATTTGTTTCTGTACCAGTACCATGCTGTTTTGATAACAACTGCCCTGTAGAATGCCCTGAAATCTGGTATTGTGATGCCTCTGGCTTTGGTTTTGTTGTACAAGATTGCTTTAGCTATTCGAGGTCTGCTGTGCCTCCATATGAATTTCAGCATCATTTTTTCCATATCTGTGAAGAGTGTCTTTGGTATCCTGATTGGTATTGCATTGAATTTATAAGTTGCTTTTGGAAGAATTGACATTTTGATGATATTGATTCTTCCAGTCCATGAGCATGGAAGATTTCTCCATTTTTTGGTATCCTCTTCTATTTCTTTCTTTAAGGTTTTGTAATTTTCATCATAGAGATCTTTAACATCCTCGGTTACGTTTATTCCAAGGTATTTGATTGTTTTTTAGCTACTGTGTATGGGATTGATCTTAGAAGTTCTTTCTGAGCTGTGTCATTGCCTGTGTATACAAAGGCTGTTGATTTTTGTGCATTGATTTTATATCCTGCTACTTTGCCAAACTCTTCTGTGAGTTCCAATAGTCTCTTAATACAGTTCTTTGGATCCCCTAAGTAAAGAACCATATTATCTGCAAAGAGGGATATTTTGAGTTCTTCCTTCCCAATTTGTATCCCTTTAATTTCTTTTTCTTGCCTAATAGCTCTGGCTAGAACTTCCAGAACTATATTGAATAGCAGTGGTGAGAGTGGGCATCCCTGTTTGGTACCAGATCTCAGTGGAAATGCTTCCAACTTTTCCCCATTCAATAGGATGTTGGCCGTGGGTTTTTCATATATTGCTTTGATTGTATTGAGGAATGTTTCTTCCATACCCAGTTGTCTTAGAGTTTTCATCATGAAAGGGTGTTGTATTTTATCAAATGCTTTCTCTGCATTTGAGATATTCATATGGTTTTTCTTCTGCAGTCTGTTGATGTGGTGTATCACATTGATTGATTTACGAACATTGAACCATCCCTGCATACCAGGGATAAATCCCACTTGGTCTGGGTGGATGATGTTTCTGATGTGTTGTTGCATTCTATTGGCCAGAATTTTAAGGAGGATTTTTGCATCTATGTTCATCAGGGATATTGGTCTGTAATTTTCTTCCAATGCTGCATCTTTTTCTGGCTTAGGGATTAAGGTGATTCTGGCTTCATAGAAAGAATTTCGGAGGATTCTCTCTTTTTCAACTGTTCTGAATAGTTTGAGAAGAATTGGAGTTAGTTCTTCTCTAAATGTCTGGTAGAATTCAGCAGTGAATCCATCTGGCCCTGGGCTTTTCTTTGTTGTGAGGGCCTTTATTACTGCTTCAATTTCTGTGTCAGTTATGGGTCTGTTTAGGTTTTCTATGTCTTCCTGGTTCAATTTAGGTAGGTTGCATGTGTCCAGGAATCTATCCATTTCTGATAGGTTTCCGTGTTTGCTGGCATACAAGTCCTTGTAGTAATTTCTCATGATTCTTTTTATTTCTGTGGCGTCTGTTGTTATGTTTATGTTTTCATCTCTGATTTTATTGATTTGGATGTTTTCTCTCCTTTTTTTAGTTAGTTGGGCCAATGGGGTGTCAATTTTGTTTATTTTTTCAAAAAACCAGCTCCTCGTTTGGCTGATATTTTGTAATGTTTTTTTTTTTTGGATTCAATCCTGTTGATTTCTTCTGTGATTTTAATTATTTCTCTTCTTCTACTGGGTTTGGGTCTGGTTTGCTGCAGATTTTCTAGATCCTTGAGATGAATTGAAAGCTCACTTATTTGGTGCCTTTCCAATTTCTTGATGTAGGCACCTGTTGATATAAACTTTCCTCTTAACACTACTTTTGCTATATCCCATAGGTTTTGGTATGTTGTGCTGTTAACCTCATTTACTTCCAGAAAGGTTTTGATTTCTCTTTTGATTTCTTCTATGACCCATTGTTCATTCAGGAGCATGTTAGTCAATCTCCATGTGTTTGCATATGCTCTAGGGATTCCTGAGTTGCTAATTTCCAATTTCATTCCTTTATGGTATGAGAATCTGCATGGTATGATTCTAATTCATTTGAATTTGTTTTATGGCCTAATATGTGGTCAATCCAAGAGAAGGTTCCATGTACTGCTGAGAAGAATGTAAATTCTTTATGTGTAGGATGAAAAGTTCTGTAGATATCTGTTAGATCCATTTGGGCTATCGTGTTGTTTAAACCTACTGTCTCCTTGTTGATCTTCTGTCATGTTGATCTGTCTATTTCAGAGTGGAGTATTGAAGTCCCCCAGTACTATTGTATTGGAGTCTAAGTCTCCCTTTATGTCCCTTAACAAATCTTTTAAATAAACTGGTGCCCTGTAATTAGCTGCACATACATTGATAATCATTATATTTTCCTGTTGAATGGATCCCTTAATCATTATATAGTGCCCCTCTTTTTCTCTCTTAACAGTTTTTGTATTAAAGTTTATTTTATCTGATATTAAGATGGCTATGCCTACTCTTTTTTCATTTCTGTTGGCATGGTATATCTTTTTCCAGCCCTTCACTTTGTCTGTATGCGTCTTTGTTGGAAAGATGAGTTTCTTGTAAGCAGCAAATAGATGGGTTTTGTTCCTTAACCCAATCAGCCAATCGGTGTCTTTTAACTGGACAGTTCAGGCCATTAACATTCAATGTGACTATTGAGAAGGAGTAACTTTGCCCTGCCATTTCCCAAAGATAATTTCTAATATATGCTTTGAATTCCCTGTGATCTTTTGCTGTGAGGTTTCCTTCCTTTACCTTCTTTCATTTTGATGACCGTGTTTCTGTGTTTCTGTATGTAAGACATCTTTAAGCATCTTTTGCAGGGCTGGATGAGTGGCGACAAATTCTTTCAATTTCTGTTTGCTGTGAAAGGTCTTTATTTCACCTTCATTCACAAATGAGAGCTTTGCAGGATGTAATATTCTGGGCTGGCAGTTTTTCTCTCTTAGTACCTGGGCTATGTCTCACCATTCCCTTCTAGCTTGTAGGGTTTCTGATGAGAAGTCTGCTATGAGTCTATTTGGCAAGCCTCTGAGTGTAATCTGACGTTTCTCTCTTGAACATTTTAGAATCTTTTCTTTGTTTCACTATGGTGCGTTTGATTACAACGTGTTGTGGTGAGGATCTCTTTTGGTCATGTGTACTAGGGGTTCTATGAGCTTCCTGTACTAGGATGTCTCCATCCTTCTCCAAACCCAAGAAGTTCTCTGCAAATATCTCACTAAAAAGGCCTTCTAATCCTTTCTCTCTCTCCATGCCTTCAGGAACTCCTAGAACCCGAATGTTGGGTTTTTTAATTGTATCCTGTAGATTCCCAACAATATTTTTTAGATTTCTAATTTCCTCTTCTTTTCTTTGGTATGACTGTATACTTTCCTGTGCTCTGTCTTCTAAGTCTGATATTCTCTCTTCTGTTTTACTGACTCTGTTTTTAAGGCTCTCTAGTGTGTTTGTCATTTGATCTATTGAGTTCTTCATTTCATTTTGATTTCTCTTCACTATCACATTTTCCTGTTCTACTAGTTTCTGCATTTCATTTTGATTCCTCCTTAAGATTTCATTTTCACGAGAGAGATTTTCTATCCTGTCCAATAAGGATTTCCGTAGCTCAAGCATTTGTTTTTGAAAACTTCTAAATGTTCTTATCATAAATTTTTTGAAATCCGTATCTTGCATTTCTTCCATCTCATCATCTTCATAATCTTGGCTTGGGGTGTCTTGTTCATTTTGGGGTGTCATAATGTCTTCCTTGTTCTTGTTTCCTCAGTTTCTGCGTTTGTTGCTTGGCATTGTAGAGATATTATTTGGATTCCTCTTCCCTTGCTGTGTTTTTTTTTTCTTGTTATACTATGACTGTATTAAGTGGACTGTCTGCTTTTGATGGAGCCTTGGTGGCTTGAGATGGGTGTTGCCTGAGAGCTCTGTTTGGTTCCTCAGGGTTAAGGGCGTGCCAAAGCTGACACTCCCAGGTTAGGTGTGGTAAATCTCTCTCTCTCTCTCTCTCTCTCTCTCTCTCTCTTTTTTTTTTTTTTTTTCAGAAGGGACATAATTCCACACAGCTGGCTAGAACTGAACGTAGTCAGTGTCCGATCTCTGGCTCCTGTGGGTATAATATTTGCCTGCTCTTTCCCAAGGACCACATAGGGAATTTGTGCTGCCCTCAGTGTAGGCTCAAATCCTCCTGCAGTCTCCCACTGGGTTACCAAGGTTACCGAATTGTAGCGTCTCTGGAGAGTACTCACGTGAACTCCGTGAGTTCTCTCACCCACTGTTTCTTTTTTCACAGACTCAGTTCATTAGCTCCACAAAATTCACTAGGTCCTAATCTTCTGTTATTTCACCACCCCCAGAGTCAGGTTTTTCTGCTTGGCTGAGGGTGGGTGCAGCCCTGAGGTCGAGCAGCTTTTACGTGTGTCCAAAATGGCACCTGCTCTTTGTCTTGCTTGCATTTGAGAGGTGAGTGGAGAAAGAGAAACTCATGTTCGTACTGGTCCCTTTTTTTTTGTCCTCTCTCCTCTAGTTAGCTTGGTGAACTTTCCCCCACAGGGCTTCAATCCTTGTTCCCTCTAGGCTCCTCCTTCCACTTTTCTGCCTATTGTCTTGGGCTATTGAGGTTTGGCTTACCTCGTGTTCCAGCGCTGGTGCGTAGATTCCGCTGATGGTGTCCCGAGCTGTGGACTCCTACGCCCTCCACGCAGGTCCACCATGAATCACTAGTTCTGAAAGAGTTTCCTCTGCTGTTTCTTCCCCAACTCTTCCTTGTACCTGCAGTATCTCCACTTTTATTAAACTGTCTCTTCCTGGACTATCAGTGTGCCCCCTTCCTATTCCGCCATCTTGCCCCTCCCTAGATTCTGCTTTTCAGCACTTTTGTGTATACTTCCAGAAGTGGGATTGTGTGTGAATGGCTGTGGTGGTTTGAGTTTTGGAGGAACTTTCTGGTTTTCATGGTGATTGCTTCATTTTACATTTCTTCCAACATTGTACATGTGGCCTTGTGTCTGCAAACCCTTATAAATACTTGTTATTTTCTGATATTTCCATAGTGATCATTCTGATGAATAGGCGATGATACCTCATTATGGTTTGCATTAATGATTACTAAGAATGAGTGTCTTACTTAAGTTTTGGTCATTTGTGTATCTTTTGTGGGGAAAAAAAAAGTAGTTTTGCCCATTTTAAATCTTGTTGCCTTTTCCTTTTGTTGTGGAACTGTAGGAATTCTGTAGGAATTCTTCGTATATTCTGGATATTAACTCCTTATCAAATATATGATTTGCAAATTTTCTTCCTGTTCTGTAGGTCAGCTTTTCACCCTGTTGAATGCTTCCTTTACTGTGCAGAAAACATTTGAGTTTGTTGTGGTGTCTCTTACCTATTTACTTTTTTGGGAGCGCCTGGGAGGGGCTTCAGGTGATCTTCCCCTTGAATTAACAGACTAAACTCTTCCATTAAATTGAGGAGTTGATATAGAAATGGCGGTGAGCTGCCCAGTCTCATCTTAATTTTTTTATTTAGAATTTAAATGATTTAATATTGTTATTTCACAAATTTTCTTTAGCAGTCACCTGAAATTCACTTTTCACTTTTCAACGTTAATACTGATATGATGGCCTGCCTACTTTGTCTTCTTATTGCGTTTGTCAATATCAACATTATGACTAAAAGATCAAGAATGAGTTTGCACATGGTATACAGCACTTTAAAATGAGTGTTGATTTTTTGTTTTAATTAATTTATTTCTTGAAAGACATGGTGACAAAGGGGAGACAGAGATATCTTCCATCCACTGGCTCACTGCCCCCGTGCCACAGCTGCCAGGCCTAAGCCAGGAGACAGGAACTCCATCTGGGTCTCCCATGTGGGTGTGAGGAGGAACCCAAGTACTTGGGCCATCCTCTGCTGCCTCCCAGATGCATTATGAAGAAGCCAGATTGGAAGCAGATGCTGAATGTAATTCCAAGCACTTTATCCAACATAGGATGTGAGTGTTCCAAGCGATAGCTTAACCCACTGCACTCCAGTAACCAACCTATTATCTTTTATGTCTGAACCTAAACCAAACCATATTAACAGTCCACAGCTCACAGGTGATCTTTGATTTCACCCTTTAAGTACAGAGCCCTGAATGTGACCTGTTACCTTGGGAGCTGCCTCTGTGGGCTGTGGGCTGACTTGATCTGACCTTGTCGGAGGCGATTGACCAATCTGTGTTCCATGTCAGCAAGGACAGCTTTTGCAGATGCTTCCTTCCCGGAACAAGGGATTTACCAAACAGCCTTGAGCAGAGTCAGGGCCACCTACTGAGACAAGCCAAGATCAAGGAGAAGACACTGGCTGATCAAATGCTAATTATTGCAGGAAATTTCTTGCAGGAAAAATCTTGAATTTTTGTCCAACTTTGCTAATCAATGCGTATGAACTGCTGTTTGCGTATGAGATTGGACACTCTTCTGGCACTAGCAAAAATAACATTAAAGATAAATAGCAGTGCACATCCTCCAGGGCATGGAAGAACAGATAGAAAGAGATTTAAGCAGAGTGGCAAGGAGTGTGAGGAGGCAGGTGTAATCGCAGAAGAAATTAGTAAAAGATGCTGAAAATTAAAATACATGATTTTGTTTTTAGCCAGTGAATGAATTCATTCACATTTATTGATGCAATTAAAGTGTTAATTTGTGATAGTTATGTTATCTGCACTACTTTTAATGCCCCCATTTTCTATTTTTTTTTTTAAGATTTTATTTATTTTTTTACTTGAGAGTCAGAGTTACACAGAGAAAAGAGAGGCAGAGAGAGAAAGAGGTCTTCTATCCAATGGTTCACTCCCCAGTTGGCCACAACGGCCGGAGCTGCGCCAATCCAAAGCCAGGAGCCAAGAGCTTCCTCCGGGCCTCCCATGTGGGTGCAGGGGCCCAAGGACTTGGGCCATCCTCCACTGCTATCCAAGGCCCTAGCAGAGAGCCGGATTGAAAGTGGAGCAGCCAGGACTAAAACCAGCGCCCATGTGGAATGCCAGTGTTTCAGGCCAGGGCATTAAACCACTGTGCCACAGCGCTGGCCCCCAATTTTTTTATTTGTTTTGTTTTCCTTATGTCTCTTATATAGTTTAAATATGTATGTGTGTGTATTTCCCTTTAAAATTTGGAAAGTTCATAAATTTTTTAACTTTTGAATTGCTATATTCAAAACACTGAATATGTTGCATAATAGTCTTGGATAAAAATCCTTATTAAGTATGTTTTATCTTTTTTCATTTTTTAAAAGGAATTATTAATATAAAGGACCAGATTTCATGTATTTCATAGATAAAATTCTCAGAAGATAACCATAGATCCCTCTGCCTCCCTTCCCCAGTCCCCCACTCCTTTCTTTCTTTTAATTTTTACTATAACATACTTTCAATTTACTTTATAATCCCAATCTTAATGCATCATTAACCATAATGTCCAACAAGTAAAAAGTAGAAAGACCCTTGTTCCACAGGACTATGGACAAGGGCTATAAATAATAATCTAATCATAAGATGTCAGTTTCGTTCTTATACACTGTTTCTTTGTATTCTGTGCTGACTATCACATATCAGAATAAACGTGTGATACCTGTCCCTTTGGAACTGGCTTATTTCACTAAGTGTAATGGTCTGCAGTTGCAACCATTTTGTTGCAAAAGACAGGTTATCTTTCTTTTTTATGGCTGTTTAGTATTCCATTGTCATGTCAACTACCTCTTGATCTCTGAGTTTGTTAATTATTTTCTTATTAATTTTGCTTATTTAATTTTTATACATACTAAATTTTTAATTTTATTTTACAAAATATATTGAAACCATTATTCTTTAATCTGTTTATGTATTCATACCTCCGTTTTCTTCAACAAGTTTAAAACATTAGTGTGTCTAAGTTGATTTGCATCTATTTTAAAAAACCTGCCACAAACTTAGTGGCTTAAAGCAATGTGAATTTAGTGTGTTGCAGCTCCAGAGTTCCCAAGTCCACGATCAGTCTCACTGTGCTTACGTCAAGGCGTCAGCAGGTCTGGTTCCATTGCGTGGCTTGTTCAGTTTCTGAAGGCTGCTTGGCTCCCGAAGCTTAGCTTTGGACCCCCCCAGGGTCGGCAATGCATCATTCCCACCTGTGCCCCGCACTGCCTAATGTTTACACCGGGCCTACTACTATTTGCTTTTGTCACTTTGCTTCATCCTTGGCCTTCAGTCTGAGTATACTTGTTTTTTTCCTGTGTGTCAGTAACTTATTATTCACATACTGTTTTCCTTTCTGTATTTAATATGTTACCACATTCTGTAGCAGTATAACATTTGTTTCTTTATTCTTCAGTATCCCTGTCCATCTCTCTGTGTTGTTTTGTGATTTTATCTGTGAGGTACTGATGTATTAGAATCCTGCCTTTCTTTAAAATTTCAGATGTAAATTACACGTTCATTTTCCTTGACGATATGGGTAGAGTTTGTGACATTTTTGGCCTGACTCATGTTTAGCTCAGACTTTCTATTTGAAGCATTATTGTTTGTCTAATATGATTTATATGTGATGTTATTTTATAAACCTCTTATAGATGCTTTCTCTCTCCGACCCCATCTGGCTTTCTATTCTTTTTTCAGACTGAAGCCGTCCTTTGTTTCTGGTTTGTGTCTACTTGCAAGTGTAGGGGATTTTCAGTTGAATGTGAAGTGGGGCCAGGTATAAACCTACTCAGAAAATTTGAAGTGTATATTGTTTATGAATGTTCTAGAACCCAACTTGCTACATAGAAGGTGTGTCCTAATAGCACATCAGAGAATACCTTCAAGCTTCACATAGCACCTCTGAACGTCACACAGCACTGGAGGGTCTTGCCACTTATCCCAGAGCAGTGCTCAAGCAGGTTTTAACCCTGTTTCACCCTGACTTTCCCCTTAATTCTTGTCCAATCCCCCATAAGCCCAGAGGAAAATGAGATTACCAACGTGATTTTAGGTGCCTGTCTGGAGTCCAGGGTGCATCAGAGACATTTTAGTGTGCTCTTCTATTTCTCAGAATCCCAGGAACCTCTTCTTTCTCTCTATCCTGCTGACTAAATTCTGGTGTGTGTATGAGGTCTTAGCTCTGCATATTTGATACTGGAACATTGTCTTTCGGACTTCACTTCCAGTGGGAAACAAAAATTATGAGTCTTCCATTTTCTCTTTTTTGGAGGTGTTTGCAAGTTGGTCCTCCTTCAGCCGCCTCCATGCTTCCATGTGGAACTCTTTCCACTGTGGATCTATTCAGGATGTCTATGATCACCTCTCTTCCCCTGGGCTTCTCTTTGGTTGCATGGAGCTAACAAAGTCAGTGCCTATAGAGTATTTTTAAACAACCTCTGTCACTGGATATGACACCAGTTTTGGTTTGATGGCCTCTGATGTGTTTGTGAAAATTTTTTTGTTTGAATATTTCTTCTGTATGTGTGTGTATTTATGGATATATATATATGGATATATATATATATGGATATATATATATAGGCTGTGGCATTTTGACATTTGATATAATTTTGCTATCTTTGAAGAGCTGCATTTAGATTTGCTCACTTTTTTGTAAGTAGTTTTTCCTCTAATTATATTTCTCGTTGTTGTTTGCTTCTTTGGACCATTTCCATCTCGTGGTCAGTACAGAAATATGTTGGTGGAGGTTTTCTCCACGGCCATGTCACTGTGACTGTGACTCACTGTGGCATAAAAGCGATGACAGGCAGACTCATGTGATCAGAAGGGGAGGTAGGGTGATACTTGCTCCATGTGACTGCAGTTCAGGGCAGATGAACATTAAGTCATTTCTTCTTCAGCTGCCACTAGGGGTGAAATCATTTTGACTTAAGTTATTTTTCAGCATAGTTACTGAATAAAAGTGCTTTTCTATGGAATAGTAGCACGCTTTTCTTTGAAAATTGCATGGAAATATTAAAATAGTATTTTTATAGTCATCTCTATTTGAGGTAAATTACCTCATCAAAATTGCCCAGAAATTAATTTCTTCTTTGGAAAAGCGTGCCTTTAAGTTCACTTGAAACTTTGCTATCACTGCAGGGATAAATATTTAATGTGTATTGAAAATCCCACTTTTTCAAAAAAGAAGCCAAAATGCATAGACTTAGGCTCAAAGATTGGCCATATGTGTGTATGGGGGAGGGGTGAGAAGAGAGAGTAGCCTTCTCAAGTCTGTCCTTATTAAATAGTCTACTGGGCTAAATATAGAAACATTTATCTTAGGCATGCCTTGTATATTCATTTTTTGCAATCATTTAATTTAATCAGTAAATTAAGCATTCCAACTTTTACTGCTAGGAATCAATGACATTAACCAGACTTTGGTGAATGTGTGGGCTGAATTTTCAATTAGGTTCTGTTTCATGTAATGATTTTATGAGTATTTTAAAAATTCAATTTGTCTGAGTGAAGTTGAACATCTTTTCATCTGCTTACTGTTTATAGACCTCTCCTGTCTTACTGCTAATCAATGGTCCTTTTACTTTATTTGTTGAACTCTTTATTTAGCGAAACATTAAGTCTTTGACTATAATGTGAATTAAAAATATGTAAGCTCAAACATAATAAATAAAATATGAAGTTAAAAACATTCAAAGCAGAGATATCATTAAAAACTCTATGTACAGTTATCCATATATGTATTGTATTTCATAGAAAAATATTAAAAATAAAATGAATTAAAATTAAAAGAATAAAAAGAAAATTCTCCAACCTTGAGTACCTGATCAAATCAGTACATCTCCAAATGTTGTAAGAATGCTGGGGGAGGTGCTATGGTAAACAGAAACAATGTCCCATGTTGAGTGAGAAAGCACCCTGTGGCCATCCTATAATCAGATTGAATGGCCGTAGATAGAATCTGATATTAAACAGATAGCTGCCCCTTAGTCAAAATATAATAAGTACTACATATGGAATCAGGTAGTTCTTGGAGCCTAGATATTTTCTTTGTTAGAGAGAGAGAGAGAGAGAGAGTGAGAGAGAGAAAGGGAGGGAGGGAGGGAGGGAGGGGGAAATCACTTTATGAAACATTGCCTAAAGTGATGTTTTTAATTCATGTCACCTCTTGGATTATTAATGTTTATTTAGATAGCTATTATAGGTACACTTAGTTTAAAGAAGTTAGAAAATCTATATTTAGTGTGATTTATTACTCACAGTTTAAGAAATGTTTCTCAGAATTATTTAAACTTATGTGATTTATTATCTGTTGCTGCCATATATTATCCAGTAATTTAAAACTAAAAATTATCCACACTGTCAGGCATCTATGGGGGAATCCTTTTGGCCAATATGCTGTTGAATGATTAAACTTTAGGGATACATGGGATCCTTAAATATCGGTCAATAATGTTTGCCTTCTGAGAGCAACATACTGAAATAAGAAAGTAGGTCCCTTCCTTGTACGTATTTTTAAATCAATCTTTATAGGTTTCACAGCATGTTTGTACTGGAGTGAGGCCACAGGTTGTAAAATAGTGAACATTGAACAGTATCAATTTCTTTGGGCCAAACATTGGTAATTCTCTTCTAAGAAATGATATTGGCTTTTGCTTTGAAGAATCGGTGCTGAAATAACTACTGTTTTCCCTCCCATGTGTAATTCATTCTTGCGTGTGTTCATTCATTCCCCTAACACTTTCCGTGTGTCTGGCGTACACCAGAGCCCGCAGTAGTAAGCTGAACACAGCAGCTGTCGCTGTACGGAACCTGCAGCAGTGACGACAAGGGACGTTAATCCAGGGAAGACATAGTCACCTGATCTAAAACCTGAATATTGTGAGAGAAGGAAATATTTAGGAAACATTTTGTGAAGTGGAAATCTGGGGATCTTACATGAGAGACTGATATTGGAGCTAAGATCTGAGGGTTTCAGAGGTGTTCATTTAATAAACAACCTGTCAGGCAGATAAATGAGCTGTAGTAAGTCTTCAGAGGTGGAAGAGAACATCTGTGGAGAAATAAAAGAATCCGAAGAAAGTTCACGTGAACAGAAAGTAAGGGAAAGAAATACCAAGGACCATAAGAGACTACGCAGCAAAATGGAAGTCTCAAATGAAAATATATCTTCATTTAAGGGAGAGGTATGGAATCTAAGAGTGATATTGTGTTGTCAGTAACTGCTTATATTTAATTTTATGATTTTAGACCGCAAATAATTTTTATTTATCATGGTTGAAAAAAAAACCCTTTAGATAAGACTGTGTGTATGCCACCACCAAGTGGCAGTAGTATGTCAACATTTTAATCACATGTCAAATCGGAAGGTTTAATTATATGTACACATGAGTGCTTTTGCCTTTAAAAACATTATGAAATTCATATATCTACACATTAAAGCTAAAGCAATGTAAAAAAAAAATTCATGGAAAATGCTAGATAAATAGTGAGGCCGGTGCCACGGCTCACTAGGCTAATCCTCCACCTTGCGGCGCCGGCATACCGGGTTCTAGTCCTGGTTGGGGCGCCGGATTCTGTCCCGGTTGCCCCTCTTCCAGCCCAGCTCTCTGCTGTGGCCAGGGAGTGCAACCCATGGGAGACCAGGATAAGCATCTGGCTCCTGCCGTCGGATCAGTGCGGTGTGCAGGCCTCAGCACGCCAGCCGCGGCGGCCATTGGAGGGTGAACCAATGGCAAAGGAAGACCTTTCTCTCTGTCTCTCTCTCTCATTGTCCACTCTGTCTGTCAAAAAAATTAAAAAAAATGGTGAGAGATTTAAATTGAAAAATTGACATAATATTATTTATTCTATTATCATAAATATTTTAACTGATCTTAAAAAGTTACATTGATTTAAAATTATATGACTTGGCTTCTTCCTAATTATGCAAAAGCTAATGTCCCAGTAGCTTGTACTGGCTCTCTATCTAGTTCTCAAAATTTTTCCCTCAACTTCATGATAGTAAAACTGGAAAAAATATATATTGATATATGTCTAGTATAATTTATAGGTTCCAGATACACAGATTTTCAGATAATTTCTGAAATTACTGAAGGGACAGTAATGTTTGGGAATTAAAATATGCCTGGCTCAGTGCCCTGTAATTTGGAAAGCAAATTCTTCATTGTTTTTTCTTACTCTAATAGTATGTTTCTGTAAGTTCAGCTAACGACTGCTGTCCTGCGGAAGTCGGGTTCACCCGTGTAGATCCTGGATGGTCGTAAAGAGCTGATGAAGTCAGGCTGTCAGCCGCCTACTCAGCGCACTGTGCAGTGAGATGTTGAAGCGTGTCATGATTCCTGCCCTCGCTGGACTTGCAATCCAGCTAGGCCAGCACAGTCACAGGCTTTTACAGTGAGAGGAAATTAGATCCAACTGAAATGGAGCTATGGGAACAGAGTCTTGATGCAGACAAGCTGGGTTTTAAGGACTCCGATGGATTTGACTCTTTTGGATGCGTGCCTGGAGCATTGGTAGAGCTTGACAGGAGGTGAGGAAAGACAAGAACGCAGGAACGTGAGTCCTGAGGTTCACAGCTGAGAATCAGACAGGAGCAGGTGGGTGGAGGGCTTCCTAAAAAGTGATAGGAGTGACGCTGGGTGAGGCAAGGGCCAGATAAGCTAGACACAGAAAGACAAATAGCTCATGTTCTCCCTTATAGGTGGGAGCTGAAATTAAAAAAAACAAAAATCAAAAAACAAGAAAAGAAATGCATGTGTGTATCAGTTTTGCTGCAAATATAGTGTCTTGTCACATTTGTTTAAATCTTTGTCAAATAGTTAAGACTGATATGCTATTGCAGTTATAATGATCTATGAGTATCTTAAAGTTTAATGTATGTGAGTGAAATTGACATGTTTTCACTTGATTATTATTGACAGTCCTTGTCTATGTTCGTACTGTACCATGGTCTCTTCCCTTTTTATTTTTTGAACTCTTTATTTTGTGGAGCATTAAGCCTTTGACCATAATGTAAACTGAAAATATATTGTTTCAAAAATGATACTATTTCAATAAATTAAAGAGAAAAGTGACAATGAAATTAAGAGACCTGAAGTTTGATATTGTGGACATTAGGGATTCTTATTCAAGGGTGCAGAAAGGGGAGCATGAGGAATATCTATTTGGAAAGTGAGGTTGGTATTGCTTTGCAAAGGGCATAGGCCAGAGCTTAGTACATGCCAGTGTAGAAATATGTTTGAGAGTGCTGGTCTATCATACACTTTGCCTTGCTCAAAGCTGGCCTCTAGAGGCAACATCTTGCAGTAATCAGAACTCTGAAGTTACACCACCTGGGTTTAAATCCTGCTTTGCCACTGACTAGCTGTGTGATACTAGGCAAGCCATTTTCAACTTCTCTGTACTGATGTGAATTAAAGTTTCTGCATATAAATGATTGCAGCAATGTCTAGAACTTATTGAAGACCAAATAAACATTACTTATGATTACTAAAGCAGTGTGTAAGGGCATAGGTATAAGTGTATTCAGGAATGGAAAAGCAGATGTAACATCAGGCGTAAGAATAAGAAGTCACCATCTAAAGTATTCGTCTTGAGATTACTATATTGTGGAAGATACAAATAGCATGATTTAACAACAGCGTTTTGCTCCAAACTAGTAACTAACATACATAAAGTACTTCTGCTATCCATTTCATCTATAAAAGATGTGGGATGAGTTTCTGAAATTTCTTCTATTTCTCACTTTGGAGTTTACTTGATGCTGGGAGTTTATAGGAGCACTTATCTCTTATGTTAAGTTTTCAAATGGCTGAAAAATTAAAGATTGCTGAGGAAATATCACAATCACAGATTCAGAACAATGGTCAAGGTGTTGATTGAGTATCATTCTTTTTTCCTAAGATGAAATTCACACCCTTACCGTCAGCATGCTTAATGTTATTTGCATCGAAGTTCAAGGAAATTGTATTAAATGGAAGCCATATGGAAATAAAAGTAGAAGTGTGGTGATTATCAGAGCCTCAAAAGGCTGCCCTGGGAGCCTTTTGTCCATGTCAGCCCTGTCTTTGACAATGTCAGGGAAATTCACATTCAAGGCATTTTTGCAAAGTTTCCTTAGATTCTTTATGGATGTGATATCAGTGTATACACAAATATGGACCAGCAGGTGGATTAGTAACTTGTTGAATCATTAGAAACTACTTCCAAGTATGTGTTTAGAAGAGGACGAATTATTGACTTATAGCACTCTATGTAACTTTTGCTAATCTATTACTATTTCAAAGCTATATAGATTTGCTAAGTAATTCTTACAAACAGATGTCTTAATTTCTAAAAAGGTGTTTTCCACTAATTATTTCTAAAGTTTTAGTATTTATTTTCCAATCTACTGGGGTTTATGTAGTATATAAATTTCTATTCAAATTTTGTTTAAAGATTTATATATTCATTTATAAGTCAGAATTAGAGAGAGAGAAGGAGAGGGATATCTTCCACCTACCAGTTCATTACCCAGTTGGCAGCAATGGCTAGGACTGGGCCAGGCCGAAACCAGGTTCTTCTTTCAAGTCTGCTGCTTGGGTGCAGGGGTCTAAGCATGTGGGCCATCTGCTGCTTTCCAAGGCATATTGGCAGGGAGCTGTAAACCAGTGCTCATATGAAATGCCAGCACTGCAGATGGTGGCTTAAGCTGCTATAACACAGCACCAGCTCCTCAGATTTATAAAACAACTTTTTTTTAGCAAAGTATGACTTTTTTGGGGGGGGGGCAGGCAGAGTAGACAGTGAGAGAGAGAGAAAGTTCTTCCTTTTTCTGTTGGTTCACCCCCCAATGGCTGCTGCAGCCGGCACACCACACTGATCTGAAGCCAGGAGCCAGGTGCTTCTCCTGGTCTCCCATACAGGTGCAGGGCCCAAGGACTTGGACCATCCTCCACTGCACTCCCAGGCCACAGCAGAGAGCTGGACAGGAAGAGGAGCGACTGGGACAGAATCCAGAGCCCCAACCGGGACTAGAACCCGGTGTGCCGGCGCCGCAAATGGAGGATTAACCTATTGAGCCGTGGTGCCAGCCAAAATACGACTTTTTAAATGAAGTTTATTTAGATTTGGCAATGATATGCTATCTGAGAGATAAGATTATTTGTCTTTTTTAAAAGATTTATTTATTTATTTGAAAGTAAGAGTTACACAGAGAGAGGAGAGGCACAGAGAAAGAGAGACAGAGAGAGAGAAATCTTCCATCCACTGGTTCACTCCCAAAAGCCAGGAGCCAGGAGCTTCCTCCCCATCTCCCATATGGGTGCAGGTGCCCAAGCACTTGAACTGTACTATGCTGCTTTCCCAGGTGCATTAACAGGGAGCTGGATTGGAAGTGGAGCATCTGGGTCTTGAACCAGCACCCATATGGGATGCCGGCATCACAGGGGGCAGCTTCACGTGCTCTGCCACAGTGCCAGCCCCAGATTCTTTGTCGTTCTCTGTCTCTCCATCCACACTTTCTAGTTGTATTCAGTATTTTTCCACCATGCTTTATATTATTCCTGCTGCGTCTGTCCAGGTCAGAAAGAGATGTGTCAAAATCTCCCATACTGGGACTAATATTTTAGTTCTACTCATCCCTTTAAATAACAGTTTTAAATTTTTTTATTTAACTCTTCTTTTCAAATTGTTCTTTTATGAATTATGATGTTTGTGTATAGTTTTGTCCTATCATTTTGTCCTATCATTTCTTCTAATTTTTGATGATGATCATGCAAACTGGTGTGATGTTTCCATTTAGGGTTTGACAGAATTAGCCAACAGAGTCACCCAGGCAGAGTTCGACTTAGGAAACAGCAGGACTACTGTGCTTCTACCACAGCCACTCCTCCATGCTTGGTTGCGGGCCAAACTGGCCTAACCGCTGCTGAGCCTGTGAAGCCACAAGGGCTCCCTTTGGGTGCAGCCCCAGGGCCCTCATGGCAAAGTGAGGCTTCTGCAGTTTCTTAAAATCTCGTGGCTCCAAGTTCCTACCAGCTTGAGTGCACTTGGCTGTGTTTGTCCATGGTAGGCAAGGCCCTAAGGGCCTGATTCTCCCCATTTCTGAATGGTCGCTTGTCCTGTGATTTCAGATCTTCAGATGATTTCAAGGAAAGTATTTAATGTGCAGTTTGTCATTTCCCCTTGTCGTCGTGGGGAAACAGTACCCTCTCCAGCTCTGTTCCCTGAGCTGAAACTAGAAAGGCGACACATGATCTTTTGGTGTTTAATTAGAAAATCAACAGAGCATCAACATATTTTTAATTAAGTAAATTAGAAATGTGTTTCGTTTGGTTCAAGTATCTGTCATACAGAATATTTCTTACAGGAGTTAATCATTTTTGCATTAATAAACCTGTGTCTGTATTCGTTTTTGCCAATTTAAACTTTGAAAATTGCAGTGGCTGATTTATGGTTATTTGTGTATGTACCTTGTGCCTACATACAGTAAAACAAAGGAGAAGGAAGCACCAATGTTGACTTGAAAATGGGACTTTGAATGAAGAGGTTGAGCAGTCTGTTTATCAAATTCATTATTCTCTAACTTCGTGAGGCACACTGCTGGTGCTACCTGAGCTCTAAAATACTTGTTACAGAATTCTTAAAAAATATCATAGAAAAGCCAAACACAAGACTTTTTAATTTTTTGTTCTGCACTTGTTGATTGTTCACAGCAATGGATTTGCACTTAAATGTTTTTATAGCAGATTTTGAGACAACAGAAAGAAAAATGGCATAGGTTTTTCACCCCGTGGCAGAATCACTTATGATTCTTATTGTGAGTTGTACAAAGAAATACCACATTGCTATTATCTTCCAAATCACTCTATAATCATATTTTCTTTTATCTTACAAAGAAGTATTTTCAGTTAGTTTGACTCAAGACTTTAATTTGGATTATGAAAGGTAGTGAAAATAAGGCGTACTCAAGAATTTGTAGTCAGTGCAATTGGAGTGTTAGTTTTACATTCTCAAGCCATGTCTGGTTTTCATTAACTATTTCCATTTTTTGTGTTGAAATTTGATAAGAATGCTATTGATTTCATCTTAATGCAAAATAATTAATACCAAAACATGGTTACTTATGTGGAAAGAAAATGCATTTACAGAAACAAAACTGTGTATATAGTGCTGCTCTTCTGAATAGTCTGTGATTGTGGGAAGTTAATAGTACAAAAGTACAGGAGAGTGTATCCATGTTGAGGTAGTCTAGGGTTGAATGTTAAATCAGGTTTTCTTATGTAGACTAACGCTGTTGACTCTTTGTTGAGAAAAGATCACTGAGCAATTTCCTAATAACTACGTATACCCAGGCCATGATACAATGAAAATTACAGTATAGATACAAATGAGCATGGACCATATTCTGAATCTTTTTTCATTTATTTTGTTATGAAAAAATCTGATCCTTTTCTATATAAGTGCATCCAACAGCATATTTCTGATGACTTAAATATTTATGTGGGAGTTTTGACAAGCAAACAAATTAACTTAACCAACTGGCAAAAGAGCTTCTAGAAAAAATGCACTCAGCCTCAGAACTCTGATTTTTTTCTCCCAAAAGTTAGTATAGGAGCCTCACAGGCAGACTACTAACTCATACTGATATAAAGTAAGGCTAATTACAAACTGTAGGGTTCAAAGCTACCTGTCACTATGTTTCATGGCACTTTATTTTAGCTTTACAGTTTAAAATTCCTTTCCCCACTGTTACATTTTCGGAAGGCTTGCCTCTAAGAATCCATAAAAGCCAGGAAATAAAATAAAGCAATTTTATTAGTGTTGCATTAAATATGAACACACATTCCTTCTCTCTGACCTTATATATTTCTGTCAGCAACTTTTAAAAACCAGGTAAAATCAAATGGGATTACAAATCTCATTTCATTATCGGGACATCTTGTTTTTAGGGAATGGGTGGAAATACGTTAGTCTTCTGCATTAATACAGACTTACAGGTAGGCCTTTTTCCCCTGGTTACTTGTGCAATATTCATTTAAGTTTATTTCTTGAGAATTGTGCGGTAGTTAAGTCCCATTTACCTTCTGTTTAGGTAATTCTTGGATTTCCCTTTTGTCTTTAAAACTGTTCAGTCTTGGAATAGCTGACTTTTCCTGAAGAAGCTTATAATGTTGTAATGTAGTTATTTTAACACACAGAACAATTAATGCTACTTCTATAACAGTGTCCTTAACATGTATAGAAAGACTTGCCAAGAAACTGAATCCAAAACAGGGAATGGATCGTTTTTAAGAAACCTGTCTACTCCAGGAAAATACATTTCGACGTGTTTTGACCATAGACCCATGCAAAATAAGCCATAGCCATATTAATCCTAAATTTGACCTGGAAAGACTTGATGAAATAGAGGAGAATAATGAACAATGAAAACATGGCAGGGTTTGTCAGAAAATGGAAATAACACAATTACAGAAAATCTTGCTTTATAACCTGGTCTTATTTTTTAAAACATTTGTATGAGAGACAGACTGACAGGGATATGGAGACAGACAGACAGATCTTGCATGGACAGCAGTTGGAGCTGGGCCAGGGCAGAGTTGGTAGCATGGAACTCAATCCAGGTCTCCCACATGGTGGTGGAGAACCACATACTTGAGCTATCACCGGCTGCCTCCCTGGGTGCACATTAGCGAGAAACTGGAGTCAGAAGCTAAACCAGGTCTTGAACCCAGGGACTTCAGTTTGGGGTGCAGCACCCTCAGTGGTTTGTAACCACTGCAGACTTCCAACCCCGTGTGTTGTGTTTGACTGGAGTGTCAGGAGGGTCAGTGAGATTCTTAGTACTTGTGTGTCAGAAACATCATTCCGTCTGGCTGTCTATCTTTGTATTGACTATTGCATTCTTAAGTCATACTGACTTAGTGTAGTGATATCTGAAAGGCAAAAGGTATTCAGACTTTTATCTTTGAGAGGCTCATGATCAGTGACTTCCCTATTCCTAGGCTGTGTTTCAGGTACAGATTGCACTGAATGACCTGCCCAACCAAGTCATGAGTGGTGATTTCTCTTATACCCAGTTCAGAGGTTTAAAGAGTGCTATTCGGTTACAAGTTTCTCTTTCTCTGTGGCTTTTATAGCTCCATTTGGCTCAAGGGAGAAAAATAAACATTACACAGATAATTCGTTGACCTGAAAGCAATCTGTGGAAAGGAGCAGACAGAAAATGAGGGAAAGGGGAGAGTGAAAGTTCAACTAATAGGTAATTAGATATTTTCTCAGAGAGAGCATGGGCAAAATGCTGATTAAAAGGCCAGAACTCAATATCAAACTTTTTAATCTACTTTTTAGAAACAGTTATAAAGGTAAATGAAAACACGATTATGGAGAGTATTGAACGCCACACTAAGGATTTTTTAATTCTCCTGTGAGTAAATGAGGATATATCAATGGATTTGAGCATGGAAATGACATGATGAAAGATCATTTGTGAGAGACTAACCTGGTGTATGGGGTGGATTTAGGGGGGATTTAGAGATGTTCAAGAAAATCTTGGGTCGAATGAAATACTTTGAAGAAGTTCAAAAGCATAGGAATGAAGAAATGACCTTTGCATCTGACAACCAACGTGATTTCAGCACAATGATGTGATTGTGAAAGAAGCTGTGGAGGCT
The DNA here is from genome assembly GCF_033115175.1 of Lepus europaeus. Lineage (NCBI taxonomy): Eukaryota > Metazoa > Chordata > Mammalia > Lagomorpha > Leporidae > Lepus > Lepus europaeus. The sequence goes on along the minus strand of NC_084830.1, from coordinate 156,944,514 downwards.
TGAAACTTCCCTTTTGGGCTGGCACTGTGGCATAGTGGGCTAAGCCTGCAGCACCAGAATCCCATATGGGTGCAGGTTCAATTTCCGGCTGCTCCTCTTCTGACCCAGCTCTCTGCTGTGGCCTGGGAAAGCAGTGGAAGACGGCCCAAGTGCTTGAGTCCCTGCACCCCTGCACCCACGTGGGAGACCCAGAAGATCCTGGCTCCTGGCTTCAGATCGGCTCAGCTCTGGTCTTTGCAGCCATATGGGGAGTGAACCAGTGGATGGAAGACTCTCTCTCTCTCTCTCTCTCTCTCTCCCTCCCTCCCTCCCTCCCTCCCTCCTCTGTCTATAACTCTACTTCTCAAATAAATAAATAAAATTTTTAAAAAAGAAACTTCCCTTATATGTGGCACATAATATGTTAACATTAAATGAAGAGAAAGAACGAGTATATAACCAAGCCCGAACAGGAAGAAAGCTTCCTCAGTTGTTGAGGTGGGTCTAAAGAGCATCAGGTTTGCTTGAATAAACTCAAGACATTCTTAAAAAAAATTATTAAAGCACAGTATATATACCAAGATAGGCACTGAAGTATACAGATCAATGAATTTTTTTGTTGTCTGATCACACTCATAACCAATACACAAATTAAGACCAAAGCATTACTGGAGCCCAAGGCTCCTCACTTTTCCTCCCTCCATTGTTTTTGTAACATGTGCAATAGGAGTATATTGTCATTTACTCGGTATGATTCTGTGAGGAAGTATTTAGAACTCTATACCAAATGATCTGACAGCCACACAACTGTTAACGAAATGATGAAGTCTTAGAAAACTTGCCGTGTAAGCAGTGATTATACCTTCCATTGCAGTCCACTTAACTTCAGAAGTCAGACTAGTGTGAAGATGGTGATGGTGATGGTGAGGACGGCAGGGCAGAGGGGGGATGATGGAGGACTGGGAAACATTTTTGATACTTATGGTGTGACAATCATTGTATATAGAACTTTTACTTGCATTACTCTATTTAAGTCTCAAAACAACCGCATTACAGTTCTCATTTAAGTAGAAAAGTTACTCAGTTATTTCATTATGTGTACTCTGGTCTCCACTGAAGTGTATGCTTATTAAGCAGAATATTTTTAGAAATTTTCTCACAGTTAGTCTTCCTGACTTAAGTTAAACATAAGCTAACGTCAGGAGGGTTGTGTCCCTTAGCAGAGAAGCACTATGAGTAAGCTCTGTCTTTATCGGTGACTCTAGAGCAGGAAGAGATAAGACGTATGTGTCAAACCATCCTGCTTCAGTGATCAGAGCCATGAGGTATAAGGGAAACAAGCGTATTTTACTTGGTATTTCTTCAGAAAATTGAGAATAGAATATTATACAGAGTGCAGTGCAGAGAGAGCCTGGATTGAAATGCTGTGTCTACCTTTTCCCAGCTGTGTTTTCCGGGCAAGTTTCTTCTTTATCTATTGGTTTCCGGGTCTGCAGAATGGAGTTTATAAGGTCATTTCAAAGCCTTCAGTGAAAAGCAATATGAGGCAAAGAGCAGAGTACTTCATAATTATGGGATTTTGTTTTGTTTTTAGTGCATTGCCTTTATTTTAAATCAGGTAGAAAGAAACAAAATGGGAGGGAAAAAGTCTTCCTGATAATGGGCCATACAGAGTTATCTCTGTTCCCTTGAGCTAATTTCCTGTGTCCTTATTTCCTTATACAATTTGCAGTTAACTCTCATCAACCCGTATATTAAGCATTTATCTCTTTCTTTGAACAAAAAGACCTGAAGACAAGTTGTTAATAGAAATAGTTGGAATTCATTAACCAATTTTAGGTAAACAGTTGAATTTCAATTTCCTCATGTTTCTTTACAATTAAAAAATGGATAGAGGAAATTGGCTGTGAAAATTGGACCTACTTTTTTTTTTTCCTTTGGCTTTATAGTAAAAGAGAAATCATAGTATTTGGAATCAAAACTTACTTTTGCTTTGTTGACTATCATATGAGTGACAATAAAAACTTCTGTGACATGAATGTTATTAATATATAGGAATATGATACTTCTCATTTAAGATTAAGTAATTTAAGTAATATGATATTTCTCATTTAAGATTAAGGAATCATTGTGATGTGATCTAGATAAATTGAGATGATGGGTTTGATGAGTTGATAACCTCTAATTACAAATACAAGCATAATAATCTTACTGCTTTGATACTGAGAAATTTTTATTATATACATACAAGTTGATATTTCATCATGATTTAAATTTAAAAATATAATTTTCATGTTCATAATACTTCTATTATGTTTTGATAACTGCATAAGAGTACAGATGTATCATGGGCATATAATTTATTGCATATATGGAGAGGGAGTAATTACATGTAAACTTAGAATGTAAAACTACATTTTAATGTGGCTACTTTTTTGATAACCTTGTTGTTAATTAAAATGTCATTAAACTGTTGCTCTAGCAATGTTCTTCTTTTTTTAAGATTTATTTATCTATTTGAAAGTCAGAGTTAGAGAAAGAGAAGCAGAGAGGGAGAGAGGTCTTCCATCCGCTGGTTCACTCCCCCACTGGCTGCAATGGCTGGAGCCCTGCTGGTGTGAAGGCAGGAGCCAGGAGCCAGGAGCTTCCCCCGGGTCTCCCACAAGGGTGCAGGGGTCCAAGGACCTGAGACATCTTCCACTGCTTTCCCAGGCCATAGCAGAGAGCCAGATTGGAAGTGCAACAGCCGGGACTCAAACTGGCACCCATATGGGATTCTGGCACTGCAGGCGGTGGCTTTACCTGCTTTGCCACAGCACCGGCTCCTCTAGCAATGTTCTTTTGCAGTAGATATTTGTAATTATTAATTGAGATAAGTAACCTATTTTAAATAAAATTTGATAAAAAATTGTTTAAATTTATTATGAAATGTGTTAACCAAATTTTCTATAATTTCAAATTTTGTATTTTTATGTGAATATTGATTTTCAGCATAAATGAATACAATAATAAAAATTTATTTTATTTATATTCATCAGGCTTACTATTGGTAGGTTCGGTTCCATGCCACATGCCTGATGTTCATTACCTCTTTGATTTTATATACTTTTATCAGCTATATTATCTCTTTAAGGAATGGGAAAGTTATTTCCAATCTGTATAGAAAATGAGAAAAATGGAAACTTTGTTTTGACAAGCCTAAAAATGTTTTTTCTATCAGTAATATAACTTCTTCATATTTTATATTGAGTACATTTCTTTTTAAAATCATTTTTATTAAAAGTAGAAAATGCAGTTTCAAAAAGTTGTCCATTGGTTTTGTGAGATTGTTTCTTAAAACTTATTTTGTGATGTACATATTCAGTAGTTTGGGGACTACATTTAAATCTCATCAAACCATTTCTCTCATAAAAGGTTCATATTCAAAATATACAAGGAACTCTTACAACTTAGTCCATGTGGTGATGGTTTATAGTTGACCTTAGGAAGAACTCCAGTGTGCGTTACCTTCCAGGACTACAAGCCCTGTCGTTTCTCCTTCCTGGGGAGTAACTGTGACTGCACAAGATAGCAGAGTGCCCCATCCATCCTCCGTCTTCACATGCCCCATGTGTGTGAATGAGAGTCTTTACTATATGGAATAGGGTGTATTTTAATTCAGGATGTGTGTGTTCTAGCTGTGCGTAGTCACGGAATTGAAAAAAGAAAGACAGTAGAGAACAAAACTGCATGGGTTTAAAATGAAATAATAAATCTTTAAATTATAAACACTGAGTCATAGAACTTGTATGGCCATCTACTTAAGCAAATAATCTGTAAAATACTTTCTTCCCCCCTGGATATTGCACATGGCACTACTGATGTTCCAAAGGTGAAAATGTAACCAAATAGGCTTAGATGAAATTGAACACATCTTTATCTATCTTTGAAGATTCAAATGTCCCCTGGAAGGATCTTAATATATAAATAAGAGTTGTTGATGTTGGACTGCCACAGTGGTGAAAGGCTGTTTAGAATAGATCAGCTTAAGCAGATTGCTTTATATAAACTGTGAAAAAATCCAACTCTGGGGAAACTTCTCAGTTTTTAAAATTCTGTCTTTCATCTTTATTTATTTAAGAAAACATTTTTTTTTCAGAAAAGATTTTTTTTTCTGTGAATAGTATCCTTTAGTAAAGGAACTGCTCACTTTAATTTTCCCTAAGCCTCATCTACTCCTTTTTAAAAAACCTATGGATCTACAAGATGCATACATGAATGTCCACCCATCATCAGTTCACAGCTCATTGCATTTTCTTTAAATACACTGTGTAACCAGCACAGAGACCCAGAAATAGGCCATTGCCAGGTCTTGCAAGCCACCACATGTTTCTCTTCAGTCCCTGTCTCTCACACTTAGAGTAACTCTCTCCTGACTCCAAGATTTTCTTTGTTTTCTTCTTAAAGTTAATATAAGGTCTTATTTTGGTTTTGATTCTGAAAAAAAAATGTGTGTCAAGGGCATGTTTACTTTGGTCTCAAATCTGGGTTGACTTTTATCTACTTTAGTTAGTGTTATTTTCTGTTAAAGTTACAATGAGTATAATTATCAAATATTTTATAAAAATCGATAAATTCCATTTAAAACCAGTATTCCCAGAATTAGGACTTACATTAGCAAATAAGCTGACCTTGGGTTCAGTGGTGGTGGGTGGTAGAGTAAGATTAGTTGACAAGAGAAAAGTTTTTGGTAATCATAAGCTGTATTGGTTTTAATATTGTTACTTGAGCTTTTAAAAAATAACTGATTCTTAAAATTGTGTGTCTTGATGGAGAACCATGTGATGTTTTGACACATGTACACATTTTTTAATGTGCAAATCAGGGTAAACATGTCTATCTCCTCAAATGTTTGCCATTCACTTGTGGTAAAAACCTTCAAAATCCTTTCTTCCGGTTTTATTTTGCTGCAGTAGTCAAATAGTCAGAAAATAAAAGCAAGCTAAGTGTCCATCCGCTGATGAATGCACAGAGAAGCTGTGGTACCTACACTTAATAAAATACTACTCTGCCATGAAAAGAATGAAATCTTGTCATTAGTAATGACAAGGATGGAACTGGAGGTCATTGTGTTGATGGGAATAAGCCAAGCACAGAAAGACAAATATCACATGATCTCACTCACATGTGGGTTTTAAACAATAAAAAAGTGATCTTGTAGAAGCAACTAGTATAATGAGAGTTATCAGAGCCTGGAGTGGAAAAGGGGGAAGTTGACTGAAGGGTACTAAGCTGTAGTTCTGTTGGTGTACAAAGTTCTGTAGTTCTGCACAGTAGGGTGAGTATAGATAGCATTAATGTGGGTTTATTTCTTCATAATAAGACAACAGTCTAGGGACAGGTGTTGTGGCACAGTGGGTTGGGCTGCTGCTTGGTATGTCCACATCTCTTATCATAGTGCCTGGAATCAAGTCCTGACTCTGCTTTGGATTCAGCTCCCTGTTAATGTCGCAGGGAGGCAGTAGATGATGGCCCAAGTACTTGGGTTCCTGCCAACCTTGTGGGAGACCCAGATGGAGTTTTTGGTTTTGACCTGGTCCAGCCCCAGCTGTTTTGGGAATTTGGGGAGTGAACTAGTGGATGGAAGATCTCTCTTATTCTCTATCTGTCTCTCTCTCTCTCTCTGTCATTCTGCCTTCAAATAAATATTTTTTTAAAAAACTCTAGAAGGTAGGATTTTGAATGTTTCATCCTAAAGAAATTATAAATGTTTGAGGACATTGACATATTTACTCTGATTCGATCTTATACATAAGTATAACATTAAATGGTACTCCATAAATATATATGATTCTTTAAAATATTAAAATTTAAAATTAAAATGATAGAAAGCAGATATTACATTATTTTTTTCTATGATTACTGTACTGTGCAACAGAACACCAGAATTTCTTGGCCACAGGATGGTTCTGTCTGTTTTATCCCTTATATTCCTGGAGGGATAAGTATGTAGTTTTTGGAGCGAAGTTCTTTCCCATGACACTACATTTGCTAGCTTTGTCCATATGGTCACATATGGTATTTTTACTGTTATTGCTATATACAGTTATGGAAATATATCACAATTTATGTATCCAGTCCAGTTTTGATAGATAATAGTGGATTTTGCAGCTTGGGGCTATTGCAAACAGTGATGCTATAAACCTTTTACCATGTACACTTTGGTAAATCTATCTGTATATTAGATCTATATCTAAAAATGGACTTAGATGAGTTTTGTGTATGCATATGTTCAGCTTCAGTAGATATTTCCAAACGCTCTCCAAAGTATATACACATATGTATACTTATAAGAGCAGTATATGAGCATTATGGTTGCACCAGCATTGCCTCTCTTTTTTTGATTATGTATGATGTCATCTTGTGTTTGCATTGCATTTTCTGCTGCTTAATCAAGTTGAGCATTTTTGGAAGCAAGCTTATTGGATTTTTTCTTTGTCAACTGTGTATGCATGTCTACAAATTTTCTCTTATATCTCTTTTTTCATTGATACACAGGAGTTTTAATACATTTTGGACTAGTCCTTTGTATAAAATATGTGTTTTAAATGTGTTTTCTCTGTGCGGGTTACATTTTCATCATTTAAATGATAATTTATTCCTACCTGCTTTTAATAATCAGCTGATTTTCCTCTTTTTCCTTAAGTAACCAGGTCACAATGATCTTCCACTTCACTGACTTCCTGGTAACCTTAATCCTCAATGGAGCACAAAATCTTCTTTGTCCAGAGACTATAAGCAACTGATTGTGGAGCTTGGTGTGTAATAAGTACTTATTAAATACTTGATGAAGAAAATGAACATTGAAGATATTACTATCAGTGACAGTGGTGCCCCCTGTTTTTAGTACTAGTAAATGAAAAAGAAAATATATTTATTATAATCTTAGTTAGTAGTAAATTCTGGAAATTAGAATCTTTGATTTACATTTATTTCAAAGCACTTTATCTTGCCCACTAAATGGTGACTGCATAAAGGCAAAATGTCAGTGATTGCTTTATTCCAGAGATTGCAATACTAACATGAAACCAATTTTTAAATAGTACAAAATGGTTTATGTGGTATAAAATCATTGATAAAACAAGAATATTTCTGTTCCCATTTTTCAAATTACTCAGCTCATATTTGCTGAAATATTAGGGATAGGTGATCAAGACTGGATAATACTATTTTGATGTGAACTGGCAAGAATTAACAGCAAGGCATTTAAAAAGCTTAAAAAGGAGTATTCCAGTATTTGCCTTGGGTTGCTGGAAACCTCATTCTGAAGAGCTACTGATGACTCCTCTCTTGTTACCACGGCAAGAGAATTCAGTGCCAAGGAAAGACCCAAGGAGACTTGGCTTTCTTGGTGATGCTACCTGGCATCATGAGAAGAGCACACGCTTCCTAATGCCCTTATGAAAGAGCCAACTTTCACAACATTCCCGGATGATTGCATTCTGTGGTAGAGTAGTGTACCTCACAGCTCACGTAAGCATGGTTCTTCACAACCATGACTACTTGCAAATCCCACCACTTGGGTGGAGTAATAATCAGAAAAGGCTAAGGGAAAGTGGTTTTGAATACAGCGTTAACTTCCTCCACCATACCTCAAGATGAGTACTTAAAGATGTTTGTCATCAGCAATCTTACTTCCATGAAAATCAGAAATTGTATTGATTTCTTAAAGTTTAGAACTTATATTTCACTACAGCCAAATCACAAAGTGAAATCAAAAACAGCCTACGGAGCCTCTGATCTCGCTAGATGAAATTAGCCATCCAAAAGACTGTATGTAAGGAAAAACAAAACTAAAAGCAATAGTAAATATTACAACCCTGAACATAGACTTCAAAGTAGGATCTCTTTGTACTGCGTTCCAATTCCATTTGTGTCACCCCTTCGAAACTCATTATTTGCATGAAAAAAATCACAACTTGGAGAAAGTGTGTTCTTCCCACTCATTTTTGTAAGAACAACTTTTGAGACACAAATTTCTATATCATAAAAGTTGCTGTCTTAGAATTTATAATTAGTGTTTTAATATATTCATTGAATTGTTCTACCATCACCACAATCTAATTTTAGCATGTATTGCTGTCTGGGAACAATTTATTGGCTAATTCTTTAAAGTTATTAGAAATATAGTTATTCTTTCCACCATACCCACCCTCCTACCCACACTCGCACCCCTCCTCCTTCACCCTCTCCCCTTCCCAGTCACATTCTCTGTTAAAATTAATTTTCAATTATTTTTGTTCACAAAATTCCAAATCTATACTATGTAAAGATTTCAACAATTTTCACACACATGCACACAAATAAACATGAGAACTAATTTTACAGTTAACTCTCCTAATACAATTCATTGAGGACAGAGGTCCTGAAAGAGGAGTTAGTGCACAGTGATTCCTGTTGTTAATTTAACAATCAGCACTCTTATGTATGACATCAGTGACCCTCTGAGGCTCTTGACATGAGCTGCCCAAGCAGTAGAAGCCTTTTGAATCCACAAAATCTGTCAATATTTAGACAAAGCCATAAACAAAATGCAAGTTCTCTCCTCCTTTTAGTGAAGCGTACATTCTTTTTGATGGCCACTTCTTTCCACTTCAGTCTCACTCACAGAGGTCCTTTATATAGAACATTTTTTGCCACAGTGTCTTGGCTTTCCATGCCTGAAATGTTCTCACAGGCTTTTCAGACAGACCAGGAAGCCTTAAGGGCTGATTCTGAGGTCAGAGTGTTACTTAAAGTGATTGTCATTCTATGAGTCTGCTGTGTGGACTGCTTTTCATGTTGGAGCATTCTCTCCATTTTAATTATATTATTATTACCAGACACTTGATCCTATCCATGTAATCAATTTCACACAATATACACTTTAACACTTAAGATGGCATTTTTACCACGCAGCTAAATGGGATTTAGGGTCCCATGACAAGTTTTTAAACTGTATCCTTAGAAGTAAATCCTTAAGAATGTATACATAACTATACAGCTTTACAGTTACAAACTTCCTCCTTCCTCTCTTATTCTCACTCTTATTTTTTACTGAGATCCATCTTCAATTGACTTTATACACAAATGATTGACTCTAAGTTAAGTAAAGAGTTCAAAAAATGGTATGCAGGGAACAAAATGAAAAACAAACAAACAAAAAAATGAAACTGTTCCTTGACAGTCAAGAAAAAGGCAGCTCAACTCATCCTTCTTGAAGTGTTGATTTTACTTCTACAGATTTCGTTTTAGGTGCTCTATCAGTTCTCACAGATTAGGGATAACATATTGTATTTGTCCCTTTGGAACTGGCTTATTTCACTAAGTATAATGTTTTCTAGATTCATTAATTTTGTTGCAAATGACTGGATTTTTTTTTTACCTCTGTGTAGTATTCCATAGTGTACATAGCCCATAATTTCTTTATCTAGTCTTTTGTTCATGGGCATTTAGATCAATTCAGTGTCTTAGCTATTGTGTATTGAACTACAGTAAACATGCAGGTGCATATAACTCTTTTATTTGCTAATTTCATTTCCCTTGAGTAAATTCCCAGGAGTGGGATGGCTGGGTCATATGGTAGGTCTATATTCAGATATTTGAAATATCTCCATACAGTCTTCCATAGTGGCTTTAACAGTTTATATTCCCACCAATAGTGGATTAGGGTACTTTTTTCCCCATATCCTTGCCAGCTTTTGTAGTTTGTTGATTTCTTTATGAAAGCCACTCTAACTGGGGTGAGGTGAAACCTCATTGTGGTTTTGATTTCATTTCCCTGATGGCTAGTGATCCTGAACATTTTTTCATGTGTCTGTTGGCCATTTGGATTTCCTCTTTTGAAAAATGTCTATTTAAGAGGCTGGCGCTGTGGTGCAGCAGGTTAAGGCCCTGGTCTGAAGCACTAGCGTCCTATATGGGCACCGGTTCTAGTCCCAGATGCTCCTCTTCTGATCCAGCTCTCTGCTATGGCCTGGAATAGCAGTAGAAGATGGTCCAAGTCCTTGGGCCCCTGCACCACGTTGGAGACCCATAAAAAGCTCCTGACTCTTGGGAAGAAGCTCCTGACTCCTGACTTTAGATCGGCACAGCTCCAGCTGTTGTAGCCATCTGGGGAGTGAACCAGTGGATGGAAGGCCTCTCTCTGTCTCTACCTCTCTTTGTAACTCTGCCTGTCAAATAAATAAAATAAATCTTTAAGAAAAAAGTCTATTTAAGTTTTGCCATCTCTTAACTGGGTTGTTTGTTTTGTTGTTTTTCAGTTTCTTGATCTCTTTGTATATATTCTGGTTATTAATCATTTACCAGTTGCATAGTTTGCAAATAATTTCTCCTATTCTGTCAGTTACCTCTTCACTTTTCTGAGTGTTTCTTTTGCTGTACAGAAACTTCTCAATTTGATGGAATCCCATTTGTTAATTTTAGCTTTGACTGCCTATGCCTCTGGGGTCTTTTCTAAGAACTCTTTGCCTGTGCCAGTGTTTTGCAGGGTTTCCCCAGTGTTCTCTAGTAATTTTATGGTGTCAGCTTGTAGATTTAGATCTTTAATACATGTTGAGTGGATTTTTGGTAAGATGTAAGATAGGGATTTTGCTTCATACTTCTGCATGTGGAAATCCAGTTTTACTAATTATATTTGTTGAAGAGACTGTCCTCCCTTCAGGGATTGGTTTTAGCTCCTTGGTCGAATATAAGTTAGTTGTAGTTCTTGGATTGATTTCTGGCATTTCCATTGATCTAGCCATCTGTTTTTATATCAGTACCAGGCTGTTTTTATTATAACTGCTTTGTAGTATGTCTTGAAATCTGGTATTGTAATGCCTCCAACTTTGTTTTTGTTGTGTAAGATTGCTTAACTATTCGAGTTCTCTTGTATTTCCATATGAATTCCTTTTCTTTCTTTTTTTTTTTTGACAGGCAGAGTTAGACAGTGAGAGAGAGAAAGAGAGAGAGAGAAAGGTCTTCCTTCTGTTGGTTCACCCTCCAAATGGCCGCCACGGCCAGAGCACTGCTCCGATCCAAAGCCAGGAGCCAGGTGCTTCCTCCTGGTCTCCCATGTGGGTGCAGGGCCCAAGCACTTGGGCCATCCTCCACTGCACTCCCGGGCCACAGCAGAGATCTGGGCTGGAAGAGGAGCAACCGTTACTAGTACCCTGTGCCCCAACCAGGACTAGAATCCGGTGTGCCAGTGCCGCAGGCGGAGGATTAGCCTAGTGAGCCACGGCGCTGGCCTCCATATGAATTTCAGCATCATTTTTTTTTTTTTTTTTGACAGGCAGAGTGGACAGTGAGAGAGAGACAGAGAGAAAGGTCTTCCTTTTGCCGTTGGTTCACCCTCCAATGGCCGCCACGGTAGGCGCGCTGCGGCCGGCGCACCGCGCTGATCCGATGGCAGGAACCAGGTGCTTCTCCTGGTCTCCCATGGGGTGCAGGGCCCAAGCACTTGGGCCATCCTGCACTGCACTCTCTGGCCACAGCAGAGAGCTGGCCTGGAAGAGGGGCAGCCGGGACAGGATCGGTACCCCGACCGGGACTAGAACCTGGTGTGCCGGCGCTGCAAGGCAGAGGATTAGCCTAGTGAGCCGCGGCGCCGGCAGCATCATTTTCTCTATATCTGAGGGGAATATCTTTGGTATTTTTATTGGTATCACTTTGACAAGAAAAGATCTTCACCATGACACATTGTAATCACACTCACTACAGTAAAACATGAAGAATAGTTTTTATTACTCCAAATGAACTCTTATTCACATTAAAAGTCAATTTCCATTCTTTCCACTCCTGCCTGAATCAACCAGTAAATTACTATTGCTGTCTATTGACTTACCTTATATTTTTCCTATTTCATTCATATATATATATATATACACACACACACACACATATATATATATACATAGACCTGCAGACACAGAGAAACAAATATACATATACATATACATGTATTTATAAATGTGCATACACACTCACCTACACAGAGGTGGAGAAGAGAGCTGTCATCACTATGGGTGCAACTGGGGGAACAGGAAATGGTGACTTGCATCAAAGGATGCAAAACAGTGAATATGTGGTGTGAACAAGTTTAGAGATCAAATGTATATACAACATGAGGACTGTGGTGAATAAAATTGTATTGTGTTATTAGAGATTTGTGTTAAATAAGTAGATTTCAGCTTTTTGTTACAAAAAAGTAATTATGTGAGATGATAGGTATCCTAATCTACTTCACTCTAGCAACTGTTTTACTTCTCTGTGTAACTCTTACATTACATGCTTCAAATACACAAGATCAAAATCATTTTTAATAAAGGGAAATTCTGTTGAGTTTAGTAGAGGTAGAATGAGTTCTAAGTATGTTAATTTTTTAAGGTATCTATTTATTTATTTTAAAGGTAGAGTTACAGGGAGAGGGGGAGAGACAGACAGAGATCCTCCATCCACTGGCTCACTCCCCAAATGGCCACAATGGGCTAGGCCAAAATGAGGAGCCAGAAGCTTCTTCCAGGTTTCTTACATTTGTGCAGGAGCCTAAGGACTTGGACCACATTCCACTACTTTCCCAGGTGCACCAGCATGGAGTTGGATCAAAAGTGGAGCAATCAGCACTTGAAACAGCACCATATGGGATCCTCACACGGCAGATTGTGGCTTAGCCCACAGTGCGAGCCCCTAGCTAATTTCTTAATTTATTAGTGAGAAGTAAAAGTATATTGACTAGAGCTTCTTAGGTGGCTAAAAAAAAAAAAAAAAAAAGACTTGAGGAGTGTGCATTATAGCACAGCCACCGCTTGTAATGCTGGCATCCCATGTCAGTGCTGGTTCAAGTCCCAGCTGCTCTGCCTCTGATCCAGCTTCCTGCTAATGTGCTTGGGAAGACAGCAGGTGATGGCCCAATTTCTGGGGCCTCTGCAAACCATGTGGGATACTTTATTGCATTGCACTTCCTACTGGTAGATTTGGCCTAGCCCAGCTCTGACAATTGCAGCCATGTGGGGAATGAGTCAATGGATGGAAGATTTCTCTCTCTTTCTCTCTCCCTCTCTCCCTCTCTCCCTGTTGCTTTCAAATACATAAATAAGACTTGAAAATTACTATTTATCCATATGTTGATGATTTTTTGTGTATGACATTGCATGATATATTGAGGAAATTAGTTTTTCTTTATATTATTTATATTTTATATTAGCATCATTTTATTGAAATATTTTTAAAATACATGGAATATATTTTACTGAAATATTTGAAATATGTTAAGAAATTTTGATCTCATATGTAACATATTGGGCCTTATTTTTTGTTCTTTATCATTTTTGCCTAATAGGTAACATATGCATAAATAGGCAATATGCAAAAAAGTGCTCAATCACAAATTTGTAGAATTGCTTAAGAAAAAGTATCTCTTTTCCTTTAAGGCATGATTATTGCAGTCCTATTGAGATTTAAGATACTCTGTTGGGGAGAAAAATATATGGGGTCTTTCACAACTATTTATTTGCAGAATATTTCCTATTTCATTCTTTTAAAGGTTGACAAAGCGTATTTTGCGAATCTACTAAGTACAATCATTTTGGCTTAAAGTTAAATGTCCAAGATATCTATCAGTGTTTTTGTATTTAATGTTAGTTAACTAATTAAGTCATTTTACTTAAGAGAGAGAAAGAGAGCACTCCCATTTGCTGTTTTACTCCGCAAATGTTCTCAGTAGCTAGGACTGGGCCAGGCTGAAGCCTGGAGTGAGAGATTCAATATGATAAATTCCTGTCTTGGGTGGAAGTATCTCAACTTGCGCCATCATCTACTACCTTCCAGAGTACACATTAGCAGAAGCTGAATTCAAGATCAGAGCTGGCACTTGAACTCTGGCACTCCAAAATGAGACGTGTGTGTCATCTCAAGCCATGTCTTAACCACTAATCCAGATGGCTGCCTCATTAATATATTTTATATTTTAAAATTATATATGTTAATTTAAATAATAACTAGAACATTGTTTTACCTTAAAATATTGTATATTTATTTAATAATATTAAAATAATTTTAATAGAGTATTAAAATATTTTACATTGAAAACTAGATCAACTAGGGAAAACACCTAGCAATTGAAATTAAATATAATAAGACTATAATAGTGAATACCTCTGAATACCAAAAAGATTGATATTTATCCATTCTATAATTTGTTCATATTTTCCAAAGATTTCCAATTATCTTGTATAATTTTTAAAAATGCCAGCTTTGAGGAACAAGAAGAAAAACCTGTGTGTCTGCCCCATGCCTGAGGTTTGCCGAGTGGACGAATATGTTCAGGTCTAAGCAAGATGGAAACTGAGCTGAGATCTACACTCTAACTCTCATGCTCAGGTCCAGCCCCTCTGAAGTGCAGAGCCCAGGGGTCGGTCTCACTCATTGCAAGCACTGTTTCTCACTGGTTCTTCTTCCTTCCCAGTCACAGGCTCAAACTATGAGATCTGGAGGGAGATCAGGGCAGTTAGGGCAGCTCCTGGACATGCCAAACAAAGGTTCCTGCTCTTGGGCGAAAATGGCGTCACATGGCGGCCAGCGATCCAGCTGTCAGTCTGTAGGTAGGAAGTAGGAGGAGAGAAAGGAAGATGTCAGCCAAGGGCACGGGCCACATCCTTTTAATAAGGCTTGCAGAAGATGCTACTGAGTAATTTCAACTTCTTTCCTTTCCTGCCTCAGCTGCGTGGCCACACCTAACTCAAGGTGGTATTTACTCTGCATTGTCAACTACTTATAATTAGACGTTCTGTTTTTTTAAGAAACCAAGTGCATGTCCCTGTCAGTGTCTGAAGCATGTGAGCTAAGAGGTGGGGAAGGGGTGTTTCCTAGAAAGGTGGGGAATTTTAGCTGGAGAGGAGGCAACCAGAGACAGGAAGCACACACAGTTGTCTGCAGTGCTGACAATGAGGACTGAGGGTGAATATGAATAATGACAAAGGAACAGACAAAAAGCATTATTTTGTGGAGCTTGGCTGGATAGAAGGGCATGCAAAGGGATATAAAACAACAATTGAGTCGAACTTTAAGCATCTGTATGTGTGGGTATTAACAGATTTTTGGTCCTGTTGCCAGTATATCTATAGCTTGCACATTTCTCATTAGAGAGCTTGATAAAGTTAACATTTTCCATAAGATGCAACCTTACTCATACTGCATATGGTAACACATTCAATTACTAGCTACCTTTTATAATGTTTCATTTATTTTTGAGTTGGTCTGTTTCCTGTTGCTATGAAATATCACTTTCCCCATTGGTTAGGTTTGAGTATTTAATTCTTAAAGGAAAAGGCAGGTGCTATCATTTGAGGACTCTTAGCTAGCTATGAAAGGGGTTACTTGGGATAATTATCACTCTCGGTAGAGCAGAGAGACCCTTAGTTATCTAAAACAAACAAAACAAAACTATTGCCTTAGCTGCTTATTAAGTTTCTGTTTGGAAACCTTTCTTATGAGCTTTTTTCTTCAGAGAGGTAACACCTAAGTTTATTTGTTATGTGGGAGTTTTAAATCTTCAGCCAACACACTGATAGAAATGATTTACTACTGTACTTTTAATGTTGCTGTGACTATTTCGAAGTCTACGTGAGTGAGGTTGAACCTATTTTCATTTGATCACTGTTATTGTCTCTGCCTGTTTTCCTACTGAATTATGGTCTTTTTACTTTTTATTTGTTGAACTCTCTATCTAGGGCAGCATTAAGCCCGTGAGTGTAATGTAAATTAAAAATACATTATCTCATAAAGTAGTAAATGAAATATTAACTTGTAAAAAATCATGACCCAGATCAGTGGTCCTCAAATGCAGCAGTTGTGACTCCCAGGAGACATTCGCTGTTGTCACCGCTGGGGTCTGCTCATGCTGTCCTGGGTGCAGAAGGTGAGGATGCCACTGTTCTGTTTCAGAGGCCCCTTTCCCTGTCTCCACACCAACAATGAGCTATGCAGCTCGAACGTCATTGCCACCAAGTTGTGAAACTCCAACTTTCATCAGGTTCTTTAAAGCGGACAACACTTCTTTCAGTGCCACAGAGACACCTCTGACACTGTGTTTGACTTTTAAATGACACCTGTTTAAGAACTAAGCTTGCCCAGCTCTGAATCTAGGGCTGTTAAGCCAAGGTCCATGCAATGCAATTTTGTCCAAGAATAGGCATCTTGGATCATAGGCAAAATATTTTGTAAATGTAAATTGGCATATTTATAAGGAGCCAGGCTTATAGCTTTCATCTGATTCTCTAAGGGATTTATGGCTTCACAAAACCAGCCACTGAATTTATTTAGAATGTCAAAGAGTTCTGGGGTGTTCCTCAGGCATTGTCTTCTTCCCAAGCAGCCAAGCTGTTCTTTCAGGCTTTGGTTCCCTGCACATTCTCTGGAATTAATTCAATAAAAAATGGATACTTGCTGAAATGAAGTTTAAAGATTCCCAGTTGAACCCTCTTTTATTAATGCAAATAATATTGACAAGTTGAATTCCTTTTGGAGAGCTTGGGACTTAAGTCAGATTTCCCACTTTAACCAACAGCTCTCTAATTTATACTTGAATACATTAAATGTTGTTTTTTTTTTTTTTTTACAGGCAGAGTGGATAGTGAGAGAGAGAGACAGAGAGAAAGGTCTTCCTTTTGCCGTTGGTTCACCCTCCAATGGCCGCCGCGGTAGCGCACTGCGGCCGGCGCACAGCGCTGATCCGATGGCAGGAGCCAGGTGCTTCTCCTGGTCTCCCATGGGGTGCAGGGCCCAAGGACTTGGGCCATCCTCCACTGCACTCCCTGGCCACAGCAGAGAGCTGGCCTGGAAGAGGGGCAACCGGGACAGGATCGGTGCCCCGACCGGGACTAGAACCCAGTGTGCCGGCGCCGCAAGGCGGAGGATTAGCCTAGTGAGCCGCGGCGCCGGCCTAAATGTTGTTTGTAATATCTGTTGCTTACAAGTTTGGCATAATAGTGTATCCCATAGAGTAAGCAGTGATGTAGTTCGTTATAGAATATCATGTTTTAGGCCGGCACCGCGGCTCAACAGGCTAATCCTCTGCCTTGCAGCGCCGGCACACCAGGTTCTAGTCCTGGTCGGGGCGCCGGATTCTGTCCCGGTTGCCCCTCTTCCAGGCCAGCTCTCTGCTGTGGCCAGGGAGTGCAGTGGAGGATGGCCCAAGTGCTTGGGCCCTGCACCCCATGGGAGACCAGGAGAAGCACCTGGCTCCTGCCATTGGATCAGTGCGGTGCGCCAGCCGCAGCGCGGCGGCCATTGGAGGGTGAACCAACGGCAAAGGAAGACCTTTGTCTCTCTCTCTCAATGTCCACTCTGCCTGTCAAAAAAAAAAAAAAAATCATGTTTTAGCTCATATATAACTTATGTAATGTTGAAATCAAGTTAAACACTTCTCAAACATTTATCATTTCTCTATGGTGAAAACATTCAAATTATTTTGTGCTAGCTGTTTTTTTTTTTTTTTTTTTTTTTTTTTTAGAAAAGCATCCAGTGCATTATCATTGCCCATAATCACCCTGTGGCTCAGTAGAACACCAGAACTTCCTACTCCTATCCAGTGTAGCTTGGGATCCATTAATCCAACTTTCCCCCTCCCTCCCTTCCCTCCACTCTTCCAGGCCCTAGCAATCATCATTTCTACTCTTAACTTCTGTAAAATGAACTTTTTGTTAGATTCCTCATGCCCTCATTTTTACTCCAATTATTTTCCATGTTTTCCCATTCTGCATCCTGAATACCACTCACATCCACCCGTCTGTGTCCCTGCTGCCATGTCCCCAGTTCCGTGACCTCATTCTCTTCCCACTGCAGTGTTGCACTGAAGGGCTCCCTCGTGTCTGCACTCCCCTTGTCTGCTCTTCGGCATTTCATTACCTGCAAGCTCTGCAGTGACATTTCTCTGAACTGCAGATCTGTCCAGGTCACTTTCCAGGTGAAAACACTGATGCTCTGCTTCCCCTGGCCCACACACTATCATGCTAACTGTTGGAGCGCAATCAGGTTCTTAAAAAAGCAGTATAAAATTTTGGCTTGTCTCCCTCTGTTGCTGCCCCCTCGGGGACTCTAATCTAACTGCACTGATTTCTTGCCATCCCTGGATCTGTGTTTATCTTGCTTTGTCCCTGTTTTGCTTGAGTGATTTTCCCTCTCTTGTTGAGATTCTATTCATCCTTCATAAGCTGGGCTTTGAAGCCTTTTCCAATTCCCCAAGGCAAAATTCATTATTCTCATATTTCTGCTCGAAAATCATTCCATGCTTGAATATCATATTCACCTTTGTTTTCCAAGTGCCTTGAGCATACATGTACATTTTCAATATTATTTTTGTAATTGGATCAACCACACTATGCAAATTTGAATCTGTTCAGTACTGAACATCATAGACAAGCTATGCCTTTGTTGGTCAGGTCAGGTAATCCAGAGACCACGAACCCCCAGAAAGAATAACTGAAAATGTTCTCTATCAGCTCTAGGGCCTCTAACTTATATTTTAATTTTCTAGATTACTATTCTCAGGAGTATAAGTAAGATTCTGAAACAGTTTGAGTGACTCAGATGGTTCCCTGTTTTATGTATAGAATAAGATGTCACCTATATCAGAGTGTTGCAGTTTGAAAATTTTCTTTCTTCAAATGTGAAAATGATGAATGTAATTTTAGTTCCCCAAAGATATTTACATCTTCACTTAAATAGTTGTTTTTTTTTAAGACCTGATGTTAAAGCATGGAATGTAGGCTCAAAATTAATAATAGATTCTAAAATATCTATATATCTATGTCTTTAAGAGTACTGCAGTTTTTATTGTTTAAACTATTTTCATCATCATTATTATTAATGAAAAGTACCATCTGTGTAACAGTATAGCCAACAGTTTCAAAAGGATAGGGATGGATTCACAAGTTTAACTTGAACAGATGAAGGAAATAATACCATCTGAATGTTTTTACTCAATGCATTCAATGACCTGAATTAAATTCAGAAGACCTAGAACTCTGGTTTTGTGTGGATAAATCAACCCCTCAAATAGCCTTCAGATAAATCGTATTAAAATATTTGATCAGTTCATATCATATGTATCTGTTGAAGTACTACACAACACCCCCAAAACAGGTGCAATTATCAATTTTTAAAATGGTGGTGGTAAGTGCTTATTAGAAATGTCAGAATTCCTGTTAGAGAACCTGGGTTCAAGTCCCAGTTGAGCTTCCATTTCCAGCTTTCGACTAATGCAGACCATGAGAGGCAGCAGGTAATAGCACAAGTAGTTGGATCCTGCCATCCACATCGGAGGCCTGGACTGAGTTTCTGGCTTCCAGCTTTAACCTGCTCCAAACCTGGATGTTGTGGGCATTTGGGAACTAAACAAGCAGGTGGGCGATCTCTCTCTGTCTCTGACTCTCTCTGCCTTTCCAATAAATGAATGGAAGTAATTTATAATTCAACAATGAAAAAGAACAAACTATTGATTAACACAGAACAATGAATGCATGCCAAAGGCATTTTGAAATGTGAAAGAAAGTGCAGGTATATTCCATTGTATAGTTGGGAAACAGTTCAGTTTTGCCAGGAGTTGGGTTTAAGGAAGGAGATTACATTGTACATCAACAGTCAGGACAAGAGCTGATCAAGTCACTGTTTCTCATAGTGTCCATTTCACTTCAACAGGTTTCCCCTTTGGTGCTCAGTTAGTTGTGATGTACAATGTAATACTTTATCCATTTTAGTATTTTTGTTTTGTTTTGTTCTAGTACTATTGGTTGAACTCTGTAATTAACACACAATTATTCTTAGGTGTTTAAATTTTAACTGAAAAGTTATCCCTGTTAATATAAGAGTGAGAATAAGAGAGGGAGGAGATATACAATTTGGGACATGCTCAATCGGACTTGCCCCAAATGGTGGAGTTAGAAACGTGCCATCAAGGTGGCACGTACCAATGCCATCTCACTAGTCCAAGTGATCAATCTCAGTTCACAATTGATCACACTGATAGGTCTAAGAGTCAAAGGGATCACACAAACAAGACTAGTGTCTGCTAATACTAACTGATAGAATCAAAAAGGGAGAGAACCATCCATCATGGGAAGCAGGAGACACAGCAGACTCATAGAATGGCAGATGTCCTAAATAGCACTCTGGCCTCAGAATCAGCCCTTAAGGCATTCGGTTGGATCTGGCTGAAGAGCCCATGAGAGTATGGTAGGCATGGAAAGCCAAGACACTCTGGAAAAAAAAAAAGACCTAAATGAAAGGTCTCTGCAAGTGAGATCCCAGTAGAAAGAACAGGGCCATCAAAGGAGGAGGTACCTTTCTCTGAAGGGAGGAGAGAACTTCCACTTTGACTATGACCCTGTTGGAATAAGATTGAAGTCAGCGAACTCAAAAGGCTTCCATAGCCTTGGCAACTCATGACTAGAGCCTAGGGAGATTACTGACGCCATAAACAAGAGTGTCAAATTGTTAAGTCAGCAACAGGAGTCACTGTGTACTTACTTCTCATGTGGGATCTGTCCTTAATGTGTTGTCCAATGTAAAGTAATGCTATAACTAGTACTGAAACAGTATTTTACCCTTTGTGTTTCTGTGTGGGTGCAAAATGATGAAATCTTTACTTAATATATACTAAATTGATCTTCTGTATATAAAAATAATTGAAAATGAATCTTGATGTGAATGGAATGGGAGAGGGAGCGGGAAATGGGAGAGGCATGAGTGGGAGGGAAATTATGGAGGCAGGGAAGCAATTGTAATCCATGAACTGTACTTTGGAAATTTATATTTACTAAATAAAAAAGGAAGGAGATTAGTTAACTATAAATAACTAGCGTAAGGGAGTTTTTTTGAGTGATACCACTGTTCTTATCATGACTGTAGTAGTGGATACTCAACATCTACACATTTGTCAGTATCTGTTTACTATAAAGTATGAATTTTACTACATATAAGCCAATGACCAAAATGTCCTATAAAGTCTACATAGAATCAAATTAGACATTATCAAAAAATGGAAAAAAAATATAAAGTGTGAAAATATCAGGCAGTGTTTCTCATTCTTGACACTACTAACATTTTTGATCTAGATAATTCTTTCTTAGGGACAGGGTACTGCCGTGTGCATTAAAGGCTCTTTTGCAGTATCCCTGGACTTTGCCAAGGAGATATAACTAGCCACAACATTGTACCCCCAATCAGGACAGTCAGAAATATCTCCAGTGTTTCCCAGATGTGTGCAGAGGTTGCCAAATTGCCCTGACTTAGAATCTCTGACATGAGCCAACGGTTCTTCTTAATTATCAATATGGTGATGAATATTTTACATTAGTATGAGATGTTAATAACAGGGGAACCTGGGTTAACAGATTGTGTCAAATATTCTAATCTAAGACTTTCACAGTAGGGGAACCCCAGTGTGAAGTATAAAAGAACTCTACTACTTCACAAGTTTTGTTTCATAAATTCAAAATTAATTGAAAGTAAAAAGTTAAAAAAGAGAGAAAAGATTTAAGTGTTTTCAGTTTTATTGGATATAGAGATTATTGAATAAAAAATTCCAACACAACTAGTTAGCTAGTTTAGTTTCTATGTGTTGGAAATTTGGTCTCTGAGGGATAATTTGTGTTTTAGTGGAAATAATAAGAAACATTTCCTAAGCTGTGATTTTAGGAGAGGCCTGCTTCCTACACATTAAAATAAAGGACGTGGTCTAAATGCACAGGAACGTGTTGTGAAGAGCAACATCTTGAATGCAATGAAACTAAACAAATGAGTCATTACTATTCAGTGTTTCCATTCACTGTATCTAGTGAGTACCAGCTGTATGTTGGACACTGTGCTTGTTAACATTTATCAGTAAGATTCAACGCAGCTGATCACTGCAGTTTTTAACATTTATTTTCAAATGCAATACCATTTTACATAGCTATTTCCTTTTGGGTATAGACTTAAAATGTGATTTTTTTATTGGCCTTGTTTGAGATTTTTTTTTAAGCATTTTTGAGCTATCAGACAAGACTTGAATGTGAGGATTTCCCACTCACTTCTTCCTTGCCAATGCTCACTCCTATTCCCTCAAGAGCATCTCCTTCTGTAACTACCTGAAACTCCTTTGGGGAGATGACAATTGGAGAAGAAAGTTTTAATGCATCAACTAGTTACACAATTAGGAAGTGAAAGGGGTGGGGATAAAGGGCTGAAAAATCAAGTCTTACGGCTGTTATTATGTCTACCTTAGTGCCTTATTAACTTTCTGTTTCCCCAAATGCGTTATATCCAAGGGTGTACTGAATTTTAGACTCTGTTAAAGTCAGAAGTCCATTGGTGATGCAAAATTAAACATGTAGAAATCACAAATGTGTGTCTTATCATGACAGAGGAAATACTAAAGTAGAGTATGTTAGATCCCTCCTGAGCCAAAATGCATTGAGAGACAATCAGACTATTCTGGGTTTCACTGTTCTGGAAGTTACTTGACTCAGTATGACCTGATAGTGGCACTGTGATAACATAGCTTATGAGGGGCGGGGGCATTAAAGTGTTATGTTATTGAGTTGTATTTGGGAAGTGTCTTGTCAAATGTTCAGATATCTGGAATTCTGAATAGTTTCTGAATAATCTAATGGCAATGAAGACTGTTTGATTATTTGTCTGACTCACAAAGGTGAGCTGGCTTCCACCGGCAACATAGATGTACGTACATTCACTTCTCTGATTCAGAACAGTGGCAACATTGAAGGACAGATGGTAAGGAATTGACTCATTCTCAGGTTTAGTAAAAAATATCCTAGATGCCTGCCAATTAAACTTGTAGCATATTGTACTCTCCTCAAGTAGAAGAGAATCATTTTAAGAGACCTTACTCATTTTGCATTTTACAAGGACTTTCCAAAAATACTACTCTATTGTAGTTTGAGCAAAATACTTGTCCTGTCCTGAAGGTTACATTATTCAATCATGCACGCCTAAAGACAAGAAGACAAGAGCATCTTGGAAAAAGGAAAAAATAATAATAAGTGAAATTGTATTTATTTTGCTTTTTACTTTTAATTCCTTAGGAGCACAGTGTGTGTTTTTTTGTTTTTTGTTTGTTTGTTTGTTTGTTTTAAAGGCAATGGAGAATAGAGATGACCTGTGGTGTAGAAAGCCAGACATTCTCTCAGATCCAATGGTTTAGAGGTCTTAATGACACAGGACAGCCCCTGATTCCAATTTTAGACATTCTGCACATTAGTCATAGCTAAGCAAACTGCTCAGGACTTGTAGCCCTGCCTGCGCTTGGGGAAGACAGACTAGCTAATTGTAGTGTTAATAAAATTGCAACCCATAAACTTTACCTTGGTCATTCATGGCAGGGATGCTAACACTCATTTAGAAGTCAGAGGAAGAAGGAAATCTCATTCTTAAAGATGAAGACAGCATTTTATTACCCGTCAAATGCATTTAATGGCTGAAAACGTCAGTGACTATTAGAAGGGAAGGTGTTATCACTTGCTTCATGCAATAAGTTGAAATGGAGAATGGATCTAGTTTGACATGGTGTTTAAACAAGGGGGAGGGAGTCCTACTAGCATTCTGAGAACATTCTAATTGAAGGTATCTTTTTTTCTCCCAGGAAGAAACAACGCCATGCTTCTGGCATACCTCACTACCCATGGGGCTCAGTGGAATACGCATGTGTCAATATTAGATTCTGCAGTTTAATGCTGTGGCACAAAGAAGTTTTGCCAAAAGGAGGGATAAATATCACAGCCATTCGTTTCACAGCGCTGTGCAATCTGGCTGCAACTGTTTTTCTAGGCAGCACATCAGTGGATAGAAAGGAGATTAAAAGGACGGACAGGAAAAGAAGGATTTAGGAAGAAGGGATTTTAAAGACATATTTGGCTTTAGATAAAAAATTCACAGTCATTAGCATGAGTAAATTCTCTGCTTATCCTAGGTTGATGAAAATATTCTGAAAGCAGATTTTTTTTTTTTTAGAAAATAATTAAGAGACAACAATCTGTCCCCTGAACACCATTATTAGTGAGGATAAAGAGGAGCCATGGAAACATCCAGTTTGTTTGTTAGTTGTTTTTCCAGCTGAATTCCTCCTGCCTCCGACTCAGAGGGTGAACTATACATTCCCCTTTCGTGTGCTTTTCTGTGTTCATGGAAAAAGTAAAATATCCTGGTGACTGTCTTTAAATTGGTCCCTTTGGTATTTACATTTCAGTCCTTATACTATGTTGCATAAAATAATGAACTATCAGAACATATTTATAACTTTTTGGTTGCAGAATTGGTAAATTGGTGCATGCAAGCAGCAGTCTGACAGTGTGTGACAGCAGCAGAGGGCAGGGCAGTCACGTGGACTCTGCTTTTATTCCCTGGCAAACTTGCTGCTGTGACCTCTGTCACGTGTGGGGGAATGGACACAGGATGGATAGCAGTTTTCCTACCAAGTGCACCAAACAGACCTGGGGTCTTTTAGAAAAATCAAGTTTTTTCTTTTTCGGAATGTCCATCTCTTTGTATAAAGTAAATATGTAAAGTGCTCCAAACTCATTTTTAGCTATGTTCTTATTTACCTTCTTCATCTACCTGGGAAGCAGATACAATGTCTCTCTTGTTTGCTTTTTTGTAACAATGTAATCATTGAGTCTGAAAAGTATCTTGTCCAGACCCTTAAAACTACTATGGGATAGAATGTATTGTTGAGCCTTAGACTCTGAAACTATCATCCCATCTTACCAGGCACTGTATTTAGAAGTTGTATGCATTTGATGAATAGCCCAGGAATGTGATGAAGGCCTGTGTGTTGGGATTCTCCACCACGGCCTTTTGTCTTCAGAGACCCCAGAGTGGGAAGCGCACTTCCCACATGAGCTTTTACAACCTGCTTCAGAGACGAAGGAGGTAGAAGGTTGAAGACACTGCTTGTGCCATTTTCTGATTCCTTCAATTGAGGAACTCAGTATGCCAGGGTACCCTATTTTGGCATAGCATATTTTGAAACCTATTAATATACTTATGAACAGTAGTATTATGCAATAATAAACAAAGCAGTATTTTTTGCTATGTCAATGCAAATGTTTCATGGGCAACAGGACTTCTGTGTCCTCATTTACATTTATAGCTAATTTTCTTAGGGAATTTCACCAAAATCATTTTTCAAGTATTTATATATCAAGATGGAATTTATTTTTGTTCTTGTATTAAAGGGTTAGAATTGGTAAATGAGATAGATAATCTAGTTTCCTGTAAAAAAGTGTCAAAATTTTAATAAGTGGACATTTGTAATTTATTAATAAAAATGACTAATAGCATTCACCTGGTCTAGAAATAGTTTAAGGCATCCTTTAAACTAATCTGTTATGTAGCTACTTATCTTTCATAAACATTGACTTGTGTAGTTACTTACAAACGAAAAATCAAACACAATAAAGAATAAAGTATTAAGCTAAGCAGGACGGGCAGTTGATGTTATTTTGAATTTCAATATTCTCGTAAGGGCTTGGAGTAAGACGGATGAAATATTCTATTCTGAACAGACCTGCGGAGTCAGCTTAACAGGCACGTGACTGTGGCAGTCTCACAAGGCAGTGTCCTTAAAGCGCCTCCCTCTATACCCATAGACCTCCTACAGTTGAAGCTTCTCACTGAAGGATCACTATCTGGTATCTTTGCTTTATCTTTCATTCTGTGTCTTGTGAGTGGACTCTGATGGGTCACTGGAGAGTACACTGAGGACTTGGTGCCTCCCTGAAGGCACAGTTCCACATACACTGGGTTCCAGATCCCCTGTTTCCTACGAGATCCCCACTGCCTTGTGTCTCACTGTGAAGGCAGTCTGTGGATGGCTCTGTACTGCAGGGCAGGGTTTCTGGGAGTTGTGAGCATTTGCCTTCACTCTGCATGTCTCCCTGGGCCAGAACTGGCATGACATTATAGGGCAAATAAAACCAGAGATACTGGACAAGAAAGGAAAAATGATTTGTCTGATTTTTGTGCAAAAGGTGTTTCCCCTCAGTTTTCTGTAGGCCCTGCAAATTCTCCAGCTGGTAGTTTGCAGCTAATGTTGTTGAATAAAACAGTATGATGCACCAGTTCACATGAGAAGAATAAATCTGAGAGGTGCATGATATTTCAGGGTGTCAGGTACTTACTTTAGAAAATGGCCATATACTCCTAAAAACTTACATGCTATCTCTTTACACCATTGCTTTGTCAGGCAGAAGGACACTTATTAAACACCCTCAGCATATCCAGTGTCAACTCCAGGTTCATCCGGAGTATCCTGCTCAGGGCTGTACAGATTCCTTAGGCAGCTCCTGAACTTGGGAAAATGTGACAGCCGGTGGAGGATCACGTTTGTGTTTTAGGAGACACCCATTAATTCATGAGAAGGAATTAAATGTGTCAAGATAGAATAGATGGCTAGAATTAGCAATATAGCTTTCTTCATACTAAAACAATCATTTTCAAGGTGATTTCCCCAGTATTCATAGTTTGTGAAGCATGAAATGAAATAATTTTCTAAAGTAACAAGTTATCTAATAGAACTTAAAGCTTACAGTGAAGCCCACCCATAACTCTATTTTCCTAATTTAATCAAGTTTTGAATTCTGTCCTTATCCATATAATAAAACAATTAAGCATTATACAACTTGAAGTGGATAGATGAGCGGAATATTTAGCATGTTAATAGGTGTGGCTAGCAGCAGCATAATGCTGAAAAAGTAAACCTAAGTTTTCTCTCGGTCTGGATTGCCTCTCCTACTCTGTTTTTTTTAGACTAGTGACATGTTGCCTACTTATCTTTTAAAAACCAGATTAATTATAGGTTTTGTCATTGAAAATTTTTTGAAATTTTTTTCCAGATTTCAAGGCAGCTTTCTAACTCCGTGCATTAAAGTGTTGTTTTGTTAATTCTTCCAAGAGGGGTGATGTTAAGTCTCTCATTCAAAACTCTCACTCTCATCAGACTCCTTTGTCACTGCACATCACGGCCATGATGGAAGCAGCAGTGGCACCTCCTGGAGCCACTAGGGTGTGTATTGTGACTTCAAGCAATTGGTTGAGTTTTAGGGGTTGCATCTCCACCGACTACCCTCTGAACAGTTTGATGAATGCATAAATGCAAAAGAATCTGTATACATCTAATACCCATTGTTTATTAGTAGTAGTGTCAACACAAGAAGCAATTTCAAATAAACATGCTGGGCAAGACCTGTAGTGTCTTCTTGAAAAGAAACAATACAATAAACAATGCATGTGAATAGGGCAGTACAGGGTATTTCTCTCCCATAAGAGTCCCAAGAACTGTCTAGGACTATAGCCTTTGGCTAACCCTGCAAAGAGATAGATTTAAGAGATGGTAACCCTTAGTAGATATGAGAGTTATCCTGTATTATCCTTTCTATGTCCCAAATTGAAATCTGTATCTTCCATAACAGCCCATAAGCAAAGCACATGCCCAGTTATAAGAATGTACCACACTAAAGGAAGCTCACACGGGTACATAGTCACTCACAGAGGCGGTTTACCAATCAGAATTTATTTTTATCATAAGCAATGTTGCCTAGTAATAAAGCTGACATTCTACCAGATTCAGGTTTCCATAGAAACAGAGCTTGAAAGTAAACTCAAGGTCATTTTTCTTGTCACAGAGAAGGAGTGAACGTTTTGCTATCCCTTTATTCTCATCACTAAACACAAATATTTGGTAATTTGGATTACTAAACAGGACACATTATCTGACTTATAAAGCAATAACTTGTAAAGTTATTGCTTAAATGAGGGAAGCACATTTAAAATGATGGCCAAGATTCTGCTTCTTACACCAGCATCTCATGGTAGAGAGCCTGGGATCACGTCCCAGCTCCATTCCCAATTCCATCTTCCTGCTAATAAGCACCCAGGAAAGCAGTTGTGATGGCTAAAGTACTTGGATCCTTACCAGTTGTGTGGGAGATCTGGACTGAATTCCTGGCTCCCAGTTTTGGCCTTGTCCAGCCTTAGCTTTTATGAGCATTTGAAGAGTGAATTGGCAGATAAGCAATTTCTGTTTCTCTCTGTCTCCTCTGCCTTTCAAATGAATAAAAGTAAATAAATAAAAATTCTACAAACTGAATATGAGAGCTTTGCATTAAACTGAAGAAATACAAAAAAGAAATTATCTCAAATGTTTAGGAAATACTACTACTAATAAAAATTTAATATGGGAATCCAAAATATGAAAAACTTGCTTTTTAAAACTATTTTAATTTTAAAAAGATTATTAAAATATTTTTTAATTTATTCATTTTTTATTTTTTATTTTTGACAGGCAGAGTTAGTGAGAAAGAGAGACAGAGAGAAAGGTCTTCCTTCCATTGGTTCACCCCCAAGATGGCCACTATGGCCGGCACACTGTGCTGATCCAAAGCCAGGAGCCAGGTGCTTCCTCCTGGTCTCCCATGTGGATGCAGGGGCCAAGGACCTGGGCCATCCTCCACTGCCTTCTCGGGCCACAGCAGAGAGCTGGACTGGAAGAGAAGCAACTGGGATTGAATCTATTAAAGATTAAGAAGAAAAAATAGGAACAAAGTGACTACCTTTATAAATAAGAATGTTTAAACGTAGTTAAAATAGTAACTTCATTAAAAATATATAAATCACAAAATCTGTTGTAGGAAATTTTTAAACAGCTAATAAAAACATGATACAATGAAAGGCAGTCAAATGTTTCCTGCTAAAATAAGGCATTAAGATGAGATGCTTTTATGGGCTTTTTCTTATCACCAATACTGTTCAACATTGTATTAAAGAAACTAAAGAATGAAATGAGCTAAGGGTAAAAACTACTTAAGGCCTGAATTTTGATATGGAAAATGAAATTTTTAATATTCATATTCAACATGGATACTGATTTAGGTAATCCAGAAGAATCAACAAAGGCATGTTAGAAGCAACAGTAAAGAGGGATATATTAGCTAGATAGAAAAATGGTTAAAACTGTAGTAATCATCTGTTCAATTTTTAAATTGTTTTATCTAAATATCAGTGATAGGACTAAACTATCTGGCAATAAATCTAACAAGACACATGAAAAATGTCTATTCAGGAAATAATAAAACTACTAAGAGACTTAAAAGAAGATCTAAAGATGCAATAACTACTCTGTCACTGTTATGAGTGCTTAGTATTGTACAGGTGTCAATTTGGCCCTAGTTATTCTATAAAATCAATGTTATTTCAAAGAACTTAAAATTTTGCTCTCCCATAATCTGAAATGTGTGTTGGAGAAGAATGACTAATATAATCATTTATATAATTGGATTGTTTTATGATGAAAATAGCATAGAAAATAATTGGCAGAATGAAGATTCAACTCACAGAGTGGGAGAAGATAATTGCAAACCATATAGATACATAGATTGATAATTGATACATATTGAGAATTTTATATATATATATATATATATATATATATATATATATATATATATATAAACTTTTTCTGAAAAGGACCAGAGAAGAAATACTTTTTTCTTTGTGAGCCATGCTGTTTCTTACACAGCTGTTCATCTCTGCAGTTAGAATGCTAAGCAGAAAAGAGGCGGGGGCTGTGGATTTGCTTTATTGGTCTCAATGTGGAACCTGATTTAACCTCAGAGACTGAGCCAGAGCTTCGTTAGTTGGGAAACAGTAAAAGTAACCTAGTAGCCTCAAATAACAATTAAATAAAATGTAAGACATGTAGCTCCATGTTTAAAGATAGTAGAGATCTAACTTCTGTCATTACATTTTGTGTCGTTGGCATGATGCCTAGCTCACAGTAGGCATTCTGTGTACTTCCATTGTATTGAATCACATGAAAACTTTTTCCTGCTTTAAGTTTAATGGTAAATAAGACAGATTTGCTTTTAAATGATTTTGATCTCTTAATATTATCTATAACAATGCAGGAGACACATGGCACATTGTGTCATAGCTTAAGATATTTTAAATTATAAGTATATTGATATATACATATACAGCCTTATGTACTTATACTGTACATATATAAAACAGTTATTTTTATAAAATAAGGTAATAATAGTGTCATATAATTCACATACAATTTATATAACTAACACATCTATACATAAAAAAGAGAATTATAGAAATTATATAAAGGTCCAAATACACATATAGTTATGAAATGTTTATGTTTAAGCAGACTTATTTGTATTATTTTTAGCTCTTCCTTACTTTTGCTTGCTGTCCTTAGAGTTTTTAAATCATGCTTCCATTAAGGTGCACAAATGCCCTTGGTCACTTAAAATGTTACTTAGAGAAATTAAATTGACATTTAATGATTCAAAACCTAAAAAGAAACTATCATAAATCACATTTTGCATATCACATCTGGGTCTGGAAAAGATGTACGAGAATGAGAAAATGACCATTGATGTGCTTGAAATCTTTGATCTATTCCTAAAAAGTGAGCAATGTCTTAATTGGTTTTAAGGAAAGTCTTTTGGAACAGAATGGAGTAATTAACCCACTGCTCTGAATAATGGATCACAAAGCATTTCCATGCAGGGCACTTCAGGTCTCTTTAGATTATACAGGATTGAATGTATTTAATTTTTCATTGTTGACATGCTGAGTAAACTTACTTATCTTGTATATTAGTGATGATGTATTATGTTTCTCCATATTTGAAGTAAACATGCAGCAAAGAGAAAATGTGGTTGTTTCAAATATTTGTGTTTTAAAATCTATAATAATGAAAGGTCATAAAATTACTCAGTTGACAACCATACCTGAAAATTTATTTGGGTATTTTCTTCAGTGGGTCAAATATTTGAAGTTGAGGTTACCTGATTTGAATATGGCCTCTGATACCATCAGTGGAAGCTTGGGTATCTGTAATAAATCTTCAAGGCTCAGTAAGACTTACAATTGTTTCCTTAATACTCAGTCTTAGTATTCAATCAGCAGATACAGACTTTCACTGACCAGATGATTTGATTTTCTGCTTGTAATGTGTGACCACTGAGTGCTGGGAGGTGAATATTTGCTTTCATGAGATATCAAATATATAGAATGTTTGCTCCTTCCGTGAGTGCATCTTTATTAAATGAAACTCTCTTGGTTGAATAAGAAGAAGTGAACTATCTGCATTACTCATTAGGATAACTTCTGCCACTGTAGTTAGTGACAGCTTTCGACGTTGTCTTTGCCATTTCTTTACTGAAAATGTCCACATAATGCTTCCTCTCTGCCTCTGTTAAGCTTTCCACTATTCCTCCAGCCACCCTAAGAATTCTTCAGCATTTTCCAGTTACTATTATGATGGAAATCTAATTTTTTACGTAGTGCAGAAGGGTACCCTGGCCCCTGCCAGCCTCTTCAGAAATGTCTGTCTTTTCTCGCTGTGTTTGTGCTGTGCGGTATTGAAGGTCCTGCCTTGCTGCTGTGCCTTTGGCCATCAGTCCCCTCTGAACTAAACGCCCTTATTTCATACCTAAGAGCTTTCCCCTCAAGTGTCAGTTGAAATGCCACCTTTTGTGGGCTTGCTTTTCTTGTTTCTTTATTTCTTATTTGCATATATTATGGCACAAATCTTTCACTATGAGTGTCTGTTTTACCTCCTCATAGTAGTCTCCTGGGAGGCCAAGAGATGACTTTTTTGTATTCAAGATGCCTAGAGCAGTGTCTGGTATATAGCAGGTGATGAATAAATATGTTGGATGAATAAATGCATGAATAATTCACTTAATAGTTTTGGTAAGCTCTAATAAATAAAGAATGCTAAGTTACAGAAGCATGGTTATGTAGACTGGTGTATTTAATTATCTTTGTCCCATTATATGAATTATGTTTCTATATATTTGTAATAAGTCACCTTTGCATATTTTTTCATACTGTTTTTATTGAACAGTAAAACCAAAATATTAATGCTGCTTGTATACTAGTGACAGTTTCGTTGCTGGCTTCCTTCACATTTACAGAGGTTAATATTTCTAGATATACAAAAGTGGTTTTAAAATGGCACAAATAGGCAGATGCAAGCGATGCTGTTGGGATTCAGTGGTTCAGTGCAGTCTACTCCCTCTTCACCAGTGCCCCGCCCTTCCATTGTCAGCCACTCTGATGAGTGACGGTCTCCTACTGCCATTTCTCTCATCGACCGCACCTCCATTTAGCGATGAGTGAGGCACACACTGACTTACAGGGTTTTGTAAATTCTGTTTTCTCTAGGAGTTGGGAGAATAGGTCATTTGTTTTTTCAGTTTTGTTGTTTATTTAAATTATTTCCTGAAAGAACATTGTCATGGTAGTTGGGTAACATAATGGAAACTCTCTCTTACCCGGTAACTCACGGGTTTGTTACAGAAGGACATATGATTTACTCTGTGTGTGTCCACACTGTAGAAATAAAACCCATCCCCAAATGAAAGAGTTAAAACAGAATTCTCAGATGAACTTTAAAGCTTCAAAAATACAGAGGTATTGCTAGCTGTCTATGATTTTTATCATTGCCACTCAATCATGGCAACAGGTTTGTTTTAAAAAACTTCTGGACCTATTGTTGTTACAGTATAAATATTCCCTAGTACTCTGGCACACAAAAAGAGGATCATGGCCACACCACCTAGTACACATGGTAACCATGTTTGATGTGGGTTGGCCATGTGAGGTTTGTGACCAGGCTTCCTTTCTAATTGTTTTCAAAAATATTTATTCATTACATAGAAATTTGGATATAAAATCTTAAAGGACTAATTTTAAAGCATTAATTATTATGCTCATTAAGAAAAGAAAGTTTAATCCTCTGGGAGTTCTGCTGCATCGAGGGAAAAACTGTCCTCAGGAAGCTGATAATACATTTAAACTCTGTAGACTTTAATTGAAATTACATCATTAATGCATTACAAAATATCTGAAAATGATTTGCTTGGCTATTCTAAGTGAAAGCTCTACCTACCTTAAGATGAAAAGCTTTATCAACCAATTTTTGAGGGTGGGATATAGTTTGTTTGTTTGTTTGTTTTATTTGACAGAGTTAAACAGTGAGGGAGAGAGAAACAGAGAGAAAGGTCTTCATTCCATTGGGTCATCCTGCAAATGGTCGCTGTGGCCAGAGCTATGCCAATCCGAAGCCATGGGCCAGGTGCCTCCTCCTGGTCTCCAACGTGGGTGCAGGGCCCAAGCACTTGTGCCATCCTCCACTGCCTTCCTGGGCCACAGCAGAGAGCTGGACTGGAAGAGGAGCAACTGGGACTAGAACCCAGCACCCATATAGGATGCTGGTGCCACAGCAGAGGATTAACCAAGTGAGCCACAGCGCTGGCCCTGGGATCTAGTTTTATAATTGTAATTACCTTCCATGAACTTAAGGAATATGTTAAGAACTTGACCCATTTACAAATGGATACAGTTATCTGAAGTTCTAAAAACTGTTAGGGAAGAGGGAAGATCATTTAATTGAAATAGCATGCTACAAATGAATTTTGATGGCCAAATTATTAAATAATATTATATGTATAAATTTAAATGGGATATGTTTAGATACATTTAGACATTTAAAATGTTTGATAATCAATAATTTAAAATTATATGTTCTATTAAAAAACAATTGCCTCAGGGTCAACGCTATGGCACAGTGGGTTAAAGCCCTAGCCTGAAGCACCGGCATCACATATAGGCGCTGGTTCGAGTCCTGCCTGCTCCACTTCCAATCCAGATCTCTGCTGTGGCCTGGAAAAGCAGTAGAGGATGGCCCAAGTTCTTCAGCCCCTGCACCCACATGGGAGACCCAGAGGAGGCTCTTGACTCCTGGTTTCGGATCAGCTCAGCTCTGGCCATTGTGGCCATCTGGGGAGTGAACCGGTGGATGGAAGACCTCTCTGTCCCTCTGGCTCTACCTCTCTCTGTAACTCTGCCTTTCAAATAAATAAAATAAATCTTTTTTTTTAAAAGTGTATAAAAATGATTGCCTCACTTGTAATTTTAATGCCTTTTTGTAATGATTTGCATGCTGTTTTTCAACTATGGTTGATATTTAACCTGATGGTTTGTCTTTTGTTTCATTCCTGGAACAGCTCCTTTGTGTTGGAAGGAATAACTTTCTGTGGAGGCATGTCAGTTCCTTTTTCTCACTTCAATTCCATCATTCCAACTTCTGGAGGCCAGATCTAATTTTCAAGTAACCAAGAACCCAATCATCTCAGAGCAGCAAATTCCTCAACTTTGGAGCACAAATTATCCCTGATTCGGTCTTCATAAAATCACCTGCCTCTATTCCGATAGCCATGAGCAGAGTCCTGGGCTCAGAAAAAGCCACAGCCTTAAATCTCCTCATTCAGAAATTACCCAGAAGACACAATACGCAATTAAAAACCACTAAACAAGAAGCCGGCAACTAAAGAAAAACCAAACAACACCCATCGTATTTCACCACGAAATAACATATTCCCAGATGCAAGCCCACGCAAATCAGAATTCAGCAATGAAGTTAGTAAGTTATGAATTGCTTTATCATTTGGGAAGGGAAAGTATAGAGATAGAAAGTATCTCTAATCAGAATTACTCATCGCTTCAAAATATGTAGACAACAAAGCTGAACAAGCAGGATCATCGCAGCAATGAACAGTCTGAGGACAGACTGCTGCTTGCGTGCAGAGAGCGGATGTGCACCCTCAAAGCCATAAAGGAGAAACAGCACGGTTCTCAATAGCTTGAAAAGTTTCCGAATTTCAGTCCTCTGCCCCGTCCTGGGGGGGCGAGGGGGGGGGGGAGTCAGTTTGTACTGATTACTTCTCAATGCACTTTCCACATTTGCACTGTCACTTCCATTCAGGGTAACGATGTGTGCTGGTATTTGCACAGATGGTCCCACGAGTTTTGAGACCACAACAAGCTGTTTCTTGCAGGAGTCCAAAACAAGGAAACCCTTCTGAATTCTCAAAACATTGATTTCGCTTTCTCCTTTAAAGTCAGTTATCTACAAATGTGGACCTGTCTCATATAAAACACAGCTACAAAATAATAATGGAAACATCATTGTTGGTGAATGAATGAAAAAGAAATCAGAAGTTTTTTTTTTTTTCCTTAACAAAGATCATTTTATACCATTAACAACCAAGAAATCAAGTACAGTGGACTGCACACAAAACATTTGTGTTAAACATCTACTTGTCCTCTTAATTGAAAGTCATTTGTAATTTGTATTGGATATATAACAATTTTTATAGTCACTTATCTATGCTTCATGGGAAAATGTACGAGACAAACAGCATTTTCAGTTTATTTTTCTAAATAAATGTGTTGTTTCTATTATTTGTAGTTGTTTATTTGATTTTGTTTTCATTATCTGTAAGATGTTTTCTATGGTTCATTGGCAAGCTCTTATCATACTAATTCAGAACTAACAGAAGAGTGCAATTTCAGATACTTTATGGTATAAAATTATGGTTTCTATTGTCTAAACTCTGAAAAGGTGATGCACTTTTCACCATGACTTTCTTATCTAGTGCTATTTTAATAATATAGTTACACTATAAGCAATAGTTTTAATAAGAGTGGACATTTGGGAAAACCAGTTTTTTTTTCCCTAAAAATAAGTCTTTTTCCCTAAAATCTGCTCCAGAAGAAAAATAAAATTAGATCTTAAAAATTTAGGCCTATAATTATGCCTAATGGTACTTGCTGTTTCTTTTCAGAGGTCTGTTGAGAATTTCCGTTATTATATCTATAAATGACTGAGCAGTGAGACTTGGGAAAATGGAGTTCTCAAGTTAGCAAGGGCTGATCAAGTGCCTACACTTGTTCATCTTGACTGTGGCTCATCAACTACAGTCAGTATTTGGGACTGTTACTTCCACCAGTAAGTAGTACGCAGTTCACACAAATTATTTTTAATAATTAAAGGAATAGTTGACCAGATTTATTATGAAACTATAAGCTAGAATCAAATTCCCATTATTTTGTTCTGCACACTTAAATTGGCTTTACTGTCTGTAATTTCTCTTGGTATTTAGAGTATCTTGTGACATAATGAATAAAATTAGTTTATCATGCATGATGGGAATTCCTAAAAATTAAGATGTATTACATGAAAATAATGGAATCAGATTTCCAGTGGGATTTTAGACACTGAAGTACAAATACCTAGATTAACTGGGCTTTTTAGAAAAGTCCATGCTGATAGCAACAAAGTGTGAATTTTTTGAAACTTTCGATAGGAAAGTCAATTTCTCCCTACACACTTATAGTCATTAACAATATTTAATAAAATATTTCACAGATCACAGTCTTTCTGTGAATACAGTCAACACTAATCAGCATTTTATCTGTTGTACCCTCTGGAGCATTCCTAAAAGGTTTTGTAAAGACATAGAAGGAAGAAGCCTGCTCTTCGGTGAGGTAAGATTGAGGCTGGCCAAACCAGAAAGAAATGTCTAAATTTTTCTTGAATTTCATTTATTTTTTCTCTTAAACTTTGATGATATTGACTGTCTGTTTCAAATGCTCACTGCTGTCTCTTCTATTTTAAAATTTTACACTTACTGTTTTCACAATTCAAGTTATAATGTATTTTTGCAAAATTTATTAAATAACCCTCAGATCCCATTAAGAGGTGCTACTTAACAGATTCTTTTAAAATGGAAAAGGCCATTATGCTTTTATTTACTCAGTGTCCACTGTGAGATATGAACTGTGCTAGTTCTAGGTCCAAAAGGGTGAGGATAAGAGATCCTGACTGTGGTTTCATGGAGTTTAGGATCCAGCTGGAGAGAACAGCATCGGACATGGGATTATACTAGTTAACGAAAGTTGCAGCTAAGGTCTATGAAGAAGGGTCCATGGTATTCTGATACCCTGCTTGCACATGCAGGGAACCTAGTCCAGTGAATTAGATACAAACTCTGAGCTGAGATCTGAAGGGCAATGAGTAGTTAAAGGAGGCACAGCCATGGGCAAAGCAGTGCACGGAGAAGGAAGGATGGAGGACAGCAGAAGACTGGAAGAAGCTTAGCTCGAAATAAGACAATGAGA
Source organism: Lepus europaeus (assembly GCF_033115175.1). Taxonomy (NCBI): domain Eukaryota; kingdom Metazoa; phylum Chordata; class Mammalia; order Lagomorpha; family Leporidae; genus Lepus; species Lepus europaeus. The sequence continues at coordinate 156,907,491 of NC_084830.1, read as the reverse complement.
GGACAGTGCAGAGAAAGACAGACAATGAGAGGGCAGTTCAGAGAAACCTTCAGGAACCCAAACCTTGTCTCTGTGTATCCTAGGCAAATACAGAACTAGACAAGCAGTCTGAAGAGTAAAAAATATTAAGTGTACTGGAAATGGCAGCAGTAGTAGCAAGTCTATCAGATACAACAAGTGCAGGGGAACTTAGAAAGATCCAGTAAGACTCACTCCATCCCCCAAAACACCTCCCTACCCACACACACACAAAGGATTTACTTGGACACCCAACAAACAGAAAGTTACCTGTTAAAACAGTGGTTAAAATACACCTGCCTCTATCAGAATGTGCGGAGTTGCGGCTAGAAATTAAGAATGCTTTGTGAAGCATGTTTTATTATATAAGAAATACTTTTCAATGGATACAAACATATTTTGTAGGCATGTGTAAGCCCATAACCACCTGAGAAAGTATAGTTAGAATAACAGTAAATACATATAATAGCATGTGAAAGCAATATTAAACTACATTTGCCTGTATGTGTCAGAAAACCCAAAATAGCAACAACAACAAAATGCCCTCAGACAAGGACTGGCAAGTCTCCGAAGTCACCAGGAATCAGACTTCTTCCAGTTCCAAACTGTGACATCCTTAGAAGAGGACCTTCCCTTCATGCTGCGACACAGTTGTCAGAGAGCCAGTCCGGGCTGGCGCCATGGCTCACTAAGCTAATCCTCCACCTGTGGCGCCGGCACACCGAGTTCTAGTCCCGGTCGGGGCACCGGATTCTGTCCCAGTTGCCCCTCTTCCAGTCCAGCTCTCTGCTGCGGCCAGGGAGTGCAATGGAGGATGGCCCAAGTGCTTGGGCCCTGCACCCCATGGGAGACCAGGAGAAGCACCTGGCTCCTGGCTTCGGATCAGTGCAATGCACTGGCCACAGTGCGCCGGCTGCAGTGGCCATTGAAGGGAGAACCAATGGTAAAGGAAGACCTTTCTCTCTATCTCTCTCTCACTGTCCACTCTGCCTGTCAAAGAAAAAAAAAGCCAGTCATCCCCTGACCATTCCAGGCAGCGGAATGAAAAGAGAGCTTATCCCCTTTGTAAGGAAACTTAATGAAAAAAATGCATGGAAAAATCAGATATTTATTTATATATACATATGCACATGTAAATTAACATATCCATATTAATATACATATTGATTGAAAGATATATTTTTTTATTAAACTTTTATTTAATGAATATAAATTTCCAAAGTATAGCTTATGGGTTACAATGGCTTCCCCCCTCCCATAACTTCCCTCCCGCCCGCAACCCTCCCCCCTCCTGCTCCCTCTCCCCTTCCATTCATGTAAAGATTCATTTTCAATTCTGTTTGTATACAGAAGACCAGTTTAGTATATATTAGGTAAAGATTTCAACATTTTGCCCACATAGCAACACAAAGTGAAAAAACTACCATTGGATTACTAATTATAGCATTAAATAGCAATGTACAGCACATTAAAGACAGAGATCCCACATAATTTTTTTTTCAAATTAATTAATTTTCTATGCCATTTCCATTTTAACACCAGGTTGTTTTTTTTTTTTCATTTCCAATTCTCTTTATATACAGAAGATCACTTCAGTATATAATTAGTAAAGACCTCATCAGTTTGTGCCCACACAGAAACGCAAAGTATAAAAATACTGTTTCAGTACTAGTTATAGCATCACTTGGCTTTAGACGACACATTAGGGACAGATCCCACATGGGGTGTAAGTACACAGTGACTCCTGTTGCTGATTTAACAATTTGACACTCCTGTTCATGGCGTCAGTAATCTCCCTAGGCTCTAGTCATGAGTTGCCGGGGCTATGGAAGCCTTTAGAGTTCGCTGACTTTGATCTTATTCCGATAGGGTCATAGTCAAAGTGGAAGTTCTCTCCTCCCTTCGGAGAAGGGTACCTCCTTCTTTGATGGCCCCGTTCTTTCCACTGGGATCTCACTCACAGAGATCATTCATTTAGGTCTTTTTTTTTTTTCCATGATATCTTGGCTTTCCATGCCTGCTATACTCTCATGGGCTCTTCAGCCAGATCTGAATGCCTTGAGGGCTGATTCTGAGGCCAGAGTGTTGTTTAGGACATCTGCCATCCTATGAGTCTGCTGTGTATCCCACTTCCCATGTTGGATCTTTCTCTCCCTTTTTGATTCTATCAGTTAGTATTAGCAGATACTTGTCTTGTTTGTGTGATCTCTTTGACTCTTAGACCTATCAGAGCTATCAATTTTGAGCTGAAATTGATCACTTGGACTAGTGCGATGACATTGGTACATGCTATCTTGATGGGATTTTGTTGGAATCCCCTGGCATTTTTATCAGACTTTCTTTTGTATCTGAGTATTGGACAGGTAGGGAGACAGCAAGAGAGGCACACAGAGAGAGAGCACACTCTCATTGGTGGATTCACTCCTCAAATGTATGTCACAGCGGGGGATAGGCTAAGGCCAAAACTAGTGGGGAAGAATTCAATCCAGATCTCCCAGTTGGTTGACAGGGAAGCAGCTACCTGAGCCATTACCACTGCCTTCTCAGGTCTGCATTAGTAGGAAGCTGGAGTCAGGAACTAGAGCAAAGAATCCGATGCAGGCACTCCTAAATGAGATTCAGCCTTCCTGACTGATAGGCTAAATGTCCTCTCCCTATTTCTGTACTTTTGTAATTGTTCTACCTGTGCACCCATCATAAGATGGGCTAAGAAAGGTAGGTTTTTGGCTGGGCACATTGCCCATATTGAATAAATTTGACATTCTGACACCAAAGAGGCAGGAAAGAATGAATAATGGTATACATAGTTATTGAACTCTGCCATAAGCCTTTAAAACACAACAGCAGTTCATCATGCCCTAGGATGAGTATTGGGAATTTTAACATTAAATTATATGCAAACATGTAAGAATACAGTGTGCAACTCATATTTTCTAGAGTGACATAAATCAGGGGAGTCATATCATGTTCACAGTTAATCTTTATGGATTCTGCTACAGTCATGTCTGTTCCCCTCTGTGGCTCTGTCTCCTGCAGTCGAGCACTCTGCACACTGCCTATGATTTGGGTTCAGAAGGAACAGTGCACTTCATAGATGACATAAAGGACTGTCAAGGAAAACTATGAATCTATGGACTTCCACACTCCATCATTGTATTGGTGAATGCAATTGATCAATAACTGACCTGTACATCTGTTAATAGGGTATGTTATCGATTGATTTTTGGAAAACAGAACACTAAGCTTATCTAACATCATTTTTACTCAACAGAAACTTTAGCTTGGGGTTGAGGTTAGGGGTTAAGGAACATTTTATGCTGGTTTGTGAAAGCATCTCATATTTATTGGTTTGGGGCCAGTTAAAGAGAGGGTTGCTCATCAGGGATGGTGACAGAATCCAGGCATTCCAGAGGGTTTGATTGAAGAAATAAAAATGCACTCCAGAATTAAAAAGCTAAAAATCATGAGTTTGTACAGAAGATGAAATTCCCCAGAATATATATGCCCACATATCATCATCAGATACTGTGGTCCTGTGCCAGTTACACATGCAAATAATAACAGCTAAAATTTTTAACATATTTGCCATTTAAAGGTGAAAAGGAGCACACATTATGGTATGCAGTGTGATCCATCAAAGAGAAGGAAGTCCACAGAATTCAAGACATCGTAACTTTATAAAATAAATTTAATGCCTAAAAGATTAATTTAACCAGTTACTGTGATGTTGTGATTATAATGAGCTTTCTACATTATGATAGCATATATTGGGCAAGCTCCCTTCACTTTCTCTGGGATGCTACATAACGTATTTGGAAAGTATCTAAACATCTCAAAAGTGGTTATTCTATTCTCACTGTGCACATTGAATTCATATCTGCTAACTTGATATGTTTTCCTGAAAAATTTCTTTTTTCTATAGTTGCATGCAAATAAAATAGAGCAAATTTTTTGTGGAACATGAAAATGAGACAGCAAATATGAATAACATTTAGTGCATTGACAACAGTTCCCTTGGAAGATTAACAAGAAAGAAATATGCAGTATTTTACCATAATCCAAGGAAACACTCCAACAGCTGGACTTACCAGACCTGAAACCTGAGAGAAAGGATCTTCAGCGTGAAGTGAACAAGGTATGCAGCCATGAAATGGCTTTAAATTCAAGTTTTCACTTTATTTTAAAAGTATGTTTCATTCATGATTGTTATTACAATGCATGCAGCACATAAATGCCGAGAGTCCCCATTTACCACCCTTTACTCTTCCCTTCTCCAGAGGGAGTCACCGCCTTTAACACAAACAGAAAAATCAGCTGCTGAGAATCGCTTTAGTGTGTGCATGAGCGTAAGTGTGTGCTTTGTAGTTGTGGCACCATCATTTGCACACCACTCCACCACCTGATTTTGATTACCTCAAGAATGACTCTTGGCGAACTTTCACATTTATATGTATTTTTCCAAAAGTCGTGAAAAATGGAATTAAAAGATTATTTGGCTACAAAAATTTCTGAAATGTATACAGACTAAGGGTCCTCACAAAGTTCATGGGAAATGCATACTATAAAACCACTATGCATGAAGTTTTTGAAATATTTACATCACATTGAACTTAGCTTTTCATTCTATTGTTCCTTACCATTTCTGAAGCATCATCTTGTGTGTGTCTGTGTGCATGTATTTTTAATCAGTGTTTGTAATTCATGGCAATGCTCAACCAGAATTGAATTATGCTTGTATTGGTTATGGGATGTTTATGATTTCTGAGTTTTGCTCTTACAAACAATATGGTAAGGAGTTTGCTGTGCACTTTTGTCCACTCCAGGTGGAATCTGAAGTCACCTCTTTTTTCATGAACAAGGGTGGCCAACATTACAGCATTCATAAACCCTAAGCATGTTTAAATTTTTGTTTTTGGTATTATTTGGTAGTAATGGTGCAAGGTCTCTTTGAAATGAAGAATGAAAAAAAAAAAAATCCTAGGCTTAGGAGGTAAAGGGAGGTGTCACTGGGGAAACATCCTTTGGTGCAGTAATTATTATTTTCCAAAAGTACAGATGTAGTCATTATTTGTAGGCAAGAAGATAAACACATTTCAAAAAGGAAAACACGCTCCTCAATTATGCTCAGGAAACATGGGGAATGAGTATGTTTTTCAACCCACACTTGCTATGCGGATTCAGTTATCTTTGAAGCTCCCTTGTAAAGATGTGATTAAGCTTGCTTGCTCCTTTTCTGGGATGGGATTGCGCTGAGAGAAAACAGTCATTCAACTAGGGCATAAAATATGAGATGTGTTCTTCCCCCTTGACAATATATGAGCGCTGTGTTTTGGTCACAAATCTGCCTCCCTTGGAAAATGACACTTTCACTAGAATGTACACGACAATTAATGCAGAACAAATAAAAATGTACACGGAGGTAGCCCAGTAATTTCTTATGTAAATATATATGTGTGGATGTGTATACATATATATATATATACATATATATATCCATTTGAATTTCAAATGCCAGAAGATTCTGCTTGCACACTTAATGTATTAATATTCTCTAAATCGTGACTACATATTTGAGTGTTAAAATTATACAAATATCAGGAACAGATGATTAAAAAATTAAAACCATCTGATTTTCACTGACAAAAACCCCTCTCGTCACCAAGAGAGACCAAAAGTCCTCCCTGGTTCTTCAAAGCAAAAAGCCAGCTGATAGGATTGAGTGGCCTGCTGAAGTGAAAATGCTTTGCTGTTATGCACAGATTTTCCTTAGCGCATCTATTTTCTCCAGCATGTGTGAAAAAAAAAAAAGGCACTCATATGCTTTCCTGAATGAAATAATGCAGTTTTATGAAGAAAAATCTGTTTGGAGCTAAGGAAGAGCTAAAGAGAGAAGGGGAAAGTTTGCTTTCATGGGAGAGCTGGGACGCAGCCTCCCGTTTCTGAGAGGAAACCCTTGAATGCAGAGTCTTCCAGAGTAGAGCACCTTCACCTCCCCGTGTTAGCTGCTGGCCATGCTGGGGGAGGCGACCTGGAGATTAATTCCTAAGGGAAGCCCCCTCAGGTGTTTCCCCTCCACTTCTGTTGGAAATGGCATCCTAACCTGTTTGAAATTTCACCTTTCCTGAGGGTCTCCGTGTGACCCCGAACTGTGAGGTCATCAGCCCTTCTTCCTGGAAACTCATGCAATTGAATTTAGGACAGTTTAGCTTCAATGTCTTGCTTTCAACTATTCCCCTTCTCAGTCAGCAAATATTAAGTAAATACAGATTTCGAATCTTGGCTGATAAATATGGATGAAATGAAGGACAAGAGCAGAGAAGTTGCCGTCCGGGAAATCAGCCTGGCTTTGGGAAAAGCACAAGGAAGCTGGCGATTAAAACAAGGCTGACAGGACCTCTGGCGGAGATGGGAGGGCTCGTTCATACTCGTGTTCTTGGATTCAGCTGTCAGAGGGTACATGTGTTTTCTTAAAGAACTGGGATTGCTTTGAAGGAAATCATCTCATTTGTACGTAAACTTGAGATCTCAAGTCAACACTCAGGTGGCAGTATCCCCAAAGGTCAAACTTTCTATTAATTCTCCACCAGCTGGGATGGGCATTAAAAGTAGAGTCCTTTGCAGATGGTCTGTCAAGTGATACATTCCTAACCTCATCATTTAGCTGATGATGCTCCCTTACAAACAGCGTTTTAGGAAGCTTCCGATGAGGGCATTTCACAGTCAGTTCATTGGTGCAGACATAAACGTTGCAACAAAAGAAAAGAGGAAAATACAAATTACTGTAAGGGTTAGTTCATTTGCATTGCTTAAGCATAAAATTTAACTCAGAGCTTCTTAGGAATCAAGGAAAACTCGAAAAAAAAAACCACATTGTATACAATTCAATACAGAGGAAGATAAAATGTCAAATTAAATAAAAGCCAAGAGCATAACCAGGAGATATGCACAACTCAGCAAAAGGAGTTTTGTGAGTTGGTAGACTAATGCAGTCTGTTGTTTATTTTCCCAAGACCAAAATTTAGAAAAAGTCTGCCTTTTGAAGACGCCAATTTTTTTTCTACTGTAAAGTTCTCAAAACCTTTAAATGTTTTTCATCCTAAATAAACCCACTCTTGCCCCCACACATTGCAGGCTAGAGCAGTTTCTCCCTGGCCTCTCAGCAGGTGTCTGTTTCTCCCTGTCCCCAGCTGCTCCTCTTGCCTGTTTCCACGAATCTCTCAGTTCTGTATCTCACCTACTGGTCCTAGTGGCTCCTCCATACTGTTTCTCCTCACACTAAACACCGCCCCTGTGCTTCTTGCCAAAGCACAAGAACACATGGCTTTTCTGGGTCTAGCGTATTTGACTGAACAAGAGCAGAATGGGAATATAGCCTAGCTCAAGTGCAGACACGAACTTGGATTTGTACATTTGATGACACTAACCTCAGTTTTCACATCTGGTATTGCACAATGTGAGATTTCTCCTTGATCACACCCCGTTGCTCCTCTTCTCTCTTCTCCGTCCAAGTCACAGCCATCTCTTCAGCCAACTTTAGACTGTTTTGCTCTTTTTCTAGCTGCCTTCAACACCAATTGCTGTTATTTCTCACATGGTGCAGCTTGCCATTGAGACCCCCTTTTGCAAAGTCAGGAAACTCTTTGAAACATTTTCTACGGTGTAGACCCATCTGTACCGATTCCCAATAAAACTTCAAAATTAAGAAAGTGTTTGTTAAGTCAATATAATTCTTAGGAACCTGGTAATAGAAATATTTGGTTTTTGTCTTCCCAGAGGAGCTTCTTAGGAGTTGTGGGGAAACATGTGATTTTTTTGGTTAATGTTTTTTCAGTATTTTGTTTCCCTCTGCTTTTATCAGTGCAGTTTTAAATAGATTTTTATGAATGAACTTAGGCCCTCTGGAGGTAAGGTGATTAACCTGTTAACCTTGGTTCTTTGTTCCTATATGTTACATAAGAAAAAAAAAATAAAACAGACATTATGCTTGCAGAGCTGTGTTCTACCCTGTATAAATTAATGTGTTGTTAGGATGTTCACCAGGAGTGACAAAACATGTAACCATTTATATAATTTATTAATTAAGGGGCAGAAATCATAATCATGGATCCATTATATTTGATTTCTTTAGAAATATATTAATTTTACAAGAAAAACTTAGGATTATATATATTGATATTAACCTTTCCATAATTGTAATTAATGAATCTTATAAATATTTAATCAGTGTCTTCTAGTCCAAGGTACCATTCTACAAAGCAGAATACAGTAATACACAGAAAATAATAACATTCTAATAGATGTGGCCAAAAAATAAACACAAATTTACCAACAAACATAGAATATAACCAAATTAATAAGAAATTTAAATAACAATAGTGGTGTAAGAGGAATAGGCAATCATAGAAGTTGGGAATGTGAAGGTGATATAAACACTATCTTGCATACAGTTTGAAAAATACTTGGCTCCTGGACTTATGCAGATGTTCAAGTCCCCAGTTATAAGTCAATGGTGTAAAGAGAGTGGAAACTATCCAGTGGAAAGTGGAGGCCTGGTAGAGGTCATTAGGTCATGGAGGACATGAGTAGATCTCATGGATGAGTTTGTTATAAAGCCCTGGGTCAAGCCCCCTGTTCTCTCTATTGCTGTGTGATGTTTCCTGCATTTATGCCCCATGCTCCAGCATCCACCACCCTCAGCAGGCCTCCCCAGTGGGCCTCCCTGCTCTTGAACTGGAAACCTCTAAAACCTCAAGCCTAAAAAACCCCCTGCATTCGTAAGAGTCTGTGTCAGGTGTTTTGTTCTAGTAATGAAAAGCTGACCAAAACACAGAAGTTGGGGTAGTGTTCTTTGATAAGCTGACATTGCCCACTGGGAGCAGGGCTTGTATAATCAATGAGAAGAGGAGTCTAAGACAGGGAGGAATCTCTGTGAAGGGCCTGGTTCAGGAACTTATGTAGTTCCAGAAGAAGTTGTTTAGCATTCGTGGAGAAAGGACAGAGCTGAGGGAGAGGAAGTAGACTAGGTAGTGGGGTTATGCGGAAGATTCCATAAAGTAGAAGAGTGGTCCTAGAACTTGGGACTTCACTCCATGTAAATGAGAAGCTATTACAGGGATTCTGCCCAAGGAGTGGTGAGATCTAAGTTGATTTACCTTTTAACAGGATCGGTTCAAAATATAGACGAGACATAGTCCTAGGGCAAAGGTGGGAGGCATGAGAACACGTTAGTGGATGATTGCAATAATCCTAAAGAGAGATGGTACTCTCTTGCATCCAGGGGAATCACACTAGGCATGGCAAGAAGTCCTGTGCTGGAATAAGATGGAGATTCATGTATATGAGTCATCAGCACGAAGTTGACAAATACTCCCATGAAGAGATGAAATTGTCATTGATCAAGGTCATCTAAGAAGTGAGTATGGGTAAGTTACAGGATAGATTCCTGGGACACTATACTATTTTGAAGTCAGGGTGATGAACAAGAAATAATGATGGAATATGTGATGTTTCGAGTAGTTAAAAATAAAGAAAAACTGAGAGAAATGAAATGAGATAAAGAAATGTATTTAAAGAAGTATAATCCCAAATACCATTAAAATGTTCATCTTCATTTCATCAAAAAGTGCTGTAATCAATCAAAAATCAATCTACTGAGATGGGCCTTGAGGTACAGCAGGGGAAGCCGCTGTTTGGGATGCCCAAATCACAAATTAGAATATGGGTTTGAGTCCCGGCTACCCTACTTGGATCTAGCTCCCTGGTAGTATACCCAGGAAGAAACAGAAGATGGCTCAAGTACTTGAGTTCCTGCTAACCATCTGGGAAACCCAGAATGAGTGGCTTCTTGTTTCAGCTTGGCCAGCCTCAGCTGTTGCAGCTCGCTTGCACTCTTGCGCTCTTTCTCTCTGGGTGTGTGTGTGTGTGTGTGTTTCCCCTTCTGCCTTTCAAATACATAAAATAGATACGTATTTTTGAGAGTGAATCATCTTCTGATTTGCGTTATGCTCATCTATGTGTCAGGAGGTTAGTCACTCAGCTTCTCACAGACAAGGTCAAAAGCATAGACTATGTGTGATGACAGTGATGATGTTCTATGTTCCACTTGGCTATGCACAGTATAATGATGTTGATCTGTGATGATTATATGATGTATAATCACTTTCAAACTCCCAACCTCTCCAGCCACAAGCTATTCTGTGATGAATCGTTCACTTTGTAAGGATGAAAGGAAGAACAGCCAGACAGTCCATATTGCTGTTAAATCTGAAGCAGAGAATGTAGCATTCAATTTAAAAGAAGTAATAAAAATTGAATTCCTATGAAAGTAAAGGTAGGAAGGGGGAACAAGAACCATCCAATGCCTGATAGTTGAAGGTGGTTGAATCGGTGTGGTCTTCTGCAGGACTGGCGTTTGTGGTGCTCATTTGGACAGTGGGAGTATCTAAGAGTAACTGGTAAAGAAAATTGTAAAGACGGGGTGTTTGGTTTATTGTGTAGGGTCCCAAATGAATGTCTGGATGCTGGAATAGGTAAGACTTTGGGAGTCGTATGAATATGGAGTGGGCTATAAGGATGATTTTTATCAAGATGGCATTGATAATATAATGACCAATCAAGTTCTGGTTGGGGCAGTGCTGAAGAACTCAACCCTGTTGTTCTAGTGCTCATTATAGAGTTTTGCCTTCTTTGGGCTGATGTTTCAATCCCATTTAATCCCATTTCCCTTTGCAAAACTTTTAGCTGTCGGGGTGGCTTGGGTGGTACTCAGCTGGTTCAGCTAAGGTAAAGTGTTCCTCCAGTTTCCCTTCCTTAGTGAGGCTGGAGGTGTTAAGTAATAACCACTCCTCTCAGTCTGCATAGCACCTGTGTCTAGGGTGTGTAGGACCTGCCTTGGACCTGTGTGTAGGGCATGTCCAGCAGAAAGTCATGAAAGTAACTGAGAAAAGGGAAGACACTTCAACGTGCAAGTGCCCATGGCCCCACAGGTTCTCCTAGTTCTCTTAGTAGTGTGGTTACTTATCCCAAGGGATACAGCAAGGTAGTAGATTTACCATCATCACACATAAACAGCAAAGAAATTCTGAGTTATGAAAACCAAGAACACTGTATTCATGCAGGAAGTGCATCCAATAATGATTGTATTTTAATAAAGAATTGGGATATAGTTCTGGATGATCAGCAGAATAATAGAGAATGGGAGAGGTTCATGGAATTCTCACACTCAACTTATTTTATTTCCAGTTTTTGAAATTCTCGTGTGTTAACTTCTCATGCTGCAGAACATCCCAGATCTTGTTAATTATACAGCAAAACATACAGAGATGATTAGAGGGTTAGATAATAAGAACAATTCCAAATAGTTGGATATGATGTAAGTTGGAGAAAGAACAAGTTAGGGGAAATCCACAAATCATTTTCAAATGTGTGAATAATTCTTAGAAAAAATTACTATTGAGTATTAAGAGTCCATGAGGACAAAGTAAAGAAGAAATTGGCATCATTAAGCCTTATTAAATAGATTGTTAAGATAAAAATATGTACTATATTAAACTATTTATTGAGTTTTCTTTAGTCTGGGATTTTTTAAGTCTGTTTTTTTCTATCAAGAAATAGGAAAAACAACCTTGGACATTTTTATTCAGTTCTTGTTCAAAGTGATAAATTTTATAATAAGCCATAACAAGACAAAAAATATTCTGATAAAACACAAGTAATGGGCTGGCACTGTGGCTCACTTGGTTAATCCTCTGCCTGCGGCACTGGCATCCCATATGAGCACCAGGTTCTAGTCCCGATTGCTCTTCTTCCAATCCAGCTCTCTTCTATGGCCTGGGAAGGCAGTGGATGATGGCCCAAGTGCTTGGGTGCCTGCACCCACGTTGGAGGCCAGGAAGAAGTACCTGCCTCCTGGCTTTGGATCGGCGTACTTCCAGCCGTGCAGCCATTTTTTTGGTGGAGAACCAACAGAAGGAAGGCCTTTCTCTCTGTCTCTCTCTCTAACGCTATCTGTCAAAAAAAAAAAAAACAACAACAACAACAACAACAAAAAAGAAGTAATGTGCATATGTGTCCCCCTCTCCACTAAACAAATCCCATAAATAAACAGAAAAAAATTTCAAAGTTGCAAAATTAGTGAGTTTTAGTAATTAACTACATTTGGAAAATAATTTTCGATGGATAGATAATATAAATCTGACAATTTTATTATGTTTGATGGTCATCCATTTGAATTTTAAAGGATGGACATGAAGGCATCTGCTTATGTAGGAAACGTCGCAAAATCAGCCTAATGAAAACTCCTTGAAGCCAGGCACACACTCGAGCACCAGTTGGCTCCACTGACACTCATGACCGTGGCGTCCCAAAGCAGAGTCTGGCAGCAGGCATAACGGAACGCTGTCCTCTCTATTGCTGGGTCCTTGAGAAGCCACTCTCCAGCTATTTCTACTGACATGCCACGTCTGTGCTGCTTTGCTGCAAGTGTATTTCTGATGACACTGCTTTGCACAAAGGTGAGGGGTGATCTTAGGAGCATTGTTGGGAAAATTACTTCCTGTACTTGTTCCTGTGATGGCAAACATTTCAATTTTACCAAGTAGCTATGATGAACGAATAAAAATGGATGTTCTTAACAATTCAGTAGTTAAAAATTGCAAGAGGAAATCACTTAACCGATTGAACACATTATTTTCATCACCAAATGTAAAAGGGGATAAATTCAGATGTTTTGTTGAAAGCTAAGAATTGAAATAAAATAATGTAATTTTCTTATTCCATTGTGCTGGTTTGGAAGTTCTATAGTTGAGCTTTGAACATGTAAAAATGAAGCTCTACAAAGTATCACTGTTCTTCATTTATTGATGTTTTTAAAATGTTCTTTTTTTTAAAAAAAAAAGAAGTGTTATTTATTTATTTGAAAGAGAGTGTGATAGAGTGGGGAGGGGAGAGGCAGAGACAGAAAGAGGGAGATCTTGCATCTATCCTGTGATTCAATCCTCAAATGCTTATAGTGGCTGGGGCCAGACCAGCCCAAAGAGCCAGGAAAGCAAAACTAGTAACTGGAATTTAATATTTGTGTAAAGTTATGTTAGATCTATTTTAACTCCAGTGAAATGCACCAATCTTCAGTATTAATTGAATGATTCTGACAAGTATAAAGTCCTGCCAAGATAAAGAACATTTCCATCACCTCACAACCCCCAGTGTGATCATAGTATTCAATCTCCACTCAATCAGAGGTGACCACTTTTTTCAGATAGTTTTATATGTTTAGTTTACTGTTCTAGAAATTCAGATAAATGGAATCACTGAGCATTTACTGTTTTGAGTCCAACTCCTTTTTCTGAGCATACTTAAGAAATTTAACCATGCTGTTGCAGGTAAAGTATTTTATTCCTTTTTGTTGCTGAGCCGTATTCCCTGATGTAACTATCCTATAGTCAATTTGTGTACTCAGCAGTCTGTCAATGGGGTGTGTTCTTTCTAGATTTTGGCTGTGAATATTGCTATGTTAATATACATTTTCACTTTTCCTGCATGAATGCCTAGAACTAGAACACCTGGGTCATAAAGTAGGGATATACACACATATGTATATAAATATATATACATATACATATACATATACATACATATGTATGCAAAGTGTTCCTAAAGTCAATCTGCTGATAAATTGAAAACCAGACATCTGAAAATTACTTGGAAAGACTACAGGGAAAAATGTCTACAGGAAATGAGTGATTAATTGTGCAGTTGTATTTGTGCTATTCCATTTACTTATAAAGTAAGGAAAGAACTCAGACAAGGAGGTTATAAGTCCAAAACCAAAGAAAGATCTGTGGGCTTAATGCCATTATTCTAGGAAATAAAACCTGCCATACATTATGAGGAATAAATATGGTCAGTTTCAAGGGTTGGAAAATGTTTCTTGTGAAAGAAAATCCTATTAAAACAGATTTGAATTCCTTGAAAAGCAGGTGCATAGTTGTGTTAACTTTAGTTATTAATATTTCTCTGTTCTACATTTAATTGTTTGTATCCGGTTTTACAACAGCCACTTATGATCAATAACCAATTTCTTCTAAGAAAACTAAAAGGTTCCAACCTACTTTGTTCAGGAAATGAAGATTTACTAGAATGGGAGTCATCCCTATTTCAATTGGCCTGTTGAGTCATCCATTCTCAAGGCCCTGATGTGCTGGTGATATCTATCACTGTCCTCCAGCTAGTGGAGATTTGAGTTTATGTCATGGCTCAAGCCAACCCTCAGTTTCAGTTTGAAAGCCCGAGTCTCTTCCACTATGTGTGCTCTCCCCAAGAACCATTATTATAGTGTCACTCATAGTGCAGGAGAGATGTAACAGAATGTGGCACGGACAATCCTGTGCTCCGTGGATTTTCATGATTAACATCAGTAAGTGTGCCGAGTCTTTAAAATGAATTCACTTTAAAATGTTCTTTTACAATTTTGAAAATGCACACAATATAAGTATCTGACACGGCATTGTTAATTTACGTAATAATCCTTACCATATGTTTGCTCGCAGGAAATTTAGCCATCCAGTCACTCAATGGTGTCACTTGTTAAGCTTCTCTTGGATACACTTCACCAAATCTGTGACCCTGACCACTCTTTCACAGGGTTTTCCCTGTTTTCTTTAGCATGAGCCAAATTGACATTCATTTCAGAAAATATTATGCAGATAATTGTCACATGTATGTGGTTGGAATTTAAATCTTTTCTAACCGTGTGCTGGTATGCAGCTAAATTCTTTTTTTTTAATTAAACTTTTATTTAATGAATATAAATTTCCAAAGTACAGCTTATGGGTTACAATGGCTTCCCCCTCCCAAAACTTCCCTCCCACCCGCAACCCTCCCCTTTCCTGCTCCCTCTCCCCTTCCAATCACATCATGATTCATTTTCAATTCTCTTTATATACAGAAGATCAGTTTAGTATATATTAGGTAACGATTTCAACAGTTTGCCACCATACAGCAATACATAGTGAAAAAAAAAAATACTGTTGGAGTACTAGTTATAGCATTAAATAAGAGTGTACAGCACATTAAAGACAGAGATCCTACATAATATTTTTTTAAAAAAATTAATTTTCTATGCCATTTCCAATTTAACACCAGGTTTTTTTTTTCATTTCCAATTATCTTTATATACAGAAGATCGATTCAGTATATAATTAGTAAAGATCACATCAGTTTGTACCCACGCAGAAACACAAAGTGTAAAAATTACTGTTTCAGTACTAGTTATAGCATCACTGCACATTAGATAACACATTAAGGACAGATCCCACATGGGATGTAAGTACACAGTGACTCCTGTTGCTGACTTAACAATTTGACACTCGTGTTCATGGCGTCAGTAATCTCCCAAGGCTCTAGTCATGGGCTATAGAAGCCTTTAGAGTTCGCTGACTTTGATCTTGTTCCGATAGGGTCATAGTCAAAGTGGAAGTTCTCTCCTCCCTTCAGAGAAAGGTACCTCCTTCTTTGATGGCCCCGTTCATTTTTTTTTTTTTTTTTTGACAGGCAGAGTGGATAGTGAGAGAGAGAGACAGAAAGAAAGGTCTTCCTTTTTGCCGTTGGTTCACCCTCCAATGGCCGCCGCGGTTGGCGCGCTGCAGCCGGTGCACCACGCTGATCCGATGGCAGGAGCCAGGTACTTCTCCTGGTCTCCCATGGGGTGCAGGGCCCAAGCACTTGGGCCATCCTCCACTGCACTCCCTGGCCACAGCAGAGAGCTGGCCTGGAAGAGGGGCAACTGGGACAGGATCGGTGCTCCGACCGGGACTAGAACCCGGTGTGCCGACGCCGCAAGGCGGAGGATTAGCCTGTTAAGCCACGGCGCCGGCCTGATGGCCCTGTTCTTTCCACTGGGATCTCACTCACAGAGATCTTTCATTTAGGTCTTCTTCTTTTTTTTTCTTTTCCATGGTGTCTTGGCTTTCCATGCCTACAATACTCTCATGGGCTCTTCCGCCAGATCCGAATGCCTTAAGGGCTGATTCTGAGGCCAGAGTGTTGTTTAGGACATCTGCCATTCTATGAGTCTGCTGTGTCTCCCACTTCCCATGCTGGATCTTTCTCTCCCTTTTTGATTCTATCAGTTAGTATTAGCAGACACTTGTCTTTTTGTGTGATCCCTTTGACTCTTAGACCTATCAGAGCCATTGGTTGTGAACTGAAATTAATCACTTGGACTAGTGAGATGGCATTGGTACATGCCACCTTGATGGGATTGTATTGGAATCCCCTGGTACATTTCTAACTCCATCATTTGCAGCAAGTCAGATTGTGCATGTCCCAAATTGTACTTCTCCTCCCTCTCTTTTTCCACTCTTAAATTTAACAGGGATCACTTTTCAGTTAAAATTTAAACACCTAAGAATAATTGTGTGTTAATTACAGAGTTCAACCACTAGTACTAGAACAACAACAACAACAACAAATACTAAAAAGGATAAAGTATTACATTGTACATCTAGAGCCAGGACAAGAGCTGATCAGGTCATTGTTTCTTATAGTGTCCATTTCACTTCCACAGGTTTCCCCTGTGGTGCTCAGTTGTCGCCGATCAGGGAAAACAAATGAAATTTGTCTCTTTGGGACTGGCTTAATTCACTCAGCATGATGTTTTCCAGATTCCTCCATCTTGTTGCAAATGTCTGGGTTTCATTGTTTCTTACTGCTGTATAGTATTCTATGGAGTACATGTCCCATAATTTCTTTATCCAGTCTACTGTTGATGGGCATTTGGGTTGGTTCCAGGTCTTAGTTATTGTGAGTTGAGCTGCAATAAACATTATTGTGCAGATGGCTTTTTTATTTGCCTATTTAATTTCCTTTGGGTAAATTCCAAGGAGTGGGATGGCTGGGTTGTATGGTAGGGTTATGTTTAGGTTCCTGAGGAATCTCCAGACTAACTTCCATAGTGGCTTAACCAGTTTGCATTCCCACCAACAGTGGGTTAGTGTCCCTTTTTCCCCACATCCTCTCCAGCATCTGTTGTTGGTAGATTTCTGAATGTGAGCCATTCTCACCGGGGTGAGGTGAAACCTCATTGTGGTTTTGATTTGCATTTCTCTGATGGCTAGTGAGCTTGAACATTTTTTCATGTGTCTGTTGGCCATTTGGATTTCCTCTTTTGAAAAATGTCTATTGAGGTCCTTGGCCCATCTCTTAAGTGGGTTGTTTGTTCTGTTGTTGTGGATTTTCTTGATTTCTTTGTAGATTCTGGTTATCAACCCTTTATCTGTAGTATAGTTTGCAAATATTTTTTTTTCCCATTCTGTCGGTTGCCTCTTCACTTTCCTGACTGTTTCTTTTGAAGTACAGAAACTTCTCAATTTGATGCAATCCCAAATGTTAATTTTGGTTTTGACTGCCTGTGCTCCTGGGGTCTTTTCCAAGAAGTCTTTGCCAGTACCTATATCTTGCAGGGTTTCTCCAATGCTCTCTAATAATTTGATGGTTTCGGGTTGTAGATTTAAGTCTTTAATCCATGTTGAGTGAATTTTTGTGTAAGGTGAAAGGTATGGGTCTTGCTTCAAGCTTCTGCATGTGGAAATCCAATTTTCCCAGCACCATTTATTGAATAGGCTGTCCTTATTCCAGGGATTAGTTTTGAATCTTTGATCAAATATAAGTTGGCTGTAGATATTTGGATTGATTTCTGGTGTTTCTATTTTGTTCCATTGGTCTATCCTTCTGTTTCTGTACCAGTACCATGCTGTTTTGATAACAACTTCCCTGTAGTATGTCCTGAAATCAGGTATTGTGATGCCTCCGGCTTTGTTTTTGTTGTACAAGATTGCTTTGGGTATTCGAGGTCTTCTGTGTCTCCATATGAATTTCAGCATCATTTTTTCAAGATCTGAGAAGAAGGTCTTTGGTATCTTGATTGGTATTGCATTGAATGTATAAATTACTTTTGGGAGAATAGACATTTTGATGATATTGATTCTTCCAGTCCATGAGCATGGAAGATTTCTCCATTTTTTGGTATCCTCTTCTATTTCTTTCTTTAAGGTTTTGTAGTTTTCATCGTAGAGATCTTTAACGTCCTTGGTTAAGTTTATTCCAAGGTATTTGATTGTTTTTGTAGCTACTGTGTATGGGATTTATCTTAGAAGTTCTTCCTCAGCCGTGGCATTGCCTGTGTATACAAAGGCTGTTGATTTTTGTGTATTGATTTTATATCCTGCTACTTTGCCAAACTCTTTGATGAGTTCCAGTAGTCTCTTAATACAGTTCTTTGGGTCCCCTAAATACAGAATCATATCATCTGCAAAGAGGGATACTTTGAGTTCTTCCTTCCCAATTTGTATCCCTTTAATTTCTTTTTCTTGCCTAATAGCTCTGGCTAGAACTTCCAGAACTATATTGAAGAGCAGTGGTGAGAATGGGCATCCCTGTCTGGTACCAGATCTCAGTGGAAATGCTTCCAACTTTTCCCCATTCAATAGGATGTTGGCCGTGGGTTTTTCATATATTGCTTTGATTGTATTGAGGAATGTTCCTTCCATACCCAGTTTGCTTAGAGTTTTCATCATGAAAGGGTGTTGTATTTTATCAAATGCTTTCTCTGCATCTATTGAGAGAATCATATGATTTTTCTTCTGCAGTCTGTTAATGTAGTGTATTACATTGATTGTTTTGCGAATGTTGAACCATCCGTGCATACCAGGGATAAATCCCACTTGGTCTGGGTGGATGATCTTTCTGATGTGTTGTTGTATTCTATTGGCCAGAATTTTATTGAGTATTTTTGCATCTATGTTCATCAGGGATATTGGTCTGTAATTCTCTTTCAATGCTGCATCTTTTTCCGGCTTAGGAATTAAGGTGATGCTGGCTTCATAGAAAGAATTTGGGAGGATTCTCTCTTTTTCAACTGTTCTGAATAGTTTGAGAAGAATTGGAGTTAGTTCTTCTCTAAATGTCTGGTAGAATTCAGCAGTGAATCCATCTGGCCCTGGGCTTTTCTTTGTTGTGAGGGCCTTTATTACTGCTTCAATTTCTGTGTCAGTTATGGGTCTGCTTAGGTTTTCTATGTCTTCCTGGTTCAATTTAGGTAGGTTGCATGTGTCCAGGAATCTATCCATTTCTGATAGATTTCCCTGTTTGCTGGCATACAAGTCCTTGTAGTAATTTCTCATGATTCTTTTTATTTCTGTGGTATCTGTTGTTACGTTTCCCTTTTCATCTCTGATCCTATTGATTTGGGTCTTTTCTCTTCTTTTTTTAGTTAGTTGGGCCAATGGGGTGTCAATTTTGTTTATTTTTTCAAAAAACCAGCTCCTCGTTTGGCTGATTTTTTGTAATGTTTTTTTGGATTCAATCCTGTTGATTTCTTCTTTGGTTTTAATTATTTCTCTTCTCCTACTGGGTTTGGGTTTGGTTTGCTGCAGATTTTCTAGATCCTTGAGATGACTTGAAAGCTCATCTATTTGGTGCCTTTCCAATTTCTTGATGTAGGCACCTATTGATATAAACTTTCCTCTTAACACTGCTTTTGTTGTATCCCAGAGGTTTTGGTATGTTGTGCTTTTATCCTCATTTACTTCCAGAAAATTTTTGATTTCTCTTTTAATTTCTTCTATGACCCATTGTTCATTCAGGAGCATGTTGTTCAACCTCCATGTGTTTGCACGTGTTCTAGGGATTCCCGAGTTGCTAATTTCCAGTTTCATTCCACTGTGGTCTGAGAAGCTGCATGGTATGATTCTAATTCTTTTGAATTTGCTGAGACTTGCTTTATGGCCTAGTATGTGGTCAATCCTAGAGAAGGTTCCATGTACTGCTGAGAAGAATGTAAATTCCTTAGATGTAAGATGAAATGTTCTGTAGATATCTGTTAGATCCATTTGGGCTATAGTGTCATTTAAATCTACTGTCTCCTTGTTGATCTTCTGTCCTGATGATCTGTCTATCTCTGAGAGTGGAGTATTGAAGTCTCCCAGTACTATTGTATTGGGGTCTAAGTCTCCCTTTAAGTCCCTTAACAAGTCTTTTAAATAAGCTGGTGCCCTGTAATTAGGTGCATATACATTGATAATCATTATATCTTCCTGTTGAATGGATCCCTTAATCATTATATAGTGCCCCTCTTTGTCTCTCCTAACAGTTTTTGTGGTAAAGTTTATGTTGTCTGATATTAAGATGGCTACGCCCGCTCTTTTTTCATTTCTGTTGGCATGGTATATATTTTTCCAGCCTTTCACTTTCAGTCTGTATGCATCATTGTTGGAAAGATGAGTTTCTTGTAAGCAGCAAAAAGATTGGTTTTGTTCTTTAACCCAATCAGCCAGTCGGTGTCTTTTAACTGGACAGTTCAAGCCATTATCATTCAATGTGACTATTGAGAAGGAGTAACTTTGCCCTGTCATTTGCCAAAGATTTTTTCTAATATATGGTTTGAGACTCCTGTGATCTTTTGCTGTGCGGTTTCCTTCCTTTATCTTCTTTCATATTGGTTACCGTGTTTCTGTGTTTCTGTATATGTAAGACATCTTTAAGCATCTTTTGCAGGGCTGGACGAGTGGCGACAAATTCTTTCAATTTCTGTTTGCTGTGAAAAGTCTTTATTTCACCTTCATTCACAAATGAGAGCTTTGCAGGATATAATATTCTGGGCTGGCAGTTTTTCTCTCTTAGTACCTGGGCTATATCTCGCCATTCTCTCCTGGCTTGTAGGGTTTCTGAGGAGAAGTCAGCTGTGAGTCTAATTGGAGATCCTCTGAGAGTAATTTGGCGTTTCTCTCTTGCACATTTTAGGATCTTTTCTTTGTGTTTCACTGTGGTGAGTTTGATTATTACGTGTCGTGGTGAGGATCTCTTTTGATCATGTTTATTAGGGGTTCTATGAGCTTCCTGTACTAGGATGTCTCTGTCCTTCTCCAAACCTGGGAAATTTTCTGCTAGTATCTCACTAAAAAGGCCTTCTAATCCTTTCTCTCTCTCCATGCCTTCAGGAACTCCTAGAACCCGAATGTTGGGTTTTTTAATTGTATCCTGTAGATTCCTGACAGTATTTTTTAGATTTCTGATTTCTTCTTCTTTTCTTTGATTTGACTGTTTCCTTTCCTGTTCTCTGCCTTCTAATTCTGATATTCTCTCTTCTGCTTCACCCATTCTGTTTTTAAGGCTTTCTAATGCGTTTGTCATTTAATCTATTGAGTTCTTCATTTCATTGTGGTTTTTTGTTACTATCTCAGTTTCCTGTTCTACTAGTTGTTTCATTTCATCTTGATTCCTCCTTAATATTTCATTTTCATGAGAGAGATTTTCAATCTTGTCCATTAAGGATTTCTGTAGTTCAAGAATTTGTTTTTGAGAACTTCTTAATGTTCTTATTAATTTTTTGAGATCTGCTTCTTGCATTTCCTCTATCTCTTCATCTTCATAATCTTGCATTGGCATGTCTTGTTCATTTGGAGACATCATAGTGTCTTCCTTGCTCTTGTTACCTCGGTTTTTGCATTTGTTGTTTGGCATGTTGGATATAATTTGTTTTTTTTTTTTTTTTTTTTTTTTTTTGCTGTGGTGTTTTTTTTTTTTTCTTGTTATACTATGCCTCTAAGTGTGCTGTCTGCTTTGATGGATCCTTAGGGGCTGTGATGGGTGTGGCCAGAGAGCTCTGCTTGATTCTTCAGGTTTAAGGCTGTGCAAAGAGGGACTCTCCCAGATTGTTCACTCCCTTGCTCCTTGCTGGATCGCTCGCTCTCTCTCTCTCTCTCTCTCTCTTTTTTTTTTTTTTTTTTTGACTCAGTTGGGAGTGGAATTGAGGGTAGTTGAAATCTGGCCTCTGTGAGTATTTGTTTGATCTACCCCTGGGACCACACAAAGAGTTTATGCAGCCCTCAATGTTTCGCCAAAGTTACTGAGTTTGGCTGCGCTTTACATATGTAAAATGGCGGTGCTCTTTGTTTTGCTTGGTGAGTGAAGGGAGAGGCCTCTGTTCCCCCCCCCCCCAATGTCTCGGGTTTCTGAGGTCTTTGTCTTACCTCCCATTGGTTCCCGCGCTGGCGAGAGTCTGCGGCTCGTCTCCCGTGGTTGAGTTTCCACGCGGTGGGCTCCCTGTAGGTCCTCTGTGTCACATCCACTAGATCCGGAAACATTTCCTCTGCAGTTTTTTTCTTGAATCTTTTCCTGAGGCTACAGTAATTCCACTTTTATGAAACTTTATTTTCCCAAACTAAGGTGCGTGTCCTCACTATCCGCCATCTTGGCTCCGCCCCTATGCAGCTAAATTCTAAAGAATTCAAGGCTTTCCATATCTGGAATGTTTACAACTTCTAGCACCTGGTTTGTTGCAGGAATTAGTCTTCACAAAGGCTGCTCTTTTAGCTCAGAATTTTAGTATCAAGATCCATATACCTTTTCTCAGAGAAAACTGGCTCTCTCTTTTGTATGCAGTACTTCAGCTACCACTTTTCTGATTTGTTTTGTTTTTACAGTGGCATCAGTACCCAAGCTAACTTGAGAGTCTTAGTGAACATTGGAAATGTTCTTTTTTTTCCATTGCTATATTTCCCAGAGATATAATCTCAATATATTCATACCTGCAGTCTGATAAAAGTTATTGAGTTCTTCCTTGATGTAAGGCATTGCACTAGACTCAAGGAAAAAAAAAAAAACCCACAAAAAAAAATCTGTGCTTTCTTGAGCAACCAGAATAAGAAATCTTAAAGAGTTCATTATACAAATAAATCACCTTATTTGTGGTAAGGTGCTATTAAGTCCAAGTAGTTTTCTATGAGTGTGTAGTCTGCCAACTAAGCATAACTGGTTCATCACTACTAGAATCTGTATGTTGGCAAGTTGGCAGCACATAAAATTAGAGACCTTTATTTCCCATTTTATATTAAGTATTACACGTGCATGATACAGATCCATTCAAAGTGCAACAGATAAGCCATAAGCATATCCAAATAGCAGTGTCTGTATTAGTAACTGGAGACCAGAAGGAAATGGCACTGCCCACCTTTTGGAACTCATGGTATAAGGAGAAGCTACCCATGCATATGGTCTACATTAACACAGTGTGATAAGTCCTCTTACAGAATAATGCATGGTATATACGAATTATGTCCCCTGAATTCATATATAGAAGCCCTGAGGCTTCTAAATATATATATTCTCTTGGGAGGAGGTAGCTGGGATTGACAAGGTTGTGCGGGTGCACACTCAGGATGGGTTCAATGCCTTTGTCAGGGGAGACAATAGCAAGCTTCCCCTCACCCTCTCTGTGCTGTGCAAGCACAGAGTGAGAAGAGGACACCAGGAAGTCAAGGAGAACCCTCTCTAGAAACCAGATCCACCAGCACCTTGCTTTGGATTTCCCAGCCCTTGCAACTCTCAGAAACAAATATCTGCTATCATTTATTAGGGGAACCTGAGCTAATAGAACGTACAAATTGTTTGTAACTTGGAGGAATGGGTAATTAATTTTGCTCTGTAGCAACCACAGAAGGTTCCATAAGGGAAATAACATTTAAATTGAGCTTTCAAGGATGAACAAAATTTCACTATATAGAGAAGAGGGTGACTGGGCACGTCACTCAGAAAAAAACCTTAGGATTAAAGACGGGAAAATGAGACAGTCAAAGATGAATTCTAGAGTTTTATTACCATCTGTAAACAGGTGAGTAGTGATGCCACAAACAGACAGAAAAATAGAAGGAGGAAAATTGGTATATTTTACTAAATAGAATGCTGCAACCCAGAACTGCCTTTGAGCAAGATGACTGTGAGCACTAAAAAAAAAAAAAAAAAAAAGAAAACTGACGATTGGGGATTTGCTTTCAGTATTTTGTATGGCCATCAGCGTTTCTGCCCAGGGCACCTCCTCAGGGCGAGTGCATCCACCTGCCAGCTGCTGACCCCCTAGCACAAAGCTCAGTCCTGCACAGGGAACGTACTTTGGCAGGGACCTGTCTTGTTCAAAATTGCATCCCTTTCCGGGGCAAGGTAGAGTGGCAGGGGAGGATGCATGTGCACAACGAGGGGGAGATGCAGAGCTTGAAAATCTGGCATTGTTGTCTAGAGACACCAGGTCCAAAGGGGCCCCCAGTCTGCAGACTTCCCTGTAAGCTGGCTGAAGCCGGAGCTGCAGCAGCACTACGGTCACCTTCTCCTTTTGCTGCGTCCTGTCTTTCTCACTTGCTTGGATGTTGTAGTGCCACAGGTTAAGCCGCTGCTTGGGATGACTGAATCCCATATCAGAGCACTGGTTTGAGTCTCAGCTGTACACATCTGATCCACCTTTCAGCTCTTGTGCCCTGGGAAAGCAGTGGGATGGTGGCTCAAGTACTTGGGCCACTGCCACCCACATAAGAGACCTGAATTGAGTTCTTGACTTTGTTCTCCCTCTCCCTCTGCCCCTCCCCTTCAAATAAATAATTTTTTTAAACTTTTATTTAATGAATATAAATTTCCAAAGTACAGCTTATGGATTACAATGGCTTCCCCCCCCCATAACTTCCCTCCCACCCGCAACCCTCCCCTTTCCCGCTCCCTCTCCCCTTCCATTCACATCAAGATTCATTTTCAATTCTCTTTATATACAGAAGATCAGTTTAGTATATATTAAGTAAAGATAAAATAAATAATTTTTTAAAAACTTAGATTAATTTTAAGTGATCTAAACTTTGCAAATAGTTTTAAAAGCCACAGAATATTACACTGGATTAAATTAATGAATTCGATTGTGCATCGGTTGGAAGAAATGCATTTTTTTTAAAGCTTATTTATTTGAGAGACTGAGAAACAAAGACACAAAGAGAGAGAGGCAGGAAAGGAACAGGAAGAAAGAGAGAGAGACTGAGAGATTGTTCTTATTTGCTGGTTTACTCCCCAAATGCCTGCAAAGAACTGGGCTAGGCTGTACTGAAACCAGGGGCCAGGAACTGAACCCCAATCTCCTATGTAAGAGGCGGGGACTGAACTGTTTGACATCACTTCTGCTTCTTGGGGTCTGTGCTGATTGGAAGCCAGAACTGAAAGCTAGAGCTGACTGTCAAACCTCTGTGATCTGATGTGAGATACACGTGTCTTAATTGCTAGGGCAAATGCCTAAACCCAGAAAGACATTTTAAACATGAAATTATAGATTTGTTAAGTGTAAAAAAATGTGTAACAATATGCTTTAATATCAAAGAAGTAGATCTCGGGCAAAGGAATAATCACAAAAGTAAGGGCTGGCGCTGTGGCATTGTGGGGTAAGCTGTTGCCTGGAATTCTAGCATCCCATATGGTCGCAGCTGCTCCACTTCTGATTCAACTCCCTGCTAATGTGTCTAGGAAAAGCAGTGGAAGATGGCCCAAGTTCCTGGGCCCATACATCCACGTGGGAGACCCAGATGAAGCCCCTAGCTCCTGGATTTGGCCTGGTTCAACCTTGGCTGTTGCAGCCATTTGGAGAGTGAACCCAGGAACAGAAGATCTTAATCTCTCTCTCTCTCTCTCTGTTTGCAACTCTGCCTTTCAAATAAAATAAATAAATCTAAAAAAAAAAAAGCAACAACAAAGATGAGTGAGGGATTTCATAAAAGTAAAAATGTCACTTTGATAAAAATATATAACTTTGAAATTTCTACCTATTAAATAACAGAGCTTCAAACATATATGATGTAAAAACTGAAAAAATGTGAATATAGACAAATCTAATGATTTCAAAAGCTATTTGAATAATTAGGAGTAAAATTTCTGAAGAAAGATTGCTAAGGGTATAGAGGGTTGAATGAAATATCATCAAAGATGACACGATTGAAATTTATAGAATAAGTCACCAAGCAACAGGACACACAGTCTTTTTGAAGAGTACAATCAACAGATGGCTCATCAAATACAATAAATGAATTAATCTGTAGCCAAGGACATAACGGAACAGATGTTTGGGGTATCGGACACCTGATTTCACACTGAACAGAGAAATAGTGTCGAAATGATTCACTAGTGGTTACTCAGGCTTTAAAAGTACGCACATCATGTAGTAAAGCTAGCAGGAGCTGTTTAAGTTCCAAAGCTAGGGCTTGACTGCATCATCAAGAAATATCCTGTGACTAAGATTCCATTGCTTTATTATGGAGAAAAAAAAAAAGTGCCTCTAATAAAAAGTGTCAGATTCCTGCTTGTGTTTGTAAGGAGGCTGAAGTGATAGAAATATTTCATTCATTTTTAAAAAAAAGATTTATTTTATTTTTTTATTTTATTTTTTTGACAGGCAGAGTGGACAGTGAGAGAGAGAGACAGAGAGAAAGGTCTTCCCTTTTGCCGTTGGTTCACCCCCCAATGGCCGCCGCAGCCGGCACACTGCGACCGGCGCACGCACTGATCCGAAGCCAGGAGCCAGGTACTTCTCCTGGTCTCCCATGGGGTGCAGGGCCCAAGCACTTGGGCCATCCTCCACTGCACTCCCGGGCCACAGCAGAGAGCTGGCCTGGAAGAGGGGCAACTGGGACAGAATCGGTGCCCTGACCGGGACTAGAACCCGGTGTGCCAGCGCCGCAAGGCGGAGGATTAGTCTAGTGAGCCGCGGCGCCGGCTATTTATTTTATTGAGAGGTAGACAGAGAAGTTGTCCATCTTTTGGTTCACTCCCTACATGGCTGCAACGGCCAGAGCCGAGCTTATCTGAAGCCAGGAGCCGGGATCTTCTTTTGGGTCTGCCATGTGAGTGCAGGAGCCCAAGCACTTGGGCCACATTCCATTTTTAACTCACATCACCTAATGTGTGATTAACTCAATAAATATATCTGTTTTCCTATAGTATCTGTTTAAGTCCTTTGCCCAATTCGTAAATGGGTTGTTTGTTTTGGTACTGTTGAGTTTCCTGATTTCTTTATATATTCTGATTATTAATTCTTTATCAGTTGCATAGTTTGCAAATAAATTCTCCCATTTTGTTGGATGCCTCTTCACTTCCCTGACTCTTTCTTCTGCAATACAGAAGCTTATGAGTTTGATGTAATTTCATTTGTTAATTTTGGCTTTTATTACTGTGCCACTTTGGTTTATCCAGGAACTCTTTGCTTGTGCCAATGTCTTGCAGGTTTCTCCATTACTTTTAATAATTTGATGGTATCAGGTAATAGAGTTAGGTCTTTAATCCATTTTGAATGGATTTTTTGTGTAAGGTTTAAGGTAGGGGTCTTGCTTCATGCTTTTGCATCTGGAAATCCAATTTCCCCAGCACCATTTTTTGAAGAGACTGTCCTTGTTCCAGGGATTGGTGTTAGCTCCTTGTTCTAATATAAGTCGTTTGTAGGTGCTTGGATTGATTTCTGCCATTTCTAGTCTGTTCCATTGGTTTATCCATCTGTTTTTGTACCAGTACCAGCCTACTTTGATTATAATTGCCATGTAGTATGCCTTGAAATCTGGTATTGTGATGCCTCCAGCTTTGTTTTTGTTGTATAAGATTGCTTTAGCTATTCAAGGTCTCCTGTATTTCCAAATAAATTTTAGCATCACTTTTTCTAAATCTAGAAGAATGTCTTTGGTATTTTGATTGGTATTGCATTGAATCTATAAATTGCTTTTGGAAAAATGGACATTTTGATGATATTGATTCCTCCAGTCCATGATCATAGTTTTTTCCATGTGTTTGTATCTTCTCCTATTTCTTTCTTTAATGTTTTGTAATTTTCATCGTAGATATCTTTGACAACCTTGGTTAAATTCATTCCAAGGTATTTGATTTTTTTTTGTAGCTATTGTGAATGGGATTAATCTAGAAGCTCAGTCTCAGCCTTGGCATTGTCTGTGTATACAAATGCTGTTGTTTTTTGTGTATTGATTTTATATCCTGCTCTTTTACTGAACTCTTCTATGAATTCCAATAGTCTCTTGGTGGAGTCTTTTGGATCCCCTGTATATAGAATCATGTCATCTGCAAATAGGGACTTCCTCTTTCCCAATTTGTATCCCTTTGATTTCTTTTTCTTGCCTAATGGCTCTGGCTAAAACTTCCAGGACAATATTGAATAGCAATGGTGAGAGTGGTCATTTTTGTCTTGTTCTGGATCTCAGTGGGAATGCTTCCAACTTTTCCCCATTCAATAGGGCAATGGCTGTGGATTTGTCATAAATTTGCCTGAAATGTGTTGAGGAATGTTCCTTCTAATCCCAATTTGCTTAGAGTTTTCATCATGGAAGGGTGTTATATTTTATCAAATGCTTTCTCTGCATTTATTGAGATAATCATATGGTTTTTGTTCTTCAGTCTGTTTGTGTGATGTGTCACATTATTGATTTGTGAATGTTACACCATCTCTGCATACCAGGGATAAATCCCACTTGGTCCGGGTGGATGATCTTTCTGATGTGTTGTTGCACTCCAGTGGCCAGAATTTTGTTGTGGATTTTTGTGCCTTTGTTCACCAGGGAAATCAGGCTGTAGTTCTTTTTCTCTGTTACATCTTTTCCGGGTTTAGTTATTAAGGCAATGCTGGCTTCATAGAAAGAATTTGGGAGGATTCCCTCCTTTTCAGTTGTTTTGAATAACTTGAGAAGTATTGAAGTTAGTTCTTCTTTAAATGTCTGGTACAATTCAGTGGTGAAGCCATCCAGTCCTGGGCTTGGGTCTCTATTAGTGATTCAATTTCTGTCTTGGTAATGGGTCTTTTTAGGTTTTCTATGTCCTCATAGTTCAATTTAGATAAGTTGTCTGTGTCCAGGAATCTATCCATTTCTTCTAGGTTTCCCAGTCTGTTTGCATACATCTCATTGTAGAAATTTCTGATAATTCTTTTTATTTCTGTGGTTTCTTTTGTTACATTTCCTTTTTCATCTCTAATTTTGTAGATATGGGTGTTCTCT
Source organism: Lepus europaeus (assembly GCF_033115175.1). NCBI lineage: Eukaryota > Metazoa > Chordata > Mammalia > Lagomorpha > Leporidae > Lepus > Lepus europaeus. The sequence continues at coordinate 156,878,632 of NC_084830.1, read as the reverse complement.
CTCCTTTTTTTGGTTAGTTGAGTGTGTCAATTTTGTTTATCTTTTCTAAAAACTAGCTCTTTGTTTTGCTGATCTTTTATGTGGGTTTTTTTGGTTTGTTTCAATGTTGTTGATTTCTTCTATAATTTTAATTATTTCTTTTATCCTACTGATTTTGGGTTTGGTTTGCTGCTGTGAGATGCCTTGAAAGTTTTTTTTTGGGGGGGGTGGCTTTACAATTTGTTGATGTAGGCTCCAGTCGCTATAAACTTTGCTCTCACTCTGCTTTTGCTGTATCCTTTACATTTTGACATGTTATACTGTCATCTTCATTTGTTTCCAGAAATTTTTCTTATTTTACTTATTTCTTCAATGACTCATTGTTCATTCAGGAGCATGTTGTTCAGTCTCCTGGGGTTTGCATAAGTTCTAGAGATTCCTCAGTTGCTGATTATCAACGTCATTCCATTGTGGTCAGAGAATATGTGTGGTACGTTTTAAATTTTTTTGAATTTTCTGAAACTTGCTTTATGACCTAACATGCGGTCAATCCTAGAGAATGTTCCATGCACTGATGAGAAGAATGTATATTATGTGGCTATAGGTTGGAAAGCTTTGTAGATAGATGTTAGGTCTATTTGGTTTATAATGTCAGTTAAGTCTATTGTCTCCTTGTTGATTTTCTGTCTTGTTGATCTGTCCATTGCTGAAAATGGGGTATTGAATTCCCCCATTACTATCATATTTGAGTCTGTCTCCCTTTAAATCCATTAACATTTCATTTAAATACCTAGGTGCCCTAGAGTTAGGTGCAGATATTTTTATGATAGTCACTTCTTTCTATTGAATTGATCCCTTGATTATTACATAGAACCCTTCATTGTCTGTTTTAACCATCTTTGTGTTAAAGTCTATTTTGTCTGATATTAGGATAGCCACACCAGCTCTTTTTTGTTTCTGTTGGCATGGGATATCTTTTTCCTTCCTTTCACTTTCAGTCTTCATGCATTTTTATTGGTGAAATGTGTTTCTTATAGACAGCAAACAGTTAGGTATTGTGTTTTAATCAATTCAGCCAGTTTGTCTTTTAACTGGAGAGTTAAGACATATTACATTCAGGGTGACTCTTGTGAAGTAACGACTTTGCCCTGCCATATTTCCATTAGTAGTCTTGTTTTTAACTTTGGCTTTCCTTTGTACTTTTACTGTACAATTTCCTGCCTTCACCTTCTCTCATAGTGATGTTCCTTGTTCTGTATTTGTGTGTGTAACACAACCTTGAGTATCTTTTGTAGGGCTCAGCAGGTAGTTACAAATTGTTTCAGTTTCTGTTTGTTGTGGAAGATCTTTATTTCTTCTTTATTCATAAATGAGAGCTTTGAGGGTACAATATTCTGGGTTGACAATTCTTTTCTTCTAAGACTTAAAATATCTCTTGCCATTCTGTCCTAGCCTGTAGGGTTTCTGATGAGGGGTCTGCAGTGAGTCTAATTGGGTTTCCTTTGAATGTGATTTGGCTTTTCTTTCATGCACATTTTAAGATCTTTTCTTTATGTTTTACTGTGGAGAATTTTACTACAATGTGTCGTGATGAAGATCTTTTCTGGTTGTGTCAATTAGGAATTTTGTGTGCTTCTTGTACTTGGATGTCTCTTTCTCCAGATTGGGGAAGTTTTCTGTTATCTCATTAAGAAGGTCTTTTTTTTTTTTTTTCTTTTTTTTTTTGGACAGGCAGAGTGGACAGTGAGAGAGACAGAGAAATGGCTGCCGCAGCCGGCGCACCTCACTGATCTGAAGCCAGGAGCCAGATGCCTCTCCTGGTCTCCCATGGGGTACAGGGCCCAAGCACTTGGGCCATCCTCCACTGCACTCCCGGGCCATAGCAGAGAGCTGGCCTGGAAGAGGGGCAACTGGGATAGGATCCAGCGCTCCGACCAGGACTAGAACCCGGTGTGCCAGTGCCAAAAAGTGGAGGATTAGCCTAGTGAGCCACGGCGCCTTTTAATCCTTTCTCTCTTTCCATGCCTTCCAGAACTCCTACGATCTGTATGTTGGATCGTTTGATAGTATCTTGTAGATCTCCAACCATGTTTTTCAGTTAATTTCTTTTTAGTTTAATTTCTTCCTTTTTTAAAATTTTTCTTTTGGTCTGACTGTAATATTTCCAGAAACTTGTCTTCTAGTTCTGATACTCTTTATTCCGTTTCACCTATTCTGTTGAGGCTTTGAACTGCATTTTTTATTTGATCTATTCTTCATTTCTAGTATTTCATTCTGATTTCTCTTTAATATCTCAATGTCTTGAGTGTGCTTTTCATTTAGATCATGACTTTGCTTCTAAGTAATCTGACAATTAATTTCCTGCATTCCATTTTTGGCATATCTTTAATCTCTTCATCTTCACCTATTGTTTAAGAGTTGTAGTGTTCCTTTGGAGGGCTCATAATGACTTCCTTATTCTTATTAAGGGGTTTCCCTTTGTTTTTTTGGCATTTGTGTATTTTTTATGTATGGTTGCTTTTCTCTTTAATTTGTGTCTTTGTGATTTAGTGGGATGTCTATACTTTTAATGAACTCCAAGAGGTACATGCTGGATGTGGTCTGGGTGATCTGCTCAGTATTCCTGGGTGGTGGCAGTATCCAATATAAGGCCTCTATAGGGCTTTGTATCTTTCCTCTGGTTTTTTGGTTAGAGAAGGTTGTTCTCTTTGGTTAGTATAACCCCACCCCCTTTGCCTTACAGTTGTGCATTGCCCCATTGTTAGTCTCTGGTGTGGTCAGTGTTGTACTGCTTTGCTTAACAAACTGCACCTCTAATCTGGTGATTTTTCTTGTGGTGGGGTTTCTCTCGATTATGAGCTGCTATTTGTGCGTTGCAAGTGGAAGCATGGAGCCCCACCTGCTAGGGCCCGGCTCACTCCTCGATGGTGGATGGAACGGGCTCAAGTTTTTGATATTCAGGACTTCTCCTTGTTGTATAGCTTGTGTGGTAGGGAAGAAATTTTTCTGAAATGTTGTGGTCTTCATTCCTAGGTTGGGGGTCTTGTGAGGTGGCCCCAACAATTGATGTGCATGTACATGGGAGGCAAAGGTGGCAGCCCCCTGCTTACATTAAAAAATGTAAACAAACAAGATGGCTTCTCCCAGCCAGCTGCAGGTCCAAATGGGGAGAGGCGGGGAACAGAGATGGGCAGGGGGTGCCTGGCCTCTCTGTTTATTCCTCTATAGCTTCTCTTTTTTCCTGCATGGAACTTCAAAAGCAGTTTGCCAGGCTCTCCTCCCGCTGCTATTTGTAGCTCTGTGGACCTGAGATTTTCTGTCTAACCTGGTCCACTGGGGGTTGGTGCCAGCCTCCCCAGTCCACACCTCCAGCAAGCCTCCTCTGCTTCCCTTTCTCATTTGCTGTTTCATCATGGACCTGTCCAGTCTCTGTTGGTCTCCTGGGCTTCCTGTCATTAATTTCTCACGGCTCTGTCTCTGGCGTGTATCCTCTTTCCTTTTTAACTATCTATTTTGCATGATTTGGATCATCCTGTTGCTATACCACCATCTTGGGACAGCCCTACCCTGTTACATTCCAGTAGACTTTAAAAAAATGATTTAAACTTCTAGAAACTTATTACTAAGCATAAATCAAGTAAACTCCTAAAATCTCTTTTAGAAAGAACACGAAATTTGGAGAACTTAGGCCAGTTGATGTTAGGGCTTGCTGTAAAGATACTAATCAAGACAACATGGTGTTTGTCTGAAACAGACCATCACAAAAACAGAATATGGAGTCAAGAAATAGATCCACACATGAAAAGACTTTTTTTTTTTTTTTTTTTTGCTAATAAAGATGTCGAGGTAATTCAATGGGTAAAGGAGACTCTTCAAAAAATGCTGCTGGAATAACTAAATAACTGTGGGGGAAAAAATTAGTCCCTGATTCTCATCTCAAATCATTCATGACAGTTAAATGCCAATGGACTGAGTATAGACTTTAGTTAAAATTTGATTATTAAAGATTTAAAGAAAATCTTTGCCCTTACGGTAGGGAGAGATTACCATAATAGGACACACAACTCACTAAATAGAAAAGAAAATGACAATTTGAATTTTATGAAAATTATAAATTTCTTACTATTTGAAAGACATAAGTAAATGAAAAGGCAAACTAAACATGCTACATATTTGTTATCCATACATCTAACAAAAACTTAAAAAATTTTGAAGTATGTAAAGAACTCTTAGAACTCAGTAATAGACAACCTGGGGGGTTGACTAAAATCTAAACGGGAAGTAAGCATGTTGTTAAAATTACAAGATGGAAAACAGCACGCACTGGTGAGGACATAGGAACTGGCGGCACTGTCACTAATGCAGACATAGAAGTCTCAGCAGGAGACCCAGCTATTTCCCTATTAGTTATTTATCTCAGATGAATGATAATCTATGTCTTCAGAAAGATTTGCCTGCAAACATTAATAGCATATTTATTCACAATAGCTTCAAACCATAAACAACCCAAGGATCCCTTAATGAAGGAATGTACAAAATATTATGATATGGCCAACGATCATATGTGACTCATACATAATACTGAACAAGCCTCTCACACATGCCGAGCTGCTTGAGACAGAAGAGTATGTGGTGTGTGACTCCATCCACACACCTGTCTCCAGAGCAAAGGAAACTCACCTTTAGTGACAGAACAGGTCAATGGTTGCTGAGCCAGAGGTGAGCGTGAACTGCAAAGGACTTCCTGGGAAATTTGGGGGTGAAGGGGATATCAGAGTGCCTCACTCAAATGCTCACCTCTCTGCCCTTCCCGACCAGCTTCCTGCACGTGGGAGGCAGCAGACAGTGGCCAAAGTGCTTGAATTCCTGCCTTCCCTGCCGGAGACTTGGATGGAGTTCCTGGCTCCCCACGTAGACCTGGCCTAGCTCCAGCTTTTGCAGCCATCTGAGGAGTGAACCAGTGAGTGAGAGATTCTCTCTCCTCTCTCATTCTCTCTCTAGGTGTCCCTCTCTCTGTCACCCTGCCTTCCAACTAAGTAAAATGTAAAAGTATTTATGTTGGGTTTGAGGATGTCTGATAGACAGAGAGAAATCAAGGGAGAGTCTTGGAGTTTGGCTTCAGAAACCAGATGGTGGTGTTTATCCAAAAAGTCCATCTGAGATAGGAACAGCTGTGGTTAGTTTCTATGGAGGATTAAGAATTCTGTTTTGGCTGTATTTACTTTAAGATGCTTATATAATACCTGTGGACAAATATCAAGCTGGAGTTAGATATGAGTCTGGAGTTTCAGGGTAAGTTTGTCTCTTAAAAGGTAGATGGAACAGCTATAGAAAACAGCTCATATTTGAAGCCATAATCTTAAAAACATCACAAACGCAGAGACAGGGAATGTCTAGGATGCCTACTGGCCTCACTGGGCCTGTGAAATCATATGGTCTGGCCCTGCCAAGGCAACTGAAGGTGGGACGCAAAATTCAATATATCCATTGCAGGCTAATTTTTAAGTTGATGATTTTGTATGGTGCAAGAATGGTATTTAAACTGATAATTTTGTATGATCCATGAATGATGTGATAAATATCTGAAAGGTCCTTGGCAGAAAAAATGTTCACCTTCCCTGAAAAAAAGCATATTTAGGGGGAAAAGGAGAGCCCAGGGTATTTGGTAGCTCATCAGAGGATGGCAGACCCTCTAAGGAGGATGATGTGAGTTGGCTAACAGTCAGACTTGTGTAGGGTCCCAGATACCAAGAGATGAGGGTGTTGCAGAAACAAAAGTGTTCAACTATGCTGGAAGGAAATGAACGCTCTGCTCACGATGAGAAAAGAGCTGTGACCACTGAACAAATGTTTTATGTGACCTTGACTAGATTCTTGTCTGGAAAGGAGGAGACCCTAATTGAGTGGAGTTGACCCATATCAGGTGGTACCACGTTTGTGAGGATGTACAAAGAATTGAGAAGAGATAAATGGAGCCGATCTGAAGGTGAAGGAAAGTTTTATTTAGTTACAGGGAAAAAGTAATTAATGTTACTTTTACAATAGAGAAATTCTTGAAGCAGGAGAGGAAGTGTTTGTAGAAAAGTCTTTGAGAAGATGAGAAGACAGGAGATGCAAACCCAGGTGGAGAGTTTAGTGTTTATACCAAATTTCATAGATTTCATAGCATCATGCTAGAGAATGTGTCGATATTATTGCTCTCTGTGCCTTCATGCTCAATTTAAAACTAGGCAAGAAAACTCAGTAGAATAAAATTTGGCTAGTTATGACTTGCTTAACATTCTCTGATTTCTTCCTTTTTTGGTGTGTAATAAATGAATTTTTCCAATTTGGTTTGCTGTTTGGAACTATCTTGCCTTCATTAGACAGATAATTTAAAATTAAAGTGAAAAGAATGCACTGACTAAAGGTTGAACTAATAAAGTTTTTTTTCTTAAATTGAGTTGGGAGAACACGTAAGCAATTTAATCTTAATGAAAATAATAGTTTCACCTGAGCCACTAATGAGACTGAGGCAACCCAGCGATGTCATCTGGAATGGTAGGGGAGCCTTCTCCTCAAAAGAACCCTTAAAAGGGCAGTTACTGAAACAGCCATTCTCGGGTCTTTGATCCACACAGCAAGGATCCCATTGCCTGTCACAAAAGTGCACCCCAGTCGCTAATGAAAGACTGAGTGTCTCCTATCAGTGCTGTAACAGCCGCTAAGAGCCATCGGGGCTGATAGCCCTCTCTGGCTGCTGTTGGCAGTGGGGCTGGTGAATATGTAAGGGGCATGGCTAGATGTGGGAAAAACAGCTGTGTGGCTGAAACCTCAGGAAACACAAGACGTCTTACATTTAAGAAGGAAACGAGATTTGGAAGATGGAGTGAGGTCTCAGGAAAAAATGAAAAAGGTATAATATTGTCCCAAACCCCAGGTTTAAGTTGTCAGTCTTTGCACTGGCACCCCGCCTACCCTCTCCTTGTTACACTGATGAGCCTGGGGTTCTTCCCTTCCCTCTCCTATGACATAGGAGTCAGCACGCCCCACCTCAAGCACATGAGTAAATGAGAGAGTGGATTAGCACTAGGGTGCATGTCCTAGGTCACATGAGAAGCAGTCTCATGGAAGTCTACTCGGAGTTGGGGGACTCAGCAGCTCCAAGATGCAGGAGTCCCCCTTGGCCTCTGAGATTTCTCTTGACTTTGCCTTTGTTTGTCACAAAAGGAATAGACAGGAGGATTGAGTCCAAGCAGTCTGTTGTCTAATGTGGTGACTACGGTCAACGAGGAATGTTTTGAGAAATACTTCAGAGTGAATATGAAGTGTTCTCACCACCTAATGATAACTGTGTGAGATAAGGCAGAGGCTAACTACACTTTACAAGAATGTATGTGCTTCAGGGGCATCACGTTGTATATGATACATACAGGTTGCTTTTTGTTGTTGTTGTTGTTGTTGTTTTTTTTTGACAGGCAGAGTGGATAGTGAGAGAGAGAGACAGAGAGAAAGGTCTTCCTTTGCCGTTGGTTCACCCTCCAATGGCCGCTGCGGCCAGCGTGCCGCGCTGATCTGAAGCCAGGAGCCAGGTGCTTCTCCTGGTCTCCCATGGGGTGCAGGGCCCAAGTACTTGGGCCATCCTCCACTGCACTCCTGGGCCACAGCAGAGAGCTGGCCTGGAAGAGGAGCAACTGGGACAGAATCCAGCGCCCCGACAGGGACTAGAACCTGGTTGTGCCAGCGCTGCAGGCGGAGGATTAGCCTATGGAGCCGCGGCGCGGCCAAGGTTTTTTTTTTTTTTATTTTTTTTATTTTTGACAGGCAGAGTGGACAGTGAGAGAGAGAGAGACAGAGAGAAAGGTCTTCCTTTTGCCGTTGGTTCACCCTCCAATGGCCGCCGCGGTAGCGCGCTCGGCCGGCGCACCGCGCTGTTCCGATGGCAGGAGCCAGGTGCTTCTCCTGGTCTCCCATGGGGTGCAGAGCCCAAACACTTGGGCCATCCTCCACTGCACTCCCTGGCCACAGCAGAGAGCTGGCCTGGAAGAGGGGCAACCGGGACAGGATCGGTGCCCCGACCGGGACTACAACCCGGTGTGCCGGCGCCGCAAGGCGGAGGATTAGCCTGTTGAGCCACGGCGCCGGCTTTTTTTTTTTTTTTTTTTTTAAGATTTATTTATTTTGAAAAAGTTACAGGGAAAGAGTGAGGGAGAGAGAATGAGAGAGAAATATCTTCTATCCACTGTTCTCCAGATGGCCACAACGGGTGACTCTGGGCCATGCTGAAGCCAGGAACCAGGAGCTTCCTCCAGGTCTCCCACATGGACGGCTGGGACCCAAATACAAGTCATCTTCCACTGCTTTCCCAAGCCATTAGCAGGGAGCTGCATCAGAAGTGGAGTAGCCAGGACGTGAACCAGTGCTCATAAGGGATGCCAGCACCATAAACAGTGACGTCATCCACCATGCGCAGCACCAGTCCCAGAAAGTAAACTCTTAACTGTAGCTTTTTTTGTTTTCTTTACTTTAAATCGTTTTCCTGTGTTATCTTTTTTTTTTCACTTGAATAATAACCAAGTAGTTATCTGTCTTCTACTTCATTCATTTTCTAAAAATGTGTATAGTGTTGCCAAATTGATCTTTCTTAAGAAATATTTGGTCATGTCACTATTTCTGTGAGGGCCTATAAGAATCCCTCTCCCGGGCCAGTGCCGTGGCTCACTAGGCTAATCCTCCGCCTGCGGTGCTGGCACCCCAGGTTGTAGTCCTGGTTGGGGCGCCGGATTCTGTCCCAGTTGCTCCTCTTCCAGTCCGGCTCTCTGCTGTGGCCCAGGAAGGCAGTGGAGGATGGCCCAAGTGCTTGGGCCCTGCACCCGCATGTGAGAACAGGAGGAAGCACCTGGCTCCTGGCTTTGGATCGGTGCGGCGCCGGCCGTAGTGGACATTGGAGGGTGAACCAACGGAAGGAAAACCTTTCTCTCTCTCTCTCTCTCTCTCTCTCTCTCTCTCTCTCTGTCTGTCTAACTCTGCCTGGCAAAAAAGAAAAAAAAAGCTAGTGGCATAGCAGGGAAAGCCACCATCTGCAGTGCCAGCATCCCATATGAATGACAGCTTGAGTCTTGGATGCTCCATTTCCAGTCCAGCTCTCTGCTATAGCCTGGGAAAGCAGTAGAAGATGGCCCAAGTCCTTGGGCCCCTTCACCCACATGGGAGACCTGGAGGAACCTCCTGGCTCCTGGCTTTGGATCAGCACCACTACGGCCCCTGTGGCGATCTAGGGAGTGAACCAGTGGATGGAAGACCTCTCTCTCTCTCTTTCTCTCTCTCTCTCTCTCTCTCTATATATATATATATATATATATATATATAAAATCCCTCTGCCAAGGAACACAGAAAACTCACAGTGGTGATTTCCATTGTCTACAGAGAGCTATGGAGTCGACTGCCCAGATCAACTGCAAGGGAAGAGAGAAAGGCTGTATTCTTCCAGGGGGCAGAGAGAACATCTTATCAGTGACCACTAGGTTGACCAAGTGAGGCGCATCCCAGTTTCACTCTGCTGCCCAGCTGTCAGACATCAGTCTCTGAGGGTGTATCTCAGCTGTGGAGGGTGTGCTTAGCCAGCCTGTATCTGGAAAGCAAGTACAGCAGGACCCAGAGACCTAGGTATTACAGCTCACGAAATGGGTGCCTGAGGCTTTGCCAAGCTTGCCTCATGGTTTGGCTTCTTCCTCTGCTCTATACTGTTTCCTGCTCCTCCTTTTCATAGCTTTTGATCCCCTATCAGCATCTTGAGCCAATTATTTCTCCGTGTCTATTTCTGGAAATCTTAACATGCAACAACGAGTGCTTTCTACCAGAAATTCCTTTAACCTGGAACTTTCCTTTCCACTTTGACTGGAACGTTTTCAGTGTGGACACATAGAAATAGTTAACACTCTCCCCTCCCCACCACAATGATTCTGCAGATAAAAATACAATTTATTGAGTACCTGCATGCTGCTAAGAGCTCTTTCTCTTTTATGCTGTTCCTCTCTATGGCATAAACACCATGATGGAGTAGGTGCTTAGGGTAAAGTCATCTACCTAGGCCTTGTAGTTATTAAAGCATGGATGTCAGACTCAGGTCTTCCTGAACCATTTATAACTGCACAGCTTTTCCCTTTGTGGTTATGCTGAGCATTGACTGCCTGGAATACCCTTTCCCTTCTCCTTTGAGAGGCTCACTAATTCACAGCTATAATTATCCACAGCCCTTTCCTGGATGGTCAACATATGGTGATCCTATAGTTAGTGCTGCAGCTTTAATCCCTACTCTAGCACTTATCATTACTGGGTATCATCCTGTTTGTTTACCGGGTATGCTAAAGGCCTGGAATCTCCTAATATTTAGAGCTTTTGTCTATCGTATGCATACATTATCTACCTTTTAAAAGGATTTTGAGTGAGTTAGTGTCCACGTATATTAGGCACCAAAAATATTTAGTGAATTGATTTCACAATTTTTTCTTCTGGTTTTGCATTGACTTTGCCACTCCAACGGGCTCAGTTACAAGGGAAAAAAAAAAAGTGGCATCACCAGAACGTGTGTAACTCTGAGTATCAAAGTGTTTTATCAAGAATCCTTTCCCAACTCTGATATTTTGTTATAGGGCTTGTTGTTCAACTAGAGAGAGAGAGTACTGCTGATTTATGATGAGCAGAGACAACTGCCACATGCAAACATCGTCCAGACAGAGCTCCTTCTGGGCGGGACAGTGGAGTGTTCAGTTGTTCATAGTTTCAGTTGAACATTCAGTACTGAGTGTGGTGCAAAATCCTGTTAGAGATGGGATGATCACATTCAAGGAGTGTGTGTGTGTGATAGAAACGAGAATTACAACATATGCGTATTCAGGTTTCTATTCTCTTCTCTACTTCCAAGTTCTACTCACCAATGTCTTATTTGCATAATAAGCAGACAAAGGGAGAAGAACGCTCAGCAAAATCTGTCACGAAATTTTGAGAAGTAAAGACATTTGGCTCCTTTTCAAAGTAAGGTGTTTAGCTGTGAGTAGGCAACTAGCCGGTAACAGTTTGCAGATGTGTGCAAAGTTACACGTAGCTCGCTAGCAGAACAGCTAGGTTACACGCACCTGGAAAGTTCTTAGGCAAACTGGATCTTAGGCTTGGCCAAAACAGCTGAAACTGATGCCAGGAAGATTGAAACCCGGTAGTGCTCAACCGGCGAGGAACTCTGGGAGGGCCCTGCATGCTACAGCATAAATAGGTCATTGTAAACAGCCCCGGGTGTGCTTGTCTGCGTCCTCGATGCCAGCTCTTGCAAGACTTTCACAGAGTTTTGCTTTCGCCACACTTCCGGATTCTGAGTCCATGCTTTGAGTGGATGTGGGAGGCTACTTGTCACGAGAGGACGGTGAGTGCAGGAGGAGGAAGGGGCTGCCGGTAGCTGTCTGACCACTGTTGTCAGCTATGCTTGATGGTTTTGCGTAAGACAGTAGGCTGTTGGCTCATGGGGGAAGCTGATTAAACGCTTCATCTGGTTTAGTGGTGACCCTACACAGCATGACGAGAGTATAGTGACCAGCCCACTGCCTGAGGAGCAAAACATGAAACTGGAGAGAAAATGAAAGCTGCTACGTTAACGATCTTATTACCTGGTATCTGTGCCATTGTACAAGGTCGTATTAAGATTTGAATTGAGTGGAAAACTTAAGGGTGTCGTATGACTGGGTAGCAAAATAAAACATTGCATATTTAACAGTGTGGTGGGGCCAGAAGGGTAGCAGAAGTCAATACTAGGTTCAAAGATCCTGAATAGAAATAACGTATGCAAAGAGTTGCACATTAAAGGCACTCACAACAAAATGCTGTTGTTTCTAAATCATTACCAACATTTCTGCCATAGGCTGAAGGCTTGCACCTCTTCACCTTTCATTTGCTGGCTCCCCATCTGATGTAATATATGGAAGTGAGGCTTTTGGGAGGTGACTAGGTCATGGAGGTAGAACCCTCATCAATGGGCTTGGTGCCCTTATAAAAAGAGATCTCCGAGAGCTGCTTTGCACTGCCCCTCATGTGAGGAAGTAGCAGGGAGGTGAGACCTATGGGTTAAGGGACTGGCTCTTCGCTAGACCTTGAATCCACTGGCACCCGGATGTTGTGCTACCAGGACCTCCAGAACCATGAGGAACACGGTTCTAGTGTTGATGCAGCCTGGGTCAATGGTACATTGGTGCAGCCACCCAAACACACCAAGACACTCCTCCATCAGGGGCATCCCAGCTCTCCAGGACTTGGGACCTAAGAGGCTGATGCCTGGAACAGGAGGCCGCCTTCAGAGCCTGCATTGATACCACCTGCCTGCGTCTAGACAGGCAGGTGTGCTGCTGACCATCACGCCTGAAGATGCACAAGTGTGCATCTCATTATCCTATAATCAGCAATAAACTTTGTGTCATTAAGCTACTGTTTCATAGACTGAAAGCAATATGGTATCTTTGCAGCACACTGAAGGTAGGAGTTGATCAATTGTTTTAATCCTGCTGCCTGCCCCTTGCTTCCAGGAGAATTGCTCCCTCTTAGGTGAGGGGCCGGCCTTATCTGCCCAGCAGCTCATGCCATAGATCCTTGGTGTCTGCCTCCAGTTTATTTTGGAAACTTTGAACCTACAGGGACTTCAGCCCATCATTCTCCTTTATCCGACAGAAGCACATTGTGTCAAGGGATTCTAGTTTTCTGGAGGCACTTAGTGCCTGCTGACAATCATCGTTTTTCTTAACAGATAAAGAGATAAAGAAGAAAAACACGTGAAAAGAGACTTCATACTGATTTTTTTTTAAAGCAGTGATAAATGACAGTTTGCTAAAGCTGATTTGATTTTGATTGTCAAGGTGCAAACAAATTTCTCCAGTTTCTTGAGCAGGTGACCCTGGTAATTTCAGACACAGTAGAAAAGAGTTTGCTTCTTGGGAAACTAGTCTGATACAGCATTCAGCTGTACCAAGCACTTGGAGATTCTATTAAATTTTGCAACAAAAATGTCTAATATAAAGACGATTTTCTGGTTGATGGATATTTGTTACAAATACTTAAATATCGGCCGGCGCCACAGCTCAATAGGCTAATCCTTTGCCTGCGGTGCTGGCACCCGGTTGGGGTGCTGGTTCTGTCCCGGTTGCTCCTCTTCCAGGCCAGCTCTCTGCTGTGGCCCAGGAGGGCAGTGGAGGATGGCCCAAGTGCTTGGGCCCTGCACCTGCATGGGAGACCAGGAGGAAGCACTTGGCTCCTGGCTTCGGATCGGCCCAGGGCGCCGGCCGTAGCGGCCATTTGGGGGTGAACCAATGGAAGGAAGACCTTTCTCTCTGTCTCTATTTTTTTTTTTTTTTTTTTGACAGGCAGAGTTAGAATTATCTGATACCTGATAATGTCTAAGTATACATGGCTATTTAAACAGTGGACAGTATTATATGGGAAATGAAAGAAAATTAGACAAGTGGGAGAAAATAAAGGTTCACAAAGGAACTACACTGGGGGAGAGAGTACATGATGCAGTGTGGGAGGGTGCCTTAGTGAAAACGAGACGTCAGCATCAGAAGTCACTGCTGATCTGGAACAGGGCTGCTCTGGGAGCCTCGCCCTCCAGGTGGGGGCTCTCTGACTTAGTGGAATGCAGGGCAGCACGGTGCAGCGCTTTGACCTAGCGATTACATTGACGTGCTCTAAACAAAACAATCCCGTACTTGCCAAAGGAAAACATACAGTGTAGACACAGAACTTAAAATACACACGCACACACACACATATTTCAGTCCTAGCCAAATGTAAAGATATGAGAGCATTACATTAGTGTTCAGTCTATCCAGTGCACTGATTAACAGGCACATGTGGTAATGGTGTGACTACAGTGATGTTAGAGATAATTAATTTTAGGAAGCCTGTAGAAGCCAGTGCTTGGGATTAACCTCAAAGGATGGCCATTTTTCCCTGCTGTCACTACCTTTTCATTCCCCTTTCGATCCTATCTCCTGACCTGTCCTCCCAACCTCACTCTGTAGTCTCTTTTCATTGTTTCTTTCCTTCCAATTCCCTCTCCTTCAAGCTGATAGAAATCACCTGCCACACATTTAGGAACGTGCAGGAAAACTAAGGTAACAAAGATGAAGTTTATAAAGGTGTTTTCCCTTTGTTCACACTTTATTTTTTAGAAGACTCATTTATGTATTTGAAATAGTTACAGACAGAGAGGTCTTCCATCTGCTGGTTCACTTCCCAAATGCCTGCAGCGGCCAGAGCTGAGCTTATCCAAAGCCCAGGAGCTTCTTCTAGATCTCCCACGCAGGTACAGAGGCTCAGGACTTGAGCCATGCTCTACTACTTTCCCAGGCCACAGCAAAGAGCTGGATCGGAACTGAGCAGCCTGTACGGGATGCTCCAGCACACACCGGCTCCTTTTTCCCAATTTCAGATCTGCTATGATCACATGGTAATTTGAGACCAGGCATGGTAGAAATACTGATACTTTGGAAATTAATAAACGGAAAAATAAGGCTTTGTTTTTCCTGAGACAAATACAGTGAAGTTCTTACCAAGAAGCATGTTCTGAAAAGAGCCGAGGCAGAGGGGCCTGCAGCATCGGCATCCCATATGGGCGCAGCTTGAGTCCCAACTGCTCCACTTTGAATCCAGCCCTATGCTATTGCCTGGGAAAGCAGTAAAAGATGGCCAAAGTGCTTGGGCCCCTGCACCTGTGTGGGAGACCTGGAGGAAGCTCCTGGGTTCAGTTGGACACAGCTCTAGTGTTTGTGGCCATTTGGGGAGTGAACCAGGAAGGAAGACTTCTCTATCTCTGCCTGTGCCTTTGAAATAAATATCTTAAAAAATAAAACAGAGCCAAGGCAGAAACCAAGACATAAGCCCCATTCTCCTATCATCAAATAGCAGACAGAACTGTATTTCTATCTCCCCAAGGTTGTGCTGTGCCCCCTCTGTCCAGCAGGCAGGGAACATATTTCCAAATCATTCCCAAACTCGGCTCTACTTTTTGACCAAGCCAGTATAGACAGAGTTATTCCAAGCTACAAGTCCCTTAGCTCCATTTTCTTAGAGATTTTACTTTCCAGTACTTGGATTTTCTTTTTAAAAAACTGAATTTTCTTCCACAACTTAGAGTTGCTAATCTTTGTCTAAACTCTTGTCAGTTCTACAGGCTAGTAAAGTCTTTCTCAAAGACCTAGAAGCATCCCATAAAATTAATCATCAATAGATTAACCCTTCTCCCATTCTTTGAGGGAGAATAGCAACCTGACTTCTATAAGCACCAGTTACCAGACCACGTGATCTAATGACATTGACTAACCCTAAATCTTGCTGGTACTTTACCTCAAATTCTATCTAGTTAGGAAAAACTTTGCCTACTTATGAGTTGGATGTTCAGTGTAGTGGTTAAGATGCACACCATCTGGGATACCCTGTATCCCATAGATGAATGCCTGGGTTGAGGTTCAAGCTCGGATCCTGACTCCAGCTTCCTAATAGAGCTGGGAGGCAGCAGGTGATGACTGAAGTAGCTGAGTCCCTCCACAGATGTGGGAGATACAGGAGCATCCCCTTGCTTCAGGCTGTTGCAGGCACTTGGGTAATGAACCAGCAAGTGTGGGATTCCTCCCTCCCTCCCTCCTTCTCTCTCCCCCTGCCCTGTCTCCTCTCCCTCATTTGTCCCCCTTCTTCCTACTCTTCCTCCTCCTCTCCCTCTCTGATAAAATGAATAAAGCACAGCTTCTACCCTTCTTATACACAGAAGAATTCAGATTGTCCTTTCACGTTGTGATCTTGAATAACGGCTTCCTTGATTATGTTTGAATTCCACTGGCAGAATTTTTCTTGGCCATCTCCCTGGCCAGATTCCTTGCTACCTCAATATCTCAGCACATTGAAGCCACACTGTTAATGTGGGGCGATTCAGAACTGTCAAATTCTTAGACTGTCTATTAGACATTCTGCTTTATTTGGCCTTTATGATAGAAAAAACGTAGGTTTTCTGAAACTACAGAGAATCTACAGGTTTTACTCAGGCCACCGAAATGGGCTTTGTCATCGGGTTTTATACCCCAGAAACCTTTTTATCTAAGGTATACAAACTTCATGTATTTACTAAATAAAACTTGAATACAGTGATTCTTCGCAGTAGTTTTTTAAAATACAGAAGCGCCACAGACAGTCCCCTAGTCCTGTTTCACCTGCAGTTTCAGTTATCTGCAGTCAGTATTTGGAGTCCAAAAATATTACTGGAAAATTCCAGAAAAAAGCCATTTTTTAAAAATATTTAAAAGAGTGACAGATCTTCCATATGCTGGCTCATGCCCTTAGGTGGCCACAATGGCCTGCCCTGGGCCAGGCAAAAGACAGGAGCTTCTTCAAAGTCTCCTACATGGCTGCAGGGACCCAAGCAATTGGACCATGTTCTACGTTGCTCAGCAGGGAGCTAGATCAGAAGTGGAGCAGCTGGGATATGAACTGGTACCAGTATGAAATATCAGTGTTATATGCAGCAGATTGACCGGCTATACCACCACTGGGGGCTATGCCCACAGTTGGTGGTTTAAACTGAACACCATGTGAGTGGCCTGAAGCAGTTTTGCACTGTTGCATTGCATTCTGCCTGGGATGTGAATCAGCTCTTTGTCCAGTGTTTCTGCATTGTGTATGCTAACCACCTGTTTGTAGCTAGCAGGGTTGTCAGATTGACTGTCAGAGCATCACAGCTCTTGTGTTCAAGTAACCATATTTTACTTCATAATGGTCCCGAGGCATCACTGTAATACAACATGGATATACGGTCTGGTATTATCTACAGGTTCAGGCATCCACTAAGGGGTCTTTGAACATAACCCCCACGGATAATTAAGGACTACTGTATTTGCAAAGTAGAAACAGAGCTAGAAAGTTGTTTCCAATTAGTTCCCTAAAGTGTGAGGGTGTTGTGCAGGTCCGGCCACACAACTGTGCTGTAAGAGGAGCATCCAGCCCTACTTCGTCAGCAGCTTCTCTGGAGCAGTGAACCGCTTGCTCTTGTCCGCAATTAGCATAAGCGAAACCAGTGCGTTCCTGGTTTTCGGGCACACGGGCACAGCCGCATCGCCCTCCAGGGAGGCATAAAGCACACCTGACGAGGAGCTCTTCCTTCAATCTCAGTTGTGTGCTGGATGTGCCTCCGACCAAGTTAAGATAAAGATTTCCACTGTGATGCCCGAGATTCATGGGAACACTCGGGCTTACTACTCCTTCCTCATGAAGTCGTCTCTGCAGCTCTGCGCCCAGGTGGCTCTGTAAATTGCAGGCCAGTTGCCACGAAGCTTAAAAGAGCTGCAAAGGGCTCGCTTTTCCCCCATTTCCCTCCTGCTTTGCAAACTGTGGCCAACAGAGATGGAAACTGCTTCTGGCACTGCGCAGGCCATCACGTAGCTTGAGTGTACCTCTTTGCTCAATGTTTGCCCTACATGGGTCCCAGTCTCCTGGTGGGATTAGGAATAGTGGGTGTGTGGAATACTTGATCTGGGCCCGCCTGCCTTGAGAAGTTAATTCAATCTCCATTGAGGGCTGCCTAGGTAATTAGATGCAGATTTAGTGCTTTTGAAACCATCTGAGGTTCCCATCTGTTGATTCAGTCTTCTGGGGCAGGCCCAGGACCCACTTATCCCAGGGAAGTGCAAGCACTATCGATGGTTTACTTCCTCTGCACTCTGATTGTCCTGCCTTTTCTTGGATCCCACAAGCCTTCACCTGTGATGTTGGGGAGCAGACACTTCAAGAATTTTGTTCCCAGTGTCTTAAAGCTGTACAGGCTCTGGAATTTGGCCTGTAGAATCTCACACTGCTTTTCTGCACCATGCTGGTAAAATCGTTTCCCTAAAGCAATAAACATCTTGGCGCTCAGGGATTTGGATGGGAGAAACAGCCAGGTCTTAGAGAGAAGTTAAGAGCACCTCTGCTGGTATTAGAAACACCATGGCCCCTTACACGTACCGGCCTGAGCATTGGCCTGCTGGAGCCTGGGCTACAGGTAGATGCTGTCCTCCATTAGCTTTAAGTGGGGCTCACATAAACGTTAGGGAAGCCTGTTTTTCTTCCATGACACCAAGTAAAAGAAGTCCATTTGGGGTAGGAATTAAAAACAGTGAACACTAAGCTGACTTTGCCATGTACAGATGAATTCCACTTCAAATATTTTTGTCAAAAGTGCTTGTGCATTCCTGCATGTAAATTATTTAAATCTGGTACTTTGTTACTGCTAAGCATTGTGTGAAATGCTGACAGGGATAACCTAGCACAGAGTTTAACCTAAGCATCCTGGGTGAGGATCCTACCACAACACCATCCTTGTTTTGCTTGGCATACCTTAATATTTTCCTAATGAAAGTACTATGTGTTTCGCTCATTAATGAAGACCTTTTAAAGTTACTGTTCCCTTTGTGAAATGGCATAGAGCCCTCCCATTTTGTATAGTTGTTTATTAGGCCAGCTATCACTGTTACGCAAATTATTGAAGTGATTCTTTCCAAATGTGCATATTCCCCAAAACAGAATTAAACAAAGGAAATACTTTG
The DNA here is from genome assembly GCF_033115175.1 of Lepus europaeus. Lineage (NCBI taxonomy): Eukaryota > Metazoa > Chordata > Mammalia > Lagomorpha > Leporidae > Lepus > Lepus europaeus. The sequence continues at coordinate 156,860,069 of NC_084830.1, read as the reverse complement.
TATTGTTTGGGAAGTTCTTGTCCGCAGCTCATTTTTGTCCACCAATTATGAGATAAAGGTTTCCATGAAAAAAAATAGTGTTAGAGATCTCCAATTTGTTACGGAAGTGGAGGGGGAAGTCCTCACTTCTTGCTCTTCATGTCCTTGCATCCCTACACTTGTGACACAGTGCAAGGGAAATCAAGCTGAGAGGCAAGTCCTTTCTGGGTCTTTGTGGGTCTCCTGTCTCCCTCCAGCCAGTGTTCATTGTATCGGGAATATTTTAAGACATGCTAATAGACTCTATGGCAAATATGCTTTATTGGGAATCAGATTTTTGAGGTGGAATGAAAGTATGCCACTTAATCCTCTAAAATTCTGACTGATTTACTGTAGTCAGTGTTAACTAAAATGCCTTAAGACTCTAAGAAATTGCATGAGATTTCATCTTAAAGAACACTCTTCTCATATATCAAACCACCATGCAATTAGGAAACCAAGGAAAGGGTTTTAACTCAGGATTCTGGAAGCTGATAAAAGATCAGCGAGTTTATGTGCTCTCATAAAATGTCCTAGCTTTTTATGGCTTTTGCTTAAGGCTCACTGAAGGCAAGATGGAGTATTGCTAACGAGCATTCCCAGCAACTTAGGACACTGACTTCTTACTGAAATCCTATCTATCGACATAAATAAAAGCTGCTTTTCTCCTATTATCCAAATTTCCAGGTGCGTAACTAGATGCAGTTCATTGTCAAAAGTAGTCTGGGGCATCTCAAATAGTCCTCACCCAGAGAAGTTCATGCTAAATGCATTTATTTTTAATGTGTCAGAGAGGTACATTTGATATAGTTAGAACCTAGATATAAGCTACACGGCACTTCATTGAGCTGGCTAGTCTGAGCAGTGAGGGGGATGGAGTTGTAACTAGAAACTAGGGTGGCTATGGATGGCAAGTGGCAAGGTATATATCCCACGGCCCCTTGTGTAACAAAACCAGATGTTTCTAATTATCAGATAAGAGATAAAGAGACAGTTTAAATAACTATGTAGTATATTTCTAGGTGACTATAGCAGGAATGCGTTTATTTAACAATGGTTAAGTTTTCCTCGGCTATAATCTGTATGTTACCTACCAAGTAATGAGCACATGAAAAGTTCTGGGACTTAAGTTACTTAAGTGTCTGTTTCCTTTTCTCAATTTACTTGTCCATTAAATGTACCTAGGTTCTGCCTGGGAGTAATAGACAATGATCAACAAATGAAGGAACATGTACCTCACTGGCTTCATGTAAATAAAGGTTTAATCATGTGCTTGGCATGTATTAAGTAATAATAATAACCACATGTTAATGTCTTCAACTTCTACAAAGTATTTTCAGAGTTTGTAATCTTACCTGATTTTGGCCACACAGTTGATAATCACGTATGCAGAGTCCATATTACTCCCAATTAAAAAGGAAATTCTGAGACTCCGATCAGTCAGAGGGCTTCCAAAGGCCAGCGTAGCCAGCAGGTATCCTAGCCTAGAGTAGAACTCAAACCTCCTGGTTCTCATTGAAGGTCTAATGTCCAGCTCTGCCACTGCTGTGAGCCTGTTGTATTTCTGAGGTCCAGTTTTCTCCTGTTGAATTTTTGGGCTCTGTGAAAGGTTACTCTAAGGAAAAATAAACAACATAACCACAGGACCTCTGTAGTAGGTAGAATAAATATTTATGTACCTCATGAATCTACAGGTCAACTGATAGTCAGCTGCTCTTAGGCAATGGCTGTGCCTCATTTCTCTACTGCTCCTCCTAGGTTATCCCAGGTGTATTGGCCTTGTGCCATAAAATGTTAAAGGGAGCAGCCACAATATTACATTTTAAAGATTTGTTTATGTATTTGAAAGGCAGAGTTACAGAGAGGCTGAGAGAGAGAGTTCTTCCATCTGCAGTTTCATTCCCAGATGGCTGCAATGGCCAGAGCTGCACCCATCCAAAGCAAGGAGCCAGAAGCTTCCTCTGGATCTACATGCGGGAGAAAGGGCCCAGGCCATAGCAGAGAGCTGGATCAGAAATGGGGCAGCTGGGACTTGAACCAGTGCCCATATGGGATGCCAGCACTACAGGTAGTGGCTTTACCCGCCATGCCATCGGTGCCAGTCCCTACAATAGTACATTTTAAAAGTCATCTTTCATGTCATTTTAGTTAACAAAGTGATCTATTAGCCAATATATGATGTGTCAAACCCAAAGGCAAGGCTGGTGGTGTGGCGCAGTGAGTTAAGGCCCTGGCGTGAAGCGCCACATCCCATATGGGCGCCAGTTTGAGACCTAGCTGTTCCACTTCTGATGCAGCTCTCTGCTATGGGTCAGTTTACCGTGTGTGTGTGTATGTCAGAGAAAGAGAGAGAGAGGCAAAGAGAATCTTGTTAGAATACATTGTTCCAGAAAGTGGCATTAAAGGACTGACTACTGGACATGATATTGTTGGAATACTCCATGCTCTTGAATGCAAATAACATTTCAGAGTTTATACAGACACTTCACTTTAACAGAAGAAAGGGGAATAATTTAGGTACTGAGTACTGGGATTCTGGACTGAGAAGAGTGTAAGCAGCTCCAAGTGTGAGGAGAGACCGTGTGGAAATGCACAGGAGCGTTTCTGTCAACTGGGCACCGACTGGAGTCGGTTTGTCCCGACACGTGGCCCCCTTCCTGCTCCCTCACTGCTTGTCATCAGACTGTCTCTCTTCTCAAGGTTCTTAGAATGTTCAGTTGTAGATACTTAAAATTAATCAGAATATAAAAATGAATTATTTTTTTAAAACTGGAAATATGGAATCCTTTTTAAAAATCAAAGCAATGCAGAAAATGCATATTAGAGTATTAAGGTAACTTTAAAAATAGTCACAGGGGCTCATTTAGTTTTAAGGATCTTTACTAAGAATCGACCTAGTAAAGCAGGCAAGATAAATAATACTGGAAAAGATTGAGATTCCAGGTCCAATTGGTGGCTTAGAAGGCAAGGGGTCATTAGCTTGTGCCTATATTATGTTCATGGCAGCGTTCAGTCCTATCTGGAAGAAAGGTAGTGTAGGACAGACATCTACTGATGAGAAAGGAAGAAATTCCTAATAAAGGACTAATTATAAAATAAGTTAATTGAAGCAGATGAATCACTGATACAGAGAATTACAATTATAGTAAACAATATTTCACATTATCTTTCTTTCCAAAATGACAAAACCCTTAAATTATAGGTAATAATCAGTGCAGAAACTAAAAATAAAAAAAAAAAACCCCCTCAGGACTTAATCATTGAACAAATATGTAGAATTTGTATAGAAAACAACACCTGAAACAGGGTATTTGTAGCTAGAGTGTGGCCATCCTCATCTTGTAGGGCAGTGTCACTGTCAGCGCTGGCAGTGCCTGAGGGGGTTAGAGGTGATGATCCTTGGTCTCCAGACACAAGGGCCATAGGAGCTGATGTTTGATCATCGGTATGGCTCTTGGAGTCTCCAACAGCGGATACTTTGAAGTGGATGAGAGCAAAGATTCTTGCTGGATGGTGAGTTCAAGAGGGCCATGAGTGTCTGATTCCAGGCTTCTCTGTCTTCACAGAGCCCCGAGATACTTGGAAATCTGAGGGACAGGAAGGAAGAATGAGTCCCTATCTTTTTGCTGCCTCAACTTTAGTGGCAAAATGGCAGGTTATATGTGAGTGGGCCAAAAGAGGCAATGATAGTACTTCATCCCTCTCTCTTGTCCTTATATGCCACTGAATTGGTGAAATCCCAACCCTTGGATTCCCATAGAGCTTACTGTTCAAAAACAAACCAAAAACACAGGTGCTCTGCCAAATGCAGGGTGTGTTTGCCCCTCTTCTCTACTCCATGTTAAATCCCTGACCTCAGTCTGATTGTACTTGTAAGAGGAACTGTTGAGATGTAACTAGATGATGAATATAGAACTTCAGGAATTGAATCGATGTCCTCATAAGAGCCACATGAAGTACGGTCTCTATCCCCACCACGTGAGAACACAGCAAGGAAGCAGTGGTCCACAAACCAGGAAGAATCAGAAGTCTAGTTGACAGGAGTCTTGGTCCTGGACTTGACAGTCTACAGAACTGTGATAGGTGTTTGCTGTTGGCTATTCTGTTAGAGTAGCCTGAACTAACTAGGACAAAATCTAACCAATTGAATAGCAAAGACAAACGGGATGGAAGATCAGGAGCAGGGATTTTTAGTTACATCGATCTCTTCCTATGTAGCTTCTTTGAGACCAGTTCTCATGTGGGGAAATTCGTATTTGATAAAACTATGGAGAACAATTTCTCAAAGATGATTGTATGTTTCCATGCCAGATTGCCTGGAAGATCAAGCAGCTGGAATGGTGCAAGGGCCGTATTCAATCCAAGTTTCCATAGGAGAAATGACCTTCTACTTGAAAAACATTTAAGTTTTGTAGACCCAATGCCATAAGATGTTGGGTAGCTATCATTCACCTAATAATAATAAAAAAATAGAATATCAAAATCCTGGGGTCCATAGAGTCTGTAATTCTCTTGCTGATGAATATAAGAATAAAGAGTAATGAGATAATGGGATCTCTTCACTGAAATAAAAACATGCCGTTTGTTTCAGCAAGTATGCAGGATCCAGCATGCTTTTTGGTGGAATAATTGGAGGATGAAAACTACTCATCTTCTCTTCTCTCATCAACTCATAGCTTTACAAGCTTTTCCTTCTCTCCCCCCACCATTCCCTTCCCCAAAATGTGAATCCGTATCATAAGACTTTAATTTGTTCAAACCCCACTTGAAAGACAACTGTTGACCAAAAGTAGTGCCAGCTTATACAACATTAGGAAGGTTCCTCTTAAGATAGTCGGGGTTGCCAGTCTAGGAAATGACCATTTCTCTCTTCTGTGTCAGTGTGTTTGAGTGTCCAAATGACAAGTCCCAAGGAATAAGTTGGTGGAAACAGATCTCCTGTTCCTGCCAACAATCATGCAAGTCTCTTTTACTTAAAAAGAGGGTTTTGATGGATTGCTTTAAAAAAGTAAAATTTTAATCTTTAATAAAAGACAGTGTAAGGTAGATGCCCTTTATGGCATTGTCACTGCCTGCCTGCCTGCACTGTTTCAGGAGATGATGGCGAGCATTCCAGCAGCCGTCTTGGCTAAGGAAAACCATCACCAACATGTGAATATGGCAGAACAGAAAGGGAAAGCAACCCAGGTTTTGCTTGTTAAGCTGCTGAACAAAATTCTATTTCAGACTTCTCTTACATAGAATAAAGTAATAGAATTGTTTAAACCACCTTAAACAAGTACTTTATTGTTCAGTCAGGAGGTTCTAGCTGAAATATATGTGAAAAGTCTTTCAGTATTTGGAAATTGGATTTGAAAATATGGAGTACAAAACATTGAATTTAAGAGAATAATAAAAAATTACCCAAGTTGTCTGAAAATAATAAAGGAAATGGTATAAGTAACGTAGGGTGCTAGTATAATACTGTTCTTGTTTGCTAAGAAAAAATGAGAATTTAAAAAAAGTGCTTTATAACTTAGAGTGCATTTGTAGTATATCCTGAAACTCAAAGGAGTGATTTAAGCATCCCAAAGAGATAGGATACAAGTTAGCTGAGTTCTCTCCTTAGGGTCTCGCCAGAGTGAAATGAAGTTGTCAACAGGGGTATGGTTGCTAGAGGCCTCTTGTGAGAAGGTACAGGGTGCTGGAAGAATTCAGTTCCTGGTGGTTAGGTCTGGAGTATTTTCTTGCTGACTTTTAGCTGGAGGCTCGCCTCATCTGCATGTGGTCACATGCATAAAGTGGACCTTGCACATCAGCAACTTAGTGCTTCAAGGCCAGGGGGAGCAGGTCTGACTTCAGTCTCTGACCTCTGTGCCCTGTCTTAAGAGCTTACAGCTCCCCTAGAATAATAAGCTAGTGCAATTCAGCTGATTAGGGACCTCAGTTACTCCTGCAAAATATCATCACATTCACTCACCATATAAGGAACCTGATCATAGGAATGCTATTCTACAGACAACATGTACACCAGGGCCCAGAAGTCTGCGGTGTGCAGCCAGCTGAAAAAACTGAGGCTTGGAGAATTAAGCAACTTGGTGAAGGTCACAGGGCCAGTAAGTACAGGAGCTTGGTTAGAACTTCAGCCTCATTAACTGCTAAGTCCATGTGATTTCTACTGTGTCTTCGACTAGAGAAGAATTTTAAACACCTAGTTGAACCCTACAGAAAAAATAGGTTCTGTAATTACTAAATCCATTAATAACTCGACTTAGAAAACAGATGAGTATTCTTTTACATAATACCTCTTTGCTCTTGGTTGGCATCAATCTGTTTGTAGGCTTTCATAGTTCCCTTTATGAGTTCAAATCTCCTAATATGATTGTTAACAGAAGTTAGATACTCCATTGTGAATTATGATGGTATGTAAGTTGTCAAAAACTTGTTCATCTTTTTAAGAATACATGAATGCGTTCATCCAGATGGGAAGCAGGTCACATAGTGATTAGTAAACAGGCCTTTGCTTGACATTTTGATAGTGCTGCTTATTAACTGTGTCCTCTTGGTAAATGATTTTGCTGGCTTAATTTGTTCATCAATAAGGAGTTATCTGTGTTGGAGATCACCAATTCACATGCTAGTTAAAATGGTGAGGACAGATTTTCATCAGTAATAGGCTATTGGAATACAGACAGGAGTCCAATCCGACTTCAGTTTGTTCAGAGTGATTGATCATTTTAAAAGGAGCATCAGGAATAGAAAGGGGTATGTGTGCAGGGGCTCAGCAGAGTTAGGGAAGCGGAGAATTAAACAGGAAGAGACAGTCCATGAGAGACTCTGGTGTGTTTGCTAGCTGGTGCTTATCAAAGTTGGACTCCTATTGTCTTGTGAGTACTGGGTTCAGGGCCCTTATCTTCAGGTGTTGACTGAACCAATAGTAGCTTCTGTTGGCACCCTTGATTTTTCTTTTTCGCCTCCTGGAGAATATATTTCAAATGGGCCTGGGATCATCCTAGGGTGTGGCCTTGTGCTGCTGGACACAATCTTACTGTCTTGTTCAACCCTTTGCAGGCCAAGGGTCAGGCCAACTGATGATTCTTTGTTTTAGTTGGAGGACGAGTTACCATAACATACCTACCTGTTTCACAAGAATTCTGATACAAACAAGGTCCTTCAGACATTAGGGTTTTTTGTTTTTTATTTTACCAGGCAGAGTTAGACAGAGAGAAAGAGAGAGAGAAAGGTCTTCCTTCCGCTGGCTCACCCCCCAAATGGCCGCTACAGCCAGTGCTGTGTCAATCCGAAGCCAGGAGCCAGGCGCCTCCTCCTGGTTTCCCATGCGGGTGCAGGGCCCAAGCACTTGGGCCATCCTCCACTGCCCTCCCGGGCCACAACAGAGAGCTGGACTGAAAGAGGAGCAGCAGGGACAGAATCCGGCGCCCAAACCGGGACTAGAACCCGGGGTGCCGGCACCACAGGCGGAGGATTAGCCTAGTGAGCTGCAGCGCTGGCCCACATTAGGGTTTTTAAAAAAAAATTATACTTTTATATGACTTCATTAACAGTTATATTTTAGCTGTTTAATTTTATTAGAAGGTAACATAGAAAGGAGAACTTCACTGCTATGGGAAACACAAAGTAAACAAAAACATGCTCAACCAAGCAACCAATACTTTGATCCAGAGTTAAAAAGATGAAAAGAAGTCAACGTAGTGAATACTACCAATGAATGGCATTTTTATTTCGAGTCTTTTTAATTGTGATTTCTAGCATAGAAGTTCTTTCTATTATAAAATTCTTAGTGGTACTTACTTAAAATGAATACAGAAATTTTTTTCAAATTAGCAGCAGAGAGACAGAGGCAGGCATAGGGAGAGGGCTCATATCTACTGATTGATCTTGCAGACGCTGGCCAACAGTGAGGGGTGGACCAGTGCTGGGCCATGCCAAAGCCAACAGCCAAGAACTCTGTGAATTTTTGCCACATGAGTGGCAGGAATCTGATTACCTGATTCCTCCCGGGATGTACATTAGCAGGAAGCTGGAATCGGGAACCCATAGGGGTCTTAACAAAAGCCATCCCAATATAGAAGTTGGCTCTCACTGGGCATCTAAACCACTAGGCTGAATGCTGCCTGTTGATTTTTTTTTTTAAATCCTAAAAGCTCCCAAGTTCCCTGTTGCTGTTTAAAGCAATTTTTAAAGTAGTTACTAAGCGGGGTCGGCGCCGTGGCTCACTTGGTTAATCCTCAGCCTGCGCTGCTGCCATCCCATAAGGGCACTGAGTTCTGGTCCCGGTTGCCCCTCTTCCAGTCCAGCTCTCTGCTGTGGCCCAGGAGGGCAGTGGAGGATGGCCCAAGTGCTTGGGCCCTGCACCCGCATGGAAGATCAGGAGGAGGCGCCTGGCTTCGGATCAGTGCATCGCCGGCCGTAGTGGCCATTTAGGGGGTGAACCAATGGAAGGAAGACCTTTCTCTCTATCTCTCTCACTGTCTATAATTCTACCTGTCAAATAAATTAAAAAAACAAAGTTACCAAGAATCAAGGGATGGGGTGCATTTAAAAAAGCAGGTCTTGACAGAATGAAAAGCCTTGTCTCTGTTATAAAACATACCATCATATTAAGGCAAAGGGAAAATCGATTACTAAATGCCTGTCTGAAAAACAGCATGCAGTGATGAGCAATTCTAGACAGGTCACTGAAGTTCTCTTGCTGTTCTCTATCAACAAAAACACAACAAGTTGCTGGGAGGCTGGACTCTATCATTAATGTTGTCCTTTTGTCCCTAGTTCCAAACTGAACTGAAAAAATGCAACACTGATACTATAAATCCATGTGTGTATATACCATCATGTGTTGTACGATGGTGTTCTGGTCAGTGAACAGGACTGTGGGCCTGTACGATGCCACGGTGTCGTAGCAGTTCAGGTCTGTGTGAGTAGCCTCTGTGATACTCAGACAGTGAAATTGCCTGATAATGCATTTCTCAGAGTGTACCTTTGTTAGGTGGTGCAGGAGTACAGTTTAATAATTAAGCAATTTTTTTTTACAGATTTATTTGAAAGAGTTAGAGAAGGAGGCAGAGAGACAGAGAGGTCCTCCATCTGCTGGTTCACTCCCCAGATAGCTGCGCTGATCCAAAGCCAGGAGCTTCCTCCTGTTCTTCCCACATGGGAGTAGCAGCCCAAGGACTTGGCCCATCTTCTGCTTTCCCTGGCCACAGCAGAGAGCTGGATCAGAAGTGGAGCAGTCAGGACTCTAACTGATGCCCATATGGAATGCCAGCACTGCAGGCTGCTGCCTTACCACCACCCCACAGCACCGCCTGTTAATTAAGCATTTTAAAACTCTTCTTAGATTATCTTCAACACAAAAATCTGTGGGAATGGAACCTCTACATTAGACTCATCAGCTTAGAATTGCTCCTTGCATCTACATATCTGGAGGCCCTGAGGCTCATCCACTGAGCTCCTCTCTTAACAGATGGGGAAACTGAAGAGGAGAGGTCCTGTGTTTGTGTAACGCCAGCCACCAGCCAGCGTTTCTGAGCCAGGTGTTCTGGTTTCCAGCCCACTGCTCTTTGTGCTTTTTCCACTCTGTTGTCTCTCGCTCCTTTCCTTACTTGTCTTTTGCTTATCTTCGCATTTTCTCCCTGTAGTTTCTATGGAAAGAAACCAGCTTTTTTATTTATTTTTTCTTTGTTAGCTGTGGTAAATATTTGGACTGCATGCACTTACAATGAGTAGGAAATGCCTGTGGTGGATGGCCTATCACAGCAGAAATTTATTTTATATACAAACTCTCCATGTAAATGCCAGAAAACAATGCTTGGATTAAATGCCTAAAGAATTGTGGAGCTTCAAAACTGCACATGAGCAGTCTGAGTAATTTTACTAATATTATTAGGAACATAAAAATCTTTCCAAGTTTGTCTACTGATGGTTACTTGGGACTTGGTCTAAAGAGTTGAACAGTCCATCTAATGTTGGACAACGATAGTTACACACTGTTCTTGAATTTCGGTGACTGTGATCCCTTACTGTGGCGTTTCTTATCGGACTCTGAGGGAACCTTTTCCTACTTCGATGTCATCCTTCAGGGGGGCAGGTTTCTGTGCTGGGAGGTGGTGTCACTGCATTTTTTACAAAGATTATACTAAATATTTGAAGATAATGTGATTTCTTTTAATACAGAGTTCTGGGTTTTAAATTCTTTCCAATTTTGTAGCAAAATGAATTCATTGCACCTTTTTTTATTTTACTAACTTAAAGTTCACATAACATAAAATAGACCATTTCAGAGTGGACAAATCAGTGGAATTTGCTATATTCTGTGTTGAGTAGTGAGAACCTCTACTTAGTTCCGTAACATTTCAAGTCACTTTTGAAGAAAACTTCTGAGAGTATAAGTGCTTTGTTAACCGTCTCCCTTGCTCTTCAGGATGCATCCTCCTTTGATGATATAAAGAAGTCTTCCAGCTTCCAGTGTGTGTCTTGCAAATTAAGCTCCCTGTGATAATTCTTTTGAAGGTGGTTGATTGTCTATTTCTGACTATAAGTAAGATTGTGCCTTTGTCTTTGCTTTCCTGTAGGTTGACTTTTACCTGTATATGTTTGATTTTGTTTATCTTGCCTGAAAATACTAAAACGAGAGGCTTAGTAATCGTTTCATCAGTTTGAAGTAATTGCTAGATGCTAGCCATTCAGCTATGGTTGTTTCTTCATTTTATCTCTTGTGTCCTGGGATGTGTTTGATCTTTAAGTTCTTGTAATATCTGAGCTTTTAAGTTTTTTTTTCCTCAGTGCTCCTATCAGATTCTCACTGAACTATGCAAGTTTGTTGTTCTCTTAGCGTGTGAAATTTGCTAGTGATCATATTTACGAAATTGCTCATTCAGTCAATATTCTTTTTTTTAAAGTTCTAACTCTTGGTGTAAATTTTTAGTTGATGTCCTTAAACAGAATGAGGATAAATACATTAAAACCCGTGTCAGGCAATTCTGTTATCTGGGAACTTCTCTAATTCCAGTACCTTTCAGTCGTAAGGACTTTATTCACATAGTTTTCCATCTTCAAATATCTGACCACTTAAAACCAAATTGTGAAATATTATACTATCTTTCTCCAAAAAAATAGTGTTTCCTTCTGTGTTGGTGTTACACATGCCAGACTCATATAATCCACTGAGAGGAATGGCCAATTGAGAGCTGGGCTTCAGTGCCCTCGGAAGTGAAATTTCAGAGGCTTTTGGGTATTTCCTGCCAGAAACCTGGAGAGACTTTGTTGGACTCCACCCTTGTTGCCAGGTATCTTACTTTAATTCTAGTCCCCCGTGTCTGAGTCTGTTGTGATCACAGCTCAGCTTCTCCGCATTGAAGTTAGTGCCCACCTTCCTACATCCAGTTTTGCTACATGTTGCTACATTCATCTACACTTCTTACTTGCACTACAATGCTACATACGTGTTTTCTTTTTTCCTGTTTGCTTGTTTCAGTTTTAACTTGTATGATGTTTTATCCAAATTTCTTGGTTTGTTATTAGAGGAACCAGAAACTCTGGCTAATACTTTAATACTTAATACTAAAGAAAAACGCATTTGTATTTCTCCACCCAAATGGCTATCTTTAAAGCTTAACCCCCAGAACCTCAGAATGTGAGTCTACTTGGACACATACATATTATTCATTTATTTATTTTTTTCTAGATCATAGTTGAAAATTTTTTTTAAAGATTTATTTATTTTTTAATAGAAAACTTATTTTTGAAATTTATATTTATTAAAACTTTTGGATTATAGCTGTTATTCTCTCCAAAACCACCCTCCCACCTGCGAACCATCCCATCTCCTACTCCCTCTCCCATTCCATTCTTCATTAAGATTCATTGTTAATTATTTTATATACAGGAGATCAACTCTATACTAGGTAAAGATTTCAACAGTTTGCACCCACACAGACACACTAAGTATAAAGTACTGTTTGACGATAGTTGTACCATTAATTCTCAAAATACAACACATTAAACACCAAAGTCGTACCTGGGGAGCAAATGCACAGTGACTGCTGTAGTTGATTTAACAATGGACATTTGTATTTATGGCATCAGTAATCAACCAAGGCTCTTGGCATGAGCTGCCAAGGCTATGGAAGCCTCTTGAGTTCACAAACTCCAACATTATGTAGAGTAGGCCATAATCAAAGTGGAAGTTCTCTCCTCCCTTCAGAGAAAGGTACCTCCTTCTTTGGCCCCTCTTTTCCATTGGGTTCTCAGTCAGAGATCTTTTGTTTAAGGTCATTTTTTGCCACAGTGTCTTGGCTTTCGATGCCTGAAATACTCTCGTGGACTTTTTAGCCAGATCCAAATGCCTTCAGGGCTGATTCTCAGGCCAGAGTGCTGTTTGGGGCATTTGTCATTCTATGAGTCTGCTGGGTACCCCACTTCCCATGTTGGATCGTTCTCTCCTTTTCAATTCTATCAATTATTATTAGCAGACACTGGTCTTATTAATTTTATTTTAATTTCCCTTGGGTAAATTTTGAGGAGTTGGATGGCTGGGTCATGTGGTAGGGCTTCAGATTTCTGAGGAATCTCCAAACTTTCTTCCATAGTGGCCTTTACCAGTTTGCATTCCCACCAATAGTGGGTTAGTGTACCCTTTTACTCACATCCTCGCCAGCATCTGCTGTTAGTTGATTTTTGTATGTAAGCCAGTCTAACTGGGCTGAGGTGAAACCTCATGGTGGTTTTGATTTGCATTTCCCTGATGGCTAGCGATCTTGAACATTATTTCATATGTCTGTTGGCTGTTTGGATTTCTTCTTTTGAAAAATGTCTATTTAGGTTCTTGGTGCATCTCTTAAGTGGGATGTTTGCTTTGTTGTTGTGGAGTTTCTTGATCTCTTTGTAGATTCTGATTATGCAACTGATAAAGGATTATTAATTTGCAAATATGCTGTCCCATTCTGGACACAGATCTTTTAAAAGTAAGTTAAATGGTGGACTTCAGGGTGGGCTCTAATCCTGTCTTACTGGCATCCTTAAATGTGTAAATGTGAACACACAAAGTGTGAACTCACAGAAAAGACCAAAAATCAGAAAGATGGCCACCTGCAGGTCAAGAATAGCAGCCTCAGCAGAAACCAGATTTGCCAAAACCTCGATCCTGAACTTGCAACATCTAGAACTGTGGGAAAAGGAATTTCTGTTGTTTATATCTCCCCCTGTGTGGCATTCTGTTGTAGCATTCCTAGAAGACTAATAGAGACTTTTTAAAAAAGATTTATTTATTTGTAAGAGAAAGCGAGCGAGCTTCCATCTACTGGTTGACTCCCCAGTTGGCTGCAACAGAACTGTGACATTCTGAAGCCAGGAGCCAGAGCTTCTTCCAGGTCTCCCACGTGGGTGCAGGGGACCAAGGACTTGGGCCACCTTCTACTGCTTTCCCAGGCTGTATCAGAGAGCTGGATTGAAAGGAGCAGCTGTGACTCAAACTGGCACCCATGTTGGATGCCAGCGCAGCAGGCAGTGACTTTACCTGCTATGCCACAGTACTGGCCCCTAATACAGACTTATATATTATCCTGGGAAGCACTATCATTTTGACTTGCATATATTTTCATATAGCAACATGTTCAAAACAATTTTTCTTATATATGCTTCTCATGCTTTTATAGATCATTACAATTAAGAAATGCATTCATACTAGAGGCTAAAACACAGAGTAAAATATACCATCTACATGCTAGCAGCCAGGGTTGGTTGAGGCCATAGCCAGGAGCACAGAACCCAACCTGGGTCTCCCATGTGGGTAACAATGATGTTATTACTGCCTCCCAAGTTTTGCATTCTCAGGAAGGTAGAATCAGGAACCAGAGCCAGGAAAGGAGCTGTGATACTCTGTTGTGGCATATGAGAGTCTTAACCATTGTTTTGATGATAAGCTAAATGACTGTCCTCTACCCCCAGGTTGTTTTTATTTACGAATAATGGCGCATATCTATGGACTACAATTTAAGCTTTAGATTCTTGCATACAATCTGTACTGATCAAATTAGGGTAATCAATAATTCCATATCTTTGTCATGAGCTTTTGACTAGAGACTGGGAGCACCTGTTAGAATTGCTCAGAAAAAAATATTGTTGGAAATAATGGCCCCATTGTGCTGTGTTACGCTAGGAGCCTGTTCGTTCTTTGCAACTGTGGTTTGATGCCCATTATCCACCCCTTCATAATCTAGCTTCTTGCAGTTAGAATTCTATGTCAGATAAATTTTCTTCATAGCTTCTACGTAAGAGGGAAAACATGCAGCATTGATGTCTCTGTCTGGCTTATCTCACTTAACATAATGTCCTCTAGTTTGATGTTGTTTATGACAGAAATTATTTCTGACTGAATAATATTCCACTGGATGTATATGCTGCATTTTGTTGACCCATTCCTCTACTGATGGACACCTCGGCTGATTCCATGATGAAGCTATTACAAATATAGCTGGAATATACATAGTGGTTCAGATACCTTTTTCATATAAGCATACAGCAGTACTATGTCTGATTTTTTTCAAGGAATCTCCATGCTGTTTTCCATAGTGTCTATAGTAATGTTTACTAATTTACAATCCTGACAACAGGATAAAAGAGTTGTCCTTTGTATCCTCTCCAGCCTTTGCTAGTGTTTGTGTTTATTTTAAAGACTGATTTTTCTGAAAAGCAGAGAGAAAAATCTTCCATCCACTTGCTAAATGTCCAAATTGCTGTACTATACATGTCTGGGCCAGGTCAAAGCCAGTAGCCAGGAAGTCTACCTTGATCTCCCTTACAGGTGTCAGGGGCCCAAATACTTGGGCTATTTTACACTGCCTTCTCAGGTGCATTAGCAGGAAACAGGATTGAAAGAAAAGCAGCAAGGCTTTGCACTGGCCCTGTAATAGGGGACACTGGTGTTCCAACTGGTGGCTTAACTCACCGTGCCAATATATCGGCATAGTTTGCCTTTTTTATAATGACCATTGTAACTGGGATGAGATGGTAGCTTATTGTATTCTGATTTGCATTCCCCCAGTAGCTAGTGATATTGAGCATTTTTTCAGACAGTAGTAGAATAAAAATCAACACATATATCAATTGAGCAGAATAGAGAATCGAGAAGTTAATTTACATATGCACAGCCAACTGATGGCTGACAAAGGCGCCAAGAACACACCCTGGAGAAAGGATAGTCTGTTCAATAAATGGTGCTGGAAATATTGGATATGCATAAGTATAATAATTTAGATGCCTCATTCATGTACAAAAATTAATGCAAGATGGATCTAAAAGTTAAATGTGAGTTCTACAACTATGAAACTGCTAGATGAAAACATAGGGGAAACATTTTCAAGTGCTGGTGTAGGCTGAAAAAGACCTCTTGTAAAAGATCTCAAAAAGTACCGACAATGAAAGCAAAGATAACAAATGGGATTTTGTCAAACAGATAAACTTTACAGCAAAAAAAAAAAAGTCAACAGAATGAAAAGACAACAGACAGAACGAAAAAACATACTATTTGTCCAACAAGAGAGCAATATCTAGAAGGTATAAGGAATTCAAAACTCGACAACAACGAAACACCCCATCAATGTAGTTAATAAATGGTAAGACTATCTGAACAGATAATTCTCAAAAGGAGGAGTACAAATAGCACACATACTTCATACATTTTAATGACATTTTTGTAGTGCTCTGGCCTAACTAGATGAGGATGCTGACAGCCAGAGACCAGCCCAGAGGGTCCAGCTGTGCTGGGCTCCAGCTGGTTCACTGAGGACTGTGTTGTCACAGGCACATCTGTAGCCATTCACCATGCTCTTTCTGGGAACTTCATTTCCCAAGGAACAGGTAAAACGATCCCCAAAGCCATGTCAGAAGTGGAAGAACGGAAGTTTGCTTCCACACATAAACTGAAGCTCCAGGAAGAGTTTCACAATGGCTGTCTTTCAACCGTGCTTGGATAGAAAAACACGATTCTAATAGCTGATTTTTCTCGGTGAGGCAGAGCCACGGTATCCCGTCGTCACTTTCGTGTTGGAACTGCTCTGTCCTGGATCTGTATCTGGATTGCAGAAGGCTGTGAGGCTCAATCTGTCAATCTACCTCCAACCTCTGTTTTGAATTTCCCTTTAGTCTTTGGAGACTACAAAGATTGTGTGTCATTTTGCCTCTAGCTTGGCAGGCTTGATATTTTTTTCCCTTGTTAAATTGTATTTGCCACTGATAGTCTTTTGAACACAGTAATGCATTGATAATGTGAGCAGATGGTGACATCTTCGTTGAAAGTCTGACCCAGTTATTAGTCAAACAGTTTTCAGGGTGCTCTTTGCCTAAGCTTTTGGTTCATCAGCCACTACATGAAGATTCATGCCTAGCGGCTACTTTAAAGTGCATAACTACAGCAATCAATTGCTCACATGAAAATGTGACACTTTTAAAAGTATTAACTATTTAGAAGACACTACTCATTACCTCAGAATAATGAACACTGAAGTGGTTTTTTTTTTTTCTGGTAAAATTGTATTCCCTGAAAATATTAGTGCTGAAGCTTAACATTTTATTTTAGCCAGTGGTTCTGAAAGAGGGCTGATTTTTATCCCCAGTACAAGACACAATTGGTAATGTCTCGAGGCATTTTGACTGTAGAGACTTGGGGGTGATTCTGGCATCTGGTAGGGGTATGAGGAGCTGCTAAGCCTCTTTCAATGATCAGAACCCCACAGATTAGATATGGTCCAATATTGGGCCTTGAATATGTTCCAGAATTCCAATAGTGCAGAAGTTGAGAAAACCCATTTTAATGCTTTAAGACAATGTTGGAAATTACTGTATCAAAACTATACTCTGAATTTGCAAAGTATATGATTTAATAATGTTTGAGACATTTCTCTAAGTCTAGTTTGTATCCATTCATATATCTGTTCTGTTTCCTTATGAGTGCATAGGTGGATATAAAGGGAATTTACTCCCTGGCCAGAGCAGTAAAATCATTCAGGGTAGTAAATCAATCAGGGTGGATACTTGATAGTTGCACTGCTGGGTTAGGATGTCCATGTTCCGTATCAGAACCCTTGGGGTCAATACATGGCCCCAGTTCTGATTCCCCTTCCTGCTAATGTGGACTCCATAAGGAAGTGGTGGTTGCTCAAGTGATGGGGTTCCTGACAGGTTAGAAACCTGGGTTGAGCTCCTGGCTTTGCTCTCAAAGCTGTTGGAGGAATTGGTGAATGAATCCACAGATAGAACAAATAGAATTCTCCGTTTTCTTTTTCCCTGATAAAAAGATGAAATCATGCTGAATCATGAGGGTTGATAAAGTCAAGTCTCTGATTTTGCCTTGTGCTCCTCCACAGGCATGACTGGCCCTAGAACAAAACTTGATTTACAACCATTGAATATGCATTAAAATAATCTCCTTTTCTAATCTGGATGTTCACTGGAGCAAATTCAGACTATGTTAGGGCAAAATGTTCTAACCATTGCAGAACACTTGTGTTCTGGATATCTGCTGCCACCTGTTCACTTTTCTGCATTTCACCCTCTTGAAACCGAGTCCAAACTGAGAACTGCTTTGAGTTTTCCTTAAAATTAGAGTTCAAGTTCACTCTAAGAGTGTTACAGTGCTATGTGTGTGTTATTGAATATTTCCCAGGTGGAACATGGAAGCAGAGTGTATATGTATCTCCACTTAAAAACCATAGGTGACCTTTTACTTCCCTCAATTCCTCTGTTCTTCCTGGCTCTATGCTTTCTTTCCCTTAGCTCCTTTTCCACACAGTGCCCTGGCTACCTGCCTTTGATCCACATCTTTCCAGCTGCCTCTGCCAACTCCTTCTCTGTTATACAGTCTTGACCCCTTTCCTGTCTATGAAACTGCACACCATACAGAATTCCATTTTTTTTCTTGGAAACAATGCATGGGTTCAGGTCTCTTGTGTACAGACTTTAATCAGATGTACTTGAAGAACATTCACATCTGTTCTAAGATGCCAGTCTGAAGAAAAAATTCCTGAACCAAATACATCAGATCTTTTCTTAAAAAAAAAAAAAAAGAACAGATTGAATTGATGCGTATATTCCAGATGTTTGCACAGAACATGCACAACCATAATGACTACAAAAGAGACAATGTCAGCAGAGAGGTACCCTGGCTTTTGCAAAAGGAGGCGTCTGTCTTCTTGATAAGTAATAAGTTCATTTCCAA
Organism: Lepus europaeus; assembly: GCF_033115175.1. Classification (NCBI taxonomy): domain Eukaryota; kingdom Metazoa; phylum Chordata; class Mammalia; order Lagomorpha; family Leporidae; genus Lepus; species Lepus europaeus. Next base: position 156,841,840 of record NC_084830.1, on the reverse strand, counting down.
CTAGCATATTGTCAGATGAATTACCTCAAACGTGCATGTTTATATGTTAAGATTAATTTGGTATTACTAAATGGCAGCATCATCTGTATTCATTCTGCCACTTTTTTTTTTAAAATTCTAGGCTAGATAATTCACATAATACAAACCTAAAACACACTTGACACGCAAACTCCCGCAAACCACACACAGAAACATACATATATATGCTCCAGACTGGTGAACATTTCCTTTAAGTGATACTGCATTGCCTCTGCTCACCATCTTTACTTGATCTATTATCTCCACTTACTTAGGGACACCTATGTACTGGGTGTTTTCCCATTACTGAATGGTTCACAGATCAGCTGTGGCTTTGATGTCTGTGGGTCTGGCAAGTTATCTCTGGTGAGGATTCCACCACAGGGAAGGCTCCTGGCTGCATCTTTCATGCCAGAGGCATACAGTCTGCTCAAGCAGAGCTTGGGAGGGTGGCAGAAGCTGTCATTTGTCTGCTATTTGTCCACTTTTTCTGTTATATGAAAACATAGATGAGAATTAACATGGAATTTTATTGTGTTCAAACATGTGTGTACTTTTCTCAAAGTGCAAGAACATTCCCCACCCCCCCTTTTTTTTTTGCGGGAAGCAATGTTGCAGCCAGCAAAGGTGGCATATATAAAAATCAAATCATCTGCTCTTCCTTTAACTAAATAATGCCAACCTTAAAGAGACTCCCAGTACTTCGCAGGATTACTGGTGGAATCCATTGAGTGCACCTGTACACAAATATAGCCCTCACTAACTGCTTTCCAAATAATAAAAATCAAATTAGATCTTCCAGAACTAAGGAGTATTTATATTTATATTGGGCTCCGTATTGTTTTTCTCTATTTCAAACATGCAATGTGCCCTAGTATGTAGTGTTATTCATGTGGTTTTTTCCATTTGGCTTTATTTAGTTCTAAACTGGTCACACTCATTTTGTAGAATTTCATACAAATGTACCACTGGAAAGGAAGTGCCCATTGTTTGTCTTCTAGACTGTCTAAGCAGGGTGCGGCTGCGGAGGCTTTTGCTCCATAAATCCCAAGTGGAGGGTTATTGTGCAGGTGCGCTGCTCATGCTGGGCTCTCTTGACCTCGCGCTATTTCACGGGTGCCCCATGTAGAGGGTGGAACAATGCCGGCTTCTCATTTGGCCAAGACATTTTAAAGAGGAAACATGTGATTTATGAAGTAGCTATTAAGAATGCACCACCATGTATGGCCAGAGATAGAAAATAATAGTTGCTTTCCACAAAGGAATCTGTGATTAGGTAGATCTTGAGTCTGATGTTTGTTTCTTCTGCCCCGTAATTTTGTGCCAAATTACAAGCTCCCAAATGAATATTGATGAAAAGAAACCAAATGTGTTATTTTCTTTACATTTATGAATAGCTGATTCTACCCAAGCTGATTTGAATTTGTTTGCTTCGTGAATTGGGAGCTTAATTTGACATTTCCAGGATTAACATGCTTGAAGACTGTACCTGTTGGTATTTTCTCTGGTAGACATGGGTGCTGGCATGCTGGAATCCTTATCTAGGTAATTTCTGATGGCCTAAGGAATGCTGGCCAAACTACTTGAGGAGTGGGCATTGTGTCCTCATATGGATTAGGAAAGCTATCATCTCTGATTGGGCATTGTATTTCTGGTCACTCAGATTTTAAAGGAGAAGGACTTTTATGACTTTATGGCTATAGAGACATTTAATTTCATACGCATGAGGCTTCTGCAACATACATTTTCCTAGAGAGCATTATGAACTTTTTAGTTGGCCTACAGCTTCCCAAGGAGCTACCTGCATTAAAACTGTAGTAAAATTACCCCCACTGTTGTAACTGCTCCTTTATGACACTACATGTAGAATTAAAAATGTTTTAATGGGCAGTGAATACCATTAAGATCTCATTTGAAAAACCTACATTGAAAAGAGTCCATTTAGCTTTTGTTCATAAAAGTTTTATTTTGAAAATAGAAATGTTCACAATTTTAAAAATTCTTTAAGTGCTTAATTACATGAGACAGTCCATCACCATAAATAAACTGTATAGACGGAAATTTAAGTAAAAGACCAAGTACTGACTTGTGCTTTCTCCTTCACTCTCTGTCTCAGTGACTTTGTATTTGAAGTTGTGTTCTGATAACAGTGGTGGCTAAGGGAAATTTCTACTTAAAATATGACCTCTGGACAATACGAAATATCCATTATTCATACTTTCCATGAACAGATTTTCTCTGAAAAATAGGATAAGAAAAACAGGACTGGCACTCATAATTTGTAAGACCTGTGACAAGAGTACAAATGGAGGCCCACACTGCAAATGTCTAAATATTTAAAATTTATAAGACTAGCTAACAAACTGCTAAATAAAGTATGTTATATCCTTCTCCCTTGACCAAAATACCTCTGAAATGACAAAATGAAAAATACGTGTCATGCTCTGTTTTTCATATAAGGGAAAGTAAGCAAAATGGCCAAGAAGACTATATTTAAACATGATTTCACATGTTGGTTCTCTAGCAGTATTTACACTGAGAGTCAAATATAAGCACATGCAATCCATATATCATGTACCTATATTATACATATGGTTACATAAATTATACAGTTTTTTGCGCTTGATTACAGTCTGCTGTTCAGCCTGCAATGGCCCAATCTGTTTAGTCTGATGCACCCACCCTGTATCAGTTTGACTGTTATCCCCACAATGAGTTTCTCTGGAACAGGCTTTGTTGGAGAATCTCCTGCAGTCGCGGGATGAGAGGGCTCCATGTGAGGGTGTGTGGACCCCCTCCCCTCTGAATTCCCCTTGAGCTGCTTGCCTTCTCGGGTACTCATTGCCTCCACTGCTCAGTAATGTCATGGTCCTTAATACGTAGAGAAAAGCATTTTTATGTCTTGTTAGGAAGTTATTTGAGTTTCATTAATTTCGAGTAGTCTATAGCGTTAATTTTTATTTTATTTTTGGCCTTGGTGATAGTTAGGGAAGTGATGATATCCAGGTGATTAATTTTCCAATGGCCATGCAGAGCATCAGTGACTTGGGGATGGCGAGTGTCAAAGTAGAGGAGAATCAGAGAAAATTGAGTTGCCTTGTTCTCTCGAGGTGAAGCCAGAGAGGAGGCCATTCCATTCCGGTCACACAATCTGGCCTGGCTTCTGCCCACTGGAGCTGCTGATGCTCATCCGGAGCCAGTGGTCTCCCAAAAGCCTGCTCAAAGGTGAAATGCAGGGGCCAGATGTGCTTCAGTGTTCTGCACACATCAAGCTTCCTGTCTTAGGCACAGGCTGTGGTCTTGCAGGCCACCAGATACTGCAATCTTTGCCTCATAATAGCATCCATGTTTCACATTCCTCCAGCAGAACAGAAGAAACAGACCATCCGTTCCCTAGGGAATTCACCTTGTCAGGTGTACAGATACTGCCTGCAGAATGCCAGGACGGTTGTTGAGTTGCATGATAATGCAAAGGGTTAAAGGAGACGATGCCAGTGGTGCTTGGACTGTCATAGAAGGTATCGATTTAAATACACAGGTGATTTCACAATTGAAGACTATGAAGTAGTAGTGTTACAAATCAAGGAATGATACGGATTCTGTGGGAGATCACTGTTGGAGAACACGATGTTGGGGACATGCGGTCTTAATAACGTTAACAAAACATGGCTGTTTTCCTCCACGATGGTTTTGTTTTGGTTGAAAACTTGTTGACATCATCTGGTCAACATTTATGGACGTGTTGTGAAATACATAAGTTTAATCCCCAGGTTTAGAGCAAACCCAGGGAGATGCCCAAGATACATGTGGGATAGAGCAAACTTGTGTCCATCATCTCCTGCCTATGTGGGAAAGAAACTGTTCTACTCATTCAAATGGATGTTTTCATCTTATTCATACCTTTTGGAAATGCAGAGTTGAATTAATACAGATGAAATTTATGTGCAACATGATGCCACATTGCTTCTCATATATGAAAGTAGATTTTGAAAAACATCAACTTACATGTAATGGACGAAGTAACAGCAGATTGGTGGTGTTTCATGAAGAAATACATTGGATTTTTGTGTTTTGGTAAATTTAAAATTTGTTATTCCTAATATTTTGGCAAAGTTTGAACCAGGGTTCACTTTCTTTGTGTTACTATTGAAAAGAAAGTCAGCACATGTAAAATACATTGGTTCTTATTGTTGTTAAAATTAACTGAATGCCATGAGGTTCACTTTCATCTCCATAATTTATTTATGTGGTATTTAATTTATCTAAGTGGAGCTGATAGTAGCTTTTGGAAGAGATCCATAGAGCTGACACTTAACATTTTATAAAAGAGCCACTACCAAACTGAAGCAAGTGTGAGTTGTGATTGAAATTACTACCAGATGTAGAGTAGCAAAAATACCTTTTATGCATGAATATGTGAGTATGCATAGATACCTGGTTTTGAAATGGAAAACTATAAGCTCTGTATGGTTTCTCCATGCACTGTTCTAAAGTTCTCATAATTTTATGGAAGGGACTAAATCTTAATTGTAAATGTCACTGTACTTGATGCTAAATATGTCCTTTATAAATATGTTAATATATTAAACGAATTTACTTTTCTAATATCACTAGCCTCAATAAGTCATAATTGATTCTAACACTGAGAGTAAATATGCAAAGCTCCTGTAGATAATTAAATCTAGAGTAAAATAAACCATGCAGAGTGAGCAGGCTAAAATAATTCACTTTAAAACAAGAAGTATTTATCACCATCTACAAAGCTGAGTCGTTAAAAGTGAAATTGTGGGCCCAGCATTGAGGCCTGGTGGGCGAAGCTGCCACCTGCAATGCTGCCATCCCATATGAGCATTGGTTGGAGTTCAGGTTCCTCTATTTGAGATCCAGCTCCCTACTAATGGCCTGGGAAAAGCAGAAGATGGCCCAGTTGTTGGACCACCATCACACACATCAGAGACCCTGATGAAGCTCTTGATTTTGGCCTGGCCCAGCACTGCCCATTGGAGCTGTGAGGAGAGTAAAGGAGCAGTTGGAACATCTCTGCCTCTTTCTCTCTCTCTCTGATTTTCAAATAAATCTTTGGGAAGTAAAAGTTGAGGCTGCAAACAGACAGCATCATCAGCTCTCTGCACTTAAAGAAAAATGAGAAGTCATAATTCCTAGAATTTTATTAACAAATTTATTTTAAACATGGAGAGTGAGACTGAGAGATCTTCACTGGTTCACTGCCCAGATACCTTCAACAACCAGGGCTTTGCCAGGCCAAAATTCAGAACCTGGGACTCGATCCAAGTCTCCTATGGGCTGGAAGGGACAGAAGTACTTGAGCCATTATTTATTGCCTCCCAGGGAGTGCATTAATATGAAGCTGTCACTGGAAGCAGAACCAGGATTCAAACTCAGGAACTCTGATAGAGGATGTGTCAGGTATTTACTTAATTATTTCACTCCCCAACAGGTATTTATTTATCTCTAAGGTGGGAGCGAGGGAGGGAAAGAACTCGAGCTTCCATTAGCTAGATCACTCCCTGCCTCAACAAATCAGTGTTAAACTATGAATATCACAAAAAAATGCAAATTATAAATTCTTCTAGTTGTGCAAACTAAATGGTATCACATATACCATTCAGTCCTATAATTTTGTTAGAATTTATTTAAGAGAATTAATGTACCACAATCTTTTTTTATATATGGGAAATCATAAGCTAACAAGATGGATCGACTGGGCCAAGGTCACAAACCGGTTGGTAACAGACCAAAGTTTCAGAAACAGGTTTCTTAACTCCTGTTGCACGAGATCTCAGCTTTCCCAAGCAGAGCACGGCTGTTGAACACAGTGTGTAATTGAGGCAGAGCTTGGTAGCTTGGTGAGCAAACAGGCCTGGTTGTGTTGTGTTAGCTTTTGCATTTGAATGACTTGATGTCCATGATGGGTTTTATTACTCTTCTTGGCATCTACTTTACATTCTATAAAATGGTGATAACACAAACTTGACCTTCAAAGAATTTAGTGATGGAGTAAGTGAAATGACTTGCTTAAATCATAGCATAATAACTGATAGACATTAGCCATTGCATGAATACTATTTTGCTTTGGTATGTTTTCTTTTTTTTCTTAAGATTTATTTATTTATTTGATAGGCAAATTTACAGACAGAGGGAGAGTCAGAGAGGTCTTCGATTCGCTGGTTCACTCTCCAACAGGCTTCAATGGCCAGAGCTCTGCTGATCCAATTACAGGAGCCAGGCGCTTCTCCCAGGTCTCCCATGTGGGTGCAGGGGCCCAAGCACTTGAGCCATCTTCCACTGCTTTCCTAGGCGATTAGCAGGGATCTTGATCAGGAGTGGAGCAGCAGGGACTAGAACCAGCATCCAAATGGGATGCCAGAGCCTCCAGTGATTTAATACATCACAGAGCCTGCCCCGGTTTGTTTTCTTGTCAGAATCCACTGACAAATCCAGGGCAGAACTTTTAAAATAGTTCATCTGGATTGAAGGCCTGGATATCAGATTAGATTTTCCTTGAAATTTCCTATTGGACTGTATAACTTAGTATGTCCATTCCTCAAGACAATTACATGAGCGACTTAGAGTTTGCTGAAATTTTTTTATTTATTTTTTTTATTTTTGACAGAGTGGATAGTGAGAGAGAGACAGAGAGAAAGGTCTTCCTTTGCCATTGGTTCACCCTCCAATGGCCGCCACGGCCAGTGCATGGCGCTGATCCGAAGGCAGGAGCTAGGTGCTTCTCCTGGTTTCACATGGGGTGCAGGGCCCAAGCACCCTGGCCATCCTCCACTGCACTCCTGGGCCACAGCAGAGAGCTGGCCTGGAAGAGGGGCAACTGGGACAGAATCTAGCGCTCTGACTGGGACTAGAACCCGGTGTGCCGGCGCCACTAGGTGGAGGATTAGCCTGTTGAGCCATGGCGCCGGCCTTGAAATATTTTTAGTCATCAGAGTTGAAATGATCTTAAAATGTGCAATCCATTAGTATCATTATGGTTATATTATTATGTTAGAAGGTGTGTTTGGTCATCTTGACAGGGGTCTAGGAGTTTCAGTCTGTTTTCTTCATTCTTGTTAGCAGAATTCTAGACCATTGTCCTGGGGTGTTGGTGAAGGTGGTCTAGCTAGCTCATCTGTTTAAGCCTTCTTCTGTGTCCTCTTAGTCTACGTCATATTTTGCTGCCAGACCTACCCTAAGAATTGTCCCATAGGAGGTTCATACTGCTTCTCCTGGTAGTCCAGGTTTCCCACCCCATACACTTCAGTGCCTTCATTGCATTTTATGACTTGTTTGCTAACTCTAACTTCCACTGCCACCATGCTTTCAGCCGGCTGTCTTCCAAGCACAACAGGAACTGTTTGTTTTCAAGGTCTGTGGTTATCCTCTTCATCCTACTTAGAGTTCTGATGACTCAACCAAGATTATCTCGCTACCTGGCATTCGGTTGTAAATACTGTGTTGACTATACTGGGCTTGCTGTGTCCTAACCGTTTCTATTTTTGGATAACCTTCACAAATTTGTGGGTTCCTCAAATGAGTGAGCAACCCGGAGGCAGCGTAGGTTAGATCCTCAACGATAAGTTTCAGTTGATTTATTAGAAATGAATTAAGGACATTAATTGAAATGCGTATATGTATAGAATGTAAAAGCATATGCTTGTTTGAGTATAACAGAACTCCATTTCCAAATTAATCCTCAAGGCTTCATGAATACTGATCTCCAGATTTCTGTTCACTTCAGGAATAATTTGGCAAGAGTTTTGAGTCCATTATTAATAGATGGTAGGTTTTCAGTCAGCACATTGGCTCCTCTGCGTATAATGTTGTTCTCCTCTATGAAGACATACATTGGATACTTTTTCGGGAACTGATAGCAGATGTAGCAGCACTTTTGAGGCCCAACAAGGGCTAAAAGCTGACATTGAAATTTAGAAAGGATGTTACTAAGAGAAGGAATATGTCCTTTTCCCCCTTTACCAACAGTGGAACAAGTGACTTAATGCTTTCCTGGGATGTTTTGAATTTAATATCTGCTCTGAAAGACGGTGAGCTGGTAGTGCAGACTCGCAGCTTTCACAAATCTCCGGAGAGCCTTCAAGTTTCCATCCAACAGTTAAACATGTTCGTCTTGAAGTGAAATGTGTACCAGCCCCTGAGCTTTAAGACAAAAACTAGTTTTAAAGTTCATAACGACTTCTCTAGAATATTTCTCCTGACACACAGACTCTACACCACGTTTTTAGTTTTATTTCTTCTTCTCAAACAATAACAGGGGGACTCATGATAGATTGGTTCCTGTAAAATGCATCTAAAGTATGGAAAATAAAGTTTGAATTTAACATTTGTATATATCTCAAAGTGATTTTATAACAAAAGAGTATCCAACCTAAAATTTGCTTTGAATATGATTTCCTAGGCTAGTGTAATTTATCATCTTTGCAGGAGGTAATTGATATTAAGTTGGACTGGAGCTGAAAATTTACCTGGAAGCACAGTTTTCTCTCCTTGCATTTCAGATAAGATACAGTGTTGTTACTATGCTCTTCATGTTTTTATATTCCTTGAAGCCCCTAAGGTTACCCACAGAAGAGATTGAGTGTTGGCTAAAGGAAAAGGAAAAAAGTTATTTCCACATCTGATTTACTAGGTGAGGACTATATTGAAAAACTGGACTTGATTTTTATTTTTATTGTTTAGGTTAAAAGTTAGAAAATATTAATTTCAGTTTGGAATAATTTGGATTAAGACTTTCATAAATCCTTTTATTTAACTTCACAGCTCCACACTAAAATTCACTTTAATTTGAGAGCTGCTGATTATCAAGTTACATTAAAAGAATTTATTTATTCATTTTTAAAATAATACAAAGATACATTGATCTTTAGTCTATGAAAAAAAGCCACTACTGTATTTTAAAATAGGGCATTGTGACTACAGAAATCCCACAGTATCACTTCTAGTTAAGAGTTCCCTGTCTTCCCCGTGTTTAACTATTTTCCTATTTAGATTGTTTTTGAACTAAATAGAATCATGCATTATATACTCTAATGTCCAGTTGTTTTCATTAGCATCTTACTAATGAAGTCTCTGTGGTGGTAGCTGAATTTTGTTTTTTACTGTGCACAATTCACTGGACAGATCTTACACAGTTTATCTGTGTCACTGCTCAGTGTTTGCATTTTTCAGCTTTCAGGAATAATAAGGCTCATGTAGTTGTCTCTTGGCATGAGTATGTATGCATTATTGTAAGCTATCTGACTAGAGCTGCAATTCTAGTTCATAAGGTATTCCTTCGTTCAGCTCTAGTACAGATGACCAAATAACTAGTAATATGAACAGAGTGCCGCTACCTTTAGTCAAAGTCTGTCCTTCAAAGACTGCCTAATATTCAATATTCGTGTGTGTTTGCTTTCTTACCTTACGGTCAAATTTTGCTGTTTTGGTTAATTATCTTATGTTTGTCCCTCATTAGCTTTTTGAAAAATATTCTTTAACTGTTGCTCAAGATCACAACATGAACTCTTGGTTTAATAGCATCCAATATAATTTAGTACTTTCTCAAATTGGGCAAAATTTTTCTTCTAACATTCTAGCTTTTTGCATTATTGTTGGAATAAATACTATAGTGCTATCTTTTAAGTCCCAAAGTACAACATTATCATCTTCTTCCTTTTTTTTCTTTATCATCATCCTGAAGCAGGGTGACTGGACACTTCTAACCCTCTTAGATGAATTTGATAAGACAGAACAACCCCTGACCCTTAAATACACACGGGTGCACACACACACATACACACACAATAAGTTAGGCAAAACACAGTTCTTACAGACAGGAAGCAAGGGATAACTGAAACCAAGGGTTCATCATGAGCCAGTCTGCTAGGACTTAGCTTAGTATATGGGGTGGGTGGGGTCTCATTAGCACAGCCCCACTTGGACTGCTGCTGAGAGCCCCAGGAAGCAGCCAGCTCTAATTTCACACCTTAGGGGCGACATGACTTGCTAGGAAGCGTGTGCTGAAGGACATCCTGTTCTAGGAGAGGACTGGAACACAGCCTGGCAATTCTAGGCAGTTCTCTGTCTCATGCTGTTGCATCCCTGAGACCGTGTACAGCTGTTCTCGAGAATGTCAAGGCAGCAACGGGAGACAGTAGGCTTGGTCCACGGCTCCCAAAACCACCATCGTTGTTTCAGATGTGAATGTCAATTTGCTCCCTATTCATTACTCCCTGCAACTGTTTTTGCCTTCACTTGTAATTATTTTTCTGTTGACTAAAAGTTTCCTTTAAATATTTCAGTATTACTCTATCAGAGCAAATTCAATTTTTTTTTTCATTTTGGTAAAGATCTTTATTTCATCATGTAATTTTGTTAAATACCAAATTCCAAGTTGACAAGAATTTTAACATTTACAAAATGTCATTTTATTATCTCCTTGCTTCCATTGTTTCTGCTGAAAAGAAAATCGTAAGTCACGTTTTTGATTGTTTGATGGATTGAATTTGCTCTGATAGAGTAATACTGAAATATTTAAAGGAAACTTTTAGTCAAAAGCTGTACACGGTCTCAGGGATGCAACAATATAAGGTGGTGTGCGTGTGAGACCGATCTCTATGTATTTTATTTTCTGAAATCATACTGTTTAATGCTTAGGTGGAGTTTTTTTCCCCTGTTTTTTAATAGTTTCTATATATTTTTCATTACTTAAAAATTTTTTTGACTATTATCTCCCAGTACTTTTTTCTGTCTCAATGCTGTTCTTCAATTGTGCCTCTGATTAGATATTTTTATTATACCATGTATTCTAGGTATGAGACTTTATGCCCTTTCATATTCCTATGCTTAATTTCACAACACCTTATTGCATGTTACCTTGTTTATTCTGTGCCTCTCTTCTACTGTACCTTAGAATATAGAGTAGTTTTTTTTAAAAAAAGATTTGATTATTTATCTGAGAAATAAAGTTATAGACATGAGGAGAGAAAGACATAGAGAAAAGTCTTCCATCCACTGGGTCACTCTCCAAATAGCCCCAGTGGCTGCAGCTGAGCCATTCTGAAGCCAGGAACAACTTCTTGGTCTTCCATGTGGTTGCAGGGGCCAAAGCACTTGGACCATCTTTCACTGCTTTCCCAGGCCATAGCAGAGCTGGATCAGAAGAGGAACAGCCAGGACATGAATTGGGAAATGGGATGCTGGCGATACAGGCAGTCTTAGCCCACTACGACATGTGGCCAGCCAAAATTTTGAGTTTATAAATTTCCACGTAATTATGTTTTAAAATAGACTCGGTTTTCGGGTTACATTTCAATCTTTTCATCTTTTAAAATGTATCAATAATGGCTATTTAAAAACCAGTATGGGGTCTGGCACTGTGGTGTAGCAGGTAAAGCCGCTGCCTGAAGTGCCAGCATCCTATATGGGTGCCGGTTTGAGTCCCAGCTGCTCTACTTCGCATCCAACTCTCTGCTATGGCCTGGGACAGTAGTAGAAGATGGCTGAAGTCCTTGGGCCCCTGCACCTGCATGGGAGACCTGGAGGAAGCTCCTGACTCCTGGCTTCTGATCGGCGCATCTCTGGCCATTGTGGCCATCTTGGGAGCGAACCAGTGGATGGAAGACCTCTCTCTCTCTCTCTCTCTCTCTCTCTGCCTCTGCCTCTGCCTCTGCCTCTCTGTAACTCTGCCTTTCAAATCAATAAACCCTTTTAAAAAACCCTGTAAGAATTCCAATAGAAGATCACTTATGGATTTGTCTTAACTGTTTTTTTTTTTTTTCTACTTTAGTCGGTCATTAGGTGTCTTCTACTTAAGGTAGCTGGCAATCTTTGACTGGATACCAGACATAGTTCACAGATACTTGAAGAGATAATGAATGACTTCTGTTACTGATTACCAGAAAAACTTTGCAGTTACTTTCCAACATGCATCTAAAGTGGGGATACATTACTTTAATTCATGTTGAAATTGACTCATGCGAATTTGGACCCAAATCTTTGGTGAGGCTAATTCTGAGTTGGGCTCTCTTACTCCTAAACGGCAGCATCTCTAGAGTCTACGTGGATGCCTGGGTATTGGAAAGTTCATTGTCCCTTGACACACTCTGAATTCTAATGTTTTTTTATTAACTAATCCATTAAACCTGTTAGCTTCTTGGCCTTGAAACTATATAGAAATCTATAAATAACTCATTGGGAAAAGCAGCACGATTTGTATGCTCACCTTAATGTACTTTTTTTCTCTTGGGGATTTTTGCCTCAAGAAGTCTTGTGTGCCTAGTAGAACTGAGCTCTTGAGTTTGGGTTTGCCAGTGCCATGTGACTGCTCATGTCATAGTCCAGTCTTTCCAGCTAGTGTTCACTGCCCAGTTTCCAAACCTCTTCTCTATGTGTACTTCAGGAATTGACAGATGACTTCGAGGAAAAAACAACTCATTTCTATGTCCGGCTCATTTCAAGGAATTGGATACTCTCTGGAATTCTAACTTCTCAAATTCTAGTTGGCTTTGGTAACTGTTTTGTAGCTATTTTTGGTTGCAAGTGTCTTTACTACAAGCTATTTCACTTCAATCAGAAGCAATTTATTCTATGAATTATCAAATGAGTAAATACAATTTTTATGAAAGAATTAATAAATCTCACAACAGCATCACAAAAAGCTATTGACACCTACGAAATTTCTGCTCTCAAAAGTTGCCTATTGAAAAATGTGTTCCATTCAACCAGATTACCAATTTTCCAAAAGCACTTGTAGAGCAAAGTAGGAAAATGTGCTCCTCTGAAGAATCACAAAATGGTGATGGTTTGGGTTTGAATTCACTTAATCTCAGTATAGATTAAAATGTAAATAATAGATCCAATGACACACAGTGGAAACTCAGTGAAATTTTCAAGTGCTTCTTCAATAGAGTAAACAAAGTTACTCTCAAATTAGTTACCCGTTTGGCAGTTGTTTATTCTTTCAAGGTCACTAGTGTTTCCATTGGAAATTAGTCATAAATAACTTGCAGTTTTATTTGTATATGTCTCTTGGTGCTAGGTGTTTCTTAGGGAAACTGCCTGTGCCTTTAAATTGCCTCCTGACAGATATACAAGATAAAATAAACCCACACCACATAGTGATAAAAATAGATGAGATGAAAGGAAGGGCCAAGTGCTATTTGAGAAATGCCAGCAAATCCGAGTGTGGTGCAGAGAGGGAAAGTAGTAGATTGGACCATCAGAAATATATCAGCAGCTTAAACCTCAACAACAAAGCCAATTCAAGTTGAAAAATGGGCAAAAGACTTTAGTATGAAGTTTTCAAAAGAAGTAATATGAATGGCCAACAAATACATGAAAAAAATGCTTGACATCACTAGCCATCAGGGAAATGTAAAACCACCACAACGAGGTACCACTTCATCCATGTCAGAACAGCAAAAATCCAGAAGACAGGGTATCACATGCTGGCAAAGATAGACAAATGAGAATACTTACACATTGTTGCTGGAGAAGTAAATTAGTGCAGCCACTGTATAAAAGAGTGTGGCGACTTCTTAGAAGACTAGAAATCTACTTGTCATATTATCTAGCAACCCCACTACTGGGTATATACCCAGGAGACTGGAACACAATGTACCAAAGAGATACCTGCACCACCAGGTTCATAGCAGCACTGTTGACAATAGCCAAAATGTAGAACCAACCAAGGTGTCTAACATCAGGTAAAGAGATAAAGAAAATGTGGTATATATACATGATACAATATTATTCAGCTTAAGAAAGAATGAAATTCTACCATTTGCAGCAAAATAGACGCAACTGGAGGGCAGCATGTTGAGTGTAATAAGCCAGACCCAGAAAGACAAATACTGCATATTTCTTTCTTATAAGTGGGAAATAAAGAAATGTCTGTCTGCAGCAATATTGCTGCAAATACAGTTTTGTAAAACTTTGTTTTTTACTTTGGTCAAACCAATGGTTAAGAATGTTTTGCTACCATAGATTTAATCATCAGTGATTGCTTTACAATTTATTGTGCATGAGCGAAATGGTCATTCTTCCAATCAATTGTTGTTTATAGTCATTGTCCATATTCCCACTAAACTACAGTCTTTTTGCTTAAAAAAGAGATAAAATTGGAGCCTTGGGTTCCAGTTATATTTCACGCACAAAGTGTAACTGATGACTAACCAGTGATTCCTGCATTGGGGAGCCCAGTGCTTGGGTGAATGGCAGTCTCTCCTGTGAAGGACTTACTGAAAGGTGGTCTGTTAGGTTCCAAAGGGATGCTCTTTTGAGGACTTTGAAGTGTAATGTTGACTACAAATGTTTTGATGACATTTATTAAATTCAGAACCAAATCCAGTGAAAATCGTGCCACGATTGTCCCTCAAACCTCCAACTAGAATACGCATTTGATTATGATGACATTTGAGATGCTTTTTATAGAATGGATGAGATTTAAGATCCTAGACATCACATTAAATGGATTGATGAAAAATACTAACATGATCAGAATTACCAGGGCTTACTAAAACCAGCTTTGGATGAGCATAGCCAAAAGATGCTTTCGTTTGCTGGGTTTCACCTACCTCCGCATCCCCAGCCCAGGCAACGATTGTTGCCAACTTGAGTCTCGGTAGTGCTTGTTTGACAGAAGCTATAAAGAGTTAGATATCATGGTTGGCTTACAGTGGAAAAAGAGGAACGATGACTACATTCAGAGAAATTTAAATAATGGATGCTGGTGGCTTGAATGTTGGTAGTTGAGAAGCCACTGATGGTATTGAACTGGAAACCACTGGATTCTAAGTTAAGCCGTTTATTTGCAGATACTGACCACTTCTGTGCTGCTGTTGGGAAAGGAGAATGATGAGAAGCACAACCGTGAAGGTACTTTGAAGGGTCCTTTGGAACTGTTAGTCTTTGCAGTATGGTGATGAATGTAGTCTCCTGATTATTTTTCCTTTTGATAAATGTTCAAGCTCTGAGTAATGGATGCCACAGATCACAAACATTATTCATTTGCAGTCTAGCACTTTCAAAATTGCTAATTTCTTATGCCAATGTTTTGTTTTTTATATTACAGCATGTGCATTTTAAGGAGGAAATGTTTATACATGTTTTAAAAACACATTGTGCAAACACTGTGTCTGCTTTTTTGTGTCCAGTTGACAGTGAGGAGCTCAGTTTAATGCTTCATACGTTTCCCTACTGATAGTCCACATTTGGGGGCAGCTTCTTTCATAAAAGATGGAAGGGAACTATCATATATGCTTACATGTTTTTTTTTTAAAAGATTTATCTAATTACTTGAAAGTCAGAGTTTGACAGAGAGAGATGTCTCCTGTCTGCTGGTTCACTCCCCAACTGGCCGCAATGGCCAGAGCTGTGCCAATCTGAAGCCAGGAGCTTCTTCTGGGTCTCCCACACAGGTGCAGGGGCCCAAGGACTTGGGGCATCTTCTACTGTTTTCCCAGGCCATAGCAGAGAGCTGGATTTGAAGTAGAGCAGCCAGGATTAGGACCAGTGCCCATATGGGATGCCGGCACTGCAGGCAGCGGCTTTACCCACTATTCCACAGCACTGGCTCCTACATAATTTTTCAAAGGATACAACTTTAAAGGACACAATTTATAAAAATCATGTATTTGTTATTTTCTATGAAACACATATTGATGACTCCCTCTCTTCTTTCAAGAACTCATGAACATTTCTTCAAAAAATTTTTAAAATTCATTTATTTGAAAGGCAGAGAGATGGACAGACGAGGGAGATCTTCCATCTGCTAGTTTTTACCACAAATGCCCACAACAGCTGGAACAAGGCCAAGCCAAAGCCGGAAACCCCAAATTCAGTCTAGATAGGTCTCCACTGTGTGTGGCATGGACCTAAATACTTGAGCGTTTACCTGCTGGCACTCCGGGTGCACATTAACAGGTACCTGCAATTGGAAGCAGAGCCAGGACTCACAGCTAAGCACTTTGATAGGGGTTCGGTCATCCCAAGGGTATCCTAACTGCCATGCCAATTATCTACCCCTTGCAGCTCTTCTTTCAAATAGTTCTTTGTATTTGTCAACGGTCTGAACTAAGACCAGGGTGAAGACAACATGCAGGAGAGTAATGAAAAGATGACTTTTTTTTTTTTTTGCCTCAATTCAAGAAGGTTTAGAAAGCCCAGTTACATTCTAGTTGCTGTTTTAGGGACTATGCTTCAAAGATGTCTTTTGACCTCTAGGGGTTCATGGTATGGTGAGGTCAGACAAAAAAGCACACCCAAGATAAAACATGTATGGCAAGAATACCGTGGGCATGGGGAGAAGTAAGCTGGTTGTTCTAGCTGGGGATACCGATAAGGGCTACTCAGAGAAGAAGCTATCTGTGTTGAGACTTCATTAATTACAGGAACACTCCCAAATAAAAATGCGAGAGTGTTATGGATTCTGGCAAGAGGGGATGGCAGGTTTCTGTTGGGCGATCTCTCTCTCTTGCCTAGATCAGGGGCTTTGACTGGGACAGAATTTGGAACACAATAGGGTACAGTTTGTAGACAAATGGAAGGAGCAGAAGTGGGTTGTGTATTAAAGACTTATTTTACTGTAAATAATACAGCTTTTCACCCTTCTTGTAATGCTTAAGTATGTTGCACACCACTTTGTAGGCATGGTGATGACAAGTGAGCCATGACCTAGATGCCTAACACCCCGCAGAAGGGTGGTGGAGCAGTAAGGAACTTGGAGAAACCACACGTGGTTCGGCAGGAGGAGCAGAGTGTATTTTGCAGCCTACCCATCTTGGAGTCTAAAGCTGTGTGGGATGCCATCATGGGGCCCCAGTGGAGATGAGGGAATTAAAAACTAGGCTGAGAGTGTCGCTGCTCTCAGGAGCAAGGATGCCCATGCAGTTTAAATGATAATTGTCAAGTGGATAGTGGCTTTGTTAAAGCTTATTGAGAACTGTAGTGTGAGATGTGGGAGAAAGGAAAGGACCCAGTTTTTCAGATGAAGGAATAGCTGGAACAAATGACTTGAACTTTTTCTGTTAAATCCATACATCAGCCTGTTTGTGCTGACCACAGAGCAAAAGGAGTAGTGTTAGAGTGATGTGGATATATCACATGGGGAAAAAGACTGTGCATGTGTAAAGTGAGTTAAAAACCTTGAGGTGAGATTATCCTGGTGTATGAAGGTGAGGATAGTGCAATCAAAATGGATCTTAAAAGTAGAACAAAGAGGTAGAATATTCAGAAGAAGATGAGCATGAAGAATGGTGAGAAGATGTGTTATTGCTGACTTTGAAAATGAGAGAAGGAAGCCAGGAATCAAGGACTATGTGTGGACTCTATGCCATGTTGGGGTTGGGGGAAGAAACAGGTCAGCATTTTTTAATGATTTATTTATTTGTTTAATTGAAAGGCAGACTTACAGAGAGAGAGAAGGAGAGGCAGATGGAGAGAGAAAGGTCTTCCATCTGTTGGTTCATTCCCCATCTGGCTGCAATGGCAGGAGCTGTGCCAATCCGAAGTCGGGAGCCAGGAGCTTCTTCTGAGTCTCCCACACAGTTACAGGGGCCCAAGGACTTGGGCCATCCTCTACTGCTTTCCCAGGCCACAGCAGAGAGCTGGATCAGAAGTGGGGCAGCAGGGTCTCAAACTGGCACGCATATGGGATGCCGGCACTGCAGGTGGCAGCTTTCCCCACTATGCCACAGTGCTGGCCCCCAAACAAGTCAGCATTTGACCTGCCATTCAAATTACCAGTTGGGATTCCCACATCCCCTATCTGAATGCCTGGATTGAAATCCTAGCTTCTCTTCCTGTTCCAGCTTCCAGATAACGGGTACCATGTGACACAGCAGGTAATGGTTCTAGTGGATGGGTCCTTGCCACACTTATGGGAGACCTAGACCAAGTTCTTGAATTTTGCCTTTGGCTTGCCCAGTCCAGGCTGTTGCAGGCCTTCGGGGACTGAATCAAAGGATGTCAGACTGTCTTTCTATCTCAAAACAAAGTCAGACTTCATAGTAGTTCCTCCAAAAAGGAATGTATCCTTATTATACATGCCAGTACACTGATTTTAGACTAGGGAGACCCATGTCCGACTTCTAACCTGCAGAACTGTAAGACAACAAATTTATGTTATTTTAAGCCACTATTTTTTTTTTTTTTTTTGGAGTTTGTAGGATTGGCCATAGAAAAATCGACACAGTTGACTTGATGAGCATTGCCTTCTGGGTTTGTCTGTTAGATTGTGCTGTTAATGAACATTTCCTCTCTCCTGTAATTTGGCTCTGGAGTCCTGAGTGGCACAGTGTTTAGGTCGTGTTTTGAGATTTATTATAGTGCATGCAGTCATTCCAACTTGCAGTGTCTGATTGCTGTACACTTCGAGAAGGTAAACTTTATAACTGCATACAGGCAGTGGCAACTTAATCCCTCCATTATTATGATCCTTATCGATGTACCTTACTGGTTTAATTGATTTCCTCTATCAATGATCGCACAAACTGTTCTAAATACCAATGTTGAAATTTCATCCTTCTATATTTTTCTTTTTTATATACAGTTGTTTTAGTGATGCTAAGATATTTGCACAGAGAAGTCAGGATAAATGCTTACTTCTTTCCCATTAGTGTAACATTTTCAAAATAAAGAATTGGCACCATGATTATCCTGAATGTGTAAAATTAGTTGGATTCCTCTCTAAATTTTATTCATTAACTTACTATTTTAAATTTTATTTGAAATGCTGAGAGAGATTTGGGGGCAAGAGGAAAGGCAGAGAATAATCTTCCATTTGCTGGCTCACTACCCAAATGCCTGTAAGCTGGAACTGGGCAAGGACTTAAAGCAGGACCAGAGTTCAATCCAGGTTTCCCACATGGGTGGTTGGGACACAATTACTTACGTTATCATCTTCTGCCTCCCAGCATATGGGAGCACAGCTGGGACTCAAACTTGGGCACTGATAGGGGACGGCATCCAAACCACTGCATCCAATTCCTGCTCTTCTCATCCTCTCTTTCTCTTTCAGAAAACACCTTGAACTCATAGGATTTTTTTATATCAGTATGTTTGATCATTAAGATTAATTAATAGATTCTGTATTTGCATACTATACTATTCCACATTGGGTCCTTTCATGTTCACTTTGTGACATTTTGGCTTCCCTCTTGGCAACAATAGGCTATCAAAGCCCTATCTAGTATATTTCCTTTGCAAAGTTTCTCAACCACGTATTCTAGCATATATTTTGCACATTGTCTTATTTTATATACATACTCTATTTATTCAGCTATTTGTGTACAGTTAGACATTTAGGTTATTTTCAATTCCTTTGTATTTTCTAAAGGGGAAGAAATCATGGAAATTAAACAGCTTGTGATTATATGTTAACATTTTTTCCAGAATATTAATGTTCTCATCAAACAGCCATATTCATATAATATAACCACGTTTCTAAGGTACTTTTTATGTGACGTTATTGTGTTAGGCATTACAGAGATAAAAGTAAAAAGCAGAGCCTTTGCTCTTAAGAATCAAACACTGCAGTTTGAATGATAAAAGGACAATATAATTGTTGAATGTAAGCAGTAAATATGCTAATAAACAGGATGTGTTCATTTTTAAATATCTCAACTACCTGTACAAAATGTACCACTCCCAAAATTGAACTACAGGAAATTATGGCCAGTAAAATAATTTTTATGACTCTTCACAGTTATAGACATTGTCAAGGAAAGTTCACTGCACCAGGTCAGAGAGTCAAGGAAGATTGATTCAAGACTTTGGCAGGAAGGGAAAGAGACTGAACAGTGATGAAACGAAGGGCTACACAGGTTGTAAGAGTTGAGGTGAAGTGGTGTCACAGGTAAAACAGTGGCAGAGAAAGCATTATTACCCCCGTTCTTTGTCTCACGTAGAAGAATTTCCAAGTGGATAAGGCTAAGAAAAAAGAAAAGTGTGTTTAAAAGCAAGACTTATTAGAGTCTGAGACCTCCAACTGGAATGGCTTGGAGGGGGTGCTCCAGGAGATGCAAAACCTGAAGGGACTGTTGGTACTGGGGTTTTCAAGCACAATTTTGGAGAAGGAAAAAAAACTGAGAATTGGTTTGACATTGTTACAAACCTACCAAAAGAACTGCTCTGTAATTGCCAAGGGGTAGGATAGGTAACTTGTTTTTACAGTAAACTGTGAGCTCAGAGTGGAATCCTCACTCCCTTGGTATTCTCATGGTAAAACTGGAGATTCCTAAGGTAGTGGGGCAGGTGCTGTCAATCTTGCTAAAGGTAACTTTTGGGCAAAGAAAGCATTTTTTTTTTTTTGACAGGCAGAGTGGACAGTAGAGGGAGACAGAGAGAAAGGTCTTCCTTTTTGCCATTGGTTCACCCTCCAATGGCCGCGGCGGTAGGCGCGCTGCGACCGGTGCACCGCGCTGTTCCGATGGCAGGAGCCAGATGCTTCTCCTGGTCTCCCATGGGGTGCAGGATCCAAGAGCTTGGGCCATCCTCCACTGCACTCCCTGGCCACAGCAGAGAGCTGGCCTGGAAGGGGGGCAACCGGGACAGGATCGGTGCCCCGACCGGGACTAGAACCTGGTGTGCCGGCGCCGCAAGGCTGAGGATTAGCCTAGTGAGCCACAGCACCGGCCCAAAGAAAGCGTTTTGAACCTTCAGTTTGCACTAGGATTACCCTGACTGCCTTTTAACCCAGGGGGATGAGTCTTGGACAGCTTGTTTGGCTTCTTGGCTTTACTCAAAGGAAAAGTAAACTTTGTGGTATATTGTATGAAAGGCTGCCACAAAACACACTAAATACCAGAGTTAAGGGGAAGGTTTATTGTGGATAGGGGAAACCCTACAGGCTGAAGAGGGAGGACAAGAGAAGTGTGAAAAGGAGATGGGATCTGGAGCCCATGTGCGAGGAAGCAGGTCTTGCTCTAGTCTTGCAGGGGGTAGGGAAGTGGGACCAATGAATCCCAATAGAGTAAGCTGGTCTGGGCTTAGGACCAAAGCTTACTGTGCAAGATGGATACTGGGCCAGGACCCAAGATGGCATCTGGGGCTTGAGCTGGTACCCCAGATAACATGGCACCATTTTACTAATATTGTAGACAGCCAGAAGCAAGGTGCCTATGAAGTTAGGTTCTCAACCTTTGAAAGAAATGGGGAGATAGAGTTATTACCTTCTGAGACAATTAACTTGCAAAAAGATGGCTCTGGGTACTTGAGAAAGACATGCCCTCGGTGTGAAAGGTGACAGGAGGCTGTTAAAGATATTTATACACATCGTAAAAGGGCAGAGAAATAATTTAAATGACCGATTTCTGAAGTGTTTTAAAATAATGGAGGTTAGGGTCCTGTAGTAAGATAGAGATTTGTGAGTTTAATCAAGCTGAATATTATGGTCATTGATATTTCATAACAAAAATTTTATGAAATTGTTTACCAATCAGTTGAAGAATTACAAAGAAATCTCATTACAACCATCTCTTCAGTCATAGCAACCTTTCCATCAATATCCTGGATGATCTGTCTTTGCTCATAATCCAGTATGCTAAATATCTGAAGACAAAAAGAAAATGCAGTACAAACTAATTGGAGATTGAAAAATTTTAGGCAGTTAATGAAAGGGTATTGACCTCAAGTTACAAAGCCCCTGACAAAATTACAGCAGGACTAGGCCAATTAACAACTGAAAAAGAAAATCTGTAAGAGCATTGACATAATTGGGCTTCAATAGGGAGTAATTTGAATATCAATGGATGAAGAAAGAGTTGTTGAAAATTTAGCAAAAGTGATCAACCAAAACATAATGAGGATAAAGTGAAATGCAGAGTTAATAATGTAGATTTGTGCTATCACAGAAGTTATTAGAAAAAATAACTGTTATCAAGAATGATGATTTTTAAAAGTTTTAAAGAATTATAACCAATGTAAAATAAGCCTATTTTCCTAACATTAGTTTGATTTTTAAAGATAAAAACCCAATAAATTTTTTTGTTCCTTAGAGAACAAAGAGTTCATGGTAAATGAAATTAAAAAATTAGTTGAATTTGGTACAAATTTTGAAATCCATGCATGGCAAAGATTTTCTTTCTTTTTTTTTTTTTTTTTTTTTTTTTTTTTTTTTTTGGACAGGCAGAGTGGATAGTGAGAGAGAGACAGAGAGAAAGGTCTTCCTTTGCCGTTGGTTCATCCTCCAATGGCCGCCGTGGCCGGCACGCTGCGGCCAGTGCACCGCGCTAATCCGAAGCCAGGAGCCAGGGGCTTCTCCTGGTCTCCCATGGGGTGCAGGGCCCAAGCACTTGGGCCATCCTCCACTGCACTCCCAGGCCACAGCAGAGAGCTGGCCTGGAAGAGGGGCAACCAGGACAGGATCGGTGCCCCGACCGGGACTAGAACCCGGTGTGCCGGCGCCTCAAGGCGGAGGATTAGCCTGTTGAGCCACGGCGCTGGCCCGCATGGCAAAGATTTTCAAAAAGTACAGGTGTATAAAAATTGGCACCAATTCTTTTTTAATAATAGAGAAAGTTTTTAGTACTATAAAGAACAAATTTCACATATTTCTTATGTACAGGTCTAAGAAGATAACCATATTTCTCTCCCTCCCTGTTTCTCTCCTTCAATTATGTGCTGGTTTTGCCTTAGAGAAACCCATTCTTTATCACTGTATTGTATTTGGTTATGGACTATATTAATGATCAGGTATTTAGAGAAAATATTGTTGCAAACACTCAAATGTCTATCACCAAAGTTTAATAAGTGGTACTTTCTTTACTCTTGGAAGCTAAGAGTTAATGTTAAGACTTCTCTGAACTCACCTAGATCGCCTAACACTCTGTGAACTGGATGAAAGTTATGGATTCCCTTTCAGGAAAATTTGCATGTGTACAAAAATTACATTTTCAATATTAGAATGTTTATGGATTCTGCAAAGTCCAAGTTAAGAATGCCTGCTAATCAGAGGTTGTCTGGATTATCCACCGTGAATGGAATTCACATTCCACTCGTATAAAAATGAGTCTATAATATCTCAAGACAGCAAGGCATTTAAAATACCAAGACAAACATTATGGAATTTCAAAATAAGTGGAGTAACTTAAAAGCACTGAATAATTACAGATGTTGAAATAAATAATTGGCACTAAAGTAAAAAATGTTTTTCTATTAGAGTGAGACAGTGACTAATATGTGTGTATGAGTTATTTCAGGTTGCTTTGATACAATATGGAGAGGAGAAGAGATAGTGTAAGACGCTGCATTTTTCGAGCAGGCTTGGCCATTGTAGTTCATCATATTTAGTCACTGTGGGGACCACAAAGCAAAAAAAGTGAATAGATATTTTTATATGAGGTCTTTCAAGTTTTTTTGATAGTATTTAATAGGTTTTTTTATTTCCGAGAAAGTTTGCTGGAAGGATTGCTGAATTTACCTTTCTAACTATGACTTCATTATTATATAATGAAAGCTAATTTAAAAGCAGGAGAGAATATGCTCAAATTCTCTTAATACACAAATTACTGAATGTTCGAACATGGCCTAAGTTTTTGATATACAAAATGAGTTCAGGTGTAATAGACTCATTGTATAACTGCCTGTCCCTGGATCTCCAAATTTACTTCAATGTAAATGGAAGATGGTGTTTATTGAAGGACAAGGAATACATGTGTGCTCCTTTGGAGTTTACTTACATAATACAGAAAGTAAGCAGTGTCTTGAACAATTGTTGAGGACATTGATCAATTTTTTTTTCTCATGGAGAAGTAGTTTATCACTAAAATTGGTAAGAATTATTGTTGCTGAGGGGTAATTAAAAATGGACCAAACTATAATCTGTTTTATTATTCTTAAGTTTTCTACATCCTTTAATATCCTGTGGTGCCCACTCTGCCCTTGATATGCTGCTAGTTTGGGCACAAGATGGTGTGTTAGCTAACAAAGTCATCATCAGAACTCGGCTACTGCTCTGTATTTGCATGAAGGATGACCTTTGATCTATGCCTCTGCAGTCAAATTTCTGGGTCTCAGTTCCCACAGGTCCACCTCCTAATATTATTCCTTTAGGGGTTAGAGTTGCAGCACATAACTTTTGAGAAGACACCAAGATGCAGTTGCAAGTAACTTTGTGCATTTCCTAAAGCTGCTTAGTCTTAATTCTCTCCAAGGATTCATGTCAAATTTACAGACTTTGTTCAGAATCTGATAATTTCTAATTTTTCTATAGTTCAGGCAGCCAAACTGCATTCTAACTCCCCCCCCCATGCAATTCTCTGTCTAGACTTAACTACTGAAGTTCTGGCAGTCTACAATCTCTTTTAAGAGTCAGCCCAGGTTGCTGTAGCAAAATACCACAGGTTCTTTTATTGGATTAAAGAACAGAAATTTATTTTCTCACTGTTTGAGAAGTTGGGGGTCAGAAATCAGGGTGCTAATAGGATTAGTTTCTCCTGGGTCCTCTGTCCTTGGCTTACAGGTAGTCACTTCTCAATGTGTCCTCACATGACTTTCTCTCTATACATGCACCTACCCTTATAGTCTTCTCTTAAAAGGACATTAGTATTACTAAATTAGGATCCCATGCATATAATCTATTTTAACCTTAATTACCATTTTAAATGCCCCAAATCCAAATGCATTCACTAAATAGTGGGGGTACAGTTTACGACTTGAATCTAGGAATTTTTGTGGCACACAATTAAGTACACAGCACTTCAAAGCTGTGTGATGCTTCATGGTACTTGTTCCTAATGTGTATTTACAAACATTTACTTAATTATTTCAGAGGCAGAGAGACCAATATGGGAGAGAGCAAGGAAGAAAGTGAAGGAGGGAGAGATCCCATGTGTTTATTCACACCCTAGATCTCTGAGAGATAGGGAGGGAGAGAGAGAGAGAGATCTCATCTGCCTGTTCACACCCTAGATGTCTGAAACTGCCAAGCCTGGGCAAGGCAAGATCCAGAAGCTTGTAGTCAGGTGCTCAATCCAGGTCTCATGCTAAGGGTAGGGATACAGTTACTTGAGGCTTCACTTGATAGATCTTAGTGTGTAAATTAGCAGGAAGTTGGAATCAGAAGCAAAGCCAAGGCCCCAACCCAGGCATTCCAATATGGAGGCTCAATGTTCCAGTATTTTGGTTGGTAGGCCAAATGCCTGCCCCTAACATATTGTTAAGTCTTAATCAGAAACATTATTTCCTGAAACAAAATAAATACTTTCTAATTAGTTAATAGAGTTTTCTGTTTATTTTTTTTATCTTTTTATTTATTTATTTATTTGACAGATGAGAGTTAGAGAGAGAGACAGAGAGAAAGGTCTTCGTTCCATTGGTTCACCTCCTAAATGGCCGCCATGGCCAGAGCTTCACTGATTCAAAGCCAGGAGCCAGGTACTTCCTCCTGGTCTCCCATGGGGGTGCAGGAGCCTAAGCACTTGAGCCATCCTCCACTGCCTTCCCAGGCCACAGCAGAGAGCTGGACTGGAAGAGGCACAACTGGGACCAGAACTGGTGCCCATATGGGATGCTGGCACCGCATGCGGAGGATTAACCAAGTGAGCCATGGTGCCAGCCTTTTTATTCTTATAATTAATATTTGCATTAATATGAAGAAAAATTTTCACGTATTTCCTAGATATCATTCCAAGAAGACAAGCATACTTCCATCCCTCCTCTCTTCCTCACTCCTTCCCTCAACCCCCCACTTCCTTTATTTTTTACTCTGAGTTTTATAATATACTTTAAATTCACTTTATAATCACAGGCTTAAGGCACCATAAAACATAATGTTCAACAAATAAAAAGTAGATATACTATGGTTCCACTGTTCCACAGGAGTATAGACAAGGGCTAAAAATAATCATAAAATGTGAGTTTCATTCTTACACCCATTTTTGTATTCTGGATTAACTACCACATATCATAGAAAACATTTGTCTTGGGACTAGCTTATTTCACTAAGGATAATGGTCTGCATTAACAATCATTTTGTTGCAAAAATAACAGGATTTTTTTTATGAATGAGTAGTATCCCATAATGCATATATTCCACGTTTTCTTTATCCAGTCACCAATTGCTGGACATCTGGGTTGACTCCATACCTTAGCTATTGTGAATTGAGCTGCAATAAACTTTGGGGTACAAGTAACTCTTAGAAATTCTGATTTCATTTCTTTTGGATAAATTGGTTGGGTCATATGTAGATCTATTTTCAGATTTTGAGATTTTATATATATATATATATATATATATATATATATATAAGTGTATATGTGTGTGTGTGTGTGTGTGTTTCTGTATGGGGAGGTGAGGTGAAACTTCATTTGGTGAGGTGAAATTTCAAGTTTTTTTTTTTTTTCCATATCCCTGATGGAGAGTGATCCTAAGCATCTTTCATGTGTTTGTTAGCCTTTTGTATTTTATCCCCTGTCCCTTGCCCATTTCTTATTTGGATTCTTTGTTTTGTGGTGGTTTACTTTGAACTCTTTTTAGATTCTGGAAGTTAATATTTTTAGATACACAATTTGCAAAAATTTTCTACAATTGTGTTGATAGCCTCTTAACTTTCTTGAGTGCTTCCTTTGCTGTGCAGAAGCTTCTTAGCTTGATGCAATCCCATTTGTCTATTTTGGTTTCATTGCCTGTGCTTCTGGGATATTTTTCAAGATGTTCCCTTTGCCAATGTCTTGAAGAGTTTCTCTTAAGTTTCCCTCTAGGAATATGACAGTGTCATGTCATAGATTTGGATCCTTGATTTGAGTTGGTTGTTGTAATAGGTGTAATGTAGGAGTCTTGTTTCATACTTCTGCATGTAGGGATCCAATTTTCCCAGTACCATTTGTTGAAAAGAGTACTTTCTGCAGGGATTGATTTTAGCTCATTTGTCAAAGATTAGTTAGTAGTATATGCATGGATTAATTTTTGGTGTTCCTGTTCTGTTACATTGGTCTACATATCTGTCTTTGTGCCAGTGCAAGATTTTTTTATTATAACTGCCCTGTAGTATCTCTTGATTTCTGGTACTGTGTTACCTCAGGATTTGGTTTATTGTTTAAGATTACTTTTGTTGTTTAAGATTACTTTAGATTAGTTTTACTTTTGAATTTCCGGAAAAGCTTTAACATTGTTTTTTCTACATGTGTGAAGAATGTTGTTGGTGTTACGATTGGGATTGCACTGATCTGTAGATTGCTTTGGGTAGTATGGGCTTTTAGATGATAGTAATTCTTTGAATTCTTTGAATGAGCATGGCATTTTTCTACATTCTTTGTGTCTTCTTTATTTCCTTATTAATGTTTGAAATTTTCATTTTTTTACTTTTATTTAATAAATATAAATTTCCAAAGTACAGCTTTTGGATTACAGTGGCTTTTCCCCCCACATGACTTCCCTCTTGCCTGCAACCCTCCCATCTCCTGCTCCCTCTCCCATCCCATTCACATCAAAATTCATTTTCAATTATCTTAATATACAGAAGATCAATTTAGTATAAAGTAAAGATTTCAACAGTTTGCACCCACACAGAAACACAAAGGGTAAAGTACTGTTTGAGTACTAGTTATAGCATTAATTCACATTGTACAACACATTAAGGACAGAGATCCTACATGGGGAGTAAGGGCACAGTGACTCCCGTTGTTGACTTAACAATTAACACTCTTATATATGGCATCTGTAATCACCCGAAGCACTTGTCATGAGCTGCCAAGGCTATGGAAGCCTCTTGAGTTCTCCAACTCTGATCTTATTTAGACAAGGTCATAGTCAAAGTGGAAGTTCTCTCCTTCCTTCAGAGAAAGGTACCTCCTTCTTTGATGGCCTGTTCTTTCCACTGGGTACTCACTCACAGAGATCTTTCATTTAGGTCCTCTTTTTTTTTTTTTTCCAGAGTGTCTTGGCTTTCCATGCCTAAAATACTCTCATGGGCTTTTCAGCAGGATCCGAATGCCTTAAGGGCTGATTGTGAGGCCAGAGTGCTATTTAGGACATCTGCCATTCTATGAGCCTGCTGTGTATCCCGCTTTCCATGTTGGATTGTTCTCTCCTTTTTAATTATATCAGTATTAGCGGACACTAATCTTGTTTGTGTGATCCCTTTGACTCTTAGATCTATCAGTGTGATCAATTGTGAACTGAAACTGATCACTTGGACTAGTGAGATGGCGTTGGTACATGCCACCTTGATGGGATTGTATTGGAATCCCCTGGCACGTTTCTAACTCTACTGTTTGGGGCAAGTCTGATTGAACATGTCCCAAATTGTACATCTCCTCCCTCTCTTATTCCCACTCTTATATTTAACCAGGGATCGCTTTTCAGTTAAATTCAAACACCTAAGAATAATTGTGTGTTAGGAGTTCAACCAATAGTATTAAGTAGATGTTTTATACCATTGGTTAAATTTATTCCAGCATGTTTAAAATTTTTTATAGTTATTGTGAATAGGATGGATCTCACAAGGTATTTTCAGCCATGGCACTTTCTGTATATACAAAGGCTGTTAATTTTTGTGCGTTGATTTTATATCCTGCTACTTGACCAAACTCTTTGAGTTCCAACAGTTTCTTAATGGAGTCTTTTGGTTCTTCTATATAAAGAATCATATCATCTGCAAATAGGGATAATTTGACTTCCTTCTTTCTAAATGGTATGCCTTTGACTTATTTTTCTTACCTAATGACTCTGGCTAAATCTTCCAGAACTATATTGAAAAGAGAAAGAAAAAGTGGTCCTCCTTGTCTGGTTCTGGATCTCAGTTGAAATACTTCCAACTTTCCCTAATTCAGGAATATTCTGGCTGTGGTTTTGTTATAGGTTGGCTTGATTGTGTTGAGATATGTTAATTCTATACCCATTTTGCTAAAGTTTTTATCATGAAATGATGTTGCATTTCATCAAAAGCTTTCTCTGCATCTATAGAGATATTCGTGTGGTTTTTATTCATGAATTTATTAATGTAAAATATAACATTTATTGATTTGCATGTATTGAACCAGCCCTTCAGCCCTGGAATGAATTCCACTTGGTACAGGTGAATGATACTTCTGGAGTGTTTTTGGGTTTGATGAGCTAGTATTTTGTTGAGGATTTTTACATCTATGTTCATCAGGGATATTGTTCTATAGTTGTCTTTCTTTGCTGTATATTTTATGGTTTTGGGGTTAAGGTGATGCTGGCCTCATGGGAGGCATTAGGGAGGACTCTCCATTTCAGTTGATTTGAATAATTTAGGAAAAAATTGGATTATTTATTCTTTAAAAATTTGGTAGAATTCAGCAGTGAAGCCATCCAGTCTTGGGTTTTCCTTTTTTGGCATTGTCTTTATTACTGAAACAATTTGTCTATTGGGGTTTTCTATGTCTGCATGCCTCAGTTTTGGTAAATTGTATTTGCCCAGAAATCTATCCACTTCTTCTAGATTTTCCAATTTGTTGGTCTATAGTTTGTATTCCTTATGATTCTTTTTACGTCAGTGGCATCATTTGTAACAACCCACTTTTCACCTCTGGTTTCATTACTTTGGTTATTTTTCCTTTTTTGTGATTAGTTGGGCCAATGGTATATGAATTTTGTTTATTTTTTCAAACAAATAGCTCCTTATTTCACTTACCTTTTTTATGTTTCTATCTGTTCTCTAATTTTTACCGTTTCTTCTCCCCTACTAATTTGGTATTTGGTTTTCTCTTGCTTTCCCAGCTCCTGAAATACATTGTTAGATTATTTGATATCTTTAGTTTCCTAATTGAGCACTAATTGCTATAAACTTTGCTCTTGACTGCTTTTGCTGTTTCCCATAAGTTGTGATATGTTATATTGCCATCGTCATTAGTTTCAAGGAATTGACAAATTTCCCTCTTGATTTCTTCTGTTATCCACTGTTTATTCAAGAGCATGTTGTTAAGTCTCTATGTGTTTGTCTATTTTCTAGAGTTTATTAATTTCCAGCTCCCTTCCATTGTGGTCAGAAAACATACATCGTATGATTTCAATTTTGATTTTGTTGAGACTTGTTTTGCGGACTAGCATATGATCTGTACTAGAGGATGTCCTATGAGCTGAAAATAATACATATTCTGTGGCTGTGGCGTGAAATGTTCGGTAGAGATCCATTAGATCCATTTTAGTTGACAACATGCTTTGGCTCTGTTGTTTCTTCATTGATTTTTTTGCCAAGTTGATGTGTCCATGGATCAGAATGAGGTGTTGAATTCTACCATCAAGATTGTGTTGGACCATATGTCCCCTTTTAGATATATTAAGATTTGATTTAAGTAAGTGGGTACTCCAATACTGGGTGCATATATATTCACTATCATCATGTCTTCCTATTGATTTGATACCATAATTATTATATAATGACCTTCTTTGTCTATTTTAACAGGTTTTGTCTTAAAGTGTATTTTGTCTGATATTAGGATAGTTACAGCTGCTAACTTTTTATTTACATTTGCATGGAATATTTTTTCCATCTTTTCATTCTCATCATCTATGTGTCTTTGTTGGTGAGGTATCTTTCTTGTATGCAACATATAGATAGTTCTTGCTTTTTAATCATTTCAGCCAGTCTGTATCTTTCAGTTGCAGAGTTTAGTTTTTTTTTGCATTCTGTGTGATTATTATTGATGACTTTGTTTTACCAGTTTTCCATAAATGTTCTTTTTTTGTTTTGGATCTCCTTTGTAGTGTATGAGGATGTTTTCTGCCTTCACATTGTTCGATGATGCTGGTTATCTTTGTCTCTGTGTGTATTATATCCTTAAGTTTCATTTTTAGGATTGGCTGTGGGGGGTGAAAAATTCTGTCAGTTCCTGTTTGCTTTTGAAGGTCTATATTTCACCCTAAATTACAAATGAGAGCTTCACTGGGTACAGAATTCTAGGCACACTTTTTTCTTTAAGGACTTGAACTTGCCATTTTCTCCTCAACTTTAGGATTTCTGATGAAAAATTTATGGTCAATCTAGTTGGAGATCATTTAAAGTTAATCTGGCATTTCTCACTTGTACATTTTAGGATCTTTGCTTTGTGTTTTACTTTTCTAAGTTCGTAAATTGTGGGGAGGGTCTTCTCTGATCATGTTAATTAGAAGTTTTATGTACTTCCTGTACTTGGACATTCATATCTGACCAAATTAGGCAAAATTTCTGCTGTTATTTCACTGAGTAAATTTTTTAAGTCTTCCTATTTTTCCATTCCTTCAAGGATGGCTAAGGCATATATATTTTGTCATTTGATGGTATCCCATAGATCCTGAATGCATTTTGCTTTTAATTTTTTTGAGTATTTTTTTCCTTTTTTTTTTTTTTCTGACTGAGGTATTTCAAACCTTGTTTTACAGCTCCACTATTATTTTTTTCACCTTCACTGAGTTGGTTGTTAAGAGTTTCCACTATATTTTTTATTTGATACATTGAATTCTTCATTTTTAGTATTTCAGATTCATTTTTCTTTAATATTTTCTGGCTGAATTTTTCTCCCATTTCATTCACAGACTTCTTTAATTCATATAATTGCTTTCTTTGTTTTTGTGTAATCCTAAAATCATTATATTGAATTCTTTTTCAGGCATTTAATCTTCGTCTTCCCATTCTAATATTGAAGGGTTGTTGTGTTCCTTTCAGGGAGTCATATTGTCTTCCTTATTCATTTTTCTTGTATTTCTATGCTAATTTTTATGCATTTAGGGAAACCTTTGTTGATATCTCCTCTGAAGTCTTTGTTCTTGGAAATGTGCCTCTAGGCATAGTGGGATGCCTGCATATTCAGGCAATATCCAGAGGTGTGTTCTGGGTGGGACAGGGAGCTCTGGCCAGCATCTGTGGATAGTGCAGAAGTCCAGGGTAACAACCAAGTAATGGGTGGTAGGTCTTCTCTGCAGTCACTTAGGGAGAGGGGATGATTGCCCTGGCTGGAATGACCTCTGCCCTTCCCCGTGCCCAGTGAAGCTCTGTGTCTGCACCCCCTATTCGCACAGGCGTGTAAACTGTAGGATCTACTTGCTCTGTAGAGTGAGCCTGGGACCCTCTGCAGTGCCCATTCCCAGCACTCCTGGATTTTTGAGGATTTTGTGGAGTTGAGCTTACTAATTGTCCCAAGACCCAGCCACACACTAGGCCCTTATCAATTTCCCCGCCTGTCACCCAGTCAGAGGATTCCCACAGTCACAGTGTACCGGGGACCCTCTCTGCCCTGTGAGCCTCCCTTTCTGATGGGGTGCCTGAGCTGGGCACCTTGATAGGGGAGGCGAGGAAAGCATTATGTGGTCACCCTGCCTCCTACCAGCTCGTCCTCCCAGACTCAGTCACTGGGGACTGTAAGTTCCTTCCCCAGACAGAATCACCAGGGGAGCACAGGCTTCTACCAATCCCTCTTACCTCGCTCTGTGAAGATGGCCTCCTTGCCAGCTGCTGGCGGGGGGTAGGTGGCAGTGTCCCACGAGCTGCTGAATGTGTACAATCCTTGCTGCTCCTTGGAGTCTCTTCATTCTGTAGACTTTTCTCCAGCCATCTCCCAGGAATGCAGACCCCCCCCCCTGATTTTCTGGCATTTTCCTGTGATTGAAATCAGCATGTCTTGTCACTAACCAGGCATCTTGGAATCTCCCTGTATTTTTTTTTTCCCAAAGAGTGAAAAATTACCTTGCTAGTAGCTACTTTAGATACTAGCAGTTCATATGGGGCCTTCCTAAGATTCCTTCTGCTGTGAAAAAATGTATATAAAGAGATTAAAACATAATATAGGTCCTTCAGAACATTGCGCAGTTGAAGTGAATGAAGCTTCGGAAATAGCACTTTAGACATATTGCATCAAAAGGAACTGCAAGAACTGCCGTGCATTGGGCTGTGGCAGAGGCAAGGCGACAATGTGTCTGTGAGTAGCCTCGTTTCCGAAGGCAGGTGCACTCTAGCCGAAGCTTGAATGAACAGCAGTCATTGGGGTGATGAGTGAAGTGTGGGTCACGAGCTGACAGCAAAAAGAGTTCTTAGAGCAAGAAAAGAGATGGAGTGACTCCATCCGTGTTTTTATTTGATCAAGTGATTTCTTGAGATCTCTGGGATATTTGTCTAAATGATTTGCTTGTTCCAGCATTTTCATATTTTGACCTACTTGTTCCCTCCAGAGACTATAAATTTGCTTTTCTGGCCTGCTCTATAACTTTGCATGCAACAGTATAAATAATCTAATTCCCTGGACTTCTAAATGCAAGAAACTGGTGTTATAAGTAATTTTCTTTTTAGGATTTTCTTGTTACAGTGAATTTTAAAAATGACAGATATGGACCAAGGGATTGATACGTTTAACAACTCAATGGCTGATTTAAATTTTTAGAGAATAAAAGCCAGACTCTTCATGATGTCTGCAAAGCCCCTGGTGAGCCCAGTCCTGTTGCTTTCCCACCCTTGGATCTGGCTTGCTCTGTCTATTGCTCTCTGCAGTCCCATCAACTTGCTCCCTGTCTCATGAAAGCATTTGTTACTTTCAGTTCCATTATCAAATGTATTCGTTTTCTTTGTGAATAGCCTCATCTTCATCATTAGAACTTCAGTTCGTCGTGACACATTTCTATCTGTCATCGACGGCTGTATCCTCAGCCCTGGCAGCACCTGGTACACAGTGACTATGATAGCCAATCAATTATTTTTGCATGACTAAATATGATGCAAATTAAAATGCAGTTATTTGTTTTGGAGGCAAAATGGAATGCTAAATGTATCACCCAGGAAAATAAAACCAGTGAACATTTTCAGGTTTGACTTTTTGCTTTTGTGTGATCATGCTAATTTTATTGGTTTTGTTTGCATCAGTCTATCTTCATTTTAATAGAGTAGATCCTAATGATAATCCATGAACATATGTATTCATTGGATTTGCATTGGTCTTGGTTTCTCTGCCTCCCTATATATAGCTTCATTTTTATTAAAGTCTGAGGGATGCAAAATAGATAGAAGAGGAATAGCAAGGAATAAAAGAGGAAGAGGAGTCGGAGGATCACTTTCTGCTACTCTCTGTATTTCAGACCATGCCAGTCCCTTTTTCTCTGTCTTGATAACCTGAGTGAGGAGTGAGAGCTGAACTCAGTTCCCCTTAATGCCAACAGACAATGCCAACAGAGGCACAAGGGGGATAAAAAAAGAAAAGGAATGGATTCACAGAGGAGCAGACAATCTTTGTTTCCTTCCCAAATTATAATGCGTGATTTCCCTTTGCTCTAGGAGAGTGAAACATTGCTTTTATTTATAAAATGGTTTTTAAGGTATGCTTTCCACAAGTTGTATTAATCTTCTACATGCAACACACCTTTTCATAGCAACTGATGTTTAAGGGCACAGCAGTAAGCAAATGACTTGATGTTCTCCCTCCAGGGTTGCTTCTTGTTCCTGTAACTACAGGAGAAGAACCAGCCAGCACAGCAAGGGCCCGGACAGGCTTGGCAGAAACAACCACTCAAAGATAAAAGCTATCACAGTGCATTTCCATATTAGAGAAGGCAGTTGAGTTAATGATTGCAGCAGATGCCACTTTGTTGATACACACTTCACGCTCATCCTTAAAAATATCGGCTCATTAGTCAGAGGAATCTGCTCTGATAGTGCTTCCAATTACAAAAGTCTTCAGGAGTGTGGTCCATCCTGGCTTCCTGATACCATGCATTGCAAGAGGACTCCACTGACCCTGCCTGGGGAAGCCTCATTGCCACCTTGCGACGCAGGTCATTGCTCTGAAAACCCTTACCCTTCTACGGGACGCCATCCACACAGCCAGGATGCTAGAAGATTCCTCTTTTGTCTGGTGCTGTAAAGGGAGCCAAACCTCAATAAAGAAATCGACAGTCACTTTACTCTGTAAGCAGAGCAGTGGTGGTAAAAAGCATTTTTATGTTTACAAAGGGCTTCTCAGATGCACTATTCTGGCCATTCTTCTGAACAGCAAGCACTGTGAGTTAGATACAAGCCATGGGTACAAGGTTAATATTCAAGTTCATGGAAAATGAAATTGAAAGATGAGTTTATTTTTCTTGGGACTTGAGGACTTGAGGTATGGCTGTGCTGCAGCTTCCTACCATAACTTGGGACAGCAGAAATTCTCACTCACTTTACCCAGAAGGGCTCTCTTTTCTCACCAATAATGTTTATTTCCCATGACATGGAAAGAGTTTATATTTATGTTGAAAAATCCTCCCTCTCATTCTTTTTTTTCCTGCCTTTAAGTTAGCCAGGGAGTTGAGTTTGGATGACTGCACTAGATCTCACCCATTGGCCTCTGGGATTGTGTCTGGCCCAACTATTCTGTCAACCTTTTAAATGTTGAAAAATTGAGCTTTTGATTTCAACTGCTGAGCCTACTCCAAAACAACATATAATTTTAATTTTTACAGTTAAATAAACTGCAATATTCTTACAGACAGTGCCCAAATCAGACCAGTGAGCTATGGCTCACAAACCAAATCTGCTTTCCAACTGCTTTTGTAAATGAAGCTCCACTGGAGCATAGCCACACTCATTTGTTTATTGTCCATGGTGCTTTTGTTTGTGCTTCAACAACAATGTTTCGAGTGACAGTGACGATTTGGTTCACACCTAATATATTTATCATTTGAATTTCTGTAGAAAGTTTGTGAATTCTTAGTCTAAATCATTTCCATGTGCATATTCCTCCATGTGTTGTCAGTACTGCCATTTTCATATTGCAATTCAACATAAAATTATTCTATGGTATGAGGACAGACACGCATGTATCTGAGATTTACATAGCTATTTCTGAAGAAATAACTTAGTCCGAAAGGAAGTAAAGAGTAAAAATATCAGAATAGTGACTGGGTGCTGAGTGTATACATGGCAATACTAAAGATATGATGATAAAAATATGTTTGAGAAATGTCAACTATCACAGTGATGGTTGTTGAACATTCAATTTAATTCCTGGTTGAGTTTTGATGTCTGCATCTATGAGGAAGATTGATGCTCAAAGAAACTAAAAATTGTGACAATCCACTAGAAGAATATGTACCACCCATCAGGGACACAGTCATCCCAGATTACACACAGAACAGCAGTAGGATAGGTGTACATTATTTTAAGGGGCGTGCAAGTTATCTTGATTAAAAAAGTTGACTCTTTTGATGGTAACCAATCAGTATGCTGATAACAGACCAATCCTATATATGAGAGATTTAAAATGAAATACTCATTCTTATCCATCCAAAGATAAACCATATTCAACAGATTGGGAAGATAATGCTGTGAGGCATGGATTTAATAACATCCATGAGCAAAGGGGTCACACTAAGCATTGGAAGAATTAAACAGTAAAATATTAAGTGCTGTTTTTTTTTAAATTTTTTTTTGACAGGCAGAGTGGATAGTGAGAGAGAGAGACAAAGAGAAAGGTCTTCCTTTTTGCCGTTGGTTCACCCTCCAATGGCCACCGCTGCCAGCGCACCGCGCTGATCTGAAGCCAGGAGCCAGGTGCTTCTCCTGGTCTCCCATGCGGGTGCAGGGCCCAAGCACCTGGGCCATCCTCCACTGCCTTCCCGGGCCATAGCAGAGAGCTGGCCTGGAAGAGGGGCAACCGGGATAGAATCCGGTGCCCCGATCGGGACTAGAACCCGGTGTGCCGGTGCCGCAAGGTGGAGGATTAGCCTGTTAAGCCACGGCGCCGGCCAAGTGCTGTTTTTACAATAAGTTTAATAGAAAGTTGTGAAGCGTTCCATAAAGAATTACGGATCCTCTTGCTGAGTCAGAAACATTGGAAGTTCTGTTAAAGAAAACAGGTCTGAATGAAGGAGCCACTCAAATCCCAATGAGGTCTTGGTCTAATCTCTAGAACATGGTGATCATGTGACCACTGGTCCTCTGCCAGGTGCTTCAAGTCACCCTGTGCGTATGACAAAGGAACTCTGGCGTCACTGTGTTCTTGACCCATGACCATGAAAAATGACGGATATCACCATGGGAGCAAGTACAGCAAAAGCAGCTTTATTGACAGAAGAAAAAAAGGAGGCCTGTGCCATGGCTCACTTGGTTAATCCTCTGCCTGTGGCGCCGGCGTCCCATATGTGCACCGGTTCTAGTCCTGGTTGCTCCTCTTCCAGTCCAGCTCCCTTCTTTGGCCTGGGAGTGCAGTGGAAGATGGCCCAAGTGCTTGGGCCCTTGAACCTGCATGGGAGAAGCACCTGGCTCCTGGCTTCAGATCGTTGCAGCTCGCCAGCTGTGGCGGCCATATAGGGGGTAAACCAATGGAAGGAGGACCTTTCTCTCGCTCGCTCTCTCTCTCTGTCAAATAAATAAGAGAAGAAAAAAAGGTTTCTTGGTATTAAGAGAAGAATTTGAGATCCTGCTCAGCAGTAGGATACTCCAAGGCTATTGCTATTATAACCTGCTTGCTAAAGACTTCGTATCTACTTGAATGAACAACCTCTGATTGTCCAGGATGTCAATCCTGAAAATAAAACATCAGCCAATTATCAGGCTACTTAGCCAACTTGTGTTTGGGAGGGTTCCCTGTAGGAAGCCGGGTATGTTTTGTAGGTATTCGTGACTGGAGGCTTTTGAGCTCAGCCTATACATCCAGCACTTAGAGCTAGCGTGTCAGCTTGCAAACGTAACCCTTCACGGGCACATCTGTTGATGTTCTGAGAACCAAGCTCTTGAGGGTGCCTGGTGGTTCTTCTGAAAAGTGGCCTCACATACAGCATCTTACATTCAGTTTTTCCTTTTGAAAAACAGCAGTTCCTGTGTATCTGCCTAGTTCCAACCCCTTTCTGTTTCTATCTCAAATCCTCAATTCTTACATATATGGTGCCTAAGATTCTATCTAAAGGCTACGATTTGTTTTTGATTCTTTAGATGTCTTCTCCTTTTTAGAAACTTTATCTCATAATCTCAGAACTCAGCAGATGAATCCTTCCACTAATAGTCAGATATCCCCAGGATCAAACTATCCCCTGTATCTTCAAAGCAGCACTGACCTTACATCAAGTTACGGCTGTAAATTGTCATAATCCTGGCTTCCTGTGGCTAAAATGTTAGAAATTACACCAGTAGCCATCATTGAAATTATGCAAATCATATTCTGCAATTTGAGGGAGGCTGGACTTGGAAATGAGATCTGTATTGTACAGTGTAGTGAAAGACAATAGCTGAAGTCATACAGGCTTGTGTGTATTTGGACTATGTGACTGTCAACAAGTTACATCATTTCTACAAGAGTGGCTTTCCTCAGTGAAGTAGAAATAGAGAACTAATGTTTTGTAGCCATAACAGAAAAGTCAAAGCATGGAAAGCATTGATCTCGGTGTATTAACCATAATACATACACAATAGAGCTGGCTCCCTCTGTGCCTTCCATAATTGGTCCAAGCTCAGGAAGGCAATGGTGGCAGTTTGCATTTTCAGAGTCCAAGAATTAACAGACTTGAGAAGTTGATTTATTTTGAGGATGTCTTCTGAACATGACCCAAAATTCTTCTAAGACTTGGAACATACCGGTATATGTAATGTGTGTTGAAATTTTGTTCAAGGCTTATCTCTTGAGCTCAACGATATTACAAGGAGCACAGTCACAAACCAATGAAGACCACTGTAACTGGTGGGGCTGTGAGGTGAGGGTAGCATTTTAGGTTAATTTTACCTGGAAGAAATTTGGAGGATTTGTTCGAGTTCTTAGATGAATGTAAAAGAATCTGACATTATTGAAGTAGCAAAGAATAAATGAAAGGGTCCTTCAGAAGTTAAAGCATTTTGAAGTAGAATAGTCAGATTTAGAGACTGGTGGTATTGGTTCACCCAAGAAGAGCCAGCTAACACCACACCTTAGAATTTGAAGAATTCTCTGAACAGCGAGTGGGTCTTCTAAAACACAGCATGACTGAAACATGGCAACTGCACACTAGAGAAGTAGTTTATATTAGGAGCGGATATTGAGGTAGGATTAGCATATAAATAAAAGATTTTATGCAGCCTATGTACTTGAGAACTTCGAGAGTACATAAAACAAATGATCAGCTCACAGATGAGTTCACACTCATTGAAATCAAGTGTTTTCCATTAATCTATATTATCCCATGTTGGCATTTTAGAGAGTGATAACTAACTCTTCATATTCCACCTTCATGCTCATGGTTTAGAAAAATAAATAAGAATAAATGAATAAGTCAGAGGAGGGAGACAGGTAAGACTACCCAAATACTATACAACAGGGACTGTGGGATGTGGATTTAGATAACTACTAGCAGGCTGCCTTCTAATGCTTTATGACTTCTAAACTTGCTTAAACAATGGCAGGACTGCTCTGACCTCAGATCTGCTCTCATGGAGAGGCCACTTGCTCTGTATGAATGAGAGAAAGCCAGGAAATGGAGTAGAGAAGCCGCTCTAAAATGGAGACATGGCATTGAGTCCTTAGTTGTATTCAGTATATATTCAGCTCCCTCTTCGAAACTCGCCTATCTTTCGCAGAGTTCAGCAATAGCACAGAGAGAAGAAATCCTTTAGAAGAAATTGCAGGAAAGAATGATCCCAGGGTTGTGGTAATAATCCTGCAACATGACACTCTTTCTGTTTGCTGGCATTGCTACATTGCCACCCTAGAAAAAGAAAACAATTGGAGCTGCATTTCAGACATACTTGAATGGAAGTGAGGGCATCCGATCATCACAGATGTTGTAGGTTTTCCCTTTCCTGTCAGCCACACATTACCACTTACAAAGTAGTGTTGTCCAGATACAA
The DNA here is from genome assembly GCF_033115175.1 of Lepus europaeus. NCBI lineage: Eukaryota > Metazoa > Chordata > Mammalia > Lagomorpha > Leporidae > Lepus > Lepus europaeus. The sequence continues at coordinate 156,802,106 of NC_084830.1, read as the reverse complement.
TGTTAGATTTTTTACTTGGAAATGTTTCTGAAAATGAAAGGCTGAATAGATTGAACTTGAAGAGGTAGTAAATACGTGGAGGAAAGCAGAGCAGCAAACTGGGGTCTAGTTCTGTCACAGCAAAATCTAGGCAAGTTCACTGAAGGCGGGGGTCACGAATGCTGCTTGGCTCTTGACTTCCTTTAGCCCCTGGTAGGATCAGTTAAGTTTTCTGAAAAATTGCTTGATGGTTGTCACCATTGTACCTATTCTTATACCGAATACCTGTGGGTTTCACATCTGTTTGTACTACAAATGATAAGGTTAGAACATTCTGTTTGAATTCCTCCTATAGTGCACACTGGATTTGTTTGAGTGATGTCTTATGAAGCTCATTTTGAATCATTGCGAATCCTAATGTGGGATCATACTGACATTTGTGAAGCAAGGGATTAATTTACTCTCCAGGTGATGGCAAGCTTTGTTGTGAATACTGAGTAGGGCATAAGGAAGAGAGACGAAGGGGGAACGTGTGTAATTTCTAAGTCGGGAGCCTATATGTAGTATTGTTTTTTCTTTACCAGTGAAATTCACTAAAATTCTTGATAGGTTTATTGATATGGATGATGAAACAGGATGAACACAAAAAAATCATGTTGTGAAAGAGTAACATGTGTGCAATCATTGTGACTGGAGATAAGAAGTAATTCTCAGTGCTTAGAAGATCTTTGTGTGGCATAAGTTCTCTGCACAGGGTCTCACAGCAAGCTGACCTTCCGGGGAAGCAGCAGAGGCCCCAGCTGACACTTAGTGGCTTCAGGCACATGTGGACTGCCTGCGGAAGAGTTTTCCCCTCGTCCTCTGATATTCTGCACAAGCAACGTGATGGGTTTGATTTCTGGGGAATTAGTGAAGCAAAGCCGGCACACATAGTCACTGGTTGTGCTTACTTGTCTTCACTTCCCTATAGGATGCAAACAGGTGTGACTTGGCAGTCATTTAACGACCATCCATCTGCTCTAGCAGTCTTCTTAAGGACCAGTAATGTCATTTGCTGCCACATACACAGTAGCAATGTGGCTGCTGCAGGGCGAATTGCTCTGTGTTAGCATATTTGGAAGTCTCTTCTCTGATAGGGAATAAGGCTTTTTTTCTACAGTTTGATTTCCAAGATACATTTTTCAAATTTGTAGGGTTGCACGTATGGTGTGGATAGTATGTTACATACGTACACATGAATACAGGCACACATACACCTTAGCAATAAGTTCCCTCTGTTCACCATTTCCTTTGTTCGGTAGTCAGAAAAGCTCAATAATCTTACTTGACCTACTATTTATTCAATGCCTATGCTTTCCATTTTATAACATGTTTATTCTTCTAGATTTATTTCTATCAATATTTAATGAGCCTACAAAATTTCTTGTGTATTGAATTAACACTATAATTTTTAAAACCTACTAAATTTATAAATGTTGCAAAGCACAGTTGAGGTCTATTTTTCTGTTACTCATGATAGAGTTTTTTTTAGTTAGCTTTTGTCCCTCAGTTCTTGTTCTCCTCCTCCCTGCCAATTAATTTGTTCTCCTAGACAAAATACTTCTTCAGGCAGAGACTCAAACTACTTGGCAAGCAATATTGGATTGGCACTAAGTAACTATTCTTTAAACTTATTAATAGGGCAATGTTTTTATATAACCAACTTAGCTCCTAGTATATTTTTAAAGGATCTTCTTTATGGATTTTCTTCTTATTAAAAACATTTATTTACTTGAAAGAGTTAGAGACAGGAGAAACAGAGATCTTCTCATCAAATGGCTGCAATGGCCAGACCTAGGGTGATCCAAAGACAGGAGCTTCTTCCAGGTCTCTCTCTCTCTCTTTTTTTTTTTTTTTTTTTTTTTTTTTGACAGGCAGAGTGGACAGTGAGAGAGAGAGACAGAGAGAAAGGTCTTCTTTTGCCGTTGGTTCACCCTCCAATGGCTGCTGCGGCTGGCGCACTGCACTGATCCAAAGCCAGTAACCAGGTGCTTCTCCTGGTCTCCCATGCGGGTGCAGGGCCCAAGCACTTGGGCCATCCTCCACTGCCTTCCCGGGCCACAGCAGAGAGCTGGCTTGGAAGAGGGGCAACCGGGACAGAATCCGGTGCCCCGACCGGGACTAGAACCTGGTGTGCCGGCACCGCAAGGCGGAGGATTAGCCTACTGAGCCACGGCGCCGGCCTCTTCCAGGTCTCTCATGTAGGTGCAGGGGCCCCAAAGACTTGGGCCATTTTTCTCTGCTTGCCCCAGGGCATTAACAGGGAGCTGGATCAGAAGTGGAGCAGCTTCGACTTGAACCGGCACCCATTTGGGATGCCAGCACTGCAGGCAGTGGCTTAACCCACTCCTTCACAGTGCTGGCCTCTCAATGGATTTTCATAGCCAACTCTCAGACTTGTGACAGAAGACAGATCTACAGGCACAGTCAAGACTGGAACCCAGGTACTGCTGTTCAAATTTGGCCGACTTGGCTCTCTGCAGTAGCCTTGTGATTATCCTGATTTAACACATTTGTTTCAGTTCCGGTTTTAAATGGAAAGCCAAATTGCTTTATTATATAAATGTATTTTAAGAATTGTACAGATCTGTCATCCTATTAACTATTAGAATATTCTGTAGAGAACTGATTTTTAATTCCAGGATTTTGACTCAGGAAACATTTTACACAGGGCATGTCTTTTCGAAAGGCAGTATTTTCTTCCTAAAAACTGCTCAGGTTGACGGCTAAACACAGTTTAAGGGCCATCAGGAGGATTGTAGACTGAGAGAAGAGGCCTTTTTGGTCTTACAAATTAAAAAAAAAAATGACTGAGTCTCTTTTTGTCCTCCAAGGGAAGCCTGTGTTCTGTTTTTCTGGACATAGACAATAAAGCAGGAGTGTTTAGCATAGTTAATACTGTAGGAGTTTGAAGAAGTCTTTGGGGGAATCCTGCTCCATGAGGCTTCACGGTGCAGTGTTTAGACTGGTCGTCTAGACAGTAGGAAATGAAATTTGGCAGCCACAGCTGTGTAATAGGCTGTTTATGCATATTGAGTTATGGGGCCGTCATAGGCTGCCTTTCTTCTACAAGGAAAGCGAACATAGGTTTTGTTTGTACCACATTTGCCTTGGTGACTCACGTAGCCAAAGTTAGGACCCAAAGCTTTTGACTTTATCTGATATTCATAAATCCGTAGTGTACCCATGTATCCATAGGGCATTCAGTAGTTTTGCCTGGAAAGTTTGACTATTTGTAATGCTTAAGTAACCAATTAAGTTTCAAAATGTTTCAACCATGACATTATGTTTTTCTCTTATTTTCACAAATAAAATAAGGATTAATGACCTGAGTGTATGTGGCTAATTGTTGTTACTTTTGTAACAATTCTATGGAAGAATTGCTTTTAATTTTGAAGTCCAAGGACATTTGGCTTAAGTCTGTTCTAACAGAGCAAATATTAGAAACTAAATCACACCACTGAATAATCACCATGTTGACTGATGGATTCTGAAGTTACAAATATTTTATAGTGTGCCATCTATGTGTTAGGTTTAGTAGAACTTGGACTTTCTACACTGGTGTTTTGGGGTTTGCCTTTTCTGTATAACATATAATTTATGTATCACTGTTAATAAGTTCATATGTTTCTGGAGTATATTTGTGCTGTCCTTTAAAATCATTATTAAGAATATGAAATTGCTTAGTGATTCAGAAAACAATTCTCATCTTATTGACTGCAACAAATTAACCAGACATTTTATATAAATCAAACTTTACAGAGTATGAAGCTGTTTAAACCACATCACTAGGTGGATAATTTTCCAGTTTGATATTTTAGCTACAGGAATCATAGATTGCTGGCTAGTTTTTCATCTAGTTTTCATTTTCTTTTTATGAAGTGAAATTAAAAATCATCATGGCAGGGTTCTTGTTAAAGCCTCACATTTGATCTTGAAATAACTGCAGTGGGCTGTAATTAAGAATGGCTATGAACAGTTGTTAAGTGTAATCTGATCAATTTTGTTCTTGCTCAAAATCACAGAGCATCACTATACTCTCTTGTCATCTATTTCTTCCAGTTCCTCTTAACTTTTTCTTTTTCTAAAAAACACTTTACTTGTATGATAGCCAGAGTTGGTGAGAGAGGAAGAGATAGAAATATATTCCATCTGCTGGTTCACTCCCTGAGTGGCCGGAACAGCTGGAGCTGGGCTGATCTGAAGCCAGAATCCAGGAGCTTCCCCTGGGCCTCTCATGCAGGTTCAGGGGCCCAAGCACTTGGGCCATCTTCAACTGCTTTCCCCGGCTGTAAGCTGAGAGCTGGATTGAAAGAGGGGCAGCTGGGACTGGACTAATGCCCATATGGGATGCCAGCACCACAGGCAGAGGCATAGCCTACTGTGCCACATCTCTGGCCACCATTCCTTTTCAAGCTCAACTTTATAGTATCTAGAATCTATTTCTTGTGCAACAATTTGAATGAACCAGGAGCACATTATATTAAGTAAACAAGCCTTCCAGAGAAAGAAAAATGTCACATCTCCCATGTAGAACCTGGAGGAAGTCAAAGAAGCAGAGAACAGCAGAGTGGTTGCTGGGGGCTGTGTGGGGGATGGCAGGAGAGGTCTGTGAAGTGTTGCTCAACGGACACCAAGTTTCAATGCAGCAGAGGAGAGAGGTTCAAGAGTTCCACAGTACAAAATGGTAGCCATATTAATAACAATGCCTTGTGTTCTTAAATTACTGAGCATGGATGGCCAGTATTCTTACTACAAAATGTAAGCATGTGAGTAATGCATGTGTTAACTAGCTGAATTTAACCATTTCACAACGTTGACATATTCCAAAACAACGTGTTACCTGCAATGAAAATATGTAATCTCAGTCAATAAAGATAAAAGTTTGGAAAGAGTAGAAAGAGTTAAAAGAAAAAAGTTCCTTCATCAGAGAACTCCACCCATTAATAGTGGGAGTCAGAGACGCTTCCCTTGTCCTGTTCTCCAGACTCGGGACTCAGGCCTGCTTTTACAGAGGTTTTGTTGAAGGTGTTCATAAGGTGAGAGTGCACGACAACTGGACAAAGGGTCCTCCCGCAAACAGAAGCGCACTCCGGGGAGGATACTAAGGCAGCATCTGAACAGTCGACCGGGGGCACAGACTCCAGGAGGAATCTGGGAATGTATGTTGAAGGCTCCACCTTCAAGCCCTTCTTCGCACCACTGTGATCTGAAATCAATTGCCTCTTTTTTTTTTTTTTTTTAAGAGACTTATTTATTTGAGAGGTCGAGTTACAGACGGATTGAGAAACAGAGAGGTCTTCCATCCACTGGTTCAGTCCCCAAACGGCTGCAACGGTTGGTCCTAGGCCCATCAGGAGCCAGCAGCTTGTTTGGGATCTCCCAGGGGGGTGCAGTGGTCAGGGATTTGGGCCACCTGCCGCTGCTTTGCCAGGCCATGGCTGAGAGCTGAATCAGAAGTAGAGCAGCTGGGACTGGAGCTGGAGCCCATAGGGGATGCTGACGTTGCAGGTGGATGCTTAACTCACTGAGCTACAATGCTGTCAGCAATCAGTTTGCTCTTAAGAAGCCTTGCCTTTTAGATACCTATGGCTGTTTGGTTGTTTGCTTAAAAAATATAAATTAGTGTTATTTGAAATGTGCAAAGCTTTCTTTTTAGTTTTTATTTCATTTATTGAGGAGAGAAAATCCCTCATTATTGTGCCCAGGGCTGTTTTTACTCATTCTAGGTTTGCTTTTATTGTAAAGTGACACCACATACATATTGAATGGTTTGTGTGAGTCATGTGAGATACTTGATGGCGCATAAAACCAGATTATCTTCTGTTATTATATGGAGAAGGGTTCACACCAACCTGTTACAAGCAGACGTTTGTAATCTGCAGGTTTAAAAAATAAACTGGAAAATGTGCAGATTCCTAGTGGAGGATGGATGCCAAGGCTCAATGCTTGATCTCTAGAGGCAGGCTGGGTGCTTGGTGTCATAATGACCTGGACTGTTGCTCCTGGGTGGGTGGGTGGGGGGAAAAACACATAATGTTTAATAAACTGTAGGCATGGCCAGCGCCGCGGCTCAGTAGGCTAATCCTCTGCCTGCAGCACCGGCACACTGGGTTCTAGTCCTGGTCGGGGCGCCGGACTCTGTCCCAGTTGCCCCTCTTCCAGGCCAGCTCTCTGCTGTGGCCCGGGAGTACAGTGGAGGATGGCCCGGGTCCTTGGGCTCTGCACCCGCATGGGAGACCAGGAGAAGCACCTGGTTACTGGCTTCGGATCAGTGCGGTGCGCCAGCGGCAGCACGCCGGCCGCGGCGGCCACTGGGGGGTGAACCAATGGAAAAGGAAGACCTTTCTCTCTCTCTCTCACTGTCCACTCTGCCTGTCAAAACAAAACAAAACAAAACAAAACAAAACCTGTAGGCATTATTAATAATACCTAAGTAAATGGAACAGAATGCATTAATTACTTCATTGATACAAGATTTAATTTAAAATCGGACTTGGGATTTTCCTGTACTGCTTTGCCTCTATGAAAACTAAAAGAATTATTTTTGTCATTAATAGGTTAATTGTGGGTATGGCCATGGGGTGGGCAGAAGCAACCTGCTGCAAAATTATCTAGGTAATGGGATTTTGGAGCTTATTCTGGATGCCCAACATTGGCTACCAGAACCCGTACTTAGAAATAACTCTTCTCTGATTCTAAAGAGATCATAGCAGCCATGCCTTAAAGACAGCGGGAAGACCTTTCTGGGGTAACTTCTACCCTATCTCTTCCAGACCATCGAGGCCAGGACTAAACTTTCAGGGAAAAGAACTTGAGAGAAGGTTCTTGAGTCTCGTGGGGTGGATGAATTGTGACTGCTCCATCAGGAGCAGGGGATTGGGTTGTTGTTCCTCTTGGAAGCCAAGTGAAAAACATAAAACACTAGGAAAATCTGTTAGAAACTTCGGGAAAGGGTCTGTAAGAATGGGAAATCAGGATGGGACCTCTCTTTGCAATTCTGCTTAGTTCTGGCCAAGGAAAGAGAATGAGGAGAAATGGAAGAGGGGGTGCCTTCATTACTGGTAGTGAAGTCAGGGACATAAGGGTAAGAGGGTTCTCTGGGTAGTAAATTTCACAGAAAATTATTAGTATGGACTCTATTGCCAGTGTCCCACCTGAGCGAGCTCCTCTTTGGGCAAACCACCCCTAGCAGTGAACCACTATGTATGGACAACTACAAATGGAGGTGGCTGAACTAGATCCAGATAACCTCTCGGGACTCCAGAGAAGCTACTGTGTGTGTTACAAGACAGCGAGTGTTCAAGTGGTGCCTCAGGGAAGCTTGGCCAAAGCATCAGTAGCCTTCAAAAACCAGTGGTAAGCAAGCCTGTGGAGTTCTCTTACCTTTTAATCCTTTCTGCCCTCAATCACTGAGAAAAGGAAGCATCGGCAGAGTGAACAAGGAAATAGTTTCTTCCCATATGAGATAAGAAAGTTAAACTGATGCCCCTGGATGGTATTAATCAAATGTAACTAGGAAGAATTGGCCTCAGGTAGGATTCTGTCGGAGGGTATGAAATAGTTGCAATAAGGAACAAAAGCAAGACTGAAAGAAGAGAATGGACCATGCCAATCTCTAGATTTATGCAAAAGAGTGAGACAGCCAGCCTGGCTGTGTTCTGAAGACAGCAGGTTTGGAAACCTTGAGTAACAATAATGAAGTGGACCCTGGTATGCTGTTAAAGTGAAAGAAGACTTACTCCATGTGTGGGTGTTAGGCATGTGGACTCCAAAGAAGGAGCAAAACAAGGCCTGCTACACACTCTGCACATGGCTCATTTTGCACACATGAAATGCTCTTTGTGGAAACCTATCAGTTGATTCAAATAGTCATGTTTTAGGGATATCCAATATCTGTGAGTTTTTCAGCTTGGCAGCTAAGCAAAGCCATGTTGAGAGACCATACTAAATTATTGGAGCATTATAATACATATCTGTGAATTTGGCTATATACTCCAAAATTATTGGTAATCGGAACAGAAGTCTGTCAGGAACTTATATTAGCCAGTAATTCTTCTTAAATATTAGTTCTTGAGAATGGAAGACGCAGAAGGTTTTCAAGTTGTTGTATATTTCCATAGAACTGCAGCGGGAGAGAAGAATTCTAAGAATGTGGACTGCCCTGTTCATAGCCTATGTGAGCCCGGTTTACTCACTCACAAGGATGGTTTAAATATAGCATTGGGTGTACATTATTGGAATACTAGCTTTGCCTCAGGATTCTGTATCTCCACAGTTGCAAGGAAAGCTCACAATATTTTAGGGGTTCCAGCACAGAGTTGAGTGAATGTCATTGGCTGTTCAATGTTGTGAATTTTACAGCAAATGGTGTATTATCTGTTATATCGCTGATAGTCGGAACACCTGGCCTCCACGTGGCCCAAAGTAGATATGAATCTCAAATCATAGTAGGAGGTGCTCCCTCTTTGTAGACAGAGCTGTGTACCACTTCTACGAATAATGCATTTCTACAAATACTTAGGTTAAATAGCTCAGGATAATTCAACCAGCACCCTCCCAAAGGACAGGTACACAATGTGCATTCAGAAGCTGAGTTCACCTGCTTCGGATTAGGTTGTGTTTCAGAATATGAGGCGTCCAGACCTAACAGCTTTACAGCCACACTTCAAAGATGATCCAAGTCATCTGTTGTGTGAAAAGCTGCAATGTTCCTGGGCCTTAATGGCTTTTAAGGGACAAATAAATTATGTATCTTCCCCACAAGACTTAGGAGCCTTAAAGAAACATACAAACAGTTGAGATTACTTCACACAAAAATAAAGAATGAATGCAAATATTGATGTCTGATGAGTTTTCTGAGACGTGGAATCGGAAGCAAAGTTGGCAACTGAATGTCAATCAAGAAATGATCTTTTGTCTTAGAGGAAGAATTTTATATATAAATTGTGAACAGAGTTCAACAGAAGTAAAGCAAAATAAATGGCAGCTCTACTTCTTAGATGACAAAAACAGTACAAATAACGTATTTAAGGAAGGCCTCAAAGTTGAGGTTGCTGGGACTGCAGAGGTCAAATTCTGCATCATGTAGGCAGCACCTTGTAAGATTATAAGGAAGGCTAAAGTCCAGGCAGTGTCATCTGTTGAGAGAACTCTGATTAAAATCACAATGATAACTGGAAGGTACTGGATAACGCACATTGTAATCATGGAAGTAACCCAGTTATTACTCCCAGAATTGGGAGATTGGGAAGGAACATTTGCTATTTCCGTGTATATTTTGTTGTTTAATTCCTGCACATATGTTTTTCTCTGTGTGGTTATGCAAAGGCAACTTGAGAATATTTCATCTTTAAGACCACATTCTTAATTTTTTAGCATTTAACATAGGGCATTGAGTCTGGTTCCTTGAGATACTGTGCGATACATTCTATCACGCAAGCTACCCAGTCTTGTAGCATTTAATGACCTAAGAAATATGGAAGACTGTGTATATTTTGTTAAATGGATAATTCTTAGGGTATTCAAAATCTGCTTTATTGATTTTGAGCTAAAGTTTTATTTACCCTAGGACAATTCTTTGTCATGCATTGATCTAAAGTGTCCCACTGCGTTGCTCTGTGTCAGGAGCCTTTGTATAATTTTTAATAAGCACACATTTAACTGCACCCCTGAGGTGTCTTTTTGACTGCATATTTTCTTTGTATTGACATCCTTACATAATAATTCAAGCACTGAATTTATTCCACTGCCAGCTGAAAAAAATCAAGATTTCTTTTCATGATTGTAAAACCCAGAGAAAACTTGCTAAGCAAGCAGCAGCCAAACTTTAAGGGATGATCGCTTGATATTTTCTACTTCTAATATTATGTTTTCTCCTTTCTGCACTGAGACTTAGTGTAGACAATAGCTCCCATCTTAACTTCTTCTATTCTTGTCTCTCTTCATGGGGGGCCTGTAAGTGAAATATGAACGTATGGACATGAGACACTGAGATAGTATTCTTTTTTTTTTTTTTTTTTTTTACAGGCAGAGTGGACAGTGAGAGAGAGACAGAGAGAAAGGTCTTCCCCTTGCCGTTGGTTCACCCTCCAATGGCCGCCGCAGTAGCGCACTGCGGCCGGCGCACTGCGCTGATCCGATGGCAGGAGCCAGGTGATTCTCCTGGTCTCCCATGGGGTGCAGGGCCCAAGTACTTGGGCCATCCTCCACTGCACTCCCTGGCCACAGCAGAGAGCTGGCCCGGAAGAGGGGCAACTGGGACTAGAACCCGGTGTTCTTATTTGAAAGTGGCAAACATACATGTCTTAAAATAGGTACCGTCTACAACTTCGAATCTGCTGTACTTTACATGACACACAAGTTTTCATCATGTTCGTGGTAAAACCTTCATTAGCATCTAGATAACATAAGCAAACAATTTACCCTATTTTTTAATAAGATGCTCTCCTTTAGTGGGATTAATTTCTTTTTTTACTTACGGAGAAAATTTGGTGCTTTACCTATCATAATAGATGAATAGGTATGTATCATCACATATTTAAAACTAGTTTTTCCAAACTAGACTTTTGGATGTTTCATTCACTTAGTTGCAATCCTGTACTTACTGAGCATGAACTTTGGAACCAGAATTATCTTAGGGAAACCAAAATGATGGTGAACCTCCTCTAAGATATATAGCTGATGGATGGGTAACAATCGTGCATGCAATTACACTGCAACAAGGATGGTATTAAAGCAGAGTCAATCGGTAGGTTTTTTTGCAATTAGAAAAAGAAAGTACTCCTTTTATGTGGAGACAGAAGGGAAATGCTCTCAGATGAAGTATACGTATGTTCTGGGAAGAGAAGAGACTGAAAGGGCAGAAGAAGTATCGCCCGAAGACAGTAACTTTGTATTTACTAACTAGATTGATTTGGATGGTCACATAAGTCACTTTCTTCCTAACTGAAAAGTTTGCAATAATTCTGAACTTGAGTTGAAGGGGAGATGACATGTGTATATTCAAGGTTAATCTGTAATCAGCACCTTCTGTATCACATATTTGAAGTCTTAATTTTCACTATAAGGATAATGGTTAGACTTAAAAAAAATATTTCATTTGGAAGGCAGAGTTAGAGAGTAAGAGAGAGAGAGAGAGAGATCTTTCACCCACTGGTTCCCTTTCCAAATGGCCTCAAGGGCCGGAGCTGGGACAATCTGGAGCCAAGAACTTTTTCCCAGTCTCCCACATGGGTGCAGGGGCCCAAGGACTTGGGCCATCTTCCACTGCTTTCCCAGGCCACAGCAGAGAGCTGGATTGGAAGTGGAGCAGTCGGGATTTGAACTGACTCTCATATGGGTGCTGGCACTGCAGGTGTTGGCTTTACTTGCTATGCTACAGCACCAGCCCATAGATATTTCTGATGCTCAATTTTGTGGGTCAACTTGAGTTGGTTAGGAAAACCCAGAGAGCTGGTAAAAATCTTGAGACTTTGGGCTCGGAGAGAATGTGTCCAAAGAAGGTCTAGAGGATTTTTCCTAAGATGATGTTTATATTTTCAATTAGTGGAGAGTCAGTCACCTTAAACAAGTTTAAAAGGAGAAATGAGACCGATATTACTTATAATATAAGAAATTTTATATATATATAAATATAATATAATTGGCATGTGACTGGGCGTTCCTTAGATGTATTATATATATATATGTTATATGTGTAAGTATATATGTAATATATGTATAATAATTTCTTGCAAAATTATTTATACTTGGAGTTATTATTTATTTACATCAAGGGAACAAATTTCCTGTGTTGTGTGTGTACAGTTTTCAGACTGTAATAATACTTCCCATCATGTCCTTTGACTGTAAAATTGGAACTAATAATTCCATTTTTGTATAGGGGACAGGTTGGTTAGGAGAAAAATTTTTCATGTGAATAGCACATAAAAACACCTGGCATACTACAAAGAACACTTTGTAGTATTTAAAAAAATCATGATATCAACTCAGACTTTTTTTGGTGGGGAGGTAATCTCCACCTGTAACTTCAGTATTCCTTTTGAAGTATGCTAGTGTTTAGTCTTTAACTATGCCAGCTTTGGATCATTTAGCCTACATTGAAAATAAATACATTTCTCTTAACTAAGCAATTTATTGAGTCCAGTTTAAGACATTTTTACTTAAATCATAATCCATTTTAGTCTTTCGATTAAGAAAGTACTTTGGTTAACAATTTTCTAAATTAGAGATACTCATCAAGAACACAATCTTTCTTTTTTTCTTAAGGAGGCATATTAGAGCTGACAGTGATGCTTGGTTTGCCTGCACACCCCTTCTCCCCAGTTGGTGCTCATCGGCTGAGGTCCAGCCTGGTAAGTGACCTGGGGTGAGGTTGCCGGAACGCGCAGTTTGCTGGGGTAAAGGAAAAGCCAGAGTCCACTATACCTTGAAGCCCCACTGAAACTTGAGTACTCGCTCACGGAGCTGGTTGTTTTTACCCATTGTCAGTTCTGTTTGGTAGGGCAGAGCCTGACCTGCTGTTTCCTACTTTGACAATTGCCCTTCTCCAATCTGTGTGGGTGGAGATTGCCACAAAGATCCACAAAGGGTGCCCCAGAGAGCGTTAGGGTACCAGAGTCCACAGACAATTGAGGATTGTGGTTAAAGCTCACGTAATCTCAGAGGAAGGAATTTGACCACTGTTTCTGCCACTCACCTGCCATCTAACCTTAAGTGGCTCTCTTAGGTTGTCTCAACAGTTTGAAGGCTGTGGAGATTCAATGTAACAGTTACACAAATGGGAACTAAAACACAGTGGAAGCAGAGCAATTGTAGGTACCGCCTCCTTCCCCTGGATACCACAGATCACACTGAAACAATTCATGTGTGGTCTACAATGCAGAGAAACTCAGTGACATGACCTGCCTTCTGGGATTCATCAATAATCTTTCTATGATGTGTGCATTTGTGTGATCAGGTTCCAAAGAGCACAAACGAAAATTAAAGACTGTCCTGCAGTCTATTCCTTCAGCCAATTAATTTGGTTCCCACAGATAAACTATAATTATACTTTGTGCTTTGGTTTTCAAGATGACTAATTTTAAATTCGTTTTGTAATTAGAATCCACTTTAAAATGTTCCTGATGAGTTTTCAGTTCGATCTCTTAATGCACGTTTTTAGTTTAGGATTTCTCCCAAAATTGGCAACTATTTTAGTATTAAAATGGCTCTTGTAAAAAGTGTAACATATTCACATAAAATGAATTGCTATTGAACAAGAAGTTAAATAATTACTGGTGAAACAATGCTTATTTTCAAAAATTTTTGGATCAAAATCAATTTATATTGAAATTTATCTATAAACAAAGTTAATTTTTTCCTGCTTTGAACCTGATTTATGTACACTTGCCCTACAGTGTTTTATTATGGGGTGAAACACATCCTGAACAGGATTTCTGAGTCTCTGTCTTCTAATCAGATCCTGGGAAAAGTCTTGAGTGTGTACAGCTGAGTTAAAGCAGACATATTAAACCTCCATTTCCATTTAAATCTAAATTCTGTTTCTTCAACTTCAGCCTGCTCTAGCTTTCATTATATATTTCACCTCGGATATAAGTGATTTTTATAATCCTACAGACAAAAACCAGTTTGTCTAAATTGACATCATATTTGTTGAGAATATTAAGCCTCCCGTGTCCTCTTTCCGCCATTGTTCTGTGCCACGCGATGGTGTGCAAGAACGTCCTGGCTGATGCTCTCAAGAGCATCATTAACGCCGAGAAGAGAGGCAAATGCCAGGTTCTTATCAGGCCATGCTCCAAAGTCATCGTCAGGTTTCTGACTCTGATGATGAAGCATGCTTACATTGGCGAATTTGAAATCATTGATGATCACAGAGCTGGGGAGATCGTTGTGAACCTCACCGGCAGGTTAAACAAGTGTGAGTAATCAGCCCCAGATTTGACGTGCAGTTGAAAGATCTAGAAAAATGGCAGAATAATGTGCTTCCATCCCGCCAGTTTGGTTTCATTGTACTGACAACCTCAGCTGGCATTATGGACCATGAAGAAGCAGGATGAAAACACACAGGAGGGAAAATCCTGGGATTATTTGTCCAGGGATGTAACACAGGCATACAAATAAAAGCTCAATGGACACACACACACAGAAAATTAATGTAACAAGCATCATACAAGGATTATCCCCCCGAGATTTCAATCTTCTGAAATAGGCATTTGAATTCTCTTTGTTTTTCAAATTGAAAGAGCTAACTACACAGAGTTAAGTAATTTTTCTAGTGATATTACCAGCTGTAGATGGGGTCAGAACCTGAATCTATGTTTCAGAGCATTTAGAGAAAAATGAGGAGGCGGGTCAAGACATTACACTTATGTTGATTTAGGTTTAAAAATTAAATATATACCTTTGGGCTAGAGTGATTATATTGCATTAAAGTTACTTCCCATTGAAATCTCAACAGTACCCAGCCAATAATAATCACTAATATGTTTAGATGCTGAGTTTCAGAGATATAATTCATGAGGAAATGATTGCATTTTACTGTTTCCATAGCAAAATATGCATTGTCACTGGTACAATCATCTTGCCAGGATTTTTTTTTAAATCTGTTTGCTTGTTGTCTTCTGTTTTCTCCTTTGAAATGGTCTTCAGCAATAAATTATGAATGGCTGGTAGAGAAATTAAACAATGTCCAATCTCAGTAAGAATAAAATAAATTTAGTGAAAGTATGAAGAATAAGATCAGTATGGCTGTTTAGTTTGGTAAGATTAAAAATATTGATCATCTAGGATCATAAGAAAATAAGAAATTTCTTAATGTTGGATGTATAAAGGGGAATTTTTTTTTGCAATACTTTTTTCCAAAATTAGGATGAGTAAATCTTAGCAGTCTTTCTACTACTGGGAAAGCTTCCCACTTGTCAGCCATGTGAAACAAAAGAAAAGGAACTTAGTGAGGGTGTGTGTGCATGATATTCTGAATGATGAAACTGTAAATTAGAGATATTAGTAGTATTTACCTGGCTGAGAGGTTATGCGAAGTAAATAAGGTATTAAGCAATTAATTTGTGTCTGTACTGGTAATGAATTTTAAAAAGAACTTTTCTTTTTTTATTTTTTATTATTTTTTGACAGGCAGAGTTAGAGAGTCAGAGAGAAAGGTCTTCCTTTTCCATTGGTTCACCCCCAAATGGCCGCTATGGCCGGCGCTGCACCGATCTGAAGCCAGGAGCTAGGTGCTTCTCCTGGTCTCCCATGTGGGTGCAGGGCCCAAGCACTTGGGCCATCCTCCACTGCCTTCCCCAGGCCACAGCAGAGAGCTGGACTGGAAGAGGAGCAACCGGGACAGAACTGGCGCCCCAACCGGGACTAGAACCTGGGGTGTTGGCGCCACAGGCAGAAGATTAGCCAAGTGAGCCGTGGCACCGGCCAACAACTTTGTTTTGAACTATTTTAATTCAGTTTTAAATTGCAAAAGTAGTGGTGTGTATTTATTATCTGGAACTCAAAGAACTCAGTAACAAGAAACAACCAGTGAAGAAATAGGCAAAGTACATGAATGGATGATTCACAAAATAAATGCAAATGGCTTTGAATATATGAAAAATTAACAATATAATAGGAAAATTCAAAATTGAAATCACTCCTCTTGGAATGGCTATTTTTGAAAAGGCAGGAAGTAACCGAAACTGGTGAGGAGGTGGAGAAAGGGGAACTCTTAGGCAGTATGGGGAGCAATGTAAATTAGTACAGCCACTATGGAAAAGATGATGGGTATTTCTTAAAAGTTTAGAAATGGAACCTCTTTTACTTGGTTCATATCCAAAAGAAATGAAATCATTGAATCAAAAAGATAACTGCTCTACTGTGTTTATTGCTGTGCCATTCACAGCAGCCAAGATAAGGAGTCAGGATAAGGATAAGGATAAGGAAAACATAGCGTGTATTCATGATAGAATATTACCGAGCCTGAAAGATGAAGTCCTAACGTTGGCAGCAAAATGGATAGGACTGTAGGACACCATGTTAAATGAAATAAGCCACACACAGAATGACAAAGACTGAATGCTTTCCCCTGTATATGGAAGCTTAAGGGAAAAACTATCTGAACACAGGATAGTACTTATTAGAGAGCAGGAGGGATGTGGAGTAGAGGGAGTTTGGATAAGTGGTACCAAGTCAGAGTTAGAATAAATAAAAAGTTCCTAGTGTTATACAGCACAGTGGGGAGGGCTATAGTGCACAGTAAACTATTACATATTTTAAGAACAAATAGAAGAAAAGAACTCAAAGGCTTCAGTCATAAAGACAAACAAGGGGAAACACTGATTAGTCTAATTTAATAAGCACCCAATCTATGCTTGGATTGCAATGTTACATGATAACACAGAAGCATGTGCAGTTTTTAATGAAAAAGTTTGCAAGAGAAACTGAGGATCATATAAAGACAAAATAATAACATAGTAAGCAGTTAACAAAGTTAATAAATTTCAACATTACTCAGATTTTAGCTTGCCTTGATAGTATGATTTCTATCATTGAATAGTCATGGAAGAAAATGCCAAGTTTTTAATTACAAGGCATGTAAATTCTTATGATGCATTTTCTCCAGATAGAGTTATTAGTTGTATATTTGAACATAGTTTTATAATGAAGTTCAGAGAGGATTAGAGTGGGAATACGTAAGAGCAGGCTATCCAATGATGAGCTCTGGTTGAATTAATTCTGCTAAAAATGTGGTAAAAATTTTTGCTAAAATCTGCTAAAAAGAGATACTGCTCGTGGATTAGGCAGAAATCCTCTCTTACTATGAACTGAAGTGATATGAAGATTTAAATCATAAATACGTACATTATGTTGGAAAAAGTCTGCTCCAGGTGGCTCTCCTGGTCTGTTAGAAATAGTTGTGCAGAGTATGTGTGTGCACTTTGGCAAAATAGCATACACGAGGAATGTGTTACCATGCCCAGCACATGATAACTGGTCAGAGGTAGAACTGTTATGTCTCCTTCCTTTTTTTTTTAAGATTTTATTTATTTATTTGAGAGGTAGAGTTACAGACAGTGAGAAGGAGAGACAGCAATATCTTCCCTCCGTTGGTTCACTCCCCAAATGGCCGCAACGGCCGGACCTGCACCGATCCAAAGCCAGGAGCCAGGTGCTTCCTCCAGGTCTCTCATGTGGGTGTGGGGCCCAAGGACTTGGGCCATCTTCTACTGGTTTCCCAGGCCACAGCAGAGAGCTGGATTGGAAGAGGAGCAGCCGGGACTAAAACCGGCGCACATATGGGATGCTGGTGCCACAGGCAGAGGATTACAGGGTGCCGGCCTCCCCCCCCCCCTCTTTTTCAAGGGCTCCTTCTTTGTCTTTTGCTCCTGGCATCTCTGTTTTTTCTCGCTCCTTTTGCTTTCTCTTGGGAACACACAGGACTCTGGTTTATCTACTTTTCTCCTTTTCTCTTTCAACTGGAACTTGACCTGGATTTCAGTCTGGCTTTACAGATTGAATAACATCCCAGATTAGACCTGAGGATAAATCAGGTTTTGAAACTCCAAAGCATTCATTCAGAGAACGTTCAAGACAGAATGACTTTTTTTTAAAACAATTTTAATTCATTTATGGGCCCTCAACTCCTCAATTTCTTGTTTGTTCACTCTTGAAAACCAGTAACATTTAATTTAATTAAAAACATGATTAAAGCTTTATTATATACAAGATTTAATTTCTCTGAGGAATAGTTAATGATTTATGATTTCCTTTAAAGGAATGACATAGAATGACAATATAATTATTACACACATGTATGCATGTAAAGATGGAGCACCAGAAACTGCATTATGACAACTTAATGCAGAAAAATACTTGATAATTCAGCCATTTTGACATCCTGCTCAGATACTGGTAAGTCAAGAGATAAAATAACAGAATTCCCTGAGATAGGAATAACAATGAATAAAACTTGGACTTCTAATTATAATGCTATCTCGACTCAATAAGATAGAACACTTGGAAAACAGACTATGCATTAGACCACTAAAAACCATAAGTAAATCTACAAAATCGTACTGCACAGAATTGATCCTCTAATCATGAAGCAGAGCAGTGAGGAATTCATATGCCAGATCAACACCAAAAGTTCAATAGGTTTAGAAGTAAATTGACATGCTTTGAAAGAATTTGTATTGAAAAGCAGTGAGAGAACAGTGGAGAACACCAGTAGTTAGGAGAAATTTTGTGAAAAGGATTAATGAAATAATTGTTTAAAAGTCACATTATAAATTTGATACTGATACTTTGAGAAGCATGACAAACTTATTCTAAAATGTAAACAGGAGAACTTTTGTTTAGAACCTATTCATTAACACTTAAACGCAATCTCAAGCCTTGCCTCTTACAGTGTGATTCCCAGACCAACATCGTAATTACCTGGGAGTCTGTGAAAATCCCACACCCCTGGGAACCACCGCAGGCTTAGTGAGTGAGAATATGCACTTCCTCCAAGTGACTTGGGTGTGCATTAATTTTTATTTTTTCCTGTAGAAGAGATTCTTAGAGAAAATAAGAATCTCAACTCAAGATAGAGACAACTGGATCAAAGTCTATAAAATTATAAAGAACTGATCATATTCATTGATAGACAAAGGAAAATTATATAAGCAGGTATCACTTGAGATACATTTTATGCCTGGAAAATGCCAAGTGTTTGGCAGGATGTGGGTTACAGGAACCCTCGTAGTCAGCTCTTGGGCGCGTGTCTGCTAAAGGCTATGTGGAACACAGTGAAGCAGTGCTTTGTAAAATTAATGACTTAAGTGCTCTATGAACTAGCAACCCCTGTCCTAGACACAGAGTTCAAAGACATTCTTGTGAATACCTGTGAGGGTGGATGCACAGGTTATTTATTTGAGCGTTACTTGTGTTAATCCTTAGCTTTAGGATGGGTAGACAGACATGCTGTATGCACAGTGTGGAGAACTACTCTGAAATAGTAGAAAACAAGCCAGAGGAATACACACTTAGAAAACAACCAGCAGAAGAGTAAAGATAAGAGGCTCTAGAGCACCATGTTATTTTGGCAATCTAGAAAGACAAGATTAAAAAAAAAAAAAAGACTACATAGAAATAAAAGTATATGCATGAAACACATAAAAAATTGCTTGTGGGAGGGGGAAGGAATGAGTGGGGAATAAGTAAAATAAACTAAACAATTGAGACTAAGGGCTATAAATTGCCTTGAATTTGAGTGCATAATTAAATTTCTGGAAGACAAGAGAGGGAAGAGAAAGACAATAAATTTACTATGGAAAATTTAAGAGTTATGGTCATAATAGTCAAGATCTGTAGTTGAGTATGGTCCATTGTAGTATAGTGCTTAGAAATAAAAAATTTAAAAAAGAAGTGATCTTTCTCCAGAATGTTTGAATGCGTTTTTCAATATATCAGCATTTTGCACAGAAAAATTCTTAGAGCCATTGCTATGTTAAAATCCTCTCAATAGCAATTTAGATGTCTTGGAGATAAAGCTATTTATTTGTTTAAAAAAAATAAAAACTTGGTGGATAAAGGGCCAAACCAGAGCCTCAGGGCTGTTCTTTATATCCCTGTCTAATGTTGCTGGATATGAGGGCTTTTCTGGAGTTCATGGAAAATGTGTATTACAAAAAGACAAGGCATGGATTTCAGTGCTTCACAGCAAAAAACAGATTAAATGTGTTTTCCATGAACTTCTCAAGCACACTTGTATTCTAAATAGTTGCTAAGACTTAAATGTCATATAAATATCAAGATTTCTGGCTTATTTGGAGATAAATTTCTGACAACACTGGCCGCCTCTTGTCTGACCATGCTTTGGGAGCGGTTAAGGCAGACCTGCTGTCAGGTGTTGGAGCATACATTCTGCCGGTCAGCATGCCCTGGCTTCATGCTTCATGGGGGGCTTAGACTCTGGATATTTTGACGACAAAGACCATTTATATAGTACTTTATAATAAGTTAATACCACATACTAAAACAAATAACATAGCTCAAAGGTATTTCAGACATCACACAAAAGTGTGAAATACACTGATCATTCCAGTAAGAGAAAGTGTTTTCCATATGCCAGCGTTGAAATGAAGGTGATTGGCAAAGGTCATGGGCTGAAGAAGAATGAGGAACCAGGAACATCACAGCAGTACGGTAGCAGCCACCAGGAAGAATCAAGACCAAAGGATTATAGGTCTATTCAAGTGAACATCTAGGGGGGAAAAAAAAGTCTGGATTTTTAGCGAAGGACTGAGTTGGATGGATACAGAATTTGTAGGGACAAGTGCACTTGAATTGATGATTTAGTGTCAGCAGGAACAGAAGATTTCAGTTGACCTGTGAGCACTCCTGACTGAGGCACCTTCTGCCGATGTTCCCTAGAAGGGCAAAGCCATCTCTGAAAGTGAGTAGAGGCAGAGTTTCAGGAAGGGGGAGGAGGTAACTCCTGTTCACATATCGCTACCAGACAGATTATAGTTAGAGGGCTATGATAACACCTGATGCAGAAACAGGAAGGAGATACCCAAATTAAGTGTGTGTAGAGAATGAAAAGCAAGGCACTGAAAATTACTATCATATATTCAACCAATGTCCTCAGTATTAAGAGCCACATGAGGTAGTGGTTGTAACATGTAGGATTGTAGTAACAGGATAAAAAGAGCAGAGCACGTTTTGAATATTTTAGCTTCCTTCTTTTAAAAGCTGTGACATGGAAGAATTATATTTTGCATAGTAAAATTCAGATAGTTATCCAGAAAAGAGACATTAGTGTAATTCATAAAAGAAAAAAAAGACATCATGAGATGAGCATTTGACAAAATGTTAAGGTACCAATCGGGACACCTACATTTCTTGAATTTTTGAGTCCTGGTTATTCCAGCATCCTTCCAATGTGCACCCCAAAGGGCAGCAAGTGATGGTTCAAATGGTTTAGGTCCCTGCGACCCTTGTGGAAGATCTATATTGAGTTCTGGGCTCCTGGTTTCAACATGGCCCAGTCCAGCTATTGTGGGCATTCAGGGAGTAAACCAGTGTATGGGATATCTCTCTTTGTCTGTCTGTGTGTGTATGTACATATGTGTATGTATATATATTCCACCTTTCAAATATAATAAACAAAATTGGAAGAAGTCCAGGGGGCCAACGCCATGGCGCACTTGGTTAATCCTACGCCTGCGGAGCTGGCATCCCATATGGGTGCTGGTTCTAGTTCCAGTTACTCCTCTTCCAGTCCAGTTCTGTGCTGTGGCCCAGGAGGGCAGTGGAGGATGGCCCAAGTGTTTGGGTCCTGCATCCGCATGGGAGACCAGGAAGAAGCTCCTGGCTTTGGATTGGTGCGGTGTCGGCCGTAGCAGCAAGTTGGGCAGTGAACCAACAGAAGAAAGACCTTTCTCTCTGTCTCTCTCTCTCACTGTCTATAACTCTGTCAAAAAAAAAAAAAAAGTCCAGTAATCTAAACTAGTAGGGGGATGACTTCGGTCTTTTAAAAATGTGAGTGAGTGATGCTTGAGTATCTTGTTGAAAAAATACTTGAGTGGGCAATAGTGGAATGTTCAAGTTAAGAACTGTTGGGCTAGAGAACCCTCAAGGACTCTGCCAAACAAGATTCCTCATTTACATGGCAAGATTGTAAAGGCAGAGAAATGAGTCACAGCCCATGGGAGAACTTGAAAGCAAACTCTGGAAATTGATGATGGAGGCCAAGTGAGGACATTTCATAAGAAAAGAAAAGCACGAATACATTCCTTGGTAACGTAATATGTGCTTCAGAAGAGGAATGTAGGACACACAGCAAATTCTGGATGAGGAGGAGGCAGATTGAGAGGTACAGGTACCCGAAGAGAGTTGATGGATAACCTTGCATTTAACTCGGATTTCTCGAATCTGAGGGAAAGTGACTACTTGGACAGTGCAAATAGGAGGGGAGTTGATTCTGATGGTTAGGAATATGGATTTTAGATTCAGAGTGCCTTAATGTATGTACCTATAAGAGATATCTATAATAATTAACTCATGCAATTTGTTGAGAATTAAATGAGTTGGCTCATGTATAAGACCTAGATCAGAGCAAACATCCAAAGAAGGCCATTTTTCCTCATTGTACATAGTAAAATTCAGTGATAATAGTTTTGATCATCACAACTACTATGACATTCAATTTCCTTGACATGGCTGCTATTCTATGAAAAGCTTGCTGCTTTGTTTCTAGGACAAACACTCATTTTAGTTAATTGCTCAGGTTCTTGGTACATAGAAAGACATTGTTCCTTGGGGCCAGGCTGTGGCACAGTGGGTTAACACCCTGGCCTGAAGCACAGGCATCCGATACCGGCGCTGGTTCAAGACTGGGCTGCTCCACTTCTGATCTAGCTCTCTGCTATGGCCTGGGAAAGCAGTAGGAGATGGCTCAAGTCCTTGGGCCCCTGCATCCACATGGGAGAGCCAGAAGAAGCTCCTGGCTGCTGGCTTCGGATTGGCGCAGCTCCAGCCGTTGTGGCCAGTTGGGGAGTGAACCATCGGATGGAAGACCTCTCTCTCTCTCTGCCTCTCCTCTCTCTGTGTAACTCTGACTCTGAAATAAATAAATCTTAGCAAAAGCAGGAACAATGTCTTTTTTAAGAGAAAGTAAAATTGATAGTTAAGGTTTTAAGAAGCAGAAGCAAGTAGTATAGAGAATCCCTCAGAGGAGACACCTCCCCCGCAATGGTAGGAAGAGGCTGCATAGGTTAGCTCTGGGGGAAGTCCTGAAGAGATGCTTGCCAGGTACAAGTAAGGAACTGGAGTTCTGAATGACTGCACAGGTGCTGCAGCTTGACATCCAGTTATTGAATGTGTTTGGAAGTTTACTTCTTAATTTTAGATGATCAAGATGCAGATGATACCTCATTCCTTGACCTTTGAGTAACAAAGATTGGTGGTAGCACTCCATGATGTCATTGGTCTCCTGTGTTTGTTCCTTCTGCCCCCAGTGCCAAACATTAAATCTCCAGAAAGTTTCTGCACATACTTTCTTCTCCATCTGCCATATGGTAATCTCGGCTGTTATTGGGCATGTAAATCACAACCGTGAACTATGTCAGGGTAATTTTTTTTAAAAGGGGGGGGGGTGCTTGGGTAGGTAACCAGCAAAACCTGCCTGAGTGACAGTTTAGATGCATTAAAACAACAGAGATGTTTTAAAATGTAAGATCTTTTGTGCAGATAAAAATAAGAAAGTAAATTATTGCAAGTGTGATTTAATTGATGTGATTATTCAAACTGTTTCTTATTATATGCATCATGTCAATTGTGTACAAATAATGAACTGCGTATCACAGTAATAGAAAGTCTCTGTTGAAATACAAAGATGAGCTTATCCCCACCTGCACCTCCGTACATAAGAATTGCGGTGTTAAAATTCTGCAGTGGTTTGAGCACTTTGCACAGCAGTGAAGTTCCAGCTTGGGATGCCCCACATCCCGCAGCAGAGGGCCTGGTTTGAGTATGCGATCCTACACTTCCAGTTGAGCTCTCTGCTAATGCATGACTTGAGAAACAGCTCTGATGGTTCAAGTACCACATTGGAGACCCAGATTGGCTTCTAAGCTCCTGAAACTTGTCTGTCCCATCCTGGGGTGTTGAGGACATTTGGGGAGTGAAGCAGTAGATGAAAGAACTGCCTCTCTGAATTACAAATAAAAATTGAAAATCATTTAAAAAAAATCAGTGTTTTGGCCCAGTGGAGATGCTTATGTAGAGATGGAAGTAGAGAGAGGAGACAGTCTCAGGGAGTAGCAGTCATGGGAAAGGCGTCATGTTTGGGAGAGGCAGATTTGCGAGGTTGGCAGAGGATCCTAGGAGAGTGGATCGAACATCCTCCTGACCTTTCTGATTTGACTTCATCATCCCCATCAGCTGACCACCACAAAATACCCAAGTGGGCCAACAGCGGACTTTCACAGTCATAGGACCCAAAAATAGAGCAGATAGTTGCTGAGGGCTGTAAGTCAACAAAATTATTTGGAACTCAGATATTTTAAAAATTCAATAGTTCAATAAATAGTCCAGGAATTAACAATATGCCAGGCAATAGGATGGATGAATTTCCTGTTACCAAGGGATTGTTTCCCTGAGTGGGTACAAAGAGGTACAAGGACAATCAACTAGGAGAGGATGGGAGAATTTCAAATAGTCATAAGTGTTGGGAAGAAAATAAGACAAGGTTTCATTTGAGGGAGGGTTATGACAGAGCTAGAAGGCGTGTACTATTTTACACAGAACCTCAGAAAAGTCTTCTCTTAAAAGGTGGCATCTGAGCTGACTTCCAGATGATGAAAATAAGCTAGGGCTAGGCATGCTGTGGCTTGAAAAGCGTGCTCTGGATCTGGGCAAACAAATATAGAGGAAAATGTTTGAGTTCATCAGCTTAACAACCCTTACCCTGATGCTCTGTGTTGTGCGCCATCAATGTCTTTGCTTTTTCAATTCCTTTTACACATGGGAGTCAGTACTGGTGCGCTCACCTGCTTACACCATATGTTCCACTCCTTTCTATGTTAGTCTGTGGTAGAAGAGGTACACATACACATCTATACAACAGTTGGGTCTTGGGGACTAGGTGCCGTTGGCAGGTGTGTGATGGGGCAGAAGGCAGCTGCATGGAGATGGCCCTTCTGCCACCAAGGGAGTGAATGTCATGTGGCAAATCATGTTGCCGTGGGTTCTCCTCTCTTCTCTCGTTAGTGGCCAACTTTTGCCTTTCTTGTCAGTTCAGTAGAGAACTTTATTTCCTATGGTTTGGTCATGAAATGCGTTTATTTACCAAATATGAAACAGGCCTTATAACATCTATCTGTAAATAGAGCAACATGTATTTTTGTGTTAGTAAAGAAAAAAAGTCACTGCTTTTCTTTGATAAATAATTTATTGAATTTATCACCATATGAGAAATTTTTGGCTAACTTTTATTAAAAGCTTTAAATATTAAGATAAAATTGATGCAATAGTGAATATAGAATGTTTACTGCATGTCCGTGCTGGTATAAGTGTTATCTGGTAATAATTCACTTCAACATTCAAAAGACATAGGTGGTTTGTGTCATTTTCCTCTCTGAAACACAGAGAAGTTAAATAATTTGCTTATGATCATATGAGTATTCTGGTTACAGAAGCTAGGTTCTGGGAAAACATTGGTTTCCACATGTACAATTAAAGTCTAAATGGACATGTAAACTCTAAATTTGGAGCAGGAAAAATAAATTTCCCCCACTATAATAATTCTGTAAAGAGCTCAGAAATGTAAATATGTGCATTGTGGAAAGACCAGATCCAAGGTAATTAATATGAGTAGACATAAAAAAAGTCATGGAAAAATACAATTAAAAAGTTTTGTTTTGGTGTAACATAATGTTGAAAACCATGTCTAGCATTTCCAAATATATCCTTTTCATGAAATTTTTGAAGACCATTCATGAATACATTTCAAAAAAATTTCCACCAAAAAAACTTAATTTTAATTCCATTTTCCATGATTTTTTTGAAGCCCCTGGGCATATCCGTTATCTCCCATAGTTACGTGTGTGTGTGTGTGTGTGTGTAGAACATTTAAGATCATTTGTCGTCTCACAAAATATCATTAATTATATCAATTGTGCAGTACTTAGGTCTCCCGATAATAATTACTTTGCATATTCATATTTGTTTCCCCTTCACTCATTAGAACACTTTGTATCACACTTTGAATGGAAATCAAATTCCTTGTTGTTGACTGTAATACTCTGAACAGTCTGGCCCTCAATTCCTTCTCTCAACTTGCCTAAGACCGAAAAACATCCATCTCCTGGCTCTCTGAATGCTTTTAGACCCACTGAAGTACTTTCCCAGCTCAGGGACTTAAACTTCTCTTTCTGCCTAGAGTTCTCAGTCTCCCTGCTCCTATAAGGACTACTCTTTCAGGCGTCGGATTGATCTTTATTTCCTCGGGAAGCCACTTCTTGTCCACTACACCTCAGTAAGTTCCCCAGATATCGTTCATCCAAGTATATACAGTGTTTCCTTCTTGGCTTTAATCAAAAATTGCATCATAGATGTGTGTGTGTATGTGTGTGTATATATTTAGATCTGTATATATCAGTTTTGCCAGCACCATTTATTAAAGTATATGGTCTAAACATGTTTGTCAAAAATTGGTTCTTTGTACGTGAATTAATTTGTGGGCCCTCTATTCTATTCCAGTGATCTGTGCACAGGTTTTTGTGCCACTATCAAGCTGTTCTAATTACTATGGCTGTGTAGTATGCTTTGGAATCAAGTATTGTGATGCCTCCTGCTTGATTTTTCTTGATCTAGGATCATGTTGATTATTCAGGATCTTCTGTGATTTCACAGAAGTTTTAGGATCTTTTTTTATAATTCTGTAAAAGTAATTGGTATTTTGATAGAGATTGCATTGAATCTATAAATTACTTTATGTAATATAGACATTTAGATGATATTGATTCTTCCAATCCATGAGCAAGAAATATGCTTCTATTTTGTTGTATTGTGAATGATTTCTTTCATCAATGTTTGATAATTTTCTTTGTAGATAGCATTCACTTCTTTGATTTACTCCTAAATACTTGATTTTTTGTGTGGCTTTGTGAATGGGATTTAAGTGATTTCATCATTAGCATATAAAAAGCTGCCTTTTTATATGTGTGTTTTGTAACTTACAACTTTAATGTATTAGTTTATTAATTCTAACAGCTTTGTGGTGGAATGTTTCAAGTTTTTCCATGTACAACATCATGTCATCTGAAAACATAGACATTTTGACTTTCTCTTTTGCAATTTTGATGCCCTTTCTTTCTCCTCCCCAATTTTTCTTGCTAAAATTTCCAGTACTGTATTGAATAACAGTGGCAGAAGTGGACATCCTTGTCTTGTATCACATCTGAGGGGAAATGCTCTCAGATTTTCCCCATTGAGGATGATATTTACTGCTGGTTTGTCATACATAGCGTTTATAATTTTGAGAAATATTTCTTCTATACCTAATTTGTGGATTTTATCATGAAGGGGCACAGAAAGAAACTAAAAACATTTTATATGGTTGTGCTTAAGTTTACTGGTTAAACAAACTACACCATGTTAGATATTTAAGACGTGTTTTCAAATACATGATTCTTAAAATTTATAGAAGGCATTGGACCTTCTGGTAAATGTTTTCTTAAGTTGTTATCTAATGGTTGAAACGGTTTGCTAAGTATTCATGTGATATTGCTATTGTCAGCAAGCGATCTAGGACTTGCTCCCTCATTTCTCTATTCTAAGCCCAACTTGTTCTTTCACTTCTCTATTCTCTTCAAGGTAGGGAACTAATTCTATTATGAAGGAATCTGTAGGATGCACAATTTAATCTTTAGACCTTATAAGAGATGGCTAACATTTTTCTGTAATAGCATAGCCAAAATAAGAACTTAACTAATAATCTCATAGCTAGATTCACATTGCCATCAGCGAAGTATACAGTAAGTAGGAAAAAAAAACTCCCTTTCAGACCAAAGGGAAAGAAAGTTTTAAAGTGAGAATATAATTTTCCTCATGGGCATTGTCTACCTTAGAAAAACTACTACAGAACATGCCTGTGACTATAGACTTGTAGTTCAGGCCACCAAAGATTAGAGATGGGACACGGGCACTCCCTTGACTTGCATCGTCTGGTCTGCTTGAACACAAACCAGGAGGAAAAGAAAGCTAGGCATCAGAAGCAATGGGTGGCAGGCCTATTAATGGCTGATCTGTACAGTGGTCTGCCCTCAAGGAGACCCAACAGGCCAGTCCACTGCAGTGGCTTTCAATGTGGTAAGCCTGGGCTTCAGCAGAAGTCAGCTTGTGAAGAGCCCTGGCAGCTCTGCCAAGAGTTGGATCACTGGAAATGGACCTGCCCTGGAATCGAAGGATGCCCAGGTCAGAGCCACAGATCTTATTGGCTCCAAGCTGAAAAGCCCTTCACTCAGCCCAACTTCCAAAGTGACCACTGCAGTTGAGGGGACGGCCAAGTAGGGTCAGCAACATTGCAGGCAGAACTGTAAATCTCTTGTTAGAGATGCCCCCTGCCTTTACCTGGCCAGCTCTCCTCCCAGGCCAGCCAAGTAATGAAAGTCAACAGAGTGCCTTCCCCTAGGAGGTTCACACCTCCCTTAGGATATACCCCATGTGAAGAGATAGATAGGTCTGGGCCTCTTAACTTATAAGGCCTAAAGCCCAACAGATTATTATCAAGCCCCTTCTATCAGGTTCTATTTGCCTCTCAATCAGAAAAATTACTTGTAGCTTAGACAGCACCTTTCTTAGCTCCTCTAATAATGACTCTGTCCTTTGTTCTAGACCCTGTCTAGTGCACTTGGGCCTCATTCCTTTGTAATCATAACCTCTACTCTACCACCAATGGCTCTACTCCCAACCTGTGTGTACAGATGGTCCTCTTCCCCACTTAATGCTGTATAATTGTTCAGACCTGGTTAAGGCCACTCTTAGGATCATTGGTTACTATCCTCAACCTGTCTTTTATGACCTTGTCTAAATATGATCAGAGTCAGGGAACTTGGAAGGCTTCCATAGCCTTGGCAACTCATGACGACAGCCTAGGGTGGTTACTGGCGCCATAAACTAGAGTGTCAATTTGTTGGGTCAACAACAGGAGCCACTGTGCGCTTGCTCCTGATGTGGGATCTCTGTCCTTAATGTACTGTACATTTTGATTTAATGCTATAACTAGTACTCAAACAGTATGTTTCACTTTGTGTTTCTATGTGGGTGCAAACTTTTGAAGTATTTATACTAAATTGATCTTCTGTATATAAATAGAATTGAAAATGAATCTTGATGTGAATGGAAAGGGAGAGGGAGCGGGAGAGGGGAGGGTTGCGGGTGGGAGGGAAATTATGGGAAGGGGAAGCCATTGTAATCCATAAGCTGTATACTGGAAATTTATATTCATTAAATAAAAGTTAAAAAAAAAAAAGTGGAACAGCTGGGACTTGAACCGGCACCCACATGGGATGCCGACACTGCAGGTGGCAGCCTCACCGGCCATACCACAGTGCCAGCCCCAATAATAATTGATTTCATATTTCACCTTCAATAAAGTAATCTTGAAAGTTGAAAAAAAATATTTTATTTGTAACTATTCAGATGACCATAAGGTTTTAATTCTTCATCTTATTGATGTGATTTATGATGTTCATTGATTTGCAACTGTTGAGCCACCCTTGGATTTCGGAGATAAACCCCACTTGATCTGATACATGTACTTTTGGATGTAGGTTTGTATTGAATTTGTAAATATTTTGTTAAAAATCTTTGCATCTACATTCATTAAGGATATAGGTTTGTAGTTTTCTTTTAATGTTATGTCTTTGGTTTTGGTATCAAACTGATGGTGGCCTCAAAAGAAGAGTTTGACAGAGTTCCATCCTGTTCAGTATTTTGGAACATTTTGAAAAATATTGGAGTTACGTCCTCTTGAATGTTTTATAGAATTCAGTAGTGAAGCCACCAGGTCCCAGACTTTTCCTTGAAGGAAGATTTGACTATTGCTTCAATCTCCTTGTTTTTCATGGGTCTGTTTTGATTATCTGTATATTCTTGGTTTAATCTTGATAGGTTATATGTGTCCAGGAATTTAAACATTTATTCGAGATTTTCCAGTTTATTAGCATATAATTCTGCATAGTAGTTTCTTATCCTTTGTATTTCAGTAGTGTCAGTTGTAATGTATCCTTTTTTAGCTCTAGTTGTACATATTTGAGTTTTTCAGTTAGTCTGGCTAGTTTATTTTGTTTATCTTCTCAGCAACCTTGTGTTGATCTTTTGTATTTTTTTTAGTTTCATTCTCATTTATTTCTGCTCACATCCTTATTATTTCTCCCCTCCTGCTGATTTTGGGTTTTGTTTGTACTTATGTTTCTATGTTTTTGAGATGCATCAATAGATTTTTATTGGAGACCTATTTTATTAATCTAAGCACTTAATGCTATAAACTTCCATCTTAACAGTGCTTTTGCTGTATTCCACAAGTTTTGATATATTGTATTGTCACAGTCATCCATTTCAAGAAAGTTTGGATTTTGTTTTTGTTTTCCTCAATGACTCATTGATCATTCAGTAGTATGTTATTTAATTTCTAAGTACTTATGAATGTTCTATTGTTATTGATTTCTAGTTGTATGATCTGAGCAGATATTTAGTATGACTCGAAAATTTTTACATTTGATGAGACTTGATTTGTGGTCTAATATGTGGTCTATCCTAGAAAACATTCCATGTACTGATGAGAAGAATGTGTATTCTATAGCTGTTGGGTGAAATGTCCTATAAATGTGTGTTAGGTGGATTTGCTGGATCATGTTTCAACTCTGATGTATCTTTATTGATTTTCTGTCTGGATGACCACCTATTGATGAGAGTGAGGTGTTGAAGTCACCCACTATTATTGTACTAGAATCTCTTTCTCCTTTTAGGTCTAAAAGTATTTGATGTGTTTATCTGGGTGGTCTTGTGTTAAGTATATAAATATATTTATGATTGTTATGTATCTTCTTTATGAATTGAATCTTTTACCAAAATGTAATGTCCTCGATCTCTTAAATAGTTTTTGATGTTCAGTCTAATTTATCCGATATCAAGATAGCTACTCCTCCTAGTTCTTGGTTCCCGTTTGCCTGGTATATCTTTACCTAGCCCTTCACTTTCAGTCTGTGTGTTTCTGTGAAGCAAGTATCTTGTAGGCAGCAAAGCTTTTGGCTAGAGAATTGAATCCACTCACAATCAAAGTTAGCATTGTTATAGAAAAGAACTAAGACCACTGGTTTTGTTGATTGGATACTGATTCTACCTGCTTTGTTGGTGAATTTGGTGGTGTCATGAGTTTTCATGATGTTTACTTCTAATGCAGGAGGCTGATCTGGGTATGGTGAATTCTCTCAGTGTTTGCCTATCAGGACAATCCCTTATTTCTCCCTCACTTTTAAAGGATGGCTTCACAGGATATATATTTTTGGTTGGAAGATTTTTTTTTTTAAGACATTTACAATACCCTGCACTCATCTGGCTGTTAGGACTTCCACTGAGAGATCTGATGTCAATCTAATTGTTTTTCCTTTATATGTAACTTGATACTTTTCTCTTAATGGGTTTGTGATTCTCTCCTTGTCTTTCATTTGACTGCAGTATGCTTTGGAGAACATCTTTTTTTGGTCTATTTTGCTTGGGGTTCTTCAAGCTTCTTGTGTCTGGATGTCTGTGTCTCTTTCAAGACCTGGGAAATTTTCAACTGTTTAATTTAGCAGGTTTTCAATGACATATTCTTTTTCTTCTTCATGAATGCTTATAATATGTATATGTGATCATGAAATGGTATCTCATATTTTGCATAGACTTTCTTCTTTTTAATTCTTCGCTATTTATGTTCAATTGGGTTATTTCAAAAGCCTTGTCCTCCATATCAGAAATTCTCTCCCCCACTTGGTTGTTCTGTTGTTAAAGCTCTCTATCATATTTTTTATTTCACTGATGGAAGACTTCACCTCTAGAATTTCTATTTGGTTCTTTTTAATGATTTCTATATCCTTAGTAATATTTTCATTCATATCATTCATTGTTTTCCTCATTTCTTCCATCTATCTGTATTCTCTTGCATCTCACTGAGTTTCCTTACAATCATTGTTTTGAATTGTGTATCTGTCAATTCACAGATTTCCTTCAGTTCAGGATATAACTCTTGAGTATTGTTCTTTTGGAGGTATTGTGTACCTGGCTTTGTCTGGCTCCTGTGTCCCTGCATTGACTTCTGCACATTTGCTGTACTCATCCCTTTTTCTTTATGGGGTAGGTTTTATTGGAAAAGAGTTTATGGTTTAGCTGGAATGCAGGCTATCACTTATCTTGCTGCTCTGGCTTTGGTTCCAGGTGAGGCCCCAGGAGTCTCCTCTATGAGTGATTTGTCTTAATCAATGGTAGTTGTGTCTGTAAGTCCAGTAGTCTGCAGTTCAGAGGGACAGAAGTGCGGTTTCCCAAGATGTGTATCTTTGGTCCACAGAGTTCAGTGTCAGTGTCCCTGGTGATCATGATAGCCATTGCCTTGGTCTTGATGCTGAGGGAGACACAGGTGGCTGTTCCCTTGTCCTCTGGGCCAACTTGAGTGATGCCAGTGCTTGTGGCACCAATTGCTATGGCTCTAGAACTATGTGATACGGGTGGATCTTTCCTCGGGTCCTGCTAGGACAGGCCAGCTGGATCTATGGCTTATATATCAGCAGCTCTGGGATTAGGGGATATGAATGGAGTGACTACAAGGTAGATGGGGGATTTTGTTCTGGAGGGTCTGAGTCTAGAGAGGTAGAATACAGGTGGGGTCTTCCATAGGCCCACTGGGTAGATGCAGTGGCACTGAGAATGGTCCCCTGGTGTTGGAGGGTGTATGGGATCATTACCCAGATCTTTGATGATGAGAGTGGATTTTTCTACGGGCTGCTTTTCGTGTTAGCCCTCAAAAGCTAAGGTGAATCCCCCTGGCTCACATAGTGTAAGCATAGCTCTGGGGCTAATGTCCCCAAACTCTCACAGCTGTAGGATGCAGGGGATCTGTGCTGTGTTCCATAGGTTGCTTTGACTGAGACTCTGATCTGATAGGAGCAGAGCAGAGGAACACTGAGCCACTTTATGCTGCCACTTTAAGTTGCCACTTTATGTGGAATATGGGGTAGGGTAGGAGTTGGGATAGGGGATGGGAAGTAAGCATTGTGGCTTCCCTGCTCAAAGCTTGGAGGTTGCTCAGACCCCAGTCAGCTCCCCTACGCTGAAGTAAAAGTCAGTGAGTGACAGTGAAATTCACTCTCAGATAAAACTGCAAGCAGTGGGGTGTGTGGGAATTTCTTTGTACCTTGATGTGGTAGGATAGGGGCTCACAGCTGACAGCTGGCTGCAGCCTGGTGGGCTGTAATGCTCTCTCTGTCCTCTCTGCTCTTGTCCCACAGGGTCTTCATTGCTGTTTGACTTCTTTGCAGAAAATTTCCATCAGTCAGACCCTTGGAAATGCAATCCTTCCTTATTTCTTTTCTATCCCAGAACAGCTGAAGTTAGCATGGCTATACCCCATTCAGCCATCGCAGATCTCCCAGAGCTGTTTTTATAGATACCTTGCTGGCCGTTTACTCAGAGCCCATCTGTCCCATGTACTTAGGATGAGGCTGAGTGGCAGGGATGTTTGGAGACAGAAGGCAGACTTAGTACTCCAAGGGTCGTGCACATGACAGTGGGAAAAGCAGGTGAGTAGCAACGTGTAAGGGGCTGTGCAGGTGGGAGCGTGGATGAGTGTACAGACTGCCTAAATGAACAAGAGGGAAGGCCTTCAAAGACTCAGAGAAAGTCACCAACATCCTTTTTCTGCCCTTCATTGAATGAAGGAGCTCAGCCCAGGATGATTTTTTTATCGTTACTCAATTTCACTTTTCTTTTTTCCTGCTTGATTAAAATGACTTTTGGGTGCGCTAAGTATTGCTGTAATCTAATGAACAACATCTATCTTGTTTGAGAAAACAAAACCCCAAGCATTCCTCGAGAAAAATAAAAACAAACACGTGTGTAGCTGTTTTCATCACTTTTTTTTAATAAAAGAGATAATTAGTTTGGCCTTTGAAAAGAACAAGATTTCCATATAGCTTTCACCACCAGGATTTCTTGGCCCTGTTTTATTAAAGCTCTGCTAATGAAAGTCTGCTCAGTCACTGTAACGGGCTTTGTTTCAGTGCCTCCTGCAACAGCACATGGGCAGGACGTGACGCAGCTGTAACTGGGCCCACGTGGACCCTTTGGTTTCTTTTCTAGCCACAAGTGCATTTTTTTAATGTGCAATGGAAAAATACTAAGTTGAAATCCAACATGATGTTGTGAAAAGAACTGTGTCACGCCAGATTAACACGCATGACTAAGTCAATAATTGGAAAAGGAACAGTGACAATGTAACAGCAAAAGCGGTTTATGGCAATGGGAAGAGATCTGAGGATGGATCTTAGATAAAGTTCTAAACTCTCTGGACATACTTCATATGGTCACCTTGAACTTTGACGTTAAATGCATTCAGGAAATCTCATTCCTTCTGGGAGTCCCTGAACCCTCTCAGAGACTT
This sequence comes from Lepus europaeus, assembly GCF_033115175.1. Lineage (NCBI taxonomy): Eukaryota > Metazoa > Chordata > Mammalia > Lagomorpha > Leporidae > Lepus > Lepus europaeus. The sequence goes on along the minus strand of NC_084830.1, from coordinate 156,767,911 downwards.
TAGTGTACCCATCCGGCAATCTACTGAGGGAGCTCTGAACTTTACTGGGAAAGCATTTAATTCCCTTGGCATAATGAGCACAGCCCGTGGGATTCACAGTTACTCCCACAGGACAGGTGGTGTGTGCCTGAGAAGAGCTGCTTGGGAGAGGACAGGTTTATTTCGGCTTACAGTTGAGGATACGGTGGCCCCATAGTCCGATGCCTGGTGGAAACAGCATGGCAGGCGTGGAGGCACGATTACATGGTGCATCAGGAAGCGAGAGAGAATGGGGTGACAGAACCTGAACTTGGGTAACCAGTCTTTCTTCAGAAGCATCCTCTGTGGGCACATCCCTACTGACCCAAACACTCCCCACTGGCCCCACCTCCTAGCCACCAAAATTACATCAAGTCTTCCCCTTCAATCCGTCAGACACTAAGATTAAGATATCAGAGTTTAAACACCTGCTTGAGTTTTGGGGAGATGAGTCCTGCTCAGCCAGTGACAGGTGGGCTCAGTAGGGTGTAACACGAGAAAAATAAAATGCAATAATAAATGTATCTGTAAGCTGTAGATAAAGCAAGATCCCCTGGAGTGGTACTAGGCTCCTGGAGAATAAACCTGGCTCTACCCCACAACGAGCTTTCCACTACAGATTGTGCTGGAACAAACGTGAGGTCATCTGTGTGTTCTCTCTGTGGAGCACTGTTTCTGAATGATTATTGTATGAAGAGACTTTTGAGGTGTATCAAGCATTCAGTTAATAATTCCCCAATTTTTTCATCACCTCAAGGAGTAGTAATTCCCCAACGATCTCTTCCCACTTGGTAACCTGTAATCTATTTTCTATCAATGACTCTCTTCTGCGTATTTCATAAGTGGAATCATATATTGTTCACTATTGTGTCTTAATTATTTCACTTAGCATTATATTTCCAAGACCCGTACTTGTTATAATATAGAAAAGACGTCGTCATGCTGTTTTACGACTGAATGATATTTCAACTCTGTGCATATATTTTGTTTATCCAGTCACCTGTTAACAGGTATCTGACTGGCATTGAGTCCACCTGTTAGCTGTTGTGTATGATGCTGAACTGAGCAGGGCCATGTAATTAACACTTTTCAGTTATTTTGAGTAAAAACTTGGGAGTGGAGTTGCTGGGTAACATGGTGTAATGTTTTGAAGAATCCCCACACTTTACCATAACATCTGCCCCATTCTGCATTCCTAATAGCAGTGAATGAAGGTTCCAGTTTTTCCAATCCTCATAAACCATTTATTCCAATTATGCTAGTAAGTATGATTTGATATATTAATGTGGTGTTGATTTGCCTTTCCCTCCTGACTGATGACTTGGAGTGTCTTTTCAGGTGCTTATTATATGAGTTTTCTAAACTACTGTGGGACATAGGATCTGAGAGTATCTTCCTACCCTGTGGATTATCTTTTCATTTATACAGTAATATGCTTTTGAGCCATAGAAGTTTTTATTTGGGGTGAAATTCCATTTATTTTTTATTAATCATACTTCCCTTGTGAAAATCATCTACAGATGGAAGAAAGTGAGCAGCCCAGGTGCCCAGGTTATCTGATCTGCAAAGTCCGAGAGGAGGGTAGAAGAATAACTGAAGATTCTTGATGAAATTAGCATGCAGAGAGTGATAAAGTAGAAAAATTACAGTTGGAATATCTGTGTGACAACATTCGCCTAAACTAAAACCAAATGATGCTATAACTATTCCATTCTGTTGTCTATTCAAAAACACATTTTGGTGGCCTTTCTATGTGCTACATGCCTTAGAATCCTGGGATCTTAAGGAGGAATTTATTGTGGTATTGTAGACCATGAGATGACCATAAAATACACTATGACAAGAATAATTACTTAGCTATAGTTTCAGTAGGTATTGGGAAGAATAGTGTGCGATGAAAGCTTAACACAGGTGCCTAAGTTAATTCTGCACGTGGGTGAACATGATTCTGAAAATTGGTTTATGTTAAAACTGAATGAGTAGGAGAGTCCAGGAGGGAAGGGAGAAGAGAGCAGAAGACACTGGGGGAAGGAGTTTATGGGGTGAGAAGAACGGAAAGACCTGGCGAGTGGTCCATTTTGTTTAAGGAGAACTCCATAGCTAGACCCAAACACAGTGCAAAACAGTAGTAGATGATCTTTAGTGTAAAAAGGCAACATATTTTGGAATACACAATCTGCAGTTTGTGTGTCTGTGCATACGTGTGCTACCATGTTTTGTCCATGAGCAAATAAGAATCTGGCATGAAAGTCTTACCTTTAATACACTGTATCCTCTTCAAGAATCTCTGGTCAACTCAGAGAATACAACAGGTGAAGAGGAGGTGCTCCTTCAGGCTTTTAACCAACTGTGTGTACATTAGGGGCACATGTCATGGAGTTGCTTGTTTGTCAGGTAGTTGTTTATCCAAGTTGTAAGGGCTAACCCACAGCCTCTGTAGGACACATGTTTACTCCTGCAGGGTGAGTGGGTTTGGTAGCCTGAACTAAAGAAAAGGTCAGATAGGGTTACCACCAAGTGAGTATCAAACCTCCTATTATTTAAGTCCACTGGGTTCAGAAAGGAAGGGAACGTAGCACAATTTTAATTGTTTTCGCATTGCACAGGTTGGGTTTATCTTCAGGCACATATATTCAATGCCCATATGTTTAATGGTTAAATTTCTACTCAATCCAGTAATGAAACATTGGGCACAAAAAGTTCACATGAAGGAGAATGAGACAGAGGTCTGGGTAGACCAACTATAACTCAAAATACAATACAAGAAGAAACATAACCTGTGTGATGTTAAGGTCAAGCTAGGAATATCTTCCAGAGAGGCGATGCCTTTGTTCCTGGTCTGGCTTTTGGAATTGCATACTTAAGTATCAAATTTGATATCACAGTGCAAACACAGACTTTGTCTTGGAAGTTTACTGATTTTAACTTGAAGACTTCAAAATAACCAGTGAACTATTCCGAATTTCAAGTGAGCTCCGTACTTCTCTGGCTGACTATCTTTAAATTCTTAGTACTCTATCTTACATGAAAGTCATTCATAATTACTGATTTTAAGCAGGCAATGAAGTTAGGTTGTAATCATTTTAGAACACAAAAATTAAGGTCTTCGCTAGCTATACAGATAATATCATAAATACAGATCATGTTTTTTTTCAAAATCAGTCATCTATTGAGAAATGAATTTAAAGTCACTGTGTTAATGTCTTTAATTGATCTTCATAAGGTTTAGTCTAAAAATTAGATCCTTACCTTTGTAAAATTTGTATAGTTTGGGGTTTTGGGGGAAATTTTCCACTGTGAATCCAAATGAAAGAAAAAAAATAACATCATACAGCATGTTTTCTTTTAATATCCTAAGCACACTGGAACAGTTTACCAGTGGGGATTTTTTTCAGTTGTATTTGATTAGCAATTGTATTTAAGCATGTGTTATATTTCTGATTCCAGAAAAAACAAAAACAAAAAACCTGCAAGTTAAAAATTGTTCTTCCTGTAGATGGGAGAAAATCAAGTTAGCTTTTTGACCAATGTGCTTCAAGGAGAACTTTGTCAGGATTCGGGCTCCCTGGATGGAGCCAGGGAGTGAGAGAGCTTGTCAGTGGGAAGGAACAGGAGCTGGGAATATGCGAGCCGGGAAGGAAAGCCAGCTTTACACAGCTCTCATTCTGCCACTCATTAGCTGCCTCAGCTCATTTTAGCAACTTTTCTCCTTCTTCCCCCGACAGCTCAATCTGCCCTCCTGCTTTGAGATACCTTACCGTAGAATTTTAAGCATGAAGCACAGAAAGTGACAACAAGAGGAAGCTGTCAGTTGGTCTCATTAGAAAAGGGGGTGAATGATAAATGAAGGAAGTGATTAAAGCTAATTTCTTAAAATAATTGTATATTTCTATATTTTTGTTGGCTTACAGGGCTTCTGTTTAGCAAGAACTTTTCATTTTTGATCAACAGCTGTTTGATGCTGATACTGTTTGTTATTGGGAATAATTTGAATCTGTCTCTGCTGTCAATTGTTTTTATGTGAGGCCTAACTTTATTCTCTAATTTACTTTTTGAAAATATTGGTTAGAAAGTGAAAGTAACTAAAATCTTGATTCAAATGATACTTAGCATTCCGTGTTCTTCATGGGTAGTACGTGGTTCATTACAGACATTTTATGCAGACTGTGGGGTGGCAGACAGACTGGGCTAGAAAAGGGAGGTAGGCAGTTAAAAGCGCAATGATCCAATTATAATAGATTCGTCCCAGATAGCTCTGGGCCGTAGGAACAGAGGTCAACTACTCTAATGGCACTTGCTTTGTTTTAGGAGATGGACCATCAGGAACAAAACTGGCAAGGAAATAGCAAAAAAGGGTTTCAGAAACTGCATTTTAAGTAAATCAGGTGAAAATAGCAAATGAACAAATGATGCGATAATGGATTAATCATCTGTGGCTTGTGGACTCAGACCATTAAATGAAACATTCATTGAAAGAAAACATTTGTGTGTGTGTGTGCATGTGCATACATATATAAAAATCAGGCATTCAGGGAGTGAAATTTTCTTGGTCTTACCTGGGTTGATTTTCTAAGAGAATACAGGTTAACAGAGTGAAACCCAGGTAATATATGAGCTCTGAATGAATATATACATATACACATATATACATACTTAGGAAGAGGGGATTGGACAATTCTAATAAATTTGGATAGAACAATATGAGATCTGGAAGAGGACTTCTAAGTATGATTAAAGGAAAAAATCCAAACAGAATCTACTCTCAATCACTCTTTTCAATGTTATTCTTAATGAAATGTAGGCGGTCAACACAATTATGAATGTTACCAGCAAAATTAACATTATGTTACTATTTTCTATCAACTGCAGTGAGTAGTAGTCTTCAGTTTGATGACATTAGAACTAATTCTCAAGTGGAGAGTAGGTAAGTTGACAGTGACACCAACTTACCAGTCACTGGAGATACACTAGGAATAGCCAAGAATCAGATTATCTTCAGGATATCTTTCTAGTAAAGCAAATTTCAGAATATATATAAATCGCATGTTAGATAGAATTTGGAAAGTAGGAATTCCTACTTCATAAAAGGAGAAGGAAATTGAAACACAGTTTAGGTTACAGGGTGAAAACGGAAGAAAAAGCCAAAGCAGGGTGCATCTCTCCTATTTTTTTAATTGGGTTACTTGTTTTGTTACTGTTCAGTTGTGTGAGTTCCCTTTACTGGTATATTTTGAATAATAACCCCATATTAGATGTATAATTCACAAGTATGTTCTCCAATTCTGTGGATCATCTCTCCACTCTATTGGCTGCTTTCATTTCTATGTGGAAGATTTTAATTGGAAGTAATCCCATTTGTCTGTGGTTCTTTTTATTCCCTGTGCTTTTAGGTCACATCCAAAAAAGTCATAGTATGATTTCTCCTAGACCATGGAGCCTTTTCTCTGTTTTTAAAACCTTATTTACTTAATGAAGGGAGAAAGGGGTGAGAAGAGGAAGAGAGAGAGCAAGAGAGACTCGTGTGTGTGTGTGTGTGTGTGTGAGTGCTCTCATCCCATGGTTCATTCCCCAAAGCCCCATTAGTCAGAAACTCAATCCAGGTTTCTCAAATAATCGAGACTCACTAGGTGCCACCCAGAGGGCACAATGGAAGGAATCTGGAGTTGGGAGTGCATCATTAGCAGTACGACAGAATTGGAAGTGGAGCCAGGACTCAAACCCAGACACTCACAAGTATGGACACAGACATCCCAAGCAGCATCTTAAGGGTCATGGTTAATGTCTACCCATTTCTGTATGCTTTCTTTCATAATTTCATAGTTTAAGATCTTACACTTAAGTCTTTAATCCATTCTGAGTGGATCTTAAACACTTCTAAAAAGAACACATAAAAGTAGCCAAATGGTATATCAAAAAGTACTTGACATTATAAATCACTAGACAAATGCAAATTAAAATACAGTGAGATATTACCTTACACTTGTTGGGCTATTGCCTAAAAGAGGGAAAAAAATAAGTGTTGGTGAGGATGTAGCACACAGAGAACTCTTGTGTACTGTTGGTGGAATGTAAATCCATTGTAGAAAAACATTATGGAAGTTCCTCATAGAATTAAAAATAGAATTATGTGTGGACCCGGCATTTCCACTACTGGATATATATCCAAAGGAAAGGAAATCCATATATCAAAGAGATACCTGAATTCCTATGATTATTGCACAGTATTCACAACACCCAGGATATAGAATCAACCTAAGTGTTCTTCAGTGGATGAATGGATAAAGTGTGGAATTTCTCACAAGGTAGGGGCCCGCACTGTGACACAGCAGGTAGAACTGCCGCCTGCAGTGCTGACTTCTCATTTGGGCGCCTCTCGGGTCCCAGATGCTCCACTTCTGATCCAGCTTCCTGCTAATGACCTGGGAAAAGAAGAAGATAGCTCAGGTGCTTAGGGCCCTGCATCCAGTGGGAGACAAAGGAGCTGTGGCTCCTGGCTTTGGCCTGGCCAAGCCCCAGTTGCTGTGACCATTTGGGGAGTGGACCAGCTGATGGAAGTCCTCCTTCTCTCTGTATCTTCCTCGCTCCCTCCCTCTCCCCACCCTGCCTTTCAAATAAAATACATATTTAGAAAAACATAGTATTTTTCAGCCAGAAAAAGAAGGAAATCCTGCCATTTGTGACAACATGGATGAACCTGAAGGATTTTACATTAAGTGGGATAAACCATGCACAGAAAGACAAACCCTCCATGTTCTTGATCATACCTGAAAATAAAATTAATCTCAAAGGAAGTAGAAAGTAGCATGCTGGTTACCAGGACTGGAATTGGGGGAGGATAAGGAGATGATTACTAATTTTTATTCATTTTATGGCTTTAGGCATGAGATATCACCTTTTTGAGCCCTTTAACCCACACATAGAATGACAATACCTTTTTCTTCAGATGGCTTAAAAGGTTATAAGCTAGCATATGAACAGAATTTGTGTCTGTATCCTCAGTAAATTTCATCTCTGAAGTTTAGTTTTAAGGTTTGAAAGTAAATTTAAAATAACACATAGAATTATTTGAAAAAAAAATCAACTAGCATAATTGACCAAGAAAATCTGAACATAAAGTAATTAGTATTACTTACAAATTTTAGAAAGCTATTTGAAGGCTTCAAACATTAGCTGAAATGATATTTGTACCTTCCTTGTAACTACATTGTATTTGCACCTCCAAATGAGTTCATGGCCACTTGCAAATTATTTAAAATACTGCATATGCTTGTTAAAGGAATTGATACAAAAATATATTCATTTTATCAGCTCAGTGCATTTCTACAGAGCTTGGTAATTTCCATCAAATCCTAGAAGGGATCATGAGGAAATTCATAAGCAAATAAAAACCTATGACATTTAAAATTAGAAAGGTTGGAATCCCATATTTGATACAACTGATTTCTTTCATGGTTTGATGTGACTAGACCACTGGTAATCGTAAAATAAATAATAACTAGTAGACATGTGGTACTAACTAATATGCCCATGTGCCTGCAACTTAGAAGCAAGTTCCATATGGCACTTTATTGCTGTTAAGCTACTTAGAGACAGAGGGCATGGCTGCCTTACACAGTGCTCATAAAGCGTGAAACTGTGGTCAGCAGATGGCCCGCTGCTCACCAGGTGGAGAGGACAACGTAGGAGAACCCCGTTTTGTCTCGGCAGTTTTGTTCTTTATATGGTACTCAGATGTTTCTTCTAAACTGACTTGCAAACTCTAGAGTTGTTTTAGATAAACAGTTGTACATCCTAATAGTGGTTAATTTGGGTTAGGAGTTTGGGAAAACAAATGATCTTTAAAACCTAATAGCCCTTTCTATTTTACTGTATTTTCATCTTAAATGCTTACTCTTGAGCATGTTTTCAAAAGCCAGCTTATAAGTGATTTCTTGCTGCCACATGGGATGCTAAAAGAGAAAGCCTGAAAACACCTACTGTTACTGCTGTAAAAGCAGGAATGTCTGACACATTCAAGAACATGAACTTCTCATGACACCAACATCAGGATCAGTTGGGGATTTACCAGAATTTAGAAATCTCAGTCTCCACCCCAGAAATCTGAGGGTAGAGTCTGACTAACTGCTTTAGCAAGCCCTTCAGGTGGCCTGAATGCTTAGAACACCTAGCGAATGCCTGCTGTACAGGACAGTAATTCCATTGTAATAAAAATGTGGGACCACAACTTCGTCCTAGCAGTTAAAACGTCTGCATCCCGTAACTGAGTCCCTGTCATCAATTCCTGCTTCTGGATCGGTAGGCAGCGGTAATGACTCAAGTAACACAGTTCCTGCCTCTCATATGGCAGACCTAGATTAAGTTCCTACCTTCTGGCTCCAGCCTAGCCCAGCCCAGCTCTTGCCCTCCCAGGAATTCGGGAAGGGAGCCAGCAGGTGGAAGCTCTCTCTCTCTCTGTTTTTCAAATACATACATACATACATAAATCTTCAGAAAAATTAATTTCTATTGTGAAAATATACTTATATAATAAGCATTTTGGCAGTGTCGAAAGAAATAAGCAGGGAAAATTAAAAATGGATATCAAGTTTAGCTGTTACATGCCTTGCAGAGGCTGAGTGCCACTTAAAATTCTGATATTGCTTGTTTTCTATATCCATTCACTGGCTGATCGTGGAATGCAAATAATTATTGTAGAATCCCAGCACATGCATGTACACATGTGCACAACCCAAATGAGAGAATGTGCAACAAATTCCAAGAGCACCTACTTTTGTCTCTGAATTGCTCTGTGTTAGCTGTCAGTATTTGTCTTTTTAAAAAAAATCGATATCAAGATTTATTTTGTAGACATCTGAAGTATGTTATTGAACAGAAGAGCCAATGTCTAAAGATACGACAGTCATAAATTGATTTTATCTTTATGCAAGCAGACAATTGAGTTAACCCCAGAAATACTGACATCTTAACCAGTAAGTGAAACCAAAATTAAAATAGTGAGCTATATAGTGTTTTTAACAATCTGTTAACATAGAGCATACAAATGATTTTGCAATCAAATTGTACACTTTCTCCTGGATGGGAAGTTACACTATATAGGGAGGTCATATTTCACATAACGTAATTTTCCATAAACATGTTGGCTGACACTTGGCTTCTACGTGAATGTCTTAGATGAAATACTGTGTATGTGAAAACATTTGCTTTCAGTTCATAATAACTTTTACAGCAATCAGCTTTACATAACTTATTTGTCTTATTTTTAATGGAAATGAGATACAAGATTTTGTAAAATAGAAATCACGCTGTTTGCTTAAACTGTTTGCTTTTTAGATGATTTTACATGTGATAATTTGAGATAATTTAAAAATTTTTTTAAAGATAGCCTGGAGATTTGCAGTATATCCTTGACACAGCTTCCCGTAGTGTCAGCATCCGGCTTGATTCAAGAAATGAGCACTGGGGTAGTGTTAGTAACTCAACCCGACTCTGTTCCCCAGGTGTCTAGCAGGTGCCCTGTGGCCTGAGCTGTGATTCTGGGTACCGTGTTGCATTTGGTGGCCCTATGTGCTTTGTCTCCTCGGACCAAAGGGAATTCCTCAGTTCTTGCTTGTTTGTGCCGACATTGCTGCTTGGTGAGGAGTGTTGAGTAGGTACAGCTTAGGAGTCCCTCAGTTGGGTTTTTGTGAGATTTCTTCACGCACGCATGGTAACTGTGAGTTCGTGTTGGTATCTGGCTCCACTTCAGCACCTCAGAGGCCATTGTAGCCTGCCTCACCCCATTTCATTGCTTATTTGTAGTTTGTTTACTGGACAACAGTGGAAATCAAACTTTGAGTAACTATTTTGTCAACTCTAGTATACATGGGAAATATAGAAAATAATATAATTACCTTACATATCATAGTGGTTTAACAAATGTAACTATAAATGATGTAATAATACTTAGCTAATAATTAACAAAAGAGAAATGCTACCCCTTACTTCTGTGAGAAACACATTTGCCCTCAGAGCTGTCTTGATGATTAGAATACCCTGTCATAATGCTTTGCCAAAAGTTACTAAGTTAGCTACTTTTTGTCCATCCTTTTCTTATGTTATATTATATAGTTGTAATACAGCTAGTTGCTTTCATGGAGTAAAATAGTGACTCAGTTATATGAAGTTTCCTCAACACGTCTGTGGAAATATATGTATTATATGTTATAAAATGCATAAATTTGAAAAACTCTTTGCAACAAACATTTTTAATCCATTTTCAATGACCTTTTTGAAATTCATTCATATTATTTCCATGCATTAATGATGTGCAATGACAGCATTCATATGAAAACTTCTAAGTATCAGTGGATGTTTTTCTAGTCTCTTTGACCTGTTGGTTTATTCGTTTATCCATAGCCCCAAAATTGTATGCTTTCAATAAACTTTATAAAATTTATAAAGTTTGATACCTGATAAAATATATTATTATGTCTTTATCTCATTATTTACTTATATGAATTTGAATATCAGCTTTAACATTTTATGACAAACCTAATTTAGATTTTTCCCAGGATTAATTTAATGAATATTATCATTTTTATTGTATAATATTTTCCATCCATTAAGTATTATGTTCATACATTTGAAATTTTCCTTAATGTCCTTCTATAACATTTTATAAATTTTTCAATAAATCCTTTGATGACTTTGGTTAGTTTTAATCCCAGTTACTCTAAAATTTTTATTTCTGTGATAATAACCTTAAAAATTATATTTCCTAAATGTTTCTCCCTGGGTTACAGGAAAATGATAGAGTTTTACACAGTAAACTTTCATTTATACAGTAGAAATCGCTTACCAGCTGTAATTTATTGGTTGGTTCTTTTGGATTTTATTTGAATACATCACACAGTTAGTGAACAATGACAGTTTTGCTTCTTTATTGCACTCCTGAAGTTGGTAACCTCTTTTTTATTATATTGCCTGCTTTCTAGTAGATAATCAGATAATAACAGATATCAGTGTCTTATTCCTAGCTTTTAAGACATATCCATTCATGTTCCATGATTACATGTGAATGTTAGATTTTTCGATTGGTACTCTATGGGGTTAAATAAGTTGTATTTTTTATACGACTTCTTTATTTCAAAATAAATTAAACTCTTACCAGAATGGTTTTGTGCATCTAGTAAGATAATCCTTTGACTTTAGATAATGAAGCAGGTGTGGGTGACTTGCCCTACTGTTCAGGCTGGGTAATGTGAAGTGCAACAAGGGCGTGGACACAGAGTGAGTGAGGGGTCATGCAGCAGTTCTACTGAAGAAAACAGACAGCTCTTGATGACCAGCTCCCAGGGAAAACAGACTTAGACTACTTGTGTTAAGAGAAAGTTTCAAACAGGGCTTTTGAGAAACTCTATACAGCGCCCACCCTGTTGTGAACTCATCCTGGCTTCTTACCTCCCAGTTGGTCACTCTGGTCCCAGATGTGTTAACTGTGTTTTTTTTCTTTTTGGACTGTAAGTTCATGGTCTTGGGCCAGTCTTTCCCTATCTTGCTGTTCATGGCCTTGGACTTGTTATTTTGTGACTATATATCCCCCTCTCCTAACTTAAAGGTTTTTACTTTATTTATTTGGAAGAGAGAGAGTTAGGGAGGGAGAGTGAGAGACTGAGAGAGACAGATAGAGATGTCTTCCATCTGCTAATTCACTCCCCAAATGGCCATAACAGCCAGGGCTGAGCCAGGCCAAAGCCAGAAGCCTGGAACTCCATCTGTGTTTTCCACATAGGTGGCAGGGGCTCAAGCACTTGGCTGTCCTCGGCTACCTTCCTAGGCTGATCAGCAGGGTGCTCAGTCAGAAGTGGAGCAGCCAGGACTTGAACTGGTGCACCTTTGGGAAGCCAGCTCATAGACAGCAGCTGGGCCACTCTGCCTCAATGTGCACCCCTCTGCTCTGATCAAGTTAAATCACGTTCTCCAGGGTTTTGCTTTGAAGTTCCCTGTCTGGTTTTCACGAAGCTTGTCTATGTAGAGCATGCCCTTGTGTGACTTAGTAACCAGAGGCAGACACCACCCTCCAGCCATGCAGCCCCTGACCTTAGCTGTCTGTCAAAGTCTAACCTAACTCAGCATGCATTCTTCTATGTACATCAGTAACGTGTGGCTCAGTTTGGTAATGTTACACGACGGGTTTGTCCAAAGTTAAAACATACATTTTATGAGGGATTTTGAAAATGTTCATGGAAGGTTCACATTTGGAACAAAGTTTACACAGATTTCAACAATATTTTGTACAATTACAACCTTATCTTTGAATCACATTTTCTGTGAACATTTTGAAGTCCTTAATACTGTTATTATTAACTGCTATTAATAAATTATACTTCATCTGTATTTCTCCTAATTATTTTTCCACTTTCCTAGACTAAGCACAAAATGACAGTTGGAAAAACACAAAACACGAGTGACATGTTTCTCCAGCCAGCTCCTGGTGCTCTGTGTGTTATCAGAAATTACTGTTGTTCCTGGAAATGGGGGCAACCTTATAAAGGAAACAAAGAGCTACTGGCTTCTGGGCGCTTGAGTTTCTGAACTAAGACCTGTACCTGCTCCCCAGAGACGCTGGTAATCGAGAAGTGTGTGTACGTGTCTGGGTGAGAAAAAGCACGAGAGCTAATCTGGGAAGGAGAGAAGCAAATATGAGAAATAATGGAAATATAGAAATAAAAGAGATATAAAATGTAATTTATTCAACAGAATCATCCAGTAATCATGTTTAAGCGAGTCTATTTTTCTATTTTTAAAATGTTTATTTCATTTAAGTGTATTTTTTTAACTTAAAAGTACCTTTAAAAAGATTTATTTATGGCCGGCACCGCGGCTCACTAGGCTAATCCTCCCCCTTGCGGCGCCGGCACACCGGGTTCTAGTCCCGGTCGGGGAACCGATCCTGTCCCGGTTGCCCCTCTTCCAGGCCAGCTCTCTGCTGTGGCCAGGGAGTGCAGTGGAGGATGGCCCAAGTGCTTGGGCCCTGCACCCCATGGGAGACCAGGAGAAGCACCTGGCTCCTGCCATCGGATCAGCGTGGTGCGCCGGCTGCAGTGCGCCTACCGCGGCGGCCATTGGAGGGTGAACCAACGGCAAAAAGGAAGACCTTTCTGTCTGTCTGTCTCTCACTGTCCACTCTGCCTGTCAAAAAAAAAAAAAGATTTATTTATTTGAAAGGCAGGGTTACACAGAGAGGAGAGACAGAGAGACCATCCATCTGTAGGTTCACTACCCAAATGGTTGCAAAGGCCAGGTCTGAGCCAGGCCAAAGTCAAGAGCTTCTTTTGGGTCTCCCACGTGGGTGGCAGGGGCCCAAGCATTTGGGCCACCTTCCTCTGCTTTCCCAGGTGCATTAGTATGGAGTCAGATCATAAGTGGAGCAGATGAGACATGAACTGTTGTTCACAGGGGATTCCAGCAAGGTAGGTGGTAGCTTAACCCACTGTGCCACAATGCCAGCTCCTTAACTGAATTTTTAATCATGTTTGGGTAAATGGATTAAGTACTGGAGAAATATTTTCATGGAAGGGAAAACCTATCAGGATAGCATATTGGGTAAGACGACAGATGAGACTATTTTAAAGTTATTCTTCTACTGAGTAGAACTGTCCCGTGGAATAAGTGAGCAGATTGTTTTTGTTACTACTCTTTTTATGTAAGGGCAGGCTTTGTGGTGCAGGGGTGAGGCATTCACTGGTGATGCCCACCAATAGGAGAAGGCGAGCTGGGGTCTCAGCTGCTCTTTCAGTCCAGCTTTGTACTCATGCATCCTGGGAGGCAGCAGACAATGGCCCAAGGACTTAAACCCTGCCACCCATATGGGAGGACAGTACTGGGTTCCTGGCTCCTGGCTTCCTCCTTGCACCCCCGACCCTCCCAGCCCCAGCTGTGGTAGACATTTGGGAGTGGGTCAGCAGATAGAATTTTCTCTCTCTCCCTTTCATCTCTTCCCTGCTTCCCTCTCTCTGTGTACCTTTCAAACAGATTTAAATCAATTTTAAAAATATTTTTCAGCACTTTGACTTTTAAACATTTTTGATCTATTTGAAAGGGAGCCTCTGTTCGTTCACTTTCCAGTTATCTTCAATGGCCAGGGCTTGGCCAAGGCATAGGTAGGCCTAGGATTCCATCTAGGGCTGGAGCCATCACTGGCTGCCTTCGTTGCACATGTGCACAAAGCTGGGTCAGAAGTAGAGGCAGGGTTCCAACCCAGGCACTGAAATACGGGATGTGAGCATCTTAGGTGGTGGCTTAACTAGCTGTGCCACATGTCTGTCTCTACATATTTCAAGTTGTCATTACTGTCTTTTTAAGAATCTGCCAAGATCTGTTATTAAATCTAATATTCATTTATACCTGTTCAAATCTCAATGACTTTGCCAACTACTTCCTTTAACTGGCTTGCTAAAAAGTAAACAGCTATGAAATAGGAATCAGAAGAAGTTATTTCTTTGAAAATTAGGATGTCATTTATTAAATAAAAGAATGAAGACAAATGAAATGACTATCCTAATCCTTTTGATATGTAAACACATTTTAGAGAAAAAACAGAGAAAAATAATAACTATAACAAATAATGCAGTTATAACCTTTAAAAACTCATGAATTAATAAACTCAAGACTTAATCAAATTTATTCACATCATTTTTCTTATGAACTCTCCTTGAAGTATAATTGCTATTTAAGAAGTAACTTTGGCTTTCTATCAGTAATTAAAGGTATATTGGCAAGAAGTTCATCTTCAGCTATAGGACAGGTTTATTTATATCCCTCTGCTGTGCAGTGTGGGCCCAAAAAACAACAGGAGACTCTGACTGTGCCCTATAATTTAGAATCGGGTTACACACTCACAGTCTAAAGTCTCCTCTCGCTAGCAATTTTTTGAAACTACAATAGAGGTACAACAAATACAAAGTGCAAAGGCCAGAGAATATCTTTTATCCTACTGAGGGTTTTTAAAAAAATCTCATTCTTACTATCGCATGCATATACATTGTCAAGTCTTTAATAAGCAAACTGTCTTTCACACAGAGGCAGTGGTAACCATTGTTACTTTACTCTGAAAACATCACTACCTGTACTCACTGATAGATACATTCTCTTGCATGTTTACCCTGGGGCCTACAGAAATAAGACTATTAAAAAAAAGGTAAGTTTTAGTGGAAAAAAAAAATAATAGCCTTTTGAAAATTCTTTACAGTTGTATGCTATTAAATGGCTATTAAATATAAAATGCCAATATTTATATGATATGTCCACCATGTGAGAACAAAATAATTTGAATTATATTAGCAAAGTCTTACCAATAAGTTAAAAAAATAAGAAAAGTGGGTTGCTATGTAAAGAATATTTAGTAAACACTGTGTGTTTAGTGCAAAGAAAAAGGAAATTAATAAGCAGGTGTGTGTTTGGGTTAGCATTTGGGCACTTGCATTCCCTACCAGGGTGCCTGGCTCTGTCTCCTGGCTCTGTCTCCCTGCTCATGCAGACCATCGGAGGCAGTGGTGACGGCTCAAGTCCTTGGGTCCCTGCCACTCACATTGCAGAAACACCCTGAGTTCCCAGCTTCTGCCTTCAGTCTCAGGCCTTGCGAGCATCTGAGGTGTGGACTCAGACTAGAGTGTACTCTCACTCTCGTTCCCCTTCCCTTTAAATAAACCTATATATATATATTTTTTAACTTTTATTTAATGAATATAAATTTCCAGTGTACAGCTTATGGATTACAGTGGCTTCCCCCTCCCATAACTTCCCTCCCACCCGCAACCCTCCCATCTCCCTCTGCCTCTCCCCTTCCATTTGCATCAAGATTCATTTTCAATTCTCTTTATATACAGAAGATCAATTTAGTATAAAGGTTTCAACAGTTTGCACTCACATAGACACACAAAGTGAAACATACTGTTTGAATACTAGTTATAGCATCAAATCACAATGTACAGCACATTAAGGACAGAGATCCCACATGAGGAGCAAGTGCACAGTGGCTCCTGTTGTTGACCCAACAAATTGACACTCTAGTTTATGGTGACAGTAACCACCCTAGGCTGTCGTCATGAGTTGCCAAGGCTATGGAAGCCTTCCAAGTTTGCCGACTCTGATCATATTTAGACAAGGTCATAAAAGACAGAGTGAGGATAGTAACCAATGATCCTAACAGTGGCATTAACCAGGTTTGAACAATTATACAGCATTAAGTGGGGAAGAGGACCATCAGTACACACAGGTTGGGAGTAGAGCCATTGGTGGTAGAGTAGAGGTTATGATTACAAAGGAATGAGGCCCAAGTGCGCTAGACAGGGTCTAGAACAAAGGACAGAGTCATTATTAGAGGAGCTAAGAAAGGTGCTGTCTAAGCTACAATTAAGTTTTCTGATTGAGAGGCAAATAGAACCTGATAGAAGGGGCTTGATAATAATCTGGTGGGCTTTAGGCCTTTTAAGTTAAGAGGCCCAGACCTATCTATCTCTTCACATGGGGTATATCCTAAGGGAGGTGTGAACCTCCTAGGGGAAGGCACTCTGTTGACTTTCATTACTTGGCTGGGCTGGGAGGAGAGCTGGCCAGGTAAAGGCAGGGGGCATCTCTAACAAGAAATGTACAGTTCTGCCTGCAATGTTGCTGACCCTACTTGACCACACCCTCAGCTGCAGTGGTCACTTTGGAAGTTGGGCTGAGTGAAGGGCTTTTCAGCTTAGAGCCAATAAGATCTGTGGCTCTGACCTGGGCATCCTTCGACTCCAGGGCAGGTCCATTTCCAGTGATCCAACTCTTGGCAGAGCTGCCAGGGCTCTTCACAAGCTGACTTCTGCTGAAGCCCAGGCTTACCACATTGAAAGCCACTGCAGTAGACTGGCCTGTTGGGTCTCCTTGAGGGCAGATCACTGTACAGATCAGCCATTAATAGGCCTGCCACCCATTGCTTCTGATGCCTAGCTTTCTTTTCCTCCTGGTTTGTGTTAAAGCAGACCAGAGGATGCAAGTCAAGGGAGTGCCCGTGTCCCATCTCTAATCTTCGGTGGCCTGAACTACAAGTCTATAGTCACAGGCATGTTCTGTAGTAGTTTTTCTAAGGTAGAGAATGCCCATGAGGAAAATTATATTCTCACTTTAAAACTTTCTTTCCCTTTGGTCTGAAAGGGAGGTTTTTTCTACTTACTGTATACTTTGCTGATGGCGAAGTGAATCTAGCTATGAGATTATTATTTAAGTTCTTATTTTGGCTATGCTATTACAGAAAAATGTTAGCCATCTCTTTTATAAGGTCTAAAGATTAAATTGTGCGTCCTACAGATTCCTTCATAATAGAATTAGTTTCCTACCTTGAAGAGAATAGAGAAATGAAAGAACAAGTTGGGCTTAGAATAGAGAAATGAGGGAGCAAGTCCTAGATCGCTTGCTGACAATAGCAATATTACATGAATACTTAGCAAACCGTTTCAACCATTAGATAAGAACTTAAGAAAACATTTACCAGAAGGTCCAATGCCTTCTATAAATTTTAAGAATCGTGTATTTGAAAACACCTCTTAAATATCTAACATGGTGTAGTTTGTTTAACCAGTAAACTTAAGCACAACCATATAAAATGTTTTTAGTTTCTTTCTACCAACAAGTTTAAAACATATGATACACAGATTCAGGTCACACAAATTAAAATGTATCTTTGATTGATTTTAGCAGCTTAAATTTATGGACAATCTTATCTATAAGCCATTTAAAATAAAACTCTTAATAAAATTTCCCCATGTGGACATACAATATGTACACACATATAACATAGCATAATAGACCAATATAGCATTTTTAATAATAGCTTTTAAAATCTTTAACTCTTTTTGTAGATTGCCAATTGATTTGAATTGCTTTTTTAGTAACCTCAGTTAACCATACTTTCTCTCAGTTGGTACTGTTAATACATTATTGGCTTCATCTGTTTACAGAGCCATCCCAAAGTACTGAATACAATGGAAGTGGCTGGTAAAAGTCCATAGGAACCTATAGGAGGACAGCTACACACAGAACCAACAACGCTTTAGTTTTATGAGCAGCACATCATATATAACTGTGGATGACAAAAGACTTTAAGTCGCCATGTTTAAAATTATAAACTCATAGACCAAATTTGATCTTGTTACAAGGTGATTATTCAAATCTTTGAAAATAAGCACATATTTACATAACCCATAGCTCTTAATAAAAATTCAGATGTTTTTGAACAATTAGAATTTAACAGACATCAAGAGAACATAATAGGTTACTTTAACACATTGATTTAACAGAGCATCAGAGTTTAATTCTATGTCAAAGAGAAATTGAGCTTCCTGTGATCTTTTGCTGTGAGGTTTCCTTCCTTTACCTTCTTTCATATTGGTGACCATGTTTCTGTGTTTCTGTGTGTAACACATCTTTAAGCATCTTTTGCAGGGCAGGATGAGTGGCAACAAATTCTTTCAGTTTCTGTTTGCTATGAAAAGTCTTAATTTCACCTTCATTCACAAATGAGAGCTTTGCAGGATATAATATTCTGGGCTGGCAGTTTTTCTCTCTTAGTACCTGGGCTATGTCTCGCCATTCCCTTCTAGCTTGTAGGGTTTCTGATGAGAAGTCTGCTGTGAGTCTAATTGGAGATCCTCTGAGAGTGATCTGACGTTTCTCTCTTGCACATTTTAGGATCTTTTCTTTGTGTTTCACTGTGGTGAGTTTGATTATGACGTGTCGTGGTGAGGATCTCTTTTGGTCATGTTTACTAGTGGTTCTATGAGCTTCCTGTACTAAGATGCCTCTGTCCTTCTCCAAAGCTGGGAAATTTTCTGCTAGTATCTCACTGAAAATGCCTTCTAATCCTTTCTCCCTCTCCATGCCTTCAGGAACTCCTAGAACCCGAATGTTGGGTTTTTTAATAGTATCCTGTAGATTCCCGACAATATTTTTTAGATTTCTGATTTCTTCTTCTTTTCTTTGGTTTGCCTGTTTCCTTTCCTGTTCTCTGTCTTCTAAGTCCGATATTCTCTCTTCTGCTTCGCCCATTCTGTTTTTAAGGCTCTCTAATGTGTTTGTCATTTGATCTATTGAATTCTTCATTTCATTATGATTTCTTGTCACTATCAGAGTTTCTTGTTCCACTAATTGTTTCATTTCATTTTGATTCCTCCTTAATATTTCACTTTCACGAGAGAGATTTTCTATCTTGTCCATGAAGGATTTCTGTAGTTCAAGAATTTGTTTTTGAGAACTTCTTAATGTTCTTATCAATTTTTTGAGATCCGCTTCTTGCATTTCTTCGATCTCATCATCTTCATAATCTTGCATTGGGGTGTCTTTTTCATTTGGGGGCGTCATAGTGTCTTCCTTGTTCTTGTTACCTCGATTTTTGCATTTGTTGTTTGGCATGTTGGAGATATTTGGTTTGTTCACTGTGGTGTTTTTTCTTGTTACACTATGGCTCTATATTAAGTGGACTGTCTGCTTTCGGTGGAGCCTTAGAGGCTTGAGATGAGTGTGGACTGAGAGCTGTGTTTGGTTCCTCAGGGCTGAGGGTGTGTCAAAGATGACACTCCCAGGTTAGGCGTGGTAAATCTCTCTTTCTTTTTTTTTTTTTTTTTTTTGATTCAAAAGGGAAGTAATTCCACACAGCTGAATGTACTTGGAGATAGTTAGCAGGCAAATAATATACCCACAGGAGCCAGAGATTAGAAGCTCTTTCCCAAGGACCACACAGGGAATCTGTGCTGCCCTCAGTGTGGGCTCCAATTCTCCTGCAGTCTCCCACTGGGTTGCCAAGTTAGATCCTAATCTCCTGTTATGTCACCCCTCCCCCCAGAGTCAGGTTTTTCTGCTAGGCTCAGGGCCGGTGCAGACCTGAGTTCGCCCTGCTTATGATGTATCTCCAAAATGGCGCCTGCTCTTTGTCTTGCTCGCCTTTGAGAGGTGAGCGGAGAGAGAGAAACTCGTGTCCGTATCGGTCACTTTTTTTTTTTCCTCTCTCTCTTCTAGTTAGCCTGGTGAACTTTTCCCCACGGAGTTTCAAGCCTCGTTCCCTCTAGTCTCTTTCTGCTTGCCTGCTGGTGTCTCGGGCTATGGAGGTTCGGCTCACCTCGCGTTCCAGCGCTGGTGCGTTGAGTCTGCCGCTGGTGTCCCGAACTTGGGCTCCCACGCTCTCCACGCAGGTCCACTGTGAATCACTAGTTCCGGAAGAGTTTCCTCTGCTGTTTATTCCCCTACTCTTCCTTGACCCTGCAGTATCTCCACTTATATTAACGTGTGTCTTGACGAACTATCAATGTGCTCCCTTCCTATTCCGCCATCTTGCCGCTCCCTCTAAACCTATATTTTTTTAAAAAAATAGGCACACAAAGTCTTCAATATATCTTGTTTGGATCTGAATAAACAACATTAAAACTAAGACTTTCCTCAAACACATTTATGTTTTAGAATGTTTCCTAAATAATTAACACAGGAGTCCCTTAGTTATCTGGCTTACTATGTCATTAATGACCTCTATGTAATGAAAGTGAAACTTTGGAAGTATAAATTGACAGTGCTTAAGATATGAAAACAAAGGAGATAGTGACATAAAGTGTTAGCAATTACTTCAGCTCACAGGAATGTTCTTACAATGTACCTGGAGCCTAAGTGCTTGTGCATTCTTGGGTGTCTCCTAGGAAGGAGGTCAGCCAGAGCCCCAAGTGGAGGGGACCCAGAGGGCTCCCCACTCCTTCAGCACGGGTTCATTACCACGGATCAACTTAAGCATATGGCTTCTTCTGTTTATCTGTGCATTTCTGTCTTTTTCATTTCAGGATTGTGAGCTATGATTATGATTACTTTCTTAACACGTGAGAAGGACACAAGCTTTATAATAAAGTGACTAACAGCTGCAAGCTGGCATTAGATGTGTCCCGGGAAGCTTCTTTTTGTTTTTGAGTTTCTTCAGCTTTTTTTGAAGATTTATTTATTTATTTGAAAGATTTACACAGAGATGGAGGTGCAGAGAGAGAGAGAGGTCTTCCATCCACTAGTTCGCTTCCCAATTGGCTGCAACAGCCAGAGAGGGACTGATCCAAAACCAGGAGCAGGAGCTTCTTTGGGGTCTCCCATGCGGGTGCAGGGGCCCAGGGACTTGGGCCATCCTCCACTGCAGAAGCTTCTATTATAGTGGTCGGAGGCTTGTGTTTCAACAGTCCTGGCTTCACACTGTAATCATATAAATTTCATGATTTAAGACAATTTACCTCTTAGGGAAATAGCTCTTATAGAATACAATTTAAACTGAAATATCAAGTCTGGAAATCTCTGTAAATAGCAAGACACTAAACACAGACTGTTTCTCCAATAATTTTCCATCTTTCTTTCAAGTGCCTGTGAGCCAGATCTGCTGTTATAAATAAAGTGATGCTTTGTTGTAACCCCCCACCCCCGCCTCCCTTAACTTTCCAGCTCAAATTTAACCTAGCTCACTCCTGTCCCATGCCATTGTGCAGGAAACTCAGTGTCAGCGGTTTTTCAGGAATCCATCCACAACACAAAGCTTAGAATGAAGCAGCTCAGGATATGTGAAAGAACGGTGTCCACGATCCATTATGGTTTCTGATGAACTATTCATTACAGAAGCCCAGTTAGTCTCTCCCGAGGCAAGCATCCTAAAGCCTCATTCCTCACTGCAGAGTGAAGCCCTTGGGTGTGGCTCCTAAGGGGAGGAGCAGAGCGTTAGGGCTGCAGGCACCTCAGAGTCCCTCCCTCTCGGGTACTCCCCATTATCTGCAGGCAGTTAAATGTTATAAAGATGCATGCTCTACTAAGAACCTGCCTCACCTTGCTTTTCTCTATCCCTTAACATCAATTTTCTTCCTCTGTGTGACTGTCAGTCCCTGTCTCAGTAAACTCTTGAAATCATTCTGACTTCCCAGAACCCATGTAATTCTCCTCAGTTCTAGGGATGCCTAGACACTCAAGATCAAAAATATGGACAATCTGAAAAGCAGAGTGAAAGAAAAAAATAAAATGCTTTTATATACACCAGGAAGAACAAAGGAAATAGGAGTAGTTTAGAATATCATTATGCAGGGCAGTCATTGTGGCTTAGCAGGTAAAGCTGCCAGCTGTGGTGCTGGCATCCCTTTCGGGTGCTGGTTCAAGATCTGGCTGCTCCACTTCCGATCCAGCTCTCTGCTGTGGCCTGGGAAAGCAGTAGAAGATGGCCCAAGTCCTTGGGCCCCTGCACCCACATGGGAGACCCGGAAGAAACTCCCGGCTCCTGGCTTTGGATCGGCGCAGCTCTGGCCGTGGTGGCCAGTTGGGGAGTGAACCATCGGATGGAAGACCTCTCTATCTCCTTCTCTCTCTCTCTCTCTCTCTCTCTCTCTCTCTCTCTCTCTCTCTCCTCTCTGTGTAACTCAAACAAATCTTTTAAAAAATGTTATTATGCAATATTTAGTCACTAAGTGCTGTTTGGATTATTGTTGTTCTTAGGAATCAAAATGCACATTCTTAGGACACAGACAAAGGAAAGTCTTCCTAGACACAATGTTAACAGTGAGTTTAAATAATTCTTTTTTAGAAGATTTATTTATGTATTTGAAAGACAGAGTTACAGAGAGGCAAAGGCAGAGAGAGAGGTCTTCCATCTGCTGGTTCACTCCCCAAATAGCTGCAATGGCTGGAGCTGGGCTGATCCAAAGCCAAGAGTCCTGGAGCTGTTTCTGGGTCTCCCACATGGGTGCAGCGGCCCAAGAACTTGTGCCAACTTCCACTGCTTTCCCAGGCACATTAGCAGGGAGTTCGATGGGAAGTGGAGCGGCAGGGACTTGAACTGGCACTCATATGGGATGCTGGCACTGCAGGCAGTGGCTTTACCTGCTAGGCCACAGCGCCGGCCTTTAAAGGATCCGTTAAAAATACTTAAAAGGGAGGCAGATGAGTGAGGCTGCTTATGCTTATGGGAGCCCTTTAATTTACGTGTTTAGTGTATCATTCTGATCAAACCAGTGACCGCTGCTCTCTGTTGACCTCTACTGTTCAGGTGATGCACTACACGCCATGGGATCTCTATCAGGACATGGTCTCTTTCCCTTAGAGTTACAGCGTGTATAGCTGGGGGCCTGACATTTCCACTGTGTATTCTATTGTTTCTTCAAGTTCAGTTAGGCCGCACCGGAACTTATCCTCATGTTTTTCTCAAAACATCTGTTGGGTGTTCTTTTTTCTCTGGCTTGGGCTTGCTATCACCCAGGCATGTGCTCCCCAAATCCTGTGCCCCACCCCCACCTCCATATCTAACAGAGATCTCAAACATACTGTGATTGATGTTTTCTTTCTAGTCCTACTGCCACCAAATACGGTTGTCACTTCTAATCCAGCTGCTGCTTATTTCGTATCTAGATCATCACCACTGGTCCTTCCAGTTTCCACTCCTAACCGAGTCTGCTGTGGCTACCTGATATTTTTTCCTGGGGCTTTCCTTGGCTCATGTGATTCCTGTGCTTAAGACCACTGATTCATTTTTCCTTGTAACGACTGTTTACGTTTGATCATCAAAGCTCTGTGACCTGGGCTCCTTTCACCTTTATATTCAGCTGCAGCAAACCCATTCCAAGTTCTTCCCTCCTGGACTTCATTCCATTTTCCTGGAACACTACTGATGCTCCTTTCTATCAAAATCCCACCCACCTGGGAGGCCCAGATTTAGTTGCTATCTTTATTAGCTTCCTGTGGTAGCCAAACTATTAGTCATCTTTTCTTCCTGGTGATGGCTATTACTTGTATTTTTTATACATCGTCCATTTGGAATATGATACTCATGGATTTGTATGTTAGACTGTTTGGTTGGCACTGTTGCTGTTTGCATCTAAAGCAGGTTTATATTTATAACTGGAATTCAAGATACATAATTTGTTTTCCTTGCAGACAAACTAGCATTGCGACTGAGCTGAGCCACATTCTGTAGTTCATAGTTCCCCCGGTAGAGTGTCTACTGGTTCTCAACAGTCGGCCACCTTTCACAGCAGGAGTAGCCTCCATGGCTGTCTCTAAGTATGTGAGCGTAAGAACTGGGAGGGTGCTGCCATTCTTTGCTTTTCTGCAGCTGGGTGCTGTTGGCATGCATACGAGTACATGGAATTTCCTCAGCTCTCCAAAGAGGAAAGGAAAGAATAAATCCAGGGGAGCAGAGTGTGTGTGCACGTTTTGGAGAATCTAATTTTGTGTAAATTTCTCTGCTCAGTTTTTCAAGACCATCACTGAAATCACCAAGGCTTTGTTCAGTAACCTGTGGCCAACTGGATGAGTTCCTTCTGCCTATGGCTTTTTGAAAGAGGGAGGGAAGAAAACCCTAGAGAGAAAGAGATGATTAAAATTTCAGAAGCAGTTTATGAGAAGTGTCTGCTCCCAGTCCCCAACCCGTCTGACTTAATTACAGCAAAATCATATGCATGGGAATGGGCATTCAGCCTAGTGGTTAAGGTGCCCACATCTCAGGTCAGAGGACCTGGATTCGAGTCCTGACATCACTCCTCATCCCAGGTTCCTGCTACCGCAGACCTTGACAGGTAGTAGTGATGGCTCCAGTAGCTATGTTCCGAATACCCAGATGGGAGGCCTGGGATGAACTCCCATCTTCTGTCTAGAGCTTTGGCACCGAACTGGCTGTTGCGGGAATTTGGAGACTGAATCAGAGGTTGTGAGAGATCTCTGTTTCTGTGTGTCTTTGTCTCTGTCTCCCTTTCTCTGCCTGTCTTACTCAAAAAAATGTAAAAAAAAAAATGTACACACAATCATTAACAGTTATATAGCTCACCAGTTATATTGGATAAGGCTCAAAATAAAGTTCTGGAGTACAACAGTAGAGTTTAAATTAACTTGCTCCTGAAGATCAAAGGCTATTTTCCCCATAGAGAAATGCTTGCCCTAAATGATGAATACGGCTTTAACCCATGCAGAAGAGTGAGCACACCTTTCTTTGCCAACAAAGGAGAACAAGAGGGGCTGAGTATAAGGCTGAGCAGGAGGACAGATGTTCCATGTGCTTCCCGACCATCATTATGTCCCACCCTCCCTCCTGTCACTCAAAACCCTGCGGCCAGTTAGACCTGATTTTGCTAAGAGCTCAGTCAAGAGTGATGATATGACCATATGACCACGTGCTGGGCTAGGTAAACAATGAGGAAGGCAACTGAGGATGAGTGCACGCTCGCCACGCACAGTGAGCACACTGCCTTATGGGGCGGTGCATCTGTCTGTTATGTCCCTCAAACTGTGAATGACTCCTCATGTGTGCATGTGTTCATCTGTGCGCATTCATGTGCATGTGTACTGGGTAGACGATGTCATGGGTGGAAGAGCCCTGGTAAGATTCAGTGGTGCTAGCTACTTTTCAGAATACAGGCCTGACCCTATGCCCCAATTGCCATGCTTTCATATCAACCAGTCCCTTTGTTTGTATAATGCAACCAAAGAGGACAGCTGTATTTAAGATAAGCTGTGCTGGGGCGGTGCCATGGCTCACTTGGTTAATCCTCTGCCTGTGGCGCTGGCATCCCATTTGGGCGCCAGGTTCTAGTCCCGGTTCCTCCTCTTCCAGTCCAGCTCTCTGCTGTGGCCGGGGGGGGGGGGGGGGGAGTGTGCAGTGGAGGATGGCCCAAGTCCTTGGGCCCTGTACCTGCATGGGAGGCTAGGAGGAAGCACCTGGCTCCTGGTTTCAGATCGGTGCAGCATGGCAGCCATTTGGGGGGTGAACCAACGGAAGGAAGACCTTTCTCTCTGTCTCTCTCTCACTGTCTATAACTCTACCTGTCAAATAAACAAACAAAAAAAAAGATAAGCTGTCCTCCCATTTCAGTTTTTCTCTTCAAATGTCAATGCAAAGGGTAGAAATGTATCACTTTCTAGGGACTGACCTGATGATTCCATCATTTCTACCACAAAGTCCTTAAAGGACTGCTACTCAGCCAGGTTGACTTAAAACACTTTCTGTTTTAAAGGACAATGCATGGCCTGCACTGTGGCTTAACAGGCTAATCCTCCACCTTGCGGCGCCGGCACACCGGGTTCTATTCCCGGTTGGGGCACCGGATCCTGTCCCGGTTGCCCCTCTTCCAGGCCAGCTCTCTGCTATGGCCCGGGAGTGCAGTCGAGGATGGCTCAAGTCCTTGGGCCCTGCACCTGCATGGGAGACCAGGGAAGCACCTGGCTCCTGGCTTCGGATCAGCGCGATGCACTGGCCGCAGCGGCCATTGGAGGGTGAACCAATGGCAAAGGAAGACCTTTCTCTCTGTCTCTCTCTCTCTATTCACTCTGCCTGTCAAAAAAAAAAAAAAAAAAAAAAAAGGACGATGCATAATATGCTAACACTGAGAAAGCTTCCTGCTTTTCACACTTTCTATTGCTAATGCTTCAGGCAAGGATGCTGTATCTTTTTTAAAGATACAAAGAAAGACTATTGAAAAATAGGGATCTAGACATTCTAACCTAATTTTCTGCTATCTCAATTGGAGCTGACGCCACAAAACTCAATATCTATGGTGATGTGGTTTTATTTTATGAAAACCTGTACAGGAAAAAAAATATAAGAACTTAAAAGGAAATGACTCCAATTTAAACAACTTCTTAAGGAAGCACAATGCAGATAATCAGTTAATTATGTCTTTGCTGACAAATTGTTTGACTGGCTTTTATTTTTACATATATATTCTAGCCTATGTTAAGGTTTTGTTCAACCCATACTCATGAAGAATCCTCTGTACAAAAGATGATTTTTATTTCATGAAAGAGCCAATTCAGTTTTGGCCCAGGGTGACAGAACTTGCTAATCCTTCACTGTCAGAGAATTTAGATAGAATTTCAGAAAATGATGATGATGTTCTGAAAGCTGCATGGGAAACAAACATTCCTTGCCTTTGTTGAATAAACACATCAATATCTGACAATGCAGTCTTTTAGAATCCTCTCTAGCTTTCATTTGAGCAGGTTCCATCAAGGCAGACAATAGGCACAGTCCTGTTTATTGGTCCCCAGTCGCTCTAGCTAAGTGCATTATCTAGAGTCTGTGTGGCTCTATTGGGGGAAGGAGCGGAAGCATGTATCCTCCTATATCTGAAAATCCAAGAATGGCTCGAGACCAGCTTTCCCTCTTCCCCAGGTCATCAGCCCTGCACTGAGTGAAGCGATAAACGTATTTCTTCATTAAGACACTACAGTAGAGGTCGTCAAACCATTTCTTTTTAAAAGATTAGGTAGTAATAATTCGTGTACCCCTGGCTGGAAGGTTGGCTGCATCTCAGTGGAGGCCATGTGGGAGAGCAAACAGAAGTAGGACAAAGAGTGAACACTGTTGCTAGAGTTAACTACATATTGAGCACCTGCACTAGGCACTGTGTGAATATAATTTCATTTACTATTTAGAGTAGCTCTTAAGTCCCCAATATGTGGAGGAGCAGAGAGATCTTAATGAAGCCAAAGGCTTGATCCCTATGAGCCATAAAAGGATGACCGCTTTAGGCTACAACTGCATTAACCATCATCTCAAGGTGGAAAATAGCACATGGGTGCTCTCTGAAGTCTGACGGCAGCGGGAACCATGGCAGCTGTCTTACCTCCAGAGTCCAGCATGTCAGTCACAAGAGGAGGGGCAGGGATTCCATGGGGAAAAGAACTGGCCATGGCTCTACGTTCCAGATTGAGAGAATCCAGATTTTTCAATAACTAGACACTTGCATAAATACTTGGGAGAGTCCCTGAGCTAGAGTAACCATCAGGTGTTTGCCTGGGATGGAAGAGTTTCCTGAAATGCAAAATCTAAGATATTTCTGTGCTGAAAGCAGGAAGTCTTTAACAAGCCAGGAGGTTCGTCTTGGGTATGAGAGTCCTTGGGGCTCACTAGTCGCTCCCAAGGTGTGCTGTATTTGTACACACCTGCTCAGGATGGCAGACTGTCAAGTTTTTAGGAATGTCACAATGCATTTGTTAAAGAATTGTGGTAAAATGGAGTTATGAAAATATGTGATTGAATAAGTTACATTAAAATACTAAAATTCAGAACTCCATGCTATTAAATTAGAGGCCATTATTTATAATCATAAGGTTATGTGTGTTTATTATATCAACCTGTATGGTGGAAATACTGTAGCATGGCAGGTTACTCCTTGTCTCTTTCCAGTAATAACATGCTTCTAGCTTTAAGTAGGAAGGTAGATATTTTGTAGTTTGTCTAGGTGATAGGGGTAATGGTAATGATGCGGATTAAACCTCCAGGTGTATATCTATTAAATTGTGAACAGGACAAAAGAGATGAAAACAGCTCAGTATTTTAAAGACATTATTAATCTCAGGAAGAAAGTAGCTCATGCCATTGAGAACTGAGGGAAGTTCCAGACTTAAGTCTTTACCACTGTACATTAACTTACTCATTAAGGTAAATAGAAGTGGGGCCGCTATTGTGGCTCAGCAGGTAAAGCCACTGCCTGTGACGCTGACACCCCATAGGGTGCTGGTTTGTGCCCTGACTGCTCTGATGCTGGACCAGCTCCCTGCTAATGGCCTGGGAACAGCAGCAGCAGATGGCCCAAGTGTTGGCCCCCGCCACGCATCTGGAAGACCTGGATGAAGTTTCTGGCTTCAGCCTGGCACAGCCCTGGCCATTGTGGCCATCTGAGGAATGAATCAGTGTGTGGGAGAGCTCCTCTCCCCGCCCTTTCTCTCTCTCTGTGTCTGTCTGTCTCCCCCTCTCTCCCTATACTTTGAATTTAAAATAAACTCTTAAAAAAATAAAAGTATCAACTGACATGTTGCAACTATCAATTGGAAACAAGAGTTTGGCAAAAATCAACTGAAACATTCTCTTAGAATCATTTGGCTATGTGGAATTGACTATAATGAGAATTGAATATTGTATTACTTGTAAAATTTATGCCACACATCCTTTATATTAGTAAAGCCTGTTATAAACATTTCTATCTCTGTATGCACATCAGTTGATTTATAGCTTCAGAGAGCAGTGGAAAAGTCAGCCTCTCCCAATACATCATTGCTTGTAAATGATCCTATGTTCAGTGGCTACAAGAAATGCCCAGAATCCTAAAGCTAGTGGATTTGAGTTTATAAACAACTGCTTGCTCTGATCAGAAATGTTCAGGCTGTAGTTGGAGCTGAGTCTGCATTACATGTGTCAAAACAGAAAGCACTCTTGAAAATAAAGTTCTGATATTTAATAACTTGGAAGGTAGCCATCTTGAGGTATTGTTTTTCTCATCTACTTGAGGATACTCTAACTGGTATTTCATTGCATGAATGTCTTCTGTGGAAGTATCAAGCTTCGTTGATGAATTCCTTTGTTGATAGTTACAGGTTGATTTCATATTTTGGCTATTGTGAGTAGTGCTGCAATAAACATGGGAATGCAGAGATCCTTCTGACTTATTTCATATCCTTTGGGCGTACACTCAGTAATAGGATGCTAGATCATATGGTAGTTCTTTCTTTTTTTAATAGACTCCCAAACTCTTTTCCATAGGGTTGTATTAATTTACATTCTCACATATAGAATAGGAGTTCACCTATCTTTTTTTTTTTGACAGGCAGAGTGGACAGTGAGAGAGAGAGACAGAGAGAAAGGTCTTCCTTTACCGTTGGTTCACCCTCCAATGGCCGGCGCGCTGTAGCCGGCACACCATGTAGATCCGAAGCCAGGAGCCAGGTGCTTCTCCTGGTCTCCCATGTGGGTGCAGGGCCCAAGCACTTGGGCCATTTTCCACTGCACTCCCGAGTCACAGCAGAGAGCTAGACTGGAAGAGGAGCAACCGGGACAGAATCGGGCGCCCCGACCGGGACTAGAACCTGGGATGCCGGCGCCGCAGGTGGAGGATTAGCCTATTAAGCCGTGGCTAACTTCACCTACCTTGACACCCTTGCCAGGCTTTTTCTTTTTTTGTCTTCACTTTTTGTCTTGTTGATAATAAGCATTCTAACTGCATTAGATGATATCTCAATCAGGTTTCTTTTAAAAAAAAAGAAACACATTTATTTGAAAGCGTTAGAGAGAGGTAGAGACAGAGATTTTCTATCCACTGGTTTACTCCTCAGAAAGCTGCAATGGCCAGCACTGGGCCAGGCCAAAGCCAGGAGCTTCATCCAGGTCTGCTATGTGGATGGCAGGGGGCCAAGTACTTGGGCCATCTTCCCCTGCTTTTCCCAGGCTGTTAGAGAGCTGGGTCAGAAGTGGCACAGACAATTCTTGAACTGGTACCCATATGAGATACTGGTCTTGCAGGGAACAGCTTTACCTGCTGCAACACAGCATCGCCTCCCTCCCACCCTACCCCTGCCAATTCTGGTTTTAATTTGCCTTTTTCTGCATTACTGATGTTGAACCTTTTTTAAGTGCCTGTTGGTCATGTGTACATCTTGAGAACTGTATGTTTAGTTTTTGCCTATTATAAAAACTGGATTGTTTTTAGTTACTGGGTGTTTTAAGTTATTTGCATATTCTAGAGATTAACCCCTTCTAGAATACCTAAGAAGAAATATTTTGTGGCATAGGTTTAGGAGCAGGTTATTGTTTTTTTTGTTTTTTGTTTGTTTGTGTTTTTTGATATGAAAGCACAGGTAACAAAAGAATAGATAGAAGCTACTGCCCAGTGGGAGGCAGTACTCATCTCCCTACCTCTCCCTTGCTCTGATTGCTCTTATTCCCTAAGGGGGTGGCTTTTGCTGTTGTTGGTTAGTGAGGGCAGGGATACAGTAACAGTATTTGTACTCCCCTAGCCCATCACTGTTCAGTTAGCTTAGATCTGGGTCTTAAATGTTCTCCCTAAGTAAGGAAAGAGTCGGGTAAAAGCTCCAGGGGTTCGGTCTGGTAATGACGTGCTTTGGAAATAACATTAGTTTGAACTTTTCCATGTAGGCTAAAAGATTCACATTGACTTCCACATTTTCTCCAAATAAAATTATATTTTATTATATATTATTATTATATATTATATATATTTTATACTAAGGGGTCCATCCAGAGCTTTTTGCTAAGAATAGTAACTATTTTTTTCTCTGTAAACCTTTGAATAAGACTGCTGTTCCAATTAAATGTATTGTGTACTCTAACATCTTATTTACGTATGCTTGGTATGTACTCCAGGGTTCCACGTGACCCTGTTAAAGAAGCTACTCATCAAAGTCGTCTTTAATAATAAGTGTAGGTAAGAGAATTCTTCAATAATGTTTTACATTTTCTATAAAAAGAGAGATTCCTTCTGGCATCTGTGTTAAAACATGGGCAGACTCTTGGCACAGTGGCTTAGTTGCCCTTGGGATACCTGGATTCCATAACAAAAGGCTAAGGTTCAAGTCCCACTTCTGCAGCTGAGTTGATCCCTGCTAATGTGCACCCTGAGGGGGGCGGAGTGATGGCTCCAGTGACTGGGCCCCTACCACCCACCTGGGAGATGGAGGTTCAGGTTCAGAGTCCTGGCTTCAGTCTGGCTCAGATCCAAGTATTTCAGGAATTTGCGGAGTGAACTAGTAGATGGAACATCTCTTTGTCTCTCTGTCTCCCTGGTTTCCAAATGTGAATGAAACTAAATATGTAAGAAAAAAATTAATGAAAATACCAAATAACTTAAATTTACTCTTTGAGAATGTTTAACGATCATACTATGAAATACCACATTATCTTATACTTTAATTTTCCTGCATTGAAATAAATTATAATGCTTTCAAGGGTAAGTTACATATTAAAATATGGACATGTTACCGGAGAAATTGCAGGGTTCTTGTCTTCACGCAAGAATTCAGGCGTGAGACAGAGTAGTGGGAGGTAAAATAGCAAGATTTATTAGGGAAGGGACATCCGGAAGGACGGATGGGCACCTCTCCAGACAGAGCCTGAGAGACTGGGGGTGGGAAGGAGCGAGGTTACCTGTTGAGTGGAGAGATTACACCTGACCAGGCCAGGCGGGCGGCTCAGCAGAGAGGCAGAGGGCTGAGCACGAAGTCCAGTTGAGGCTGGGGGTATTTAAGGAGATGGGTCTTGCTTCCCCACCTCTGCTCCTCTTGGAACAAAGGGCTTTTTGGATATAAATAGAAAAACTTCTACCTTGAGTTTTCCCCTGAAGGTATCAGAGAGGAGGAAGCCTAGCTGGCGCCATCCTGAGTTTAGAGGAAGGGTGAGCAAGACCCCCTGGAGAATGGGGATCCCCAGCAGGATGTTTGAAATGCAGATACTGGGCTGCATCTGGGAGATTGTGGAAGATTTGTCAGGCAAAAGAGGCGGGGACCCCCACCTGGCAGGTTATCAGGTAGAAGGGGGCAGGGCAGGATGCGAAGGCCAGGCTGCCCCTGAAACACTGTCAGGATGACTTTGAGATGCAGATGCATATGCTGGACATAGACGTCTTCTCTTTAGGCCTTTATGTCACACACACATAAGCTCATAACTGACTTCCTACCTAACAGACACATTTTAAATTCCTTGAATGCTTTACGTTATATTTTTACCCAAACTGTTGAATGTTAAATGAAACTCTAAAGAAATAGAGATATTAAATTACTATGATAATATATTCCATAACTGACATTCTTGATGGTAAAGCAATATTGCTACAGTCAACTAACATTCTTGTTTCTTTGGTAATCAACGTTTTCTTGATTATTTTTGGAAGCATGTTGGGCCAAGAGCGGCAGCCAAGTGTTCACAAACACAAACGGCCTGGATTATCTCTTGGCACACTGTTCTTGTTCTCTTTGACTTGCTGGTGTTGACTGTACGGTGTAGGCTGCTATCCCATTTAGAGCATTTCTGTGCTATCCAAGATAATTTCTTTTAAAATGTATTTTTGATGGATTCTTAATTTCTTTTTAAAGCACAAGAATTTGTGATGCTGCATTTTGAGACTCAAAAGAATAAAACTTCCCTCTGCTTTCCCATGACTCCACAGACAGGATTAAAACCTTGGTGAAAACTACTTGTTATCATTCTTCTTTGTTTTTTTTTTTTTTTTTTGACTGCAAAGCATAAATAGAATCATGTTTTTCCCATAAGAGATAAATAGCACAGTCATTTAAATATATTCCTCAGGAAATGTTGAGAACCATGTGAACCTATGTATTAGCCTGCAATAATTTTACTAAGTAGCATACATTGTAACAATAAAATAAGAGGTTATAAAATTAAATACAAATTGAAAATTTTTGAATACTGTTAAATTCTTTCTCCTATTTTCCAAGTACCCAGTTTTAATGAAAACCAGAGAAAACACACTTACAACATAATTTCTACAAATCATAATTCAGTAAGTTTCCAAACTGTATGTTGAATTGAAAAAGAAATATACAGAACCTGTTATTTTTTGCAAGTAGTAGATTTGTATTTAAGAGCAGTTTCAGATTTACCGAAAATTGATTTAGATTAGATGGGTTGAGTTGAGGTGCTGATATTTTGTAATGTTTTATGAAAGACTAAAGCTTTTTGCCTTAGAGATGTAAGAAGCTTTTTCATTAGCATTATTTGCTCATTTCTTTGAACTTAGTTATTTCCAGGAGTATTATTTCTGTTTATCATCCTCTAATTATCATTTTTAAGATGAGAACTCTGAATATCCCACATCTCAGAAAACTGATAATGTATAACAAATGTCAGACAGGAAAACCATGGCACTGAAGCAGAACCAATCTATTGAAAGAAAATTCGTATATTCTGATTCTGAAATTTTTGATAGGGAAATTAACAAAACTAGACCACAGTGCAATCAGCCCAAATTTAATGTGATGTTTCTTAGCAGCTAATAGGGAAACATTTGCAATTAACTTTTAAAAACACATATACTTATAAGATGCTTACAAGATTTCTTCTGAGATAAAATATTTACGTATGTATGAATGTATGTGACAGAGATACTCAAATATTTATAGCACCTACAAATAACATTAATGATTTGTTTTTATATTACTATTTCAGCAATATAATAAAGATTCTATCTTTATAGTGCATTACTTTCTGGAAAGCATTTTAACATTTTAATGTTTTCTAATTGTTTTAAAACATTGACAGTCTTGATTAATATTGTATCAAACATTTCTGATAAATTTCAATAAGTTCAAAACAAACTGTCCTTTTTAAAAAAGATTTATTTTATTTATTTGAAAGAGAGTTACAGAGATAGAGACAGAGAGAAGTCTTCGAACTGCTGGTTCATTCCCCAAATGGCTGCAATGGCTGGAGCTGAGCCAGGAGCCAGGAGCGTTCTCAGGGTGCAGGGGCCCATGGACTTGAGCTATCCTCTGCTACTTCTCCAGGGACACAAGCAGTGAGCTGGCTCAGAACTAGAACAGCTGGGACTAGAACCGGCACCCATATAGGATGCCGGGTTGCAGCACCTTAGGCTGGAGCTTTAACCTGCTGTGTCATAGCGCCGGCCCCAACATTGTCCAATTTTACATTCAGCAATTACTCAACTGTAGAAGAAAACTGTTACTGTTTCTTAGCAACTAATTTCTTGCCCAACCATCTCCATCACTTTGACTTTTTTTTTTTCCTTTTTAAGATTTATTTGTTTGAAAGGCAGAAACATAAAGACAAAAAGACAGAGATAAGAGATCTTCCATACACTGGTTCATTCCTCAAATGGCTGCAACATCTGGGACTGGGGCAGACTGGAGCCAAGAGCTCCGTTTGGGTCTCCCACATGTGTGGCAGGAGACCAAGTACTTGGGCCATCATCTGCTCTCCCAGGTGCTCTGACACGGGATGCTGGTCAAAGATGGCACCTAAATCCACTGCATCACAAAGCCAGCCTCAACTCTGACTTTCTCTATCTCATATCTCGGCTCTATTCAAGTCTTTCCTGTTCTTATCCATTACTAACCATCTCATTGTTTAAGCCTTTTGGGGCTCTTCAACATTGTCACAAGGAACCCCTTTGTATTGTAAATATCCCTGATTACACCTTTCATCTCTAATTTTTTGCTCATCATCTTCAGGTGTCCTTACTGATGTCACCAAGGAATGACTTGGGTAGGAGGACTGTGTGTTTCTTTATCAATATCAATATTTTAAATAGTTTTTATCCTAATTGGCATACATTCCCAATTCTTTATACTGAGAGACAAAATGTGTCAGGAGAAGAGTTTTGAGTTCTTCCACCAAGATTTCAGAACTGGGACTTATTAATACCACATAAAATTCCAGAGCCGCAATTATCCTTACACCTGCTGATTTCACTCCCCATGAAGGAAAAACCTAAATGAGGGGTCTTCTCATATTCCTTAGTCAGTCATAAGTAAGGAAGAGTGCTTAGTCTCACATTCCTGAAGCTTCGGCAGAGTCAACTTTCTTCTTGAGGTTGCCATTCTTTGTTAACCACTCTCTAAATGGTTCTGTATCTGTCTCAGATTTTAATTTCTTCTTAGCCACTTTCCATCACCTTGATTAGTATCTCCACAGGATGACCATAGAAAAACTGGAATTTCACAATCCCTCCCCAATTCTAGTGACACTGCATCTGTGCTAACTCAGCCATTTGTTGGCAGAGGCAAACTTTGAATTTTATAAGTACTTGATGGAATTCCACCTACAAAATTGCATGATCTTGTTGATCACACATTTCTACACTTCTACCATTTTTTTTTTATCCCTGCTGCGTTGATTTTCTGTTCTGTTGTCTTCAGCCCCACTGCGTTTCTGCTGTCTTTGGAGGAATCATTCGATTTCCTCCTCTGCCGCTGGGTGACTCTTCGGCTTATGCTCCTGCCCTCCTGCTATTCACTCTGGAGAGAGTTCTACCAATGCACTCTCGATTGCTCTTCATGAGTTCCTCCTTCTCAGATAGAACTTTCTATTCTAAGTATTTTAACACAGCCATCAATGATGGAAAGATCAGTGTCAGAGAGGAAAAGAAGACATCAAGTTGTGCTCTGTTTGGAATGTATGACTGGACTTGTGTAGTCCATGTCTGCATATTTACTTTTAACCTAAAATCCTGTCATATATAGCATCCTACATCTATTCTGTACATTCCGGGAACTTACTAATGATAATTACCCAGTTGGCTTCATTTAAAATTTGC
This sequence comes from Lepus europaeus, assembly GCF_033115175.1. Lineage (NCBI taxonomy): Eukaryota > Metazoa > Chordata > Mammalia > Lagomorpha > Leporidae > Lepus > Lepus europaeus. The sequence goes on along the minus strand of NC_084830.1, from coordinate 156,731,819 downwards.
AGCAATAAAATATTTCATCATGACAAGTTCTAAAAGGGCATGTATTTCGTTGATGTTGCTTTCTGTTATATCATCAGATGCATACTGAAGGAAGTATTTCCTTTTTCAAATTGCATCGGTGCCAAGAACAGTGAAAAGGACTTAGACTGAGATGAACGTCAATCTGTTTCTCTCCTGTATTTCTGCAAATAAACCATACTGTATGTACTCTATATCCACTAACACTTTGTAATACAGAAATATATAGATTCATGGGGTGTGCCACATTCAAGGTCTTCTCTTTGAAGACTTGTAAAAATATTTATTTGGGATACCTGCATTAAGTTATCCCATGTTTAGTGAACTTTCATAGTGATATGGTAAAAGAAAAAATAGTAATTACTGTTTTAGGATTTTACTTTTAGAGGCTTCAAACAGTAATTTTCAAATAATTTGTTTGTTAAAACACATTAATATCTTTAGTTTATAAATTTTGTTAGCCCTTTATTTTACCTGGCAAAATATTGGGCCAATTAAAATTATTGATTTTTAATTAGTTTTTAACAAAATCAGAGAGATTTATAGATAAAATTCTTAAGACCATAATGATGTTTCCTCCCTCCCTCCCTCCCTCCCTCCCTCTTTCCTGATCCTGGTCTTTAGATTTTGAGATAATACATTTTAAATTTGCATTACAGTAAAAAAGCTTAATACTTCACTGAAAAAGAAGTTTAATGAGTAAAAAGCAAAAGGACCTTAGTTTAGTGGGAATATAGATAATGGCTATAAACAATTGAAGGCAAAATGACCATTTGGCCCATATTATAGTAAATTTTTAAATAAGTACAGATCATTAAAGCTATAATAGTATAACATTTTTTAAGGATTTTATTTATTGAGAGGCAGAGCTACAGACAGAGAAGGGGACAGAGAGAAAGGTCTTCCAAATGTTGGTTGACACCCCAAATGGCTACAATGGCTGAAGCTGAGCTTATCTGAAGCCAGGAACTTCTTCACGGTCTCCCACACAGGTACAGGGGCCAAAGCACTTGGACCATCTACTACTGCTTTTCCAGGCCATAGCAGAGAACTGAATTGGAAGTGGAGCAGCCGGGACTTGAACCGGCACCCATATCAGATGTTGGTGCCACAGGCAAAGGCTTAGCTACTACACCACAACACCAGCCCCATGATAACATTCTCAACCACTGGTTTGACAAAGGTGTAAAACAAGTTTTACAAAACTATATTTGCTCCAATACTGATACACAGACATTTTTTCTTTGTTTTTAAATTTTAGCTTTTACATATAAGGTAGAATGTGCGTCATGTGTCTTCCTGGGTCTCGCTTATTTTGCTCAGTGTGCTGTCTTCCATTTGTGTCCATTTTGGTGAAAATGGTAGAACTTCATTCTGTTCTTAGAGATGAGTAATACTCCATTGCTCACCTGTATCACAGTTTCTTTATCCTTTCATCTGGTGATAGATCCCTTGGTTGATGCCAAATCTGGGCTGCTGTGAACACTGCTGCTATCAACATGGTGGTGCGGGTATCTCTTTGACACACTGTGTTCAAGTCTTTCAGGTATATTCCCAGTAGTGGGATAATGGGTCATTTGGCAAGTCTATTTCTAGATTTTTTTTAAGAAATATGCGTACTGTTTGCCACAGTATATGCACTAATTTACACTCCCGCCAACAGTGTGTAAGTGTTGTCCTTTTTCCACATCTTGGCCAGCATTTTTACTCTCTGTGTGTTGGGTCTTAGCTGTCTGACAGGGTGGAGGTGAGATAGGTCCATTTCCCTGATGGCTCATAATACGGGTCATTCTTGTCATTTTTAAAGCTGTGCTTCTTAAGCTGTGCTTTATAGCATTCAGTTAGTAGCACATGAAATCGGGCATTTTTTTTTTTTTTAAGACTAACAACCTCTAGGGACCAACACTTCACATGCGATTTTGAACTCAGAGTGTGGTATAGATATTATTTTTAGTGGTAAAGAAGCTTCAGGGAGAGTTCATGAATGTGCCAAACTCCTCAGGAAGGAAAATCCTATAATCGTTGGTCTTTGCTGTAAATTCAACAATTTGTCACAGTATCAGGACTGCTTTGAAAGGTGAATTCATCTTTATAAATGGAAAAAGCGATGCCATAAGAGAAATGATGGATGAAAGTCTGAGTTTCACAGACTCTGCCCATTAGGACAAAAGTGCATCTGTACTACAGAGGTTTTAATGGTGGCAGCAGCACCTGTGAGGATAACAGTGGGTGTGTGGGACGTTCTCAAAGGAGTGGAAGAAAAAGACAGCTGGCGTGTGATGGCTCCATTAGATCAGGAGGTAAGACTGATGGATGAGTGGGAAGGAGGAACAAACTGAGTGAGATTAAACACTTAACTGCAAGAAGCCCTAGATTTGGGGGTATAATTTATCATCTTTATCTGAGTCTCCGTTTTCTTGTGTACAGATGGGAGTAATACCTTTGTTATGCTTTGACAAAGTCCCACATATACATGCCTAATTACATGTTTTCATTTAAATAATAATCCTATAGTGCCTCATTTACCATTGTATTTATGGGGGGCATAGTGGAGGAGAGTGGTCAGAATCACTTACTACTTACAGATTGAGAGAAATATGAGGATTAATTATTTTCTTAAAGATTTAGTTATTTACTTGAAGGGCAAACTTAGATACAGGAGAGACAGAGAGATAGAGAGACCTTCAATCCACTGTTTGACTCCCCAAATGGCCACGATGGCTGGAGCTGGATGAGTCTGAGGCCAGGAGCTGGGAGCTTCCCCCAGGTCTCCCATGTGGGTACAGGGGCCCAAGGACTTATGCCATCTTCCCTTGCTTTCCCAGGTGCATTAGCAGGGAGCTGGATTGGAAGTGGAACATCCAGGACTCAAACTGGTGCCCCTATGGCATGCCTGCACCACAGGCAGTGGCTTAACCCACTATGCCACTGCAAAAGCCCTGGATTTAAAAAGATTTGTTTATTTGAAACAAAGAGTTACAGAGAGAGAGGGAGAGAGATCTTCCATCTACTCATTCACTCTTAAGATGGCTACAATGGCAAGGGCTGGGCCAGGACAAAGCCAAGAGCCAGGAGCTTCATCCAGGTCTCCCAAGTGGGTACAGGGGCACAAATACTTGGGCCATCTTCCACCGCTTTTTCCAAGCTGTTCGCAGGGAGCCGGATTGGAAGTGCAGCACCGGAACTTAAACTGGTGCTTATATGAGAAGCCAGCATTGTAGGCAGAGGCTTTACCTGCTACGCCACAATTCCAGCCCTGAGAATTAATATTTTGAAGCAGTTTACTGTGTTAAAAGTATTTGTAGGCCGGCGCCGTGGCTCAACAGGCTAATCCTCCGCCTTGCGGCGCCGGCACACCGGGTTCTAGTCCCGGTTGGGGCACCGATCCTGTCCCGGTTGCCCCTCTTCCAGGCCAGCTCTCTGCTGTGGCTAGGGAGTGCAGTGGAGGATGGCCCAAGTGTTTGGTCTCTGCACCCGCATGGGAGACCAGGAGAAGCACCTGGCTCCTGCCATCAGATCAGCGCAGTGCGCTGGCCGCAGCGCGCTACCGCGGCGGCCATTGGAGGGTGAACCAACGGCAAAAGGAAGACCTTTCTCTCTGTCTCTCTCTCACTGTCCACTCTGCCTGTCAAAAAAAAAAAAAAAGTATTTGTATTTTACATTTTTAAATTTATTTATTTGACTAGTACAGTTATAGACAGAGAGAAAGGTCTTCCTTCCGTTGGTTCACTCCCCAAATGGCCGCCACGGCTGGAGCTGCTCTGATTGGAAGCCAGGAGCCAGGGGCTTCTTCCTGGTCTCCCGTGCGGGTACAGGGCCCAAACACTGGGCCATCCTCCACTGCGCTCCCAGGCCACAGCAGAGAGCTGAACTAGAAGAGGAGCAACCGGGACTAGAATCGGCGCCGCAGGCGGAGGGGTAACCAAGGAGCCACGGTGCTGGCACTGTATTTTCCATTTTGAGATATTTTACAGTTCTTCATAAATTATAATTAAATTGGGATTGTTTTAGATAGATGTAATGAGTCAATTCTAATTCATTCATTTTTCTCTTTTCCTTGCAAACACCCTTTTCTCTTTTCCTTGGAGTGGAGGCTCATTGAATCATAGAATGTGAGACATTACTGAGAATTAAAAATATGCCTCCTTTTGTCTTTCTCTAAAGCTTTACCAAACACTCTAGTAGGCAGATGGAAAATTGATGGGTAAATTCTCAAGCGAACAAAGGAAATGTGAGATAATCATTAACTGAATATGATATAACTTGTACTGTTTCTATGGAAATCAGAAAAAAAATCTAATATGTAAAATAGCTGAAAAGGATGCAAAGACTTTGTAGAGATAATGTTAACAGAAGTCATATTTTTAGGGAGAAGGATTTCAATTTTAATTGAGCTCTCGTGAATTTCTTTTTCCATTTATGTATGAATTTTACATTAGTTTCATTTGTATCCTAAAAGCTTGTTTATTGAAGAAAATAGTAGAAACGGTCTGAATTCAAAAATTTTTTGCATCCTATTTTATGGAAAGATTGTAACATTATTATGTACTTAATGTCTTCACAAATGGTTCATTTTTATTTCTGGTAATGAAAGCCCTTCCTTTTTTAATAAACCATCATTTGGGAATGCAGAGAAATGCCACTGTTTTTCATTATAAACGACCCAGGTAAGAGAACATAAACAAAGAAAGGTGACAACCCTTTTCCATACTTACTAGCAGAATGTCATCTGGTTTTGTAACACTGATGCACACTTTTAAAAACATATTCCTTAATAAAATATTATAAAGGAAATTTTACTATAAATAAAATTTATAATTTTACATTAAATGTATTTTAATAAATGTAATAAATTTATATGTAAGTTTATGATTATATACTTATAGCAAGATGATATTTATATCTCATTGAAGGTGTTACTCTGCAAAGTTTCTTACTAACCTTGGAATTCTTTCCTTCATGTTTTCTATAACTTTGAAAAATAATGGAAGGTTTTGTAAAAAGATCGGCTTATAGTTCGATGGCTATAAACTCATTTGTCTTGTTCCTTAACTCCCTACTCTCACCCTATGTCATCATCCAGAGTTAAATACTTGAGTTGATGTAAATTTCCACTGGAAATGGCAAAAGCCATTCAGGTTATTTGTTGCTGCATATCATTTTTGATAGTATGTCTGAAGACATGGTCTGGGTTTGAATGGAAAGAGTTCATACAAAATCATTTTAAGATGAAGTAAATCTAAACCCTGCATTAAGTTAAACTTTATGAGAAGCTCTAACAAACATGATTTTATAGAGTATTTGGATTTTATGTGCTGGCTCAAGTAATGTAATTAAACATGCCTGCTGCTATTGCATTGGTAATGAAGACAGGCATAAACACTGGGCTAATAATATACGGAGATTGTTAAATTGTATCTTTATATATACTCCTTGGAAAATGATGAAGTAGGCAGAGGAGAAACACGTGTGAACAGTCCTTTAGAATGCCCATTTGAAGAAGAATGATTAAATGGTGGTGGGTGATGCTTTGGAGGCCCAGCCTATGCAGCCCACGCTTGAAGGCCAGGGAGCAGCACTCCACCTCCAGAGCTGGTAGCTGTGATGGTCACAATTACTTGGAGCTAGGGTAGTTGGATCACAAGGTATGAAGGAATTCCTAGGGGTAGCATGAACTTCCCACTTCTGTGTTTCACATGGGCCACCAAAGGAATGTGAGGGTGGATGTCCTTGAGGGCTGAAGGCTGGCTGTCCACTAAAAGGCCACAATCCCTTGTCAAGTTTCCAGATATGAATCAGTTTTCCAAGCTGTGTCGCTCTCGTGGTCATGGTAGCAGAGAGGAGACTATGCTCGACCTCAGTCTCCTAAGTTCGCTTTCAGTCAGATTTATTTAGTTACTGCCGCCAGCATACCAACGGTCTGCAAAACGTTCATAGGATACATGCACTATAAAAAGAAAAAAATAAGCTTGGATTTACAAAAATTTTTTTTTTGCAACAACAAATTCATCTTTTAATTCTATTTTCTGTGAACTTTTTGAAGCTACCTGGTGTGTCTACTCCATTGGCCATGACTGTATTATGGCTCCTAATGGCTCTGTTCTTAGGAATTCCAGTTTTCCCCTTGGTAGCAAATGACTCAGTGGGGCCCCTGCATTCTTGAAAGGCCACTGATTTATTCTAAATAAACACACGTTCCAGGAATATGCTTGTTGGTCTTCCTCAAGGAGGTTTAACTAGCTGTGTCATCTGAACACAGTGTTTGGTCCACTGCTATAGCATGGGGTACCATGTATCATGACAGAGTCACCCAAGAGCATGTGGTACATTTTCCTTTTTCTGTACTAAACCACTTAGAAGTTGCCCAATTGGTTGTGGGCTGGGAACTCTATTCCAAAAATGCCAATTTTTTTTTTTGACAGGAAGAGTTAGTGAGATAGACAGAGAGAAAGGTCTTCCTTCCGTTGGTTCACCCCCCCAAACGGCCGCCACGGCCGGCATGCTGCACTGATCCGAAGCCAGGAGCCAGGTGCTTCTCCTGGTCTCCCATGTGGGTGCAGGGCCCAAGCACTTGGGCCATCCTCCACCGCCTTTCCGGGCCACAGCAGAGAGCTGGACTGGAAGAGGAGCAGCCGGGACAGAACCGGCACCCCAACCGGGACTAGAACCTGGGGTGCCAGCGCCACAGGTGGAGGATTAGCTTATTGAGCCACGGCGCCAGCCCAAAAATGCCAACTCTCTAATTCGGGGCAGTAATCCTCCAGGTTGCAGCATGCACAATGTGCAAATTCTTTAATGCTGTACTTCTTCCACAGCAGGAACAACACATGGCTTGGCAACAACATGTCTACCATGATTATGATCTGCCATAACACTTACTAGTACCCAAGGACCAATTTTATAATAAAAGAGATGTGCAAATTGGCATGTGGATATGGGAATCTCTAGTCTCATCTTATCATCTAGAAGTTTCTGCCTGGGAGAACATTGGTATTGTCCTCTAAAATTCAGCCAAGGAATAGATGGTGATTATAATCTTGAGAATATGCCCAAATGTATTTCTGACACAGGATACAATGTTCTCATATATTGAACCCAAAGCTACTGAATAGCATGGTGTTCCCAAAACATAAGTCTACACATCTTAATAGAACTGCAGGGAAATAGAAAAAGCTATTGTACTGCTGAATGTAATCAACACTGATAATCATGAAGACGCAGAAAGCAAAGAGCACGTCTGGAGCCTGGGAGGCCTTGTAGTTCCTCTTGGAATGTTCACAATTTGTGTAAGCAGTGCATATGCAGTTGCAGCAATCCGAGATAACTACGGACTCATGTACCTTGGAGATGGAGTGTGGGTAACTGACCTGGGCAAACAACCTAGGACCTCAGAAGTACAAACAGAAGGTTTACAGAATCTGGAAGAGGTAATGGAAGACACTTGATCAGTATCGCTGGCTGTTGGGACTTTTTGCTGCAGTAATACTTTGGCTTCTTTTATTCATCTACTTTTAGATGTTTTGACTGACCAATTACTTGATGTTAGTAACTAGGTGTGTGTGTGTGTGTGAACATGGGGTATGAGATAATTTTGGTAGTTGAAAATGTAAACAGTAGCAAATGCTGGTGATTCTTAATTTTATATCCACTTGGTTAACCTTGGAGACCACTGAGACTTTGACGGACAGTGCTGCATGCTGCATCTCAGATGCTTTTGTGTCGCTGCAGGAGTTTGATGGGCCTGTGAGAATAGTGGCCCAGAGGGACTGAGACCTAGACCAAGGGAATACATAAGCACCGCAGCCAATCTAGGTCAGCATTCTCTGGAGCTCCGTAGGTCAATTCTCAGGCTTCTTTGTCTCCAGCTGCCCACAGGGGTAACCGGCTATTTAACAAAACCTTTATGTGCTCACCTGTATTCTTCGTTGCCACTTCCTCATTTGTACTTCTTTCTGTCAGCTCTCAGATTTCTCTGTACAGGACCATGTCTTAGTGTCTTGAGGTAATTTCAAACTAAGAAAATGATAAGTTCCATTATTTTTCATATCTTGCGAAGTTTCTCAAGCAAGTGGTAAATTTAATTATTTCCATTTATTTTGAAGCTTGCCCAAACTATGTTCCTAAAGAACAATTCACCTGAGGAGTTAATATTGAAATACAAACTATACAGAAATTTCTTTCTAAAATAAAAGCTAATGATGTTAAATATATTCAGAAAGAATCATATTGTGTTGACAACTGGTGGTGCAATTCTTGTATTGACCATTTAATGTACCCAAGGGCCTTGCCACATACATTGCACACTTTTGATTCAAATAAATGCTTTCACTTTTTTGTTCAAAGAAGTTCTCTTTAATGGAGAACTTCAATGAAGTTCAAGCAGGAGATGAGGGAAAAATCTGATGCTGCATAGAAGAGACATGAATTCAATGGCCTGCCTTAGCTATTATACTATGTTACTCTAATTTTTCAAACTGAAGCCATAAGAAACATCCAGGTAGATGTGGTCTCACCTTTGCACACTGGATCAGCCCTCTTCATAGACAAGAGTTTTTAAGGAAGATAGGGTTACTGGCCGGTCCTGAGGCAGCTGGGTTTCATCCTGATTTATTTCTATAAAAGGTGCTCTTTTGTCTTTCTGCCCAGCAGGAATAAACATTTTACCTACCACTAGTAGACTCTCTATCTACCTCTTGCCAGTGTCCTGCTGGGCCCCTGCAATACAGAACCGAAGCTGGACCAGTGAAGAAATCTCTAGCAGAAACTTAGTTTTGTTTAGGGATTATGGAAGTGGACAATACCCACAGAGAAGAGAGTTGGGGGACCCATTTTCCCATTGCCTTTTTAAGTCTGTGAAGGGGTGTATTAATGAGTACTACAGAAAATACTTGCTGTCCTTACTTTGAGAAATGAAAGTTCCAAACAGTAACAGTCTCATGACACGTCCTGTTAGGAGGATTAAAAAGTAGAAACCTGATGATTTTGTGCCACTAGTTATAGTCATCTATAAATATAAATCTGTGTTTCCTAGTTAGATTGCTTAATAATCCTCTTGTGCTGCTGAGAGCTAATACTCAAAGTTTTCTGCATGAAAAGAAAAAGGTAAAATCCTAACATTTCTTTGTAATACCTGTTTCTTAGGGTCTACTGTGTACTCCACTCTGGGTGATATGCTTCCATCATGTAACCTATAATAATTTCCTTGTCCAAGCCTTCAAAACCAGAATAAAGTTTATTCTGTTTTTATGGTTTCTAACATATCAAGGAGAGAGAAATTTTTAAATTGTGTGACCATGAAATCTATACAGAGTTTTCATAATGCATAATTTCTAGGTAGAAAAGTGGGTTTGGTACTTAATTTAAAATCTATTAGATATTAAAAATAATAGCCCTCCTTTAGGTACTATGTTTTTCACTACTGTAATGTCTCCAATTGTGGAAAAACATACAACTATCCCACTATCTTTATGTCTCTCTCTTCCCATTTTATGAATACATTTAGATTATATCTTTGCAAAAAAAAAAAGACAATTAAGGTATGCAAAGTTTCTGTTCATTAAAATGAGTAAAAATATAAGATTTTATAAACTGTTTTCAGGAAAACATGTTAAGAAATGTAAGTGTACTGAGTACATCGTTCTTTCCTTTTCACATTCTGATGGACAAATGCTAATTAGTGAGCTTGTGACTAAGTATTCAGTTCAACAGAAAAATACTTGCTTCCGAATTATAGAAACTGACCTTGGGACAGCCCATTGAGGTTGCAGAGTGGCCTGGCCCTCCTTGGCCAGCATGAGCAGAGGACTGGGTTGATGATGCAGGCTGAAAGTAACCCAGTGACTCCAACCAACCTCCTACCGCCTAACTAGAGGTCAACAAGTAACTTGCTCCATCCTTTCTTCCCCTGATTCCTGACTCCCCTTAACTCTATCTCCTTTTAAAAGTCCTCTTGCTAGCTTACATGTTGGGAAGAGCACTTTGGGATGAAAATAATTTGCCCAACAAATATTGGTTTTTGAGTGGTGAGCAGCCTAGGGCCTAATTTTGACCAGTAACAATTTCAACCTTGATTCTATAGAGATTCCCATCAATACAGTTTATGTCATCTAGGGTATTCATCTGTAGATCCTGGACATTATCAAATCCCCTCCCCCTCCTTCCCCCTTTGGATCTTGGGGGTGTTTTTCTGTGCCACAGTCTGAGATTGTTACGTTGGAGCCAGCTGGGGTTAAAGGATTACTCAGTGTTAAAGCATGCAATGAACACAGTAATGACATCATTAGGTACACTGGGGAAAAGATTCAAGGACTATCAAGTCAAACTATCCCAAAAGTAAAATGACCTAGGAATAGTATTAAAACATACGTAACTTGGTTCTTTTACTTTTTTTTTTATTATTTGATAGGCAGAGTTATAGACAGAGAGAGAGAGAAACAGAGAGAAAGGTCTTCATTTTTCAATCGGTTCACTCCCCAAATGGCCGCAACGGCTGGCACTACGCCAATCTGAAGCCAGGAGCCAAGTGCTTCTTCCTGGTCTCCCACGTGGTTGCAGGAGCCCAAGTACTTGGGCCATCCTCCACTGCCTTCCAGGGCCACAACAGAGAGCTGGACTGGAAAAGGAGCAAACAGGACTAGAACCCAGTGTCCATATGAGATGCCAGCGCCGCAGGCGGAGGATTAACCAAGTGAGCCACGGCGCAAGCCCCAACTTGGTTCTTGAATATCAAATGTCATTTCTTTTTTATAATAGTCAATTGTATAGCAGCCTTCACAAGGGGTCAGATGAAGTCAAAATTTAAACTAAAATAGTACTTACGATCTGTCTGGCTATGGGAATTTCAGAAACAGTGGGTTTCTTTGCTGGTAGGTTTTTAATTTTATCATTAACAGGTATTGCTTCTCTTTGTAAACAATTCTTTAAACACAACAGTAATTTATTTGCAACTCAGGGAGTCAGAAGTGATTCCCTTCTATTTAATTAAAACTATTTCCACTACAGCTACCAAAGTAATTTTCCTCCTCTCAAAATTTCTCTGAACACGCATGAGTTTATTTTTAATTCTTCCTAGAACTTTTCTAGCTTTTTCTTAAACAGGATTGCCAGATTACTTGTACACTGAAAATGACCGTTGACAATGTAAGGGGTGATTAAAGTTACTCCCTGTTGGATGCATACAAACCCTGGAAATCTGGCTGGGTCGGGCTCTCCTTGGTATCTCTCCCAACAGGCCTTGTGTATCAAGACCATGTGAGTACAGTACAAGTATGCTCTGACCATTCACTGGTTGGCAAGTGCTTCTCCATTTGCTCTGTAAGACTTGATTAATAACTACTTTTAAGTCAATAGGATGCTGGCTGTGGGTTTTTCATAAATTGCTTTGATTGTATTGAGGAATATTCCTTCTATACCCAATTTGCTTAGAGTTTTCATCATGAAAGGGTGTTGAATTTTATCGAATGCTTTCTCTGCATCTATTGAGATAATTATATGGTTTTTCTTCTGCAGTTAATGTGGTGTATCACATTGATTTGCAAACGTTGAACCATCCCTGCATACCAGGGGTAAATCCCACTTGGTCCAGGTGAGTGATCTTTCTGATAAGTTGTTAGATTAAATTGGCTAGAATTTTGTTGTGGATTTTTGTGCCTTTGTTCACCAGGGAAATCAGGCTGTAGTTCTTGTTCTGTGCTGCATCTTTTCCAGGTTTAGTTATTAAGGTGATACTGGCTTCACAGAAAATTTGGGAGCATTTCCTCTTTTTCAATTGTTCTGAATAGTTTGAGAAGAACTGGAGTTAGGTCTTCTTTAAATGTCTAGTAGAATTCAGTGAATCCATCTGGTCCTGGGCTTTTCTTGGTTGGGAGGGCCTTTATTACTGATTCAATTTCTATCTCAGTTATGGTCTGTTTAGGTTTTCTACGTCTTCATGGTTCAGTTTCGGTAGGTTGTATGTGTACAGGAATCTATCCATTTCTGATAATTTCCCTGTTTGCTGGCATACAACTCTTTGTAGTAATTTCTGATGATTTTTTTTTAATTTCTGTGGTGTCTGTTGTGACATTCCCTTTTTCATCTCTGATTTTATTGATTTGGATCTTTTCTTTTTTTAGTGAGTTGGGCCAATGGGGTGTCAATTTTGTTTATTTTTTCAAAAAAACAGCTCTTTGGCTAATCTTTTGTAATGTTTTCTTGGATTCAATTCTGTTGATCTCTTATTTTAATTATTTCTCTTCTCCTACTAGTTTGGGTCTGGTTCGCTGCCATTTTTCTAATCCTTGAGATACACTGAAGGCTCATCTATTTGGTGCCTTTCCAATTTCTTGATCTAGGCACTTATTGCTATAAATGTTCCTCTTAATGCTGCTTTTGCTGTATCCCATAAGTTTTGGTATGTTGTGCTTTTATCCTCATTTACTTCCAGAGAATTTTTGATTTCTCTTTTAATTTCTTCTATGACCCGTTGTTCATTCAGGAGCATATTGTTCAATCTCCATGTGTTTACACGTGCTCTAGGGATTCCTGAGTTGCCAATTTCCAATTTCATTCCTTTGTGGTCTGAAAAGCTGCATGGTATGATTCTAATTCTTTTGAATTTGCTGAGACTTGCTTTATGGCCTAGTATGTGGTCAATCCTAGAGTCCGTTCCATGTACTGTTGAGAAGAATGTGAATTCTTTAAGTGTAGGATGAAAAGTTCTGTAGATATCTGTTAGGTCCAATAGTTCTATAGTGCCAATTAAATCTGCTGTTTTCTTGTTGATCATCTGTCCAGTTGATCTATTTCTGAGAGAGGAGTATTGAAGTCCCCCAATACTATTGTACTGGAGTCTAAGTCTCCCTTTAATTCCCTTACCATATCTTTTAAATAAACCGATGCCCTGTAATTAGGTGCATATACATTGATAATTGTTACATCTTCCTGTTGAATTGAACCCTTAATCATTATATAGTGCCCCTCTTTGTCTCTCTTAACAGTTTTTGTGTTAAAGTTTACGTTGTCTGATATTAAGATGGCTATGCCAGCTCTTTTCTGGTTTCTGTTGGCATGGAATATCTTTTTCCAGCCTTTCACTTTCAGTCTGCATGCATCTTTGTGGAAATATGTGTTTCTTGTAAGCAGCAAATAGACGAATTTTGTTTTTTAATCCATTCAGCCAGTCTGTTTTTGTTGTTGTTGTTGTTTGTTGAAGAGTTGAGGTCATTTACATTCAATGTAACTGTTGATAAGTAGTGACTTTGCCCTGCCATTTTTCCAAAGATATTTCTAATATATGCTTTGAACTTCCTCTGATCTTTTACTGAGAGATTTTCTTTCTTTACCTTCTTCTGTATTGATGGCCATGTTTCTGTGTTTCTGTGTGTAACACATCTTTAAGCATGTTTTGCAGGGCTGGACAAGTGGCAACAAATTCTTTCAATTTCTGTTTGCTATGAAAGGTCATTATTTCATCTTTATGCATTTGTTTTTGATAACTTCTAAATGTTCTTATCATAAATTTTTAATTCCATATCTTGCATTTCTTCTATCTCATCATCTTCATAATCTTGTATTGGAGCATCATGTTCATTTTGATGTCTTCCTTGTTCTTGTTTCCTCAGTTTTTGCATTTGTTGTTTGGCGTTGTGGGGATATACTTTGGTTTCTTCTTCTTCTTCTTTTTTCGTTGTGGTGGCTTTTCTTGTTATTGTATGACTCTAGATTAAGTGGACTGTCTGCTTTTGGTGAATCTCTAGAGGCTTGTGGTAGGTGTGGCCAGAGAGCTCTATTCAGTTCTTCAGGTTTAAAGGTGTGCCAAAGGTGACACACCCAGGTTTGGCATGGTAAATTTAAAAAAAAAAAATTTTTTTTTATTCAGAAGGGAAGTAATTGTACTCAGCTGAGCTCTTCTCCTTGATGGCAATCAGTGCCTGAGAGCTAGCCCCAGTGGGTATAATATTTGTCTGCTCTGTCCCAAGGGCCACACCATGGATCTTTGCAGTCCTCAGTGTAAGCTCAGATTGCTGTGCAAAGTCTCTCACAAGGTAACCAAGACTGCCCGAGTTTGTGGCATCTCCCACAGAGACTACTCATGTCTCAGCCACACTGTGAGTTCTCCTACACACCCTCAGTTTTTTTTTTTTTTTCCTCTTCTTTTTCCCACAGTCCCAGTTCATAAGCTCCACACATTCACTAGGTCTTAGTCTCCTGTTATTACTCCCAACCAGAGTCAGGTATTTCTGCTTGACCCAAGCTGGTGCAGCTGTTACGTATGTCCAAAATGGCGCCTGCTCTATTCTCTCACATGACTTTGTAAGTGGTGTGGAGAGAGAGAATTGTGTCTGTACCTTCCCTTTTATTTTTTTTCTCTCTAATTAGGCTGGTGTACTTCCCCTATAGGGCTTCAAGCCTCATTCCCTCTAGGCTCTTCCTGCTGCTTTTCTGCCAGTGAATCTGGCTACTGCGGTTTTGCCTCACCTCTCCAGCACTGGTGCGGAGAAGACTCTGGGAAGCTGGGTTCCTGAGCCGTGGGCGCCTGTGTCCTCTATGTAGATCCACCATGTCCCTCTAATTCCTGAAGAGTTTCCTCTGCAGTTTTTTCACTTAACTCTTCCCTGAGACTTCACTATATCCACTTTTATTAAACTATCTCTTCCTGGACTATCAGTGAGCTCCCCCCCTATTCTGCCATCTTGGAGCCTCCTCTTACTACTGTTAAATGAACTAATGCTTCTTTATTTGACTTTTAGCTGTAAATGATAAGGTTTAACTCTCAGATAATACAGTTGAGTGTGCTAAATTATAAAGTCAGTCAAGAAACTTGAATTATCTCAGGTAATTTTTCCACTTCTTCCTTTACAAGGTAAACCGTGTATAAACTGTTGGGGCATATAATGTTTGTATCTCTAATACCTACATTTATAAATAAATACAGTGATCCTTGCCAATCCTTTTATACTAATTTTCCAGTGAACTGTTAATTGACTGAAGTTCATTTGTGTTCTAGATTTCTTGACAAGGACCCATGAAAGTGAGTTTTTACATCCTCAAAACTCTATAGCTTTTATACTTAGAAGAGAGCTGAAAATAAACTGACTCACATTTTCTTTCCCTGAGTAATTTGTTGTAGAAAACCGAGGCCATCCAACATTTCCAACTTGTAAGTGACAGTACTTTGGCAGGTTACACAAATAATTATGTACCTTAAGATTGAAATAACTGCTTTATAAAGTAGGTTTGCATGTGGATCACTCTGAATTTTATCTTGCACTTAGTAAGACTTTCAATAGGTATATTCAATGCTTTGTTTCTTGAAAGTAACCTTATTTTCCTGGACAGACATGTTTTTTTAGGTTTAATATCTTTTGAGGAAGCAGCTATAAATTTATATATGTTGGATCTTTTCCCTTTTTTATAATTTTCTTTATAGTCCTTTTTCTACTTAGTTTTGTGCCATTTTGCTTTTCTGATTATATTCTTAGAGTATTTTGCCTTTTTGCATCCTCTACTATTATCTCCATTTTGTGAGATATGTTTATCTGCTCAAAGTCTATCTCACATTTACCAATAAGATCTTAGACAATCTTGCATTCCGTGACTCTCTTGACTGGATTTCCTTTTCCTGTCCTCTGCCATGGTTCGTTTTCTCTCTCTCTCTCTCTCTCTCTCTCTCTCTCTCTCTCTCTCTCTCCCTCTATCTCTCTTCCTCCCACCCTCCCTCTGTTAATTTACTTATTTGAAAGCCAGAATTACACAGAGAGAGATACCTTCCATTTGCTGGTTTATTCTCCAAATGACCACAACAGCTAGGGCTGGGCCAGGCTTAACACGGAAGCCAGGAATTTCTTCCAGATTTCCCCGGTGGGTGACAGAGGCACAAACGCTTGGGCCATCTTCCATTGCTTTTCCAGGTGCACTGGCAGGGAGCTGGATGGGAAGTGGAACAGTCAGGTTGCAAACCAGTGCTCATATTTCCATATGTATCACAGGCAGTGGCTTAACTCACTGTGCCACAATGCCAGCCCCTCCCCTGCTTCTGTTAACCCCAGGACATTGGACTGTTAGTATTCTTGGAACAGGGCAGGAGCAACTAAGACATTTGACTCTTTTCTCTTTCTAGAACATTCTTTCATCTAGCAACATTCCTACTTTCTTCATTCACTACCTTAGGTCTTTTCCTTAAGAATCACAACGAGGCCTTTCCTGCTACCTGATTTATACCTGCAATTTTTTTCAGAATTTTGTTTTTATTCCTCTTTTTTTTTCTTTAGTTGTTAACATTATCTGTACATGATTTTACTTATTAACCATTACATGTCTTTTGCACTAGAATTAAAATTCCAGGAACTGGGTATTTGGTGTGAGGGTTAAGATGTCACTGAGGACACTCACATCCCATTTCAAGATGCCTGGGTTTGATTTCTGGCTTTACTTTTGATTTCATATTTCTGCTAAAAGCACACCCTGGGAGGCAGCAAATGACAGCTCAAGTACCTGGGTCCCTACCGCTCTCATGGAAGACCTTGATTGAGTTCTGAGTCCTTGGCTTTGGTTTTGCCCAGTTCTGGCTGTTGTAGGCATTTAGGGAGTGCACTAGCAGATGGGAGATCTTTGTCTCCGTCTGTTTCTCTTTACCTCCCTCTTTGAAATAAAAATACAAAAATAAATAAAAATAAAAGATGCTTTGAGGAATTTTTTGTCTCTATTTTAAAAAAAATGTTTATTTATTTGAAAGGCAGAGTTACAGAGAGAAAGAGAGGTCTTCCATCCGCTGGTTCACTCCCCAAATAGGTGCTAAGGCCAGTGCTGGGCTAAAAATGGGAGCTTCTTCCAGGTCCCCCATGCAGGCTTGGGCCATCCTCCACTGCTTTCCCAGGCCATTGCAGAGAGCTGGATGGGAAGTGGCACAGGACTCAAATCTGCACCTATATGGGATGCTGGCACTGCAGGCAGCGGCTTTACCAGCTACACCACAGCACTGGTCCCCTCTTTTCTTTGAAACTATAATTCTGGAGCTGGTTCTGTGGCGCAGCGGGTTAAAACCCTGTCCTGAAGCGCTGGCATCCCATATAGGCGCCGGTTCGAGACCCGGCTGCTCCACTTCCGATGAAGCTCTCTGCTATGGCCTGGGAAAGCAGTAGAAGGCCCAGGTCCTTGGGCTCCTGCACCCACATGGGAGACCCAGAAAAAACTCCTGGCTTTGGATCGGCACAGCTCTGGCTATTGCAGACAACTGGGAAGTGAACCAGCAGATGGAAGACCCCTCTCTCTCTCTCTCTCTCTCTCTCTCTCTCTCTCTCTCTCTGCAACTCTGACTTTCAAATAAATAAATAAACCTAAAAATATATAATTTTACCATCTAATACAGAGTATGAGTTTTTAAGTTTAAAACAAATAAATTAATAAAGGAATTACAAAGTCTATGTTATAAGCTGTCATTGAAATCTCTGTGCTCACTAACATTTAAGTTCAACTGCTTTTTCATAAGCTGATAGCCTTGTTTTCTTACATTCCACTGAATTTTATTAATGTAATATCTTCTCCAATCTTGCTGAAAATCTTCAATGATTACTTTTTTTCTGATCATTACTCAAACTTCTTTGACTCCATTCCATACTGAATTACAAGAATACGTGCATCATTAACATATTTGGAAGTTTTGGCACATTGCTGTATCCTAAGAATTGTCAGGCTTCACAGTAGAATAAGAGGAACTATTTTTATTGACAAATATTGAACTCTTGGTGCTTTATAATGGGCAGGTCAGATACCCCATAGATGACTTATCCACTGTATTATCTGAGGGGCATAACTCTGGCTGCCAGTGTCCTCAGATCAAGTAGGGGAAGGATGTTGGGTGTCAGAGTTCATGAATTTCCTTTAAATTACCCCCTGCGGCCAATATAGCTTCCACATTTTTAATGATAGTCTTGTGTTTCCATAATTTTGCTTTTTTCTACTTAAATTTCCCTGTAGAGGAAAGTTCTGGTTTTCCCGAGTGAAAAAAAGTTGTTTCCTTTGCTTCACAAGATATGGAAAAGGATATGTACCACGTTTCAGAGAGGTCTGTTCCCTCCAATTTCTTAATTGTTCTGTGAATTGCTAGTGTTAATCAGTGTGCTTCTGGAATTTGTCCAAGGGCAGTTTAATGTTTGGCTCGCTAGGTCTGCATTATCTAATATTCATATGTCTGTTTTCTGGACTCCAAAATTCCATTTCTGTAATTATGTTACTCTTCTCCTTTGCCCCTATTGGTTTATTCCTTTTTAAAAATACATGTTTAACTCTGCTCCTTCTGAAAATATTTCAATTAGTCCACCTAAAATAGTAGAATATAAGGTCAAGTTTTGCATATTTAAAGTTGAAAATTTTTGGAATATATATGCATAATAATTTTTAATGAAGAAACTTGGAGCACAGAGTTGGGGCCATTTATTTCCCCGATTTGAGGGCATTTGATGCAGTAGTTGAGAGGCCACATGGAAGCCTATATCCCAGTCGGAATACTTGCACTGGAATCTGAGCTGCAGCTCTGCTCCTGAATCCAGCTTCCTTTAAGCATGTGTCCTGTGAAACAGCGGGTGAGAGCTCAAAAACACTGGTCCTTGCCACTCATATGGGAGATCCGGTTGTGAATTTATGGCTTCTGACCCTGTTTCAGGCATCTGAGGAGTGAACCAGCAGACTGAAGATCTGTAAGTGTCTGCCTCTGTGTCTGGGTCTGTCTCTGTGCCTTATAACTAAAAAAATACATAAATAAGTAGATAAATAACCCATATTCTTTATTTAGAAGAAATGAGAGTTATCACTATACAGCAGATAAATGACATACTTTTAGGAAATTAAGAGGTGAAGATATGGGCTGTGACTGTGCCTTTCTAGACCTCAGTCTACTGCTCCTAAATGGAGGCAACTAGTTTTGAAGATATTTCTAGAATAAATGCTTGATGTTCTCTGAGCATAAACAGGACTCCATTGGTTTATGAGTTTTAGTATAGATTCCACTAAATCACTCTCAAAATGTGCAAATTGGTTACATTATACTGCTGCTTCATAGAAATTGTTTCTGATTGCACTGCATATTATGTATGTTACTGTGAACCTCTGACAGCTTGCTCTCTCCAGCAGTATTGGAGAGAATTCAATCAAACTCAATCAGCAGAAGTTTGCCCTACTCACAGGCCATCTTGAAGTTGCCATTGGTCAGAAGAGCACAGGGATCAGCACCGCTGGATAATACCTTAGGGATCTTTTATCCCAACTCCTGTTTTCAGAGATAAGGAAACATAAGCTATGTAGTGTGATAAACTGCTGAAGATCACCATAAAATTTAATTCGGTTCTACCAGACTTGAATGCCACCATTCCAAACCATGACACAAGTCAGGATTTCATAACTGTCATTGCTGGGATTTTTTTTTTTTTTGGACAGATTCTGCCTTCAAATGGTACCAATGTCCTTATTGATTCAACTCCTAAAACAGCTTAGATTCTCAACAGTAGACACATAGCTGACTCAGACTCCAGACCCAATTGCCTTTACATTGTTAGCACTGATTTGACACATTAATCCTTAGCTTTACTTTTCTTGCTAAATGGCACTATCAAAATGTAGCAAAAGGAAGCTTACCACAAAGACAAACTATTACCATAAGCAATTTATGTGGTAGATGGTTTAAGAAAATGAATTCTACTAAAACATTCAGGACTGTTCTCTTTAGATCTATCCAACAATTATGACTGAAGTAGAGAAATAATACTTTAGCATTTTTTTTTCTACCAGATTTTTATCTTTTGCCAACTGAAGAGCGTTTAAATGAGTTTTACCTTTCAAGGATTACTTCATTCAGAACTTAGAGAATCTTCTTCAAGAGGATACATTTTCAATAGCATAAAAATATCCAGTGGGATTGTATGGGAACAATTGGTTTTACTCAAATAAAAGTATTTTATGACATAATTTACTGGAGGAGTAAAACTCTTGTCTGCAGGTTGTAGTATTCATTTGATGGATTCTTTTGCATATTATAAAGCACATAACAAATTCCATAAAAATATGAGACTATTAATTTATTATGCATCACTCCATTAAATGTCCATTTGGTGCCCAATTAGATTTTTCATGTTGGATCACGATCTTATACAGTTACAATTTTTTTCTAAAATTCTTAAACGTCTAACTTACGCACTTTTATTTTGATCCTGACAGCAGTTCTCTTGAAGATAGATTATACTCTTAAAAGTTAAATAAAAAACTTCAAATTCCGTAACAGATAAAAATGGGGATACCAGTTTGCTACTTTCGCTTTAAGTATTATTTATTTAATAGAGAGAGGGAGAGAGAGAAAGATAGAGGTACCTCAATCTACTGGTTCATTTCCAAATGCCCACAGTAGCAGGGACTGGGCTAGGTTTAAGCTAGGAGACTGGAACTCCAGGTGGGTCTCCCACGTGGATGACAGGGACCCAAGTACTAGGACCATCATCTGCTGCCTTCACAGGTGCACTGACAGCAGGGTCAAAGACTCAGTAGCTGAGACTCAAACTCTGTGCTCCAAGACGGAATGGCAGCTTATTCCACTGTACCACAGTGCACACTCATCCCACTTTTGAAGGTTTCCAGCTGAGGGTTCATCATGGCAACAGAAATCATTAAGGAAACTTTTAGTTAAACTGCAAACATTTCTTAAGAATTGTAAAATAGTTCTGCATATAGGTCTCGCAAGCTTATTAGTGACATGCAACTTACGGTACATTCCTGAGTGTTTGCTTCGATGACGTTGTTCCAGGGATATAATTTAAATAAATCATACCTGCTATTTTGCATTTTTTGTTTTTAGAACTTTTCTAGTTTAGGTTTTGTGACATTTTTTTCTTAGCTTTCACTATTTCAAACCAGCAAATTTTCTCCCCATTTACTTTTAAAATAAGTGATTTTTCCTCTGCTATCATAAATCTAATGAAGTAGCCTCACAGAAATCAAAAGCTAAAGAGTCATTAGGAAGAAAAAGAAACCTGATGGCCCCTGTAACTTACCCATGCTGATGATAATAAATTCCATTCAGTAACTTTTCTTTCTCTGTTAGGATGTCATTTCAGATGACAACGTAATTCAAACACTAAAATGGGGGAGAAGAGGTTGTAACTGATGGGGGAAAGCCCACACACAAGTTATGTTACTGAACTAAAGGGAGACTTTTCTCTCTATATTAACCATTTGTTGCAGAGCAGGCAGTGTTAGCCCTGGAGTGACTCAGGTGTATAACTGTGCTGTGGGGAGGGGCAGGCTGTGGGAAAATACTTTCTAGCCTTTCCCAGCTTCTCATTTCTCCCTCCAATAAAAAACAAAATTAAAAAGATAGGAAAATTATGCCCATAAGTCCCTCCAAGGGAGCCTTCATAAACTGGATAACTCAATGGTGTGCAAAAACGCAGATTGTGTCAATACTGTATTTCACGCTCTGTGAAGATCGCGATCTTGCTCTTGTCCATGCCCAGTGCAGAGCTGCATGCTTCCTTTGTATCCAGGAGCAGTGTGGCAGCTTGGTTTGACCTCCATGTATTATTTAGCACCATTTACCTACTATCACTCAAGGAGGACCAAGTCATGGCCTCCCTGCTTCATCTTCTTCCTACAGAGCTAATTACCTCACTGTAAAGACAGAAGCCTTTGAGATTCCAGGAGAGACTGCAAGCCAAAGAACAGACCCCTACATTACAGAGATCCACAGTGTAAGCATGGGTGATGTTCTTTAGATACAAATCTAAGTCTTCGCTTCACAGAATTTGTTTTTGCTTTACTAACCAGAAAAATGCTATTTTACATCATGTATAAAGTCTCTCAGACTTCTCAAGAACTGTTGAGCTAACTGAGTGCAAACTGTATACCCGAGTCTTATCCCACCAGAATCTTCAGCCACATGTGTCTCCCGAGTCTTTCGGACACAGTCAGAGTTAGGTAACCCAGAAACCAGATCAAAGGACAAGCTGGAGAGGGAGCTGGATGCTTTGAGCATGATGAGGAAATACCTCAGGGTTCTAATCCTTGACAGTATTATCTATTGCTTTCAGAGACTATATGATGGAGAACATAAAATATAAGATAAGAAATGTGAGATTAGAAATATATGTATATATAAATACACTATGTAAATTTATCAAAAGATGACTAGACATAACAAATAGACATAAATCGCCAATATAATATACATTTAAATGAATATTAGTAACTACTTTTAAACTCAGACATTTGAAAAGTTTTTGTTAAAACATATACAGAGTAATTTAAAAAAGGAAAGCTATGTAATAACTGAATAAAAATGTGCTTTTATATTCCTCTCCTTTTATACATAGAACAAAATACCTATGTAAACTGAAAATGCAATTTTAATTGTGACACCAACCACGAAGTTCAAACCTCACTGTGTCTGTGTCCTTCGATCTGTCAAGCTGAAGGTGGAAGAACTTTGGGCCAACTCAGTGTTGTTACGGCTAGGAAACTTTTATTTTCATAATAGCTGTAGAGCTGGGCTCAGGGAATAACTTCTTTCTTAAAATGCATCTCTAAGTAGGGTAATTTCTCTGAAATGTCATTACTATGCATTTGGAAGTTAATAAAAATGCTAAGGGTACTCACAGAAGCAGTAACTCGAGCACTTTTCAAATTTGCGGGATCGCTCAGTGATTGGTTCCACTATTCCATTTGTCTTTCATTTTTCTTTTGTGCAGAGTGAATATGCTGACTTGCTTTTGCTTGAAGCATTTATCATTGTTTTAAAATACACTGGCATCACTTCTCTAATACTGGTGGCATCTCTGCTCTCTCTGGGGGTTAAAAAACTTGAAAATACATTTAAATGTAGCCATTTTATACATGCATGAAAACTGATACACTCTGTAAACTTACCTAGTATTGGTCACTAAGTATGTTAAGAATCATAGTTTCCCTCCTGTGGCAGTGGGCACAGATAAATACTGCATCTCTATCTTGAGTTTCCTTTCTCTACTTTGAATTTTGTCCCCTCGGTCCTACATGATCTTTATCTTCTGCAGTTTCATGAACCTTACAGAGAACACATTGATCACTTGCAGATGGCTATGTTCTTGTGATCTGGAAGATAACTAGTCTTAGAGAAAGCTGAAGCAAATAACAAATCTATTAAAACAACTGGCTTGGGATTGAGCTTTCTGGTCCATCATTTCCAAACATGATCTAGGACAAATTCAGACTTTTGCTCACCATACTACATGCTTATTTGTAAGAAAAAAAATTCCTTTAATGACCAAATACTTGATTGGAAAACAGAAAACATTGTGTCTTACTAAATTCTTAACTGAGAATGTTTACTTGATCATCATGTAGCACAATCAGTTGAAATGTTTTAAGAAGAGGAATGCTTAAATGAGATGAAATAAGCAAAAGCTTCAGAAATCAACATGGGCTAAAGAAGAAAAAGATCTTTAGAGGAATACTACAAAGATTTACAAATAAGACACTATGTTGGATCAACATTTATGAACAGTTTGTTGCATGTATTTTAAAAAAATGCACATGCCAGAGATTACAGAGAATAAAGAACTCACCAATTTGTAATCACACTTGCCAAGCAACACTGCACTGGACTAAGTTAAAAGGAAAGGAAAGGTCTTGTTAGGGTTGTCCTAGCAATGGTGGTACCTTGTTACAAACTGTGAACTGTGCTATCTATAACAGTGGACCACGGAAGATTCCTGTCAATTGTTTGAGCTGAATAGTCAAGCCACTTTGTAGACATAAATGAGATTTCATGACCGACGACCATGGGACTTTTGCTTTGTCCATATTTGGGCTTACCTTTTATCATTCTATATCCAACGATATTGTTTAAGGTTAAATGTTATTGCTGGGTATGCATATCTCTGTTTTGCCAGCATTTTGCCCCCGGTCCTGGAAATATAACACTTTATTGAAGACCAGATATCTTAAGGATATTTCTATATGGTGTTTTATTGACAGTGGTAAATGGTTCTTAATAGGCCAGTGAGTCAGCTAAAACCACACAACCATGGTGGCTGAACATAGAAAGTTAGCTAATAAGATGTTTGGTTTTCAGTTACAGTTAGGACAGCTTCCCAGTGGAAGAATTCACTGGAGCCGTAGGTGCAGAGCTTAAGTAGTGCTGAAACTGTACTATTGTACCAGGTCTGCATGTTTGGAAATAATCTGCTGAAAGAGAAAAGCAGTTTATATGCACTTAGAAATACCTTTGCTGTTCAAATTAATGGCCACTTGGACCAATATGACATATGACAGGCAGGGAAACAAAAATGGTTTAAAAATGAAGCAATGTTTAATTTAATAGTTAAATAGAAAAGAGATCAGTAAAACAGGAAAATAAAAAAAAACTAGAATGCTCATGGTTTACCTTTCTAACAATTATTGTAGAAAGGACATATATTTGAATTGAAATTTGTTTTGTATGAGATATTCACGTAGCCCTGTCTTTGAAAGGGCCATAGCTAGCCCCACAGTTACAGCATGGAGAAGGGCAGGGCAGACATTTCCTCCAATTGAGAGTCTGAGAAAAAGTGATTTAACCAAACATGTACCTCAAACCAACATGAAAAGCCAAGGGATCCAAAAACATTCAGGTCAGAACAAATGCCCAGACTATTTGTTCAAATCTTGAATTAAAGATGAAGAAGTTGATGCTCGGAGGACTTAAGAGATTTTTGAAAGATGCACTGTTAGGACTCTGGGCTGTTCTGTGAGTTGAGCTCTTAGTGAATTTGCATCCACATACAGGCATAGCCACAGGGACCCACATGGGTGAAAACACATGGGGATGTGAAAGCCACAGTGCTAGGGCCAGCATTCACATGCTGTTGAGGTTATGGCCATGTTTCTTCCACACGTAGTACAGTATAACCAGGATGCTTGTATTTCCACTAACATCTTGTGCTTAGTGCTAATTTATTAAGTCATTAGGTTAGACAGGTTAAAATTCCTTGGACCCAAATCTCATGTCAACCATATTTCCTAAAAATTACCTTGTAACTGAATTCAAGTGTAGGTGTTTAGTATGTCACATATCCATGAAAATGCATGTAATTAAAATAGACTATTTTTTAAATCTTCTGGTCCTTTTTTGACTTCAGCTCATGTGGACTACGCTGTGGTCTCCACACCCCTCTTTGATGTTTAAGACTGTAGTGAGGTGCCCTAGAGGTACATGCCGGGCCCCCTTGCACTCGCAGGGCTCTAAGAACAATGACTCCTTGAAGTCTGCACCAGCACAGCCTCACTCACGCACATAGTCACAGGCCTTTCTTTCTCCATTGAGTTCTTCCCTGCCAGTCTGTGGAAAGAATAATTATGACAATGTGCATCTCCCACACAATTTTAGCTCCTAGAAAGAAATGTGTGGCAGGAATATTCTTATAGTGCCAATTATATTTTAGATAGAAAATTGTGTGCCTAAAATACTCAATTTTAATTTGAGTGTTAAACAGATACGTAGTTCAGAAAAAGTCTCCTGGTTACGTAGCATAAATTAGTATGTAACCATGGCTTCTTCAGAAATCTCTCTGTAGGCCATGTCTTCCTGTCCACCACATTCCATCACAGAGCTCCAGCCACACTTTTATTGATGTTTCTTCTTTCCCATTTTTATTCAAATGCCTTCTCAAACAAAATCATATTCTCACTTTCTTCCCTTTTATTCTTCCCTTTATTTCTATGCTGTATGTTAGAAAGAATAGCAAAGAAACAGCTGTTGAAGCCACTGCTTGCTGAGCTCTGGTCCTGATACAGTCAATCTAATAACAGACGTAATAATATATATAATCATTGCATTTCTAAGATGCTGTTTTATATTTTTCCTATGAAAATAAGCCTTAGGAGGCACAGAGTTCATGAATCATAGTAATAAAAGCTCTTTTCCCCTCCTACAAATATTTTGATAATGAAAAATATAATTATATACATACACATGTATATATACATACATATAAAATCATGCATAGATTTCTTTTTTTTGTGATAGCCTTTTCCAAGACAATTTTGAGAGGTCCTTGAGTGCACGGATATAAAAGTTCTTGCAACCAAAAACAATATGCATTTTCTACAAAATTTTGAAGTATCTTTGATGAGTATATTTACATATTATATGTATTTATATACACATTTACATATATATAAAACATATATATATATATATATATATATATATATATATATATATATATATATCCTGCACATCCTTCAGCAAATCTGGAATTGGTTTAATCTAGTTTGACTTCATGAATCACATTGACTCTTCAGCCACTAGGTCCTAACCTCAGGTTACTTTATTCATTCTAGTAATAGACAGTAAAAATAGAAATCAAGTACCGATCATTCAAAGGCATCATTTGTGTTGTAGTCACACTTGTTAATTTATGGCTCAAAATGATTGATCCAGTTTCAATCAGGGCAGGGGAAGCCTGCACAAAGCAATTTTGCCCCCCAAGCCAATCACCCAATAGATCACATTATTATTAACCTTTTAACATTAATTGTGGAATTTTTTCCTCACTTTATATGTCCAAACAATACAATAAACACCATATGCATATTCCCTTCCCATTGCAGAGAGGCTCAGGATCAAGAGTCAAAAACTGATGAAACAAATTTCATCCCAACTCTCTTAGACATCAAAGATCAATTCTGAATCCAATGATACTATTTAGGAAGTTGAGCATAACGGTATTTATTTTTGGCTCTTATTTTTAAAAAATTGTGTGAAAATACATATCATATAAAATGTGTCATCATAACCATTTTTCACTATAATGGTTCTATGACATTAAAATATATTTGCATTGTTTTCCTACCATCACCACCATTCCTCCACAGTGCTTTTTTTCATCTTGTGAAACTGAAACTCTGAACCAATTATCTAAGGATTTTTTTCTTGGCCATCAGCCCCTGGAAACTACAACTTCCACTATGTCTTATGCCTATGAATTGTAGTATATGAGGCACTTTGCATAAACAGGTCATAGGAAGACAATTCAAAAAGTTCCTGGTTTCAATAATAAAGAATAACAGGTGCTGGTAAAGATGTGGGGGGGAAGGTACCATAATAACAGATGGTAGTAATGTAAACTTTTACAACCAGTATGAATGACAGTATGGCGATTACTCAGAAATCTGAAAAAAGGTCTACCATATAACCCAGCCATTCCACTCCTAAGAATTTACCCAAAAGAAATGAACTTTCACATGCTGATTTAGCTGTATATCCCCAACTCTGTTTATTGCAGATAATTAACTCATAAAAGCTAAGATATAGAATCAACACAGATATCTATCAACTGATGACTGGATAAAGAAAAAGTAATATATATATATACACACATACACACACACATATATATATGATGGAATTCTCAGCCCTAAAAAAGAATGAACGTCTGTCTTTTGCAACAAAATGGATACAACTGGAAACCACTGTGCTTAGTGAAAACAAGTCAGTCCCATATGTTTTCCCTGGTTTGTGGTAACTAATATACAGAGTACAAAACATGTCATATATATGAGCAAAATTGTTATTTTTTAAGATTTTATTTATTTGAAAGAGAGTTACAGTGAGAGGGAAGACAGAGACAAAGGTCCTCTTTCCGCTGGTTCACTCCCCAAATGGCCGCAACGGCCGGAGCTGCACTGATCCAAAGCCAGGAGCCTCCTCCAGTCTCCCGCACGGGTACAGGGGCTCAAGGACTGAGCCATCCTCCACTGCTCCCCCAGGCCATAGCAGAGAGCTGGATTGGAAGAGAAACAGCTGAGACAAGAACCAGCACTCATATGGGATGCCAGTGCCGCAGGCGGAGGATTAACCTACAGTGCCACAGCGCCGGCCCTTGATATTTCAATGTTTATTGTTTATAGCCCTTGCCTATACTCTGGAAGAACTCTGATTTTTGTTTTTCTTCTTCTTATTGATTATAAAGAAAATGGAAAATACGTCCTTTCACAAATTAAGAAAAGGAGGAGGAGGGAAGGAAGCAATAATCATTATGCTTTTAAAACTTCATATATGTAATTTATTTCCTTCATCTAAGCTTTAAAACAAAGGTTCATGGAAATTGAATTAATGTGTTTTCCAACAACTTTTTGAAGTCCTCTGCTACAGTACTTGCCTTCTTGTGACTGGCTCACTTACTGGGTAATGTCTGCATGGCCCATCCATGTTGTAGCACATGTCAGACTCTCCTTCAAGGCTGAAGACTATTCCACTGTCTGCAAATGGCACATTAAGTTTGTCTACTCATGGGTCCAAAGACAACTGAGTTGTTTCCACCTTTTCACATTTATGTATGTGCTCACCATGGAGGTAGCAGCCTTTATTTTTTTCTTCTTCTTCTTTTTTTTTTTTTTTTTTTTTTGGAGCTGTAATAGATTCTTTGCTACCATTATTCCAAGTAATGTGACTGATTAAATAACAAATGACTGTTAAGAAACTCATGTGATTATTTTGTGTATTCCAGATAACTGGTGGAGAACTGTTGAGAGAGAGCTGAAATGTCCCAGAAAAGGGAAATATGGACAATGGATCTGATTGCTGTGTATGCAGGAAAGCAAACCCAGGCTGCCATTTCCCTGCAAGACCAAGGATACTGGAGCCTCCAGGGAAACTGTTGCAAAGAATCTTGGTGTTTTGGTCACGTTACAGATTCTTTTTGCTTTGTTTCATTTCTTGGCCTTCTGGAAAACTAGTATGGGTGGACACGTTTTGACAGAGATAGTATTAATAGAAAAGCACTGGAGAAGAGAGAGTAAATGCTAGAACATTTTCAGTCAAAATAATTGCAGCAATTATTTTATAATAATTTCCGTTGTTATAATTACATACTGCTCTTACACTTTGTTAAAATTATTTCTTGATTGTTTTTTCAAGTCTATTTGAAAAGCAGAATGACAGAGACAGAGCGGTGGGGGGGGGTGTGGATGAAGAGAGAGTGAGTTACCTTCTTTTAGTTTACTGCCTAAATGCCGACAGTAGCTGTAGCTGTCAGACAGAAGCTAGTGATTCTAGCCAAGTCTCCCACACAGGTGACAGGGCCCCAGGTCCCCAGAGTGCATTAGCAGGAAGCTGGATCAGAAGCAGCGGTGGGACTGGATCCCATGTACTCCAGTGTGGGATGTGAGAATACCAAGTGGCTGCTTAAGGAGCTATGCCACACCAGCCCCTACTTTTTGATTCTTGAAGTGCTTTATATAACAGGAAATTTGTGTGTCTATGTCTATTTCTGTGAGAATTACGCAAGAATTCTTCACTAATCTATTTCAATGCATAGCATTTTTTCTTTCAGTTGCACGTGGTCATTATCCTATATCTGTTACTCAACTGTGCTTTGCTTAATAACTCTAACACCCTCGTCTCGTAATACTCCATATATGCTCTACAGAAGTGTCAGGGAAGCTGAAATTTAACAGTGCTATAAAAATCTCAGTACCATTGCTAAAACACGAAATAAGTGAGTGGAATAATATTCCATGAGTAAACTTGAATTATAAATTAGTAGCAGTGTTTGGATAAAGCAGGGCAAGTAATCAGATTCCTAAGGCTTTTTCATGCATATAGTATAAAAGGAGGAGGAGAAATTAATTTGTTACATTGTGCTTGAGAATTTAGTTAAGAATGGAGGTGCAAAGGAAATGAAAAGTGACACAGGGACCAAATAGAATATTTCATTAGAAAAGTGATAGTTAATGAATGCTAGCTTCTAAGGAAAGAGGAAGACAGAGACCTTTATAAAATGAGGAATGTTATTAGGCTGTCCATGTTATTTTGAAATCCACAGCCAAGTGGAGTTAATTCAAAAATACCATAAATTGTATTGGGGAAACTACTAGCATTTACTTGTCCCAAACACCTGCATTTTCTGTTTAAAAATTTAAAACTGAGGCCACTAAGCAACAGAATTGAATTATCTCCTGGTTTTGGAGTTTACCCTGGGGAATAAACATTTACCACAAAGTCAACTCATGTCTTGGTGAAAGTATTTTTATTGGGCAGTTTGTTGGGTCATATTAAATTTCTACTCTAATAGCTGCCCTCTTTTACAAGGAAACTTTGTTCTATGGCACTGTGTGGGACAGATACAGAAGACATGTGTCTGCCACCTTAGGAGGAAAAAGAAACCTTTGGTATTTCGACCACATATTCCAGGTACAGAAACCAAAGAGAATGCTTCCATTCACCTCACACAACGGCAAGCTTCCCTGTGTCCCCAGCTTCTAGTTCCTTCTTTCTGTCTACCTATCATCCTTCTTGCGTTCTTAAACAACGTTCAAATCTGGCTAAACTATGAGCTAAGTTTATTCAAATTTCCCAAGAATTACAGTTGCTTAACGTTTCACTCAATTAACAACATTGCCTTTCAATCAACCCAGCGACAGTAACTTTTTTTTTTTTTTTTGACAGAGTGGACAGTGAGAGAGAGACAGAGAGAAAGGTCTTCCTTTGCCATTGGTTCACCCTCCAATGGCTGCTGTGGCCGGCGCACCGCGCTGTTCCAAAGGCAGGAGCCAGGTGCTTCTCCTGGTCTCCCATGGGGTGCAGGGCCCAAGCACTTGGGCCATCCTCCACTGCTCTCCCGGCCACAGCAGAGAGCTGGCCTGGAAGAGGGGCAACCGGGACAGAATCCGGCGCCCCGACTGGGACTAGAACCCGGTGTGCCGGCTCCGCTAGGCAGAGGATTAGTTTGTTGAGCTGCGGCGCCGGCCGACAGTAACTTTTTTGAGCATTAGATGATAGGATCTCACAACACTGCCTGTATATGAGAATCAACATAATCGTGCCTCACTGCTGGCCCAATGGGGCTGCTCATATGAGCAGACTTTCTTGTAGGTATATGAGTATATGTTAAACCATCTGTCCATTTTATTATTGATATGCACATGTAAAATGGGAGCCTTATCAACAGAAGACAATATTTTGATTGCTGATCAATAAGAGGTAGAATAAACCAGTAAAGTACAAAATAATGTCAATGTCATCTGGAAAAAAACTCATGCATTTGTACTTGTGCTTAACTGAGGGATTAGAAAACCATGGTTAAATAGAGGGAGGAAGGATTTCAGCAAACTGTAACAGCAAGAGGACTGCCCTGGACCAGCTAGAATCACATTAACCTATTAGGCTCACTACTACATACCTCACATTAGTCGGCACCCATTTCCTCTCAGTTTGTTCTTGTTGAGCCCTGGGCAGCTGAATTCCCAGAGGGGATTTCACATCTGCTTGTCATAAGAGCTTCAGAACCTTGGTTCGTGTCTAGTGAGGATTAAAGTCTTCCTGACATCCTAATTGAACAGCATCCCTCTCTGGCCCCTGTATTTGACAGAGCACTAATTCACAGTGACATAGGCTCCTTCCCTCATGCTATGTGTTGTAAATATACCAAATGCCACAAGGTCAGTGGGGTATGAGATGCAGGAGCCCACAGAGAATACCAGGTCTGAGACTCACTTTCAATCCTGACCCAGGATTCAAAACTTTATTTTTATTTTGAAGGAGATGATTCCTAAACTTTTTTGGAAGTCCTGATAGGAAAAATGGGCATAAATGGTGGGAAGAAAATAAGCCCAGAAAGCCACACAGATTTATGCACACTTGTTAACTATCAGGTAGTTGCATTTGACCTTGTTTTTCTTTATCCCCAGATGGGAGACCTGACATAAAAATATTCATTTCTTGTACAGGAGTGGCTTTACGATCTATTATAATTCTCTTCTGGATAATTTTCACGTTAAAGTTATTTCATTGCTTAGCTGTAACTAATCACATTAAAAGATAAAAGCAAAAGTGTGGCATGTCTTCCTGGTAAAAATATTTTAGTAAAGCCAGACCTATAGACCTAAGATTTTCCCTCCCCATAACCTTTCCAATATACTTTTCTGAAGTAATACTACTAGTGTCCCAGCCACAGCCAAGTAAGGAAGAGAGGACAATGCTGGTTCAAAATGAGGTAACCAGTGGAACGGATAGAAAATTCTACTATAACTCAGGGTGCTCTTACACCACTTCTCCTCATCTATACAAGGGTGAGGAGAGATAGTAACACAATGCATTCTTAGAACTAGGGAGATATGGATGTTTGGTGTAGTGGATAAGCTGCCACTTGGGACATCTATATCCTATGACAGAATGCCTGGATCAGAGTCTAAGCTAGCAACTCCAGCTTCCTGCACACTGATGGCACAAGGAGTTGGGTCCTTACATCTACTTGGGAGAGTTGGACTGAGTTCCCAGCTCACAGGCATCTGAGAGTCAACAAACAGGTAAAAGCGTGGTCACTCTTTTTCCTCTGCCTTCACAATGCAAAGAAGAAAGAAAGAAAAGAAAAAAAAAAACAGAAATGAGTAGACTGAAGAAACTGAATTAAAAGGAGGTAACAGAATATAAAAATAATCCACAAGAGGGCAAATGCTCAAGTATTGCCTTGGCTCTCAAGCACGTGTGCATAGGGCCCCACATTTTTAGAAGTCCCAATTTGGTTTAAGTCTCTACTGCCATGGTCTTGAAATTCTTAATTTTTGAACAAGGGGCTCTGGCCCTATAATTGGATTTTATACTAGATACCAAAATGTTTTCATTTCTGAGAAAGAACTGACATCTGGTCTCACTGGGTTGGAAAAAAAATTCCTAAATGTACACTAGTCACCCTGTCAAATGTATTAGGCTCATCTGGGGAGCTTTTAAAAACTACAGTGCCCAGGCCGCATTCCAGACCAATTCAATAAGAGTCTTAGCGGAGAAGGAAGGCAGGGCAGGTGGGATGGCGTAGGACAAGGCGTGAATATTTTTAACATTCCCGAGGTGATTATAATGTGCAACCAAGAATAACGACCTCAGAAAGAAAGCAGAATGAAAATTCACACATGTGCAACACTGAGGTCTAAGTGAAGTTCCAAACTCACTTTAGAATGCCTTCCCCCATTTGCTCCAGAAACTGCTGCTGGTGAGAGAGGGCTTAAGTGATAGGGATGATTCTCTGGAAGAAAAGCTTTGTCTTAAGAACTTTAATTTGAATTGGAGGAAGAAAACAGTATCACAAATGTGTAAGAAGAACCCTGGTTTGGGATACTTCCAGTCTCAGTACAGCTAGCAGAACATGTGTGATCCAGCACAAGGCTTGAGCTGAGACTTGTTGGTAAAATCATCTATGAAATTCCAGCTCATAAACAAATACAGATCCCCCATCAGTTGTCTCCTCATCTGATGATAAACTACATTTCTAACTCTAGATGTGGAATTAAACATACTTTCCCCCTATATATTGAGACACAGATTTCTAAGTTATGGACAAAGGAAGTTTTAATGATACTGCGTTGCTTGGGTGGGGAAGAAAACAAGTTGTCTTTAGTTCAATAGGAATCTTAAATGTGACAGACTCTCAAGATTTCAGGGGAGTCAGAGAGCAAACACAACAGCATAAAAAGTGTTGGCACGGCCCCAGAGTGATCAAGGATACTGAATCACTCCTCTCTTGTTTGGGGAGGAAATGCATGTGCATCAGAGGATTTTAACAGAATGAATAGTGCCAGTACTAACTAATCACACATACTTTTGCCTTTGGTTTCTAGCAAAGATGTCATGGGACCACCTCCTCAGGGATCAGCTGGGTTTAGCTGTTGCTCTTACTGCCTATGGTCAGGCCTTCCGGAATTGGAAAATTCTGGTGTTGGTATCAAAACTTGTTAAATTAAAAAAGTTGATGTCTTTAACTTCAAACATAGCATTGGTGCTTAAACTGTGGAATCAAAAATATCAACAGGTTTCCTCAGTCTGTGCACAGCCTTCAACTACTCTGAATCCATACAACGGCCAGTGGAAGAAATTCACAGCAAAAAATGGCACTGAGATTTCTGGTTCCCCAAAACGTGGTGAGCTAACATGGATCCACATTTTTTTCTTCACAGACGCCCTCATGGTCATAATGCAGATGGCTAAGGAGACCATCGGGTTTGCTATCCTATACTGTGACTAACAGTGGGAGAGAGATTTTTAGGTGTGCCATGGTCTCCTGTTACTGACATTACTGGACTGATGCCACAACATCTGCTCTCCAATAATAGGAAAAACACCATACAGCTCATTCCGGCTAGGAGTGGTGCCAACCATCAGGATTATCCTAGGACACTCAAGCTGACATGAAGAGTGGACAGCAATGCGGCACAGAAGAGGCAGTGTTTTAAAGCACCACTGTCCCTACACTGACGGCAACCCGATCTCCACCCTCCAGCTCTGCAGGCTAGAAGCTGGATGTTGGTCTCTCCACACAAATTCACAGTCCTAGGATAAGGAGGCCAATGCCCCAGGAAAATGTAAGCGCAGAAAGGAACATACAAGTGTGCTCCGTAGCACAACCTCCACTATAAGGAAAAGACAATAGAACAATCTTTGACGGTACAAGTAGATTTAGAGGACATCGTGGAAGAGGTACAGTGGATGATGCCAGAAACACGAGTCAAGAATCAGAGGACACTGAATCAAATGGCTACAGATAGCAGGCCCCCAAAACAAAAAGGTTGACTTAAAACAGGGAAAAACTCAGCAAATGAGTTGAACTGCAGCTGAACAAATGTGTGAATGAAAAAGACAAGCTGAGAGGAATTCTCCCCGTTCAAAGGTTACACAGCATGACCTACTGAAGTACCCCAGGAACAAGGGTATTATACAATACTAAGAGGAGAACCAGCACAATCCACCAGATTCCAAAAACAAACTCAGCATGATTATCTTCACAGATACTGAAAAAGCATTCCACAAAAGTTATCAACAATTATCTATTTTGAAGTGATTTCACAGAATTCAAACTCGCTAGTATCTCCTCAATACAAGAAAAAGCTTATCTTGATTTCAATTTCAACAACTTAGTGCAGAAGAACCTGGGGCACTCTATGCATACACAATCCAGATTGATGCAAAAATGTCCACTATCACTATTCCAATGTAACACTATTTGTGATATTAGTCAGCACAATTAGACAAAATAAATGTGAAAAGAATACGAATTGTGATTTAAAATAACCACAAATTATATAAATCAACACTCTCCTATGTAAAAGTACCTAGCTAGACAACACTGAAAGACAAGACACTAGGGCAGGTGTTGCGGCACAGTGAGTTAAGTCACAGCTTGTAGAGATGCCTGCAACCAATATCAGAGTGCCTGGTTGGAGTTTAAGCAATCTGCCTCTGATTCTACTCCCTGCTAACATAATAAATCCTGGGTGGCAGCAGATGATGGCTACGATACCTGGGACCCTACCACCCACATGGGAGATACAGGTGGAGATCCTGGCTCTTGGCTTTGGTCTGACTCAACTCTTGCTGTTGTAGCATTTGTGGGAATTTTTCCCTCCCTC
Source organism: Lepus europaeus (assembly GCF_033115175.1). Taxonomy (NCBI): domain Eukaryota; kingdom Metazoa; phylum Chordata; class Mammalia; order Lagomorpha; family Leporidae; genus Lepus; species Lepus europaeus. The sequence continues at coordinate 156,696,425 of NC_084830.1, read as the reverse complement.
CCCCCCTCCAGCCCCCCTACCATGTCTGTCTCTCTCTCTCTCCTTTTCAAATAGATAAATATAAAGAAGCACTGGGGAAGGGGAACAGAGGCGAGAGGGAAGACCTCATTTAGGAGCCAAATAAAATACCTGTGGGTATGTTTAACAGAAAATGTAGGGAACCTGTAGGAGGAAAACGTCAGTGCTTTTGGAGGAACTACATGCTTTTGATGCTTTGGAAACGCCGATTAGACATAACGATGTCAGTTACCCCAAAGTCAGCTTAGTTTCCCCCAGAACTATCCAAGCCGGTTCTCAATTTCATATGGAAAAGTAATCAGAAAACAACATTAACAGCAATGAGACAAAAGTCTCAATTCTTAAAACATTGTGACTTTGGCAAATGTCAGAACATGCACCAAACATGCAAAACAGAAAATCCTGAAACAAAAATATGCAAACTTAATGTAAAAGGGATTGTCCAGTCAGTAGGACAGCAATATACATTTACAAAATATATCTCAAGACAAATGAGGAGAAATTTAGGTTACCCAATAGTGACATCGGTTTAAAAGTACAATGACAAACTACAAAACTGCTACCAAGTAGGTAAAGGTCTATAAAGCCTGAAAGTAGGGAATTTGAATTTCACCATTTTGCAAAATCTAGACGCCATAAGCCAAAATATTGATATATTTGATCACATAAGAAAAACTGAATTGTGAAAAGAGAAAAAACATTATCAACTTTAAACCACAAAGAACATAACAAGAAAAAAAAGTCATTACTTACATCAGATGAAAGATACTACTTCTTCATTTATAGCAGAAGGGCCTAGAAAATAATAAGAAAATAAAAAAGCACCTCTCAGTAGGCCAAAGAGCAGAAGACTCATGATTTGATATTCCACAGGCAAATAAACAAACAGCCCTAAATACCCAAAAAGATGCTCAACTTCATTTGGAAAACATGCGAATGAAATATTTTAAATACCATTTTCACATTTGTAAGATTGGAAATATACAAAAATGTAACATATATTGTAGAGAAGGCTAGAGGAAACTCTAGAGTATATAGCTTCATTTTCATCGTGTAGTGTGATATAGCCAGCGATGGGAATTTGGCATTTTCTATGGAACTGTAGGTCAAATTACTCTGCTAATTTACGATATCCTGTGGGAATCTATCAAATACAAACTGCACATGTTAAGAAATGTCACAAATCTAAAGTTATTCAATTAAGCATAGTTTATGGCACAAAAGTACACACACACACACAGATCCAGCAATAAGAAATTGGTTGAACTATAAAGAGTCACCAGCAGTATTTTAGAAAGGAGAAGGGTTTCTATGTATTATTCTGGACAGATTGCCAAGCTCCACTGTAAAATTTAACATTCAAGTTAAAGGGCTAGAATTTAGCTTAGTGGTTAAAACAGACACAGGATGGCCGGTGCAGTGGCTCACTAGGCTAATCCTCCGCCCATGGTGCCGGCACCCCGGGTTCTAGTCCCGGTTGGGGCACCGGGTTCTGTCTCGATTGTTCCTCTTCCAGTCCAGCTCTCTGCTGTGGCCCGGGACAGCAGTGGAGGATGGCCCAAGTTCTTGGGCTCTGCACCCACATGGGAGACCAGGAGGAAGCGCCTGGCTCCTGGCTTCGGATTGGCACAGCATGCTGGCCGAGGTGGCCATTTGGGGAGTGAACCAATGGAAAAAGAAGACCTCTCTGTCTCTCTCTCTCTCTCACTGTCTGTAACTCTGTCAAATTAAGTAAAAAAAAAAAAAAAAACAGACACAGGTTAAGATGTCTGTGTCCTCAGGCTGAAGTCTGGCACAGTGGTTAAGACACTCTTTGGAATGTCTGCATGTCATGTCTTAGTGCTGGGTTCCAGTCCCAGCTACTCCAGTTCCAAGAGGCCAGCTTCCTTTAATGTGCATCCTGGGAGGCGGCAGATCGAGTACTGTGTCTCTGCCAACCTACGCCTGAAGCTGACTGAGTTCCAGACTTCTGATTTCGACCTGTGTGTTCCTTTTGGGGAGTGATCCTGTGTATGGAAGCTCTCACTCTTGGTTTGTGTGTGTCTCTTCAAATAAAAATGAAAATAAATAATAACAAAGATGTCTGAGATCCCCATCTTCAGCTAATGCAGAACCTGTGAGGCAGTGGTGAGGGGTCAAGTAATTGGTTCCTCATCACCATGAGTGAGACTTGAGGTAGGCTGGATTGAGCTTCCAGACATCGCACCTCTGGGCATTGGCTTAGCACAGTCCTAGTTGTAGTGTGCATTTAGGGAGTGATCCAGTGAATGGGAGAGGATGGCAACTCTCAACCCTCTCCCCTCTTCTCTCTCTCTCTCTCTCTCTCTCTCTCTCTCTCTCTGTTTCTTTGCCTCTCAAATAATAAGCTTTTAAACATTTTAAAAATGAAATTTTAAAATAGTGTATGTTAATTCCTTTGATGCAAAGAGAAGAATATTAGAATAAATGGTATTTTTTTCTCCTTAATTTTACCTGAGAAACACTGATATTAAGACACTAACTGAAATGGTTACTTCAAGGAAAGTTGGAAGGATATAATGGTTTAGATATCAATTCAGCTAAGACTTCTTAGAAAATACTATTAACAAATGTATTTACTTCTAGGAGGCAGGGAGGGAAGAGAGCATGAGAGAGAGAGGGAGGGGGGAGAGAGAGAAAGAGAAAGAGAAAGAGAGAAATAGAGAGAGAGAGATTGATTCTCATCCACTAGTTCACTCTTCAAATGCCCATAACACTTAGGGTTAGGTCAGGCTGAAGCCAAGAGCTTGGAACTCCTTCTGGGTTTTCCGTGTGGGTGAAAGGAGCCCAAGCACTTGAGCAATCATCTGTGCCTCCCAGGGACACCATTTGTAAGAAGTAAGATCAGACAGATGTGGAGCCAGGATGCAATGCTGGCAGTCTGCTATAGGGTGCCGGGTTCCCAAGCAATGTCCTAATTGCTGTGCCAAGTTTTTGGCCCACAGCTGAAATATAAAGACAGGGCAGACCTATAAGAGTTCTGGGAAAGTTTCATCTAAATGGAGGTGAAAGCTGAAGTAATAAAGTAAATGAGGGGCCGGCACTGTGGCGTAGCAGGTAAAGCCGCCACCTGCAGTCCTGGCATCCCATAAGGGCACTGGTTTGAGTCCCGGCTGCTCCACCTCAGATCCAGCTCTCTGCTATGGCCAGGGAAAGCAGTGGGAGATGGCCCAAGTCCTTGAGCTCCCACATCTGCATGCGAGACCTGGAAGAAGCTCATGGCTTCTGAGATCAGCACAGCTCCGGCCATTGGAGCCATCTGGGGAGTGAACCAGCAGATGCAAGACCTCTCTGTCTCTTTCAGCCCCTCTGTAACTTTGACTTTCAAATAAATTAATCAATCTTTTTAAAAATATTTATTTATCAGAAAGTCAGAGTTGCACAGAGAGAAAGAGGAGAGGCAGAGAGAGAGGTCTTCCATGCGATGAGTCATTCCCAAGATGGCCGCAATAGCCGGAGCTTCGCGGATCCGAAGCCAGGAGATTTCTCCCAGGTCTTCCACGTGGGTGCAGGAGCCCAAGGACTTGGGCCATCTTCTACTGTTTTCCCAGGCCATAGCAGAGAGCTGGATCTGAAGAGAAGCAGCCGGGACTCGAATCGGTGCCTATATGGGATGCCAGCGCTTCAGGCCAGAGTGTTAACCCGCTGTGCCACAGCGCCGGCCTCAATAAATAAATCTTTTAAAAAAATAAAGTAAATGAGAATTTTCAAAAAAGTTTGCAAAGAGGGAGGAGTAGAGAGTTTGGGCTAGAACCTTCATGCACGTTTCTGAGTTCAGAAAAATTAAGAAATTGTAGTAGAGGAAAAACAATAAAGTACGCAATATTTCTTTTTTTTTTTTTTCCTCTAGCCAAATGATTTACTTGATGACTATATACACTTAACACACAAAATGTCCTTAAGAAGTATTATGAGCCAGTGGAAAAAGCCCTGGAAATTCAGACTTGGGACCTCCTCCTGAGTGACAGTAGTCATCTCCTTGACCCTGAAAGTAATTTCCTTTGTTCATCTGATATATGGAGGGGATGCAATTGAAATGGTCAAGGTATCTCTGAACAATGTGTGAATTGCAAGATTCAATGATTCAACGGTTTCTGTCAAAAATAAAAGAGATGCTAAAGGCTGCTGCCAAGTGCTTTAATGATGCAAGAGAAAATGTCCTTGAAGTCCTCAAAGAATGCTTCAGAGAAATTGACTACAAGGACACTCTGTGTTTAAGAGATAATACAATTAGTTTGTAGCATGAAGGAACTATTGTCCATTAGCAGAAAGCAAAAGCAACTTTGAAAGATTGGCAGAAAAAAAAACAATAGAGAATTCGAAGGACATACTTCTTTAAAAAGGTTTCTTACCACTGGGTTAAAGGATTTATTTTGATCTATTACTTCAGTAAGTGAATCTAATGTGTTTGATCAGGTGTGGAAAAGACGAAACCAGAATAGTTACAAAAGATCACCGTTACCTGTGTTAATTCTGTGGTTTTCAGTTTTTCATAAGCCACTGTGTGCTCACGAAGAGCTGACCTTGCCCATTTATTTACCGGAAAAGCAGAACAACAGGAGAGGTAGAAGGAAGCTAGGAAATCCATCCAGGTCTCCCAGACAGGTGGAACAGGCTCATCACTGGAGCCATTGCCTGGCTGCCTCCCAGGAAGCTGGGTTAGAAGTGGAATGACCAGGACTTGAACCAGGCACTCAGATATGAGAAGCAGGCATCCCAAGGAGCTGCTGCAGTATAATGCCTGCCCCACCATAACCCATCTAAAGAGGTTTCTAAAGATGTGGGTTACAGGCTTAGTGAACAGTGTTTCACTAGTAAGTGGATCTAGAGTCTGTAGGAAGGTAAGTGTAGGTCCATACTGAAATAATGAAACTAAGAATGCTGTTTAGAACATGAGTTCACTGTGAATTCAGCAAAGAGCTTCATAAGCTCTCATGCATGTACAAAAAAAATGTTTATAGTACAATCACTGAAATCATAGGTCAGGTTTATGGGAAATACATAGGAGATGAGAAAAACAGTCATCCAAAGTTTTTGAGGAAAAATTACTTTGATGATTGATTAGGGAACCTTTCTATATAGAAATTACTGTTTCATTATTTAAACTTGCATTCAAAGAGCATTCCTTGGAAGGGTTACAGATATTCTTCTTCTTGTATTTTTTTCTCAATTGTGTTTAACTTTATATGAGTCCTTCATGAATCAAATAAATTCATAAACTGATTTTTAATAATATACCGTAATTATTTCATTTACAAAAGAAATCTGGGATTCTAGATGTCTTGTAAAGTACATGTCATTGGTTCAGCTCTATTTTTGTCTTGAATTATAAGTGTCAAATATAGCTAAATATTACTAGAAAAATATGAAGGAATTGTAGCTATTTTAAATACCTAAGATGGGGCCGGCGCTGTGGTGCAGCTGGTTAAAGTCCTGGCCTGAAGTGCTGGCATCCCATATGGACAACAGTTCTAGTCCCAGCTGCTCCTCTTCTGATCCAGCTCTTAGCTATGGCCTAGGAAAGCTGCAGAAGATGGCCCAAGTCCTTGGGCCCCTGCATATACGTGAGAGAACTGAAAGAAGCTTCGAATCAGCATGGCTCCAGCTGCTGCGGCCATCTAGGGAGTGAACCAGCAGATGGAAGACCTCTCTCTCTGTCTCTACCTCTCTGTAACTTTTTTAAATAAATAAAATAAATCTAAAAAATAAAAATGCATAACCTCTGTTAAAAACTTCCTTGTTAGCAAAACTAAGATAGCAACTCCCTTATGGGTATATAAATAATAAATTATACAAACAGTAATTTGTTATGCTATTTTAAAGAATAAAATAAAAAAAAAGAGTTCCCAGAACTCTCAAATCTTGGCATTGGCAGTTAGTCCTGGCATCTCTGTTAAAGGTTTACGTTGGCAAACCATCTATTGATTAGTGACTACTTTCTCCTATAATGATTGAACAAGTTTATTAAAAACTTGGCCAGTGCCATGGCTCACTAGGCTAATCCTCTGCCTGCGGCACCAGCACACTGGGTTCTAGTCCTGGTCAGTGCGCCGGTTCTGTCCTGGTTGCACCTCTTCCAGGCCAGCTCTCTGCTGTGGCCCGGGAGTGCAGTGGAAGATGGCCCAGGTGCTTGGACCCTGTACCCGCATGGGAGACCAGGAGAGGCACCTGGCTTCGGATCTACGTGGTGCGCCGGCTACAGTGCGCCGGCCGTGGCGGCCATTGGAGGGTGAACCAATGGTAAAGGAAGACCTTTCTCCCTGTCTCTCTCTCTCACTGTCCACTCTGCCTGTCAAAAACAAACCAAAACTTGCAGAACATTATTTTTTCCTACTATGCAAACTCACGTAAAGGAACTTAACTGCAAGTAACTGGACACAATGAAATGTTAAGTATCCTTTTATCAGCATAGGAGAGATATATTTACCACTAAAAGTAGTAAAAGGCAACCACTGTCGCATAACAGATTCAACTTTTTGTATCAAATTTCCTGTGGCATCAGTTTTAAAGTGTATTTAAATGAAGAAAATTGGCATATATTCATCAAGGAAGCATAATTCCAATTTTATACTTTGGAGAAGCAATTCTTTCATAAGATCATTGAAGGCAAATGAGAATTGCCATTTTACGTTAATGAAAGAGAACAAAGAAAAGAAATCCACTCTGGGCCAATGCTGTGGGGCTGCAGGTTAACACCCTGGCCTGAGGCACCGGCATCCCATATGGGCGCTGGTTCTAGTCCTGGCTGTTCCTCTTCTGACCCAGCTCTCTGCTATGGCCTGGGAAAGCAGTAGTCCTTGGGCCCCTGCACGCAAGTGGGAGACCCAGAAGAAGCTCCTGACTCCTGGCTTCAGACTGGTGCAGCTTCAGCTGTTGCGGCCAACTGGGGAGTGAACCATCAGATGCAAGTCTGTCTCTCTCTCTCTCTCTCTCTCTCTCTCTCTCTCTCTCCCTCTCTCCCTCTCTCCCTCTCCTTCTCCTCTCTGTGTAGCTTTTTCAAATAAATAAATAAATCTTTAAAAAATCCACTAAAATGACTTTCACCATCAAAATTAAGGATATGAAAATACTTCAACATAATAAATACTAAAAGGAAATTAGCTCGTTCAAATGTCTTCAGTTTGGTTTTACTAAATTTTTAGCACTAACCCTAACATTTTAATTTAAATTAGGTATTTTTTTTTTTTAAGAGACAGAGGCAGAGGAAGAGAAAGATATATACATGCACACACACACAGGCCTGGGGGCTGAAGGCAAGATCTGGGAACTTCAAAACAGGTCTTCCTTGCAGATGTCAGGAACTGAATTGCCTGCGCCATTACCACTGCATCCCAGGGCTTGCACTAGCAGGATGGTGGATTCAGGAGCTGGAGATAGGCATTGAACCCACAGACTCTGATACAAGATGTGGGTATTTTAATGGACAACTTAAGCAGTAAGCCAAATGTCAAACCCCAGATTTGTAGATTTGTATAGTAATTTATACAAAAACATCTATCATATAATCAACGCCTGGTTTATATTTATGGTTGACAAACACTCAGAAAAGTGTAGTAGGATTTTTGTCATTCAATCCTCAATCCATAGGATATCCACACTTTTAAGATAAAAACCTGAGATATGGAAAAGTCAACTTGCCAGCCCCAACTCCAGTAAGCACTGAGTGACAGATTTAGGACTCAACCTTTTCCTCACAAGCCCATGCTCGTAAAGACTCTGTTTTACATTTAGCAAAATGATTCAAGTCATTAAAGGCACAAATCTCACCTGTCTCTTTCCTTTCAAGGAGTACATTCAATATAGAGTCAAGCAGGGATATTAAGTAGCCTGGAGGAAGTGGTTGGGGCTATTACCTGTCTACCACATTTCTCTTACTGACCCAATCCTTGGATCTCTGTTCCTCCCTTCAGCAGTTGTCAGAGGCAAAAGCCAAGTACACAAAAAAGGAGAAGGGTAAATCATAGCTTTCTACTCACTTTCTGTTTTTTCTTCCTTGTCTCAACCACACAGTTTTCTTTTGACAGTTTTATTTCAGCAGAGATAACTAGTACACACTGGATATGACAGTGGGGAGTGAATTTTAGCATTCAAGCTTCCCCCTGACAGCTAGCACCAAGAACTATTCTAGTCTTGGTCTCTGACCGCTACACAGTCACCTGGTTCAAAGTCAAAAGTTAAGCATTATTAAAAATTCCAGAGCTGTTTCATTAATTCCAGATATCATCTGTCACATTAACCTGCTACATAATGACTCTGGGAAGCTTATATACAGTGTCAGTGAAAGCTGGACTCAAAGTAGAACACAGCTTCCCTTTGGTGAAGGCAAGACCAATGCAGCTTTGTATCCTGTTAATCCAATACAGGGCCCCTTTCCATTCTCACCCATCACCTAACAAAGAAGACTGCTTAACTTTCTGAAGCTTTCTTTAACTTTCCTTCTTCATAAATTATGACACATTTTTATTCTGTTGTAAAAAGAAATGCAATGATGCTGTATATAAATGCAAGCCTAACTCTTCTAGGCAATTATGTTCTACTAGAAGGTGCCATTGTTTCTTCCCCTTAAGTAAGTTGACTAATTACAGCTCAAGAAAAGCTTGTCACACTTTGGACTAAATTCATACCTCTTTACTGATTTATAGGTTGTACACATCTTTGTCCAGTAATGCAAAATGTCTAAAAATGTAGCTGATATTAGGTATCTAGCAATAGATAAGGTAGCCCATGGATGCTGTCCTTACCAGGTTTGCATTTTGGTGGATATTTTGTTTCTTGGGGATTTTTTTTGTCCTACTCAAAATTTAGTTGGAGATAGTTTATCATTAACTGTTCAATTTGGTCTAATTGTGGCTATTTATTTGGAAGAATTTGAGCTATGACCTGGATATAAATGTTAGTCAATGTAAAAAAAAAAAAAGTCTGAAATACTTTCAAAAGAGTGGATGTTTTAAACCCAACGCAAGCGGTATCATTTCTTCTGCTGCTCTAATTGCAGAAAAAATGTTTTTTGCTCTCTGTCCTTAGACTTGATTCACTGGCTTGTGATATTTTCGGGACAGGATAACCAATCAGGCAGTAATGAATTACATTACTCTACAACATTGGATAGTGTACTACAGTGAGTAGGTTAATGACATTATTGGAGGATTTCTTCTGCAGTTTTGTTCAACAATTTTGTTGATATCTACTTAATTATTATCTAGCCAGGTATCCCAGAAATGCCACAATAAAATTGTGCTTAAGAGAAGAAAGTGAAAGTATTCATCAGGACTACACTGTTTTCAACAACTAAAAACTCAGAGAATGGGTGACATCATGAAACAAAAACACTTAAAAAAGCAGATACTCAAGAGGATGGAATGCTAAGCTAGCTATGCAAAAGTTTTTAAAGTGTTTCCCTCCTATTTACTTGATCTCTTCTTTGACTTTTCGCATTGATTCATGGTTTATAAAACTAATACACATTAAAATAGAAATTCAAAAGTTACTAAAAATTTTAAGCTTAAAAATTACTCCAAATTCTACTATTCAAATGCAACCATTTTCATTATAACTGGATGTCTGTATCTAAGCTATTTTAAAGTAGAACAACAATGGAATGAATGGGTGAAAGTGATTTGTACATTAAATTGCATACATGAAACATGCAGTCTTTATGAATATTAGTTATACCTTGGTTAAACTATTAAAATATACGTATGTATGTATGTACATGTGTACAGATAAAATGGATGGATGGAGAGAAATACGGGCTTTTGGCTGGTGGTTAGGGCACTCTAGTGTAATACTGGGGTCCCTAGGCGCAATTCCTGGCTCCACCTCCCAATTCCATGTTCCTGTCAAGGCAGGTCTTGGCTGGCAGCAGAAATGACTCCAGGAATTGGGTCCCTGACGCCCTTGTGGCTCCTGGCTTACTGACTTACTGGCTCCTGGCTTTCACCTGGCTGTTGTAGTCATTTGAGAGATTGAAGCAGCAGATGGGAGTCCTCTCTGTCACTCTTTATCCCCCAAATAAGAGAAATAAACAGAACTTAGTTTTGCAAAATTGAATCCCATCTCACTTTTGTTTCTACCATCCGATGATTGCTGTCAATGGCTTACTGTATTCTGGTATTAAGGGTCGAAGCAATCATTTTCACAACATTTCTGTTCATTTTTGAGTTGGTCGTGCTATGGAGTTAAGTGAGTTTCTGAGAAGGGCTCTTACAGCACACATATTCAGTGTCTGCCAGTTACTTGTACACTGGAAGGACTACTTGCATGCACATACCCTTCCTTTTGGTTCATACCTGCTGATACTTTCCCACCATTTTCAAGCAATGCATACCGCATTATAGAAGCTTAAGGCTGGCTTCATGTTTAGCTTTTTAAGCTATTTCCTTCTTCTTGGGTGCCTAAATAATTTGTTTGTTTTATCCCCTGAAATAAAAATATCACTGGAGGTTATCAATTTCTGTAGGCTGACCTTTATCATTTATTCCTGGAACACTATGAACCACTTTCATTTGTGATTTCAGTTTTTCTTCACACTACAGAATATAGGGTACTTCTAAATTCAAGGAAATGCGCAGTTGAGTAAATACAGAACATGTTTATATACTGTATATACCTCCATTTAAAAAGTGGAGAACACATTTTCAAGAAAGAATGATGCTAAATGTTTTAAAAAATAGTTATATTTACCCTGATTAGACATTATACAGCATATATATATCTAAAATATCATGACACCTCATACACAAAATTTATATATATTTAAAAAAATAAATTTTAATAATTTTATTTTGGTGCCACTATTTTATTGGTTTTTTAAAAAGATTTATTTTATTTATTTTAAAAGCAGAGTTACAGAAAGAAGTAGAGACAGAGAGAGGTCTTCCATCCGCTGATTCACTCTCCAGATGGCCACAACAGCAGGAGCTGCACTGATCCGAAGCCAGGAGCCAAGGAGCTTCTTCCGGGTCTCCCACATGGGTACAGGGGCCCAAGGACTTGGGCCTTCTACTGCTTTCCCAGGCCATAGCAGAGAGCTGGATCAGAAAAGCAGCAGCCAGGACTCGAACTGTAGCCCATATGGGATACCTGCGCTTCAGGCCAGGGAGTTAACCTGCTGCGCCACAGTGCTGGCCCCACCACTATTTTATTGTAATACAGGCATACAAATGATCCTCAAGAAGTTCATGGAAAATATGTATTAATGGATGTCAAAAATTTGAGACCAGAATAAATATCTCTTAATTCCATTTTCAATGAACATAGTGAAGTACCCTTTTCAATGAATATATCAAAGTACCCTGGAATTATGTCTTAATTGTGTGGTTTACTTGTTACCATCTCTATCCCAGAAAAGCTAAGTACTACTTTGCTGCATTATTTGACATTTCCCTTTTTAAAAGATATTTCCTAGAGAACCAAGATGGCAGAATAGGGAGGGAGTTTACTGCTCTAGTCTAGGGAAAGATAGTTAAAAAAAAAAAGAAAAACATGGAGAGAGTGCAATCTCAGGGAAGATTTAGGGAGAGAATGGCAGAGGAAACTCCATGCAAATTAGAGAGACACTGTAGATCTACATGGAGAGTGCAGACACATCCAACTCAGGACCCCAGAAGCCAAGAGCCTCAGTACCAGCTTTGGAGAGTGAGATGAGAACAGACTACAGCAGCACAAGCCACTGGTGATTAAAATTGCAGGAAGAACCTGGCTGGAGTCCGGCTTGGAACCCTATGGGGCACAGGGTACCTGTCAACCTAGAGGAAAAACAGAGGGGGCATGTTTTTCTCTCTCTGACCACCTGGCACTGGCATCCTGTAACTAGCTGAGAGAAGGTGGGTTCCATTTTGGATGTATGTAACAGTTGTGCCAGCTCATGGCTGTGCACCCAATAACCAGCCAAGAGGAGATGCCTGAATCTGGCTGGGAGAATTGAGAAGGAGCTTGGTGCTTGTGACTGTGTGAGGCTTGTGTGCCAGGACTGAAAATACTATGGCTGTGAGGCAGGATGTATGGTGTGGCTGGGACCTTGGGTAGTCCCTGTAGGTGGCTCCAAACCCTCAGGGCTCCCTGATTCCTCCATGAGGGTCACTGCAGCAGGATCTGTGCTCAGATTGAGGACTGTGTGGTTCTTGTGGCAGCACAAACGAGTATTATACCCACTGGGGATAGCAACCAGGCACTGGTCTCCTTGGGGGACAGGAGGTGACCATGAGACTATACCAACAGAGAAGATTAAACCTCCCCTCTAATAAGGGGGGGGGGCGAAACTTACTACAACCAATTTAGATGTCACCTTGGACACTCCCCTCATCCTGGAGCACTGAACAGATCTCCCTGGCCAACCCACCACATGCCTCTAGGTATTTACTGAAAGAGCAGATACTACACTAAGCCACAGAGGCACAGTCCAAAGAAAAAAGCCATCACAGGGAAATAAAACAGAAACCAACAAGTATCACCACAAATGCCTAAAAATAAATGCAACAATTCAAGAAACAAGAATAAGGAAGACAACATGACACTCCCAAAAGAATACAACACTTCAATACTAGAATGTGAAAGTGAAGAAACTGAAGAAATGCCAGAAAAAGAATTTAAAAAATTGATTGTGAGATTAACTTAGAAGTAATCAGAGGCAAATCCACAAATTAAAGAAATTCATGCATAACATGAATGAACATTTTTCTCATGAAATTGAGATTTTAAAGAGAAACTGAATTGAAATATTAGAGGGGCCGGTGCCGTGGCTCACTCGGTTAATCCTCTGCCTCCGGTGCCAGCATTCTATATGGGCGCCGGTTCCAGTCCTGGCTGCTCCTCTTCCAGTCCAGCTCTCTGCTGTGGCCTGGGGAGACAGTGGAGGATGGCCCCAGTGCTTGGGCCCCTGCACCTGCATGGGAGACCAGGAGGAAGCACCTGGCCCCTGGCTTTGGATTGGCGCAGTTCCAGCCATAGCGGTCATTTGGGGGGTGAGCCAACAGAAGGAAGACCTTTCTCTCTGTCTCTCTTTCACACTGTCTATAACTCTACCTGTCAAATTAAAAAAAATATTAAAAGTGAAGAATTCAATAGATCAAATAAAAATGCAGTGGAAAGCATTAACAACAGACTCAGTGAGGCAGAAGAAAGAATATTCAAGTTAGAAGACAAATCACTGGAAATTTTACAATTGGACCAAAAAACAGAAGAAATTAGAAAACTAAAAAGCAATGTTGGAGATTTATGGGATATTATAAAATGACCCAAAATATAGAGATCTTAGGAATTCCTGAAGGGATGGATAGAATGAATTAGAAGGTCCTTTAAGTGAAGTAATTACAGAAAATCACCCTAATTTGGAAAAAGAAAGGGACGTTCAAGTACAGGAACCACACAGAACTCCTAATGGACATGACCGCAACACATTGTAGTCAAACTCACCTCAGTAAAACATAAAGAAAAGATTCTAAAATGTGGCTGAGATAAGCTCTAGATTACTTTCAGAGAATCTCCAATTAGACTCATAGTGGACTTTTCATCAGAAACCCTACAGGCTAGGAAAGAATGATGAGATAAATTCTAAGTCTTAAGAGAAAAAACTGTCAGCCCAGAATACTATACCCTGAAATGCTCTCATTTATGAATGAAGGTGAAATAAAGACCTTCCACAACAAACAGAAATTGAAAGAATCTGTCACCATCTGTCCAGCCTTACAAGAGATGCTTAAGGATGTGCGCACACAGAAACACAACATGGTCATCACTTATGAAAGAAAGTGAAGGCAGAAAATCTCCCAGTAAAAGTACAAGGGAAATCCAAAGTAAACAATAGGAATATTTATGGAAAAACAGGGCCAAGTCCTTACTTATCAATAAGTAAAATTCACTTTGAATGTAAACAGTCTCAATTCCCCAGTTAAAAGATACAGACTAGCTGAATGGATTAAAAAGCAAAACCCAAAGTTTAATTAAAAAAAAATCTGTTTTGTTGCCTACAAGAAAGACATTTCATCAATAAAGAAACATACAAACTAAAAGTGAAAGGAAGGCATTATGTAATGATTAAGGGATCAATTCAAGAGGAAGATGTAACTATTATAAATGTAAATACACCTCATTACAGGGCACCTGGCTATTTAAAAGAACTGTGAATGGATCTAAAGGGAGACATAGACTCAAATAAAATAGTAATGAGGGACTTCAATACCCCACTTTGAGCAACAGACAGATCAACCAGACAGAAAATCAGCAAGAAAACAACAGTTAATGCACACTATAAACCAAACAGACCTAACAGGTATCTACAGCACTTTTCATCCTACAGTTGTAGAATATACATTTTTTTTTCTCACCAGTGCATGGAACTTTCTCTAGGAGAGACCACAGGCTAGGCTATTAAGCAAGTCTCAGCAAATTCAAGTAAATCAAAATCATACCATGCATCATTGGTGACCACAATGGAATGAAGCTGGGAATCAACAACTCAAGAATCTCTAGAACATACAAAACACATGCAGGCTGAACAACGTGCTCCTGAATGAACAGCGTGTCATAGAAGAAATCAAGAGAGAAATCAAAAAACTGTTGAGGAACAGGTTTTTTTCTTTCATACTATTTGTTGAACTCTTTACTTGGTACAGAATTAATCTTCCGTATATAATGTTAATTGAAAATAGATTTTAGTATAAAATAAGAATGGAAATGGAGATGGAGGAGGAAGGAGGAAGAATGGGATAGTAGGTGAGAGGACGGATTCAATGGGAAGAATCACTATATTCCTAATCTTCTATCTATGAATTGCATGAGGTTTGTACACCTTAAATAAAAGGTTTGGTGGTGGTGGGGTGATATCTACTTATTTGAAAGGCAGGATAAAAGAGGGTGAAAAACAAAGAAAAATCTTCCATCTCATGATTCATTCCCCAAATGCCCACAACAGCCAGCGCCTGGGCTTGGCAAAAGCCAGGAGGCATGGATTCCATCTGGGTCTCCCATGACAGTGGCAGGAGTTCAAATACTTGAGCCACCATCTGCTGTATCCCAGGCACTTCAGCACAAAACGGATCAGATGACGGAGAAGAGACTTGATCCGAAGCACTCCAGTGTCTGATGTCCCCAGTGATGGTGTAGCCTCCTCTAGCATTTCTGTTTTTAATGTTACCCTCTATAGAATGCCATCATTGCCATTTCCCTTCACACCCACCTTATTACAAATACTAATACCAACCCATGAATATTATGTTTCTTTCTGGTTCTAATTTTACTTATTCTGCTACGAAGCTTCTAAGAACCTTTATTTTTTTACAACTCTAAACTTTCTGTTTTTATTGCTTTGACCTGATTTGCCCATATTGTCCTATAGTTCTAGTTTACTGAGCCTCGCTGCTTACATTTGACACAATGGCAATTTCTCTTCTAAGACTTAGGTTATTTTTAATATGAAGTAGATGTGAAAATCCAGGTTAATAGTGTTTGCACTGGACAAGTGAAATCGACTTAGGTAGTGGACTGTGGCAATGCAGTCCTAGGATACTGCTGAGTCCCAGGAACTGGAATGATGTCATCAGTATGTCATAAATGCTGCTGAGGCCTGTGCGGTAACCTGCACTGTAACAGTCTGGATGCCGTACTGAGCACCAGGCAGGACAGTAGTTAGGTGAAGAGCCTCTCATATGATCTGTTGGGTTCTGAACGTTCAAATTTCAATCCATATCCCTGCTGACTAACTCCCAGAGAGCAGACTTACTGGAAAAAATGATATGTGATTGGAGTAATTCCCCAAGGAGTTGACCATGAAGCGGAAACAAAAGACAAAACATCTGGAAAGCACATTCTGCCTCCAGTCTGAAAAGACATCAGGAGGTATGTCTGAGGACACCCTCTGGGTGCGGGGATGAGGAACTGCCTCTGCAAAAGGCAGACACGAGGACTCAGGGCTGGGCTGGCAGAGCAGGACACAGGGAACGAGGGAGAGGGGTTATGAGTGAAGGAAGGCGGTAGACAGGAAGAGCTGTGTGTTCGCGAGTCTTCTTGAGGAACCAGGTCACAGAGAGGAAAGAGAAAGTCAGATGGCCCAGGTGCCTCTCTGTGGGGTTTAGGGCCTCTGATACCCACATAAGGTCTCTCTGGGTTACTCTGTCGCAGACATAGTAATTGGTTGGTCTAGACTTATTTCTCTTAAAGAATTGGCATTTCCTTTTGTTTTCGTTCTGAAAACACTGGCGAAACACATGATGTAAGCTTTCCACTCACACATACTCCTCTAAATGAAGAAATGCAAGGCAGAGCTTCTACAGATGAGGAGAAATAAAGCAGTGTAGCACTTGCAAGACAGTTGGGCAAGGATCAGGAAAAAGCCACCCATAATGCAATTACTAAGAAATACAAACTTTTCTTAGACTGTGAAGACATTAATGTGGGTCTCAATATGACTGTGAGAAACAAAACAGGACACACACAAACAATGCAATGCCATTTAGAAATAAAGAGTAAATTGCGGAGGCACTCTTGTAAATGGGGAATCACACAGGTATGGTAACCATGGAGCTGAGTAGTAAACAAGTAACTCATTGGAGGACAGGGAGTTGCTTAGTGGGGGGAGTGGGAGAGGGGATGAGGGGACAGAATGCAGCCAACTTCAACAACCCAAATAGTGGTTCGCATTCCTGAGAAGGAACTGAAATTTAAAATTGTCAGGCTCTGCATGTTCTGATGCCCCCTTGGGCAGAGGCCTTGAGAGTGACACTATATCCATTTGAATGTTAATAAAATTGGGTGTATATTCAAAGATGTTATTGAGTGTAAATAATGAGAAGTGTGAATCACATAGTAATACCTATGCATATATACAAAATAAAATATGTAACAGCCAGGAGGAGATAAATATTAGCATTTAATATACAGGCCAGCACACTACAAGGTCTAATTATCTTTCTCTAAAAAACACATTACACTTTGAATTCATTGGATAGAGACTAGGTCACAGCAAATAATACACTATGAATTTACTTCTTACTTGTAGTAGGAGTCAGGGTTTATGTTCAGGTCAATACAGCAAGCCCTCTCTGTGTTCTAATTCATGGAATATGATTAATGAAAACTATGTCATCCTTACAGGCAGCACTCAAAGGGACCCTGGAATATCGACAGCTCAGTCAGCTGGAAAACAAAACAGCATGGTAGAGGACAGAGGTTTGTATGTCCGAGCCTGGAGGGGGCGCAGGTCACCATTCCATTAACTTAATCACTAGTTCAGAACTAACTCTAAGGCAGGTTGATGAATATAATACACATGCAGAGGTGGACAGGGGATCACCATCAGTCTGTGCACTGTTTACAAATGACACACACTGCAAATCCATTCACTCATGACATGCACGGACTCAATAAATAAATACTACACTTAAGCTTTTTGGTCGCAGAAGATAGATTACAGCTCCATAAACATAGAGGCAATGTGTGTCTCTTACTGTTTAAGGATGAATAAATACACATATACACCAGATATGAACCCCCTCTCTGAAACTACTTTTCTAATTTTTCAGCAAAGCTGAAATGATACAATGATGTTCTGCGGCATAAATAAAAAGCATTCTGAGCTCCTGCTACTGCTCTAGCAAAAAGGCTTTGAATCCAACAAGCAGCCCTAAACTCAGAAAAGTAGAAGATGTAGAAAAGGTAGGGCATACACATGAAATAGAAAAACTTGGCTCAAGTTTAGTGTATTTACTTCCTATAACGTGTGCTTACAAATTATCACCAAGTTAGTCCTCTAAACAACTTGCAATTATGCCCTTGTAAGTCTTGGGGTGGGGGGAGAGTAAGGATTTGCAAATTCTGCAGAGATAAAAATCAAGTTATTGAGAAGGCTGGATTCCTCTGCAGGCCACAGTGGAGAATGCTCCTGCATAGCCCCTTTTTCTCTTAGATCTAACTTCTTACTCCCACTGTCATATATCTTCTCCTGCCTCTGATCTCCTTGACTTGCTTTCTAAAGTAAACTGGGGGTTACATTTAGGACCCAGCTATGTAACACAGGATAACCTCCACATCACAAAAACCTTCATTTATTTTTTTTAATTTTTTCCTTTTTTTTTTTTTTTGACAGGCAGAGTTTAGACAGTGAGAGAGAGACAAAGAGAAAGGTTGATTCACCCCCCAAGTGGCCGCTACGGCTGGCACATTGCGGCCGGCGCGCTGCGCCGATCAGAAGCTAGGAGCCAGGTGCCTCCTCCTGGTCTCCCATGTGGGTGCAGGGCCCAAGCACTTGGGCCATCCTCCAGTGCCTTCCCGGGCCACAGCAGAGAGCTGGACTGGAAGAGGAGCAACTGGGACAGAATCTGGCACCCCAACCGGGACTAGAACCCGGGGTGCCAGCGCCACAGGCGGAGGATTAGCCTAGTGAGCCGCGGCGCCGACTTAAAAACCTTCATTTATTAACATCTGCAAAGTCCCCCTTCATCATTTGAAGTAACATTCACACACTCTGGAGTCTATAAACAGTGTGGATGGAGAGTAATACTCAAACTTCCACAACTGTCATGAAGTATGTTGAACAAAATAACAGATGCACAGCTAGGTGAACAAATATTAAAATTGCCTATATTGACTGTAGTCAACAGGATGGTATAGTCCCAAGACAAACATAGAACAAGCACCTCCACAAAGACAATACTATATGCATACTGCATACACCTAGCCATCAAACACTGGACCAAACTTAAAACTACACTCATATTCTAGAGCTTTGGTCAAGACAGACTGTGGTCTCCCTGGGCATGTGGTGGATAGTGAGCGCTAAAGATTCTTTGATATGAAACAGATCTTTAATTTCTTGAATGGGGCTGGCATTGTAGCAAAACTGCTCCCTGCAATGCTGCCATCCCATATGGGTGTTAGTTCATGCCTGGACTGCTCCACTTCCAATCCAGCTTCCTTGCTAATGGCCTGGGAAAAGGAGGGGGAGATGTCCCAGGTGGCTGGGCCCCTGCCACACACATGGGAGACCTGGAAGAAGTTACTGGCTCCTGGCTTCAGCCTGGCACAGCCTTGTCCATTAGCCATCTCAGGAATGAACCAGTGGATGGAACTACCCCCAACCCCCACACCCATAAATCTTGATTTTCAGATAAGGAAATCTTTAAAAAATTTTCCCTTAAATTAAACAGTAATCTTAGTCATACAGATAATACACACCCTGGTAATATTTCTCAGAAAGAAGTAAAAGCCACATTTATCTCAAGATATTTCTCCTACATCTCCCTTGAGAAAATGAAAATTCATAGTTGCAGATGTCTAAAGAGGATGCTGGAGCTGGAGTAGGTAAATGAGATGTTAGCATGTGTCTGACATCCAGCCCCTGGCACCACACTGTAGTTGACAGACAACACGTGACACTGACATGGCCTATACCTAGACCTCCGCAAGAAGACATGCTCTTGTAATTTTGGGAGATTTCCTCCCTTCCTCCCTTCCTCCCTTCCTCCCGTCCTCCCTTCCTCCCTTCCTCCTTTTCTCCCTCTCCCCTCCTCTTTCTTTCTTTGTTTCTTTCTTTCTTTCTTCCTTTCTCCCTTCTTCCCCTCCTTCCTTCCTCCCTTCCTCCTTTCCTCCCTTCCTCTTTTCCTCCCTCTCCCCTCCTCTTTGTTTCTTTCTTTGTTTTTCTCTCTCTCTCTCTTGCTTTCTTTCTTTCACAGGCAGAGTTAGATAGCGAAAGAGAGAAACAGAGAGAAATGTCTTCCTTCTGTTGGTTCACCCCACAAATGCCCACTACGGCCGGCGTGCTGCACCGATCCGAAGCCAGGGGCCAGGTGCCTCCTCCTGGTCTCCCATGCGGGTGCAGGGCCCAAGCACTTGGGCCATCCTCCACCTCCTTCCTGGGCCACAAAAGAGAGCTGGACTGGAAGAGGAGCAACCGGGACAGAATCCGGCACCCCAATCAGGACTAGAACCCAGGGTGCCGGCGCCGCAGGTGGAGGATTAGCCTAGTGAGCCGGGGCACCGGCTTCCACTTTTCTTATGCAGGGAATTTTCTTTTCTAGGAATCCATCAGTTCCAGGAAGAAGCTCCCTGTTTTCGATTCCCTGAGACGTCTCTCCTCCACTTAGAACTTCAGCAGACTCTCTTGCCGTATCAGAATAACTGTTTTCATTACCATTTAGCCAATGAGCCCTGTACTCCAGAAATACATAGAAGAAGGGAAAGGGAGATGAAAGTTTACTACACATGTGTCCAAAGAAAAAGAGAGGTGGCTGACTTACAGAATACGAAGAAAGGTTTGGAGCCTGCACCAAGGAAGGCACGAGTACAAGAAATGACTTTTACTGGGAAGATCCCCATAGAGACCAACCTCCCTATTTTGTCCCCTTGGGAACTCCTAACGGAGAGTGAGTGTGGCTGGGATGTGGAAGAAGAGAAAGAAGCAGTCAAGGTGATGAAGGAGGAGTCGTCTGACAGCCCAGCAGAGCCTCCAGCTCTGGAGGAGAGCCCCAAGGCCAGGACGCCCGAGTGGCTGGTGACCCCCGAGAGTGGCTACAAGTGTATGGGCTGCTGCCGAGTCTTCCCCAGCCGGACCGTGCTGCAGAGGCACGTGCAGCACGGGGTTGAGGAGGGCTTTAGCTGCCGTGCCTTCCACCTTGCCTTTGCCTGGCTGAAGAGCAAAAGGAGCATGAAAAAGAGAAGAAAGAAGAAAGCCACCTATGGCAGCAGCAAGGGGAAAGGTTTTTATGGGAGGAATTCCTCATGCAAATAAATGGATGTTTTCCAGCCCCTAACAACGAGGGACTGCAGCTGTCAGAGGCACAGTCACAGGCACAGTCCACTGAGGCAGCCCCATCTCCTCTGAGAAGCCAGAGCACCCATCTTTCCTTGTGCGCACCTGACACCTCCATGACCACCAGTATCGAAGAACCTTTTCTGATGGTATCCACCATTCTCTTCATCCTGAGAACTGACTGAGTTGTTGCCACCACAATAAGACAACCTGTTTGCTTCATGAATATATTCTTTTTTTGCGTTTTGGTTTCCTAATAGCAATAGGCCCAACTGGCCTGAAATGAACTATCCAACACAATGACATTCTACCCGGAAGTTATTCATCCTCATGAGCCTCATAGCATCAAACCAGGCATAGCACGGTCCCTGCAGCTGCTCCCAACTGTCGTGGTGAAAATGTGGTGCCAGCTCTGAAGAAAACCTCTAGAGCTGTGAGAAGCCACAGGAACACTGGACATGCCTCACCCCAAGGAGACCATTTCCTATTATACTCAACGGCCCACACAAAGGGACACTGAAAACACCTTGATGACTGCCTGTGGAGAAGAGGACAATATAGGCTGAGAGATATTTTAGCACTGTGGGAAGCAAAGCTTACACACCTGTCAGAGCTATCAGGATGTGTGATGACTTGGCAGGAATCTAGGGAGATTTCTCAACAGACTGAGGACCTAGCACATGCTGGTTCTCTTCCCACTTTGAGGTCTCCTCCAGCTTCTGGTCGCTGTCTTCCATTTACTATGTACTTCAGTATCCAGCTCATAGTCTCCTGATCCAGACCGGATAGTGCACTTCACCCCATTCAACTCAATCCTTGCCCTCCTCCCAAAGAGAGTATGTAAGAGTATATGCTTGATGCACAAAAGTAAAATTAGACACACAATTTTAAATCAAACACATTGTATACATTGTAATACCCTCTGTCCTGTAGTCTCTTTGACCCTTACTGAGTATGCATTGCCAACAGTCTGTTATAATTTTCTGTTTCCTCTATACATGAACACGGACCCTTGCCCATGTCTCCCTCTAACATCCTTAGCAGTATGTTATTTATGGGAGGAAAGACTGAGTTTTAAAGGCAAGAAATAAGATTCTAAACAGATAAAATCAACTAAAAGACACTGCTTGGCTTCTCTGAGTGTGTGCACTTACAGGTGAACAAATGCTTCTTCAATCATAATAGTAAGGATGGAACATTTAGTAAAACATCTGAGAAAATCAATCATCTGTATATTCAGATGTCCTCCAAACCATAATGTTGTTTGAAGCTTAATACAATTAGAAGTATAGAAATGACTAACTTCTGGAAGATATCATTTGCATGTCATTCATAGTTATTTAAGTTTTTATACTTTCAAAATAAAATTTGAATTTTATCACAATTTGCCATCTCCCACCAGAGAGACAGAAAAATAAAATGAAACTTTAGAAAGTACACCAAGCTATATAGAGTAGTTCAGTTTTCAAAATGCTGCTCTTTATACATTATAGCTTTTATCCTCCTAAAATTACTAGAGCTTAAAATGGTACGATGCCATTAGGGACACCTGTATACATACATAGCTGGTTATCTTAAAACAATGTTGTTCCCGCCTTCCTTGTAGAAGCATATGTGAACATGTGGGTGCACAAACTCCATAGGAGCCTAACGGTAGGTTGTAGTTGCTTTTGCTTTCACCTTCCTGATATTTCCGCCTTCTTTGATAAGAACACCACCTCCCCACCCATGACTAACTGGATGAGGTTCCTAGTCCACTATCTGGCGTTCATGATTGATCTAAGCGTAAGCAAATGTCTGTGTTAGACCAGTCTAAACCGCTGCCATGGAAAACTGGAACACAAGAGACAGAGGCTCTGGGGGTTCACCTGGAGTTATCTTTACTCTGCAACTTGAATGGAGCTCTTGAGTTCCTGCCACTGCACTTGCTACAACCTCTTTTATCATTTTTTAATAAAATACCTGGCGATTTTAACTGCTACTTTGATTTTCTGAGCACCTCATTAAACCTTCAATAATTTTTTTCGTTTTGGTTTTTCATCAACGAGCCTGGGTCATTTGTTGTTGTTTGATGCTTAATTTACCTTTGTTCATGAACATTAGTTTTAATATAGTATTTTTCCCCATTTTAAAAATTGAAATTTTCCTAGGACTTTATCTTAAAACACTTAGATTTGTTTAATTTGTTTGAACACCTACATCAAATGATTGGAGTCCCATACAACAGCTGGCTTTAAATCCCTGCACTGGGCCTAGCTTAAGTCCCCTTCCATAGCATTGTCCTCTACATCAGCTCGCTCTCTGGAGAATAGAGGTGAAAGTAGTAAGCATGATATTTAACAAAGATGAAATATACATACATAATAGTATGTCTGAGGGTCACAGCACAAGTAAATGCACAGAATACAATGTCTGGTTTAAGTGGTTAACATATTTTCATTTATTTTATGCATATATACATACATATAATTTTATATGCTATGCACTTTAATTTAACCTGCATTACAGGTAAGGATGCTAATGCAATGCTTAAAGAACTTACATCCAAAATCCAAAGTGGTTTTAGCCTGTGTCACACCCTTGACTTTCAACATCTCACCTTTACTTCAATATAATCAATCTACCACAAAGAAACATTTTTAAAACCCAAGTTTTACAACTGGACAGCCTTATCCTCCCTGTTTTATTATTTAAATTAACAATAATTGCACATATTTGTGGGCTACAGTGTGAAATTTCAGTGTGTGAATACAATGTGTACTGATCAAAAGGTAACTGATGATTTTCTTTTTTGCCATTACTTTATCATTAGAGTCCTGGAGTTCCTTCTGTTTTTCCATACAGTATATACTAGGTTTTTGTCAACTATACTTACCTCCACTATGCTTTGTAACTCTGTGAAGTTATTCTTTTTTTCTAAATCTGACATGGCATTCATTACCTACACTTCCTCCTTCGCCTCCACCACTCACGGGCTGCAGTGATCACCATCTGTGTTGGGACTGGAGTTTTTTAGCTTCCATATGAGGAAGAACATGTAGTATCTGTCTATGTGTACTGCTTATATCACTTAACGTGATGTCCTCCAGTTCCATCCTTTTTGCTAGAAATGATGAATTTCATTTTTTTTTTTTTTTTGCCAGAGTAATACTCTTCTGCTACATTCATCTGATTATGGCCACATGTGGTGATTCCATATGTTGCTTATTATGTATAGTGCAGTAATAAACATAGCAAGGAGGTATCCCTTTGATATGATGAGTTCTGTTTTTTGGGTATATATATACCCAGCAGTGGGATTGCTGGATCACATGGCAGTTCTATTTCTAGTATTTAAAGGAATTTCCATACTGGCTTCCATAGTGACTGTGCTAATTTTTACTCTCCCATCTCAACAGTGTGTAAAGGTTTCTCTAGGAGCCAGCATTGTGGCATAGGAGTTTGAGCTTCTGCCTGTGACACCAGCATCCCAAATGGTGCTGGTTTAAGTCCTGGATGCTCCACTTCTAATCCAGCTTCCCTGATAATGCATTTGCAAAAGCAGCAGAAGATGGTCTGGGTGCTTGGGCCGCTGCACACATGTGGGAGAACCAAAGCAAGCCAGCAGCTCCTGGCTTTAGCCTGGCCCAGCCCTGGTGGCTGTGTCCTTTTGCGGAATGAACCAGTGTCTTCCTCTCTCTAACTCTGCCTTTCAAATAAATAAATACATTTTAAAATTTTTTTTTCTCTACATCCTCTCCATCATTTCTTACTTTATCTTTTTGCTAACAGCCTTCTAACAGGCATGAGGTAATGCAGTTTTGATTTCCATTGCTTACATAGCTACTGATATTGCACATTTTTTTTCATGTACTTGTTGGTCATATGTATATCTTCTTTTGAGAAATTTGTATTCAGGACGTTTGCCCCATATTAACTGGGTCTTTGTGGCGATTGCTGTTCTTGAGTTTTTTAAATATTCTGGATTTTTTCCTTTATAAGATAAGTAACAAATATTTTGTCCCCTTCTGCTGAATGCTGCCTCACTCTGTTGATTATTACTTTTCTATACAGAAACTTCCGAATTTGATCTCATATGTCTAGTTTCGTTTTTCTTGCCTGTGTTTTGGGAGTCTTATCAAAAAACCATTTCTCATACCCAAGTCTTGAAGTGTTTCCCCTTATGGTTTCTTCTTGTAATTCCATATTTTCAGATCTTACATTTAGGTCTTGATTCATCTTGAGTTTTTTTTAATACAGTGAAAGATAAGGGGTTTAATTTAATTTTTGACTTATGTATTTGGTTTCTACCAGCTTGTTCTTTAATATTTAATGTTTGCAATTATTGTGAATGGAATTTTTCTTCTTTTCAGCAGGATCATATAAAAATACAATTGTTTTTAAAATGTTGAATTGTATAATGAAGCATTACTGAATTGGTTTATCAGTCTGAGAGGAATGTTTTGCTATTTTTTGCACAGAATCATGTCATTCCCAAGTGTGCATATTCATACTTTCTTTTTTCTTTCTTTTCCATAATTGCTCATTATATTCCAATACAGTACTGAATAAGAGTAGTGAAAGATGGTACCTTTGTCCTGCTCCCGATCTTAGGAGAAGTCCTTTAAGCTTTTCCCCATTCTGTATCAAAGTGGCTTTGGGTCTGTCATATACAGTTATTATTTGGATGCAGGATCCTTCTAAATTTGTTGTAAATTATTTTTCATCACAAAGGGGTGTTGAACCTTATCAAATGCTTTTTCAGCATTATTGAGATGATCATATGGTTTGAGTTCCTCATTCCACTGATGTGACTGATGACATTTATTGATTTGTGCATGTTGAGCCATCCTTGTATTCCTGTATTGAATGCAGCTTGAACATAATGTCTGATCCATGCTGGATCTAGTTTGCTAATGTTTTGTTGAGAATTCCTGCATCTGTGTTCATAAAGGATGTTGGTCTCTGGTTTCCTTTCTGTGTTGTGTCTCTGTTTGGTTTTGGGATCAGAGTAATGCTGGCTTCTTCAAAACAGTTTTTCCATTCTTTTCAATATTTTGTGATACTGTGATAAGGTCTGGAGTTAGTTCCTCTTTATATGTTTTGTAGAATTCAGTTGTAAAGAAACTTTTCTTTGATAGGAAGCTTTTAATTATTGTTTCAATCTCATTACTTGCCATTGGTCTGTGTAGATTTTCTTCATAATCTTAATTTCATCTTCATCTTAATTCATAATCTTAATTTTCTTCATCATTTGAATTTGGTAAGTCGCATGTGTCTGTGAATTTATCCATTTCCTCAAGGCTTTTCAAATCAATATTATACAATTTTTCATAGCAGTTTCTTATGCTCCTTTGTGATTCTATTGCTATCACTTGTAATGTTTTTTTCTCCCATTTTATTTATTCATGTTTTTTCTCTTTGTTAGTGTGACTATATTTTTCTATTTTTTCAACAAACGTTTTAAATTAGCTTATATTTTATTTATTTCTGCTCTGATCTTTATTATTTCTTACTTCCTGCTAATTTTACCCTTGATGTGTTCCTGCTTTCCTAAGTCCTTAAGATGCACTGACTGTTTATTAGAAATCTGTCTTAATGTATGCACATATTGCTATAAACTCCTTCAATACAACTTTTGCTGTGTCCTACATATTTTGACATATTGTATTTTTATTTTCCTTAGCTTCAGGATTTCTTTTTTTGCTTATTTCAAAAGTTCTTTAAAGATCCATTGGTAATTCAGAAGCATGTTGCTTAATTTCCATGTATCTGTAAAAACTTCTACTGTGCTGTTTGTTGACTTCTAGTTTTATTCCATTGCATTTGTGAAGATATATGAGATGACTTCAACTTATAAAACTAATTGAGGCTTTATTTATTGCTTGATATAGAGCCTATTCTGGGAAATGGTCAATGTGTTAATAACAAGAATGTGTTTTCCATAGCTGTTGAATGAAATGTTTTGTAAACATCTGTTGGGTCCATTTGCTCTACAGGATGTTTCAATTTTGATGTATCCTTGTTGATATTCTGTCTGGATGATCTCTCCATTGATCAAAGTGGGGCTTTGAAGCTTCCTCATGTATTGTATCAAACTATCTCTTTCTTTAGGTCTAATAATATTTTTTAAAGATTTTATTTATTTATTTGACAGATAGAATTACAGACAGTGAGAGCGGGCTGGCGCCGTGGCTCACTTGGTTAATCCTCTGCCTGCGGCGCCAGCATCCCATATGGACATGGGGTTCTAGTCCCAGTTGCTCCTCTTCCAGTCCAGCTCTCTGCTGTGGCCCTGGAGGGCAGTGGAGGATGGCCCAAGTGCTTGGGTCCCTGCACCCGCATGGGAGACTGGGAGGAAGCACCTGGCTCCTGGCTTCGGATCAGCATAGCTCTGGCAGTGGCAGCCATTTGGGGAGTGAACCAATGGAAGGAAGACCTTTCTCTCTGTCTCTCTCACTGTCTAATTCTGTCAAATAAAATAAAATGTCTATGCTCATCTGAAGCCAGGAGCCAGGTGCTTCCTCCAGGTCTCTCATGTGGGTGCAGGGGCCCAAGCACTTGGGCCATCCTCCACTGCCTTCCCAGGCCACAGTAGAGAGCTGGACTGAAAGAGAAGCAACCAGGACTAGAACCCGGCGCCCATATGGGATCCCGGCACAGCAGGCAGAAGATTAACCCAGTGAACCATGGCACTGGCCCCAGGTCTAATAATATTTGCTTCATATATTTGCTAGTCTTGTGTTGGGTATGTGTATATATATATATATATATATATATATATATATATATATGTAATTGTTATATCTTCTTGCAAATTGTTCTTTTTATCACTGAAACATGTCCTCCTTTATCACTTTTTACAGTATTTGATTTAAAAGTCTGTTTTTTCCTTCTTGTTTCTACTCATTTTGGGTTTCCATTTGCATGTCTTTTTCCAACTTTCCCTTTCAGTCTATGTGTATTTGACCCCTGAAGTCCATTTCTTATGGACAGCATATAGTCGGATTTTGTTTTTTTAATCCATTCAGCCAACGTGCATCTTTTCATTGGGGAATTTAACCCAGTTACATTAATGGTTAATTGTGATAGATTATTTATTGTTTATTTTATATGTTTCTTTTTGTCTCTATCTTTGTGGTTTGGCAATTCTCTGTCATTATACAGTTGCATCCTCTATGTCTTTTTCTTTCTTTTTCGGTATCTGTGTTGTGAGTGAATTTTGTACTGCTGTTCCTTTGTCCCAGCAGGCATGCCTAAGTGATGTTATACTTATGGCACCAATAGCTTTGGCCCTGGAATGGTGTGTTTTAGAGGGGATCTTCCCCAGTTCCTACTGGGTGGCTGTAGATGATTCTGGTGCTGAAAGTACCAAAAGCCAAGTCCCAGCATGAGGGATGGGAACAGCCTTCGGCTAGGTCCCACGGTGTGAAAATATATTGTGCTGGGGATTGCACACTGTCAGACACAAATGTGGAGCAATGGAATGTACATAGAGTCTTCCTTTGGTTCCAAAATGTGGATTCAGGTGACTGGAGGTATATAACATTAACACTCAACTCAGAGTTGCAGTACACAAAGTGTAACTCGCCCGATTCCCAAGGTAGATATTTAGGTTACTGTGGGGACTGTGCATTGGCAGCTATTGGTTTATAATGAGGGAGTGGAAATGGGGCCTTCCTCAGGCCCCACAGGGCAAGTGCAGATGTCGCTGGGACTTACAGAGCCAACCATTTCAGTGCCAGAGCTGCTCGATGCAGTAGAGGCAAAACCAGGTTCCATGTTTCATGTCCCACAGGGTGAACTCGGCTGACTCTAGGGGATACAGTTCAAACAGCCTCAGTCCATGAGCTGCAGGAATTGAAGGGGAACTTACCTAGACCCCACAGAGAGACAACCAGTTACATTTGAGACTGTGCACAACAGTCACAAGCCTGGAACAGTGGGATGTAGAAAGGCCTCACTTGGGACCCAAGATGAACCTGCTGAGAATTATGGACTGGCAGCCACCAGCCTGAAGGACAGGCAAGTAGGACCACCTAGTTAATACCCATAAATGAGCATTACTCCAGGGACTGCAGCACCAATAACCACAGACCCAGAGCTGTAGTACTCAGAAGGGACTGCTCCCGGTTCTCACGGGGCGTGCGAGAGCGATGCTGGGGCTTATGCCCGAGCTATCCATCACACTCTGCTAATACATGTAGAAGGGGACTTACTCAGGTCTGGTCCTCGGGATTTGTGTATTGGCTGCCACTGGCACTGAGCCCCAAGAAACAGAGAGGGACTTCCCTGGACCACACATAGCAGGCAATTGTGACTGAGGCTTGTGGTCACCAATCCCAGAGCTGATGGAGACAGAGGGGTCTGCTCTCTGTCCTATGCAGCACACTGGCTCATGGGGCTGCTTGGGTTGAGTAGCCCACCTGCGGTGACCAAGATGGAATAGAGGTCATCCTGGCTGTGTAGCAGCAGCAGCTCCTGTCTGGGACTTTGGAACAGGCCAGAAGCAATGTGAGTTCCGGTCACTGGGACCCCCCAGCAGCTCTCTTGAATGGATTGAAGCCAGTAAGGGTTGTGCGTATCTCCTGTAACCAGGGCTCCAGGCTCCAATGATGCCAGTCTTCGGTGGAGATTCTTGAGATTTCGGATTACCTTTTCCTGGCACGTTGATGCCCCTGGCTAGGGAGGCAAGGTAGGGAGTTGAGGGTGGCTTGTTCCTCTCTCTACACTGGCTTTCTGAGTTGCTGAGCTGTGCAGAGCTCTCTTCACTTATTTGCACGAGATTTTCTCTAATCAATGCAATGTCCTGGACTAAATCTTCCTTTATTCTTACAGTTCTATGGAACAGAGGCAAATGTAGGACCTCACTTCAACCATCTTTGATCCCTCTGGTTTTCATTCATTTTTGAGATTTGTTTTACTTTACCTTTGATTTTCAGCAGCTTGTTTATGATGTACCGGGGTATGATTTTCATTCTTCAAGTTAGTCTTTTAAAATTAGTCTCATTTGACAATTCCTGAGCTCTCCAAAAAAGTATTCTTGATGTGAGCAGATCATGTCAATGCAGGTTGATTCTCCTTGTCAAACATAAGTACATTCAGCTGTTAAATTACCACGTTGCTGAGAGGGACCTACTGTATATGCGATATGCTCCTACTTCCCAAATCTTTGACGGTGAAGAATCTTTTCATAAACTTAAAGCCTGCAAGAGGTCTAAAGCATGGCTCAAAGGAGGTTTTATTCTCAGACTTAGTGATTTAAACCCAGGACTCTGATTCCATGATGGGGGCACAGGGAACCTGTTGTGTGGTGTACTCCACGAGTATCGGGATTTCGACCTCTGTGGGACCTGAATAAACGATGAGCGTTAGGATTTGGGGCCAGTCCGTCCTGGTAATTAGTTCTGTGAAACGCTCATTTGCAGCCAGCTAATGCAAGCTTCCAAATCCACAGTAAAGCCAGGGCTCAAGTGTTTTAAAGTTTTCCACCTGTTCATGAAGTATTCTTCTCCTGATCCTTACCCAGCAGTTAGAGATTGGAAACGAGGTCAATGGTCTCAACACAATCTGCAGCCCTCCTCATTGTCAGGCTCTAGCTCCCGCTGCTGTGGAACAGGAACTAGGCTCCGGCCGAGATTTCTGTCTTAGCCAGACTCCAGCTGTACAACCCACAGCCCCATTCTCTCTTACAGTTCAAAATGTACTGCCCACCTGGGGCTTCTTTTCATTTTTTTGTCTCTTTGTTTTCAGCCAGGATTATTTGGGGACTTTTAGTAGTTTAAACAACCTTTAACCTTTCCATTGCTGTGCACGAGGAAAGCTAAAGCTGTGATCAAAATCTTATTCTATGGAGACTAGCACGGGTTTTCAGTGTTTGTTTTTATTATTAATTTTGTGTGATGTAAATACCTTCTCCATCAATATTTGTATTATGGCATTATGTATTTGGTAATGAATCTTTAACACTGGGAAGGAAAAATATACTGTGATTAAACTGGTTCTTTTCCCCCTCTGACTAATGTATTTTTAAATAAAGCCACAGTCATTTATAAAAAAAGAAAAGCATATGTCCGTGGGTAAAACTTTCAAAAACAGAGATCAAAGTAAACTGCATAAGATTTTTACATCATTGCTATATGTATCTGATATAGAGATCACTATACATGTAAATTTAATCTTTTATTTTCTGTTAACTTGTGATCATTGAGAAAGTGTTTGAAACTTTCTCATGAATGTGTGTGTTTGCGTGTGTATAAATGGCATATATATATATATATATACACACACACACATAAAATTCATTCAGGGAAATTTGTGTTCCTTTCCTTTTAACTGAATTTCAAATTTTCAGCATGGATTTGAAAAGCATTAAAATTATAACTTTGTATACAAGATGAAAATAATTCACTAAACTTTTCCTTTTTTACACAAAATACAATTTTAAAGTTAAAAGAAAGAAAAACATTTTTGATTCCGATGGAAGAATACCATGTGCAAAAACAACCCAGAGTAACTGCATACACCTACTATCCAGCTTCCTCCAACATAATTACAGTATGTTCTCAAAGCAAGGAATTGACTAGAATTACGTAATACCAAATCACAGACCTTACTTGCCGTTCACTACTTGTTGCACATGCTCATTCGTGGGTGTTTTTGTTTTTACCACTGTGACGTTTTGCCCAGTATGTAGATGTGCATACCCCCATGGCAGCGGAGACACAGACGAGCTGTGTTCTCACAAGGGAGTACCCTGTGTTGACCCTGACAGCCTCACCTTCCTCTCCTGTAACTCCTGGGGACCATTTACCTACTTTTCATCTCAGGAATTCTTAATGTTAAGGGTGTTATATAAATGGAATCATATGCTATATAAATTTTTGAGATTAGTTTTTTCAACTAAGCATAACTACTTGAGGCTACATTCAAACTGCTGTTATCAGTAGTTTATATCATTTATTGTTGAGTTGTACCCCAGTGCATTCTGTGGAACTGTTTAACATGTGCCACAATTGAGGGAAGCTGGCTTATTTTTTTCATGTTATTGGTATTTAAAGACATTATTGTACAAGTTTTTGTGTAAACATGTCGTTTCCCCAGTATTAATGTCTGAGTGATACTGCTTGGTTATGCACAGATGTGTATTTAATTTCTTAAAAACATCACCTAAGAGCTCTATAGCAGCCAAATTAGTTTTATATTTCCACCAAGCAATGAGAAATCCAGTTTCATGGAGTCTCATTAGCATTTGGTAATACTGATGTTCATTTACTTTTTAATTCATTTTAATAGACTTGCATTATATCTCATGTTGCCTCAGTTTAAATATTTTTGTTCATTTTAAAAGTCCACTGTTTTCTGACTTTATAGTGAGTCCTTCATAGGCAATTATTTTCACTCAGTGGTTTGCTTCTTTTTACAACATCTTAACTGAATTTGGGCAAAGTGAAACTTTTTAATTTTCAAGAAGCCAAACATATCAGCTGTTTTCTCTTGTGGCCAATGCCTTCAGTGCCAACAGCATAGAGAAGAAAGCATGCAGAGCTGCCACGGAGACTGAGACGCTTGGGACCCATGGGAAGGCAGAACAGGGAGAAGGAAGAGCTGGGACAGTCCATGGAGGTGGGTGTTTGAAGGCCAAGAAGCCAAACTTGTTTATGGGAAACCATAAAATACACTTGAATCACACAATTCTCACCCTTCTTCCTTCTCTCTTACACCTTTCTCTACATTCAGATGCTTCCTGTCAGTTGTCTACTGTATTCTGGCATTAAGGGTTGTGACCACTTTTTACTGTGATGTTTCCATTCATTTTTGAGCTGGCTGTACCATAGTTAAATTGATTAGTTAAAGAAGGGCTTTTCTAGCACACATACTCCCTGAAAAATTTGCCAACCATTTGACAATGTCTGCCAGGTGCTTTTATACTTGAAGAACAACCTGGCTGCACACACTATTCCAGAATCACCCTTTCTTTCTTTTAATACCTGTCAATGCTATTTCACTGTGTTTGTAATTTAAAATAAATGTTTAACTAAGGCTATAAATACTATAGCAAGCATTTTGAGATGTTTCAATTTCCTATGTGGAATGACTTTGGGGATAAATAACAAGGAAATCTCATCTCTTTTCAGAGTGCCTAAGTCTTCTGCCTCCTCCATTCCATTATTTTCAAGCAATGGAAGGTGCTTTAAAGAAGCTCAAGGCCAGCTTCATGTTTAGCTCCTTTAAGTCATTCACTTCTTCGCCTTAGGTATCTAAACAATGGGTTTGTTTTATCAAATGAAATAAAAATACCACTGGAGGTTTTAAGTTTCTGTAGGCATTCTTCCATCATTTTATTCCTGCAAAACAGTGAATCACTTTCATTTCTGACTTCCATTCTTCCCTCATGCTATGAAAATTAGAGTACTTCAAAAATTCACACAAAAGCACATTAGAGTAAATATAACGTCAGTCTACTGTATTTTTATGTATTTAAAAATAATGAGATGGGATTTTCAATCTTTCCAACATTCAGGAATGTTAAATATTTGAGGGAACAGATATATTTATACTGACTAGATACTACACAATGTAAACATGTATGCAAAGTATCACATGGTACCTCATCTATGAATAACATTTTTACATAACTGATAAAACATTCTAAAAAGTAATAAAAATAAAATATGGTAAATGTCCCTTGTGCCAAAAATTTCTGAAACTCATGCCTACACATTGCCTTCAAAAGGTTCAAGGAAAATGTGTATTATGAAAAGACAATGAATGGATCTAAAATTTTTTGACAGCAAAATAAACAACTTTTAATGTCCATATTTCATGAACATTTGAACTAATTTTGCATTGGGTCTTAAACAACTGTTTGTTAAACTCTTCAGAAATATTGTAACTTTGTCACGTCACTTTCTGAAATTTGTTATGTTCTAGTTATCAGCATCATTTTCCTTTCCTTCACACTTCCTTCATTACGTATATTTAAGACAACTAATACATTTCAAGCTTTAATATGTTTCTGTCCTGTTCTAGTTAGCATATTTTCTTATTAACTTTTTTTCAAATCTAAATTTTTTACTTTTATTTCTTTATATCACTTTTTCATAGTGTCCTCTACTTTTGGTTCCTTTGAGTTTAGTTGCCTAAATTCTACAGTAGGAAGAATTCTATTCTATTCCTCTGGTTACATGTAATTATTACATTAGTTATTTCTTTGATTCATTCTGCTTCGTTTTATTCTTCATTCAGTATATTTCCATAGTTGTGTGCCATTTTCCTCCTGCTTACTTTTGCTTATTGTTGGATTTCTATTCTCAGATGACTATTTTGCTGTAAGTGAACTCTCAATGTCTTCAGGTATTTTTCTTGTTGTGGAAGGATGAAAAGTCATAATATTGCTTCCCCACCCAAAAGTCAACCTCCTAATGCCCACCATCCTGCAATGTGCTACCATAAATGGCCAGAGACTTTGTGGATGGGATTAAGTCATGGATTTTGAATTGGGAAGATTATCCTGGATGGTCTGGGTGATGACAGTATAGTCATAGGGCACTTCATGGGAGGCAGCAAAGAGGGTGCCAAGTAGAGTGAAGTGTGACAACAGAAGCGAATGTTGGAATCATACCTTTGAAGGTGAACACACAAGGCTGCTGGAAAGGACTCTCCTCTAGAGTTTCCAGAAAAAAACAGCCCAGCCACACCTTGATCTTGGGCCTTCATATTATGCCCAGAATTTGTGGTGATTTGCTACAGTAGTGATAGGAAACCAGACATGATGCTCATCATGTTTACCTTACAGCAAGATTATTTTCTTCTTGTTTAAAAATTAGATAGTTGAAATATGAATATCCTCGGTCATTAGTCTATTCAAGAAACCGCTTTTGATTATTTCCTTAACTTCTAGTTTCTCTTTTAATTGTGATCACCAGTTCTTTCTGATGCTCCCTCTCATAAACATATGTTTAATTGACTTTATGTCTTTTCTTAAAAGCAAATTCCCTAAAAATACACACATAGACCTATGGAACAGAATAGGAAACCCAGAAATTTATCCATGAATCTACAACCAACCAGTCCTTTACAGATGAGCTAATAAAATCATTCCCTGTAGAAAGGACAGTTTCTTCAACAAATGATAGAGGGAATTCCCATATGCAAAAAACTTGAAACCAGAGTCCTACCTTACACCTGAAGAAAAGTCATCTCAAAATGGATCAAATACCTAAATTTAAGACATGGAACCACCAAACAACTAGAGGAAAACATAGGGGGAAATATTCAAAGACATGGCCTAGAAAAGACTTCTTGGGTAAGATCCCAAAAGCACAGGCAATAAAAACAAAAGTAGACAAATGGTATTATATCAAGATAAGGAGTTTCTGAATAGCAAAGGAAACAATTAACAAAATGAAGAGGCAACCATCAGAATAGAAGAAAATATTTACAAACTATCATCCAGTTGTGCTTAATACCCAGAATATATAAGGAGCTTAAGAAACTCAACAACAATAAAAATAACAAAAATCCAGTTAAGAAATGGCCAAAGGATATGAATGGACATTTTTAAAGGAAAAAACACAAATGGACAACAGACACATGAAAAAATGCTCAAGATCTCTAGCCATTTGAGATATGCAAATAAGAACCACAATGAGGTAACACCTAACTCCAGTTAGAATGGCTACCATCCAAAATTCAAAAAATAAATGATGAGGCTGTGCAGAAAAGGGTATCCTAATACACTGTGGTAGAATGTAACTGGGTACAACCATTACTGAAAACAGTGTTGAGCTGCCTCAGAAAAGTAAAACTCAATCTGCTACATGACCCCAGCCATTCTATACCAGGGAATATATTAAAAGGAAGTGAAATCAGCATGCGAAAGAGATGCCTGCACTCCCACACTTCCACTAGCTCAATTCATGAGAGCAAAGATATGAAGTCAACCTAAACGCACATCAACTGATCAATGGAAAAGAATGTGGTATGTTTATATGATGGCATATAACTCAGACATGAAAAAGAATGAAATCTTGAAATCTGCAACAAAATGGATGGAACTAAAGATCACTGTGCTAACTGAAATAAGTCAGACACAGAAAGACAAATATCATATTTTTTTCTCTTCTGTGTAGAATATGGAAAATATAAAAATTATGTGGCTTTCCTATCATTGTATATAATTATAAATATTACTTCACTGAATTATACATGTACATGACAATATACCATTCTTTCCTCACATTATGATCATTATTAGGAAGCCCTTACTTGTTGACATTAATATCTCTATTTTCAAGAAAAACAATATATATGTGCATGTATAAAGTATCTACACATACACTGAATGTGACAGAATGTTAAAAACTGATACATTTGAAATCTAAAAATAATATAATTATTTTTAAAAAGAAATAAAGGAGTTCTTAGGGCCAGCGCTGTGGCTCAGTGGGTTAACGTCCTGGCCTGAAGCGCCAGCATCCCATATGGGTGCTAGTTTGAGTCCCGGCTGCTCCACTTCCAATCCAGCTCTCTGCTATGGCCTGGGAAAGCAGTAGAAGATGGCCAGGTCCTTGGGTCCTTGCACCCACGTGGGAGACCTGAAAGAAGCTCCTGGTTTCGGATCGGCGCAGCTGTGGCCATTGCTGCCAATTGGGAAGTGAACCACTGGATCAAAGTCCTTTCTCTCTCTCTCTCTCTGCCTCTCCTCTCTCTGTGTAACTCTGACTTTCAAATAAAAAATAAATCTTTAAAAAAATTAAAAAAGAAATATATGAGTTCTCTAAGATGCACCCACTGTAATCTGCTTATATATTCTCGAGTCAGAAACTAAAATTCTGCCTCCCTAACAGCATAAATAATGCAATGAGTATCATCTTTGTGAATGTTTCTTTATGGAATGAAATTATAGATCCAAAGTGTATATGCTTATTTCATTTTACAAAGTATCCCTTGATTTCTCTACAATATGCCCATTTACATTCAATCAAGTTTTAGTACTTGAAGATTCTTCCTCTTATCCACGTCCTTTCAACTTGTATTATATACTTAGAATCTTCAATTTTTAGCAGTTTTTATCTATTTTATGTTTTAACTTCACTTTTCTGATTGATAACAAGGTTCAGAATATCTCAACATATATGCTAATCATTAAGTGGTTACGGTGAGTGAGGGGAACAGCCAGAAACAAGTAGCCCTGTGATTTCCACAGTGACTGCTAAGGTTGCATGCATACATGTATCAACTCTAAGGGATCAGGTATATTCTGTACCAGGTGGAAGACAGAATAGAGTAACTTAGAGTTCAAGCCATACATACACAGCCACTTGTGAAACAAAGACAGAGGTTTGGAAAAAGAAACCTGGAATGTAAGACCTCCCCTTTGACAAGACAAGAATTCCTGATAAGGAGAATGTTTGAAAAGTCAAGCGTTATCTCTCCTCTCAAAGCATGGGGCAGGGATGAGGCGTAGTGGCC
Source organism: Lepus europaeus (assembly GCF_033115175.1). Lineage (NCBI taxonomy): Eukaryota > Metazoa > Chordata > Mammalia > Lagomorpha > Leporidae > Lepus > Lepus europaeus. The sequence goes on along the minus strand of NC_084830.1, from coordinate 156,659,194 downwards.
ACGGAGACAGCTCTCATTGTGAAGGCATGTGGGACTGTTCCCAGTAGCAAGGATTATTTGATAATGCTGTAGTTGTATGGACAAGTGAGTTGTTCAGAGATACACACCCATATACCCATATATACACCTCACAGTTTTAAAACTAAAGCTTTTTTATTTAAACTAATTAAAGCATATAGTCTTCTCAACAGATGTGGAGAAATCATCTGATAAGATTCAACACCTCTTCATGATAAAAACTTTCCACAAATTAGGTACAGAAAGGACATACCTAGAAATTATAAAAGCTATATGTAACAAACCAACATCCAATATCACACTGTACAGCAAAAAGATGAAAGCAATTCCCCCAAGATTTGGAACAAGACAAGGCTGTTCATTTTCATCACTCTTACTCAACATAATATTCGAAGTTTTAGCAAGAGCAATGAGGGAGGTGAAAGAAAGAGAGGATATTAAAGGATATTAAAATTGGAAAGAAAGAAGTCAAATATCCACGTATACAGATGGCATGGTGTCATACATGGAAAAATCTAAACACTTCACCAAAAAACTGTTAGGACTGATAAACCAATTCAGGAATGTTTCAGGTACCCTAATGTTGACTGAAGCACAATTCATAATAGCTAAAATATGGAATCAGCCCAGATGTCCATCAACTGTTGACCAGATAAAGAAATTACGGTATATACACTATGGAATACCACTCTACTGTTTAAAAAAAAAAAAAGAAAGACAAATGAAATCCTGTCTTTCAAAACATGATGGTCACAACTGAAAACCATTACATTTTGTGAAATAAGCCAGTGCCAAAAAGACAGATATCATATGTTTTCCCTGATCTGAGGTAACTAATGGAGTACCTGAAATGTAATGTATTGGAGTGAAATAGACATTTTAAGAATTGATAATTGTTTATAGCTGTTGTCTCTTCTGTTGAGGAACAGTGTTTTTTGATTTGCTTTGTTTTGTTTTCTCTTCATAATATGTGTTGAACTCTTTTACTCATAGTAGAGTTAGCTGTACGATCATTAAATATACTGAAAATAGATCACTGTAAAAATTAAGAATGGAAATGTGAGAAGGAGGAGGAGGAAGAGTTGGAGTATGCACGGGAGGAAGAGTGGGGGTAGAAAAGTGCCACTATGTTCCTAAATCTCTATATATGAAATATATGAAACTTATATAACTTAAATAAAATTTAAAAATAAGAATGAATTCATACAGAGAAGTGAGAGATCTCTACAACAAAATTTATTAAACACTGATGAAAGAGATCATTAAGGACACAAAAAATGGAAAAAATATTCCTTGCTCATGGACTGGAAGAATTAACATCATTAAAAATGTGTATGCTACTTATAGCATTCTACAGGCTTAATGCAGTCCCTATAGAAAAAACCAGTGACATTCTTTACAGCATTTGAAACAATTCCAAAATTCATATTGAATCACAAGACTCAGAATAGCCAAAGTGATCCTAAGCAAGAAAAATCAAGCTGGAGGCATCACAACAGCTGACTTCAATGCATACTACAAAAGCTATAGGAATTAAAATAGCATGGTACTGGCAAAAACACCACCACCACCACAGCAACACAGAGATCAGTGGAGCAGAATAGAGAGCCAAGAAATTAATCCACATACATACAGCAAGCTGATTTTTAAAAAACAAAAGTACTCTTATACCATATTCATTGGAGAAAGGATAATCTCTTCAATAAATAGTGCTGGTAAAACTGGATGTATATATGCAGAAGAATGAAATCAGATCCTTACCTCTCACCATACACACAAATCAACTCAAGATGAATCAGAGACTTTAAATTTAAGCCCTGAGACTATGGAGCAGCAGTTAAAAAAAATCCTACTATAAACAACAAAATGGATACAACTAGAAACCATTATACTTAGTGAAATAAGCCAGTCACAAAAAGACAAATACCACATGTACTCCCTGCTCTGTGGTAACTAATAAGAGTGCCTAAAAGGTAACCTATGGGAGTAAAACTGATCTTTGAGGTCTTGTGATTTTGAGCACACCCTGTCTTGACTGTTGAGGAACTGTATTTTTTTTTTTTGCATACTATTTGTTAAACTCTTTACTTAGTGTAGGATTACTGTTATGAGTATAAAGTTAACTGCAATTAGATCTTTGAAATAAATAAAAAAATAAAAATTAGGAGGAAGAAGGGTCGAAGTGCCGGTGAAAGGGAGGGTAGGGTGGGAAGAATCACTATGTTCCTAAATCTACATATAAGAAAAGCGTGATGTTTGTATACCTTAAATAAAAGTTTTCTAGGTAAACAAAAATACTATGAAAGGTGTCTTTATACTGATAATATAGAAATTATAATTAAGTTTATAATTGTTTTTAAAATAATGAAAGCAATTAGTTTCTTTGATAAAGAAAGTATGTGAACCACTTCAAGATATTGGTATATATGATATTTGGATAAGACAACTGAGACACAGGCAGTAAAAGTAAACCAGACAAATGGGATTAAATCAAACTCTGAAGTTATTCAACAAATAGAGTCAAGAGACATCTAACAGGATGGGAAAAAGTATCCGTGTACTACCTATTCAACAAAGGATTAATATACAAAATATATCAGCAACTCACAAAACTTAACAATGAAAAAGGCCAATCCAGTTAAGAATAGGGCAAAGGACCTCAAACCAGTTCTCAAAAACAGGAAATACAAAAGACCAACAAACACATGAAAAGATGTTCAACATCACCAGGCATCAGGGAAATGTACCTCACTCCTGTCAGAATGTCTATTATCCGAAAGACAGAGAGTAACAAATGCTGGCAGGGATGTGAAGAAAGGGGAACACTTACACGCTTTTGGTGGGAATGTAAATCAGTGCAGCCACTGCGTGGCGACTTCTTTAAAACATAGAAATTGTCTTACCATATGACCCAGCAATCCCACTACTGGGTATATAGCTAAAAGACTTGAACACAACGTGTCAAAGAGATACCTCCACTACCTTGTTTACAGCAGCAATATTCACAATAGTTAATATATGGAATCAACTAAAATGACCATCTTCAGATGAATAAAGAAAATGTGCTATACACATGCAATAGAATATTATTCAGCTTTGAAAAAGAATGAAATTTTGTCATTCGCATCAAAATGATTGCAACTGGAGAACTTCACGTTGAGTGAAATAAACTGGACACAGAAAGGCAGATACCAAATGTTCTCCCTTATATGTAGGAGCTAAAATTAAAATTAAATAAATGCCTGTGTATGATAGTATTGCTGCAAATATAGCTTTGTCAAACTTTTATATCTTTCAAAAAAGTATTAAGAATAATATATAATTATAGCTTCAATGATGTGTGATTATTTTAAAATTTACTATATATGAGTGCAAGTTACATCTTTTCTTTTGATTTCTATTTATAGCCCTTGCCTATATTCCCCTGGAACTATGGTCTTTTTACTTTTACTTGTTGGATCCTTTACTTAATGCAGCATTAAGCTTTTGACTATCATGTAAGTTTAAAAATGTTATCTCAAAAAGAAAAAAAGAAAAATAATACACATCTAAAAATTATACATATTTTTGATATACTATATTATGTTTTGAAAAATGCATTATAATATCCTTTCAGGGTAAACATATTTATCTCTTCAAATGATTTCCTTACGTTTGAACATAAGTAAGGGTATAACTAATACGATATTTATCATTTCCTATGAGTCAAGCATGGCTCTAACCATCATCTTTTGCACTGCCACATGCTCACCGCTGAGGAGAATCAGTAGTACAGTACTGCTAGATGCATCACATAATTTCATTGATTTAATCCACATCATCTATCTTCTAGATTTTGTGTCAAGTGCAATATCAAAAAATTCAAGCTCATGATAGAGTTTCCACTAGATAAAATAATACACTCCAGGAGTGGGTTTTGTGGCACAGCCAGTTCAGCTTCTGCTGCTCCCATGCTGGAGTAGCTAGGCTTTAATTCCTATCACTGATTCAGATGCATCTTTCTGTCCATGTGCAACCTAGGAAGGCAGAAAGTGACAGCTCAAGTATTTGTCTCTGACTCCCATGTGAGTGACATGTACAGAGTTCCTGCCTCTTATCCTTGGCCTCGCCCAACCTGAATTTTGGAGGCATTTGACGTTGGACCATCAGATGGTTTTAGTGAAATAAATAAATAAATAAACCTTCAACAAATGCTCTAGGCAATGGGGCTGAGGCAATCCTGCAGTGCTATAAGTACTTGCTCAGTCCCAGGTACAGAATGATGTCATCAATAGATCATAAATTCTGCAGAGGTCTTACAAGATAACTTATTACACGTCAGTCTTGATGCTGTACTGAACACTAGGCAGGACACTGATTAGCCTCTAATGTGATTTGTTCTTAAATGTTCTATTTTCATCCCTTATCACCAACATCTAACTCCATGAGGAGTAGAGGTGCAGGAAAAAAGATATCTGATTTGACTGATTCTCCACGGAGTTGACCATGAAGCGGAAACAAAAAGTGAAACATCTGGAAAGCACGTACTGCCCCCAAACTGAAAAGACATCAAGAGGTATGTCTGAGGATATCCTCTGGGTGTAGAGTGGTCAGGAACGGACTTATACAAAAGGAGGAAGGGAGAATTCCTAGTTGCAGGGGAGGAGAGAAAGGTAGAGAGGAAGAGGGGCTGTGAGTAGAGGAGGGTGGCAGAGAAGAGCTATGTGTATGTATACATGTGTATTTCTAAGGTTCCAGGTAATTTAGAGCAGATAAAGTTTTGGATGGCACAGATGTGTGTGTATCTTAGGGCCTGTGCTATCTACACAAAGTCATTCCTGGTTACTCTGTTGCTGAAATTGTCATTGATTAGACTAGACTAATTTTTAATAGAAATAAAACATTTGATTTGATTTGATTTCTTTCTGAAATCATTGAAGTTGTTACAAGATTTCTACTAACACTCTGTCCTAATGGAGAAGAATGTATGACTCCTACTGAGTAGAGGAAACACTGAAAAAGTTGGAGCACTTAAAAGATGGTTGGGCAAGGATAAGTACAAAGTCACAGAGACTTAATTACTTTGGAATAAAAACTACTTGTTTAGTTTTGGACTGTAAAGATATAAATCTGAGACCTCTGTTAGAATGCAAGAAATAAAATGGGACACAAACATGGAACACATGGAGCAATGGTGATGGATGGGGATGGGGTTAGGCACTCTGGAAAAATGGAAAAGTAGACAGGGATGGCTGCCATGCAGCTTAACACTAAAGTAATTCATAGGAGGTAGGATGGCTTCATAGAGAGGGGAGGGTGGGCAAACTGCAGCCAACATCTACAATCCAAATACTAACTCATATTCCTGAATAGGATCTGAAAAGTCCAGCAGAATATGAGGCTCTGTGTGTTCTGATGGTCCCTTGTACACAAGACTGGGGAGGGAAGGTATCCCTATTTCAACGTCAATAAAATTAGTGCTTATTCAAAGACGTTATTGGTTATAAACTATGAGACATGCAAAACACAGAGTCAAACATATGTACATATACAACAGATAATTTAGCCAGGAGAGACAAATATTTACATATAATATATAGGTCTACATACTATGAGTTCTAATTATCCCTCAAAAACATATTACATCTTAATTTCACTGGTTAGAGATTAGGCCATAGTAAACAGTAGTCCAATATGAATATATTTCTTATAGAAGCAATCAGAGCCTATGTGCAGGTCAAAACAGCAAGTCTCCTACTTGTTATAAATTAATAGGCTGTGGCTAATGAGAACTTTGTCATCATTACAGGCAATATTAAAAGGGACCCTAGAGAGTCAACATTTCAGTCAGCTGGAAAACAAAAAAGCATGGTGGGGGACAGAGGTTTTAATGTCTATATCTGGAAGGGATACATGTAACCCTTCCATTAACTTAACCACATGGTCAGAACTAACTCTAAGGGTGGTTGATGAATACAACACAGTTTACACACAGGTGGACAAGGGATGGCAAATAGTGTTTGCACTGTTTACAAATGACACGTGCTGCAAATCCAGTCACCCATGACGTATGAAGATTCAAATATCTACATTGCTCTACATTTAAAAGTTTTAGTTGTAGGAAGCAGATTATGAGGATGGAGTCCATGTGTCTTCACAGATCCCATGACATACCAGAGCCTTTCTTTTTCATATACCAGACTATTATGCTTGTTTAAGGATGCATAAATACATATTTACACAAATAAGAAGTATGAAACCCATCTCTTTTTTTATAATTTCTCAGGAATGCTGAATTTATATACAGATGTTCTACAGCATAAACAAAACACACAGACCCCAACTTCAGATGACAAAGGGGTTGCATCTTATTCCTCCTCCCACTATTTCTCCTGTGTCTCATCTAAAGGCAAGACTGTTGGTGCAGGTATGGAGAGATGGCAGAGGGTACAAAATCAAGCCAGGATCTAGGTACAGCACAGAGAAAAGTGAACATTTCTGTCTACCACTTGCTACAAATCTTCCTTGTCCAGGAAAAAAAACAAACTCAAAATGCTTATGTAAAGTCTGTTCTTTATTACTACAATGAAATTTGTGAGGGAATGTAACTTAATAAAGAAAAATAGGTTTGTTTTGACTGATGTTTTTAAAGAGGCAAAGTCCAAAGGCCACATCTGGTGATGACCTCTTTGTGGGCAGTGTCCCAAGGTGATACAGAGCAGCAGTTGCCAAGTGACACAAGAAGATGCATGTGTCTATGTCTACTTCTCTCTTCTTCTAAAGCCAATCTTTTTTTTTAAGAGTTATTCTATTTACTTTAAAGAGTTACAGACTGAGGTAAAGATGGAGAGAGAGAGAGAGAGAGAGAGAGAGAGAGAGAGAGAGAGAGAGATCTTTCATCTGCTGGTTCACTTCTCAAATGACTGCAATGGCCAGAGCTGAGACAATCCGAAGCCAGGAGTCAGGAGCTTTTCCTGGGTCTCCCACGTGGATGCAGGAGCCATGGACTTGGGCCACCTTTGCTGCTTTCCCCGGGCGCATTACCAAGAGGCTCTAAAGCCCATCTATTTCATTCATGAGAGCTCCTCCCTAAAGACCTTATATAACCTTCCTCACATTCCAAGGCTCCACTTCTGTACCTTATAGCTGGATTAAATTTCATATGCTTACTGCCTCACAATGATAGTTAAAATTTAACCCACTCAGCCGTGACAGACACAGAACAATGTCCAAACCACTGCAATTCTCTTCCATACTTTGTAGTGTAAGTAGCAGTGGAAGTCATACATACCAAAGGAGAAGCACCTAAGAGCACTCAAACGAGCCTCCTCCAGAGATCACCACAACCGGGTTCCGTTTAAAAGAATAAGAGGACAGTAGTGTCACCAGAGACTCCCAGGAACAGTAACTCAGCATGGACATTTCAGGCTGGACAGGTGATGTTCCACTGTCAAGAAGTTATGATCATACTAGCAACTGACTAAAGGCCTAAAGTAGTAGAAGCCTCAAGACACGAAATTGAGGCAAAGTATAGACAGCCCTGTGTAAGGATTGAGGCAAAGTATAGACAGCCCTGTGTAAGGGCTCGCCTGTATAATTTCATAGCCAATACACATAATGTATCCGCTATGAATATAATATTACTTAACTCAATTCAGATCTATCTCCATTCTCCAGCATCTTAATGTTCTTTCATTTTTCCCTTAGATTTCAGAAACACATCAATTTCTTTAAAAAGAATACTCTCACTAATTGCACCATTCAGCAAAACCATATAAGGAACAACAAAAATGACACAAATCCATAATCATAGGACACACCATCAACACACATACACATTTCAAACTATTAGACAAAATTCTCCAACTTCATTCTGATCAAAACAAGACCCATCCCATACTCACATTTCTAAACACCAAATCAACTGCATATTCAACTGCAATTTGAACAAACTTATTATGAACCTACAAACATCAAGCTCATTATACTCAGTACAAACTGTTTTACTGTGATGTGTGCATAGCTTGCAAGGCAGATATGTTCATGTGAGATCTTCATAACCTTAAGAGTAAAATACTGACTGATACATAACATTTCCAGAAACACTGACATGACTAAATAGTATTTACTTTCTAAAGAAAGAAAATATATCAATATTTCATTTGAGGTTGTGCATGTCTAGATGCGAGCTGCACAGGGTAAAAACACAAAATGTAGTGGTGGAAAATCAAGGTAAAAGTCTTAGGCAAGGCTGGTGGGCATGAATTAGCCTCAAGGGCAGGAACCAAAGAGAAGCACAGAGAATTGAAATGTACCAGCACCCTGCGGACGCAAGAACTAAGATACAGTATCTAGTGGGGATGCGGGGGGAGTGTGAGAGATCAGGGGGAGAGTACAGTGAGGACATAGAAAGGAAGTAGATCTTTTGGCTGAAAGCTTAGGTCCCTACATGGACATCTGCAGTTTTCTCAGGACTGACTGCTACCCCATGCATGGAACTGGGCTCTGGAAACAAAGAACTGGAGTGAGCTCATTCAAGGATCCACGTGAATAGACTGCAGAAAAAAAAGTTTGACAAAATAACGGAGGCCGATAGTTGTGTTCCCTCATGAATTCTGACACCACCAGGAACACAGCATTAGTGGACAGCACACAGTCCAGTCCAAACAGGCAAAGCCTAGTGTAGACTCCAACAGCCAAAGATAACACAAGTGTATCTGGGCATGGGCATGCCATGGATTTTAGCAGGACTGAGCCTTTACTTCCACTGAGCTTGTGGGCCATGTCTGTTCTCAGAGTTCAAAACAAGATCTTCAGAACATATGATAGATGAACAAACGAATTATACTCCAAGTGTATGTCAGCGACCTTTGTTCCATTTTCCAGGAATCTCAACCTTACCTAAATGTACTCCAAAATCTTTAGAGGAGAAGATCCTGGCCCACGAGGCAAAAGAGACATCTTCAGGATCAGAATACACCTGCCAATCCACTTTGCAGAAGCACTCTTGTGCTGGTAAGGGGAAGGGAAGACAGCCAAGGGCAGGAAGATCAGTGCAGGGGGAGGCTGAGCAGGCCTGTAGTCACTAAGCTGTTCAAAAACAAACCCAGAAACCTCATGATCACAGCAAAGCAAATGAGCAGTCAGAATCAACAAGAATATGGTTAAATAAAGACATTTAAGATAAATGTATAAAAATAGGAAAGAACATAGAAAAACACTAATGGAATATTCAGAACAATTAAACTGCAACCAAATGACAACCAAGAACAAAGTCTAAGACATTAGTAAGTATGTGACTGAATATAAATAGGCTTGGAGGATTTACATACCAAAAGTAATAATCAATAATTCAGAACTGATAAAATAGATGTAATTAAGGTATCAGATGACTATAACATGGACTATGGTAATATGAATTTGAAGCATTCTATGCTTAAGCTTTTGCTCAAACCAACTTGGAACTCAGAGGGTGAATTTAAAAAATTGCACCCAACCATGAGAAAGAAATAATGTGAATTCAAATTTAGTATATTTGTCTGTTTCCTATTAGATGCTATTATAAATTCCCACAAATTAAGGGATCTAAAATAGCATGCATTTATTCCCTTACATTCCTGTGGAGTCAGAAATTCAAAATATATAATATGTGGCTAAAAACCCAGGTGTCTGTAGGGCTGTCTCCTCTGGACTCCAGTAGAGAAAGTTCCTTGTTTGACTGGCTTTTTGCACTCTGATTTGCAGCCCCTCTGTTTCTTAACTGTAACATTTTGCTTCCACTGTTACCTCTCTTCTCCTGCATCTGATCTTTTTGCCTCCCTCTTCTAAGTATCCTTGCAATTACATTTAGGACCCAAGTACGTGATACAGGATGATCTCCCCATCACAAAATCCTTCAAGTGTTAGCATCTGCAAAGTCTTCCTTTATTTCCCTTGAGGGAACATCCCTAGGATGTAGGGATTAAAATAGGGACATCATGGGTGGGGAGCCTTACTCAGCCTTCCACAACCGTCATAAAATATGCTGAACACCTTGACAGATGTACAGTCAGGTAAATGAATACAAAAATATCTTAAATGGAATGCTGTCTTTATGACACCAGAAAGACCAAACACCAACACAGGCAGAGAACTGAAGTTATTAAATACTCATAGTTTTGGCCAAGACAAAGATTGTGGTTTGCATGAGTGTCTGGCAAATAGTGAATACTCAGTATTCTGTGAATAGATTGCAGGTAGGAGAGCTTTTTAATGTCACATCAACTGGTGATGCAAACCAGTAACACAACCTGGTGATGTTCCCTATAAAGAAGAGAAAATGATCTTTATTTCAGGATATTTTTCTTGCATCTCCAAAAAGTATATGAATACTTACGGTTGGAATGTCTAAACAAGATTTGGGGGAGCACAGTGAAAATATGAGATGTTAGCCTGTGTCTGAGACACAATCCAGGGCTCTGGTCCATGACTGACAAAGAGGAGATCAAGCTGATAAACAGTCCATGCTCAGAACACAGAATGAATACACAGTGTTTGAGTGCTGGGAGATAATCTTCATATATAATCCACACTTCAAAATGTTGTGATTCAAGAACAATCTATGAGAGGGTGTGATCAGAAGTACAAGGGCATGGGAACAGGGTTAGGAAGGAGAGCACAGAGAAGGAATGAAGCAAGAGTTTCATCAGAAGTAGGTTGCCTGTAATCCATAAGCTGTACTTTGGAAATTTATATTCATTAAATAAAAGTAAAAAAAAAAAAAAGAAAAAAAAAGAAGTAGGTTGCCTCGGTTGATAACTGACGTCATCAGTAAGGGTGTTAATTGTTAAAGGAACAATAGAAGTCACTGCACTTATTCCCCATATAGGACCTCTGTCCTTTATGAGTTGTACTATAAGAATCGGCTGCAAATTTTGTTCCCAAACTGTACTCTATATGTTGTGTGTGTGTGTGGGTGCAAATTGTTGAAGTTTATGCTTAGCATGGACTTGGTCCTCTGTATATAAAGTCAAACTAAAAATGAACCATAATGAAGGAGGAGATGGGAGAGGGAGAGGGAGGTGGGATGGGAATTGGGGTGGGTGAATATGGGAAAAAGAACAACTGTATTCCTAAAGTTGTATCCATGAAAAAATGCATTCATTAAATAAAAAATTAAAAATAAAAAGAAGTAGGGCAGACTCATTCAGTTTGACATGAAGAGAATGCATTCTGCGGGTCTGAAGTGCAGCATGTAATGAGCCATCAGAGGTTTCTGCTTCTACCACAGGAGAAGGGCAAAGCCCCTGTGCCTGGTAAGTGAGGAAGAGCAGAGAGTTGAAAGTATCCTCTAGTGACTACCACCAGCAACCTCCTTGTCTCATAAACACCCCTATATGTGCTCTGCTCTCAAATGGACAGAACTCAGATAATGCTATATCTCAAATTTTTTTTTGTCATTTGGTTCCCCAGAATCCCAGAAGTCTCAAGTGTATGCTCCTGAGACAAGTATAGTTCTCCCAGCCTGTAGTCAGGCAGCAGGAGAGAGCTCCTCTGTCTCAGAGTATTTCTCCTGTGTCTCCTCTCCAAACAAGAAGCCTGCTGTTGATGAAGACGGTAAGGCAGAAGCAAAGGCAATGTATGAACGTGAACGTGGAGAAGAGGTTCAGCTGAGCTGCTCTGCCCAACCTCTACTTACTTACTTTCCCCTACAAAACAAGAAAGTACTTCAAGGCAGAGGGACTAGGACTGAGGCCTTTAGGGAGGGACACACAGGGAATGTGTCCCCAAGAACAGGACACAAGCCTAGAACTAAGGGGCAACCTGTGAGCACTCAGACGGCTGGGGATGAAGCCGTAGTCAGTGCAGAGATGTGTGTGGAAACTTGCACAGAACTTTCCACATAGGCTGGCACAAACTCATTCCCTCTCTCCCTCCTCCCTCCCTCCCTCACACACACACACACACACACACACACACACACTCCCTTCACTACCCACCCATCTTCCTCATTCTCAAGTAGCATGATATAGGTACAAAGTTACACACTCACTCCTGCACACGACCTTTGGGAACTACACCTTTACTAACCAATCCTAAGAATACTTTCCATCCTTTCAAACATATTCCAACTCTGTAGTGCTAGACCAAGCTCCAGAAAACTCCTGTAAGCTGAAGTGAGTTAGCTCTCATAGACAGACTCTCTCCTTCCTACGTCACTGCATCCATAGTGCCTTCAGCCCTTCAGAGAGCTGCACGAGAACTTCCTCTAACACTCCACTGGTTCTGTCTCACAGACTAACACAGATCATGAGTCACTGTTTTTATTCACATGCATTGTCAAACCAAACAGTACACACATGTACACACACACACACCCTACCACCACCAACAACACTATTCCGAGCATTTTACCAAAGCTAGAAACACCACCATATATGTACCAGAACATATCCTTTGCTACCAGACACTCCACACTCACTCTCCATATATGAGGGATACAAAGTACACACCACACATGACATGTACCACACACAAAACTGTGAAACATCTCCTATCAATACACTTCTGTCCTCCATGCCCCACATACAGGGATAGACTCAGGGCATCTTACATCCTACAAACTTCACAAAACTTATGCCACTTTGCTCACGTAAGAAATCTTCTTTCCTAGGAATCCAAAAACTCCCACAAGTATATTGCGTTCCATCTTCTGAGATGCCACTGGAGACTCTCACCCCGTATCAGCGTAACTGCTTTCATTACCATTTAGCCAATGAGCCCTGTACACCAGAAATACATAGGAGAAAGGAAAGGGACATGAAGGTTTACTACATGCGTGTTCAAAGCAAAAAGGAGACGGCTGGCTTACGAAATGCACAGAAAGGACTGGTGCCTCTCCAAAGGAAGACAGAAGTACAAGAAATGACTTTTCCAGGGAAAATCCCTATCGAAACTAACCTCCCCACCATGTCAGCGTGGGAACTCCTAACTGACAGCGAGTGTGAATGCGATGTGGAAGAACAAGAGAAGGTGGGGGTGGAGGAGAAGGAGGAGGAGCCTGACAGCCCAGCAGGGCCTCCAGCTCTGCAGAGACGTCCCAGGGCCAGGACACCTGAGTGGCTGGTGACCCCCGAGAGTGGCTACAAGTGTATGGGCTGCTGCCGAGTCTTCCCCAGCCGGACCGTGTTGCAGAGGCACGTGCAGCACGGGGTTGAGGAGGGCTTTAGCTGTCGTGCTTTTCATCTTGCCTTGGCCTGGCTGAACAGCAAAAGCACCATGAAAGAGAAGACCAAGAAGAGGGGAAATAAAATCAGGAAGATCACATATGGAGGCAAAATGGGAAGAGGTACTGATACGAAGTATCCCTCACACAAGTAAACAGATGGCTTGCAGCACCTAAAACGGAGGCAGCGAAGCGGCCACACTCCACTGAGGCAGCCCCATCTTCTCTGACGGCCAGAGCACCCACCTTTCTTACACACACCTGACACCTCCATGGCCAACAGGGTCATTGCACACCCTTGGATGGGACCCACTGCCCTCACCAGCAGGAAGGGGAAGAAGGCAGACTGTCACAAAGGACAACCAAGTGTCCGCACAGTCTAACGAGCAACGCGGGGCAGGTGTCGTCTCCACTGCCACAGTGGGGAGAGGCAGACTCACTGGAAGTGGAAGGTGCTGTGGGTGGAGTGCAGCCGAGGTGAGTGCCCGAGGCCAGGACAGCACCCAAAGTACTGGGAGCCAGGGTTCTCAGGGGGTGGGGTCAGCAGCAGGAACCGTCACCCGAGGTGCTGCCCAGGGCTCACAGTCAAGGTCAAACCTGTGACTGATGTCTCTGCCCAGTGGCTGGGTGTCCTGTGGGTCATTTCTTCAAGTTATTGGTAATTGTAAATTATGACTCTATGACACCAATGTACAGGATTTTTTGTATACATATACCTCATTTCTCTACTGTGAATGCCTAAGAATTCTAATGTCTGCTCATGTTAAATGCACATTTAATTTCTTGAAAATAAAAAAGAAAACCACAGACTGATTTCTATAGGAGCCAAATCATTTTTATATTCCCCCAAATGAATGAAAAATCCAGTTTCCCTACTTCTCATTGGTTTTGAAAGGAGAGGTGTTTATTCACTTTTTTAGCCATGTTAATAGCTATGCATGCGAAGTCATTTAGATTTAATTTGCATTTTACCAGTGCCTTTCCATTGTGTTTCTCACTTGTCTATCTTTCATAAAGGATTTATTTATAGCTTTCACTCATTTTAAATTCCATTGTTTCCTTACTGCTTGGAGAGCCCTTCATAAGTCCTAGATATGAATTATGTGTCAAATAGGCAATATGCAATTATTTTCCCCAACTGGTAGCATGTTTCTTCATCCTCTTCACAGAGTCTTGGGCAAAGTGAATGAAATTTTTATGAAGCCAAATATATCAGCTGTTTCCTCGTATGGATTGTGCCTTTAATGTCAAAAGTAAACACAGAGGAGAAACCTGCAGAGCTACCTTGGAAATTTAGAGACTGCTGGGGCATGTGGGAAGACAGATAAGTAAAACAGAGAGTCTGGGAACAATGATGGAGACCAGAGATCAGTGTTGGAATGTCTGGAAGCCCAAGCATTTCATAGGAAGCAGTATAGTACCCTGGATCAATCCATTCCCACCTATCTCACTTCTGTTTGTTGTCAATGCTGTACTGATTTCTGGCTTTAACGGTTCTAATCATCTTTTGTTCAAGACATTTCCATTCACTTTTTAGTTGCTTATATTATAGAGTTAAGTCACTTTTTGAATAGATTTTTATGGCAAACATTCCCTGAAAAACTTTTTTAACCTTTATTTTTATTCATTTGAACAGAGGGAGAGAGAAAAAGTGGGACATATTACACCTCTGGGGCACTCCCTTTACACCCACAACAGGCAGCGCTAGGCCATGCCAAGAACAGGAGTCAGAAACTCCAGTGTCCCATGTAGGTGGCAGGGAGCCAAAAATTTGAGTCATCGGCTTCTGCCTCCCAGGGTGCACACTAGCAGAAAGTTGGATAAGTGGAGGTGGGACCTAAACTTAACCTCAAACACTGTGGGACTTGCAAGCAGCAGTTCATCCCACTGAGCCACAATGTTCCTCTTCCCATGCTGAAAAATTCTGGTTGTACAATTGACAATGTCTGCCAGTTGCCTTTATACCTGAAGATCAAATTGACTGCAAATAATATTGCAGAAACACCCTTTCTTCCAATAGCTGTGGACACAATTCCATTATTTTCAAGCAATGGATATTGCTTTAGAGAAGCTAAAGGACAGCTTCATGTTTAGCTTTGTAAAATTATTTGCTGCTTCTTCTTGGGTGCCTAAAGAATCTATATTATTCCCTGAAATAAAAATATCACTGGAGGTTATGAATTTCCATAGGTGTTCCTGCCTCATTTCATTCCTGCAAACTCAAACTCTAAACTACTTTCATTTGTGACTTTAATTTTTCTCTCATGCTATGGAATTAAGGTGCTTCAAAAGTTCATGGAAACCATATTATGATAAATACAGATGTTTTTATACTGTATATTTTTCTTCCTGAAAATGATAAAGTAGGATTTTTAATGTTCCAAAATACAGTCATGATAAATGTTTGAGAATACAGATGTATTTATCCTTATTGGACATTACACAATGTAAACATGTATCCAAAATATCTCACTGTACTTCATATATGTGGAAACTTTTTACATGACTGCTAGCACATTTTTAAAAGGGGAAAAATGACATTTTAAAAAAGATAAGCTTACTTTGTGCCCCCAACTTATGATATCTGTGAATATAAGTTCATGGAAAATGTCTATTATGAAAAGACTAGTGCATGGATTTCAAAAATTTTTTAAAACACTTTTTAATTCCACACTACGTGAACATTTTGCAGTACCTTTGTTTTACTTCTTAAACAATTATCTGCTTTATATTTTAACTCCTTCACCATGAAAGATTAATGATTACATTTGGTACATCACTTGGTATTTTTTTAAAATCTATTATCCTATAATTACCAGGATCTTTGTTCCTTTCATTCACATTTATCTTGTCATATATATTTAAACCAATTAATACATTTTAAGCTTTAATATGTTCTCTCCTCTCCTAATTTGCTTATTTGTTCTGTTATTAACATTTATAGAAGTTATTTTAATCAAGTCTAAATTTTCAATTTTTATTACTTAAAACTTATTTTTATATTGTTCTGTAGTTCTGATTTACTGAGTCCAGTTGCCTAAATCATACAATATGAAG
The DNA here is from genome assembly GCF_033115175.1 of Lepus europaeus. Taxonomy (NCBI): domain Eukaryota; kingdom Metazoa; phylum Chordata; class Mammalia; order Lagomorpha; family Leporidae; genus Lepus; species Lepus europaeus. Next base: position 156,642,936 of record NC_084830.1, on the reverse strand, counting down.
AATTCTACTGTATCCCTCTTGTTATATTTAAACTGTTTATCTTTGTATAGTTGTGTGCCATTTTTTACCCAACTGCTTTTGCTCTATGTGGGATTTCAACTATCAGATTATTGTATTTTGTATAGTTGAAGTCTCTCTGATGTCTTCTGATTTTGTCTGGGAGTGGTAAGCTAAAAAATGCAGCTTTCTCCCAAAAGTGTCAACCTTGTAATTTCTACAACCCATGACTATGTCTCCACATTGCCAAAAGACACGCTGCAGATAGGATTAAGACGCAGATTCTGAAGTGGATTTTCCTAGGTGGTCTGGGTGAGGACAATGTAACCACTGGGCTTCCTGAGTGGGAGCAGACAGGGTGCAGTCAGAGTGAAGGTGTGGCAAGGGAAGTGGCTACTGCAGTGAAAACCGCAAAGACAAAGGCTGTGAGCAGGTGCCAAGGACTGCAGGAAGCTGGCAGGACCAAGAATGGACTCTTCTCTAGAGTCTGCAGACAGAATCAGCCAGCCTGGCTGGATCTTGATCTCAGGCCTTCACACCCATATGGGACTTCTAAACTCCAAACCTATAAGATAACAAGTTTGTATCTTGGGATTTATTTTTAAACCACAAAAACAAACTACAATGTTAAGAAACCAGCAGGGTGAGAACAATACTTACACTTTCTGTGTCTCTGTGTATGTTTGTTTGTTTTAAAGATCTATTTATTTGAGAGGCAGAGTTACAGATAGACAGAAGGAGAGACAGAAAGAGAGGACTTCTCCCCATATGGCCACAATGGGCACAGCTGGGCCCAGGAGTCAAGAGTTTCTTCCAGGTCTTCCATGCTGATGCAGGGGCCCAAGCACTTGAGCCATCCTCTATTGCTTTCCCGGGCCATCAGCAGGAAGCTGTATCAGAAGTGGAGCAGCTGGGACTGGAACCAGCGCCCATATGTGATGCTGGTGCCACAGGTGGGTGGTTAACCCATTACACCACAGCGCCAGCCCCACAATGCTTACCCTTAAATCCAGTCCTAATGTGGATGAGTTTTGCTGTGTTACAAGATTATTTTCCTTTCTTCTTGTGTAAAAATTAGAGAATTGAGTTAATAATGCTCTCAGTCATTAACCTTTTCAAGGAACCATGTGTGATTATTTCCTTCAGTTCTATCTCCTGTTTCCTTCCTCATTTCCAGTTTTTCCTGATGTTCCTTCCCACGGGTAAACATTTTCATGGGCTTGATCTCTGTTCTTAGAAATGAGTTCTCTAGGTTACACCCACTATAATTTTCTGAGGCATTCTTCTAGAGTTGGGAACCAGCTCCCTGATGACATAGATAATGCAATGAATACTATCCTTCTGAATTTTCCCTTGTGGACTCAGCTTACAGAGCCACAATTATGATGTGTATTTCACTTTAGAGAGGCTCTCCAATTGCTCTGCAATGTGGCTATATACAGTCAATAGACATGTTAGCACATGAAGATTCCTCTTTTCATTCCTGTCCTTGCAATTTTTTGACAAAGTTTGACCATCTAATTTATACCAATTTAATATATGCGATAAAGTATTTATTTTTATTTTCACTTCACTTCTTCTGGTCGGTAACAAGGGTGAGAATTTCCTGATACATATGCTCATAAATCAGTGGTCATGGCTCGTCAGGAAATGCCCAAAGGCGAGGTCGACTGTGGCTAAGGAAACTGAGGCTGCGAGGTCATGGTAACTGCTAAGGTTAAAAGCAAACCTTTTTTTTTTTTTTTTTTTAATATGACAAGCATAGGATTCTTGACACAGGCCACAGATTGTAAAGACATGGGTTATATCTTCTCTCAAACCAGTGGGAAGTAATGACAAGAAGTTGTGAAGACACACGGGACTATTTCTAGTAGCAAGGGGCAGTCACTAAACGTTTGAGTTGTATGGATACTTAAAATCATACCTATATGCTAAAATACATCTCAGATTTAAAAATGTTTTTGAATATAAAAATTTAATATATGCAGAGAACACTATGTATTGTTATATTTTGTATATAAAAATTTAAGAAAAAATCACATGTTTTTATAGAGCATTATGAGTTGTTACAGGTATGCATTTTATCATGTGAAATCAGGATAAACATCTCTTAAAACAGTTTACTTATATTTTTATTTAAGTTAAATAGTACTAATATGATATTATATTTACTGTTTTTCATGAGACAAGATTGTTCTAGGTCTCATTCTCTTTTGCGCTACCATGTCCTCACCACTAGGGAGTTTGGTAATATAGTACATCCAGACACATAAAATAACTGCCTCTGTATAACCAAAGTCCTCTATCTTCTAGTATTGGTATAAAGCACAAGAAGTAAAAAATTCAAGTTAATTATGGCTTTTTTATTTGAAAAAACAAATCACTATAGTCAATGGCTATACCAATTCTGTCATTCTGTAAGTGACTGCTGACTCCCCAGAATGAACTGATGTCATTGATAGGCTATAGAATGCTGCTGAGGTTTAGTGATGACTTGATGCTGTACTGAGCATTAGCGTATTGGGTAGGTGAAGAGAGGCTCTCTTGTGTGATTTATTGATCTTCAATGTTTAAATTACATTGTTTATCACCACTGACCAAATCTCTGGAACTGGTGTGCAGAGGGAAAGGAACCTGATATGAATAACTTTCCAAGGAGGTGAACCATGAAGTGGAAACAAAAGACAAAACATGTGGAAAACACATACTCCCTCCAACCTGCAAACAAGTCGAGAGGTATGTCCTTCAGGGGTAGTATCATCACTCAGCCTTCTAAAAATGGAGGAAAGGATCCCTAGTTATAGAAGAAGGGAATAAAGATAGAGGAAGGGGAGGGGTAAAGGTGGTGGGAGACAGGGAAAGCTGTGTGTACGTGGGCCTTCTGAAGACAGAAGTTACCGAGGAACGTTTAGATGACCAGGTACTTCTCTGTGTGGTTTCGGGTATGAGCTACCTGAATAAAGTCACTTTTGGTTTACTCTGTGGCAGACATAGTGAGTGACTGGTTTCTCAGTAATGAAACATTTCCTTTGTTTCTGAAAGCACTGGAGAAGTAAGTGAAACAAGTCGAGAGGTATGTCCTTCAGGGGTAGTATCATCACTCAGCCTTCTAAAAATGGAGGAAAGGATCCCTAGTTATAGAAGAAGGGAATAAAGATAGAGGAAGGGGAGGGGTAAAGGTGGTGGGAGACAGGGAAAGCTGTGTGTACGTGGGCCTTCTGAAGACAGAAGTTACCGAGGAACGTTTAGATGACCAGGTACTTCTCTGTGTGGTTTCGGGTATGAGCTACCTGAATAAAGTCACTTTTGGTTTACTCTGTGGCAGACATAGTGAGTGACTGGTTTCTCAGTAATGAAACATTTCCTTTGTTTCTGAAAGCACTGGAGAAGTAAGTGATGATATATTAAGTTCTCCATGAGCACTGTTCCCTTCAGTAAAGATTAAAGGGAGGCTCCTGGAGATCAGAGGAACACTGGCAGGGGCAGGAGGAGGGGACTGGATACTCCAAAAACGTCTGGGAAGCGAAAAGTACAAAATTGTCAAGAATTTATTTACTGAGACATAAAAACGTAATGTTTTGTTTTAGATTATGAAGGTATAATTGTGGAGATCCTGTGTGAATTAAGAAATAAAGCAGGGCACATCATTTAGAAATAACTGAGGAGGTGGGGTGAAGATCTTTCTGGAAAAAATGACAAACTAGACAGGAATGACTATTATGGTACTTAACGGTAAACAGGCAGAGAGGGAGGGAAGAAGGTTAGGGTCAAAGGACAATTATGTTCTTAAAACCATATATATGAAATACGTGGCCAGCGCCGTGGCTCACTTGGCTAATCCTCCTCCTGCAGCACCGGCACACCAGGTTCTAGTCCTGGTCAGGGTGCCAGATTCTGTCCCGGTTGCTCCTCTTCCAGTCCAGCTCTCTGCTGTGGCCCGGGAAGGCAGAGGAGGATGGCCCAAGCGCTTGGGCCCTGCACCCGCATGGGAGACCAGGAGAAGCACCTGGCTCCTGGCTTCAGATCAGCATGGTATGCTGGCCGCAGCGCGCTAGCTGCAGCAGCCATCGGGGAGTGAACCAACGGAAAAGGAAGACCTTTCTGTCTCTCTCTCTCTCACTGTCCACTTTGCCAGTCAAAAAAAAAAAAAACAAAAAACAAAAAAAAAAAAAAAACAAAAAACCCCATATATATGAAATACATAAAATTTATTCCCTTTATATAAATAATTTTTTTGAAAACAGTAAACAAATAACATATATGAGAGATGACTGCTTCACAGGGAAGTTAAAGGGCCAGACTAGAGCCAACTACATCCAAACAGCGCCTTATATTCTTGAGTAGAATATAAAAATTCCAATAAAAATTGAAGCTCTGAATGTTCTGACAGTCCCCCTTGGAGACAGGCCTGCAGAGGGAAGCTGTCCTAATTTCAACTTCAATAAAGTCAGTGCATACTTCAATAAAGTCAGTGCATAATCAAAGATGTTACCAAGTATAAACTATGAGACATGGGAAACACAGTCACACCCACTCACATACACAAAATAAAACAGATGCATCAGCCATGGAGAGATAAACCTTAACATCTAATATATAGTTCTACATACTATCTACCAGCTCTAATTATTTCCCTCTCAAAAACTCATCATATCCTGACTTCACTTGTTAAAGTGATACTTGATGAATCTATTCCCTACTTAGATAAGAAGGGAAGGCGGGTCAATACAGCAAGTCTCCTCCATGCTATAATTCACACTGGGATCAATGAAAACTTTGCTACCATCACAGGCAGCATTCAAAGAGACCCCAGAGTATGGACATCCCTGTAAACTGGGAAACAAGTGCATGGAAGAGGCCAGGAGTTCGTATCTTTATGTCTACCACTAGGTTAATCACACAGTCAGAAATAACTATAAGGAAGGTCGATGAATATAATATAGTAGTGTGCATGTGTGGACAGGGAATTGCTAACAGACTGTGCACATCTTACAAATGACACACACTGGGCAAATCTAGTCACCCATGACATGTACTGACTCAATCAATCAATACTACACTTAAAGTTTTCAGTTGTAGGAAGCAGATTATAGTTCCATGAGGACACAGACTATGTGTATCCATGGAGTCTATGAAATTACATATCAAAGTGTTTAAGGATGGATAAATACACATATATTTCAAATATGAACTCTACCTCTTATTTTTATGTAATTTCTCAGGAAACATGAATTCATACAGAGATGTTCTGCAGTATAAACAAGACACTCACCCCAACTTCAGACCAGCATGGAGATGGCAATGCTTCTTCCTCTTCACACTGCTCCTCCTGCGTCCCCTCTGAATACAAGTTTTTTGGTGCATGTATAGACAGATCCCTGTAGAGTATGCAGCAGGAAGCCAGGATCTAAGCACAGCACAGAGAAGAGTAAACAATTCTATCAGTCCATACAAGTCTATCCATTCCAGAAAATAAGAACTAAAAATACTTGCATTAGTCAACTTTTTGTTACTGTAATGAAACTGCAGAGGCAGCCAAACTTTCTAAAGAAAAGAGGTTTGTTTGATTGATGCTTCTGAAGATGCAAAGTCTAGGGGTCTCATCTGGTGAAGAAATTTTTGTAGTCAATGTACCACGATGACGCAGAGCATCAGGTGGCAAAGACTGACAGCAATGCATGTGTCATTGCTCTTATCAAAGCACTGAAATTCACTTCCCAAGGGCCCAGCACTTCTTCATGATCTCTAACTGTTTTCTTAGATCTCATCTCTGTACTTCTTATTAAGCTTCCATCCTCTTAATGCCTTATAATGGCAGCTAAATTTCAGCACACTGAGCTTTGGGAGACAAGGTCCAAACCAAAGCAATTCTCTCCCATACTCTAGTGTGAGCAGCAGTGGAAGCCATACATTCCAAAAGAAAAGCACCTAAGAGCACTCAATTGGCCCAAAAAAGTGGACAACTGGGTAGGAGAAAAAATAAGAGGACAGTAGCTTCATCACCAGTATAGTCGTAGCAACAGGAACAGTAACTTAGCATGAGGTAGGACAGGGGACATTCCACTGTGAGAAAGTTATGAAAGCATTAAACAGCTTAGCATGGGCCAAAAGAAGTGGGATCTTCAAGAGACGGACTTCAAACACAGTACATAGATATCTGTTCAAGATCTCATCTATGTGCCAAAATTCCCATATGTATTCCTATAAAGACCCATCTCCACTCCCTATGTTCACATATCGCTTCTTTAAAATCTTCACAGAGATATCTCTATGTTCATTCATGTTCCTGCCAGACAAAAACAGTGATCCCTCAGACTTCTCAGTGATTCTAGATTCATTACCTGTATACTTTAACAGAAGTGCACAATACATACTTTGTGTCTGACTCCTTTACTCATCATGTTTGTGAACTTCATCCACCCTGCATGTGACTACAGTTCGTTCAGTCTCATCACTGTGCATATTCCATTGCCAGGATGTAAATAAGTTCCGTGCTAACTATACCTTGCTGGGATCTTGGCTTGCTTTAATTGTGAAGATACATACAAAACTGCTCTTTGAACATCCTCTGGTGTGTATTCTGAAATACTGACACACTTGTGTTTGGTGAAAGCAAGAGTTTATTTCTGTCTGAACCCTTTCAGAACTCCATCTTTCACAGTTATAATTTTTAGAAAATTATTTTTTTTTCAATTTAAAGTTTATCTGTTATTTATTTGACATAAAGAGACTGAGACACAGACAGAGACAGACAACTCCCACTGGCTAGTCCACTCTCTCAATGCCTGACAGGGCCAGAGCTAGGATTCAGGAACTTAACCCAGCTCTGTCAGGTGCCTCCCTGGGTCTGCATTACCAGGAAGCTGATAACAGCAGCCAGAGCTTTGTATCTGATGTGGGAGATAGGATTCTTAACAGCTATGCTAATACACTTGTTTTCTAACACAATCATATGTCTTATTCATCTTAGACACTCTTCTCTGTTTCCTTATTTTCTTTATCTCACCTCATTGATAAAGTATGTGTTCTTTTCTTATATACTTTGATTTTCACATCTTCATGATTTCTGTGTCCCTAGATCTCATAAATGAATTAATTCATTTAGTCTCAGAATACTCCCACTAGTTACACTATGCACCTAAGCCACATTACAAAACAATGCACCCAAACACCACACACAAATCTATGATCACAGGACATGTGATTGCCACACATTGACAAATGTCAGACATGAATCATAATACCATTCCCACCCAAATAAAATGCACCCCATATGCACATTTGTACCCACCAAGTGAATCACACATTACACCTTAACTCAATTTGAACCAAGATGGTATTAAGTTATACACATCAGGCACCCTGTATTAACCAGACCTATTTATGAGAGATTTGAAAACCTTAACCATGAAACACAGTAATGAGCTAGGTTGACATTTAACAGTGACATGATAAAACCATAAATATTTAGATTCCTTAAAAATAAAATGTCATCAGTTGTTTCCTGTGAGGCTCTGAATTTCAAGTGACAGGGAGTGAAACGTGAAAAATGTAGTAGAGGCAAACTGCGGCAAAAGCCTTAGCGAAATGCGGTGAGGATGAGGAGCCTCAAAGGCAGGATCCAGGGAGAAGCACGGAACTGAAATGCACTGGCTCCCTGCCCAACTTAGAACCTTAGAACCCCAGAACTTGGGGTGGTGGGGGCCAGAGCATGGGCTCTGGGGAAGAGTGCTGGGTGGGAACAGAAAGGAAGAGCCCTTCCCTCTGCAAGCTGTTAGCAGCATGTGGACACTCACCGTTTCCTCAGGGTCACCGTTTTCCCCGTGTAAGGAATTGGGCCCTGGATAAAACGACTAGAGTATATGGTCAGCAAGGCTCCATGTGAATAGCTTTTAGAAAGAAGAAAGTTTGGCAAAATAATGGAAGTAAATAGTTGTGTTTCCTCATAAACTCACACACCATCAAGAACACAGCACTACTGAGCAGCATGCAGTCATCCAGTCCAAACGGGTACAGCCTAATCCAGACTCCAACATCCAAGGATAGTAAAAATCTCTCTGTGGAAAGGCGTGCCATGGAGTCTAGCAAGTTCAAGACTTTACATCCTCTGAGCTTTGGAACATGTCTGTCCTCAGAGCTCAGAACATGATATTCAGATTATATGAAGGAAAAATCAAATGAATTAGACTCCAACTGTAAATCAATTACCTTTGTTCCATTTTCCAGGAATCTCAACCTTACGCAAATGTGCTCCACAACCTAGGTATTCTTTGGAAGACAAGACCCTGGTCCACGAGACTAAAGAGCTATCCTCTGAGTCTGAGTACTGCACCTGTCATTTCACCTTGACCATGCCCATGCTTGCTGGTAAGGGGAGGCAGGACAGCCAAAGCTAGGAGATCAGTGCAGTGGTGGGGTGAGCACACCTGTGGCTACCTAGCTGTTCAACAGTAATCACAGCAATCTAATGCACAAAAGACAGGATTGTGTGCTAAAGACAAGGGGCAGTTGCAAGCAGTAAGAATATAGTTGAACACATTGAAGATGGGGCTGGCTTTGTGGTGTAGCTGGTAAAGCTGGTAGCTGCAAAGCCAGTATTCTGTATGGGTGCCAGGTTCATGTCCTGGATGCTCAATTTCCAACCCAGCTCCCTGCTAATGGTCTGGGGAAAGCAATGAAAGGTGGCCCAACTGTCACCCACGTGAGAGACCCAGATGAAGTTCCTGGCTCCTGGCTTCAGCCTGGCTCAGCCCTGGCTTTTGCAGTCATCCGTGGGGTGAACAAGTTAGTGGAAGATCTCTCTCTCTCTCTCTCTGTCACCCTTTATCTCTATAACTCTGACTTTCAAATTAAATAAATAAATATTTAAAAATAAATAAATAAATTTAAGATAAAATGGACAGAAAATCATGTACAAAAATATAATTATTCAGAAAAATTAAACTATGCACAGAGGAACTGACAATTAGTAACAAATTCTGAGCTAAGATACTGGTAACATGTGATTGAATATAACTATGGTTTGAAGACCTAAATACAAAACATGATAATGAGTAATTCTATACTGAAAATGCATAACTACATAAAGTACTAGATGACAACAGCATGTAAGACAGTGCCTGGAAGTTTAAGCATCTGAAGCTCCTGCTACTGCTTCAAGTAAGATGGAGTCGTTCATTGCAACATGCAACTCTGAACTCAGGGAAGCTGGGAATGAAAAAAGTAGGCTCTACCCATGAGATACAAAGAGCCTTTATTCAAATTTAACAAATTACTTCCTGCTAACTGCTATATCAAATCACTACAAACTTAGTGGTCTAAAACAATGTGCATTTACTCTCTTACCCTTCTGTGGGGTTGTCAGAAGTTTAAAATATGGCCGGCGCTGCGCCTCACTAGGCTAATCCTCCGCCTTGCGGCGCCGGCACACCGGGTTCTAGTCCCGGTCGGGGCACCGATCCTGTCCCGGTTGCCCCTCTTCCAGGCCAGCTCTCTGCTGTGGCCAGGGAGTGCTTGGGCCCTGCACCCCATGGGAGACCAGGAGAAGCACCTGGCTCCTGCCATCGGATCAGCGCGGTGTGCCGGCCGCAGCGCGCCTACCACGGCGGCCATTGGAGGGTGAACCAACGGCAAAGGAAGACCTTTCTCTCTGTCTCTCTCTCACTGTCCACTCTGCCTGTCAAAAAATTTAAAAAAAAAAGTTTAAAATACATCCTATGAGCTAAAAATCAAGGTTTTGGGAGGGCTGGATTCTTCTGGAGGCCTCAATAGGACGATGTTCTTGCCTCCAGTGGCTTCCTGCACTGCTTGGTTTAGAGCACCTATGTCTCTTATCTCCAAGATCTTGCTTTCACTGTCATAGCTCTTCTCCTGCCTGTGACATTCTTTGTCTCTCTTCTAAGTATCCTAAGAATTACATTTAGAACCCAGTTTTGTAACATAGGAAAATCTCCCCATCACAAATCCCTTCATTGTAAGATCTGCATTTTCTCCTTAGGCCATTAATTGGTAAAATTCATAGGCTTTAGGCTTTAAGATGTGAATATTCTGGGTGGGGAGCATTATTCAATGCCCCACAACAACCATGAAATAAACAGAATGTGACAGTATACTTTCAAGACACACACACACCACAAGCAGTTCCATAAAGATAATACATGCACATGGTGCCCATTTAGCCGTCAACACCTGGACAAAACTCAAAATTACTACTTCTCTATATTTTGGAGCTTTGGCTAGGACACAGACGGTGGGCTGCATGAGTGTCTGGCATATACTAAGCACTCAAGATTCATGGAACAGATTCCTAGTAGGATACAGATCTTTAGCTTACCATCCAGTCAAAATTGATCTTGAAGATGCAAGTAGATGAGAAATGCCTGGTAATATTTCCCACACAGAAGAGAAAGCCATTTTTTATATCTCAGGATCTCTCTCCTCTAAGAGGGTAAACAGTCTATCTCACTTAGAGATTCTCTATTGAAGGGCAAGGCTTCTGGAGTACTTCTTCATTTTTTAAAGGAATTTACCAATACATTACATTCTCAGGGTCACAGTACATCTATGACAATTAATACAACACAGTTTTCACATTAATGCATTATTCATACAAAGTAAACAGATTCAACACAGTCCATAGATACAATTCTGAGAATATATTGATACATCCGTTCTTCCCATGTTACATCTTTCTTTATCATTTTTTGTGATTATATATCTTTAATTTACATTATAGTCAAGGGCTTAATGCTTCATTAAATAAAGAGTTCAACAAGTAAAAAGATCATAGTTCTTGGGGCCAGCACTGTGGCACAGTGGGTAAAGCTGCCACCTGCAGTGCCGGCATCCCATATCAGTGCCAGTGTGAGTCCTGGCTGCTCCACTTCTGATCCAGCTCTCTGCTATGGCCTGGGGAAGCAGTAAAAGATGGCCCAAGTCCTGGGACCCCTGAACCCACGTGGGAGACCCAGGAGAAGCTCCTGTCTTCAGATGTCGCAGCTCCAGCCATTGTGGCCATCTGGGGAGTGAACCAGCAGATGAAAGATATCTCTCTTTCTCTAGCTCTCTGTAACTCTGCCTTTCAAATAAATAAATAAATAAATATTTTAAAAAAGATCATAGTTCTGTGAGAATATAGGCAAGGCTATAAAGAATAATCAAATGAAAGTCTGTCCATTTCACTCACATGTGGTAAATTTTAAAACGATCAGATTATTCAAACTATAGTAGTATTTCATTCTTTTTTTAAAAAAAAAGATTTTTTTTATTTATTTATCTGAGAGGTAGAGTTACAGACAGTGAGAGGGAGAGACAGAGAGAAAGGTCTTCCATTCACTGGTTCACTCCCCAAATGGCAGCAACGGCCGGAGCTGCGCCAATCCGAAGATAGGAGCCAGGAGCTTCTTCTGGGTCTACCACATGGGTGCAGGGGCCCAAGGACTTGGGCCATCTTCTACTGCTTTCCCAGGCCATAGAAGAGAGCTGGATGGGAAGAGGAGCAGCCGGGATTAGAACCGGCGCCCATATGGGATGCTGGCGCCGCAGGCAGAGGATTAACCTACTGCACCACAGTGCCGGGCCTAGTATTTCATTCTTAACTATTCGTTTGACAAAGATATAAAACAAGGCTGGACAAAATTAATGTATAGCAAAACTGAAACATTTAGGCATTTATTTTTTTATTTTTTAAAAATTTTAGCTCTCAGATACTTGAGATAACATGTGGTATTTGTCTTTGTGTCCAGCTTATTTCACTCAACATAATGTCTTTTTTTTTTTTTTTTTTTTTTAAGGGAAGGGGTTTATTAAAGAATATCCTACAGACCGGAGTGAAGGGGCGGTGAAGGAAAAAGAGAAGGAGACTGTAAGAGAGAGAGACAGAGAGGAGAGAGGAGGGAGGAGAGAGACGAGAGGAAGAGAAGCCAAGAGAGGCCAAGAGAGCAGGGAGCAGAGCCAAGAGAGAGCACGTGTTCAGGAACAAGCCCTTTTAAAACTTTGCCTGAGGGCGGGCAGGAAAGCAGGAGCAGCGAATCCCATTAGGATGGGGGTGGAGCCTGGCTCAGGTAGCTGGGCTGTGCAGCCACCAGGCTAAAACTGCGCCAGTTTCCTAACATTCCCCCCTTTTGTTTTGTTTTTTTTTTTTTTTTGACAGGCAGAGTGGACAGTGAGAGAGAGAGACAGAGAGAAAGGTCTTCCTTTTTGCCGTTGGTTCACCCTCCAATGGCCGCCGCGGTAGCGCGCTGCGGCCGGCACACCACGCTGATCCGATGGCAGGAGCCAGGTGCTTATCCTGGTCTCCCATGGGGTGCAGAGCCCAAACACTTGGGCCATCCTCCACTGCACTCCCTGGCCACAGCAGAGAGCTGGCCTGGAAGAGGGGCAACCGGGACAGGATCGGTGCCCCGACCGGGACTAGAACCCGGTGTGCCGGCGCCGCAAGGCGGAGGATTAGCCTGTTGAGCCACGGCGCCGGCCCCCTTTTGTTTTTTATAAAGCAGGATTTGTATGGGGTTACATTAGTCCCAAAAGTCCAGGGAGGGTAGAGGGATGATGATCTGTCTTTAGAGCTACTTCCTGCTGACATGGGGTGACGAGGTACTCTGCTGGCATGGGGCAATGTCTCAGGCTGCTGTCTCCTGGGTGGGGAGCCAAGTATATTCCTGTAGCAGCATTTGGTTGACCGCCTGGTTGTTGAAGGCCTTCGTTTGTTCCATTATAACTTGCTGTAAACACTTAGACACTGTAGTATAAAAGACAGGGTTGAGAATAGTAACCAATGATCCTAAGAGTAGCATTAACCATTTCATACAGGAGAGGAAATGGGGGGGTCTCTGGACCCTTGTGGGGACAGTTTGATGGATGTGGCTTAAAGCTGGTCCCAGCCAAGACTGGGAGAAAAGGCCACTTAGCTTTTGCAGGTAGCTGGGCTTGTCTGTAGTTGAATCTTTCAGTTGAATCTCCTTTGAGCAAAATGTAAACTCTTAATCGGAGATGCCCAAACTAGATGTATGGGCATGAATTCAGCATAGGAGATATAAACACAGCTGTGAGGTCTGATCCTGGGTGCCATTCTACAGCTGATAGGAGACAAGGCTGATAGAGGCCATACTAAGAATATAGCAAGAGCACAAGGACTTCTAATTTGGAAGACATTCTTTGAATTTTGTATGTAAATAAAAGCCTTAAGATTCAAAGTAAATCTAAAAAGGACAAGTGTCCAGAAGTTCAAGGGCATGGGAAAAGGGGTATCTAGAAAAAGATAGAGAAGAAATGAAATGACAGACTTGTCAGAGATACAAGGGAAGACTCATTCAGTCTGAAACTCAGAAGCTGAATTCTCTGAGTGCAGTTAAAGGTAGGTCCCTGATGACTAGGCAGGCATGGACTGCAGCATCTGGTGAGCCATCCGTGGTTTCCATGTCTCCCTCCAGGGGGCAAAGCTCTTGTGCCCTGTAACTGAGGATGGGCAGAGGCTTGAAAGGGTCCTCAAATGACTGCCTCAAGCAACCTCCTTGTCTCAAAAACATCCATGTAGCTTCTAGCCCATCTTACCCTACTAGTCAGCACCAGGTGTTCTCAGGTTCTCTGTGAACACTTAGCCCTGTGCTCTCCATCACTCTTCCCACTTCCTTATGTGCTCAGACACATCAACTCATAAGCTAACACCTTACATCTTCACACCCTCATTTCACAGCATACAAAGTCATCAAACTCATTTTCTCTGAACTTCATTATTTCACATGCCCTAACTCATGCAAAAAAATCCTACTCTTGGAGAACTCTGTTATGTTATACATATAGATATCACAATCATGTAACCCCTTCCCAGCTCTTCAGTCCATTCACGTAATCCCACAATCCAGGACTTCACGTAATCCTTCTCTTGTCCACCTTTCACAAGGCCAGTCTATAAAACTTTCTCTCTGCAGATCTCAAAAACATTACTCAGATCCACAGTCTCTCATACGAACAAAAAGCTATTATAAAACTGCCTACATATTAATATCACATGACATACACATCACAAAATGTATGCAAGATGGAATCTTTTAGATGCGCAAAACTATGCTTCAATTTCACCCAAACGCATTACTTTCAAAGTACCTTCACATATAATGGTGGTCTCACCCTTGGACTCACCGCACAAAATGCCCAAAAAACATGACAGATAGACACAGATGCAAACATATCAGACTGTATCTATTAATCACAGTGTACAAACTCAATAAAAAATGTACAACACAAACTAAATTTTGCTACCTATACATCAAAGTAACATACCAAACACTCTCCAGTGAGCTGAGAGATGAAAAATTGGTGACAGAGAAGATATTAAGAGTCTAGTTATATACTCGAGGTTTTTAAACAAACAATGGGCCTTAATGTATTTACAAGTTATTGTTTTATGGAACTAGAATTTGTCACTTTACTTTGAAATTTATGAACTCAGAGGTATTACCAGTGGAAATAAAAATTAAGAGGAATTTAAAAATAATGAGATTTTCATTATATATTCAAATCCATGATTAAATAAAGTTAATTTTTAAAATTCAAAAACTATTGTAAGGAAAAAAAGCTACTCAAAATGAACTCATAAACTGCAAAGTTCCAAGACACGCCACGGATGTGGTGAGGAAAGGTGGATAACATTATTAAGGTCTTGCATGTGCTGGACACTGAGAAAGGTGACACCAGTGACCAAGGCCAGTGAGAACAAGCAAGAACCAGAGAGGAGAGGAGTGTGACCTTGTCTGGGAGAAGCAGCCAGAATCCATTCCCAGAGTCCTACCAGAAACTCTTACTCAAACACAGAGCTCATCAGTTCTCATAAGATTTGGGTCCTACAGAGCTCTGGCAAGAACAGCCCCAAGAACAGAATGGACAGAAAGGTACCATGGGTAAAAGGCTCCTAAGGATGTGAATAAGATGATCAAGAATCCAAAATTTATCTACCTTTTGATATATCTTCCATCTCTACTGTTTGTCTCTCTCCCCTCATGTACACAAGTAGATAAACATGATAATATCAAACTTGTACCCCAAAGAAGAAAGGTGGATCGAGGAAAGGAAGAAGGGATGGAAGAGGGAAGTATCATTCTATTCTTAGAACTGTATCTATAAAATATATTGAATATGTTCTCTTTGTATAATATACACATTAACATAATTTTTGTAGTAATTATCATGCATTTGCTGTGACACGGAGAATCTAATGTACTAATACATTCCTTAAAAAAACACTTCTACTGGCCGGCGCCGTGGCTTAACAGGCTAATCCTCCACCTTGCGGCGCTGGCACGCAAGGTTCTAGTCCCGGTTGGGGTGTCGGATTCTATCCCGGTTGCCCCTCTTCCAGGCCAGCTCTCTGCTATGGCCCGGGAAGGCAGTGGAGGATGGCCCAAGTCCTTGGGCCCTGCACCCACATGGGAGACCAAGAGAAGCACCTGGCTCCTGGCTTCGGATCAGCGCGATGCACCGGCCGCAGCGGCCATTGGAGGGTGAACCAACGGCAAAAAGGAAGACCTTTCTCTCTGTCTCTCTCTCACTATCCATACTCTGCCTGTCCAAAAAAATAAATATAAATCTTTAAAAAAAATTAAAAAAAAAAACAAAAAACACTTCTACTAAACCCCTCATTTGAACAAATTCTATAATAAAGTTGAGTGAATAACAATATCGGTCTTCATGGCTGCATTTGCATTTTAGGTAAGGTAGACGGTTTATAGTATTCTCTGTAAATCTCCAAAAATGTCTCATACAAGATGCTCCATCCTACTGACATCAACCATACACATAATTTTAATAACATTTATTTTGGAATTTTGAATGGTGAAGTCATCTCATTTCTGTGAGAACAAGTCCCATGGGTGATCATAAGGACAGAAACAAAATATCCACTCAACATGCTCTTTTTCGGAATTGACAGGGAGCCCAGAAGATGCCATATGTCAACATGAGTTTTTGTCATGTCATTCCTTGAAGTCTCAAGGGGATACTCCTGAGACCTGTGTGGCAGTCTCAGCCTGTATTTCTCCTGTGTCTCCTCTCCAAGCAAGCACCTTGTTGGTGAAGATGGTAAGGCAGATGCAAAGGGAATGGCTAAACTTGGACAAGAGGTGCAGATAAGCCATTCAGCAGAATCTCTAACTTACTCATTTTCCCTTCACAAATAATTAAATAAAAGCACTTCAGGGCACATGGACTAGGACGGAGGCCTCTGTAGAGGGACAAGTCACACGGAACATGCCCCCAGGAAGACCACACTGTTCCTCAGCACAAAGTTACCACATGGGAGCACTGGGACAAGGGGGGGGTGAGGCCATGCACAACACTGACACGCGTGGAAACGTGATCGGAACCGTTCATGCAGATTGGCACAAACTCGTTAACTACACCCAGTCAATATTTCACCCCTTCACACAAAGAATGGCCCAATTTCTCCTTTATTTAACTTACTCTCAAATCCATGCCCCATCACTCCCCATCCATGTTTCCAGTTCTCTAGTAGCACTACATAGTGTGCCTTTACACTCTTATTCGTGGCTAGCCTTGTACAGCTCTCCCCTCATTAAACAATGCCATCTTCACAGATAACCTGTTTTAACTCTCTAGTGCTGGACCACACTAGAGGAAACTTCTCTTGCCTGAAGAGGATTCACTCTCAAAGGCAGTCTCTCTCCCTCCTGTACCACCACATCCACAGTGCCTTCAGCCCATGAGGAAGCACCATGTCCTGAGAGCTCACGTGCACATCTTCTAACACTCTGTGCCTACAGTCTCGTTGACTAACACAGAACATGAAGCAGTGCCATACTCATTCACGTGTACTATCACACCAGAGAAAACACACACACTATCCCTTTTATCAACACCAGATGCATTACTGTTTATGTACCAAAACACATCCATCCAGATCAGACGCACAGCAGCACTCCCTCTCCACTCACAAGGGATGCTAAGCACACACCTCACACGACACCTACCACATACAGAACTCTGGAACGTCACACACCCATGCATACCTGTCCCACTGCTTCACATGCAGGAATGTATTCAGGGTCATTTCACATCCTTCAGAATTCACAGAAACTTATTTAGTTTTCCTATGTAGGATTTTTTCCCCCTAGGAATCCATCAATTCCCGAGAGAAGCTCCATGTCTTCAATCACCTGAGATGTTTCCATCCCAGTATCTGGAGCAACTGTAGACTGGCTTCCCCTGTCGAGAGATCTGTTCTCATTTCCATTTAGCCGATGAGCCCTGTATACCAGAAATACATAGGAGAAAGCAAAGGGACATGAAGGTTTCCTACATGTGTGTCCAAAGGAAAAGAGGGGTGGCTGTCTTATGGGATATGCAGGAAGGATTGGAGCCACCCACAGGGGAAAAAAGGATACAAGAAATGACCTTTACTGGGAAGATCCCTGCAGAAGCTACCCTGTCTTAGTGTCTACATGGGAACTCCTAACTGACAGCGAGTGTGAATGCGATGTGGAAGAACAAGAGAAGGGGGGGTGGGGGTGGAGGAGAAGGAGGAGGAGCCTGACAGCCCAGCAGGGCCTCCAGCTCTGCAGAGACGTCCCAGGGCCAGGACACCTGAGTGGCTGGTGACCCCCGAGAGTGGCTACAAGTGTATGGGCTGCTGCCGAGTCTTCCCCAGCCGGACCGTCCTGCAGAGGCACGTGCAGCACGGGGTTGAGGAGGGCTTTAGCTGTCGTGCTTTTCATCTTGCCTTGGCCTGGCTGAACAGCAAAAGCACCATGAAAGAGACAACCAAGAGGAGGAAAGAAAAGAAAAGCAGTGAATCTACATTTAGATGCAAAAAAAGAAAAGTTTTCCATGTGAGCAATCCCTCACACAAGTAAACAGACCGTCACAAAGGAGAACCAAGTGTCTTCACAGTCTAACCAGCAACGTGGGGCAGGTGTCATCTCCACTGCCACATTGGGGAGAGGGAGACTCACTGGAAGTGGAAGGTGCTGTGCGTGGAGTGCAGCAGAGGTGAGTGCTGGAGGCCAGGACAGCACCCAAAGTACTGGGAGCCAGGGTTCTCGGGGGTGGGGTCAGCAGCAGGAACCGTCACCCGGGGTGTTGCCCAGGGCTCACAGCATGGCAGTGAAGGCTTTCTTTCAGAATGACACAGGCACGGAGGTGAAACACGTGACTGAGTCAGAGCAAGGAGAGCATGCCCAGTCCACGCTTAATGAAGGGACATGAGCGGAAACCTGTGTGTCAGTCCAGCAGAGCAGGGAAAGCTTGCACCCCCACCCCTACCTCACTGCCACCCAGATCTAAATCTACAGGACAAGGCAGAGACAGTCACTGTCCCTGCAGTAGTGTGATGTGCAAGCCAACTGTAGCACAGCTTTTTCTCGGAATCTCCATGTTTTAACCTTCCTCGTGCCTGGGAGGAGACGATTGAGGAACTTCAACCACTTCATGACAATGAGGGGTGTATCTTTCATTTACTCAGAAAAATTTCAATAGTATATGCTAGGGGAGTGAAAGCTCTTTCTTCAAAGAGGTCAGGCACAATGGGGAGCTGGGGGTAGGGGGTACAGAGCATGCCCTTTTGCTATGGAGTGTTGTTAGATACATTTAATGTGACTTACTTCCTGGCACATATACATCTTATTCTTTGTTTTTGTTACAGCATCATTTTGTTCAGCAGAAAGGAATGAAACTTAGATAAATCCACAAACACTTGGCAAAGCCAGGTTCATGCCACAATCAATCCGAGTTTGTCTTTTTCAGCACAAATGAATGGCTCATCGTCCATACTCCCAGAGTCATAATGGAACGCAAACTGGAAACTGTCCTGTTTCATAAATCATGAATGAAATCCTAATGGTTGAGTGCTAGTCACCACAAAACCTGCCTTCCTTCTGGAGTGGAGACTCATCTGTGTTTTCATCTTCGCATCACTGCTTGCAGTCAGAGGCCTGAAATGAAGCTGTCCCGCATACCTTTACAGTCTACTGAGAGCCCAGCAATCCTTCTGAGCATCACATTAAGCCAGGGCTGGTCAGACAACAGATGGAGCAGACCCTCGACAGCAGTCCCCATAGGTTCTGGTGAAAATGTGGTGCCAGCTCTGAAGAAAAAATCTGCAGGTGAGAGGATCTCAAGGAACACTGGTATCACTTCACTCTGAGCAAGGCTTTCCCTGCTGCATGCAACTCCTCCTGCAGGGGTCAGGAGACCCTGAAAATACCTCTACAGCTGCCTTGTGTAGAGAGGACACAGTGGGTGGAGAGATGTGTTAGCGCCATGGAGAAGCAGACTTTACATACCGAGAGCCATCAGGACAGAAGACAACTTGGCAGGAATGTAGGGAGATTTCTCGACAGAACGAAGGTTTAGGATATTGTGGTTCTCTTCCCACTCTGAGGTCTACTCTACCTTCTGGTCTCTGTCTTTGAGTTACTGCATTCTTGAACACTGGGTTCACAGTCCCACGTTCCAGATCAGATACTGCACTTTATGTCATGCAACTTAATCCATGTCCTCCTCCCTTGCTCCCACACAGAACATCTATCAAAGGATGCAAAACAGTAAAATAATATATAACTTATACCATGTAAACTGCCACTCCCCTTCCCCTGTGCCCTCACCCAATTCATTCCATCAGTGTTCACTGCCAACAGTTGATTGTATTGTGCTGTATCCTTCTCTATACATGAGCACAGACCCTTCCAGTGCCTCCCTCTAAAGCCTCCCATGTGCATTATCTGCCTGGAAGACAGACTCATGATCAGAGACAGGGAATCAGGAACCTCACAGATGAAACCAAAAGCAACTAACAGTCACTCCTTGGCTTCTCTCGCACATAATGGTGAACACTTCTTTTCCAGTTATGATATGAAAGATGGAAAATGTCCCAAAAGTCCGAGATAATCAAATCTATAGATATACAGATGAGTCCCAAACCATCATGCAGTATGAAATGACCCATGTTGCTGTTCTTGCTTCAGTCCTCGTTTAAGTGGCTGTTATCACCATTACTTTAATTACTGAGCATCCCAATAAACATTGAATAAATTTTTAATTTGCCTCAATTAGCCTCACTCATTTACTGTTATTTGTCCCCTAATGTACTTTACTTATTTATTTATTTTTATTTTTTATTTATTTGACAGACAGAGTTAGACAGTGAGAGAGAGACAGAGAGAAAGGTCTTTTTTCCCTTTGCTTCACCCCCCAAGTGGCCACTATGGCCACCTTATTGCAGCCAGTGAGCTGCGCAGATCCAAAGCCAGGAGCCAGGTGCTTCCTCCTGGTCTCCCATGCGAGTGCAGGGCCCAAGCACTTGGGCCATCCTCCACTGCACTCTTGGGCCACAGCAGAGAGCTGGACTGGAGGAGGAGCAACCGGGATAGAATCCAGCACCCCAATCGGGACTAGAACCCAGGGTTCTGGCGCCGCAGGTGGAGAATTAGCCTAGTGAGCGGCGCCGGCCCCCCCAATGTACTTTAACAGATGCATGTTACCTTTAACAAGGGAATTTCATCCATTTTAACAGTTGAAACAATATATCCCAGATAAGAGTAGCACAATATAATCCCAAGACTATATTTTTGCCATAGGAAGTGATTTGCTTCATCTTAGAAGATATTCTGTAGCCTTGATTGATTAGGGAGTTACACTGAAAATGAACACCTACATCAAACGATTGGACTTCTATATGGTAGCCCTGGCTTAAGTCCCTGCACTGGAGCTGGGCTTAAGTCTCCATCAGCTGCACTGCCTTCTGCATCAGCTTTCTCATCTTGATAATGGAGGTGATGGCATTAGCTACAATATTTATACACTGTGGAGATAAAACAGACATAATGTGTGTGGATATGAGCGACACAGTAACACACGTAAAAGCACAGAATATCTATCATATTTGACCTGAATGCTTTTTCAATATGTTTCCATTATTTGAAATTTATCTCTTTACCTTTGTCAGCAGTTTGATTATTGTATGTCAAGTTATGGCTTACATTTTTTAAGTTACTCGTTTGACACTTGAACTTTTTAGAAATGGTTTTCTTTCTTTAATGTTTAGGTAAATACAGACTCACAAAAAGTTGTTAAAACAGACCACAGAGACTGAATGCACACATTATCTCAGCTTCCTCCATCATAATTACATACATTATCAAAACAAAGTTCAGATTAGAATTTTGTGTTGCTTTTCTCTATTTCTGGCACACACACATTTGTATGCCTTTATATTTAATATTATAAATTTTGTTCCCACACGTATAGATTGGCACACTCCCTAACTGCAATGGGAAAAGAGAAATGTTCTGTGACTGGAAAGCAGCCCCCATGCTGCCTTTTATAGTCATCCTCCCCCTCTCCTCCCATAACCCCAAGGAACCTCTTGTCTGTTATTCATGCATGTAATTATTCGCTTTAAGAAAGTTATATATATGAAATCGTAAACTGCATAACATTTTTAGATTGGCTTTTTCAACTAATTATAACTCCATGGTGTGACATCCAAGCCCTTGCATACATTTCTAGTTTATTTCTTTCACTGTTGAACTGCTTTCCACTGCATTATGTAGAAAGTCGAAGATGTCACACACTGAAGGCAGATCGTGTCACTTGGGTCATTAAGTTACTGTTAATTATCAATGATTCTATGATATTAGCATACAGGATGGATTTTGTATAAACACAAACCTAAGAGTTACAACCTTTGGTTACATGATAAGCAAATACTTAACTTCTTAAAGAAGCTTCTGCACTGCAAAGGAAACGCTCCACCAAGTGCAGAGGCCACCACAGAACGGGAGAAAATAACTGCAAACTATGCAACTGATAGAGAAGTAATACCCAAGATCTACGAATAGCTCAAGAAACTCAACAGCAACAAAACAAACAATCCAGGTAAGAAATCAGCAGAGGACTTGAACAGGTATTTTTCAAGGATGACATATAAATGGCCAACAGACACATGAAAAAAACATATAGGATTACTAGCCATCAGGGAAATGAAAATAAAAACCACAATAAAGTTCTACCTCACCCCAGTTAGAATGGCTATCATCCTAAAATAAAAATAATAACAAATGCTGGTAAGGATGTTGGGGAAAAGGTACTCTAATACCCTGTTGGTGGAAATGTAAACTAGAACAAATAATATGGAAGACAGTATAAAGTTTCCTCAGAAATCTTAAAATAAGTCTACCATATGACCCATTCATCCCACTCCTGGGAATCTTCCCAAACAAATGTAACCAGTATATGAAAGAGTTATCTATACCCCTATGTTTACTGTAGGTCAATTAACAACAGCTAAGATATGCAATCAATCCAGATGTCCATCAACCAATCACTGGATTAAAAAAATGTGGTATATACATACTATGGAATATTACTATATCATGAAAATGAAGAAATCCTATCTTTGCAACAAAATAGATGGAAATGAAAACCATTTTGCTTAGGGAGATCAGCCAGTCCCCCAAAAGACAAATACCATGTATTTTCTCTGACTCATGACAGTTAATGTAGAAAACAAACAAAAATACAGGAACTCAATGGTCATCTTGTGATTTGATTGCTGTTTTTAGCCTTTGTTTATCCTGTTTTAACTGTGGTGTTTTTCTACTTTTTACTTGTTGAAATTATGGTAGTGGTGCATTAAGCCTGTGACTATACAGTGGACTAAATCATGTTTTTGCAAAAATTAAAGAACAAAAGAACAGAAGGAAAGAGGAGGAATGAGGGAGGTAAAAAGGGAAGGAAGGAAGTACAGTTTTTTTCTTTGTAATTTTACATATGAAATACATGAAATCTATTCTCTTTATATTAATAAAAAAATCTTAAAAAGGAAAGAAACCACAGACTGACTTCCATAGGAGGCAAAGCATTGTATTCCCAATGATGAATGAGAAATTCAGTTTCCTTGCATTTCATTAGAATTTAATAACAGAGGTGCTTACTGACTTTTTAAAGCTGTTTTAATAGCTATGCTATGGGATGTCATGGTGGTTTTAATTTGCATTTACCAACACCTTTCCATTTGCTTGTCACTTGTCTATCTTCTTTTATGAAGAAGCTGTTTAAAGATTTTGCTCATTATAAAGTTCCAGTTTTATTATTGCTTAGAGAGTCCTTCATATGTCCTGGATGTGATTTATTTTTCAAACAGGCAACATGCAATTACTTCTCCCCAATTAGTGGCTTACTGTTCATCTTCATCACAGAGTCTTAAGCAAAGAGCCTGAATTTTTTAAGAAATCGAATGTATCAGCAGTTTTCTTGTGTGCATGGTGACTTTAGTGTCAAAAGCAAATAAAGAGGAGAAACATGTAGAGTTACCACAGAAATTTAGAGACTGCTAGGGCATGCAGGAAGACATGTAAGTAAGAAACACTCTGGGAACAATGATGGAGACTGGTGCTTGAAGTCCTGGAAGCCCAAACATACTCATAGTCATATGTATTTCAGATATTTAAGCCAAGGTATTTTAAGATTTAATGCTTATATTTTATTCTAATTAGCTTATTTATTATATTACTAACTTTTATAGAACCTTTATTTTTCCCATCTAAACTTTCCACTATTATTTCTTTGAATCGATTTTTTTATCATCCTATAGTTCTGGCTTATTGAGTCCAGTTACCTAAATAAATTCTATAATACAAAGAGCTTTATTCTATTCCTCTAGTTACATTTTTGTTAAACAGATTTTATTGACTTATTTGAGAGGTAGAGTTATACACAGTGAGAGGGAGAGACAGAGAGAAAGTTCTTCCATCCACTGGTTCACTCCCCAAATGGCCACAATGGCCAAAGCTGAGCCCATCTGAAGCTAGGAGTCCGGAGCTTCTTCCAACTCTCCCACTTCAGGGGAAGGGGCCCAAGTGCTTGAGCCAACTTCCACTGCTTTCCCAGGCCATAGCAGAGAGATGGATTGGGAGAGGAGCAGCCAGGACATGAACCAGTGCCCATATGGGATGTCAGCACTGCAGGTGGAGGATTAACCTACTGGGTCACAGCACCAGTCCATCCTCTGGTTACATTTAATTGAAAATATTTCATTTTGCTTTATTTAATATTTTCATATGGTTGTATTCATTTTCTGACTGGTTTTGTGTAATGTCGGATTTCTTTTCTCAGATTACTATCTTTTGCTATATTTCAATTCTCTAAATTTTTTTATTTTGTGGGATGAAAATATGCACCTTTCTCCCCCAAATCCTGCAAGCATGTTATCAAATATGGCAAAAGAGACTTTTGCAGATGGGATTAATTCAAAGATTTTGAACTGGGAAGACTGCCCTAGGTGGTCTGGGTGAGGAACAATGTACTCACAGAGGCCTTCATGACTGACAGCAGAGACAGTGCCAGTCAGAGTGAAGGTGTTCCAAGGGAACTGGATGCTGGAGTGATACCTTCATAGACGACTGAGCAAGAGCCAGGGATTCTGCAGGCAGCCTTTGGAAGCTGGGAGGAGCAAACATGGATTCTACTTGAGAGCCACCAGGCAGGACCAGCCCTGGCCACATCTTGATCTCAGGCCTTCACACCTATATTGGACTTCTTATCTCCAAATCTGTAACACGTTTGTATCTTCAGATTGGTTTTTAAGCCACAAAGTTTGTGGTCACCTGCGATAGCAGTGACAGGAAACAAGCACAGCAAGAATACTTACTCTTATTTCCAGCCCTAACGTGGGTCAGTGTCACTTTGCTACAAGACTATTTTCCCTTCTTCTAAAATTAGAGAATAGAGTTAATAATACACCCAGTCATTAGCCCATTCAAGGGGCCACGTGTGATTATTTACTTCCATTCTTTTTTTTTTTTTTTTTTTTTTTTTTGTTGACAGGCAGAGTGGACAGTGAGAGAGAGAGAGACAGAGAGAAAGGTCTTCCTTTGCCGTTGATTCACCCTCCAATGGCCGCCGCGGTTGGCGCGCTGCGGCCGGCGCACCGCGCTGATCCGATGGCAGGAGCCAGGTGCTTCTCCTGGTCTCCCATGGGGTGCAGGACCCCAAGCACTTGGGCCATCCTCCACTGCACTCCCTGGCCACAGCAGAGAGCTGGCCTGGAAGAGGGGCAACCGGGACAGAATCCGGTGCCCCGACCGGGACTAGAACCCGGTGTGCCGGCGCCGCAAGGCGGAGGATTAGCCTGTTGAGCCACGGCGCCGGCCTATTTACTTCCATTCTATCTCCTGTGTCATTCCTGATTTCCAGTTCTTCCTGATGTTGCTTCCCATAAGCCTAGACTTCAATGGGCTTGATCTCTATTCTTAGAAATGACTTCTTTAGGTTGTACCCAGTATTAATTTCTTTATGCATTCAATTCAGCTGAAAACTGAAATTCCATCTCCTTGGTATCATAAATAATTCAATGGAAAACTTTTTATGGACTGAGATAACAGAGCCATAGCTTGTATGCATACTTTACTTTAGAAAGGTTCTCTAATTGTTTTTGCAATATGAATACATGGATTCAACCTAAATTTTAGTTCATGGAGATTCCTTTTTTTACCCACATTCTTGCAATTATTTGGTATAGTCTGACCCTCCATTTTCACAAGTTTGAAATGTGCAAGAGTATTTTTTACCTTACTTATGGTAAATGAGAGTGAAAGCTTCTTTTCACATGTGCTCATTCAGCAGTCATGGGGGTGAGGGAAACACCCAGGGCAAATCCACTGGGGGTACAGGAGGTTAAAGAGGTGAGGCCATGGCACTTGCTAAGGTTGAAAGTAAACAAATGCCTCTAAACGACGACATGTATTCTCTTCTGGATGCAAGATAGAAACAAGTCGCCCAACGGTTCCAGCCATATAGACAACACAGATATTTTCAGAAGACATAGATTCAGGCTTAGAACAGAAGCCTGGAAGGCAAGACTGTCAGTGTGAGAACAGAATTCCCAAGAATGGCTGAGGATTGTACAGTGCACAAAGATCTCTTCTCCCAAACCACTAGGAAATGAGGAGGAGGAGCTGTGACACAGGCAGGTCTCACTGTGAAGATGCATGGGACTTGCCAGCAGTGAGATAAACTCAGTCAACATGTACACACGCACGAGATGTTCTCAAATCTACACCTACACGCTCTCATTTTTAAAATTTAGAATTTGATTATAAACAGACATATGAAAACTATACATATTTTGGGTGTACTATTTGATATCTTTGTATAAGCACACAATGTATAAAGTCCAACCTGGGTAACTGGACTTATCTCTTTAAATATTTTACTTATGTTTGGATATAAGTTAAACAGTTCTACTAACAAGATATACCATTTACTATTTTTTATGAGACAAGCATGGCTCTAAGCCTAATACTCTTTTGTTTAAAAAAGGGTTATTTATTTGAAAATCAGAGTGATTGGCAGGGGAAAGATTTGAGATTTTCCATCCACTAGTTAACTCCTCAAACACTCATAAAAGCCAGGGATGGACCAGCTGGAGGATAGGGTTCAGGAACTCCATCCAGGTCTCCCACATGGGTTCCAAGGATCCAAGTATTTGGACCACTACCCTCTGACTTCCCAGGTGCATCAACAGGAAGCTTGATCAGAAGTGGAATAGCCAGGTCTGGAACTTGCAATCTGATATGGGATGCTGGTGTCACAAGTGTTGGCTTATCCCGCTGTGCCACAACACCTGCCTTCCTATCCTCTTTTGCACTGCCACATCCTCACCACTGGGGAGATTTAGTAATAGTGTGTCACCAGATGCATCACATAATTTCTTTTTTTTTTTTTTTTGACAGGCAGAGTGGACAGTGAGGGAGAGACAGAGAGAAAGGTCTTCCTTTACCGTTGGTTCACCCTCCAATGGCCGCTGTGGCCAGCGTGCTGCGGCCGGCGCACCGCACTGATCTAAAGCCGGGAGCCAGGTGCTTCTCCTGGTTTCCCATGCGGGTGCAGGGCCCAAGCATTTGGGCCATCCTCTACTGCACTCTGGGGCCATAGCAGAGAGCTGGCCTGGAAGAGGGGCAACTGGGACAGAATCTGGTGCCCTAACGGGGACTAGAACCCAGTGTGCTGGCGCTGCAAGGCGGAGGATTAGCCTGTTGAGCCAAGGCGCTGGCCACATAATTTCTTTTTAATCTAAAGCATCTAATTCTAGTTTTGGTATCAAATGCATTATTTTAAAAATTAAGTTAATGATAGACTTTCCACTGGATAAAATAAAATACTTAAAGAATGATGTCAGGGATAAGCAGGTTCTACCTCTGCTTGGGATACCCACATTCCATATCAGAGAGCCTGGGATTCATTCCTAACTCTGCCTCACATCCACTTTCTTTCTTACTTTTTTTTAAAGGTTTATTTATTTGAAAAGCAGAGTGGGGGGAGAGAGAAAGAGAAAGAGAAAGAGAAAGAGAAAGAGAAAGAGAAAGAGAAAGAGAAAGAGAAAGAGAAAGAGGAAGAGGAAGAGGAAGAGGAAGAGAGAGAGAGAGAGAGAGAGAGAGAATTGTTCATTTGCTGGTTCACTTCCCAAATGATGGCAATGGATCTGGTTGGGCCAGGCCAAAGCTAGGAGCCTGAAACTCCAACTGAGTCTCCCATGTGGATGGATGGTAGGGGTCCAAGAACTTGAGCCATCACCTTCTGCTTTCCCAAGTGCATCAGCAGGAAGCTGGCATGTCCACCTTCTTTCTAATATGAACTCCAGAAAGGCAGAAGATGACAGCTAAAGTACTTGTGTCCCTGCCACCCACCTGTGAGACCCCAGTGGAATTCCCAACTCCTACCCTGGGTGTGGCCCAGCCCCATCTTTTCAAGGCATTTGGGAATTGAACCAAGATCTCCCTTTTTATCAGCCTCTCTGTATCACCTAGCATTGCAAGTAAAACAGATAGATAAACTTTTAAAAAACAAAACAAAACAAAAACACCCTAGGCAATGGGGCTATATCAGTCCTGCAGTCCTGAGGTGGCTGCTGAGTCTAGAATAGGCTGATGTCATCAGTAGGTCATAAATGCTTCAGAGGCCTTAGTGATGACTTGTGACACAGGAGACTCAATGTTGAACTGAGCACTAGGCGGCACAGTGATTCGGTAGAGAGCATCCTATGTGATTTGGTGTTCCTTAATGTTCAAGTCCCATTCTTTATCACCACTGACTTAACTCTTGGAGAGCAGAGATGCAGGGAGGAAAGTGCCTGTTTTGAGTAACTCTCCAAGGAGTTCAACCATGAAGCGGAAACAAAAGACAAAACATCTGGAAATCACGTACTCTCCCCAAGCTGCAAAGATATCAAGAGGTACGTCTTAGGATATTCTCTAGATCAAATGCAGCCAGGCACTGTCTTCTA
This sequence comes from Lepus europaeus, assembly GCF_033115175.1. Lineage (NCBI taxonomy): Eukaryota > Metazoa > Chordata > Mammalia > Lagomorpha > Leporidae > Lepus > Lepus europaeus. The sequence goes on along the minus strand of NC_084830.1, from coordinate 156,614,648 downwards.
AACAGGAGGAAGGGACGATTTCTAGTTGGGGAAGGGGTGGAGTAAGAGGAGGAGAGACAGAGAAAGGGAGATGAGGGAGGGTGTTGGGAGATAGAAGAGCTGTGTGTGGAGGCTTCCTGAGCATCCAGGTCTCCGAGAACACAGAGAGTTCAGATGACACAGGTCTTTGTCTATGCAGTTTAGGGCTTCTGCTACCTACACAGTGAAACACTGAGTCACTTTGTCACAGATACAGTGACTTGCCAGTGTGCACTACGTTTTCATAAAATTTTTAAATTTGACTTCTTTCTGAAAGCACTGGAGAAGTGAATGGTATTGTAAATGTTCCACTGATCCTTCCTCCTTTGAATGAAGCACGTGGTATATCTAGAGATTAAGAAAAACATTCTTTTGAAGTTTGAAATGTTAAAAGACACTAAGAGAGGCAGATGTCAAAATACGTAAGCACAGGTGGACAGGGGCTTGCCAGCAGTCTGTGCACTGTTTACAAATGAGACACTGCAAATCTAGTCATCCATGACATATACTGACTGAATAAATACATACCTCTCTACATTTAAAGTTTTCAAAGGTAGGAAGCAGGCTGTGGCTCCATGAGGGTAGCGGCATGTGTGTTCATGAGTGCTGTCATACTGCAAACTCTTATTGCTTGTTTAAAGATGGATAAATACACTTCCATAAACTCTATCTCTTATTTTTATGTAATTTCTCAGGAAATTTGAATTTATACAAAGATGTCCTGCAACAAAAACAAAAGGCGCCAACCCCAGCTTCAGACCAGAAAACAGGGGATGCTGCTTCTTCTTCCTCACACTATTTCTCCTGCATCTCATCTGAAGACAAGCTCAATGGTGCAGGTATGGGTCCAGGCACAGCACAGAGATGAGCTGAATGATACTACCCATGAGTAGATGTAAGTCTACCCAGTCCAGAAAAAAATGACAAGTCAAAGCACTTGCATTATATCTTTTCATTACTAAAGTTCCTGGTGCAGCCAAACTTTACTAAGAAAAGAGCTTTGTTTTGATGATGCTTCTGAAGAGTCAGTTTTGGGACCTCCTCTGGTGAAGGTCTTCCTGTTGGCCGCATCCTGTGGTGATGTAGAACCTCAGGTGGCAAATGAAACACAGGCATGTGAGCGGACCTGTCTCTTTCTGTCTCCCTCTTCTAGAGCCGCCCAAATTCACTCACGCAGGCTCCACCCTAACGACCTTATATAGCCCTCATCACTTCCCATGCCCCATCCCTGTGCTTCGTAACCAGATTAAGTTTCCATCCCCTTAATGCCTCACAATGGTAGCTAAATTTCAACCCAGGAGGCTGTGAGACAATCCATGGATATTCAAACCATAGCAATGCTCTCTTATGGCTTTTGGTATTAGCAGCAGTGGAAGCTACACATTCCAAAGATAAATAACTCAAAAAACTGGAGTTAGGCCCAGATCAGTGGACAACTAGGTTCTGCTGAAGGGAATGGGATCATCAGAGACACTTGGGAACAATAACTGAGACAAAGACAGGCCATCCTGCTGTCCAGAAGTCATAAAAGGACTATTATCTGAAAACAGGGCTAGAGTAGTAGTAATGCCACCAAAAGATATACTTGATACACTGTACAGATGCACTTGGTCGAGGTCTTGTGTCATCTACGTGTAGCCAAAATTCTCACACTTATCTCTATACAGACCTATCCCCACTCCTGTCTTCACCTCTACTTCCTTATCAACTTTCACAAGCATATGAATTCTCTAAACTCTACTGCGTGCCTGACAAAGAGTAACAATTACTTAACATGTATGATTACTGACTCATTATCCCTGAATTCCTTTACCTCTATATAAACATATTTCGTGTCTGACTCCTTTCATCCACATTGCGTATGACTGAAGTTTGTTCCATCTCACTGCTGCATATATCCTATTTCATGAACATAAATCATGTCCTTGTTAATCATCAAGTGCTGAGAATTTAAGTTGTTTTGATTGTAGAAGCGCACTAGGAGATGATGTTTGATGCTGTATATGTTGCTATACTAATACATTTAGGTTTGATGAAAGCCAAAGAGTTTCTCTATTTCTATCTTAACCCATCCAGAAATCACTGTTTCATACAATTATTTTACCGTTTCTATTTCAAGTTTTAATTTTATTATTTATTTTAGAAACATAAATACTTTCACAGAAGGGAGAAAGACACAGACACACACACAGAGAGAGAGAGAGAGAGAGAGAGAGAGAGAGAGAGAGACAGACAGACAGACTCCACCTACTGGCAAACTCCCTAATTACCTGCAAGGATCCAGGAACATAATGTAAAAGGGCAGGAGCCCAGTTATTTTAGAATTATTTCGGCCTCTCAAGGTCTGTATTAGCAGGGAGCTGGAATCAGAAACTGGAGGTGGTTACAGATACTAGGCACTGTGATGTGAGACACGGGCTTCTTAAGCTACTATGCTAAATGTCAGCTCCACACTTTCGTTTTCTAATGCAATTGTATGTTGTTAACTATTTAATCTCATACCCTTCAATGACATCTTATCTATTTTAGATCATTTCATAGTCCTGATATGTGTATTTTTTTTCTTATACACCCTCAAATCTTCATGTTCTTTCACTCTTCCACCGGAACTCACAAATACTCACATTCCCTTCATCTCAAAGAAAATACTCCTACTAATTACACTGTACTGCCAAACTATATCACAAAACAACACACACAAAGTCATAATTATAGGACATCAGATAGACACATATAGATATGCATGTAGCTAACATACAGACACAAATAATACTCACCATTCCCATGCCAACAAAACTTATCCTATATTTACATTTGTAACCACTAAATGAATTACACACTCAAGAATAACCTGACTGGAACGAATAAGTTATGGACTTACACATTAAGTACTCTGCAATTGCCACGCACCAATTCATCGCTATGTATTCATAGTATATAAGAAATACTTTTATGGGAGAATTTGATCTTTTTAACAGTTAGATAGATACTCACTGGTGAGTTTAACATTTAAAGAGTTGATGACATAATAAAATAATAAATATTTACTTTCTTTAATTATTAAAACTACACCATTAGTTTCATTTAAAGCTGTGAACTCCAGGTAACAGATACAAAGCATGAAAATGAGATAAGTAGGAGAGGACAAACAGGGGTAACTTTTAGCCAAAGTTGGTGGGTAGCAGGAACCTCAAAACAAAGACAGCTAAAATGCACCAGCTCCCAGCCGAAGCTAGAGAGAATTGCTTAAGACAAAATATCTAGCAGGGGTGGGGGAGTATGGGATCTGGGGGAGAGTGAAGTGAAGGATCTAAAACGATGCAGATGTTTTAGCTGAAAGTGCGGGTCCCTACGTGGGAATTGAGTTTCCTCAGTGTTGGTTTCCCCATGTATGGAACTGGGCTCTGGAAACAAAGAACTGGACTCAGATAATCAAAGATCCATGTGAGTAGACTCAAAAAAATAAATTTGGCAAAATAATGGACATTGGCAGGAACACACATTAGTGGACAGCACGCAGTCCAGTCCAAACGGGAGAAGTCTAGCGCACACTCCAACAGCCAAGGATAAGACAGATGTTTCTGTGGGCATGCATGTTATAAATTTTACCAAAATCAAGACTAGTTCCTGTGAGTTTGTGGACCATGTCTGTTCTCAGAGTTCAGAAGATTACTTTTAGAATATATGGAGGATGAACAAATGAATGAACCAAACTTCACGTCCGTCTCAATGACCTTTGTTCTATTTCTCAGGAGTCTCAACTGCACAAATACATCCTCCACAAGCTGGGTACTCTTTGGAAGAGAAGATCTTGGTCCATGAGGCAAAAGAGACATCCTCCCAATCAGAATACTACACCTGCCAGTCTACTTTGCACAAGCACTCTCATGCTGGTAAGGGGAAGGCAGGACCGCCAAGGCCAGGCAGATCACTGCAGGGGGAAGGTGAGCAGACCTATAGCCACTAAGCTGTTCAATGGTTATCAAAGAAACCATAGAGACAGCAAAGAAAAAGAGCAGTCACAATCAACAAGACTATGGTTAAATGAAGACACTGAAGATAAAAATTTAAAAATAATAGGAAAGAAGTATGTATAAAACCACTAATGGAAATCATCTATTCATAAAAATCAAACTGAACACAGAGGAAATAACAATCAAGAACAAATTCTAAGATATGACAATAGCAAGTATGTGACTGACTATACAAAGGCTTGGAGGATTTAGGTACCAAAATAATAGTCAAAAATTCAGAACTGATAAAATAGATGTAATTAAAGCATTAGATGACCATAAAATGAAAGATGCTGATTGAAACTTGAAGCATTCTATGCTCATACTATTGCTTAGGATCCAACCATGAGAAGGAAAGAATATGACTTCAAATTTAGTATATTTACCTGTTTCCTATTAGATATTGTTATAAATTACCACAAACTAAGTGATCTAAAACAGCACAGATTTATTCTCCTACATTCCTGTGGAGTCAGAAATTCAAAATATATGTGATGTGGCTAAAAATCAAGGTATTGGGGCCGGCACTGTGGCACAGCAGGTTAAAGCCCTGCAGCACCAGCATCCCATATGGGCACTGGTTCTAGTCCCATTTGCTCCTCTTCCGATCCAGCTCTCTGATATGGCTTGGGAAAGCAGTAGAAGATGGCCTAAGTCCTTGGGCCTCTGCACCCACGTGGGAGACCCGGAAGAAGCTCCTGGCTCCTGCCTTCAGATTGGCCCAGCTCTGGCCGTTGCGGCCATCTTGAGTGAACCAGCAGATGGAAGACCTCTCTCTGTCTCTACCTCTCTCTAATTCTTTCAAATAAAAATAAAATAAATCTAATAAAAAAAAAACACCAAGGTGTTCGCAGGCTGTCCCCTTCTAGAGACTCCAGTGGACAATGTTCCTTGCTTTGACTGGCTTCTTGCACTCTGATTTGCAGCCCCCTTTGTTTCTTAACTGCAACTTGTTGCTTCTACTGTCACTTTTCATCTCCTGCATCTGACCTTCTTGCCTCCCTCTTCTAAGTATCCTTGCAATTACATTTAGAACCCAACTACATGATACAGGATGATCTCCCCATCACAAAATCCTTCATGTGTTAACATCTGCAAAGTACCTCTCTGTATACAAAGGAACATTCCTAGGATGTAAGGATTAAGATATTGATACCTTGGGTAGGTAACATTACTTTAACCTTTTAAAACTATTGTGAAAAATGCTAAACACCTTGATAGATGCAGATAGATAAATGCATATTAAAATTTCTTATGCTGACTACAGTCTTTATGACACCAGAAGTCTAATTCACACACCACAAACAGATCCATAAAGACTAGTCATCAACCTAGAGACAGAACTAAAGCTATCAAGGGGACGGCGCCGTGGCTCACTAGGTTAATCCTCCGCCTCCAGTGCCAGCATCCCATATGGGTGCTGACTCTAGTCCCGGTTGCTCCTCTTCCAGTCCAGCTCTTTGCTGTGCCCAGGAGAGCAGTGGAGGATGGCCCAAGTACTTGGGTGCCTGCACCCGCATGGGAGACTACGAAGAAGCACCTGGCTTGTGGCTTCAGATAGGCGTAGCTCCAGCTATAGCAGCCATTTGGGAGGTGAACCAACGGAAGGAAGACCTTTCTCTCTCTCTCACTGTCTATCTGTCAAATAATAAAAAAAAATAAAGCTATCAAGTACTATTTTGGGGCAGTGTATGACAGCAGTGTTCCCTCATAAATTCTGACACCTTCCAGATTAAAGCATTAATGGATGGCATGCAGTCCAATTCAAATAGATAAATTCTAATCCAGACTCTAGCATCCAATAATACTACAGATATCGCTATAGAGGTGAATGTTATGGATTTCAGCAGGTTCAATACTTGATTTTTGCTGAGTTTGCGAGCCATGTTTGTTCTCTGAGCACAGTATATGTAATTAATGATATATGACAGATTGAAAATGATAAAATAGACATCAACTGTGTATCAATGACCTTTGCTCTGTTTTCTAGGAATTGAAGCCTTCCACAAATGTGCTTCACAACCTGAGTACTCTTTGGAGGACAAGACCCTGGTCCACAAGGCAAAAGACATAGCCTCTGAATCAGAATATTATACCTGCCACTCCACTTTGTCAATGCCCACTCGTGCTGGTAAGGGGTAGGCAGGATAGCCAAGGCTAGGTTGATCAGTGCAGTGGTGGTCAGCAGACCTGCAGCCACTCTGTTATTCCATAGCATTCACTGACCCTACCTAATGGCTACTGGAGAGAATAATGTGCTGAAGACAAAGAACAGTCCCAATCCACAAGAATATGGTTAAATAAAGACACTTAAAAATAGGAAATAAAATAATGTAGAAAACACTAACGGAAAAGAATCGATTTGGAAAATTTAAACTAATCACAGAAGAGATGATAATCAGGGACAAATTTTGTGCTTAGAGATTGTTAAGTATGTTACAGAATATGAATAGGATTTGATGATTTAAATACCAAAAATAGAAACCACTTATTCACAACTGATACAACAGGTATAATTAAAGTACTAGATTACAAGAACATGTAAGGTTGGAAATAGAAGTATTGTAAGCTCATCTCTCTGACTCAGAGTAAAACCACTGACTCAAAAGCAACTCTGAACTCAGGAAATTAGAATTAGGTAAGGAGAGACCATCTTTGACACAGAAAGAAGCCTATTTCAAATTTAGTATATATATTTTTTACTTCCTCTTATACGTATTACAAATTACCACAAATATAGTGGTCTAAAACAACACACATTTTTTTCCATTTCAGAATTTGGGGTCAGAAATTCAGAATTTATCTTATGGGGCTAAAAATCAAGTTGTTGGTACAGCTGGATTCTTCCGGAGGCCCCAGTGGTAAATCTGCCTCCAGTGGCTTCTTGCACTCCTTGGAGACACTTTGTTTCCTTGTGCAACCTGGTGCTCCATTGTCACATCTCTTCTCCTGCCTTTGTCATTCTGGCCTCCTTCATATACATATCCTTGGAATTACATATAGGACCAACAAATGCAATTTAGGATTATCTCCCCATCACAAAATCCTTAACTGAGTAGCATCTGCAAAGTCCCCTTTAGCCACATGAGGTAACAGTCACTGGTTCTAGGGTCTAAGATATAAACATCTTGGTTGGGGGACATTATTCAGTCTTCCACAAATGTGAAATACGCTAACCACAATGACATGCACATTCAGGTAAAAACCTATTAAAATCTCTTATACAAGTTACACTTTATGTGAAACTATAAGTGAAAACTTCCCATAACACAAGCAGCTTCATAAAGACAGTAAATACACACTGTGATCACATAGCCATCATCACCTGAACAAAACTAAAAATTATTAAATACATACATTTTGTAGTTAGGGCCAGAACTCAGACTGCAGTCTGCAGGAGTGTCTGACATACAGTGAGCACTCAAGATTGACTGAATAGTTTACAGGTAGGATAGAGCTCTTGAATTTCCCTTGAACAGTAACCTTGACGAGACATAAGATGACATATAACAAGGTAGTAGTTCACATAAACAAGAGAAAACCATGTGCATCTGAAGATGTTTCTCTTGTACCACTTCTGAGAAAATGAAAATTCATAACTGGAGAAGAATAAACAGGACATAGGAGTATTCAGTGAGGAAAAGGAGATGTAAGCATGGCTCTGAGATCTGGTCCAGGTCTCCCACCAACAGCTAATACAAAGAAAAGAAAGTTGATATGGGCCATGCCCAGGTCACAGCAAGGACACGGTTCTTCTAGTTTTGGGAGATCCTCTGGAGATATAACATATATAACTCAAAGCCTTGAGAATGAAGAATAATCTAAAAAAGGACACACACTGAAAAGTTCAAGGGCATGGGAACAGGGCTATGTAGGAGAAGATGGAGAAGCGACGGAATGGCAAGCTTGTCAGAGAAACAAGGGAAGACTCATTCAGTCTGAAACTGAGAAGTTAAGTTCTGTGGGTTGCAATTCTGGGATGGTTCCCTGGCAACCATAAGGGTTCACACTGAAGTATAAAGTCAGCCATCAGTGGTTTCTACACTTGCCTCCAGGAAGACAACAAAGATCCTGTACACTGGTAAGTGGATATGGGCAGAGACTTGAAAGGGTCCTCAAATGATTGCCATGAGCAACCTTCTTCCCTTTTAAACATCCGCATACTTCTTGGTCTCAGCACCATGTGCTCTCAGGTTCATCTCTGTAAATACTCATCCCTTTGCTCTCCATCGCTGCTCTCATTATCTCATGCACTGTGGCACACTCCTCAGTTCACATCCTCATACTTTTTTTTTTTTAATTTTTATTTTTTTGACAGGCAGAGTGGACAGTGAGAGAGAGAGATAGGGAGAAAGGTCTTCCTTTGCCATTGGTTCACCCTCCAATGGCCGCCGCGGTAGCACGCTGCGTCCAGCGCACCACGCTGATCCGATGGCAGGAGCCAGGGGTTTATCCTGGTCTCCCAGGGGGTGCAGGGCCCAAGCACTTGGGCCATCCTCCACTGCACTCCCTGGCCACAGCAGAGAGCTGGCCTGGAAGAGGGGCAACCGGGACAGGATCGGTGCTCCGACCGGGACTAGAACCCGGTGTGCCGGCGCCGCAAGGTGGAGGATTAGCCTACTGAGCCGTGGCGCCGGCCACATCCTCATACTTTTAAGTCTTCACACCTTCTTTCACAGCACGTACATCCCTCATAATTGCTCTCTTTGAACATCATTTTTTTAGTATTGCATCTGCTAACTCACACCAATAGTCTCATTCTTGCAGAACTCTGTGCTGTACAGTAACAATGCAAGAAGATATCACAACCACAACCCCATCAGATGCTCCTCTGTTTACAGCTCTTTAGTCCCTTTACATAATCCCATAATCTAAGAGTTCAGGTAATCATTCTCTTACTCCTCTTTCACATGGCTGATCTATAAAAGTTTGTCTCTGTGGTTCTGAAAAAAAAGGTCCACACAATTTCTCAAATATTCTAATAACTATTACCTAAGTGTTTGTACATCAATAGCACATGACACACACATTACATAATGTATGAAAGATGAAAAACTCCAAGATGTACAGAACTGTGCTTCACTTTCACCGAAGCACACCATACTCATGCTACCTTCACATGCAATGGTAGCCCCACTGCTATACTCAATACACTTTAAAAATGATGTGAAATACACAGAGTGTACATATATGAAACTATATTTACCAATCATGACACACTCATTCTATGTCGGATGTACCAGACATACTAATTTTGTTTCTCTCTCCTCTGAAATGAAACACCAGATACTCTTTAGGGACCTAAGAGAAAAATGGGATCCATTGAAGGAGTACAGTTTATTTACACATTTAATTGAGGTTTTAGAAGGGACTTAATATGTTTATGAATTATTTTTTCAAGAAATAGAATTTGTGTGTCTATTGATGTATATGAATTGAAAGGTATGGCTCCCTCCACTGGAAAAATAGATTAAGACAATTTTTTAAAAAAATAACTTAGGAATTTTCATAATATGTTTAAATCCATGGGTGGAGGTAAATTTTATTTTAAAATTTTACAAAATTTTGGTAGGGAAAAAAACCTACTCAGGATGTAGTAGTAACATGGAAATCTCTAGGAAAGGCTAATTTTGTGTTGAAGATGGGAAAAATTAGTTAAGGCCATGTGTGGGCAAGGTATACTAAGAAAGTCACATAACTGGACAGCCTAGTGAAGGGTAAGCAGGAACCTGGTAGGGAATTTGTGGCCTATGCTAAGATGTGCAGCCTGGAGCCAGCACCAGAGACCCCACTAAGCCCTGACTCAAGGTCAGATCTCATCAGCTCTCACAAGTCTTGGGGTTTGCAGAGTTCTGACAACGGAGGTCCAGGAGCAGAATGGACAGAACTGCACCATGTACATTCTTCATGTCTGCTTGGAAAAGGCTACTAAATATGTGAATATGAAGGTCAAAAAACCTCAGAATTTTATCTACCTACGTACCTGCCTATTATCTATACTGTGTCTGTCTCTCTCTTTCTCTTACACACAAGAAGATCAACATGAGTAATTAAAACAAAAACTGTATGTCATGGGCTAATTTGTATAATTTATCATAAGGAAAATTGAGTCATAAAATTTTAAGATCTTTAATGACTACATTCCACATTTTATGCAAGGCTCATAGTTTCCAACAGTCTCAATATACTTCCCCAAATATCACATACAAGATGCCCAAGCCTACTGACGTCCACCATAAATGTAATCTTAATAACTGTTGCTTACTTATAATTCCTGTAAGAGCAAGTCTAGTGAGTGGTCACAATGCCCACAATAAAATATCCACTCAACATGCTCTTCTTTGAATAGATGAAAACTCCACATGATTCTGTATCCCAATGCTGTTGTTCTGTCATTTTGTTCCCCAGAATTCCAGAAGTCTCCAGCGGATGCTCCTGAGACACGTATGGTGGTCCCAGCCTGCAGCCAGGCGGCAGGAGAGAGCTCTTCCACCTCAGCATATTTCTCCTGTGTCTCCTCTCCAAGCAAACACATTCTTGTTGAAAAAGATGGTAAGGCAGATGCAAAGGGAATGTCTGAACTCAGACAGGACGTGCAACGGAGCTGCTCTGCCAACCCTTACTTATCGGCTAAAACCAAAACAAAAAAACCCTCAAAAACAAGACAGCACTTCAGGGCAGAGGGACTAGACTGAGGCCTCTACAGAGAGAGAGGTACTGTGTCTCCAAACATGGGACACAGACCTGTTCTGCCATAGCGGAGTACTGGGACAGCTGTGACTGAGGCCATCAGCAGAGCTGACATGTATGGAAAGTTGATCAGAACATCCTAGGCAGACTGGCACAAAAACATATTCACGCACCCTCACCTGTCCTACCATGTCACAGCTTCATTTCAAAGCCTCCCTCTCTCAAACACACCTCCCTTCACTCCCCATCCATCTTGTCCATTCTCTAGTAGCATAACACCAATACACACTTAAACCTTCATTCCTGTACACAGTCTTTCAGACCTACTCGTTTGTTAACTAATCCCAAAAATATTTCACATTCCTTCATACAGATAATCTGAACTCCTTAAGGCTAGAAACAGCTCAGGAAAAGTTCTCTGGGGACTGACACTGTGGTGTAGTGAGATAAGCCGCTGCCTGTGATGCTGGCATCTCATTTGGGTGCAAACTCAAATCCTGGCTGTTCCACTTCCAATCCAGCTCTCTGCTAATGTGCCTGGGAAAGCAGTAGAAGACGGCCCAAGTGATTGGGACCCTGCTACCCACAGGGGAGGCTGGATGGAGTTCCAGGCTCCTGGCTTTGGCCTGATCTAGTCTTGGCAACTGTGGCCATTTTGGGAGTGAAGCAACAGAGGAAAACTCTCTCTCTCTCTCTCTCTCTTCCCCCCTTCCCATCTCTCTCTGAAATGCTTTCAAACAAATAAGAAACTTTTAAAAGAAACTCTTTGTTCTTAAGAATCCACTCTAATTGCCAGCCCCTCCCCCTGCAATGTACTGCATCCACAGCGCCTTCAGCCCTTTGAATGATTGCATATACTCAGAGCCACGTTTTTCCACGTGTACTGTCACACCAGAGAATGCACACACACATAAGCAGTAACAATTACCATATACATACCAGAACACACATTCACCTGCACCAGACACACCCTACCACTCACTCTTCACATAGAAGGGTTGCTAAGTACACATCTCACATGACATCTACCTACAGAACTCTGAAGCTAAAGGTCTCCAGGCACTTCTATCTCACTGCCTCACATGCAGGAATATTCTCAGGGCCACTCTTTTTATTTACTTATTTATTTTTATTTGACAGATAGAGTTAGACAGTGAGAGAGAGACAAAGAAAAAGGTCTTCCTTCCATTGGTTCATTCCTCAAATGGCTGCTACGGCCGGCACACTGTGCCGATCCAAAGTGAGGAGCCAGATGCTTCCTCCTGGTCTCCTATGTGGGTGCAGGGACACAAGCACCTGGGCCATCCTTCACTGACTTCCCAGGCCAGCAGAGAGCTGGACTGGAAGAGGAGCAACCAAGACTAGAACCCGGCACCCATATGGGATGCCGGCACTGCAGGTGGAGGATTAACCTAGTGAGCCATGGTATCGGCTCAGAAATATTCTCAGGGCCGCTCTTAAAACCTATGGACGTCACACAACTTACTCCACTTATATAGGAAATTTTCTTTCCTAGGAATCCATCAATTGCAACAAGATCCCCCCTGTCTTCAATCCTCTGAGATGCCTCCACGCCAGGATTTGGAGGAACAGGAGACCCTGTCTCCCTATCACCACATCTGTTTTCATTTCCATTTAGCCAATGAGCCCTGTACACCCGAAACACATAGGAGAAAGGAGAGAGACATGAAGGTTTACTATATGCGTGTCCAAAGGAAAAGAGGGGTGGCTGTCTTACAGGATACAGAGCAAGAATCAGAGCCTCCCACAAAGAGGGCAAGAGTTGAAGAAATCACCTTCCCAGGAAAGCTCCCTACAGACGACAACCTCTCTTATGTGTCTACATGGGAACTCCTAACTGAGAGTGAGTCCAGCTTGGATGTGGAAGCCCAGGATGGTGGGGATGAGGCTGCCAGCCCAGCAGAGCCCCACGCTCTGCAGGAACACCCCAGGGCCAGGACACCTGAGTGGCTTGTGGCCCCCGAGAATGGCTTCAAGTGTATGGGCTGCTGCCGGGTCTTCCCCAGTCTGGAGGTGCTTCAGGGGCACGTGCAGCATGGGGTTGAGGAGGGCTTCAGCTGCCTCGCTTTTCATCTTGCCTTTGCCTGGCTGAAGAGCAAAAGCAACACAAAAGACACGCCAGAGAAGAGAAGAAAGAAGAAAATCAGGAAGGCCCCATCTGAACGCAGTCAGGAGAAAGGTTTGGATGTGAGGAATTCTTCACCCAAATAAATGAACTGTTTTCAGCCCCTGAAAAAAGAGGAGGTGGAGCAGCCAAACTGTACTGATGGAGCTCCATCTCCTCTAGGTCACCCAGAGTACCCACCTTTGTTTACACACACCTGACACCACCATGACCACGAGGTTCAGAGAACCCCTCTACTTACAGTATCAACAAATACCAGTTGTTTTCTTTTATGCAAGCTTCCTTTAGTGTCCTATCTGTGAACTCTAGGTCCCACAGTTACCAACCCATATCCTCCTCTACAAGTTTAACAGCTTATATGTGTATTTATGACATACTTGAGTTATTTTTGCATAAATTGTGAGGTTTAGGGGTTGGTTGTTTGTGGCCACTAAAGTTCAGTTGTTCTTCCATTGAATTAGCCCTAACCTCAGTCAACAGAAGCAGCTAGACATATCTGAGTCTTTCTCTGAGTTCCTTAACCCATTGTACTTATCCAAGTATTTCTATCTCTGCCATTCTGTGACTACTGTAGAAACAGATTAACTCTTAAAAGTGAATAAGGTGATTCCTTCAACTCGATTCTTCACTTTTCAATATTGTTTTAGCTATTCTAATTCTTTTGCATTTCCATAGAGATTTTAAGGTAAATCTCTCAATATAAACAAACAAAAAAAAAGTTTGTTTCTAGCAGGTGTACACTGAACCTAAAGATTGGTTCAGAAAGAACTGACCTCTTTAATTCGTTGGTCCTTCCAAACCAGGAACGTTGTTCTCTCTCCATTTAGGAATCCTTTGATTTTGTTCATTACAATTGTATAATTTTTTTTCATTACAGTGACCCAGAACAGGTTTTACACATTTATTCACTGAGCTTTTAGAATACAATTATTTTTCTTTCACCAAATTTGGAAAAATCTTTGGTCACTGTTTCTTTGCATATTTTCCTTGTTAATCTCTTCCTTCTCTACTTGTGAGATACCAATGAAATAAATATTAGACTGGTTTCTATCAACCTACTGTTCCTAGTTCTTGAAAATTTATCTTTCTCCTTCAGATGTAATTGCAGTATATTCTGGCTCATTCCATGGCTTTTAAAATCCAATATACTTTAATCTCCAACTCTAAAAGCTTCTCTTAGTTCTTTTTATTGTTATGTATCTCTTCAGTAGTGTTCATACATACCCCATAGATGACAGATGGAATAGCTATGTTAAAGCCCATGTGTAAAAATTTCCAACATCTCTGGAATTAAGGTATTGACATCTGTTGGTTATCTTTTCTCTTGAGAGTTGATCATAACTTACAGTTCTTTAATAGGTAATTTATAATTGTATTCAGGACATTTTCTCTATCATGATGTAAGACTCTGCTATTAAGCTCTATGGTGATTTTTTAAAAAGTGCATTGATTTGCATGAAATCAGACTAAGGTCAGAGTGTAAGTATGGCATCATCTTAGGTGGGTGATAGTTTCAGTGTCAGTGAAGTTTTTAGATTCTTTGCTGTGCTTCTTTGCATCCATTCCAGTCATGTGCCACTCTTGAGTTAGTCAGAGGCTTGGCACAAAACACATATTCGAAGTATTTCTTGACTCAAGTTTGATGTTTAATGCAGCTCATATAAGCTCAGTTATAGGTTCTTGAAAGTTTCTTGGTTATATAAAATGCTATGTGTGTTAGTCTTAGTTTGTACTAACTTAAATTTTTCTTTAGTTAACTAGAGCATAGCTTCTTATATTTTACAATTTGATACGTACAAGTAAGGTTCATAGGTGTATTTTTCTCAATGAGCAAGAAAACAAACTTTCTTACAGGCCAATTACATTTTTGCAATGTACTATTCTTATTTTCTATTTGATGACTAACCAGTCCAATATCTGTATGGATTTTATTAAACCTTGAATTTTCCATCCACCTATAAAAGAGCATATACAACTACATACCATACTGAGATTCAAAATTCTACCTATGCTTGTCTTCATTCTGTCTCTCAATTCTGACATGACTAGCACTAGTAAAATATAAAATATATTTTAAATGTCAACTATTTTGTATAGTGACTACCACAGATTAACTTAAATATGGATGATTTCCCATTTGGTGTAATAAGGACAGATGTTTGTCTAGTTTTGACCTGTTAAAAACTGAGTCTCCATATATAAAAATTTCTTATATTGTAAATGCTGTCTTTGTGTCTTAAATTTATACTTTATGGGGCTGGCATTGAAGCACAGCAGGTTGAGCCACCGTATGTGATGCCAGAATCCCATAAAGATGCTGGCTCATGTCCCAGCTGCTCCACTTCTGATCCAGCTCCCTTCTAATGACCTGGGAAAAGCAGCACAAAATGGCCTAAGTGCTTGGACCCCTACTGCCCATGTGGGAGATGCAGAAGTTCCTGATTCTTGGTTTTAGCCTGGCTCAGCCCTGGCCATTGTGGCCATCTGGGAAGTGAGCAAACAGATGAAGATCTCTCTCTCTCTCTCTCTCCTTGTGTGTGGATCCCTATAATTCTTTCAATCTAAAAAAAAAAGAAGGAAATCATACTAACTTTTCCTTCCTTGTGGCCTAGAAATTCCAAAAATTGCAAAATATTTGTTTTATTAAAGGGAGAACAAGTTGGAACTTGTGTCTGTTTTTTTGTTTTTAAAAATTAATTTATTTGCAAGGAAGAGAGAGAAAAAAAGAGAGTGAGAGAGAGAGAAAGAAAGAGAGAATTAATCTGCCATCCACTGGTTCAATCCCCAAATGCCCATAACAGCCAAGGCTAAACCTTGTAAGGAGCCCTGCACTCCATAGGGGTCTCCCACATGGGTGGCAGAGACCCAAGTACTTGAACTATTGCCTGCAGCCTTCCAGGGTGCACATGAGCAGGAAGATGGAATCAGGAGCACAGCCAGGACTCGAACGCAGGAGCTTGGACGTAGCACACAGGTGTCCTAAGTAGTATCTGAATTGCTGCAACCAAATGCTAGCCCCTTTTTCTGTATTTTTAAAATTTAAAATTTACCAATGTAGAATATGATCACAGAGTCCAACTTTATTTCAATTTATATTTTGCACATTTATACATTTTTTAAAAGTTGTGGCATACTTTATAGTTAGAAGATATTTAAAATACTAGTATTGATGGAAATAAACAGAATTTATAAACAAGTAAGTATAAAGCTTATTCAGGGCAGAATATGAATGACCTCTGCATGGGAGACACAAGCCTAGTGACTTTCACGGAGCCTTGTGAAGTGTTACAAAGTGGTCAGACTCCAGTCAGAATTTATGCATTACATAGATAGCACACACTGACTTGGCCCCAATAAGGCAGCATTAGGCAAGCAGGGGTGAATTTCTTACTGGAGATGACTTTCTTTAGAATAGGAGTGTCCACAAACTCCTTTAGCAACAGGTTACCTCTCTGAAAAGAGGCTGCTGACAATAAGGTCAATTAAGGAGCACACTTTGAGGAACAGATAAGGAATGAATGGAGAAAGAACAAAGGATTGCTCAAGCTTACTTGAGATGGCTAAGACAAAACAGACCCTTTGTGCCTATCACCCAAGCCAACTGGTTTGACAAGTAAGATAATAGCTCTGTCCATGGACCTCTCAAATAAGTCATAGAGTTTCCCTTGGATAATCTGCAGGCTTTTTAGGGTCAGTTTGCTTTCACTTCATATCTTCTTGTTTCCCAGATAGCTTATTCATATTAACATACTAATATGTTCCTACTGAGAGTTGGACTGGAAAATAATGGATATAGGGCACATAAAAATGATTCCATCATGGCATGGCTATGTTTGCTTTGTGTACTTTAAGAGCAGAAAAAGTAAAAGATTAGGTAGAGTTGTGTTTACTATAAATGCACAGATAGATGATTATACCAATGGCTCAATTCTTTAAAAATATTGATACAGTTATCCTCAGCAGCTAGTGTTAACTTTGAGAAGAGAATACTCTCAGTATTTATGGATGAATGCTCATGTATGAGCTGTGACGTGTTCAGGGAGTCCAAAAAGTTGGGAATCATAGGATAAACTTATTTTAAACTCCCATTTTCCTTATGTTTCTGGATTTCTTGAGAAATATTATTTTCGTATAAGTAGTAATGCTGCAAATATGTTCCAATGATAATACAATCAAATTAGAATGTCAAGATTCAAAAACATAAATTATTTCCCCCTTTCAGCCAGCGATAAAGTGTCCAATTGTTAATCTAAAAAAAAAAGTTGGGCCAGTGCTGCGGCTCAATAGGCTAATCCTCCGCCTTGCGCTGGCACACAGGGTTCTAGTCCCGGTTGGGGCACCAGATTCTGTCCCGGTTGACCCTCTTCTAGTCCAGCTCTCTGCTGTGGCCCCGGAAGGCAGCAGAGGATGGCCCAAGTGCTTGGGCCCTGCACCCACATGGGAGACCAGGAGAAGCACCTGGCTCCCGGCTTTGGATTAGCACAGTGCGCCAGCCACAGCGGCCATTGGAGGGTAAACCAATGGTAAAGGAAGACCTTTCTCTCTGTCTCTCTCTCTCTCTTTCACTGTCCACTCTGCCTGTCAAAAAATAAAAAAAATAAAAATAAAAATAAAAACAAAAGTTTTAACACATACACTAAAGTATCTGAAAGGCTACAAACATAGTGGTAACAGTATATTTTATAGTTAAACTTATAGTTAAAGTCATTAAGGCTATTTCATCTGAATTAATATTTGGAGTTTATAGGAAAACATATTGTGGATGTCATTTTAAAACATTATTAAGGCAGTGTTTAAAAATAGCTCTATCCTGGATATATTAAGAGCTAACATTAGCACCTAGGTACCTTCAAGCAAAGTGACAACATACTTCACACCCAAGCAGAACAAGCCCTTGTTTGGTAGCTTGCTGTGCTGCCAAATCAGCAGAAGATATAAACACCTAATAAGCCTTAAATTTTACTGCCAGGTCAAATCGACCCAATGAAAAGTCCATGAAAAGCAGCTTAATTTCATTTTATGTGACTAGCTGGTCATCAACAGTACAGTAAACGTATTTATTATTTTGTGGAAGGGAAATACTATAAATGAAATAAAACCCAGTCGGAAATACAGACGTCATCCTTATCACAAAAAGGCACAATGCATGGTACATCTCAGCAGCCACTGGAATAACGAGTGGCCCTTGGGCATACATCATTAATCACGGTTTACACCAAAAAAGAAAAAAAAAGAGATTTTAACTCTAGCAGGCTGTTAGCATTTGTTAAGCTATTTCTGTAATTTCTATAGAGGAACTTAACAGTTTAAGAATATATAATTATCTGTAAATCTATGTTAATGGTAAAATGTGTCAACCTCACCTTAATAATATATACTACCCCCCCCCCCCTTATAATGAAGACTATGGACTTTAGGGTATATTTATCTACTACTGAATGAACCCACTACTTCTGATGTCCTCTTCATTTCAAAGTCACAAATAACAAAGATGGTTATTTAGACAAGACCCAGGTCCTAACCTCCTCCACATTTCTAAGAAATAGTTTTCCAGATAACAGCTCAATTGTTCTGTGGTGACAGTTACCAAGGCAACTTCAAAAGTAATATAACATTACCTTAACAATCAAGCATTGATTATTATTCATTCTGAAAAAATAAGAAAAGGCAAACAACAGGCGCTAACTGGCCCCCTTCCAGTATCTTTCAGCATCCCCACTGGTGCATCAGAGCAAGGCAGTCATCCTCCCTCTTGATGATACCTATGCCGGCTGCCATCCTGATTCTCAAATGAGCGCCGCGCTAATAACACTCGGGAAATATTCAACAGTGCAGTCTCCACCCCAGTCTCGTCTGTACTCAGAACAGTGGCCATGGAGTCTGGAGACTAAGAGATTTTCCTTACACAGAGAAAGGGCAGAAGGGCTCAGCCCCCAGTCCGTGCAGTGTAGAACAGGAAAGTGGAAGGTCAGAAAGGGTCAAAGGTCAGCTGCAGTGCTGCTGCTTGCCTCTCGTCCACATTTTAAGTTAAAGTGTGTGATCTTAATCATCCATTGTGTCTGGGTTTTCCTCCCTGCACTGTGTCTTGAACCTTTCTCCAGGGAGAGGCATGGGGCTGATTTGGAGCTTATTTCATGTGTTTCCTGTCTCAATCACTCCCTTTGTGAGCACCAAATACCAGTGCTGTTATGAAATTTTTCTTAAAAAATGTGAAATCATTAGTACAGAGCTTGCCTCATGGTAAGCTTTTTTAAATCTTCAAAATGCTCATAGAATATATAGCTTATAAAACAACTGTGCATTGAGCTCAAAAATTTTTGCTCCAAAATAAACATCTTTTCATGAACGTTCTGAATTATCATTTGTCACCAATAACTTCACCAGCATTAGCAAGAGTATCATCGATAGACTGGTGTTGTGGCTCATCACAGCAAATGGGACGCAGAATATGACTCAACTCTAACACAAGCCTTCAGCACACAGAGCCATCAGCTGAACAACTATGACTGAGGTATGTGGTACCTGAGGATTGCCAAGAGGATGTAGATGAATACTGAATGCCACGTCCATGCTGTCCTCCATACAAGATGATACATTCCTTACACCTTTCTCTTTGCAAGGAATATCCCTTAATATCCCCCATACACAGATTCCTTTGTCCCTGATCCAGGGGTCTCATGTCTTTTGCTCCTGTAAATGACATGGTGGTGGCTAACTTTTTAGTTTGGAAGTAGAGTGACACTGAGACATTTGACAGGTTTCTTTCTGCCGGACTGAGCCATTTATCATCATTTAGTGACTTTCATGGTCTCATTTTGCTACTTTTGATTTAAAATATATTTTATCTGATAGAAGTACAGCTACTGTCATTTTCTTTTCAGTTGTAACTGCATGGAATATCCTACTCCACCATTTCACTTTCACTCTATATTTATTTAAGCTTGGTACCATACTACCATGGTCATGATAGTTCATTTCTCTACGGTAGCCTTTCCCAATCTTGGCACTATTAATGTTTCGAATCAGATAATTCTTTTCTTGGGGTGGGGAGAGGAGAGGCTGTCTTATGCATTACAAGATGCTTATACTACCTACACACTAGATGAAAATAGTTCCTCTCCTAGCAAAACCAGTCATACCCATCAAAAATATTTCTAGATACGGCCAAATATGCCATGAAGAGAAAACTTACATCTGGGTGAGAGTCTCTGTTCTGTGACATTACCAGTTTTCTATCCTATGGAAAAGGACTTATCTTTTAGCTGAGTTTCTTCCCTCACATTTTCAATCTATCTACACCAATCCCGCAAAACATCCCAATTTTAGTGAGGATACTTTCATCGAAGATGGTCAGTGTTCAAGTGTTTAACTACTACACTGGAGAATGCCACGATCAGTAACTTTCTCACCTTTCAATTCTTCTAGGAATGGGAAAGACATCCAAAAGGATGAATGTTTCACCTTCATTAAACAATAACTGTGGCAAATCATCTTAAACTCTTGGGTCATACACATCTGGCTATTTGTTTAAAAACAAGTAAAACACTTAGCAGCATCTTCTCAAATATGCACAGTCTGCTTCTATCCCTGTTTATGATATAAGCACAAGTCTGGTTATATGCCAACTCTTTGGGCTAGGTTTTCACTTGATTTTGGAAAAATTCTATGACTTTTGCTCTTAGCATATTCCTCAAAACCTTGTTTAAAACATAATCAGTCTCTAGAGTACAGAGCTTTTAATCTCCATAGCAACATGCATCTAACAATCAGGATATCAACTCCGGCAGTCTCCTTGACAGCGTGGAAGAGGCAGATGCTCGGGGAGCAGGAAACAACTGGGAATACTTCCCTCAGCTACTTTTGAAGAGGACAGAAATGTGTGCGTATGCACAGTGAAAGTGGAAATGGGTTCTTTCCCAACCATGGATATGAGACATCTCATCTTATTTTTTCTGCCATTACCTGCTACTATGGTCAAGCTTTTACTTCTTGCCTCTCTTGCCTTTCAAAAGAAATTATATTCTCCTGCCTTCTTGTGCACTGTTTTCTCCTGCAGCAAGCATGGTATTTTATTTAAAAGTTTTCCACATGTTAGGAATGGAAAATACGGAAATAGAATATCCTCCCATGCCTATTTCTTGCCTTTTTCAAAAGTCAGATACCCCATTGTGATTATGGCATGCCTGTTGATACAAATGACAGAGGAAGACTGGTTTATATTTTGAAATAAAATGCAGATTCTTATTGCACCGGAGGCTGGACAGGGCTCTCAAGTGAAGAGTCAGAAGAGTCTCTGGATGTAAGTGGTAAGGGAAGAAATGACACCAGGGATATGGAAAGAA
This sequence comes from Lepus europaeus, assembly GCF_033115175.1. NCBI lineage: Eukaryota > Metazoa > Chordata > Mammalia > Lagomorpha > Leporidae > Lepus > Lepus europaeus. The sequence goes on along the minus strand of NC_084830.1, from coordinate 156,593,439 downwards.
AGTATACTTAATAGCTATTGAATGTTATAGGAAAAGGGATTCAATTAGTCTTGACATTTAGAAAGAATGTTTTCTTATTCTATTTTAAAAACACGCTGAAAGATTGTTTGAAAGGAGGCTGTCACACCATCCAGACTTTTAAATAGTGCCATCAGAATATCATCCCTTAGGGGAATATCATACTTCTCTAAAGAAATGAGGTGAGGCATCAAAGCACATTATACATTGAAGATGTACATCCTGTTAAAATGTTGTGTTGGGGCCAGCACTGTGGCACAGCAGGTTAAAGCCCTGGCCTAAAGCGCCGGCATCCCATTAGGTGCCAATTCTAGTCCCAGCTGCTCCTCTTCCAATCCAGCTCTCTGCTATGGCCTGGGAAAGCAGTAGAAGATGGCCCGAGTCCTTGGGCCCCTGCACCCACGTGGGAGACCCCGAGTAAGCTCCTGGCTCCTGGCTTCAGATCCTTGCAACTCCAGCCATTGATGCCATTTGAGGAGTGAACCAGCAGAAGGAAGACCTTTCTCTCTGTCTCTCCATCTCATTGTCTACAACTCTACCTCTCAAATAAATAAATAAAATATTTTAAAAAATAGAAAATAAAATGCTTTGTTACTTGAATAAACTCTAGCTTCTTTTGAATATGAATTACTGGGTGTAAGAAGTTTACAAGATGAAGTTTATTATTATGTAGGTATAAATTATAAAAGCAATAATCAAAAATGTTAACATAGCCACATGCTTTGGTACCCCAGTACAATACAAAATTTTGATATGTAAAAAATGATCTTTAAAAAATTGATTCCCTGAACAACCGATATAAACAGTTTCCTTTAAACAAAAGATGTACTGCAACAAAATGTTTGTTTTGGTCAAATCAAGGCTAACATAATGACCTTAAAGTTAAGAATAGATATAAATATATGAAAGTATTTTTTCAAGATTTTTATTATTTATTTATTTGAGAGTAGAGTTACAGTGAGAGGGAGAGACAGAGAGAAAGGTCTTCCTTCCATTGGTTCACCCCCCAAATGGTCACAACGGCTGGAGCTACACCGATCCAATGCCAGGATCCAGGAGCCAGGTACTTCTTCCTGGTCTCCCATGAGGGTGCAGGGGACAAGCACTTCCTGGGCCACAGCAGAGAGCTGGATTGGAAGAGGAGTACCCAGGACTAGAACTGGCGCCCATATGGGATGCCAGTGCTGCAGGCGAAGGATTAACCTACTGCACCATGGTGCCGGCCCCAAAAGTAGTTTTTAAAATATACTATTCAACCAAAATAATCTATGATTGTCTTCTGTCATATAAAGATATAAATTTCAGAATCCTAGCAAGTATTGGCTAATGTACATACTGAGACAGAAAACAATATATCATAGGGAATATTTTAGTACCAAATATTTCTGCGAAAAATAAATTAGGAAACAAAATGTTAGATGAAGAGTAATTCTCTAAGGTGACATAATTTAGTAAACACTTAAAAAAGGATAATTATAGCTTCATAAACATAATACCTAGAGACTCCACCAAGAAACTATTAAAACTGATAAACAAATTCGGTAAAGTTGCAGGATATTAAATCAACAAATGAAAATCACCAAATTCAGTTGCAGGATAGAAAAACAGAAAAAATCACTAATTTTACACACCAATAATAAACTTTCTGAAAAAGAAATCAATCATGCAATCTCATCCACATAATCACTCACACAGAAAGTATGTTGGAATAAATTTAATGAGTGTTGTTTAAGATATCTACCATAAAAGTTACAAAACACTTATGAAAGAAATCGAAGACACACATACAAAATTGTAAAGACCTCCACATTCATGGATTGGAAGAACTGATATTAATGTGCCCACACTACCCAAAGCATTTTACATATTCATTGCAATGCCTATCAAACTACAATGCCATTGTTCACAGAAATAGAAAAATTCCTACAATTCACATGGAAGCACAAAAGGTCTAGAATATCCAAAGCAATGCTGAAAACACAGAAGAAAGTTGCAACAACCCCCAGAGCCTTGATTGTCTATTGAAGACGCCCAAGTCAGTTGTGCTTCAGCAATGGAGGCAAACAGTGTAGAATTAAAAGAAGATCAATGAAATCCAATAAAATAATGAATATTACTGCTTTCTGGAAGATGTTTCTCACATTTCTATTTTCCTTCCATCACTTTGAGTAAAACAATACAAAACAATCATCCAAATACTTTAAAACTATCTGGAGTCTGATACTGACATTGAAATTCAATGCAAATACCTAACATGAAAATTTGTTTGCAAAGAGTGTTGGACACCTACATTTACTGTAAGGATTTCTCTTCCAATGGAGGAAGGACATTTTGTTGGATTACAACATGGTGGTTGGTGGATTACAATATAATGGTTGTTAGTGTGGTAAGAATCCAAGTTTCCTCCTACAGTTCTAAGCACATTACTACCTTATGTTTTGAACCAGGAATAAAGCAAAACAAAAACACTTCCATTTTCCTTTCCTTTGGAAACGGGTGATCTGAGGATTCTTTGTTTTTGTACCTGCTGCTGTTCCTCACATCTGGTGTGGATTAAACCACATGAGGACCCTGCTCCTGTAGCGCTGACCTGCAGAACAGAAATCTGATAGCTCATTCTCTGGTTCTACATTTATGGAAGGGAAAGAAAAACACTCAACTACCCCCAACAGTTGGGTAGTCTTCATCTTTGACCCCACTAAAATGTCACATTTTCCTGATGTTTAATTAAACTAACTATCAGAGATGGTGAGAGTGCTGAAAGACCATCCTTCACAGAGCAAGCATCTTAAAACAGCAGGATGTAAACTACCTCATTAAGAAACACGAAACCCAGACAAGGATAAAATGCACTAGGTTTCATAAACCATATCTCAAGGAAAGCAAAATACATAATGGGATATTTAAATTTGTTTCAGTAAATGATTTGTCAGTGCATGTAAATCTTGGTGATTATAGTTACTGTGTATAATCTATCCTTATGAAAATAACGAGTTAATCAAAATGCAAAAAAGTGCTGCCTTCACAAAGATGCAAAGTACCTAATAAAATGCCATCGTTATTCCTTCAGAAATCTGGTTGACTACCTGTGCTTTTCCAGCGACAAGGTGTTGGTAAGCTGTTTGCCGAAGCTTAGCCAACAAGAGTCCTGTTACAGATGGGTCATGTTGCTGCACACAGGGTCATGTTGTGGCTTTTGGCACTGATGAAGGAGAATGAAGGTAGCCAGTGTGCTCTTGATATTTCTCCTTCGGGCAGAAACAATCTGAGAAACACTGTGCCTTCAGTCTTGTGTGTCAAGCTCTTCCCAGGAACCGGGGACTGATGTTCATGCTCACTGTGGCCCGTCTATGACAGGACTCAACCAGAAACACTGCACCTGAAAACCACACGGGAATCAAGTGCTCTGTGAGACTCTTCTATTCCTCACTCCACTCCTGTCATTCTTCTTGGATGTTTTCCACATTTCTCCTCTTTGCTAACAACACATGCATATCTCTGTAATGTGGGGACACAATTTAGTTTCTCAAAAACTCTGAGCTATCTTTTATGCTCATCAACCACTGGGTACAATTCCAGAAAGCTTTAATGTGGGAAAGGCTTAGTCCTAGCTTAGGATCTTCTACTCTCGAGACATTCTGATCTTAGACCTGCAGCATTCAACAGGGTTCACACAGAAAAGAAATCTGCAAGTTTTCTGGATTCTCTTGTCTAAATAATAGACTAACAAACACTTAGAGTGTTTGTGTACCTGTATCTATTAAATAAACTGAATTAATTAATAACCTTCCAAACTGCACAAGGCTGAGAGAGGTGCACATGTGAATTCTTCCAAATATTTTGGGAAAAACTGGGCTAATTCCAAATAATCTCTTTCAGAAGACAGAAGCAGAGGAAATAAATAACTTACTCTATGAAGCTAGCATCATGCTAACACCAAAAAACAGACAAAAACATTACAAGAAATATAAACTACAGACCCATACCTCTCAAGAACATAGATGTAAAATCCTTAACAAAATATTAGGAAATTGAGTCCAACAATATATCAAAAGAATAATACACCATGACTAGGTTGAATTTATTCCACATTTGAAAAGCTGGTTCAACATTTGAAAATAATTGAGTCTGCTGTTTTGAGTCTTTTGCCTTTGTGTAAAAGTTAATTTTTTTCAATGTTTCCTTCCATTTTTGGCTTAAACAACCTTTACAGGGAAGAAAACTAGACTGCTCATCCATCAAAGCAACAAACTGAAAAAGTAAGCCAGATGCTGTATCTCCCTAGAGAAAATACAGACAGACTAAAGGCCAGGAGGAAGGGTAGAATCAGAATCAGGGTGGTGATGGCCAGCAGGTTTCCAGTAACTTAAAGATTTCAAAGTTATTACAATTTCAGAGTGAGGTAAGCACTCATTTTTACAGAACAATCGCAAGTAGGAGCCCTCAGCCCTTCCCCCAATTCGCATTCATAAAAATAATTCATTAGTCTCCTGCATAAGTCATGTCTCAGGACTATACACTAATTCATTTGCACTCAGGAAATAGGGCTCTTGTGACATATTCTGGTTTCAGGAACTAGGATCAAGCTCTCAAAATGGGAAAAGGGTTCAAATGGTGGTAGAGATCGTTCATTCACTATGCTAGCTCATAATCTGCTGAAATTCACTTTGAACACCTTTATATAGCACAGAAATTTAACAAGTGGCCACCACTATTCCTACGGGGCAATGATGAGTCTAAACTTGAGTGTCCCAGACACACACAAGGCTTTGTCCCTGGGAGAGATACCGGAGGTCACCTGGGAGGGAGGGTAAAGAGGTGAGAATTGCAGGTAGGGAATAAGGGGTGAAGGAGCCAAGAGGCAGACTGATAGCCATACCTATTAGATCTGATATAACGTTATCTAGAAGCAGTGAAGAAAATGCCCAGGTCCTTGATGCAGTTTGAGTAATGAGAACAATCCAGCAATCACTGGAAGATGTGTCTTGAAAAAGAAAATTTGTAGGAAAGCTTTTCTTTTTTAAAAAGATTTATTTATTTATTTGAGAGGGAGGGAGGGATGGGGAGAGAGAGAGAGAGACAGAGATCTTTCATTCACTCACTGGTCCACTCCCCAAATAGTTGCAATGGCTGGAGGTGAGCTGATCTGAAGCTAGCAGCCAGGAGCCAGGAGCTTCTTCCGGGTCTTCCACGCTAATACACAGGCTCAAGCATTTGGTCCAAGCCCTACTGCATTCCCAGGCCATAGCAGAGAACTGGAAGGGAAGCAGAACAGCTTGGTCTGGAACCGGTGCCCATATGGGATGCTCACACTTTAGGCAGTGGCTTTACCCACTACGCCATGGTGCCGGCCCCAGAAAGTTTTAAGGTAATCTATTTTCCCTCCTCTAAAAAAAAAAAAAAAAAAAAAAAATAGAAATCTCTGACATGTTTCCCCCAACTAATCAAAGCAAATAGATTTGCCACTACTTAATTCATCTTTGCTGTTCTGCTAAGAGGTAGATGAGATAAAGTGAAGGGGATTTTGTGAGGATGCTCAGTGGAGGGTGGAGAGGGGCTGGGATCACCTCTGAAGTTCCCTGCATGCAGACACCAGAGATGAATGGAGGACAAGGACCCTCAGACTCTCCGAGGAAGAAGGATCCTGCTACAGCCCTCTTCTGTCAGAGTGAGGCGTCCCCCCTGAAGATGCTAAGAGGGTGGGGCATGAGGTGAGGGATCACAATTAAACAGAAACCACTGAAAAGGCCTCTGGCTTCCCCAGACTTCCTGACTTTGGGGCTGAGCAATGGGTTCCAGGACAAGCCCAGATCACATCCCAAAGCAGCTTAGCTCCCCCATCGTCTGGCCCGGCAAAGGTATGGCGGGTAAGAGAGGGACAAGCTGGAAGCAAAAGGGGTGAAACGAGGGTAAGGAAGGCAGAGAGAGGACTCAATGAGTCAGTTCCAGAGAACAACTTGCTGGATGTGCAGATTAAGTTGAGAAGACCTGACATCTTGGCAACAATGCATCTTCTTTCTTGATCATGCCATCTATCTCCATTTATTTTATCCATCTGTCATGTCTCTCATCAAAGCATGGAGGTTTCCCTCATCTATTTTGGGGAGTGATAATATAAATGGTATTGCGGTTTTCTTTTTTTAGGATTTATTTTATTTATTTGACAGAGTTATATAGAGGGAGAGACAGTGACAGAGACAGAGAGACCTTCCATCTGCTGGTTCACTCCCCAAATGGCCACAATGGCCAGGGTTAGGCCAGCGCTTCTTTCAGGTCTCCCACATTTGACAGGGGTCCAAGGACTTGGGCCTTAATCTAGTATTCTTTTAATCTGCTGTAATCAAAAACTGACTGTATATATTAATCTAGTATACTTTGAATCTGCTGTAATCAAAAACTGATTGACTTGTATATATTAATCCAGTATTCTTTAATCTGCTGTAATCAAAAACTGATAGACTTGTATATATTAATCCAGTATTCTTTAATCTGTGTAATCAAAAACTGATTGACTTGTATATATTAATCTAGTATACTTTGAACCTGCTGTAATCAAAAACTGATTGACTTGTATATATTAATCCAGTATTCTTTAATCTGCTGTAATCATTTCCTAGTCCAACGAAAAAGCAAAAGCTGGATTTTCTGGATTTCCTACAGAAATGTCATGTCATGTTTATCATTCATATATCCATTTCTAATCCACAGACTTCTTACAACCTTTTATTGTCTTGTTGCATATGCTAGTATTTCTAGTGTAGTTCTAAGCTCAGTGGTGAGAGGGGACATCAGAGACCTAACTGGAAAGGTTCTGAATTTCTGACCATTGAGTATGATGTTAGGTGTGGGGAGTTGTTAAAGATCCACCTAACCCATCTGAGGGAGATTCCTTCTATTCCTTGTTTGCTGAGATATTTTTCGTCATGAACAGGTGCTTAATTCTGCTAATTTTTTTCCTAGCAATAGAGGCTATGTTTCTTCTTCAGCATGTGGATGGAATGTACTGTATTAATTTACTTTTTAGGGGTGTGGATTAACAGGTAAAATTGGTGATGCACAGCCCAGCAGTCTTAGTGCATTGATGGGACCTGGTGGTAATGAAACAATTATTCTATGTCTTCTGGGCAAAAAAACTCAGAGCCAAAATTCAAGTCACTCCATGCTGGAAAACAGCTGTGGAGTCTGCAGAGATATCGTTCATTTTCTTCCCACAAACTTTACCATGTCAGGGTAAGGGAGTTCTGTATCATTTCTGGCATCCTCTATTTACTCCAATTTTTATGTAAATGACAAAATCTATGTATTTGTTATATAGCTGGAAGCATTTCAATAGAGATGGACTTTTCCACTTCATTTTCTTCAATTTGATTCAATATAAATGAGAAAAATATTTCAAAGGAATACATTCTAATGCCTTTTTTATATAATGTTCTTCTCTTAATTATTAACTTCAACAACATATTTTATAATCATTCTCTCTGCTGTATATTTCTCTGTGAAAAAATCTGGAAGAATTTTTTTTTAGTTTTTTCAGAAATGTTAAATGTTTGGGAGATAGAAGTACTTACTCTGGGGGTTAGTGCTGTGGTATAGGGAGTTAAGCTGTGACCTGTAGTGCCGGCAGCATCCTATCTGGGCACCGGTTCCAATCCTTGGTGTTCCACTTCTGATCCAGCTCCCTGCTATGTGCCTGGGAGAAGGAGTGGAAGATGGAACAGGTCCCTGGGCCCCTGAACCCGTGTAGGAGATCTGGATGAAGCTCCTGGATTGTGCCTTCGGTCTGGCCTAGTCACATTTGTTGCAGCCATTTGGGGAATGAACCAGCAGATAGATCTTTCTCTCTGTCTCTCCTTCTCTCTCTGTAACTCTGCCTTTCAAACAAATAAATAAATATTTTTTAAAAAAAGAAATAGTTACTCCAGTTGGACATTACACAAAAAAATGTGTATCAAGACATCATATGTCACCCTATAAACACAGAAAGAAAAAGGAAAAAAAATACAAACGAAAGTAACTAACGTTCTTTTTTTTTTATTTTTATTTTTTTATTTTTATTTTTTTTATTTTTGACAGGCAGAGTGGACAGTGAGAGAGAGACAGAGAGAAAGGTCTTCCTTTTGCCGTTGGTTCACCCTCCAATGGCCGCCGCGGTAGCGCGCTGCGGCCGGCGCACCGCGCTGATCCGATGGCAGGAGCCAGGTGCTTATCCTGGTCTCCCATGGGGTGCAGGGCCCAAGGACTTGGGCCATCCTCCTCTGCACTCCCGGGCCACAGCAGAGAGCTGGCCTGGAAGAGGGGCAACCGGGACAGGATCGGTGCCCCGACCGGGACTAGAACCTGGTGTGCCGGCGCCGCAAGGCGGAGGATTAGCCTATTGAGCCGCGGCGCCGGCACTAACGTTCTTAAAATTAGTCTAATTCTAAAGTTTAAGAACAGACCCTAGGGGTGAATCTTAAAGCTAGAAATAGTAATGAGTTCAATTTGCAAACAAATTTCTTCCTCTAATCTGAATATCTATGTGTTCATATCACCCCCACCATACACCCCCACACACAAATGAGCCACAGACTGTTTACTAATTAAAAGGAAAAGCAAATAGGATCTTTATTCCATTTTACTTACATCATTCTTTTGCAGCACTACAACTTAACTGTAATGGGAAAATTTGACCAGTTATATTTCTGTCATAGGTAGGATTTCCCAGTGGAAGCGAACAAATATAAACAGAAAACATGGGCCTAAAGAGAGGTGGCAACAAAATAAACATATCTGGATCTTCAGGACATTAAAAACTGAGTGCTCCCTCAGTTTTAATCAGTGTCCACACTCCTGTTGTCCACAGTACTGTGGGCATACTCCACAGACCCTCAGTGTGATGAACACTTGATGGAAACATTCACTGGGATGTCTCTGCCTGCCTTCTGGTCAACGTGGACAACAAAGCCTGCTAGAAGTGCGGCTATCTGCTGCCTTGGGTTTCTTCACATCCTGACTCAGAAAATTTCCCTCTTTAAAATTCCTCCATTTGTGCTGTTTTGTCAGATTAAAAGATGGGAGTTGTAAGGATTTACTTTCAATGCCAACAGAAAGCAGCAAGTTTAGCAACTGTAACATGTGCTTTGGATTTTCATGTTGTTATAACGAATGTGGCAGTGGAAGCCAACCTAAGTGTATAAGATTTCTTTCAAAATTTAAGTTTCCACATTTAACAACAGCCTGTTGTTCCCAATTATGACAAGCTGAACCACTTATTAAAAATGCATACTTGTATACAAAAGTCTCAATTATGGTTAAGCACTAGAGTAAAACTGCATTACCTCCTTGCCTATATGTCTTCTGTCTAGTAAAGCAGTATTTTTTGACCACCAACTGAAAACTTAGCTGGTTTAGAGTTACTAAAGTATTTTTATTGAATTAAAATTGTTTCAGTTTATTATTAAAATACACTGGTCCTAATAATAAATGGTATTATTTATTTTCTATTTCATCAAAATAAACTTTGAAGTGGTAACTTCCATATGATAAAAGGGAACTAAATATTTGTTAAATAAACAATAGATTACTGAAAAATTGTTAAAAATGAGATTTTTGTGTATTTTTTCCCAAACTGAAACAATTTTATGTTAAAACACTGCACAAAGTTAAGACAAAATAACAGGCAATTCAAATTCAGAAGGCTCGTTACACCTAGAAAATGCGATCAAAAATTTAAGTATATTTTTTTATTTGGAGGGTCTTCAAAAAGTTCATGGAAACAAGAATTATAGAAAAACTATGCCTGTATCTAAAAAAATTCTGCATCAGTATAAACTTGTCTTTGAATTTATACAGGAGTATTCTGAATTGCTTTCATATACCTAACAATTCAAAATGAAGTATCAGAGTTAATGTTTACTCTTCTCTACTTCTTCTAAGAAAAAAAAAAAAATGATGACTATAATTAAGGGGAAGCCTGACTTGGTCTTCCTTGATAACTTTGCTGAAAATTAAGTTATTAGCCTACAAACTGTGGCTTATACTAAGTATACACATACTTCCTGATTGTTTTCCTTAAGACAAATGCAGAATTACAGTATTTGGTTTGAACTCTGCTTTTCTCCCTTGTCATATAACTTCAGGAAGAAACTGACTTTATTCCCGTTTCCTCAGTGAACTTCTGCATTAGCGCGACGTGTTTTTAGAGCTGATAGTGCATGAAAACTTAAAATATCTGAAATTGGCCATAGTTAAAAGAGCATGAAAATGTATTTCCAGTGTAATTCTAATTGTCGAAATTGTGACTTTCTATTTCATGTCATTTTTTCTTTTACAATTTGATTGGCCTTGCGTCTTTTTAAATACTACCTTTTCATAGCATAAACAAAGCGTTCCTAGAATGGGGTGGGGAAGAATTATGCAAAAAAATGTCTGCTCCATGTTTGCACTCTTACACAGGAGCCAGTTTCGTGAATACCTCCTTTTCACGGGTACAACAGAGTTCAGTAGATGAGGTCCACAATCTGATAAAATAAAGACTGCGAATCTTAGAAGCTAACTGCATCAGAAAAACAGGGCACACCTATGTGTTTAACCAGCACTTGGGATACCCTTATCTCTTTCATCTGAACATGAAAATGGCTCTTTTGGATACAGAAAAGATTTTCAGTAAATTCAATAATGAATCAAAAATATAAATTTCCCAATCTTATGGCTTTATTGAATTTATTTGATTTGTACTGTATTCATAGACATAATTGCATATTTTGTAAAATTGGCAGTCAGTTAAACACTAATATAGAAAAAGCTAGAGCATCAGAAAAAGTTTCCACCTTTATAGGAAAAACAAGACTTGGGTCATTAGACTTTAATAGCTTTTAATGTCTTGGGACATTGAAACAATTACCGCTTGGAGAAAATGATTTAGCTAGCTGTGAAAGCTATTCAGGAGCAGCTAAATACTTACAAATGGTTTTCAGATTTGGTCTGTGAGTTTAATGACCATCTCTGGACAGATGATCAGCTTGATACTGGACTTGTTCTACATGGTAGGGAACTTGTCCTAGAAAAACAGGACTGTCCTTTAGGGTTCTTACCAAATACAGAAATACTTAATGTGCCTGATCATGCTCTCATATAATCAGATATTCAAAATAAAGGTAATCTGAGAATCACAATTTAAATTAATCAACAAATAAGTTTCTAAATCCTTAAAAAGCCAATTTCCAATTTTTCTCTTGATGGATGAGACTTTCCAAAGCATAGTATAGTGTTTCAGCACAAACCTGATATTTGATGTGCTTTTTGAGAGAAAACATTTCCTAGGAGATTCTGTGCTCATTTGTTCTGATATCAGCATATTAATTTGCAGAAAACTATAACACTGCAATAACTTGCTATAAATTTGTTTCCCACTGAAAATTACATACCTTTTATATGTGCCATATGCCCAAACCCCACTGTACTATTTTATCAGAATTAATAATCAGGGTCAAAAGACTAAAAAGGGCAATGACAATATCTCAGGATCTACACATGGGGCTGCACTTTCCCTGAAGGCTCACTGGCAATACTGCATCCTGTTTAAACCAAAGGAGAGTTAGCCTAATTCATAAACCTCTGGCCATTGAGAGTTAATTTTTTCTTCCACCATCCCAACAGCTCTAAAGCACAACTTTTCTTCCTTTTTACAGTTCACTTCTTGTCCTTTCAAAGATAACTTTTGGGGTCAGCAATGTGGTATAGTGGGTAAAGCGGCCACCTGTGATGCCAGCATCCCAAATGGGTGCCACCAGTTTGTGTCCTGGCTTCCCATCCAGCTCCCTGCTAATGACCTGGGAAAAGCAAGGAAGATGGCCCAGGTACTAGGGCCCCTGACACCCACGTGGGAGACCTGGATTAAGCTCCTGGCTTCAGCCAGACTCAGTCCTGGCCATCACAGACACATGGGAGTGAACCAGCAGACAGAAGATCTCTTTCTGTCTCTCCCGCACTCTATGTAATCCTGACTTTCAAATAAGTTAGTTAATTAAAAAATAACATTCCCAAGATGTTAGTTCTTGATTTAACTGTTTTGGTTTAACCGTGAGTATAAGTTCTTCAATTAAGAATGTGGTTAAGATAGGCTATAACATTTCACAACACATTGTTGAAATACTGGGAACACAGAGTTATAATAAACAAATGAAAATGATTGCCCTGAGTGTTCTACATAACCAATTTCAAGATGATGCACAGGAAGTTTAGTCCTGTTGAGTTTTCCCATACACTATATTCCTATAGTAAGATTTACCCTATGAACACACTGGGAATGTGTGAGGTTAGGTCCTGGACTCCAATCTCCATGAAAATTAAGACAATGTTTCACCCAATCTGTGCTCTAAGGCTTGTCTTCCAGCAGGCATATTAATAACTTTCAAAGATTAAACATGGGTCAGAGAGGGAGATGATAATTTATATTTATGTAAGACACCCAAATACATGGAAAAAATAACCAGGACCTGTGCCAGTCTTGGGTTATTTGCTGCAGGGCCTGTGTGAACAAGACTGTGATGTTCTCTCCTGTCAAGGGAGATGATTTCTGGGACAGGCTATTAAGGCAAATCTTGAAACTACGGCGATGGAGATATCTTATAAGCCCATGTCTGCACTCTGAGAATTAGTATTGTGTACAGCAAAAACTGGACAAAGAAAAAATGGGAATTAAAATAAATCTTCCAGTGATAACAGCAGATTCATGGGGGCCTCCATCTTCCCTGGGCCCTGCATCCACTCCAGCAGCAGCAGCAAGTGCTGAGAGGAGCCGGGACAGCCAGCTTGGAGTCATAGGAACAAGGCCTTCCCTCCTTGTTTACTACTCATACTCATGCAGCTCCCAGAGGGAAGCTCAAGGAGATGAGGAGATGTTTTTTATTTTTTCAGAGTTACTGGGAAAAATAAGCAAAACTTTCAGATTTTATTTGATAGAATAATTATCATAGCTAAACACTTTGTACTGGGGAAGCAGATGAGAGATTCTTACTGAGCATTAAAACTGTAATCTGGTAGGGAAATGGCTTTCTTGAGAAAAAGAAGTGGAGTTTCTTCTGAGTTATAAACGTTTGAACACTAAAGCCTTACTCTTTTTGTGCTCCAACATAGCAAACAGCACAGCCTAGCTCAACATTATGAAACAAAGATGGATCATCTACTATCCTGAAACGGTCTTCCACGCTCTCCAAATGCTGTCTCCATGCACAGCCTTCCTCTGTCTGGAGAGAGCTCCCTTCCAAATGACTTGCTCAGTGAAGGTCTTCCTTCTTTAGATCTCCACCGAGGCTTTGCCTGCTCTACCCGACAGGAGGCTCTGCCGCTACAAATCTCCCAGCAGCTCCTTCACCACGGTTTTAACAGTTACCTGTTCAAGTTCCTCTGTGCTGCCACGTGGTTAATATGTCCCACCCACCCCAGCTGTAAAGTGGGGACATGCTCAGGAACTGCGCATAAACTCCATGAAGAGGACTTGAAAAATCTTGTGGAGAATGGAGTTAAAGGATCATTTTACTTTGGTGAAAAAAGCTTGTAAACATTTGTAGTTTTGTCAAAATAAGTATTTTCCATGAACTTGTTGAAGACCCTTTTAAATGGTATGTATATGTGATTCTCTTATGTGTTTAACCTCAGTGAGGTTGATTTTTCAAGTTTCCAAGGCTGACAGTATGCACCTTTGTTTCCCTAGTACAAAGCATAACATCAGTCATGTATGTAGGAAGTACTCAAAACTGACTGCTTATAATAGAGTTGTAGGTGTACATGAGCAAAGATTTTAAACAATAGTAAACTCCCTCTATTGTAGTTAAAATATTTTCTTGTCTTTTAAAAATTACAGAAATTGTTGGATTTATCTAAAATCCTATGCCGAAATTATGCTTACAATGTCATTCAGTTTTGAATAAATATAATACAAATGACATAATAAAGTCATCATTCAAAAGGATGTGATATGGATATAACAACACATGAGTACAGAAGTAATAATCATTTTCCTAAATTCTAATTTGATCCATGCAAGCAATCTTAAAAAAAAAATCAGAGTTTATGAATCTGGAGCACATTATATTAAGCAAAATAAGGCAGATGCAGAAAGCTAAACACCATAAGTACTGCATGAACTCTCATATGTGAACTCTAAAAAAACTGACCCGGTAAAGTAGTGAACAGAACAGTGGCTGCCAGAGGTAGGGGAGGGTGGGAGAAAGAGGAGATGTGCAGAGGTTCGTCCCAGGGTACAAAGTTAAAGTTAGAAAGGAAGAAAAGGTTATGGTGTTCTGCTGCATAGCAGTGTCACTTCAGTTAACAATGAGTTATCATATGCCTCAAAATAGCTACAAAGAAAAGATCTTGAATGTCTCACCACAATGAAAAGTAAACATCTGAGGTGATGAATATGTTAAATAGCATGATCTGATCATTACATGATGTGTACATGCATCAAAACACCACACCGTATCCCATAAATATGTGTAATTATTACATATCAATAAAAATAAAAAATAAAATTTTTAAAAGTTTAAAAACAAAAATAAATGTGAAAGGTAAATGATTAGTGTGAAATTACTATTTTATATGAATACAAAATATTATATATGAAACATTTAGATACCTTGGTGCTCTGAGCATCATGTTAAGCTTACTCTCATTGCTAAAGAGTATGTCTATTCAAAAAGATATCTGATCTCTCATTGTTAATAATTGTCATGCTGAAAATTGCTATTTGTTTTATTATGATACATTAATACGTTTTAAAACAATTCAGATCCATAACATGGTTTTCATAAATAGCTCCAAGGAAATTATTTGTTGAAGCTTCCTTTTTTATAAGTAAGTACCTATGGTCTTTCTAACCAATAGTTTGAAACCAAAATGGATAGTTTCAAGATTCCAGGTCTGTTATTTGTTTTCCAACTGTATGCAACTCCGTATTATACACACACACAAACATACACACCATTCTGTTCACTCACACATATATGCATGTACACACTTACATTTATACACACACATAAAAACATAGTTACATACACTCATCTACTAGGAAATTACAGATCTGAAGTCTACAACTAGTTTTTGATCAATTAACTACTGGACATTTTATAAATTACTTAACCAACCTGAGTTCTCTAAAATGTAAATTCACTGAACCTGATAAATATCTAAGGACTCTGCTAACCTAACATAGAATAAATTATTAAATCTTAGTACTTCAATTGTATAGGCACAAAAGGTAATTTTATACTTAATGTATTTAAAAGCTGAGTAGACAAATCAAAAACTCTGCTGCCCTGCTGCAATTACTATTTCTATTTGTAACCACATTTTATCAATTAAAATAATTATCAACCTCAAAAATGTTAGAAGCAGAGAAACAAGTCAGTAAACACCTCCTTCATGGAAACACTGATAATAGTGTTGCTAAACTAACATGTTACTGAAATTCATGTCCAGTGACATTTTCATAAAGGACAAGTTGAAAATAAAACCCTTGCTGTTTAATTCAATTCTTAAGTTTGGTTGCTTTTTTTAAGAAAAGGTATGATGATGAAAATACACATATTAAGTGGAGAAAATGAAAGTGAGTATTTGCTCTATTAGGAAACTGGCGCAGTCTTAGCTGTGGCGCGATCTGCACCTTGATTTCCATTCTATACCCTGGTTCCTGCCACCATTACTGAAAGCCAGGTGGCCACATGGCCCAAACTACCTGTGCCAAGCTTCACCCCCAACCTAATGGATTCGCTGCTCCTGCTTCCCTGCCCACCCTCGGGCAAAGTTCTAAAAGGGCCTGTTCCTGAACACGTGCTCTCTTGGCCCTCTCTCTTGGCTCCTCTCCTCCTCTTGTCCCTCTTCTCTCTGCTCGATCTTCTCTCCTCACTAGCTCCTCTCCTCTGTCTCTCACTTATACTCTCTTTCTCTTTTCCTTCACCGCCCCACCCCTTTGGTCTGTTGGGTGTTCCCCAATAAACCTTTTCCCTTACTCCAGTGTTCGGTGTACTTTGTGATGGTATTACATGCCTTTCAATTTATGATCGTTTGATTCAAATGACATCAAATTAAGCTGAAACAATCTTTTAAGAAAGCAGAGAGGGCACATACTAGGAAGATACACTGCTGGTTTCTTTGACAGCCTTCCAGATGCTGTGAAGTTCATCTTTTTGCAGGGAACTTTGTTAACACTGTCTAGCTTTGTGAGCAAAATCGTTAAGAAGCCTTGGAAAATTTGTCTTTTATTGTTGTGCTATACTCCCTAAAATCATTCTCTGGAAACTGTGTAAACTACTGCAAGCATTTTCCCTTAAATAATCATCCTTCTAAAAATTGTGGTGCCACTGCTCATGATGTGATCACTAGCTACATCTCCAAATTACACAGGGGCTGGGACTGGCTCTGCAGACACTGTGACAGAACAAGATGGGCTCACACACAGGCAGTGGGAAGCAGAATCACCTCCTCAGCCTTCCATAGGTCTGCATCCAGTTCCTATTGCAGCTGTCACTCCCACAAACATGGTGGCAACATTTATTTCCTTACAGTTCTGGAAATCAGAAGTCTGAAACAGACTTCGCCTGGCTGCCATTTAAGCCTTGGCCAAGTTGTGCTTCTTACAGATGCTTGAGGGAGAACTGGTGACTTCTACCATGTCCTGGATTGGAAGAATCAACATTATCAAAATGTCCAAACTATCTAAAGTGATTCACAGATTCAATGTAAACTATCCAAAGCAATTCAGAGATTCAATGTAAACTAGTCAAAATATCAAGGATATTCTTCTCAGGTCTAGAGAAAACAATGCTAAGATTCAAATGAAAACACAGGAGATCCTGAATAAGTAAAGATATCTTAAACAACAAAAACAAAGCCAGAGGCATCACAACACCAGATTTCAAGATATATTACAGGGAAATAGAAACCCCGGAAAGTAATTCACACACCTCTGACCAACTAATTGTTGACAAACAAGTTAAATGTTTCCCTGGAGAAGTGACAGTCCCTTCAACAAGCAGTGTTGGGAAAATTAGGTCTCTGCATGCAGAAGCAGGAAACAAGACCTCTACCTTACACCTTGGACAAAAATCAACTCACAGTGGATCAAGGATCTAAATCTAAGACTTGAAACCTCACATTACTAGAGGAAAACATACTGGAAACACTAAGACACTGCTATAAGCAAAGATTTCTTGTTTATGAACCAAGAAGCACAGGCAATAAACACAAAAGTATACAAATAGGATTACATTAAGTTATGAAGTTTCTTCACAGCAAAGGAAACTCTCAACAAAGTGAAGAGGAAACTGACAGAACAGGAGAAAATATTTGCAAACTATGCAACTGATAAAGGATTAATATCTAGGATTTATAAGAAGCCCAAGAAACTCAACAACAACAAAATAAACAAATCCATTAAGTTATCCAAAAAGGACATGAACAGGCACTTTTCAAAGGAGGAAATACAAATAGCCAATAGACACATGAAAAGGTGTCAGGATCACTATCAGGCCTCACCACAGTTAGAATGGCTATCATTCAAAAATCAAAAAGAAAGAAATTTTGGTGAAGCTGTAGAGAAAAGGGTACCTTAATATATTTTTTTTTAAAGATTTTATTTCTTTATTTGAGAAGTAGAGTTACAGAGAGAGAGAAGGAGAGAGAGAGAGAAAGGTCTTCCTTCCATTGACTCATTCTCCAAATGTCTGCAATGGATGGAGCTGTGCTGATCCAAAGCCAAGCACCAGGAGCTTCTTTAGGATCTCCCAAATGGATACAGGGGCCGAACGACTTTGGCCATCTTCTACTGCTATCCTAGGCCATAGCAGAGAGCTGGATTGCAAGATGAACATCTGGGACTAAAACTGGCTCCCATGTGGGATGCCAGCACCATAGGCAGAGGATTAACATTCTGTGCCATTGCACTAGCCCCAATAGATTGTTGATAGGAATGTAAACTAGTACTACCATTATGGAAGACAATATGGAGATTCCTCAGAAACATGAAAGTAGATCTATCATGTGATCCAGCCATCCCATTCTGGGGAATCTGTCCAAAGGAAATGAAATCAGCATATGAAAAAGCTATCTACAACCCCATGTTTATAGCAGCTCAGTTCACAACAGCTAAGATATGGAATCAACCCAGATGTCCATCAACTTATGACTGAATAAAGAAACTGTAGTTTATACAGACAATGGAATACCACTCAACCATAAAAAAAGAATAAAGTCCTCTCTTTTGCAACAAAATGGATGTAACTAGAGATGATTTTACCTAGTGGAATAAACTATACCCCAAAAGGCACATATCATTTATTTTATCTGATTTGCAGTAATTAATAGAGTGGTTTTTTTTTTTTTAAATCTTGAATGTAGAAGAGGGAAATTACCATGCTATGCATTGATTATTATTTATAGCACTTGTCTAGATTCCTGTACAAATGTGGTCTTTCTACTTTTTACTTGTTACACACTATATTTAGTTGAGCATTAATCCATTTCAAAGTGTATTATCCTTGGCTGGCGCCTCGGCTCACTAAGCTAATCCTCCGTCTGCGGCACCGGCACCCTGGGTTCTAGTCCCGGTTGGGGCGGCCATTTGGGGGGTGAAACAATGGAAGGAAGACCTTTTTCTCTGTCTAACTCTGCCTGCCAAAAAAAGAGAGAAAGTATTCTAGTCCCAGCTGCTCTTCTTCCAGTCCAGCTCATTGCTGTGGCCCCAGAAGGCAGTGGAGGATGGCCCAAGTGCTTGGGCCCTGCACCTGCATGGGAGACCAGGAGGAAGCACCTGGCTCCTGGCTTTGGATCGACGCAGTGCCAGCCATGGTGGCCATTTGGGGAGTGAACCAGTGGAAGGAAGATCTTTCTCTAAAAAAAAAAAAATAAAGGAAAAAAAAAGTATATTATCTCAAAAACTGAAAGAAAAAAGGAACGAGGAGGGAGGGAAGAAGGCAAGGAAGGAGGGAAAAATCATTATGTACTTATCATTTTATCTATGAAAGACATGAATTCTGTTCTTTATTAATAAAAAGAAATTAAATTTAAAAAGTATCTATTAAAGATTGATGTACTAATAGGGAGAGGTATTTAAAGTGTGTTAAGTTAAAAAAAAAGTAGATTATAGCACAATGCAGTAGAATAATACACAAAATTCTGCCCATCTAGTACGAAAATGAGTGGTCTTCAAAATGTTCATGGAAAATGTACAATATGAAAAAACTGTGGGGCCAGTACTGTGGCACAACAAATAAAACCACCACCTGCAGTACCAGCATCCTATATGGTTTTGAGTCCCTATTGCTGTACTTCCAAACAGTTTCATGCTAATGTGCCAGGCACAGCAGCAGAGAATGGCTCAAGTGCCTGGGCCCTGTATCCACTTGAGTGACTCGGATGAAGCTCCTGGCTCCTGGCTTCAGCCTGGTCCAACCCTGACCAATGTGACCATTTGGGGAGTGAATCAGCAGAAGGAAGGACTTTCTCCTTTTGCCTCTGCCTCTCCTTCTCTGTAACTTCAACTTTCAAATAAATAAATAAACAAATCCTTTAAAAAATTGCAGGGATTTCAAAATTTTCTTGCAGCAAAATATTCATAAACTTACCCTTTGATTGTACTTCTCCATAAACTTTTTGAAGTTTCCTCACGTGTGGGTCTATGTGTCTATGTGTTGTATATGAATAACCATGTTTGTAGATGGATAGATATTAAGATACACAGCTATACATGCATATAAAGGGAGTTCACTGAAATTTCAAACATAAGCAACTCAGAAGGAGTTTAAGATTTGCGTGAAGTGAAAAGGGATGTAAATAAATATTTGATCCCACATATTTGTATTTATAGTCTCCAAATAACATTAATGTTTAAAAAGAGAAAAATGCTTGAGGTTTAAATATGGAAATCAATTGAAGGTAAGGAAAAGTGATGACTTTTAAACCTTTAGGCTAAACTATAAGTTATGAATAAAGTGATAGTCAAGCAGGAATTGTGGGAAAGGAATTCCAAAAAAGTACAGTGACAAGAAGAGGTGACATCTGTTTAAGAATGCACACACATGCCATCAGAGACACACATGCAAGCGTGCCCAAGCTTGTAATAAGTTCTTTTCAGATGATATAGTACTAGATTGGAATCTCTCTGTTATCTACTGATATCTAGAATGTAAACTCATCTAATTAGGAACTTAGTAATGAGTGTGGCAACAGTAACACTGGATGCTATGTTAGTCCAACTTTTATGTAAGCACTAATTAAAATGTAAACATTTTCAAAGCACAGCAAAAATTGCTTTAGAAATTCATTTATTTCACTCGTTTATAGATATTTATTTTATAAATATCTACGAGGAAAATGAGAATTTCTGTTTACTAAGTGCTATTTGAAGTTAGAATCACCTACACACTCAGAACAAAGAGGAGAAGGACCAGGAGGAACAGGAAGGAGAAGACAGACAGAGCCACTTATGTTCATCCAAACATCTCTTTACTGGGGCCCACAAGATTTCTTCATATTTTCTAAGTCCAGATATAAGACAGTTTCTTTAATCTAGTTCTTCAGTTTTTAATTTTATTTGTCACATTGTTCTCTTCAGATACAGTGAAATCACTGATGTAACTGAAGGTGCTTCGAAATCTTCATGGAAAATGTAATTAAAAGATAACGCAGGGGTGGTTGCTTGGAGCATCGATTAAGAAGCATGTCACATCGGCGCGCCCGGGCTTACGTCCTGACTTGGCTCCCTATTCCAGCTTCCTGCCCATGTGCACCTGCTTCCTACGAAGCAGCAGGTTATGGCTCAAGTAGCTGGGTCCCTGCCACCCATGTGGGAAAGCCAGTTGGTCCCTGGCTTCCAGGTTTGACCTGGCCCAGACTGGCTGTTATGGGCATCTGGGGAGTGAACCAACCGATGGGCATGCTCTGGCTCACTCATTCTCTCTCTTACTCTCCCTTTGCCTCTCAAAAAATATAATGTGCATGTTCCATAAATGTTTGCGAATATTCTTATGTCTATTATTTTAATATGTATGATCTAAAGATATTAAGTATATACTGTATATGATTTTATGTTTGGAAAAAAATATTTATTTATTTTGAATGTTAGGGTTACAGAGAGGAAAGTATGGACAGAAATCTTTCATTGCTGGTTCACTTCCCAGACAGCTGCAACGGCCAATATTTGGCCAGGCTGCAGACAGGAGCCAGGAGCCTCACCTAGTTCTGTCACGTCAGTGGCAGGGGCCCAATCACTTGGACCATCTTCTGCTGCTATGCCGAGGCCATTAACAGGGAGCTGGATTGGAAGTGGAGGATCGAGGTCATGAATCAGTGCCCATAGGGGATGCTAGGATCATAGGTGGCAGTATTACCCGCTAAACCACAGTGCCAGCCTCAGTTTTTTTTTTTTAAGACTTGTTTATTTATTTTGAAAGTCAAAATTACAGAGATAGAGAGAGGTATTTATGATTTTAAAACTCTCATCCTACATTTTCTATTTGTTCCAGTTATGCTACATTCTTTTAAATCTCCCAACTACCTTCTCTTTTTAAAAAATTATTTTATGTGAGCAGAGAGAGAGAGAGAGCGAGCGAGAGAGAGAGAGATCCTATCTGCTGTTTCACTCTCCAAATGCTCATAATGGCCAGGGCTGGCTAGTGTAAAGCTGGAGGCCAGGAACTCCATCCAAGTCTCATTCATGGGGCCAGAGATGCCGCTACACTCTGAGTGCCATCAATGGGAAGCTGAACTCAGGAGCCAGAGCCTGGACTCAGACTCAGGTACTCCCACATAGGATGTGAGCATCTGTCAACTTAAGTACTAGGCCAGAAGCCCATGCCATGAGCTTAAACTTCTTTAGTTGTTACTGTGCCCTGTAGGAGTTTAATTCATACTCATTTCTTTGCTATGGAGTCTTCATTCTATTTTTAGTTACCCAGGGCAGCTGACATGGGCCTCACTGAAGAACTTTTATGTCCAGCTACCAGAACAGCTTGTGTGATCACCTCATCCATAGAAAGCTGCCCCATCCAATGCATGCCCATGACCGTGGAAGTCCATGAACAACTGCTGCGTGACAGAGCAGAACAAAGACCCAGCCTTCTCAGCATCACTTGGAGCAGCTGTGTAATTCCTCAAGTGCCCTGTGTTTCAGTCAAAGCTGTCCTTGGCCATTAGTGAAGGTTGGCATTTCTCTCTGCCCACTCCTGTTTTCACTCCCTTTCCTTGCACAGGCATGGATCATAAGAACACTCTTTAGTGAATGCCTGTACTCTAAAATCTGCCTTAGAGTGGGTCTGGTAGGAATGCAGGCACTCGGAGAATCAGGCAAAAAGATGGGGTTTGTGAGTTGAATCTCATGCTGGCCAGACGTTATCCCTGGTCACAGGTGAAGTGTGATGGTCCCTGAAGGAAAAGTTTGTGTTTCAATTGTTCAGTGTTAAGTTGAAGGACATACTAGTGAAAACGATGTACCACATGTTTGAGAAATAAGGAGCAGGGGAAGTAACTTCAAGGACAATGGAACTCGGTGCCTGCTGGAATGAGGCAACTGGAAACGGACAACGATCACCCAATGAAGGTAGTTTTAAAAGTCAGAGGGCCACTTTAGTGGCATCAACTGACAGGAGAGGGTAGAGGAAGCTGAAGACATGGCCCATCACTTCATTTCAAGATACACACAGTAACAAATATTTTAAATTACCAAGCTGAGAAGGTCTAGGGTCCACCTTGAGAAAGAAAGGCACCATGACAGAGATAACCCATACTAATCCCCATGAAAATCTCAAATTCCCAAAATTCCAGATTCTCCAAATCTCTGCAAGCCCTTACAAGTAGCCTACGCTTCCCAGTTAAGAATTATCTCCTATCTACTGGCTTGAAATCAACACAGAAGCCTCTGCCCTGGGACAGGCATGTGGCTTCCCTTTCGGTCAACAGAACCTGGTTGGGCATTAGCTGCAACTGATAAGTGATGGGGAGAGGAGGGAGGGAGGAAATAACTGCAGATTCTGCATGGTCTAGGCAGAGTGCACTCGCGGAAGCCAGAATAAGACATCTGGGGTGGTATTTTGTGATTGCTTAATCAAGAGATCCATATTTGTCATTTAGTAGAAGCAGAAATCCTTTGTTCTCTTCTACTGTATCACAATAAATGAACTTCAGTAAATTCTGAAACAGCAAGTATTCTAAATGCAGAATTATACATATACAACCAGATTTAATATTACACTATAATCAAAGTACTCTTTCACATACGTTGGAATTTCACAAGACCATGTTATGCTTCCTGTTTTTGAGAAATCTACAGTGTGAAAACCAACATGCAACATGCTTTGTAAGCAGGGCAGAATATAATTTCAAGATTCAAGGAGGATTTTCTGGAGGACTTGTTCTGTAAATTTGGGGTTGAAGGTTGAAATAGAATAAGCCACATCCTCCTCCACCCCTGTCCTCTCAAAAAAAGACAAAATAGGGCCGGTGCCTGCGGCACCGGCATCCCATATGAGCACCAGGTTCTACTCCCGGCTGCTCCTCTTCCAGTCCAGCTCTCTGCTGTGGCCTGGGAAGGCAGTGGAGGATGGCCCAAATGCTTGGGCCCTGCACCCACATGGGAGACCAGGAGGAAGCACCTGGCTCCTGGCTTCAGGTTGGTACAGCTCTGGACGTAGTGGCCATTTGCCGGGTGAACCAATGGATGGAAGACCTTTACCTCTGTGTCTCTCTCTCTCTCACTGTCTAACTCTATCTGTCAAATAAATAACAAAAAAAAGACAAAATTTATTTGAGATGAAAGAATATAAATCTCATTTCAGAGATAAATCTTGTGAATTAGTGGTGCACTGAAACATTTTCCAATTCATCAACCCTACCACCCTGTCCAGGGTGGGGAATAACAGGAAAACACATACTCGTGTTCTGGAAAAACATAATCAGGAAAGTTAGTTATGCAAAATATTTTTAATATATCTGGTATTCAGTCTGAAGTTATGTCCTCAGAATATGTAACTCTAAAATTCTGACTTCAGTTTGGTTATTTTACTGAATTCATGGGGAAATTTGTTTGTTAAGCTAGAAAAGGAACTTAGTGTTTTACTTCCCATCTTTTAATTTTTAATATAAAAATGTGCTTTGCGACACTGCACTTTGTTTCTTTTTCAAAGAGTTTCACTGTATTATCACACATGAATCAACGTTATTTTATCTACTCTTTATCTAGTAGCATAATCAGGGATGATTCAATGACATATTTTAATCAAATCTAAATCGTATCTTATTTTATTTTAACTTATAATCACTATCAGGGTAATGGAGACAAGGGTTCAAATAAGTGCCACGGAAAAAACAATGATGTTTTCATCAGGCGTGCTGTTAATTTCTTCTACCTTGTCACTTACTGTAATTGATAATTCATTTTTAGAAATAATTTCTCTAACACAACCCATAATCATACAGAGAACTCTCTTTGCATGCTACCCTAAGCTCTTTATCAACTCTCTATTAAATATCTATTCTATTTCAGGAATCATGCAGGGTTCCTTATATTAAATGACACTAATTTTCACAGCAAACTAAAAGGGCATATGTCTGTACAACACATTTTATTCACTAGAAAACTTTGTTTCAAAAGTAAGGTAATATACTGATAAACAGTAAATATAAACATCACCAATGGAGGTAAAATCCTTTATCTTTCCAATTTTCCATTGCGAACAGTATCAGTGCAAAGAGACCTTTGATGAATAGTAATGTATGGAACAAAAACTGGAGTTCATAATTACATGTCACAACTTCTTGTGCCTTTTATATCATGCTCTACTAATGTGACATCATGTGTAGTTTACCTCTTTCAGTTAACATCATAAAATCTTTTTATTAATGATTCTTGATACTGAATAGTTGAGGTTGTTTCTTTTTTCTTTTTAGTCTATTTTCAAGACTGTATCTCCCACAGACATCCAATCACCCCGTCAATTCTGGCCTTCATCTGACCAAAGAGATCTATAGAAGAGACCATCCTTTCCTTGAGATCCATAGAGCTCAGCCTGTAAATTGTCCGGGGTTCTTGGGAACTGACCAGTTCAGTTTCTCCATCACCTGGAGGTCTGGCTTACCTGGTAGGGTCAGTCCAAGGTCTTGTTATGCCTGCCCAGGGTCACCTCCATGCTGTACACTGCCATCTGCTTGGGAACATTTTCTCAATCTCCCAGTAGTGGTGACAGCTCTGCCAGCAGCAGCCATGGGTAGAGTGCCATGATAGCCTGCAGGCACAGCAACTTGTACAAGGTACAGGTTTCCTGAAAGATGGGCAGGAAGAAGCAATCAGGCCTAGAATTAAAAAAAAAAAAAATTCAGTGTGTACATGTTTGTGCTCTGTGGTGTGTGTGTATATGTCTGTGTGTGTAACTGTATAACTACACATGATCTTTTTTTTTTTTTTTTTTTTTTTTTTTTTAGACAGGCAGAGTGGACAGTGAGAGAGAGAGACAGAGAGAAAGGTCTTCCTTTTGCCATTGGTTCACCCTCCAATGGTCGCCGTGGCCGGCACACTGCGGCCTGCGTACAGCGCTGATCCGATGGCAGGAGCCAGGTGCTTATCCTGGTCTCCCATGGGGTGCAGGGCCCAAGGACTTGGGCCATCCTCCACTGCACTCCCCGGCCACAGCAGAGAGTTGGCCTAGAAGAGGGACAACCGGGACAGAATCCGGCACCCCGACCAGGACTAGAACCCAGTGTGCCGGCGCCGCAAGGCGGAGGATTAGCCTATTGAGCTGGGGCACCAGCTATGATCTTCTTTTACTAGTCTAAGTTTTATTATGAATAGAAAAAGAAGGGACTAATATGCTTGGGATACGAAGTCAAGACATAGATTTTGAATATATATAGGATATCCAGGAAGGCATTTAACAGAAACATGTCAGTAAGGACTCATTTTTGATGAAGTATTCAGCCTGTGTTATAGGATAGGGTGGGATATCAGTTGGGAATATTGTAACGGTCAAGGTGAAAAATTATAGGAATCAGGAATAAACATGATATATTTAAAGACTACCTATAATAAGTTCCTATTAAGCTATAATAAGTTCCTATTAAGCTATGGCTTGTATCCTTAAAGCATGTTTGCTAAGGAGTTTTGAAGAAAAAAGAGGAATGTAATGTTCAGTTCTTTAAAATTTCTCAGATAGCTCAGAGTCTAGTTGTATTGCTCTTATAGTTGACAGTCTAAAAATATCTATAAACAAAAATGGCTGTGTAAGAGGAAACTTACATGATATATATTTTTTAAATGTGGTAGTTTCCAGTTACCTCCCAGGAGATGTACAGGCAATAAAATTAACACAGCCCTTGCTTGGCATAAACAGTTATTTGTCCCCTGGGAGGATTGCAGCTGCATATTTAAAGGCTGAATTTTTGTAGACAACAGTTTACTTCCCCAAATCCCTTAATATTCATAAATTCACTATGGAGAACACCAAGATTTGCTTTTAAATACAAGAATGATATCTGATTTAGGGTTAACAATTATCTCTTATTTTTGAAACACTTTAATTCATCATAGTATGTGTTTAAGAGAAAATCCAGACATAAAAATCAACACAAGCACATCTCTACTTCCACAGAAGGAAAACTTAACGTCATAATAAAATCATTGCTTCTGAAAATAAGAAAAACAATATATCTACCTGTCGAATGGACTTTGTCAGTAAAACGTTATCCATTGAAACATTCTGTACTATAACTTTGTATTGGATACAATAAGGCAGTACAGTTGGGATTAGAAGGGAGAAAAAGAAAAAAAATCACAAGGAATTCTCAGACACATAAACATAATGTAAATTTATGTTAAGCTGAAATCATATTTTCTACTTTAGAAGAGAGGCTTACATTTTCTGCAAGAAAATCGAAGTTCATATATAATATTTTTTAAAAAATGGTTTGAATATTAAATACACTCCATTATCTCTCTTTTAACACATGCCAGTTCTGATTAATAGCTGAATAGGAAATGTGAGGCATGTGATGTTGGTGTGGGAGACTAGAAATAAGGCTCTAGGAAATAGTATAGTGTTTAGTGATGCTTAAATTTTCTGTTTCACAGAATTAAACTCCTGAAATTTTGGCTTAAATGTTAAAATCTGGCAAATAAATTTGCATTTATGCTAATATTATTTCATTCCCTAAACCCTTCATCAAATTTCTACTAATTCAAATTTTACGCACGGTGTACTGTATCTAAATAAGCTTTTCTTACCCTGCAATGTTTCCAGGTAAACATAGTAAGTGGGATCTGATTCTCTTGTTCATTGAAGCCCTGGCAAAAGGGTCTGAGGATGTTCTTCCATGTTGTATCTGTTCTGACCAGCCTAACCTTAGAAGGTTATGACAGAAGACAGAATCTGAATTTAAAAAGACTCCAGCAAGCTAAAATGATTAAAAACTGAGAAGACTCAGAGAATAAAGATGAATGATTCTTAAGATCCACATTCAGATTTCAAAAACCAAATTCCCAAGTTGGAATAAATCTGAGAATAGTGTGAAAAGGACTTAGAAATTTCAGTTCACTGTAAGTTGGATGTCTCATATAATTCTTACAGAAATCTTGACGGCATATTTTGTTTGCTTCATCTGCAAATGAAATACAGCCGTGTCAATGTACTTGTGCACAGCAGAACAGATAACAGTTCCACTAAAAACAGAGGAAGGGAATCTATGTTCTTTAATATTTTTTTGGTATATTTATTGGAAAAACAGAGAGGGAGCAATGGACAGAGAGAGCTCTTATCCTCTGGTTCATTCCTAAATGCCTACAATAGCTGGGGCTGGGACTAGGCCAGACCAAAGCCAGGAGCCTGGAACTCCTCCTGAGTCTCTCACATTGGTGGGTTAACCACTATACCAAGTGTCTACCCCAAAAGATCCGTATTCTGGACATCTGTATCCAAAGCAGCATCTGTCAGTTGAAAAGTGGTTTTAACTGATTACTAACATTTTTTTTCAGCTTTTTTCTGCTATTGCGTATGTATGTATCAGTACACATGCAAGTAAGAATACCATGTATTAAAACCAGACAATTAAGAGATTGTTGGGATTTTGCCTTTCATAAGTCATCTGAAGGAATTTCATGTGTTAAAAAGAATAGACATGGGGCCGGCGCTGTTCCATAGTGGTAAGGCCACCGCCCTCAGCACCGGCATCCCATATGGGCACTGGGTTGAGTTCTGGCTGCTCCACTTCCAATCCAGATCTCTGCAGTAGCCTGGGAAAGCAGTGGAAGATGGCCCAGGTCCTTGGGCCCCTGCACCCACATGGGAGACCCAGAGGAATCTCCTGGCTCCTGGCTTTGGGTCGGCACAGCTCTGGCCTTTGCGGCCATCTGGGAAATGAACTAGCAGATAGAAAATCTTCTTTCTCTCTCTTTGCCTCTGCCTCTCTGTAACTCTGCCTTTCAAATAAATAAATCAATCTTTAGAAAAAAAGAGAGAGATATAGCACAGAAGCCAAAATACCAATCAGTGCATAAATATTATAGCAAAAATAGCTGTTTCACTAAAATGAAGCAACGTAATGTTACCTACAGCATCCTAGCAGTTTGATCATCTAACAGATAAATTCCAAAAGTCTCCACAAGCAGTGAAGAGAGAGAAATAAATACAGATTCATGTTCTTTATGATATGTGTCTTTGAGTGCTATAAAATAAAAAAAAATTGAATACAAATCTAGAGTCAAAGGATTCAGAATAACAACAACACTCTTTTGCATAATTTTTAAATATCAGTATAAAATACTTCAGACAATAGAAAGATATCTTGGTGATATGTTTTTCACTCAAGGAGGGTCTTATACTCCAGCCAGTCTCTGAAAATGACAACCCATTTATTTTATAATTTATTTGATCACCATCATCCTAACAATCCCTTGCCCTTATCTCACTGGTCTTCATATCCTATCAATTCTGCTCTCTGCTATTGTCAGAGCTCATTAATTTGATCCACTTACAATTCATCTGAAGATTCTATTTATTTTCCATTTTCTCTTCAGTAATAAATCTTTTATAATGCCACAAGAAGAATTTCGTGAGTGTGGAAAAACTGATGATACAGACAGAAGAAAATCCCGACTTTAATATACCTGTGTAATCAATGAGTGGGATCTAACGCCATCAGGAAGGTATTGGTTTGGATCTATAATTGCCTAAAATATTTATTTAAAAAAATAGATGCTAGAAAGGGCATATGGCCTAGCAGTTAAGATGCCCATATCTCCATCATAGTGCCAGGATTCAATTCTTGACTCCATCTTCCTGCCAGTACACACACTGGGAGGCTACAGATGATGGCTCAAGTCACTGGGTTCCTGCCATCTATGTGGGAGAGTTGCACTGAGCTTCCAGCTCCAGCCCCACCCCAGATCTGGCACTGCAATCATTTCAGGGAGTGAACCACCAGATGGGCTCTCTCCCTCTCTGCTTTTCACACACACACACACACACACATGCAAATTCTTACCATTTTTTTTTCAAAGTTCCCCTTCAGGGACCAATCAAACATCCTGGGTGGCCTTTTGAGAGCCAGGGACCAGTCCACTGGAGCCTGTATGCAGGTTCACTTTGATGGGGCTACCTTCTGTGGGTTTTTTATTTTCCCTTTCTTTTTAGCCCTAGTCTTGTTCCAGAGAAATCGACTGGTGTCCAAAAGGTCACCAGTGGTGGGTGGCAGATGCTGGGTAGTGGTGGCATATATGTATATACTATTTTTCTTGTGTGTTCATGTGTATATATGTGTATTTATATACTGTGCTGTCTCTGTTCTTCATCTATCTATATAAATATATATATATACACACACACACACACATATATATAAGTATATGTATACAAATGCACAAGTATACAAACACACACATACATTTTCTGGTTGATTTTGTGCTTCGATGATGATAATTCAGCCAGTATTATGCCAGTAATAATGCTATTGTAGTTTTCAGATAGCGATTCCCAAAGTGGGAATTCAGCATGCAATTTTATATACTTAAAACGTATCTGTAGTACATATCATTATCTCAGGAACACTAAATGTTGCCACCAACTCAGTAACTAAAAAGTATTAGGAATGAAAGGTAAATCCTGGCTATGTAACCTAATCCTCTTGAATACACTGTTCTACGTCTTACTTCAAGATGCTCAGTACTGCTTACAAACATGCAGAACTTAGAAATACAAGATTATACAATGCTGAGTTTGCGACAGACCTCAGACTCCTGTTTGAACTGTTTTTTTAAAACCACACAGCTAATTGATGATAACGTCAGACCTAAGGACACACAGACACTGTGGTCAAGGCTAATAAAAAACTAAAAGAATGTAAAATATAAAGTTGTCACATAGTTTAAATTCTTTCAACTCTTCACTGTCCTACTAGAGTGGAAGGTGCTTATTCCTCTGTGTTCTGGATTGCTAACAGATTGCTAACAAGGAAGGACAAGAAATTAACCCATATCAAGTAACATATGCCACTTAAAAATACAACTCTAGAAAAATATATTTATTTATTTATCTATTATTGTTCTTGTGTAGGCTGGAATGTCTTATCTGAGTATGTGTCCTTTTAAATGAGTTTTAAATAGTATTTCTGGCATAATGCATAAATTGAAAGTTCATTTTCTTTAAAATGGAGCAAGATTTTAAAGACTGGTGCAAAGTAATCAGACTGTAGATTTCTTCTATGATTTTATTATGTTATCATCCAATCCCTCAAGAGTTAGTTCATTTTCCTATATGTGTTAAGAAAACACATTGCAAACTTGAAAATACCTGAGAAGTAGCATGTTCTTTCAATGTTATATTGGGAAACCATGTAATAGGCACCACTCAAGCATTACTCAATTTTTAGGAGATATGCTTTGCCTTTGCTTTTCATTATTTGTTTGGAATTTAGATATGGTAAAGTTACACATCAATCAATCAATTTCTGACAAAAAATTATAGTTTTGATGCCTTTTAGGATATTGATTCAGTTTTATTACTAATCTAACAATTTTAACTATTTTATTTTAACTTTATTTTTAATATCCATAAATTTTCCATACTTATAAATGTAGCAGGGTTCGTATACAGAGACAAAACACCAAGGCCTTTTAACAGGAAGTAGGCTCTTATTATTTGTGCTGGCATAAGGCCCAAGTGGAATTTTTATCCAAAAGCCTGAGCACCGAACAAAGAGAGGTATTTTCTTACATATGTTTTTAGCTTATTCGTCTCCCTTACATGGCTACATGATTGGATATTCTAATGTTACATGGCTGCCACAGCAACTGAATTGCAAAAATACTGCAAGTTCAGGCCAGCAATGTGGTACAGTGGGTAAAGCCACCACCTGCAGTGCTGGCATCCCATATGGGCACCGGTTCATATTCTGGCTACTCCACTTCCAATCCAGCTCTCTGCTATGGCCTGGGAAAGCAGTGGAAGATGGCCCAAGCCCTTGGGCTCCTGTACCCGCATGGTAGGCCCGGAAGAAGCTCCTGGCTCCTGGCTTCAGAACAGCTCAGCTCTGGCTGTTGCAGCCATTTGGGTAGCGAACTGGTGGATGGAAGACATCTCTCTCTCTGCCTCTGCCTCTCTGCAACTCTACCTTTCAAATAAATAAATTTATCTTTAAAAAAATACTTCATGTGCATACATAGTGCTGATTTTTTTCTCACACACATATTGAGCTGTACACTACCTAGCAAGGGTTAAACATTATCCCTCCATGCTAATGAACAGGACAGGTTCCTCCCTTTTCCTTCTTCTGATCTTGGGAAGGCCTGTACCACAACTTTAATGTCAGTTAAAAACAATTTTAACTAAAAGACAAAGGCCTCTGCCACAGAAATAGATATCATCTTATTGGTACCCTTATTAATTAAGTATGGTTATTTTTGTTCATTTTGTACTCTTATGAAGATAATTTTATACAATTTATACTTTGACTTGTCATGTCTAATTCTAGTCTTACTTTCATTTTTTAAGATTTAATTTGAACAACATATCATTGGGGGCGGGGAGGAGAGAAACAGACAGACAGTCCAGGTACTAGTTCAATCTCCAAACAGATCAAACATCCAGGGCTGGGCTAGGTCCAACACAAAAGCCAGGAACTCTACTCAGGTGTCTCATATGGGTGGCAGCGGTCCAAGTACTTGGGCCATTTTCAGTTGCCTTCCCAGATGTATCAGTGGGAAGCTGGATATGAAACAGAGCATCCAGGATTCAAACTGGTAATCTGAAACAGGATGCTGATATCCTAAACTAAAGGTTAATTTGCTGTGTCCCCATGCCAGCCAATCACTTTATTTTTTTAATTGACTCTGTGGCATTTTTTCAAATAATTTGCTGGCATACAATCTTTTTTTTTTGTCTTATCACACTCATATTTTAAATGTTTTTATAAACTAAAATTAAATTATAATAAACTGTCATAATTGAGATAAGCACACAACCTAAGAGCAACAGAGCTCCTTGGGATAATTAAAGAACAACTAATAATACTGGGACTTCTAAATGTTGTAGACATCATTGTTAAGTCTAAAAGTATGAGTGATAACAGTGTTTATCTGGTAAGCCAGTAATGCCTCTATAGTTAAAGAAAGCATCTTAACCTTGACAGTTTCTCTTTTGAAGTCTTTAAGGAAATGGTTTGGTTAATTCATTTGCTCATATTGATTTCCCTTACTGTGTTAAATGGCTCCACTGCATCTGTTATCTACAGTGGCACGCCTGTCAACAGCATTTATATTTATGTTTGCATCTGGAGAAGTTGTTTATTTTCTACTGGAAGTGGTGAACAGGGAGTAGTGAAAAGTGTACTGAGCAACCTTTGTGAGGATAAATTACCACCAGGAGTAGAAAGCATTCCTGGAGAAAAAGGATAAGGCAGCCAAACAAGTTTCAAAACTGAAACACTGTTAGGGGAGAAATCCAGACCTGTTTTCCAGAGAAAAGAAATAATAGTTCTTTGATTTTAAGACTTAAAGGCAGAAAGTTACCTGAGGCCAGAAACCATCCCAGTAGTCTAGGAAGCACTTGCTTGCTGCAGATTGGCCAGTGCCTCTTGACTGCAGCTGACACCTGCAGTGTTGCTAGAAATGGTGGAAGAATGGTGGTCAACATGGGCACGCTGCTGCAGCAAGGAAAGTCACAGCAGCTAAGCCGGACGATGGGGTACAGGCACTGTCCTCCCTCCCAAGGGAGGGTAATGCATGTAGGCTGCTGTGCTCAATTCCTGAGTGCCTGGGTGTTTTCGGCTCACCCTGAGAAAAGACGACGTGGCACAAGGAAGAGGAATCATTGTCTGGGCTCCCTCCCAATTCTGCTACTGAGGGCTGGTAGCTTTGGAATCCGCAAGGAGGGAAGGCCTGTACTTCTGGGAATGGAGAGTTCCTACCTGTACTTGGGGAAGAAAGTCCTTGTCAAGGTCCCCGCGGGTGCCTAAAGGTCAACCAATGAGGATCAGACACGCCTCAACCTTTAACCCCCATGCCCTGGCCCTGTATCTATAAAAGGAGCTCTCCCAATCTCTGACATGTGACTTCCCTGGTCCCCACCCCTGCTCTGTTGGGACCAGGGAACCTCATTCGGGAGCGGAATCCCAATAAAAGCTTGTGAATTAATTGATTCATCTGCCTGGGAAGATTTGTTACGCGCAGGACGCCTTGCAAGGGCCTGAGTCCACTTTAAAGAATCTGAGTATTCTTACACCCTGAAACTTGCATAACCTTTCACAGACTACTGTGCTATCCTAGGACATAAGTCTTTGCACACAAGCAGTCAATGAAATTCACGCAAATTCAGGCACCAGGGACGCGGTAAAGAGCTTTGTTTTAGGGAGAAGGGACTGTGATTCATTGCTGGACCCAATTCCTCCACAGATAAATTAAAAAGAACTATTTTAGCTCTGAAAGTACAGCTTACTGAATAGTAATACCTAGAGCATAAACTAAATAACAGATAACCACACATGGCGTATCATGAAGGCTTGTGGCTCAGGAGAGGTAAGATGAATTAAAATGATTTTTATCTGAGTGTCTAAGAAATATGGGACATGGCCTTTCAGAGAAAACTCCTTACATGTTCTACATTATATATATATATATATATATATATATATATATATATATATAAGATTTTGCAAAACCTAGATTAGAAAACTGGTCTGCCAACTGCCTTGATTTATTGCCTCCAGAAAGAGTGAGATGATGAATCATTTCTACTCCAACTTACTTCAAAAAATATTTTAGGGATTTTTAAGCTGACTGTAACTGATTATATCAAAAGCATTAGCTTTTAATCCAGTGATTCTGTGTGTGCCAGCTGCTAAATGCATGAAAGAATGCAGCTTTGAAATAAGGAGTCCTCAATGAAGATCACTGTTTTGTATGGAAATAAATGCACTTAAAGGCAAAACAAACAGACTCTTTTTTCCCCCTCCCTTCCTAAACAACACAACAGGAAATGAACACCAATACAGTTAACATATTCAGTCAGTCATCTGGTTTACCAGTTTAGCTGCATTTCCTAACATATACCAAATGGCAAATAATTTGGGGCACATTTTTAGATGTTATCTAAAAATTCTTCTCATTAATAAAATGGAAGGTCATCCATCTGTAGATAATGTGCAAGGTAAATTGAATCGACAGAGCAATTTTGTTGGTGATTTAATTTACCCAAAATCACTGTACCTTGAAACCTCTGGGTTTTTTCCTCCCATTATTTCCAAGCTATAACTCATTCCCTTTCATTGTACCACTATATTAAAAGTTGTTGAAATAAACTAGATTATGTATTTTCTAACCGCACAGAATAATGGATAGCCAGCTGGGAAAATAAGTCTTTTTAACAGATAATGCCACCTTATTCGTGTTTGTTGAAGTTTAATGGTAAAGGCAGCAGACCTTGAAAGAGTGTTGGTCTTTGGGGGCTTTCTTTAAATTGGAATCATAATCTAACTGCAAACTGGTTGGGGGAGAGCAGCACTTATAAGAGCGGTGCATCTAAGAGCTGTGCAGTGCAGAGTACAGAGAGTAGCATGTTGACAGTCCATTCAACTCTGCGGAAGCAAAAGAAAACAAGGAGAAGAAAAAGGAGGGATGCATTTCACTATACCCTAGACTATTAATCCTCCTCAGTTAAATGCAAATTGTTTCTTTCACTTCCTAACCAGGAAAACCTTTAGTTTGCATGACTTTGAATTTTAACTACTTGAGTTTTGAGTTTGTCTTCACAGAGTATTCCCAAAAGCTTCTTAGCTCCAGTTCATAGTGTTCCAGAGACTGTCACGGGCTTCATCATGAAGTCACATACATGAACACAAAACATGTATATACTGCTCACAGCTAGCTACTGCAGTAGGTACACGAATGGCATCATGCACAGAACGTGAGCTTCAGAGACACCAAGTGAACAGTCCAAAGTCTCACCACTAGAAACTGCCAGAGCTGGGATCAGTCAGCAGGGCTCATACTATCTCCACTGCAATGAACTTCACAGAAGTGGGAGGGCAGGGTTTGCATATAAAATCTGTAAACTAGTTAAACACTCATTCAAGTTAACTGAATAACTAATTTGCTTTCAGATATCTAAAGATAGAGGCAATTCACCATTCATGAAATTTCCTGAAATATTTAGTTTTGAAATAGCACTGTGACAACATGGAAAAAAATGATGCAAATCAAATCATAGAGGGAAAATTATGGCTAGTATGTGTTATATGTTAATGTTAGCCGTCAAAAAACACACCGAACACCAAAGTAAGGAAAAGGGTTTATTGGGGAACACCCAACAGAGCGGAGTGAAGGGGCAGCGAAGGAAAGAAGAGAGAGAAAAAGAAGAGAGAGAGAGACAGAAGAGAGGAGTTGGAGAGAAGCCAAGAGAGAAGAACCAAGAGACCAGAGGAGGAGGCTAGAGAGAAGAACCAAGAGAGCACGTGTTCAGGAACAGGCCCTTTTAAAACTTTGCCCGAGGGCGGGCAGGGCAGGGCAGGGCAGGGAAGCAGGGGCAGTGAATCCCATTAGGATGGGGGTGGAGCTTGACCACAGAGGTTGGGCCATGTGGCCACCTGGCTAAAACTGCACCAGTTTCCTAACAGTATGAGCTCATACAATTGATTAAAAAAAAAAAAAAAAGATTTGTTTATTTATTAGGGGGGAGCCAGATCAGAAGCAGTGCAGCCAGGACTCAAGCTGTCACCCACCTGCACCTGGCCTTCTGCACCACAACACTGTCCCCAAACATTTCATTAAACACAAATAGTTGTTGAGTGTAAAAAGAAAAATAAAACTGTGTAAACATTCTTTTAAATCATTTCTTTGAACAAAAGTCAAAATTGAAAACATAAAACAAAGAAGATGTCTGATGGAACGAGGACGTAAGCCTCAGTAAGTTTAGCTCCTTGCCTTTTACTCCTTACCCCTTCCTTCTTTAAGAGATCAGCTCAGCCCCATGCCCTGTGTTGTTCCTCACCACACTCCCTGCATTCTTTTCCACGTCTGAAAGCCTGGGCAGAAACACCTAAAAAACCTGTATGGAGAAACTCACCAGCACTGGCCCCCTCCCCACTCGACTCTTAGCCACCCTGTGATATATGAGGCCCAGCTAGCTCACTGGGCCTCTGCCATGTGTTTGGTCTGTGTACACACCGGGAATTAGCCACATCTGTGAATTTATTTTTCTTAAATACATTGGTTTGGGCTTTGAGTTCGTACCCTGGCTCCTTGCTGTCCTGTGCCCCTTTGCCTTCCATTTGGTGTCCCGTGTGTGGCAGGGTACGGGAGACTAGCCTCTTGCCCACTGTGGTCACTTGGAAACCAGCTGAACCTTATCCTCTGGGTAGGAGCCAAGATCCACACACCTATCCTCTCTGAACTTTCTTCTTTCTCTTGCAAACTGTTTTGGTCACTCATCACATCACTCCCTGCTTGCACTTTCTCATCTGTCAGTGAATTCACAGCCAGAGCCCTCTGCCAGATGTCATCACTTCATCCCACACTGGACTTCATTCTCAACCCATCAGATTGGTAAGAAGCCTCTGTCACGTCAAGTGTGCTGGGCTGACTCTCATGGTTGGTTTATCCCAACCCTCTTTTTGTGTCTGGCGTGTTTGGTCAGGCCAGTTCACCTCCACTCATAGGGACTGAGATGTTCTGTTGGTTCCCCATCCTTCATCTCAGGGAGGTGTGAGAAATGTGCACCTGCCGCAACTTAGAACCGAGACACTGGTCTAAGCTTGAGGATTCCTCTAAAGAGGACTCAGAGCCTAGGTTCTCAGGTGCGGTGGCTTTTTCCCAGGGGACTCCATGTGAAAGAGGCTCTTTCCCTCAGCCCATATTTTGCCTTATCCATGGGTTCCAAACTGATCATAATTCACCCAACTCCCCTCTGGCTTATCTCTTTAAAAACTTGCACACGTTGGGACTAAAGGGAGATAAAGCTGAAGCGATAAATTTTCTTTTGCACTGAAGTTTGGCCTGCATATGAATTGGAAAAAAGACTCTAAAATGGGCAGATTTTGCCAATTTTTGTCTCAAAATTCTCTACAACCTTAATAGCTTTACACAGAGAAATGGCAAATGGTCAGAGCTCTCCTGCATCTAAGCTTTTGTCCTCATCCTAGGTCAGGCTTCCTCAGTCCAAGCTCTCAGGCAGGACAAAGGCTTGGAGCCTCCTGGAGGATCACTGACTTTCCCCACGGCCACTCTTCCTCTTCCCCCAGGGATGCTGCTCCCTCTGGAACGTTTCCATTTCTGACTCTTCCCCTCAGCGGTCAAAACTGCCTCTCTCCTCTCTTTCCTACCCTCCTCCTCTGTTCTGACACATTCTCCCCCCTGGACACACATGGATACTGTAAAGGCTGGTGGAATGTCTATTGCTCTGGAAAGCTCTGCCCCTGGAACATTCCAAACTGCTAACACAATGCATTGTGAACTTCACCAAGGAGCCTTTCTCACCTCTTCCACCCACCTTATCAAGGTCCATGTGGTGCTCTGACCTCTCCAAAAAGCAGCTTAAGAAAGGATTCTATGCTGCTTAAACAGAATGGAGCCTGTCTTCAAACGCCCTGCTTTCTGTCCAGGCAAGCTCAGCCCTACTCTCTGTTCACCCTCTCTCCCCCAGCTTCTGTCCTCCCTAAAATAAAGTCTTATGGATTGTAACTAGCCACCTTCTCCATTTCTACGAATCCTCAAATCCTGAAACCTAACATAAGGGAGCCACATCTCACACTGCTACTCTCTCTCACATCTAAATTCTCTCTTGCATTAACAAAAAAACACCCCTGTTCCAGCCATCTCCAGCAATATATTTGGCACGCCCAGCCAAGAAAAAAACTCAAGAACAGTCCGAAGTCCTGAGCAATTTTGCTCCAAAGGATGCATAATGCCTAGCCTTCTTCTGCCATTTCACCTGCCTTGTCTGACAGCCAGAATCTCTTCACCAATATTTCATGGAGACAGAGGCTTGTGCACTCTCTTTTAACCTAAGGCACCTTGGCATCTCTCCAGACCAAGAAGGCTAGCTTGTAAAGTCCTGGGAGGAATTTCAGGAATTCCATACCAAGGAAGCCCTCTAGCCACCACTGTCCCACACAGGGTGTGGATAGAAAATAAAGGGCTCCCTCCCAAGGCAACATTACCCTGGGAGCCATCTCTCTGGAGCTGTGTGGAATACTGATCAAGTCTACTGGCTCCTGGCATCAGATCGGCGTAGCGCGCTGGCCATAGCGGCCATTTGGGGGGTGAAGCAACGGAAGGAAGACCTTTCTCTCTGTCTCTCTCTCACTAACCCTGCCTGTCAAAAAAAAAAAAAAAAAAAAAAAGATATAGTGTAATATCAATATCTTATCTAGATGTAATTGCTAAGTGTAAATTCGGTAAATGTAAATGAGATAAAGGTGTCTAAATATTTAGTACTCTTAGCACCTTATATTCTATGAAAAAAACTATTTTTGTTTGCTAACAAATATAAGGACAGTTTATGAAAATCTATGAAAAAGTAACTCAAGAATGCTTGAAAATAAGTAAGGTTCAAATTCAATATGTCTTTTATTTAGAAAATGTTGTCTTAACTTAGAGATTTTTAAAGGATTATTTCAAAGTAAATAAAGGAAATCAGTAGATAGAAAAAGATCACAAACATAAAAATGTGTTCTTGGTGAGGAAGGTTAAGAAAAGTGTCTATTTGAAAAAAGCAACGACATGGCTTAGAATTACTTTGTCCTAATGGCTAGTTTACTCTAGATCAGAATGTAAAAGATAGAAAGGTTTAAGTACATTGCAGAAGGTGTGAGGAAATCACAGAAGTTATGAAAGAGGTTTTTTTGGATATAAAAGTGTAAGGCCACCACAAAACACACCAGACACTGGAGTAAGGGAAAGAGTTTATTGGAGAAAACTCAGCAGGCCGGAGGGAAGGGGTGAGGAAGCAGAAAGAGGGAGAAGGAGAGCGTAAGAGAGATCAGGAGAGAGAGAGATCAGGAGATGGAGGGAGAGAGAGAAGAGAGGAGAGTGGTGACAAGAGAGGAGCAAGAGAGGAGTAAGAGAATGAGAGAGAGCAGTATGTGTTCAAGAACAGATCCTTTTAAAACTCTACCGGAGGGCGGGCAGGGAAGCAGGAACAGTGAATCCCATTAGGATGGGGGTGGAGCTTGACACCAGTGGTTGGGCCATGTGGCCACCTGGCTTCCAGCAATGACAGCAGGGGCTAGAGCCTAGGATGGTGCCAGAGTGTAGATCACACCATAGATAAGACTGCACGATTTTCCTAACAATTAGTCTATTGTTCTTTGATATAGACTTAGAATCTGATCCTCTGTTAAAGCAATAAGGTTTTTGAAATATATATGTCAGTAAATATTTTGAAATAGTCTTAATCTCTAATTTTGAAATCCATTTAAACTGCAGCATCTCCTTTTAACAGTTTTTGTCTAATTGGTGACTCAGTGTTCTAGCCAGCTCCATAAGCTCTCTTCTATTCCCTATTTCTGACTCTTAAAATTGTTCCAAGTAATGAGATGATGCTAACTCATATGTAAGGTTTTCATTTCTCATCCTGGTGACAGACTAAAGAGACATCAAATTATCAAATTTCTATCATATAAGGTAATCTTCATATTCGCTGTGCCTCCTTAAGTTCTGATTGTCTAAAAACCACTGAGCTGCTTTAATTTTTAAAAATTTATTTATTTGACATATAGACAGTGAGAGAGAGAAAGAGAGAAATGTCTTCCTTCCATTGGTTTACTCCCCAAATGGCCACTATGGCTGGTGTTGCGCTGATCCGAAGCCAGGAGCCAGGTGCCTCCTCCTGGTCTCCCATGCGGGTACAGAGGCCCAAGCACTTGGGCCATCCTCCACTGCCCTTCTGGGCCATAGCAGAGAGCTGGAATGGAAGAGGAGCAACTGGGACTAGAACCTGATGCCCATATGGGATGCCAGCACCACAGGCGGAGGATTAACCTAGTGAGCCACAGCGCCACCCCCTAACCACTGAGTTAATTTAAAGAGTTATAGTTTATTTTAATATATACTTATTCAAAAGCATCTGAGTAATCACTTTATAACATTGTTCACACCTAGTTCATAGTACTTCATAGTGTTAAGCAGTCTTATTTCTACCACATATTTTAAGCCTTATTGGCATCTTTGACAGACATTCAAACAATCAAAGTACCAAATTATTTGCGTTTTGATATTTCCAGTTGGGCCCCTGGAAATGTCCAAGGATATCTCTCTCATCTTGTGGATACACCAACTACTTAGGCTATTTGGATTATATAAAAGGCACTGTCAAGATGTAAAGTGCTAAATTTTAGGTTATGATAATGTAAAATGCTACTGATAGAAATGTCCAAATGTTACAAAAGTCTAATTATGTTGTGTTTTTATCACGATGGTCATCTTAATTAAAAAGGCCCAGAGGCCTAAAAGGAATTTTTTAATAAACTGTTTTTTAAAGATGTATTTATCTATTTGAGAGAAAGAGTTATAGACAGAGAGAGGGAATGACAGGACTTCCATCTGCTGATTCACTCCCCAAAAGGCCAAATGGCTGCCTATTCAAAACTAACTTCTTATTCAGGCCAGCTCTCCTCCCAGGCCAGCTAGGTATTGGGAGTCAACAGGGTGTCTTCCCTAGGAAGGTTCACACCTCCCTTATAATTCCTCTTCTAGTACCCCATGTGAAGAGACAGATTGGTCTGGACCTCACATGCACCTGGCCATGCCATAATGGCCACTGATTATTATCAAGCCTCTCCTGTCAGTTTCCATTTGCCTCTCAATGAGAAAACTCCCTCCTGGTTTGGGTAGCGCCTTTTCTAGATCCTCTTATAAAGATCTGTCCTTTGTTTCAGATCCTGTGTATTTGCATTTAATGTTTGTTAGATGTATTTCCTCCAAATCTGAAGCAATGAAATTCTTGATGGCCTTGCACATGAAATCTTGAATGGAAACAGTTTCTGTGAGTTGGCACTGTAGCACCCTCGAGAGACCTCCTCCTGCTGGAACTCTATCTTGACCACAGGTCCCTACTTTGCTGCTCCTTAGCATGAAGAAGCCAGGGCAAATAAAAAATTTGTGGAATAATGGCTATTAAAGATAAGTTTATTTTCATGCAAAAAAATTTGAAATCCATGCATTGTTTCTTCATAACATGCAGTTTCCATGAACTATTTGTGATATGGGAAAACAGTGATGGAGAAATTATTGTTATCTTGGTTCTTTGTCTCACATGGAAGAAGAATTGCCAAGTGGACAGCAAAGAGATTTAGAAGTATTTATTAGAATCAAGGACCTCCCGCTGGAACGGCACGGAGGGGGAGCTTCCAAGAAAGGGAAGAATCCCAAAGAGACTGGTGGTATTGGGCCTTTTAAGTACAATTTTGAAGGAAAACAACAACAACAACAACAACAACAACTTGACAATCAGATTGACATTTAGTTACCAGAAGAGGAAAACCCATGAAAAAGGCCTGATTGACAATTCTCCATCCTGTCTGGCCTGCTAAGGGTGGGACAGGTAGCTTGTTTTCACAAAAGCTGTGAGCTCAGGAAGAGCTCCCTTGCTATTCTCCTGGTAAAGTTGGAGGGCTGGCTGATTGTTCTTCCTAAGGATAATGTTTTAGGAAGGAAGCAAATATTTCATACCCCAAATTCCACTGGGATCTCCTGACTACCTATTAACCCATCTGTCTCCTCATATTTGCATAAAGGTATGATCACTGCAATGTGTTCATATCGAGAAAGAGAATGTCAATAACATTTTGAAGTCTAGAGTCAAAGAAACTCATATTATAGACAAATGAAAATACTGGTCTCACAACATTAGCTGCATATGTAAACACTTGTCTGTGGTAGGGGGAATATAATTATTTCTGGGATAAAAATAAGAAACTCAGACTTGATAGGGGCAGGTTAATGTGAGGC
Source organism: Lepus europaeus (assembly GCF_033115175.1). Classification (NCBI taxonomy): domain Eukaryota; kingdom Metazoa; phylum Chordata; class Mammalia; order Lagomorpha; family Leporidae; genus Lepus; species Lepus europaeus. The sequence continues at coordinate 156,550,970 of NC_084830.1, read as the reverse complement.
TTACATTTGCTCTAGGGGTATCTGTTCATCTATCCTATCATGAGATTATAATGCCCATGTCCAAATTTCAGACCTCTAAACAGTCTGGGAATTTAGATCAGCAACATGCTCAATGTGAGTACAAGGAGAAAAAAAAAAAACAAAACCCAAACAACAACAAACATCTTTATTTATTCAGAGAGTAACTGTGAAGCTGGGGTCCTGAACTGGTGTGCCTGAGCATGGAACAAACAACACACACTTTCCCTCTTGAGATTTCCCAATCTAAGTTCAAACTCTCAGAAGTAACGAGACCTGAAATTCAAGCAATTGCATAATCTGAACATGTCCATGTCAAAAAATTTAGTGTAAGTAAGTATTCCTGGCCATGAGGTAGGTTTCTGTCAAACATGAGGCACAATCTGAAAGTTAATTTAAATTGAACTCTCAACATATTCCCAAAGATACAACTGCAAAGAACCCATATTCACCATATGATGTTATATTTAAGAATAAATCATGAAGAACAAACATTAGGAGGAGTCAACAGAAACAGATACAGAACTGTGTCCACAAAAATTACAAATAATGAATGAAGAACAGGAACAAAAGGTGATGGTCTGTATATTTCAGAAAATACAAAAGGGAAATGAAACTCTGAGGAAGAACTGAGGACCTATGGAACTTTGCTAGAACAGAGTTAAAAAAAGAAAACATACTGAAATTTTAGAAGCAAAAGATCCAGAGGAAATCAAAACAGCCAAGATGTCATATTTGAAGAGAAATTTCCAGAATCAAGAAAAGGCAACAATATCATATTTGGAAAAAAAAACATGGTCATGCCAGGCAAGAACAATAAAGAGAATTTCATACGCAGAAACAACAGCCAAGAGACCAATTGCTTATAGATGGAGGACATTCATAGTGAGAGATGACTTCTCAACAGCAATGATGGAAACCAAAACATGTTGTAATGTTGTATTCAAAGTACTGCAAGAAGGTAATGTGAATGTTGTATTTATATACAATGGAACTATTTTTGAAGAATGATGTCTAACTACTGATAATCAACTGTTGTAAAACACATGGACACAAACTTGGTAACTAAGAGAGTGTAAGGTGCCCTGCAGCTTGACTAAACTTTAGATCATTCTTTTCTTTACAAAATCTGTGCTTCAAATTCTTTATCTGCCTGTATGAAATTCAAATCATTTAGAAAGCCTCTTGATAGTTTAAAGATCCAGGAATACCTTTCTGCAGGAGCCTGGGGCCTATTGCTTAGAAATGTAGACATCAGGAAGTTAGGGCCCTTATCTCCCTGGCTCAGGGGCAAGATGGCAGCCTAACTTCTAAGACCACCGATTAGCAAACAAGGAGGAAAGCACTTGTAATCTCAGGACAATCCAACTGACCCACCTCTGCTAATGTCCCGAAGCAGCTTTCTATTAGCTCACTCCAGAATTTAAGAACCCTCTTCCTTTTAGATTCAGGTTGAGCTCTGGCTTTGTTCCTGTTATAAAGCCTTGATAAAGTCTCCCTTTCCTGATTAACACTGTCCTGTGTCATTTTTGCTTTGAAGGCTGAGTCAATGGATTAAAAAGTTTTCCTAGAAAAGTATCAGGCAGTGGGATGGAACAAAGACATAAGCCTCAGCCATTCTTGCTTACTGCCCAAAATAACAATAAACAACTGAATTTATTCGTTGCCCTTGAATCTCAGTTGGGTCTCACACCCTATTGCCTTCATATTATCACCCCTGCATTCTTTCTTGAAGGTTCCCAAGGCCCCCCAGGGCCCCCTTAAAGACCAGTTCCAGGAATTACCCTCCACCTGCTACCTCTATCCCCACCCCCATCCCCAGCCTTCCTAAGACATAAAAAGGCCCGGCCCCTGATGGTTGGGGCTTTCTGCCATGTATTCCAACAGTGTGCACGCCGGCAGCTGGTCACCAACATCTACGAATTTATTTTCTCTGAAAAAATTCCGTCTGGATGTAAACTCATACACTGCCTCCTCTCTATTCTGTACCTCTTTTCCTAACATTTATGATATCCCACGTGAGGCGGCACCAGTCTGCAACTCTTTTCCTAACACAATGGAAGGCTACATAGTTACATTATTATTGATCAAAATAGATTAGACAAAAGCTATTAATAGAAATAAGGAGGTTGTTGTGCAGTTTAAAAAAATCAACATCCAAGGAAGATATTAATATTATATACTATTTCTGCCTAGTTTCAAAATATTCAAAGGAACAAATGAAAATCTGTAAGATAACATGACAACGCAGCATTAAGACTAAATAAACAGACCAAAAATTCATAAATCCTAGTAATACTGTAGTCCATTTGAATTACATGATTTTTGATCAATGTATCCAACACATAGATAATGTTTTAAACTTGATAATCATTTACAAAATTATAAAATGAGAGTATCCCAAGAAATTTCAGTGATTATATATCACACATTCTTCTGTCTCCAAAAAAATCAAATTATTGTGATAATACAACAGAGAAGAGACATAGAGATCAAAAACATAATATTATGTGACATATGGATCAAATAAAAAATAATAAAGCAAATATTTAGAACTCAATAAACAATGATAGAACACTAAAATTATTTTAAGTAGTCTATGTGGACAAATTTGTGACCTACTTGCTTACATAACCTAACAGAGAAGAGAAGTACTCAAATGCTCTAAGCATCCATCCTAAGAATTCATGAAAAGAACAACAGAGCATAGAAATCACAGAAACCTAGGGAACTACAGAAATGCCTAATATACATTTATTCTTTTAAAAGATTAATAAAACTGACTGATCTAAGGAATGACTAGAGAAGGAACAAAAAAGCAAATGTATTAAATTTGAGAAAATATTGTCATCTGAATAATCAGAGTAAACAATATATAGAATCTTTGTGTGGATTTAGCAGTTTTCACTGCCTCTTTTTCAAATCAAAATGTTTAAAAAATTATAAATGTTCAGAAATATATTTTTGAGTTTAAAATTACCTAAATTTTAAAAAAAAAATTTTTTTTGACAGGCAGAGTGGACAGTGAGAGAGAGACAGAGAGAAAGGTCTTCCTTTTTGCCGTTGGTTCACCCTCCAATGGCAGCTGCGGTAGGCGCGCTGCGGCCGGCGCACCGCGCTGATCCGATGGCAGGAGCCAGGTGCTTCCTCCTGGTCTCCCATGCGGGTGCAGGACCCAAGCACGTGGGCCATCCTCCACTGCACTCCCTGGCCACAGCAGAGAGCTGGCCTGGAAGAGGGGCAACCGGGACAGGATCGGTGCCCCGACCGGGACTAGAACCTGGTGTGCCGGCGCCGCTAGGCGGAGGATTAGCCTATTGAGCCGTGGCGCCGGCCTAAAATTACCTAAATTTTTGTGCTTCATACTGGGTGTTCACTGAAATATGTGAGTCAAAGATCATCATACTGCATCACAACAAAAAACTAACAATTCAGATTTCAAACTAGAGCACAAAACATAAAGCTCTGGGGTCAGTGTAAAACTCAGGATACACAAACCTGTTCAAGAAAATCACTAAAACTATTAAAACATTAAACCTGATCAACGACCTTTTATTAAATATTTCCACATTTGAAATGGAATTTGTATAAAAATATAGGAAAGGAGAGTGATTTGCTTTACATGTATTTTAAATAAGCTGGTTCTTAAGAGCTTTATGAAAGACAGGTCCTGACAATGTCAATGGCAATTAATCAGGGGCTTTGAACAGGTATTCACAAATTCCTTTGTGCTTTCCCATCACTGGCTTGCATCCATTTGACAACTCTCTAACATAAAAAAATTACCTGGGGACTCATTACTAAGCTGACCACTGACACTGCAGGTTTCTGTGTGATTTTCAGTGTGTTTTTTTTTTTTCTTCTTTCTAAATCGATAGAATCTCAAGGATGTCATTAAACCAAGTTAAATTGTGTTAAAAACTTGCCAAAACAAATCACATGTAAAAGAATCATGAAGGAATAAAGACATTTTTCTGATGAGGTTATGAAGACAGTCACAACTGGGACCTTTTCTGTATCGGGGTTACCTTGAGTCTGAGCTGAGAATAATGAGGTTAAGGTTAAAAAGAACCATCCCTCTTTTCAGGTTCTAGGCACTGTAATTATGTCATAGTTACATAATAATCTAAATGAATCATGATTTTTTAAAAAAGATTTATTTATTTGAAGATTACAGAAACGGGTGTGTGTGTGGGGAGAGAGAGAGAGAGAGAGAGAGAGAGAAGAGAGGGAGAGAGAGAATCTTCAACACACTGCTTCATGCTCCAAATGGCCACAAAGACTAGGACCAGGCAGGCTGAAGCCAGGAGTCAAGAGCTTCATCTTGGTCTCTCACATGGGTGCAGGGGCCCAAGCAGTTGGGCTATCCTCTGCTGCTTTCCCAGCTACATAGCAAGGAACTGGATCAGAAATGGAGCAACCAGGACTCTAACTGGCGCACATAAAGTATGCCACCACTGCAGAGTGCAGCTTAAACTGCTGCACTACAGCACCGGAACAATGCATCGCGATTTTTACTCAACATTTTTTTTAAACTTATTTACTTATTTATTGAATCTGGGAGAGACAGAAAGAGAGTGAGCGAGCGAGCGCACCTATCCACTATCAAGTCCCCAAATATGTGCAATGGCCAGTGCTGGTCCAGGCCCGAAGGCAGGAACTGGGAACTAAATCCATGTCTCCCACATGAGGGGCGGCACACAATTCTGCAAGACATTACTGTTGTCTCCCAGGGTCTGCACTGCAGGATGCTGGGGTCAGGAACCAGAACCAGGCACTGAACCCAGACACCCTGATGTACAGCATGAGCATCTTAACTGGATTCCCAACTGCTAGGCTAGACACGTATCCATGACAATTTTGATTTTCACCATTTAAGTTGCTTTTTTTTTAAGGTTTTTTTTTTTAATTTGAGAGTCAGAGTTACAGAGAGGGAGAGGCAGAAAGAAAGGTCTTCCTTTCAGTGGTTCACTCCCCAGATGGCTGCAATGGCTGGAGCTGCACCCACCAGGAGCCAGGTGCTTCTTCCTGGTCTCCCATGTGGGTACAGAGGCCCAAGCCCTTGGGCCATCCTCCATTGTTTTCCCAGGTCATCAGCAAGGAGCTGGATAGGAAGTGGAGCAGCTGGAACTAGAATCAGCACCCATATGGGATGCCAGCGCTGCAGGCAGAGGATTAACCTACTGTGCCATGGCTCTGGCCCCTAAATTGCTTATTTCCAATGAGACTAGGTGAATATCACTTTGTTACTCTTTAATGCTCACTTTAAATGAGAAGCATGTTTCAATTTTTCAATGGATTGCACATGCAGACTTTGGAGACAGCTTACAAAACTGAAAAATTTGAAGATCTCAATGCCTCCACTTCCACAAAAGGTTCCATTTGCTTACTAAGCATTTAGCTGCTTTTTTATTCACTCTTTTATAATAACTGGAGGCTTTTTTCAAAATGAAAATATGCTGAGGAAGTTAAGCCCTTTTTAGTCATTAAGACCTATCTCTAAAATGACAGATCACAAAAGAAAACCCAGTACACCTGAAGAATGTTCTACAAAAAACACACATTGATGGCTCTGTAAAAGCCTGGCAAAGAATGCCTCCAGAAAGGTGTACTTAAGTGGTATAATGACATTAGAGTCCTATTTTTTAAAGATTTTTATTTTTAAAAAAATTTACTTGAGAGACACTACCCAAATGCTTACAGTGGCTGGGGCTGGGCCAGGGCAAACCTAGGAGCCTGAAATGCTATCCGGGTCTCTCATGCCACTGGCAGGGAACCAGGTACTTGGTCCCTCAATGGCTACCTGTACAGGTGCATTAGCAGGGAGTTGGGTCAAAGTGGAACAGACAGGACTTGAATGGGCATTCTGATATAGGATGTAGGTGGCAGGTTAACCTGCTGCACCACTACATGAGTCCCATAGTCCTGTATTTTTAAAGCCCAGCAGTGGGCCTTGGGAACTTAAGATGAGTAAGTGCAAACACCACTATGACAGAAAACAGAGACAGTTTCTCTAATCTAAAAATTTAGTTTGTAAGACAAACAGCATACACATCTTATCTACCAACAGCAAGACTCCATCCCAACCCATGGTCCGTGTAAGCTGAGGGCTAGCTGGCTTTGCCATGTGGATCTTCTGATCCTGGGAACCAAATTTCAGGAATAACACTTGTGGAATATGAGTTCCCACAAGACAGTGCCAAGCATAGGCACTAAGACAACAGGCACAAGTGCACGTATTTATAGCCCATAGTGCAACCAGGTATTTAGCAGGTCACTGGTGGGTCTCACTTCAGACAGGATGCAGTCATTTTCAATAGTTTGTCATCTTCATGGGCACTGAAGAACTTCTATGAGCCCAGTGGTCCAAGAAGAAGCAATGTTCAAGCATCTCCTGGAACCATGTATGAGACAGGGTCATAGGCAAAGGAGGACTCTGCCCTTGCCAATTTCCAGGTAAGCATCACCTCCACCTTTCTTAGTGAGATACAAGACTCCCAGATGACTCACTTGTTGCCTCACTGCTGTAATATTCAGGCCTCCTTCATTTCCTTTGAGTTGTGTTCTATTAATGAACGTTCTCTTCGCTTTTCTGACTTTTGGCTAAGATCAAGTGTAGTATTAATCAACGTTCTCCATACTGCATTTGGCTATGTATCCTTAATTCTTTCTCTCCTAAATGTGGACAATGCCTCAAAAAGGCACAACTATTCCCTGTGTATTATATGCTTAAGTATCTTTCTCAAGGAAAGTAATTTTTTACTGAATTTGATCTTTAGAAATTGAGTAAATAGGAATTAAAGATGTACCGATTTACCCACTTTTCTTTTCCTTAAAAGAAACCATTTCCATACCTCTCTGATTTTTGTTACTCTGACCATCTTCCCAGCTCCATTTCTTTCTATAGCCAAAGAGACAAGGTGCTGTTCTGACACTGCTCAGTGAAACCCTCCCAAGTCACAGTGGTCTGGATACTTTGCATTATTTGTATTTGTCTCAATCACAGAAAACACCAACAGGTACCCTTTCTGAAATGCAAAATACCCATTTGCATAAAGATGTAGTATTTCAATTATGTTTTTTAGAATGGTGGAAATATAAACTAACTCATGCTTTCTACCCATCCCTGTTTTTTTATGCTTCATATATTTTTTGACTACTGATGGCAGTGGTACAGAGGTCACCTGCTGACTATCAGTGAAAGCAAGATGTGTTCAGTCTTAAAGGATTACAAAGTTTCTTATCTGCAAAGGTTTTCTTCAACTCATAATGAACTGCTGCCTCTCATATTTCTGTTGCATGCTTCATATAGTGATCTCTACACAGGGAGCTCAGAATAGGTGTTGCTAACTGCATGTGGCTTCTCACCAGAGGAATGCTAATGGAACACAAATGATGTTTATAATGCCACTGCAACTGAAGGCATTTGCTGGCATTTCCAGATGTTTTCTGAAGCTTCAAAATTATCATCCAAATGATAAAAGTTACTGGAGAGTTAGAACCAGTGGTTTGCAGAACAAACACCATGAATTGAGAAACAGAGAGCCTTGGTGAGCAATGGAAATAAGAGAAAGCAGAGAGGGTTGCTTTGCAGCACACCTGGCCAGAAGGGACTGTCTTCACTGAACTGCTTAGGTGAGAATTTCAATTCCCCTGGCTGCCACGGCTGTCACTGACAGATAAGTACTGCTGGTAAACAAGCAAGGATGATTAATCATTATGCAGGTGGATATAGAAGCACTTTCCCGAGTGGTGAGGAGATTTAGTGTCATGCTAATCACCACCAAGGCCAAATGCAAAAAAATAACGCCATGGGAAGGTTTTGTGAATCTTTCTCTACCTCAATAGAACCCCTACCATTACAGCAGTCATAATGATTCTACAACTATCAATCAATCATCTTTTAAGAAGATGTCTGTTCTCAACAGAAATGACAGCAATGATTTGGTTAGTTCCCAAGCAATTAATTTTAAAAATATGAAAACCATAACTACATAATTAAATACAAAACAGTATGCAACATTTAGGTATAATTTAAAAGACACAATGCTTTTGCTACCAGGTATACATTCTAGGAAACAGAAGGGGGAAGCCTCCTGAGCATTTTTATCAGTTGTATCCCTGCCCACCCACTGAAATACATTTTTGAATTTTGTGTTAATTTTTCATTGGTATTGATTATAGTTTATCACATACATGTGCAGCCAAAATGGTAGCTATTTATATTTCTATTCCTATAGGAATAGGTAAACATATTCATGCTGATGTGTCCAATGGTGAGTCATTTACTCTCAGTCTAAGCAAATTGTTCATCCAATATTCTCCTTATGGAAAACTGGGTTATTTCTAGCTTTGAATACAACACACTACTACTATGAGCATTATTCTATAAGCCATTTGTTTCATATTTAAAGGAATTTACCCACACTATGCATTACTGAATCATAGTGCATGTGCATCAACTTTGAGATGTGATATAAAATTTATTTCAAAAGTAATTTTAGCAGAGTTGAAGAGATTCTTCTTCAACACATACTTGGACAACAGTTGGTAATCTAAAATCCAGTTTAGAAACTGGAAGTTTGACCAGTACAGTGGAATCCCTGTATTTTAGAAATAATTACATTTTTAGATAATAGATAATTCATGCATCTCTGGGTCACACAGCTCTTTGGCAACACACGTGGCGGCAGACTCAATCTTGTCCCCTGATTGTCTATTTGTCTTTTGGTTAAATGAAAACTTGCATTATCAACTTCTTAACTTAGATGCCAGAGTTCCAAGCTACAGCACAGACTGTTCTCTTACTTGACTTTTTGAGGAAATAATCATTTCCCTAAAAATCATGAATAGATGCGCTACTTATTATTTTGGAATTTACATGAAATATGTAAATGGAACAGGATGGTCTTTAGATAACATATTGAAAACTGAAACTTTACAATGCTTAAAGTAGGTAAGAAAGTCCACAAATAAACAAAAAAATTCCAAAGGAGGAAATAGGTGAATTTTATTAAACAGAGCAGCTCTATATTAAAAATACAATCCATGAAGTCATGTTTGTGAGAAAGATGTTGATAGTTATATACCTAATATTAGACTATCACCTGTGAGAACAGAGTCTGTGTAGTTGGATATACAATATCCAACAGTGACTTTTCTACAGAAAATAATTTTTAAAAACTGTTTCTATGCCATATTTATCATTTTTGCTACATGCATTCGTGTGTATAAGTTATGTAGATACTTCAAAAAGTTCATTGAAAAATGGAACTAAAAGACCAGTTTGGGGTGGGGATTTGGCTTAGCACTTAAGAAGCCTATACCCAACATAAGAGTATTTGTGTTTGTATGGGCTCCAGCTCCTGACTCTGAGTTCCTGCTAATGTAGACGCAGGAGGCAGTGGTACTGGCTAACGAAGTTGGGGGCCCTGCCATTCATTTGGGATATGAAATTCCTGGTTTCCACCTTTGGCCTGCCCCATTGTAGGCATCTGGGGAGTGAATCAACAGATGGTGAATTTCTCTCTTTCTATCTCTGCTTTTCAAGTAAGTAAAATAAATAAATAGACAAATAATTAAAAAAAATTATTTTGGTGATAAAAATTTTGAAACTCATGACTAGTTTTTTTCATAATACACATTTCACTTTTTAAAAATCTTTTATATGTAGTGGTACTACATGTGTTTTTTTTTTAATCTCAGATCACAAATCTATAGGATTTCAATCATGTTTAAACTTTACATAAAATTATATTTAAATTCAGTTGTGGCTCTAGTACAATAGAAAAGTTTTCAGTGACAGGTTTATTTAAATCTAGGATTATTTGAAGAAGAGAAAAGATTCAGATTTCTGAGAAATCATGAGGAAAATCACACATACTGTAGCAACTGCATTTGGGAACAAGAACAATTAGTAGAGGAAATGGAAGATGTATTTAGTGACAACACTGGGTTCCAGAGTCTCTGCCAACTGCTATTCTTAAATCTTCTTATAATAATGTTGAGTACATCATGTAATTCTCACTTCACATTATCCTAACGTTAAACCACAAATTCACAATGGCAGATTACTGAAGCTGACCACTAGAAGAGGTACTATTTTATAGGATGAAACAAGTGTCATTTCTGATTTTAGAAACATCTTGTTGGGTGAAATCAAAAGCACGGTGTCCTTTTCCTTTCATTGTTGCTGGCTTTGAAGAAAGCATGCATAAAGGGCTGGAACTATGGCACATCGGGCTAAGACTCCACCTGTGGAGCTGGCATCCCATATGGGCACCAGTTCTAGTCTAGGCTATTCCCTTCTGATCTAGCTCTCTGCTGTGGACTGGGATAGCAGTGGAGGATGGCCCAAGTGCTTGGGCCTCTGTACCTACATGGGAGACCCAGAAGAAGCTTCTGGCTCCTGGCTTCAGATCAGCCCAGCACCAGCTGTTATGGCCATTTGGGGAGTGAACCAGTGGATGGAAGATCTCTCTCTCTGTTTTTCCCTGTCTGTAACTCTATCTCCCAAATAAATAAATAAAATCTTTAAAAAAAGGTACATATTGGATTTAGTAAAGATCATTTTCCTAAAATTGTGTCAATCTGTTCATATTTGACTGTATTTGTCTCATAGGATATCTACAATTATTATTTTCATTACTGCTCTGTGGTTCCAGATAACATATAGAACATGATTAGATTTTCATCTTGTTTTCCTGATTCATATAAAGTTTAAATAATCAAGTGTATTTGCATCTATTTAACTGCAATTCAAGAGTGTAATTTTGGCTATGATGCCAGGTGTGACCCTCTTATTAAGGCAGATGATACACACAGCTGTGAGCTTTGTCACTAGGCTAAAATCATGAAGCTCCTAAATCATTCAAACCTTGAAACTGCCTTATATATTTTCTGCTAATCATAGTTCATAACAGTAATTTAATTTCAATCCTTTGTTGGTAAAGTACAAAGAGAGGATATTTCTGCAACACTTGCAGTCAGAGCTGCTGGAGATTTCCTGGACTGTAGAGACAAAGGCGATTTTGGAAATCACATTATATGCTGCAAATTAGAAAGTTTGGCAGTTCTCACCTTTAATCGAAGAAACATTTTTGGGATTTAACCATAGTAAAAGTTATACAGACTTGTGTTTGTTATAGCAAAATTCTCAAAAGTGTATATTTTGAAATATGTACCCTTAATAAAAGCATATTAAACAATACTAAATTCTTAATCATTTTGTTATTCATTTGAAAACATTCTTAAAAAGACTTTTTTATGACATTTTATCAAAATCAGCAGTCATTTTCTAATTTCACATAATTTAAATAAATACACAAAGGTATTTAAAAATGTTTGTGGAAAACGGAATTAAAAGTTAACTTTATTTTGATGCAAATTATTTTGCAATCCATGCATAGGCTTTTCACAATACATATTTTCCATGAACATTTTGAAGACCTCCTCATATACATGGATTTCAAAAAATGTTTGTATCATAATGACTTTAATTCTACTTGTCATAAACATTTTGAAGCACCCTCATATTATTGAAATTATAAATAATGTATTTTTTGGAAAATTCCTAGATAGACAAGTAATGAAAATGACTGCCTTAACATTTTAGAACATTCACATTATTTCCAATTTTCCATTATTTTAGAGGATCTGGCTATCACCCTAATGCCATAAAATCTCAGCCATGACAGCGCTCCTAAGATACAGTGATCCCAGAAGTGGGTTAACTGGATCAGTTCATAAGCTTGTTTTGTCTTTTTGTAGAAATTATGCTGTCAAGCTTTCCAAAGGTCTATGCATATTCAGGGTTTTGTATGGTTAGATAAATGTAGTTTCACTAATGCTACAACAATGAAGCTAGCGTTTAATATACTAATTTATCCTTCCTTTAAAATCATATATATAGTGCTAAAATCAAATAGTACAGAAGACTTTTATTAAGTTTTTTGGGAGAGAGAGAGAAAGAGAGTGTATATTTAACAAATGACTGTTGGTTAATGTGTGATACTACTCTCTTTGAATCACCTTTAAAGAGGACACTTCTAATGCCTGCTCTGAGAGAAGAGTCTGCTGTTCTACACTAACCTACATTACCATCTTTATCTCCATATAGACTTATTTCCTTATTTAAAATGAAGTTATTACTAGTGCATGGATTATTTTTTAAAGACCATTTATTTAAAAGAGTTACACAGAGAGACACAGAGACACAGAGAGAGGCAGAGAGGCAGAGAGAGGAGGAGAGGAGAGAGGGAGAGTTCTTCCATCTGCTGGTTCACACCCAAACTGGCCGCAATGGCCGGAGCTATGCCAATCTGAAGCCAGGAGCCAGAAGCCTTCCCCAGGTCTCCTATGCAGATGCAGGGGCCCAAGTACTTGGGCCATCCTCCACTGCTTTTCCAGGCCACAACAGAGAACTATATCAGAATTGGAGCAGCCAGAACTCGAACTGGCGCCCATATGGGATGCCGGCACTGGAAATGGTGGCTTTACCCACTATGCCACAGTGCTGGCCCCTGTATGGATTACTTATGACTAAGTAAATCTTATTCTTTTCCTCAATTGCCCCCAATTTGCTGTCATGTCTGCCATTAGCCTATTCCCAATTCCTTGCCATTCTGTTTCCTTCCATGTTGGGATTCATCACACCCATATCTACAGTGAGTCACTGACTTTCCTCTCAAGGTTATTGGCTCCTGTGCCATTATGTGGAGATGCACCCCTCTTTTCCACTCTTGGGTTGATCCTGTACTTTTTGGATCTGACACCTTTCTCATCCTTAGTTTATATCCTTACATTGCTGAACATACTCTGGTAGCATCACTAAAAGCATAACAAAGTTTCAAAACCAAGTTTTATTTGTTTCTCAAGGTTTTGCCACTCTAACTATAAAACTTCAGAGCGAAAATAGTCTATCAAGATTTCTGAAGACAGTACTCATTTTTCAGTATTTTACTGAGAAATAAAACATTTTATGAACCTATTTCTTGTTTTGTTTTTCTTTTAATGAAATAACACTGTGTCTGTAGCCATCATTTTCTAAAATTTTACTGCAATGGGAAGACTGATGATCTGTTTCAATCACAGTGATAGGCAGTAAGCAGATTGAGGGTTATCAGAAATTGTCAGTTTTCTCCCCTATATTCTTGTTGTTGGAACTCCTAATACACAGATATTAAATTTTGAGGTAAGATTCTAAGATGTCGGAAAAGGGCCAATGTACTGTGTTAGGCTAGTGATACACAGTTTTAAAAAAAAAAAAGTGTAGTTAGTGTCCTCACAGGGAAAATTAGAAGAATGAGAGAAAACCGCAGTGGAAATTTTGCAGAAGGAAGAATGTCGTGGACCTGTGTGGAAGGTGCGGGTACACAGTGTGATCACGAACACAACACACTGAGCAGCCGAGAGCCAGCACAAGTGGCAGCTTGAAGATGGAAGTGAGACCAAACTACAGGAGTCCATGGTGATGTAGACAGAAGGAGATGTGAGTCCAGCCTGCAGCCCTCAGGCCTAGTAGGTACCCAAGAACCAGTGGAAGTAAAAAGGGCACATTTCTCTCACCCCATCATCCCCACAACAGCACCTGGCATGTGGCTGAGAGAGGCTGGGCTTGGGCGGCAGCTGCAGAAGCTCGCATACACTCGCACAGCAACTACCATCTTCTCAGCAGCACTGGCAGCAGTGGTGGGGAGAGGGCAACACTCAGCCAGTGGCTCCTATGTACACATGTGATCCAGAGATTCTAGCAGAGGGAAAAGTCCGCTGTCCCTACTGACTGTGAGCCTGGCTGGGAGGATGGACAGGAGGCTGGGCACCCACGTAGGACTGTGAGGTGCCCCCCCGCCTCTCAATATACCAAAGGGTCCAGGGCTCAAACCACCTAGGCAGAGCATCTGTGCACAGCTGGATCGGGGAACATCTGCCTCTATGCAGACAAGACAGGCTGCTGAAGCAGAGCAGAACCTCTGCACCCAGCGACTATGGGAGGCTTGTGTGTTGAGGCTATGGGGAATCAGTGGCTACCCAGGAGGGTGCAAGGTGTAGCTGGGTCTCTAGGTAGTTAATGTGTGCAGCTCCATATGCTCTGAACTCCCTGGTTGCCTGGGTCAACTCATTGCAGTGGGATGTGTGTTCAGAGTAAGGACTGCGCAGATCATTTGTACAGTGCACATGGCAGTGCAAATCACCACTGTACCTGCTAGGGGGCTAAAACCTGGGCATTGATCACCTTGGAGGAGAGGAGGTAAGGGTGTGATTACACCAACAGAGGTGACCATTCCCTCCTTTCTGTTAACAAGAGATCTACCATGCCCAACTTGGGTGTTACCCTGGATACTTGCCCTACCCTGGAGTACCAACCAGAGCTCCTGGGCCACATGCAGAACATACCTCTTGGTAGTCACTAAAAGTGAGACATTCCACCAAGCAACAGAGGCATAGTTCAAAGAAAAAAGCCATCAGAAGAAAAAAAAATCAACAAGTATCTTCACAAAGCCCTAAAAATAAATGCAAATATTCAAGAAACAAGAGTAAGGAAGGCATCATAAACTCCCCAAAGGAATACAACCATATTAAAATATTAGAATGTCAAGATGAAGAGACTGATGGAATGCCAGATGTGGAATTAAAAAGATTAATCATAGGGTTACTCAAAAACAATCAGAAAGAAATCCACTAGCAAAATATGTTCTTACATGATATGAATGACACTGAGATTTCAAAGAGAAATCAAAATGAAGTATTAGAAATGAATAATGCAAAAGATCAAATAAAAAAAAATGCAGGAGAAAGCCTTAACAACAGAGTTGGTGAGGCTGAAAAAGGAATATCTGAGCTAGAAGACAAATCTTTAGAAATATCTCAGTCACACCCCCCCCAAAAAGCTGAAGAAACTAGAAAAACTGAAACTTTTGGAGATTTATGGGATACTATCAAATGACCCAACATATGGGTCTTAAGAATTCCTGAAGATGTGGAAAGAAAGAATGGACTAGAAGGCTTATTTTGTGAAATAATTATAGAAAACATTTACAATTTGGTGAAAGCAACAGACATCCAAGCACAGGAAGCACAAATAACTACTAATAGACATGACCAGAAAAGATCTTCATCAAAACACATTGTAGTCAAACTTCCAACAATAAAACAAATAAAAGATTCTAAAATGTGCATGAGAGAAATGCCAGATTACTTTCAGAAGATTGCCAATAGACTCACAACAGACTTCTCATCAGAAACCCTAAAGGCTATGAGAAATAGGAGAGACACAGCACAAGTCTTAAGAGAAAAAACTGCCAACCCAGAATACTGTACCCAGCAAAGCTCTCATTTATGAATGAAGATGAAGACCTTCCACAAGCAACAGAAATTGACAGAATTTGTCATCACTTGTACAGCCTCAGAAAAGATGCTTACGGATGTGCCACATACAGAAACATAGTAAGACAGCCTTCATTACAAAAGAACGTGAAGGCAGAAAATCTCCCAGTACAAGTGCAAAAGAAATACAAAGTAAACAATGGGAACACTTATGGAAAAATGGCAGGGCTGAGTCATCATTTATCAACAGTCACAATGAATGTAAATGGCCTCAATTCTCCAGTTAAAACATAAGACTGGCTGAGTGAATTAAAAAACAAGAGCCATCTATGTGCTAGCTACAAGAAATACACCTCACCAACAAAGATACCTTACAGACTTAAAGCGAAAGGATGAAAAGAGATATTCCATGCTAATGTAAACCAATAAAGTGCTGGTGTAGCCATCCTAATATCAGAGAAAAAAGATTTTAACAAAAAATTGTTACAAGAGACAAAGATAGGCACCACATAATGATTAAGGGATCAATTCAACAGGAAGATGTGACTACAATAAATGTATATGCATCCAATCACAGGTGCATAAAAAAAGTAAATGGATATAAAGGGAGACATAGATTGTAACACAATAGGAATGGGAGACTTCAACACTCCACTTTCAGCAATGGACAGACGAACTAGACAGAAAATACACAAAGAACAGAGCTGAATGTCACTATAGACCAAATGGGCCTAAAGATATCTACAGAACTTTTCACCCCACAGTTGCAGAATACACATTCTTCTCACCAGTGTATGGAACTTTATCTAGGATACATCATATGCTAGGATGTAAGCAAGTTCTAGCAAATTAAAAAAAAAAAAAACGAAATCATACTATACATCTTCGCTGAACGTGATGGAATGAAGATGGAAATCAACAACTCAAGAATCTTTGCATCATATGCAAACATATGGGTGACTGAGCAACATGCTCCTGAATGAACAGTGAGTCACAGAAGAAATCAGGAGAGAAATAAAAAATTTCTGGAAATGAATGAAGATGACTAGACAACATATCTAAACTTACAGGATACAGCAAAAGCAGTATCAAGAGGGAAATTTATAGCAATTGTTGCCTATATCAAGAAATTGGAAAGTCACCAAGAAATCAGATATTAATGCATCCTAACGACCTAGGAAAAAAAATTAGTAGGAGGAAAGAGATAATTAAAATCAGAGAAGAAATAAACACAACTGAAACAAAAAATGGATACAAAATATTAGTCAAATGAAGAGTTGGTTTTTTGAAAAAATGAACAAAATTGATACATCACCGACCCAACTAACAACAACAACAACAACAAAAAAAAAAAAAAACCGAGGGAGAAGACCCAACTCTATAAAAATCAGAGATGAAAAAGGAAATGTAACAAAAGATACTACAGAAATAAAAAAGAATCATCAGTAATTACTACAACGAGCTATCTGACACAAATTCTGAAAAACAGACTAATAACCAAGATGGAGATTGAATTAGTAATAAACACCCACCCTACAAAGAAAAGCCTAGGACCAGATGGCTTCACTGCTGAATTCTACCAGACACTTAAAGAACAACTAATTTCAATTCTTGCCAGGATATTCAAAATAATTTAAAGGGAGGGAATCCTCCCTAACTCCTTGTATGAAGCCTGTATCACCTTAATTCCTAAACCAGAAAAAGATAAAACAAAGGAAGAGAACTATATACCAATAACCCTGATGAATATAGATACAAAAATCCTAAACAAAATACTAGCTAACTGAAACCAACAACATATCAGAAAGATCATTCACCCAGACCAAGGAGGATTTATCCATGGTATGCAGGGATGCTTCAACACTCACAAATCAATCAATGTGATAGATTACATTAACAAACTGAAGAACAAAAACCATGTGATTATATCAATAGATGCAAAGAAAGCATTTGATAAAATATAATAACCTTTCATGATGAAAACCTTAAGCAAAGTGGATAAAGAACAAACATTCTTCAACACGATCAAGGCAATTAATTTAGAACACAACCACAGTCTCTGTCTTATTGAATGCTAGAAGCATTCCCATTGTGATCTGGAACCTGACAAGGATGCCCACTTTGACCATTGCTATTCAGTACAGTCCTGGAAGTTTTACCAGAACAATTAGGCAAGAAAAAAAATCAAAGGGATAGAAACTAGAAAGGAGGAAGTCAAACAGATGACATGATTCCATATACAGAGGAATCAATAGATTCCACAGACTATTGCAACTCATAAGAGTTTGGAAAAGTGGCAGGATATAAAATCAACACACAAAAATCAGTGGACTTCATACACATAGACAATGCTGTGGCTTAGGAAGAACTTTTAAGATCAATCTCATTCCTAATAACTACAAAAATAATTAAGTACCTTTGAATAAATTTAACCAAGGACATCAGAGATCTCTATGATGAGAATTACAAAACATCAAATAAAGAAATAGAAGAAGATGTTATAAAATGGAAAAAAATCTTCCATATTCATGGATTGGAGAATCAGTATCATCAAAATGTCCATACTATTAAAGCAATTTACATATTCAATGAGATCCCAATCAAAACACCAATGACATTCATCTTAGATCTAGAAAAAATTGTGCTAAAATTCATATGAAACACAAAAGACCCCAAATAGCTAAAGCAATCTTATGCAACCAAGACAAAACCAGAAGCATCACAATACCAATTTCAAGACATAATACAGGGCAATTATAATCAAAACAGCCTGGTACTGGCACAAAACAGAAGTGTAGACAAATAGAATAGAATAGAAAATTCAGAAATCAATCAACACATCTACAATCAACTTTTTTTTGACAAAGTAGCTGAAATCAATCTCTGAGGCAAGGAGAATCTTTTCAACAAATGGTGCTGGGAAAACTGGATCTCCACATGCTGATGTATGAAACTAGACTCCTACCTTACACCTTAAATAAAAATCCACAGAAAATGGATCAGCGAACTGAATCTATGATACCAACCAGTTACTAGAGAACATTGGGGAAACTCTGCAAGAGCTTGGTATAGGCGAAGATTTCTTAGAAAAATCCCAGAAGCACAGGTAATCAAAGCCAAAACCGACAAATGGGATTACATAAAGCTGACAAGCTTCTGCACTGCAAAAAAAAACACTCAGCAAAGTGAACAGGCAACCCACAGTCTGAGAGAAAATAATTACTAACTATGCAACTGATAAAGGGTTAATATCCATGATACATAAAGAGCTCTAGAAATTCAGCAACAGCAAAATAAACAATCCAGTTAAGAAGTTAACAAAGGACTTCAAGAGTCATTTTTCAAAAGAGGAAATTCAAATGACCAATAAACACTTGAGAAAATGCTCGGGGTCATTAGCCATCAGGGAAATGCAAATCAAAACCACCATGAAGTTTTACCTCACCCTAGTCAGAATGGCTTTTATCGAGAAATCTACAAAAACAAATGCTGGTGAGGACGTAGGCATTTTTGCTAGCCTAACCCACTATTGGTGAGAAAGTAAAGTGGTCAAGCTTCTGTGGAAGACAATATGGAGACACCTCAGAAATCTAAATATGGACCTACCACATGATCAAGACATCCCACTCCTGAGAATTTAGACAAATCAAAAGAAACCAGCATATGAAAGAGTAAGCTGTAACCCCATGCTCAATGCAGCTCAATTCACAACAGCTAATCAATCCAGATGTCCATTAACTGACAACTGGCTAAAGAAATTATGGCATATATACACAACAAAATAGTACTCAGCTGAAAAAAAATGAAATCCTGTCTTTTGCAACAAAATGGATACAACTGGAAACCATTATACTTAGTGAAATAATACAGGCCCAAAAAAGACAGGTATCATATGTTTTCCCTGATCTGAGGTAACTCATAGAGTACCTGAAATGTAATATATTGGAGTGAAATGGACATTTTGAGGTTCAATGATTGTTACAGCCCTTGACTCTTCTGTTGAAATCAGTGGTTTCTTTTTTCGTACTATTTGTGGAAGTCTTTTACTTAGTGTAGGGTTAACATTATGATCATTAAGTCAATTGAAAGTAAATCTCTGTAAAAATTAAGAGTGGGTAAGGGTAAGGAGAAGGAAGAGGCATTGAAGCATGGGTGGGAGGGAATGAAGTATCACTATGATCCTAAAGTGGTATATATGAAATACATGAAACTTGTATAACTTAAATAAAATCAATAAAAAACCTTTAGAAGTTACCATAATATAAATAACTATAAAACAGGAAAGAGTTATTGTCAATTAATCATTTGAGCATGGAGTATACACATGACGAAAAGGAAAGGCATGGGGAAGTTGGAGAAATTGCCTGTAAGAAGGTTCAGAGATTGGGGGCCAGTGCCGTGGCCCAGTAGGTTTAATCCTCCACCTGTGGTGCCGGCATCCCATATGGGCACCAGGTTCTAGTCCTGGTTGCTCCTCTTCCAATCCAACTCTCTGTTATGGCCTGGGACAGCAGAAGATGGCCCAAGTGCTTGGGCCCCTGCACCTGCATGGGAGACCAGGAAGAAGCACCTGGCTCTGGGCTTCAGATCAGCATAACTCTGGCTGTTGCAGCCATTTGGAGAGTGAACCAACAGAAGGAAGAACTTTCTGTCTCTCCCTTTCACTGTCTGTAACTCTACCTCTCAAATAAATAAATAAAATTAAAAAAAAAAAGTTTCAGAGATAACATTTTCAACCCTACTTTCTGGGCAGGTTAATAGTTTGAATAACCAAGAACTCATTTTCTAATTATTTTAGATAATCCTTTAAAAACATTATTGCAACATCACTGAATTTTGTCTGAAGAGATGTTACTTTCAATTAATTTTATTTATTTTGTATCTCGCTATTGTTACCCTTTTTTATGAATACCATCAAAGCATTTTTAGTGTGAAGTTAACACTACACAAGTAAAAACTGTCACTAGCATGATTAAGTATTTTTGAAATTTAAATCTAATTGTTCCCTTTAAAATATTTTCCAAGTAAAATTGGAGTTCAAAGAGCTAAATATTCAAATGCCAAATAATTTCCAAAGTAGCTTGCCTTCAGTCTTGTCCTTTCTTCTAAAGTGAAATGATGAGTAATGTATTTAAATGTGTATTAAGACACTGAAACAGCAGAAAAACATGAAGAGACGCTAAGCAACTGGACTGAATGACCACAGGAGTTTGTTTTTGCTGGTGCAAGAAATTTTTCAGTAAACATGAGATCCCACCTTCAGGACCATTACCAATAACTTATGATAGATAAAATGTAGTATAACCACAAAGCCAGATTTTTGATTTACAAGAAAACAGATGAGGGCAGTTATACAATTATATTCTAAGTAAGATATACCCTACATGAGGTAGAACTCATAAGACATGAACCAACATGTTTTATTTACTCCCTCAAGTGGTAGGAACTGATTATTCAGTTCAGTTCAGCACACACTTGTAAGTAAACATTAAGGAAACAGTGACACAGAAGACAGACCCGGGACTTTGCCCACTGTAGACTACATTAGAGAAGATTGAGGAACACTAGAACCACATACACTGATTCAAAAAAATAACAGAGATAACTAGTGTATATGATTTTTAAAATTTTATTTTTATTTATTTGAAAGGCACAGTTAGAGAGAGAGATGGAGAGACAGAGGAGAAGGAGCTGCCATCTGCTGGTTCACTCCCCAAACGGCTGCAACAGCCAGAGCTGGGCCTATCCTTAGCTGGGAGCCAAGGGCCTTTGCTGGTTCTCCCATGTGAGTACAGGGCTCCAAACAGTTGGGCCATCTTCAGGCGCTTTCCCAGGTGCATCAGTAAGGTGCTGGATCCAAAATAGAGCAGCTGGGACTCAAACCAGCAGCCATATGGGATGCCGGAGCTGCAGATGGAGACTTAATGCGCTATGCCGCAGCATTGGCCCCATATATATAATATTTTAAAAACAGAGTAATGTGGGGACAGTGTTGTGGCATAGCAGCTTAAGCAGCTATCTGTAGCTCTGGCATCTCAATGGGCTCTGGTTCGAGTCCTGGCTGCTCCACTTCTGATCCAGCTCCCTGCTGATGGCCTGGGAAATAACAGAAGATGGCCCAAGTGTTTGGGCACCTGTACACATGAGGGAGATGGAGAAGAAGCTCCTGGTTACTGCCCTCAGCCTGGCACAGCCTTGGCCATTATGTCATTGACCTGGACACTTCAGTTTATTTTGTGTATGTGAATTATACCTCATATAGCTGTTTTTAAAATATAATTAAGTGATCCGTCATTTGTAGAGATACTTATACTAGAATAAATTCCGGATATATTTTTCTTGGAAATAATTCCTCACCACAATGTGCATAACTACTTTAATTAGGTCAGATTTTTAATATTTTCCTGAAATTACTTTTTAGGTATATAGCAGAAACGTAAGAAATAGTCACGGGGCTGGAGATGGAGTGTAGCAGGTAAAGCTGCTGTGCCAGCATCCAGTATGGGTGCTGGTTCGAGTCCCAGCTGCTCCTCTTCCAATCCAGCTCTCTGCTATGGTCTGAGAAAGCAGTAGAAGATGGCTCAAGTGTTTAAGCCCCTGCACCCACATGGGAGACCTGAAAGAAGCTCCAGGCTCCTGGCTTCAGACTGGCACAGCTCCGGCCATTGTGACCATTTGGGGAGTGAACCACTGGATGGAAGACCTCTCTCCCTCCCTGACTCTACCTCTCTGTAAGTCAGCCTATTAAATATAAATATAAATACATATTTATTTTTTCCAAAAAGAAAAGCTTACTCTATGCTTTTGTGATACACAGAATATATTTCCTTGGAAATCAAGTTAATAAAAGGATTTTCTCTATGAACACCCTTATTCAATGTTATACTGAACAGCATTATCAGTGCAACGAGACACAGACAGGAACTGTGGCATGGTGGGTTAAGCTTCCACTGGCAATGGTGGCTTTCCATAGGAGTGCCATCTGGGTTCTCAGGTGGTCCAATTCCTGTCACGTTTCCTGATAAAATGACTGGGAAAAGTAGTGGAAAGTGGCCCAAACACCTAGGCCCCTCCCACTCATGTGGCAGACCAGAATGGACATCCTACCTCCTGGCTTGAGAATGAGAGGGGAAAAAAATCATTATTTTTCCTATACATTTATACTTATTTTTACTATACAATTATACATTTTCCAGTGAATGGAACTGCCGTATGACCAGTAATCTGCTAGGTATACACCCCAAAAGACAGGAACACACTCTATCAGAGAGACCTACTCTGTTTTAGCAACACTGTTCACAATAGCCAAAACATGGAATGCACCAAACTATCCATTATCAGATGAATTCATAGAGAAAATGTGGTTTGTAGGCACAAATGAATACTATTCAGCTTAGTAAGAATGAAAACTTGTCATTAGTTAGCAGCAAGGTGCATGGAACTGGAGAACACACTCTTGAGTGAAGTAAGTTAGATACAGATAAGAGAAATAATGCAAGTTCTTCCTTAAATATGGAAGCTAAAAAATACAAAAAAATTCAATCTGAACAGACAATGTTGATCACTTGAGGTTGGGAGGGGTGGGAGGGATAAACTTTTTTTTGGATAAAAATAATAGGGGAATCTGGGTGTCACTCATTGTGAAAAAGATACTAATATGAGACATCAAGAGAACATAATAGATTATTTTAACATTGCTTTAACAGAGAATCAGATTTTAATTCTATGTCAAAGAGAAATTGAGCTTCCTGTGATCTTTTGCTGGTAGGTTTCCTTCCTTTACCTTCTTTCATATTGATGACCATGTTTCTGTGTTTCTGTGTGTAACACATCTTTAAGCATTTTTTTGCAGGGCAGGATGAGTGGCAACAAATTCTGTTAGAAAGAAACTAAAAACATTTTATATGTTTGTGCTTAAGTTTACTGGTTGAACAAACTGCACCATGTTAGATATTTAAGAGGTGTTTCCAAATACGTCTTAAAATTTATAGAAGGCATTGGACCTTCTGGTAAATGTTTTCTTAAGTTATTATCTAATGGTTGAAACTGTTTGCTAAGTATTCATGTGATATTGCTATTGTCAGCAAGCGATCTAGGACTTGCTCCCTCATTTCTCTATTCTAAGCCCAACTTGTTCTTTCATCTCTCTATTCTCTTCAAGGTAGGAAACTAATTCTATTATGGAGGAATCTGTAGGATGCACAATTTAATCTTTAGACCTTATAAAAGAGATGGCTAACATTTTTCTATAATAACATAGCCAAAATAAGAGCTTAAATCAATCTCATAGCTAGATTTACTTCGCCATCAGCAAAATAAACAGTAAGTAGAAAAAACCTCCCTTTCAGACCAAAGGGAAAGAAAGTTTTAAAGTGAGAATATAATTTTCCTCATGGGCATTGTCTACCCTAGAAAAGCTACTACAGAACATGCCTGTGACTATAGACTTGTAGTTCAGGCCACCGAAGATTAGAGATGGGACACGGGCACTCCCTTGACTTGCATCCTCTGGTCTGCTTTAACACAAACCAGGAGGAAAAGAAAGCTAGGCATCAGAAGCAATGGGTGGCAGGCCTATTAATGGCTGATCTGTACAGTGATCTGCCCTCAAGGAGACCCAACAGGCCAGTCCACTGCAGTGGCTTTCAAAGTGGTAAGCCTGGGCTTCAGCAGAAGTCAGCTTGTGAAGAGCCCTGGCAGCTCTGCCAAGAGTTGGATCACTGGAAATGGACCTGCCCTGGAGTCGAAGGATGCCCAGGTCAGAGCCACAGATCTTATTGGCTCTAAGCTGAAAAGCCCTTCACTCAGCCCAACTTCCAAAGTGACCATTGCAGCTGAGGGGATGGTCAAGTAGGGTCAGCAACATTGCAGGCAGAACTGTAAATTTCTTGTTAGAGATGCCCCCTGCCTTTACCTGGCCAGCTCTCCTCCCAGGCCAGCCAAGTAATGAAAGTCAACAGAGTGCCTTCCCCTAGGAGGTTCACACCTCCCTTAGGATATACCCCATGTGAAGAGATAGATAGGTCTGGGCCTCTTAACTTACAAGGCCTAAAGCCCACCAGATTATTATCAAGCCCCTTCTGTCAGGTTCTATTTGCCTCTCAATCAGAAAACTTAACTGTAGCTTAGACAGCTCCTTTCTTAGCTCCTCTAATAATGACTCTGTCCTTTGTTCTAGACCCTGTCTAGCGCACTTGGGCCTCATTCCTTTGTAATCATAACCTCTACTCTACCGCCAATGGCTCTACTCCCAACCTGTGTATACTGATGGTCCTCTTCCCCACTTAATGCTGTATAATTGTTCAAACCTGGTAAATGCTACTCTCAGGATCATTGGTTACTATCCTCACTCTTTTATGACCTTGTCTAAATATGATCAGAGTCGGCAAATTTGGATGGCTTGCATAGCCTTGGCAACTCATGAGGACAGCCTAGGGTGGTTACTGTCACCATAAACTAGAGTGTCAATTTGTTGGGTCAACAACAGGAGTCACTGTGCACTTGCTCCTCATGTGGGATCTCTGTCCTTAATGTGCTATACATTGTGATTTAATGCTATAACTAGTACTCAAACAGTATGTTTCACTTTGTGTTTCTATGTGGGTGCAAACTGTTGAAATCTTTACTTAATATATACTAAATTGATCTTCTGTATATAAAGAGAATTGAAAATGAATCTTGATGCAAATGGAAGGGGAGATGGAGCGGGAGAGGGGAGGGTTGCGGGTGGGAGGGAAGTTATGGGAGGGGGAAGCCATTGTAATCCATAAGCTGTACTTTGGAAATTTATATTCATTAAATAAAAAGTTAAAAGATACTAATATGAGATGTTCATTGTGGAAACTGGGTAAGGGGTATATGGGAGTTCCTTGTGTTACTACCTCACAATTTTTGTTTTGCAAATGTAAAGCTTTTCTGAAATAAAATGTTCAAAAGAGAATCACAGTTTTCAAGCTAATTTTATCATTTTGAGCTTTCTGTTTACTTTTTAGAGGGGAAGTTGGGCTTCTTTTCAATTTATTTTTCTCATCCCACTTTTACCACTTCGTTGGTTTGAATGTTACACACTCTATGTCTGTCACTTTGGTTGTTATTGTCAGAATTGAAGCAAGCATCTTAATTTAGTGTTTAAAGGTAGACACTTCAACCTATCTAACTTTGGCATATTTACACTGCCCTCAAAATATATAAAGCCCTAGGAAAGCTTTAACCCTGATTTTTAATTATTTTTACTCAATGACATCTGAATATGTCTAGGAATTTTTACATTTTACATTTTCACTAGCTTATGTTTTATTATATAAAAGTTTGCTTGGATATGCTCACAATCTTACTTCTTTATTGGCTCATATTTTCTTCTTATATTTCAGCACATTCACATCAAATGATTCTTCTTCCTATGGGAGTGCAAATCTGCAATTTCTTTTAGCTAAGAACCATTGCTAGTAAATGCCCTCAATGTTTGCTTGTCTAAAAATATGGCAATTTAACAATTGTTTTTCTAACAGCTTTGCTAGGAACACACTTCAGTATGAACACCATGTTCAACATGATTGTCCTGTTTATTTGATCTTTTTCTATTATTTTAGAAAATCTGTTATCAGCCTAAATGTCCTTGTGGGTTATCTGCTTTTCTACGTAGTAGCATTTAATGTTTTCTCTCTACAGTTGCAGTTAGTAGTTTTGCATCAAATTGTCTAAGTTTTTATTTCTTTTAATTATCTCAATTGGGATTTATCAGACTTACCAGATCAAAGACTGAGTGTCTTTGAGTGATTCTAGGTATTTTTTCAGGCATTCATTCTGAATATTATCTCTTTAATGGGTTATTTATGCTCCCTTTTGGACACGTGAATTAGACACTTACCAGAATGCCTCATACTCCCTTCAGATCGATTGCCTTTTCTCAATAGAACTCATCTTTTCTACTCTGTACCCCATTTTGAGTCATTTCATCAAGTTTTTCACCCAATTCAAATATTCTATCAATTTTCTCATTTTTTTGTACTTGCTAGTTCATGGAATTTCTAATTTAATTGTTATACATTTAACTTAGTACTTTCTTAAATTAGGTTAATTTTAAATCTTATTCACTCATGAAGTATTCCAAATACTCATTTCTTTCAACAATGCTTCCCTATTTCTAAATCTAACAGGTGTTCTAACAGCATACCACTGAGCTGTTTCCTGATGCGCTCACTAATTTTAACTTTATTGAAGTATAACAGATATAAAAAGAACTCTACATAACATGTACAATTTGATGTTCTCATGACATCACAACAGTAAAAATAGAAGACCTATTCCACACCTTTCAAAGGGTTCTTTGTCCCCATTTTGCTTGTTCATACAGTAATAACACTTAATATTAAGTCCTCATTCTCAATTAGCCTGGAGTTGCACATTACCTTGTAAAATATAAGCACTATGATATACAGCAGAAATTATTTGTATGGTATAGCTGAAACTTATAACCTTAAATCACATTTTTCCCATATGATTAGCCCTGAGAAATCACCATTCTGCTTTTTAATTCTGTGAGTTTCATTACTTTAAGTTCCTCCTGTATGTGAAGTCATGCAGTATTTGTACTACCTGTTACTGGATAATATCACTTCACATAATATAATCCAGGTTTAATCCATAAAGTTGTAAATGGAAAGATTTCCTTTTATAAAAAGAATAACAGTCCATTTTAATATTGTCTTTATCCATTTATGTGTGATGTACACCAGTTTTGACTTATCTTTTTCCTTTTTATAAATATCTAAAGGGAACTAATTTCATAAACTGCATATATACAGTTTAAAGTGCACGATGAAACTCACCACCATAACCTCCCTCCCTCAAACTCAACCTTCCTGTTATTACTTCTTTTTAATTTTTATGACATATATTTTCAGTTTCCTTCATATAATCATAAGCTTAGCCCTCCACTAAACAATTCAACAAGTAGCAAGTGATAAAACCACTGTTCCTCAAGAGTATACATAAGGGTTATAAACAATAATCAAATATGAAAATGTTAATGGTTTTTGGGGGACTGGCTTACCACACTAAACGTGTCTCCATTTCTTAACTATATACCATGAATAATACTGCAATAAACATGGGAGTGCAGATATCTCTTTGAGATCCTAATTTTAATTCTTTAGGTTGAATACTCAGGAGTGAGATTACTAAATCCTAAGGTAGTTCTATTTTTTTTTTTTTTTGACAGGCAGAGTGGACAGTGAGAGAGAGAGACAGAGAGAAAGGTCTTCCTTTTGCCGTTGGTTCACCCTCCAATGGCCGCCGCGGCCGGCGCACTGCGGCCGGCGCACCGCGCTGATCCGATGGCAGGAGCCAGGTGCTTCTCCTGGTCTCCCATGGGGTGGAGGGCCCAAGCACTTCGGCCATCCTCCACTGCACTCCCTGGCCACAGCAGAGAGCTGGCCTGGAAGAGGGGCAACTGGGACAGGATCGGTGCCCCGACCGGGACTAGAACCTGGTGTGCCGGCGCCGCAAGGCGGAGGATTAGCCTAGTGAGCCACGGCGCCGGCCTAAGGTAGTTCTATTTTTAAATTATTGAGCAATCTTCATACCTTTTCCACAGCTTGTGTAACATTTTACATTGTAAGCAAAAATAAATATTTAAATTTCTTCACAACCTTATCAATATGTCCTATTTTTAAAAATAATAACCATCCTAAAAGATGTAGGATGGTATCTCACTGTAGCTTTAATCTTCATTTTTCTGATCTTTCATTATGTTGACCATCTTGTTACATATGCGTACACCATTTGCCTGTCTTTTGAGAAAAGTCTGTTTAAATCCTTTGGTTAAGTTATTTGGCAGTTTTCTACTGAGATGTAGGAATTCTTGACTTATTTTGGAAACTAACTCCTTATCACATACAGGTTTTGTACACATTATTTTCTCCTTTTTGTGAATTGTCTTTCATTCTGTAGATTCTTTCTTTGCTGTGAGCATCCTGTGCAAGGAAAAATGTGGTGCATGTGTATATAATCTTTAAAAGATAAAATACGCACAGCAATGCAGTCTATACTTCATTTGTATTTCCTTGTTTGGTTAGATAAATTATTGAAATATTAAGTATTGAAACTTTGTTTCTAGTCTGAGCATTCATCTAAATATGTTGGTTTAGGCCGGCACCGTGGTTCACTTGGCTAATCCTCCACCTGCGGAGCCAGCACCGTGGGTTCTAGTCCCGGTTGGGTCGCCGGTTCTATCCTGGTTGCTCCTCTTCCAGTCCAGCTCTCTGTTGTGGCCCGGGAAGTCAGTGGAGGATGGCCCAAGTGCTTGGGCCCTACACCCGCATGGGAGACCAGGAGGAAGCACCTGGCTCCTGGCTTCGGATTGGCACAGCGCAACGGCCTTAGTGGCCATTTTGGGGGTGAACCAATGGAAGGAAGACCTTTCTCTCTGTCTCTCTCTCTGTCTAACTCTGCCTGTCAAAAAAATAAATATGTTGGTTTAAAACTGAGTTTTATAATGCCTGATGCTGGCGCTTATATTACTGAGTGAGTAGTAAAAAAATTATGAAATTCAGCTGCCTTCCCAGATATACTAAAATATATACTGTGAATACAATTGTACTTCAAAAAGTTCATGAAGAAATGGAATTAAAAGCTGTTTATTTTAGTGCGAATTTTTTTGAAATTGCAGTTTTTTTATATTATCCATTTTCCATGAGCTTTTCTGAAGAACTCTTGTATAGATAATACATTGATGATATTTTAAGAAGAAATGTTAGAAAATCATGACAAAGTTTAACATGTAATCAGCAATTTAGAAGCAATAATCTAAACATTACCAATTTGGTTTAGCATTGTATAAGAAATAAATGAGCTACCTATAGCATATGAAGGTGATGTTGACATTTTGAGAAAGTGTCACACGGCTATGTCTGAATATATATTTGTGTAGTAGAAAAAGGGATATGAATATTTTTGATGGATAGAAACCTAAATTAACTGTTCTCCCCAGAAGTGGAAACATCCCAAGATGTGGCTTATCTCATTGCACCAAAATTCCTGACCTGAAGAGATCTAAAATGCACAACACTAAGTAATACATAAAAATATTCCCATATACAAAGCAAATACAAAGTTTTATTTAAAAAAAAGACTTCTAGTGTACAAATAAGGAAGGGGTATCTAATCAGTCAATGGTTCTGTAATAATTAAATTTTGTGACCACCGAATGGGAACAATTTTGTAAAATAATTTTATAGAATCTCAGCTGAGTCTATGGGTAGAATTAGGTGATGCTGACCAAAGGAGGTTACAAGGTAATAACAGGAATATGTAAAATGAGTGTCTTGCAGATTTATGCTTTTGCTGACAAACTTTATGCTTCTTATTTATTCAGAGGCAAAAAGGAGCCTTTAGTGCCAAGTACAAAAGCCTGCTTGCCTGAGGCCTTTATCTGTGAGCATTATGATGACAGGTGAGTCATATCAGGGAACTGGCTTCCACCACATGATTCTGCCGATCTGATTTGGGGCTCTTGACTAGAAACCATTTGAAAATACCATTTACAACCCATGGAGGGCATATTTTATTAAATACATACAGAATTATAAAATACAAATCTGAGGTATTTTTTCCCCATGATTCTAGGGTTTGTGAATTAAGAAAATCTATTCATCACAAAAGACAAAGTTTAAATAACAGAGCACACACAGGGTAGTAGTGTTTCTAGTGAGAAATAAGTAAAAAAAAAAAAAAGTACGAAATGATCCAATACACATGCAGATAATCATACCTTAATTTTACAGAAAAAATATTGATTGTATTCGAATTGCAACTTTGCAGGGAAAATGGTGGCTCACCCAGGCCTCCCTACTTTTTCAATGACACTTTGCAGGTGTCCAGGGGGCCCTTTACTGACAGCAAATCAGGCACTCCAGTCACCATCAAGAAGCCCTCGAGGCCTTTTAAAGACATAGATTACAGACTTCTTTGACACTGAGTAAACACCAGGTGCTGCTGTCTGACAGATTCAGCGGCAGCCTCTCCCATCACTTGCTCCTGTTATTACTGAGAGTGGCAGGAAGACTGCAGCTCTGCTTTGTTTGATGGGTCTCTCCTGGCCTGTGGGGGTCTGGCTTGCTGCTGAAATCAAACAGCAAGGCCGGTGGGACTGTCTCCTGCTCCTGGAGAGTCCTTCAACAGGTGTACGCCCTGCCTACTGTGGGGCCGCCCTTTCCCACTGGTTGCCCAGATGTACATGGATAGAAGGGCAAGCTCTTCAAATGCTCAGATTTGTTTTCAGGGACATCTGACTGATATGAGGAAGATGACCTCACCTCTGGAGTGAGGTAGGAGGAGGCATGTTCCAGCACACAGAAGCAATGAGGATCTCTTCATAGTCACTGCGGTCAGAAAACCAACATTCAGGAGCAGGATGTGTGTGGATGTGTGTGTATGCCTTAGGAGGCACTGCCTCTCGCTCACACATGTCACATGTGCTACCATCTCCCCCTGGATCCATCTTTTCTCTCCCCTTTGTGGTATAAGGCCCTATATTGACATTATATGCTGTCTAGGCATCTGGTGGAATGAGCACGGCCTCAGATAACCCAACCTTAAGTTCCCTACCCCATTGTACTGTCAGAGACAAAGCCCTGTAGTCAAACAATCTTCTTTGCAAAAGGACCAGGCACAAATTTCTGCCTGTTCTCGAATAGTGGGTATCAGTTCTCTGCCAACCCACGAATTTATTCAAACAAGAGAACCACTTCCTTCCATGACAACTGGGGTCAGCATCCCCCCTTGATACTGCAAAGTCTGCTTCCCACAACCCCTGCTTATTCACTCTGCTTTCACATGTAAACCCGTGTGTCCTGGAGAAGGCTGTGTCCTGCTTCTCCAGGTTGTGAATACCCGTGACCAATGAGCTGATGTCAGTCTCACCTGGCCACTTGCAGGGCCTGATGGGGTTCATCCCAGTAACCCTAGTGTGGGAATCCCTCCCTAACCACCAGTGGGAACAGCAGTTGACCCAAACACCCTGCATCCCTCAGCTGTGCAGCCTACTCCTCCCTCTTAGACTCTTTCTCTACAGCAAAGGACACAAGCATCCATATTTTCACATTCAAAATTAAGTTTGTATCCCTCATTTCAGCCTTTCCAACGTGCTGCTTTATCTCATTACAGGACAATATGTCAGATTTTCCCTTACTACCCTGAGTAGATTATATCCTTCAGACTTACCAATGAGTCTGTTGCTTCTTTGTTCTGCATAGCCCTTTACACTGAACATTATGTAAGTAATTATAGAACTAAATTGATCTGGGGATGCTGAAGCCAGATGGTTTATTGCTTCATGGGCCTCATCTTCACTTCTAGTCTAGACTATAGATATTTTTTTTTAAAATAAATTGTGCTTCTGGATTGCACTTTTCAGTGAAAAACAAGCATAGATTCCTGATGACTACTAGAATTAAAAAAATGATTAAAAGTTTATGTTCTCATGAAAATGACATAGTTATATTTTTTAATATTAGAAACAGAACAGTTTAATAGACTATATTAAATGAATTTCATTATTGTTTTCTTCTTTATTCTCTAATTGCTCTGCTTTGTCTCTAGGTCTCATTCCTGAATAATGTGAAAACACCTGTTCTTTCTCCACATGCTTTCACTAGACAAATAGGTCATGTGCTCAGACTCATCTCCTACTTTGTGGCAAGGAGCCTCAGGCTACAGTTCTTATCTGCATGGAACATCGATCTTTTATGGCATACAATCAACAATTAATCCAAATCCCTCATCCTAAAATTTAACTCATTTTTATATGATTTTATATTACTTTCTACATGTTAAGCAAAAGCATAATCACCCTGTTAAACACCTATCCTTACGCATTGGATTTACCTTTGCCTCTTTCTTTCCCTTCCATTTGTGTTTAATTCACATGTAATAAAATGTGGAGGAGCAAATACAAAGACTGGACTGACTGGATGCAAGGAAGGGATAGCTCTTTTGCTTGTGGTGTCACATTAAACAGAATAAGGAGGCAGGATGCATAATTCGCATATGTATGTGCAGTGTTTTCATGCACCCACATTAGATGGCCACTGCCAACAGAGAAAGGCAAGTCATCTTTCTCTGCGTCCCTTTGGTTTCTTCACAAATAAACTCTCGTGACTTGATAATTTACAAAGCAATTATAATCCAATGTGAAAATTACTGAAGTTTTATAAGCTTCTATCCCTCTAAAATTAATTATGCTTCTTCAAAGAAACTTCTATCTCCCTAAAATTATCTATGCCTTTTCAAAAAAAGTACTGTATATAAATTATTTGTATTAATAAAGCAGAAAAATAAAGATAATGAGCATAGATTTGGTTAACTTTCTTAGAATTACTTTGAAATTATTGGAAACAAACTTTATGCTGTCACTTTTTGTACCTTTTTTTTTTTTTTTTAATGGGCTGTCAGAGAACTAGAAGTCAACCACAAAGCACAGGTTGACTGTGGAGAAATTTTAAGTGGAACAAAGCCGTATCTGTGAAACTCAATTTCAAGTGTGAAATTATTTTGCTGGCTAGTCTTTTCGGAAGCAAACACCAAAGTTCAGATTTAAATATGCTTGAGGTATAAGTTCCCTTATGAGACTATAGAAAAATCTTATAGATAACCCAAATTAGTATAACTTAAAAGAAATATTAACATGAGCTGATTGGAATATATTTTCTTTCTTCAAGTGTGAATTCCACTGTGGCTCACTTGGTTAATCCTCCGCCCGTGGCACAGGCATCCCATATGGGCTCCAGGTTCTAGTCCCAGTTGTTCCTCTTCCAGTCCGGCTCTCTGCTGTGGCTCAGGAGGGCAGTGGAGGATGGCCCAAGTGCTTGCTCCTGGTTTCGGTTCAGCGCGCCATTTGAAGAGTGAACCAATGGAAGGAAGTCCTTTCTCTGTTTATTTGACAATAAATAGCACTGGGGCCACTGCTGCTGTGCAGTGCTGACATCGCATGAGTGCAGATGTGACTTTGGCTACTCTGCTTCTGATCCTGCTCTCGGCTAACAAACCTGAGAAAGCAGCAGAACACAGGGCCCAAATAGCTGAATCCCTGTCATCCAAGTGAGAAACTGAGATGGAGTTCCCGACAGCTGGCTTCTGCCTGGCCCAGTCGTGGCCAGTGTAGCCATTTGGTTAGTCAATCAGTGGATGGAAGATCTCGTTGCTTTGTAAATTTTTTTGTCACTCCAAAAAAATAAATAAATAAACTTTAACAAACAAACCAAAAACCAGTATCACAACCCAGAGCACTCTTTGCAATGCCTGCTTTTCTAGATTAGTTGGATGGAGTCTTTATATTAATCTGTTGTCTTTTTCGCTTTTCACCTGTTGGGGATACTTGGTTCAGACATGTGCGCACTCTGATTTAATGCAATGTTATTTTTTTTTCCTTCCTGATATACTCACAAAAGGTGATGGCCTACTTGCCTATTGATTTGTATGGAAAATTCTTTGCAGTTGAACGGATGTGTCCAATTTTCTCATCACTACTATTAGACTATTTTCAAGAAAATTTGATACAGACTGATTAAACCAAAGACAAGAGGTTTTAAAATGTGGTTTTTTTTTTTTTTGATTAGTACCTACTAGGTCAGATGGCAAAAGAGGAAATTATCACTTTCCCTAGGATCTTTGGGGAAAGTGACCCTGATTTATAAATGACAAGACTGAAGGCAATGGATTTGACCTTGTTTGATTATTGGAACCCACACTTGAGAAACTTCAAAGGTCTGCAGGCAAGCAGCAACTCCTCTAGTGGGGCACAAAGATTTTGCAAGAATCTAATCCATCTGATGCGGTTCTCATACTTTGTGTGGCAGAAGTCATTTTTCAGAATATTTAACATAGTTAATGGATTTTTGTCACGTTGTTCTTTACCATCTAACTCTTTTGCCCAACTTCTCTTACACATTCGGATGATAATTACAATGCAAGATTTTGTTGTATATGTGCTTTCCCCTCATCTACCACCTGAACCACAAGTATGTTCCTACTTACTGGAAATGGAAATGGCTCATTTAGAGGATATCAAATTAATCAAAACGTTTTGTTTGGATTTTCATTTTGGTAGCTGTGATACAATAAACTCTCCTGTAAGAAGGTACTTTAATAAATTTTCTATAAATTCATAAACTAAACATGTACTTGATGCACAATATTACATACCCATTGAGCATCCAAAGGTGATACCAAATCCACTTGTAAAATTAAGACAGTAGTCAAGGGGCAGAAGTTTGTTATTAATTATGTTGTACATTTTGTGCTGGAAAATCAACCCTTAAGAATAAAAATTTGTAGTTGGTAATGTTTGCTTACTTCTGTGGTGTAAATATTTCATTATACCTCATTTCAAGGTATATATGGTTTAAAAACCATTTTTGAAAGATTCTTGAAAATGTAACCTTATACTCTCTCAAGTTGATAGAATCTTGGTCTGGCACTGCTGCCTGCAACAGCAGCTTCACCTACATTTTTGCCTAACAATTGCAAAAGTCAAAACTCCAGATAAATTTGCATTTGTTTTGGCAAAATGAGTATTTCTTACCCTAAATTACTGTATTCCTATTTTAAAATTAGGACAGAGCATGCTATACAATATGAATAATCTGAAGTGGTACACTACTTTGCAGTATTTCTCACAGAGGATCCAGTTTTAAAACACCTTGTCCTTCACCCCCACTTGTTTAAATTTTTAACTTCAAGATGATCTTATAAATTAGCCAGATCACAGAAAGACCTTATTAGAAAAGGTTATTAGAGAATGAACTTAATTGGAAAGGGGAAAAAAAAAACAAAAATAAAAACAATAAAGTACAAGGCTTTATTCTCACTCAAAGAAATTCAAGAACAAATTTTACTTTAAATAAAAATTGTCTCTACTTTGATCCAAATATGCCAAAATTTCATGTTCTCTTATACGTATGCAGTAGCACCAAGTTAAGAAAATAAATTTAACTTTAAAATTTCACAAGAGGATTATATAAAATACAGAACTCTAGATAAGTTAGATAGCGCTTATTCCCCAAAGAAATGAGGATGATGAAAAGAACAAGACAGATGCTCAGGAACTGTGAAAGTTCTTAAGTTTTAACTCCACTTGCAAGTTAACAAGTTTGCCTGCAATGATTTCAAATGAATGCTGGTGGAACATGTAAGATTCTAAGATCAGAGAAAAAGAACTTTATTGCTTATAGCCCTGTAACAAGATTCACGTTCCCCTAGTCCTACAGCGATGAGGGGGATTTATAATGTCACAGCTGAGGAACACAAGAGTTTAGGGAAACTGAATTTTTATAATGGGCTTTAGCAAACCAATGCAACCTGTAACACACACAAAGATATTGTCATTACTGTACAAGAGCAAACAAACGTGCACGCTGTCCTCTTGAGCCTATCCACTGTAATAACATCTTGAAGATATAACGTGGGTAAAACCTGTCAGTGTCTATGACTGCAAGATGTGCAGAAATGCAAGGCACTTGGAGGATTTTCTCCCAATACATAAAGGCAAACATTCAAGATAGTATCTAGAACTTCCTTTTAAAATTTTCTTATTTTTATAAAAGTGCCATTTATCTCTCAAGACAACTAGCATTAGATGTAGATTCCAATTTTAACAGCCTTTAAGTAATTACAGTAATTACCTCAGTAATGTGTTACTGAAAAAAAATGTGAAAGCAAATTGAAGATGTCAGTGAATGTAAGAGCAATCAAACACAGGAATTTAAGGTTTTTAAAACTCACTCACCATACTGAACAATAAGTTTTCTGGATATTTATTTTTACAACATGATCTAGCTTAATGTTGGCCAGTTATGGTTCAGAGGCGAAATCTGGCTTGCCACCAGTTTTTGTAAGCAAAATTTTGTTGGACCACACATTTATTACTGCCTATGACTTACTTTGTGCTTTGGTGGCACAGTTAAGTAGTTGTGACAGAGGAATTCAGGTCAACAAAACCTAAAATACTTGCTGTCTATGTATTTTCAGAAGTTAGATGTCTCCTGATTGAGATTCTACGAGACCTAAGTCATAGTAATCGCTAGAAAATTTTAAATGTCATATTCCAGAGATAAGCTATTACTGGTAGCATTATTACTGGCAGCATTATTACTGGTAGCATTATTACCAGCAGCATATAGTGATCCATCAAAAGCAAGCTTTACAAGGAATTCTGGAGTATTTAAGCTAATATGCAGATATTTCAGTTTCTTTATAACTCAAAAATGTTTAGAAAACGATAGCTCGAGAGCGGCAAGATGGCGGAATAGGAAGGGAGCACATTGATAGTTCGGAAACACACAGGTTAATAACAGTGGAGATACTGCAGGGTCAAGGAAGAGTAGGGGAAGAAACAGCAGAGGAAACTCTTCCGGAACTAGTGATTCACAGTGGACCTGCGTGGAGAGCGTGGGAGCCCAGGTTCGGGACACCAGCGGCAGAATCAACACACCAGCGCTGGCTGGAACGCGAGGTGAGCCGAACCTCAATAGCCCGAGACACCAGCGGGCAAGCAGAAAGAGGAGACTAGAGGGAATGAGGCTTGAAACTCCGTGGGGAAAAGTTCACCAGGCTAACTAGAAGAGAGAGAGGAAAAAAAAAAAAAAGTGACCGATACGGACACGAGTTTCTCTCTTTCCGCTCACCCCTCAAAGGCTAACAAGACAAAGAGCAGTCGCCATTTTGGACATACGTCATAAGCAGGGCGACCTCAGGTCTGCACCAGCCCTGAGCTTAGCAGAAAAACCTGACTCTTGGGGGGAGGGGTGAAATAACAGGAGATTAGCATCTAACTTGGCAACCCAGTGGGAGACTGCAGGAGAATTGGAGCCCACACTGAGGGCAGCAGAGATTCCCTGTGTGGTTCTTGGGAAAGGGCTTCTGATCTGTGGCTCCTGTGGGTATATCATTCACCTGCTAACTACCTCCAATTATGTTCAACTGTGCGGAATTACTTCCCTTTTGAATCAAAAAAAAAAAAAAGAGAGAGAAAGAAAGAGAAATTTACCACGCCTAACCTGGGAGTGTCCTCTTTGACACACCCTCAACCCTGAGGAACCAAACCCAGCTCTCAGGCCACACTCATTTCAAGCCTCTAAGGCTCCACCGAAAGCAGACAGTCCACTTAATATAGAGCCATAGTGTAACAAGAAAAAACACCACAGTGAAGAAACCAAATATCTCCAACATGCCAAACAACAAACGCAAAAACCGAGGTAACAAGAACAAGGAAGACACTATGACGCTCCCAAATGAAAAAGACACCCCAATGCAAGATTATGATGATGATGAGATCGAAGAAATGCAAGAAGTGGATCTCAAAAAATTGATAAGAACATTAAGAAGTTCTCAAAAACAAATTCTTGAACTACAGAAATCCTTAATGGACAAGATAGAAAATCTCTCTCATGAAAATGAAATATTAAGGAGGAATCAAAATGAAATGAAACAACTAGTACAACAAGAAACTGTGATAGTGACGAGAAATCATAATGAAATGAAGAATTCAATAGATCAGATGACAAACACATTAGAGAGCCTTAAAAACAGAATGGGCGAAGCAGAAGATAGAATATCAGACTTAGAAGACAGAGAACAGGAAAGGAAACAGGCAAACCAAAGAAAAGAAGAGGAAATTAGAAATCTAAAAAATATTGTCGGGAATCTACAGGATACTATTAAGAAACCTAACATCCGGGTTCTAGGAGTTCCTGAAGGCATGGAGAGGGAGAAAGGATTAGAAGGCATTTTCAGTGAGATACTAGCAGAAAATTTCCCAGGTTTGGAGAAGGACAGAGGCATCTTAGTACAGGAAGCTTATAGAACCCCTAATAAACGTGACCAAGAGAGATCCTCACCACGACATGTTGTAATCAAACTCACCACAGTGAAACATAAAGAAAAGATTCTAAGATGTGCAAGAGAGAAACGTCAGATTACTCTCAGAGGATCTCCAATTAGACTCACAGCAGACTTCTCATCAGAAACCCTACAAGCTAGAAGGGAATGGCGAGACATAGCCCAGGTACTAAGAGAGAAAAACTGCCAGCCCAGAATATTATATCCTGCAAAGCTCTCATTTGTGAATGAAGGTGAAATTAAGACTTTTCATAGCAAACAGAAACTGAAAGAATTTGTTGCCACTCGTCCTGCCCTGCAAAAGATGCTTAAAGATGTGTTACATACAGAAACACAGAAACATGGTCATCAATATGAAAGAAGATAAAGGAAGGAAACCTCACAGAAAAAGATCACAGGAAGCTCAATTTCTCTTTGACATAGAATTAAACTCTGATGCTCTGTTAAAGCAATGTGTTAAAGTAATCTATTATGTTCTCTTGATGTCTGTTAAATTCTAATTGTTCAAAAACAGCTGAATTTTTATTAAGAGCTATGGGTTATTTAAATATGTGCTTATTTTCAAAGATTTGAATAATCACCTTGTAACAATGATCAAATTTGATCTATGTTATGTCATGATTTTAAGGAATCTTATTTCAACCAGATATTTTGGATTTTGAGCCTTCTTGGCATTCTTGACAGGCATTCAAAAAATAAAAGTTCCAAACAATGTGGACTCTAAAATTTCCAGTAAATCTTGGACTTTGGTTTTTCCAGTTTGGGCCCAACTGAAAAAATCGAAGGACCTATGTCTCTCATCTTATAGAGACACCAACTAATCAGGCTATTTGGATTATATTAGAAGTACTGTCAAGATGTGACATGGTACCAAATTTTAAGTTTCTATAATGGAAAATGCTATTAATACAAATGATTGAGAATTAAAAAGTCTAATGATCTTGTGTTACTAGACATGATAGTTATCTTAATGAGAAAGCCCCAGAGTCCTAAAGGGTTAAATACTTATAAAATCCTACAGGTGCTTTCAAAAATACTGTGAAGTAAGCAAGGGCCTCTTGTTGGCTGATGAGTTTATAATTTTAAACATGGCAACTTAAAGTCTTTTGTCATCCACAGTTAGATATGATTTGCTGCTCATAAAACTAAAGCGTTGTTGGTTCTGTGTTTAGCTGTCCTCCTACAGGTTCCTATGGACTTTTTCCAGCTACTTCTATTGTATTCAGTACTTTGGGATGGATCTGTAAATAGATGAAGCCAATAATGTATTGACAGTACCAACTGAGAGAAAGTATGGTTAACTGAGGTTACTAAAAACAAAAAGCAATTCAAATCAATTGGCTATCTACAAAAAGAGTTAAAGATTTTAAATGCTATTATTAAAATTGCTATATTGGACTATTATGCTATGTTATATGTGTGTATATATTGTATGTCTACATGGGAAGATTTTATTAAGAGTTTTATTTTAATTGGCTTATGATTAGATTGCCCATAAGTTTAAGCTGCTAAATTTAATCAAAGATACATTTTAATTTGTGTGACCTGAATCTGTGTATCATATGTTTTAAACTTGTTAGTAGAATATAGATAAGATTGTCCATAAATTGAAGCTGCTAAAATCAATCAAAGATACATTTTATTTTGTGTGACCTGAATCTGTGTATCATATGTTTTAAACGTGTTGGTAGAAAGAAACTAAAAACATTTTATATGGTTGTGCTTAAGTTTACTGGTTAAACAAACTACACCATGTTAGATATTTAAGAGGTGTTTCCAAATACATGATTCTTAAAATTTATAGAAGGCATTGGACCCTCTGGTAAATGTTTTCTTAAGTTGTTATCTAATGGTTGAAACTGTTTGCTAAGTATTCATGTGATATTGCTATTGTCAGCAAGCGATCTAGGACTTGCTCCCTCATTTCTCTATTCTAAGCCCAACTTGTTCTTTCATTTCTCTATTCTCTTCAAGGTAGGAAACTAATTCTATTATGAAGGAATCTGTAAGACACACAATTTAATCTTTAGACCTCATAAAAGAGATGGCTAACATTTTTCTGTAATAGCATAGCCAAAATAAGAACTTAAATAATAATCTCATAGCTAGATTTACTTCGCCATCAGCAAAATAAACAGTAAGTAGAAAAAACCTCTCAGACCAAAGGGAAAGAAAGTTTTAAAGTGAGAATATAATTTTCCTCATGGGCATTGTCTACCTTAGAAAAACTACTACAGAACATGCCTGTGACTATAGACTTGTAGTTCAGGCCACCGAAGGTTAGAGATGGGACTTGGGCACTCCCTTGACTTGCATCCTCTGGTCTGCTTTAACACAAACCAGGAGGAAAAGAAAGCTCGGCATCAGAAGCAATGGGTGGCAGGCCTATTAATGGCTGATCTGTACAGTGATCTGCCCTCAAGGAGACCCAACAGGCCAGTCCACTGCAGTGGCTTTCAATGTGGTAAGCCTGGGCTTCAGCAGAAGTCAGCTTGTGAAGAGCCCTGGCAGCTCTGCCAAGAGTTGGATCACTGGAAATGGACCTGCCCTGGAGTCGAAGGATGCCCAGGTCAGAGCCACAGATCTTACTGGCTCTAAGCTGAAAAGCCCTTCACTCAGCCCAACTTCCAAAGTGACCATTGCAGCTGAGGGGATGGTCAAGTAGGGTCAGCAACATTGCAGGCAGAACTGTAAATTTCTTGTTAGAGATGCCACCTGCCTTTACCTGGCCAGCTCTCCTCCCAGGCCAGCCAAGTCATGAAAGTCAACAGAGTGCCTTCCCCTAGGAGGTTCACACCTCCCTTAGGATATACCCCATGTGAAGAGATAGATAAGTCTGGGCCTCTTAACTTATAAGGCCTAAAGCCCAACAGATTATTAACAAGCCCCTTCTATCAGGTTCTATTTGCCTCTCAATCAGAAAACTTAATTGTAGCTTAGACAGCACCTTTCTTAGCTCCTCTAATAATGACTCTGTCCTTTGTTCTAGTACCTGTCTAGCGCACTTGGGCCTCATTCCTTTGTAATCATAACCTCTACTCTACTCTACCACCAATGGCTCTACTCCCAACCTGTGTGTACTGATGGTCCTCTTCCCCACTTAATGCTGGCTAATGCCACTCTTAGGATCATTGGTTACTATCCTCACCCTGTCTTTTATGACCTTGTCTAAATATGATCAGAGTCGGCAAACTTGGAAGGCTTCCATAGCCTTGGCAACTCATGACGAGAGCCTAGGGTGGTTACTGGCACCATAAACTAGAGTGTCAATTTGTTGGGTCAACAACAGGAGTCACTGTGCACTTGCTCCTCATGTGGGATCTCTGTCCTTAATGTGCTGTACATTGTGATTTAATGCTATAACTAGTACTCAAACAGTATGTTTCACTTTGTGTTTCTATGTAGGTGCAAACTATTAAAATCTTTATACTAAATTGATCTTCTGTATATAAAGAGAATTGAAAATGAATCTTGATGTGAATGGAAGGGCAGAGGGAGCGGGAGAGGGGAGGGTTGCGGGTGGGAGGGAAGTTGTGGGAGGGGGAAGCCATTGTAATCCATAAGCTGTACACTGGAAATTTATATTCATTAAATAAATGTTAAAAAAAAGAAAACGATAGCTCTTTCAGTACAATTAGACACAACATTTTAATGGTTTAAACATGTTACGTCCCTGTGTCCAATGCAAAGTAATTTTATGATGGTTTACTTGGCCAATTAGGCCCTTGTGAGGAGGGATAATGTTTTATGATAATTTTTCCAAGACGCTATTTAACTCCCCATCCAGGAAACTGGGAAATCATCGCCCTAACTCATTTCAGGGTTCACCAGCCAATAGCCTATGGAGCTCTCCACTTCAGAAATTATTTTCATATAAGGTTATACCCTCTTAGTCTTATTCCTTTTGAAAACACACTTGGGTAAGTTTCTCTGACTTCATTTGAACTTCTTGTTCTAAGATTTTATTTAAGTTACAAAAGTTCCATGTATTTCATATATACAAACTCAGGAAGACAGTGATACTTCCCATCCTATCCTCCCTCTTGCCCATGCCCCAGTCCTGTCTCCTCATTCCTCTCTGATTCCCTCTGTTAATTTTTACAAAGATCTATTTTCAGTTTACTTAATGATCATGAGGTTAACTCTACACTAAGGAAAGAGTTCAACAAATAGTACAATAATATGAGGAAAAAAATAAACTGTTCTTCAGTGGAAGAGACAAGGGCTGTAAACAGTCACAGAATGTCACAATGTCCAGTTGATTGCTATACATTATATTTTAGGTACTCTAGTAGTTACCCAGATCAGGGAACTCATGACATCTGTCTCTGTGGGACTGGCTTACTTCACTAAGTATGATGGTTTCCAGGTGCATCCATTTTATTGCAAAAGACAGGATTTTAAATTTTTTATGGCTGAGTGTACTGTAAGGTATACGGCGCATAACAAATCTTCCCAGGCAGATGAAACAATTAATTCACAGGCTTTTATTGGGGTTCCGCTCCCGGGGGGGGGGTCCACGTCCCCAACAGAGCAACAGAGCGGGGGCGGGGAAGTCGCGAGTCAGAGATTGGGAGAGCTCCTTTTATAGATTCAGGGTATGGGAGTTAAAGGTTGAGGCAGGTCTGATCCTCACTGGTTGATCTTCAGGCACCCGCAGGGACCTTGAGCAGGACTTTCTTCCCTGGAAGTAGTCCTCTCCATTCCCGGAAATATAGGCCTTCCTTCCATGCGGATCCCAAAGCTACCATGTACATATGTAGTGTATTTATTTATTTATTTATTTTTACTTTTTGACAGGCAGAGTGGACAGTGAGAGAGAGAGACAGAGAGAAAGGTCTTCCTTTGCCGTTGGTTCACCCTCCAATGGCCGCCGCGGTAGGTGCGCTGTGGCCGGCGCACCGCGCTGATCCAATGGCAGGAGCCAGGTGCTTCTCCTGGTCTCCCATGGGGTGCAGGGCCCAAGCACTTGGGCCATCCTCCACTGCACTCCCGGGCCACAGCAGAGAGCTGGCCTGGAAGAGGGGCAAGCGGGACAGGATCGGTGCCCCGACCGGGACTAGAACCCGGTGTGCCGGCGCCGCAAGGCGGAGGATTAGCCTAGTGAGCCGCGGTGCCGGCATATATGTAGTGTATTTATACCACAATTTCTTTATCTAGTCAACAGTTTAATTTGGCCAGTTCTGGACTAAGTAAATGCAAGGATGAGAGAAACGCTGTGTCCCCCTGAATTTCAACTGACAGCTAAGGGACAGCTCTGCTGCCAACTTCTTTCCTCATCTCCTAGTGACACAAACACTGGCATTTGTTGATTAATTTTAATGATAGCAACATTTGATATTACATATAGTGAACTACTTTAAATCTCAAGTTATTTACAGCGGAATATAAAAGGCAACTTTTCTTCCTATTTGGAGTCATTGGAAACTACGGCCACAATCCAAGATCTTGC
This sequence comes from Lepus europaeus, assembly GCF_033115175.1. Taxonomy (NCBI): domain Eukaryota; kingdom Metazoa; phylum Chordata; class Mammalia; order Lagomorpha; family Leporidae; genus Lepus; species Lepus europaeus. The sequence continues at coordinate 156,507,283 of NC_084830.1, read as the reverse complement.
ATTTGTAAAATCTAATGACTCCTGGACTTAAAGCCAGATTCTTTCCACCTTGGACTTTACAGGCTTAAGTAATTTTAATTTCATTATGTCTGAGGGTTAGACTTACTCCAAATATTATCATGCTTTATCTGCCCAATATTTCATATATCTGTAACATGGCTTTCAGCAATAAGTTTTTTTTTAACTTTTATTTAATGAATATAAATTTCCAAAGTACAGCTTATGGATTACAATGGCTTTTCCCCCACCATAACTTCCCTCCCACCCACAACCCTCCCCTCATCCACTCCCTCTCCCCTTCCATTCACATCAAGATTCATTTTCAATTATCTTTATATACAGAAGATCAATTTAGCATATATTTTTCCCCTAACTGTATTCTTTTTATTTTATTTTTTTCATTTATTAAACTTTTATTTAATGAATATAAATTTCCAAAGTACAGCTTATGGGTTACAATGGCTTCCCCCCTCCCATAACTTCCCTCCCGCCTGCAACCCTCCCCTTTACCACTCCCTCTCCCCTTCCATTCACATCAACATTCATTTTCAATTCTCTTTATATACAGAAGATCAGTTTAGTATATATTAGGTAAAGATTTCAACAGTTTGCCCCATATAGCAACACAAAGTGAAAAAACTACCGTTGGAGTACTAGTTATAGCACCAAATAACAGTGTACAGCACATTAAAGACAGAGATCCTACATAATATTTTTTTAAAATTAATTAATTTTCTATGCCATTTCCAATTTAACACCAGGTTTTTTTTTTCATTTCCAATTATCTTTATATACAGAAGATCAATTCAGTATATAATTAGTAAAGACCTCAACAGTTTGTACCCACACAGAAACACAAAGTATAAAAATACTGTTTCAGTACTAGTTATAGCATCACTTCACATTAGACAACACATTAAGGACAGATCCCACATGGGGTGTAAGTACACAGTGACTCCTGTTGCCGACTTAACAATTTGACACTCCTGTTCATGGCATCAGTAATCTCCCTAGGCTCTATTCATGAGTTGTCAGGGCTATGGAAGCCTTTAGAGTTCGCTGACTTTGATCTTACTCTGATAGGGTCATAGTCAAAGTGGAAGTTCTCTCCAGCAAGAAGTTTTAAAGCAAGTTATTTCTGGGAACAATTTTACAGTTGGAGTTTTATTATCTCAACTATGTCTTTGAATTTTGTGGTTCACTATGAGAATTCATTATGAGATTCAAGTCTTAATCTCTGGCTGTAAACAGAATTTGTTCTCTAATCCTAGTTTGTTTATAAATTGGAATCTGAAGGCCAGATTTGCAAAAAAATAACAAACACATTAAAACAAACGAGTTTTAAGGAGTGGCAACATAGAAAATAATTTAGGCATTAAATTTCTTGTTGCACAGTTGCCCTTTTTTCATTTTATCCAGGGCTATGTTGAATTTTCATATCTGATATTTTAACATATAGCCCTTCTTTACATTTTCTTAGTAATAAATTATGAATAGTATTTTATCAAAATTACTGTTACATCAAAGCAAAATGTTTGGCCTCCATCATTATGCTATCTTTGTAGTGTTTTCTTTGGTAAGCTACCATCCCCAACCTTGTCCCAAACAGTTAATTCTGGTATAATGTGTCCTGCATAATTATCTAGCCTTCACTTTGGCTGCATATCCATGGCTATACTAGGTAATCCTTCCATTTATAAACATCCTTGTTAGCAAAGTGAAGACAATGATAGTATGGACCTCACAGAGACCCTCCAGGAATCAAGCACCATTTGCAAGAAGCCTGCACGATAACAGGAATAGAACCAAAGTCCAAGGAAGCTAATGATTGAGATCACACTAAAGGTCATCATATTAGAGTTAAATTCTTTATCATGTTTGCTTTTAACTCTTTTGTCTATATTTGATCTCATGCTGAATGCACTGGATTTTTCTTGGCTCAAGTGGAATTCATTTATAACTAATAATTTATTTTGCTGTTATTTTCAAGAGTATAACCTCATATATTTTAAATAAGTTACTGAAATTAAGGAAGAGGAGAGAGGTTTTACACTCTAAGATAGCATAATAAGCAATATTGATATGGAGAGCTGACAGAAGGATAGTATATAAAGGTAAATTTTATTAACTTGTCACAGTACTAACACTTCTGCTTTCTAATATGTTTCTTCCAATGTCATTGTAAATTTAAGTATTACACAGAATTGCAGATGTACAGCATGGACTGAAATAATGTTCCTTTTAGGCAAAATAAAGGAACAGTTCTCTAAAGTCTTTAAATAGGTTAATTTTTATTATTAATAGTTACTTATTAATGCATTAATTTCTAAATAATAAATCCTCTATAAATATACTATGGAACTATTATTTAAAAAGTCATATTTTTAGTAACACTACAGCATTAGTAATAAATGTAATCATATGAACTCATCTTATGTAATACATTAAATTCTATTAAATGTTTTTAACCTTTCATAAGACTCACAATTTAGGGAAAATCAGAGAAATGCTGGGGAAAGTCGAGGATTCAAGTTGTGAATTCTATGGGATACAGTTTTCAAAACCATAATTGCTCATATTGATTTTCTTCTAACAATGGAAGCTCAGGTTCTTTATAACCCAAACTATTGCTTAGAACAACTAGCCAGTCAAATTATGCAAAAATGATCAGTCTGAAGCAATCACACCACTGGCAAATTACAAAGCAATTGTGAGAGATTCAAAGAACAGACAGAGGTCCAGAAAGGTCAGTACAGACTGACATCAATTTTACCCTGGAGCAGTTGAGAATTCCCAAATTACAGTTTATACAACATAAAAGTATTGAAGCTGAGAGCTTCAAATCATTTCACGAGCCCTAAGAACAAAAACTGGACTCCACGGCACATCTAGGAGGAAGAAACCTATCCAGTGCACCTCAGTTTTGTTACAGTCTAAAAGCAAAGACAACACAAATATCAGATAAAGGATTTTTTTATATAAATAATGTGTTAATTGGATTTCATGAGGAAATAAAAATTTCCATTTCTTCATATAACATATTAAAATCAATCTTGGGTAGATTATAACTCTAAATGTAGAAAGTAAAACATAAAGCTTTTTTTTTTTTGAGATTCATTTTATTTATTTGAAAGACAAAGTTACGGAGGGAGGCAGAGACAGAGAGAGAGGTCTTCCATCTACTGGTTCACTCCCCAAATGGCTGCAACAGCTTGAGCTGCGCCAATCTGAAGGCAGGAGTCAGAAGCTTCCTCCGGGTGTCCCATGTTGGTTCAGGGGCACAGGACTTGGACCATCTTCTACCGCTTTCCCAGGTCATAGCAGAGAGCTAGATCAGAAGAGGAGCAGCCGGGACTAGAACTGGTGCCCATATGAGATGCTGGCACTTCAGGCTAGGGCTTTAACCTGTTGCGCCACAGCAAGGCCCCAAAACATAAAGCTTTTAGAAATTAGCTTCACCCTGGACAGGTTCAGAGTTTTTAATCAGTGGTAGTCTGGTTCTATATTAAGAATAATAATTTCTGGCCGGCACCGCAGCTCAATAGGCTAATCCTCCGCCTTGTGGCGCCAGCACACTGGGTTCTAGTCCCAGTTGGGGCGCCGGATTCTGTCTCGGCTGCCCCTCTTCCAGGCCAGCTCTCTGCTGTGGCCAGGGAGTGCAGTGGAGGATGGCCCAAGTGCTTGGGCCCTGCACCCCATGGGAGACCAGGATAAGCACCTGGCTCCTGCTGGATCAGCACGGTGCGCCGGCTGCAGCGCGCCTACCGTGGAGGCCATTGGAGGGTGAACCAACGGCAAAGGAAGACCTTTCTCTCTGACTCTCTCTCTCTGTCCACTCTGCCTGTCAAAAAAAAAAAGTATAATAATTTATGTTTATTTACTAACTGTTAAGAGGTCACAAAGTAGGAAAAATTCTTAAAATATATAACAAAGTACTTATATTTTATGCTGCATAAGGAGGCACAAATAATCTTAATAAAAAACTGAAGACATAATAAAAAATGGGGTAACTCAATCATATAGTATATTTATTTTTAGTATTCTTCAGAAATCTTGAGCTCAAAATGCCAAAGCAGAGCATCCACAGGCTGCTGGCTCAGGGAATATCTCTGCTGTCTCCTTGGATGGGGCAGGCTCATGGGGTCGAGTGGATCTTCTGAACTTCATGACTGTGGGAACCTTGTGTGCTCTGACTGCATGAAATCCGTGACTGAATGATAGGGTTCTGGGTGTAGCTGGATCTCTGGGCCATCTCTGTATCTGCTGTCAGTGGCTCAGTGCTCCTTGATGGCCTGGGGTAGATCATTGCGGACAACTTGCTCACATAAAGGACCACAAAGATCTTTTATGTGGTTCATGTGCCAATGTGGATAGAGGCTGTATCCAATCTGTGCTAACCCTGGGCATTGATCACCTTGAAAGAAAAGATTAGGTTGTGATTACTCCAACAGGCAAGATCGTACTACTTTCTCCCCTGCTGACAATACAAGAACTCTACCGTGACCAACTTGAGTGTCACTGGCTTTGCACGCTAAACCTGAATACTGACCAGAGCTCTATGGCCACACAAAGCACACACCTCTAGGTATTTATGGAGAGAGTAGATACTCCAGTAAGCCACAGAGGCATAGTTCAATGACACAATCCAACAAAGAAGAAATCCAACAACTATTTCCATAACTGCCTAAAAATAAATACAGAAAACAATGAAATAAGAATAAGGAAGAGAACATGACTCCCCCAAAGGAATGTAACACTTCAATAACAGAATGTGAAGACATATTGCAGAAATGCTTGAAATAGAACTCAAAAGATTGATCACAGATTACTCAGAAACAATGAGAATCAAATTCATGAGTTACAGAAGTCCATACATGACATGGATGAAAAATTTTCCTGTTAGATGGAGATTTTGAGAAGAAATCAAACTGAAATTATAGAAATGAAGAATTCAATTTGTCAAATAAAAATTCAGTGGAAAGCCTTAACAATAAACTAGGTGAGGAAGATGAAAGATTATCTAAATTACAAGACAAATCTTTGGGAATAACTCAGAAAATAACAAAAAGACATTAGAAAAATTAAAAACAAGGTTCAAACTTTAAGGGATACTATCAAATGACACAACATGTGTGTCACAGGAGTTCCTGAAGTTATGGAAAGATAGAATGGATTAGAGGACTTAGTGAAATAATAACAGAAAACCTCCCTAATGTGGCGAAAGAAAGGGACAATCAAGTACAGGAAGTACACAGAGCTCCTAACAGACATGACCAGAAAAAGTCTCCACTATGACACATTGTAGTCAAACTTTCAACAGCAAAACATAAAGAAAAGGTTATAAAATGTGTATGAAATGCCAGATTTCTTTCAGAGGATCTCCAAATGGCTTCAAAGCTGAGTTACCATCAGAAACTCTTCAAGATAGGAGAGACAGGAGGGGCAGAGTCATAGTCTTACAGGAAGAAACTCTCAACCCAGAATTTATACCCTGCAAAGCTCTCATTTATGAATGAATGTGAAATAAGAACCTTCCATAACAAACAGAAATTTAAAGAATTTGTCATCATTTATCCAGTCTTTCAAATTATGCTTAAGGCTGTGCTACACACAGAAATAGAGAAAGACAGTCATCATTATAAAAGAATGTGAAGGCCAGCACCGCAGCTCAATAGGCTAATTCTCCGCCTGCGGCGCTAGCACCCTGGGTTCTAGTCCTGGTTGGGGCGCTGGATTCTGTCCCGGTTGCTCCTCTTCCATTCCAGCTCTCTGCTATGGCCCAGGAGTGCAGTGGAGGATGGCCCAAGTGCTTGGACCCTGCACCCGCAAGGGAGACCAGGAGAAACACCTGGCTCCTGGCTACGGATCAGCATGGTGTGCCGGCGTAGCGCGCTGGCCATAGCTCGCCAGCCGCAGCAGCCATTGGGGGGGGTGAACCAACAGAAAAAGAAAGACCTTTCTCTCTGTCTCTCTCTCTCACTGTCCACTCTTGCCTGTCAAAAAATAAAAAAATAAATAATAAAAAAAGAATGTGAAGGCAGAAAATTTCCCGATAAAGGTACAAAAGAAATCCAAAGCAAATAATAGGAATATTTACAGAAACATGGCAGGGCCATGTTGTTATTTACCAACAGTAACCTTAAATATAAATGGCCTGAATGCTCCAATTAAAACAACAAGACAAGCTGAATAGATTAAAAAGACCTGGCCAGCGCTGTGGCTCACTAGGCTAATCCCCCAACCACGGCACCGGCACCCCGGGTTCTAGTTCCAGTTGGGGCGCTGGTTCTGTCTCGGTTGCTCCTCTTCCAGTCCAGCTCTCTGCTGTGGCCTGGGAGTGCAGTGGAGGATGGCCTAAGTGCTGGGGCCACGCACCTGCATGGGAGACCAGGAGGAGGCACCTGGCTCCTGGCTTCAGATTGGCGCAGCACACTGGCAGTAGCGGCCATTTGGGGGGTGAACAAACAGAAGGAAGACCTTTCTCTAAGTCTCTTAGTCTCTCTCTCACTGTTTAACTCTGCCTGTCAAAAAAAAAAAAAAAAAAAAGCAAGACCCTTCTATTTGCTGTCTACAAGAAACATACCTCACCAAAAAGATACACATAGACTGAAATTGAAAGGATGGAAAAAGGTATTCCACACTAATGGAAAGCCAAAAGAAGAGGTATAACCATCCTAATATCAGACAAAATAGAATTTAATATAAAAACTGTTAAAAAAAAATGAAGAAGCACATCACATAATGATTAAGGGATCAGTTCAACAAGAAGATGTGATTATAATAAAAGTATATGTACCCACTCCCAGGGTACTTGGATATTCGCAGCTCACTAGGCTAATCCTCTCTGCCTGCGGTGCCGGCAGAGAGGGTTCTAGTCCCGGTTGGGGCGCCGGATTCTGTCCCAGTTGCTCCTCTTCCAGTCCAGCTCTCTGTGTGGCCCAGGAAGGCAGTGGAGGATGGCCCAGGTCCTTGGGCCTTGCACCCGCATGGGAAACCAGGAAGAAGCACCTGGCTCCTGGCTTCGGATCAGCGCGGTGCACTTGCCATAATGCACCGGCCGTAGCGGCCACTTGGGGGTGAACCAACGGAAAAAAAGGAAGACCTTTCTCTCTGTCTCTCTCTCTCTCTCACTGTTTAACTCTGCCTGTCAAAAAAAAAAAAAAAAAGAGAGAGAGAAACGTTAATGGATCTAAACAAAGACATAGACTCACATCTAATACTAACAGTGGACTTCAACATCTCAGTTTCATCAATGGACAGGTCAACTAGATAGAAAAATCAACAAATTAAAAATAGACTTAATGAAAACTATGGACCAAATGCACCTAACTGTTATGTAAAGAATGTTTCATCACACAGCTGAAAGTTAAGGAAAGATAGAATTGATTAGAGGACTTATTCAGTGAAATAATCACAGAAAACCTCCCTAATTTGGATAAAGAAAAGGACAATCAAGTACAGGAAGCACACAGAGCTTCTTTTGATCAGTGTATAGGACTTTCTGTATGATAGTTCGAATGATGTGTCAGAAAGCAAATCTCAGCAAATTCAAAAAACTGAAACTATATACTATATGTTTCTTGACCACAATGTAATGAAACTGGAAATTAACACTTAAGAATCTTGAGAACATATGCAAACACATGGAAACTGAACAACACTCTCTTGAATGAACAGTGAGCAGCGAGTCTTAGAAAATATAAAAAGAGAAATTAAAAAACTCTAGAAACGAAGATGACAATACAACAAATCAAAACATGGGATTCAGTAATAGCAGTGTGAAGAGGGAAGTTTATAGCAATTGGTACCTACATCAAGAAATTGGAAAGGCAGCAAATAAATGAGATTTCAATGCATCTCAAGGACTTAGAAAAACAACACAACAAACCCAAAATTAGCAGGAGGAAAGCAATAATTATCATCAGAGAAGAAATAAACAATTGAAACAACCAAAAGATCAGTGAATAAAGAGCTGGATTTTAAATAAACAAAATTGATACACCACTGGCCCAACTAACCAAAAACAAACAAAAAAAGGGAGAAGACCCAAAATAACAAAATCAGATGAAAAAGTGAAAGTAACAAGGGACACCACAGAAATAAAAGGATTCATTGAGAATTACTACAGACAGCTATATGCCAACAAATTGGAGAATCTAGAAGAAATGATAGATTCCTAGACTCATACCATCTACCAGAACTGAGGCATGAAGACAGAGAAAACCTAAACAGGCTAATAGCGAAGATGTAGGCTGAATCAGCAATAAAGATGCTTCCAACAAAGAAAATCCCAGGACCAGATGGCTTCACTGCTGAATTCTATTAGACTTTCAAAAAACTAATTCCAATTCTTATCAAGCCATAGATAATAATTGAAAGGGAGGGAGCCCTCCCTACCTCCTTCGATAAAGACTGCATCAACTTAATTACAAAACCAGAAAGATACAACAAAGAAAGGGTGCTATAGATCAATTTCACTGATTAATATAGATATAAAAACCCTCCAAAAAGTACTAGATAATTGAATCCAATAACATGTCAGAAAGATCATTCACCTGGACTAACTGGGATTTATCCCTGGAATAAAGAGATGGTTCAACATTTGCAAATCAATAAATGTGATATATCACATGAACAAACTTAAGAATAAAATCCATATGATTATCCCAATAGATTCAGAGAAAGCATTTTAATAAACTAAAACATGTTTAATGATAAAAATCTTAAGCAAACTGGACATAGAAGGGACATTCTTCAGCATAATCAAGACATTTCATGACAAACTCACAACTAGCATCTGGGGTAAAGTAGGAAGCACTTGCACTAATTATCTGAAGCACACAAGGACCCCCATCACTGCTATTCAATAAAATCCTGGAAGTTTCAGCCAGAGCCATTAGGCAAGAAATAAATTCAAAGGATGAAAGGGAAAAGAGGAAGTCAAGTTATCCCTATTTGCAGATGACATGATTCTATACATAGAAAAAAAGACCTATTAAAGTTGCAGAATATAAAATCAGCACACAAAAATAAGTATCCTTTTATACAGAGACAATGCCATGGCTGAGAAAGAACTTATAAGATCAGTCTCATTCACAATAGCTACAAAAAACTTGAATGCATTGGAATAAACTTAACCAAAGAGTAGAATGTTCACTATAATGAAAATTACAAAACATTAAAGAAATAGAAGACACCAAAAACTGAAAAAAAATCATGCTTGTGGATTGTAAGAATTAGTATCATCAAAATATCTTAATTGGGGCCGGTGCCATGATGCAGTAGGTTAATCTTCCACCTGTGGCACCAACATCTCATAGTTCTAGTCCCATCTGCTCCTCTTACAATCCAGCTCTCTGTTACAGCCTGGAAAAGCAGTAGAAGATGGCCCAAGTGCTTGAGCCTCTGCACCTGCACGGGAGATCAGGAAGAAGCTCCTCGCTCCTGGCTTCGGATCTGTGCAGCTCCGGCTGGTGAGGCAGGTTGGGGAGTGAACCAATGGAGGGAAGATCTTTCTGTCTTTACCTCTCACTGTCTATAACTCTACCTCTCAAATAAATAAATATAATCTTTTTAAAAAATCTTAATTACAACAGTAATTTAAAGATTCAATGTGATCCCAATTAAAATTCCAATGACATTCTTACAAGATCCAGAAAAAATAATGCTAAAATTCACATGGAAACACAATAGACTCCAAATAGCTAAAGCAATCTCATAAAACAAAAACAAAGCTGGAGACTTTGGATCATACATTTCAATACATACTATACTACAGTTATAATCAAAACAGCCTGGTATTTGCAAAAAATAGATGTGTAGGCCAGTGAACAGAACTGAAACTCTATAAATCAATCCATACATTACCAACCAACTAAAATTTGACAAAGGAGTTAAAATCAATCCTCAGAAAAAGAACAGTCTGTTCAATAAGTGGTATTGGGGAAAATTAGATCCATGCATGAAGAAGTATGAAGCAAGACACCTATCTTATACTTCCTACAAATAAACGACACAAAACTAATCAAGGATCAAAATATTTGATCTGATATCATCAATTATTAAAGGAGAGCAGTGGGAAAACTCTGAAAGATACAGCTATAGGCAAAGAATTTTTGGAAAAGACCTCAGAAGCACAGGCAATCAAAGCCAAACTAGACAAATGGTATTACTTCAAGCTGAGAAGCTTCTGTCCTGCAAAGAAAACATTCAACAAAGTGAAGACTAACAAACAGAATGTAAGAAAATATTTTCAAACTATGCAACTAATAAAGGACCAATATTCAGAATCTACAAAGAGCTCAAAAACTCAACAATAGCAAAGCAAACAATCCAGTTAAGAAATGGGCAAAGGAATTGAACAGGAATTTTTCAAAACAGAAAATTCAAATGGCCAACAGACACACAATAAAATGCTCAGGATAACTAGCCATCAGAGAAATGCAAATCAAAACCACCATGAGGTTTCACCTCATCCCAGTTAGAATGGCTATCATACAGAAATCATCGAACAATAAATTCTGGCAAGGATGTGAGGAAAAAGGTACCTTAATCTACTGTTGGTGGAAATGTAAACTAGTATAGCCACTGTGAAAGACAGAATGAAGACATCTCAGAAATCTTAACATAGATATATTTTATGATTCACCAACCTCACTTTTGAGAATTTTCCCAGGGGAAATTAAATAAGCAGATTAAAGAGTTATCTATACCCCAATGTTAACTGGAGCTCAAGTCACAATAGCTAAGATAGGGAATCAACCCAAATGTCCATCAATTGATGAATGGATAAAGAAATTATGATATATACAGAATGTTACTCAGCTTTAAAGACGAATGAAATGCTGTCTTTTAAAACAAAATATATGCAACTGGAAAACATTATATTTTTTGAATTCTTTACATAGTATACAGTTAATCTTATGAGTATAAAACAGACTGAGTGTAGATCAGTATAAAAAGGAAGGAATGGGAGAAGTAGGAGGAGTTAGGGTGGGAGTTTGGGTGGGAGCTTGGGTGGGAGAGAGGGTAGGATGGGAAGTCTTCCTATGTTTCTAAATGTGTATATATTAAATACTTGAAATCTGTTCAACTTAAATAAATGTAATAATAGAAAATAAAAAAGTAAAAAAAAAAGTGTCTTCTATGGAAGAGGCCACACTTTTACTTCTAAGGTCTTTGATTTGGAAAGGTCCATCCACTGTACTGAGGGGAAAATCTGCTTTACGCAAAAGTCTACTAATTTAAATCTTACTCTCATCCAAAAATCATCCCCCTGTAAATATCCAAAATAATGTTTGGACAAATACTTGCTCATGATGATGCAGTCATGTCAATATATACAATCAGCCATCACAACACCTCGTGATCCAATTTCGACAATTTATGCAGTCTTTTCAGAATGGAGAAGCTGTTGAATTTCATTTCCACCCCTTCCTGTAATCATTTAGAGATTGCATGCACAGTTTGGTTGTCTGCAAATCAGACATATGTGTTCTTTCTGCTGAATATCTATGTCAAGCATTGTAATAGCTCAGCTAAAACCTACTGTTATATTTTCTGCATAATTCTGGTGACACTAAAAGCATGTGGAAAATATATTTTATTCTGTTTATTTTTACACTGAATTCTATAATTGCTTTCATATCACTGTATTGTATTATATATATATATGTATATATATATATTCCATATTGCAGTATATGCTTCAACAAAATTGACTTACAATGTAAAATCAAGCAAAAATATATTGTGTGGCTGGCACTGTGGCGTAGCAGGTAGAGCCGCTGCCTGCAGTGCTGGTATCCCATATGAGAGCCAATTCAAGTCCTGGTTGCTCCTCTTCTGATCCAGCTCTCTGCGATGGCCTGGGAAAGCAGTATAAGATGACCTAAATCCTTCGGTCCCTGTACCTGTGTGGAAGACTGAGAAGAAGCTCCTGGATTCGGATCAGTGCAGTTCCAGCTGTTGCAGCCAAATGAGGAGTGAACCAGTGGCTAGAAGACCTCTCTGTGTCTGTCTGTCTGTCTCTCTCTCTCTCTGCCTCTCCTCTCTCTGTGTAACTCTGACTTTTAAATAAATAATTAAATAAATAAAATACATTGTAACATCAATGCTATAGCATAAAGAGTATAATTGTTCTCATATAAAAACTGGGTCAGGAGTGCAGTTTTGGAAAAACGCTTTACAGTTGCCTTTGCTCCAGCCTGGCAATCTACTTTAATGCCACAAAGAATTGCTAATATACTACATTTCCTCCAATGGTATAGCTGAAAAACATAATTGTGGCTGATGACATTACATTTCCATATTTTCCTCAATGCAAAGTGCTCCAACATACTCCTTGTTCCTTCCTTCCTTCCTTCCTTCCTTCCTTCCTTCCTTCCTTCCTTCCTTCCTTCCTTCCTTCCTTTCTTTCTTTCTTTCGACAGGCAGAGTAGATAGTGAGAGAGAGAGACAGAGAGAAAGGTCTTCCTTTTTGCCGTTGGTTCACCCCCCAATGGCCGCTGCGGCCAGTGCGGCTGGCGCACCATGCTGATCCAAAGCCAGGAGCCAGGTGCTCCTCCTGGTCTCCCATGCGGGTGCAGGGCCCGAGAACTTGGGCCATCTTCCACTGCACTCCCAAGCCACAGCAAGCTGGCCTGGAAGAGGGGCAACCGGGACAGAATCCGGGGCCCCGACCGGGACTAGAACCTGGTGTGCCGGTGCCACTAGGCGGAGGATTAACCTGTTGAGCCACCACGCTGGCCGAGAAACATCGTACACTTACATTGTGTCAGAGACATTCTTAAGAATATTTTCAGATATGTGGGTATAAAACTGATTAACTGAATTTCTATTAGATTATATGATATTCAATATTTTATGCCCACCTACATTATCATAGCATTAGGCACATTAAATTAACTTCAAACATTTGAAATTACTGGGGAAATTTTCAGCCTAAAAAATTTGAAGAACATACACTGAAGATGCCAAAAGTCATAAAAGTATGATACATTTAAAGTGCTTTATAATATTCAGACATTTCACACTGCAGGTCTAAATGTTAAATCATTTTTTTCTTTACAGAGATGCTGTGAAACAAATGAAATTCTCAACATTCTCAAAGTGAGAAATAATCAAGACTCACACAGCTCATAAATTTCAGGGTAGACTCCAATCTGAAACTCTCATGACTTAAAATTACACTCTCCCCGAGCTTGTGACAGTATAGTACGGTGGTTTGGGGCAGCTCATCATGTTGCCATCCAACCTCAGGACGATGGTTCCAATCTTAGTTACTCTGCTTCTGATTCAGCTTCTTGCTAATGCGTCTAGGAATACAGCAGAAGATGGCCCAGGTACTTATTTGGATGTCTGCCACCCATGTGGGAGAACTAAATGGAGTTCCTGGCTCCTGGCTTCAGTGTGGCCAAGCAATGTCTGTTGCATTCATTTGGGGAGTAAAACAGAGGATAGAAGGTATCTCACTCCCTCTCCCCTCTTCCTCTCTCCCTCTCTGTTCCTCTGCCTTTCAACTAACTAACTAACTAACCAATCAACTAAATCTTAAAAGAATATATTTTTCCCGGGCAGATATTTGTTGCAGTGGTAACCCACCACTTGAGATGTTTATATCCCTTACCAGAGTGCCTGAGTTAAAGCCCTGGCACGCTTGCTTCTGGTTCAGCTTCCTGCAAATATGCCCCTTTGAAGGCAACAGATGATTGCTCAAAAACTTGGGCCCTTACCACGCACATGGGAGACCCAAAAGAAGTGCTAGGCTCCTGGGCTTCAAGCTGACCCAGTCCTGACTGTTGCAGCCATCTGGGGAAGTAAACCAGTGGATGGAGAACTCTGTCTTCTTGTCTTGGAAGTAAAATTAAAGAAAATCAATTTTAAGTGACATTTTCTTAAACTACAAGTATTTTGCCTAATCACCTCATCCATTCATTTTATAAGTTCTTTTTCAAAGGATGATGTCACCAACATTTATCACCGTGAATCTCTACTGTTATTTAATCTGTTGAAAAAAGTAATATTGGGTAGAATATTACCAATAGACAATAACTGATAACATTTCAATTTTAAGGAAGTAATGACTTTTTTTTAAACAGTGTGTGAAATACTACACATACTACATGAGACATGCTTATATTAAAAGTTAATTTGTTGCGGACTTTGATCTCATTCCGACAGGGTCATAGTCAAAGTGGAAGTTCTTTCCTCCCTTCAGAGAAAGGTACCTCCTTCTTTGATGGCCCCATTCTTTCCACTGGGATCTCACTCGCAGAGATCTTTCATTTACGTTTTTTTTTTTTTTTGTTTGTTTGTTTGTTTTTTGACAGAGTGTCTTGGCTTTCCATGCCTAAAATACTCTCATGGGCTCTTGAGCCAGATCCGAATTCCTTAAGGGCTGATTCTGAGGCCAGAGTGCTATTTAGGACATCTGCCATTCTATGGGTCTGCTGTGTCTCCTGCTTCCCATGTTGGATCGTTCTCTCCCTTTTTGATTCTATCAGTTAGTATTAGCAGACACTAGTTTTGTTTGTGTGAACCATATGACTCTTAGACCTTTCAGAGTGATCAATTGTGAATTGAAGATGATCACTTGGACTAGTGAGATGGCATTGGTACATGCCACCTTGATGGGATTGTATCGGAATCTCCTAGCACGTTTCTAACTCCACCATTTGGGGCAAGTCCGATTGAGCACGTCCCAAATTGTACATCTCCTCCCTCTCTTATCCCCACTCTTATATTTAACAGGGATCACTTTTCAGTTAAAATTTAAACACCTAAGAATAATTGTGTGTTAATTACAGAGTTCAACCACCAGTACTAGAACAAAAAAATACTAAAATGGATAAAGTATTACATTGTACATCAACAGTCAGGACAAGAGCTGATCAAGTCACTGTTTCTCATAGTGCCCATTTCACTTCAACACCTTGACAACTCATGACTAGAGCCTAGGGAGATTACTGATGCCATAAACAAGAGTGTAAAATTGTTAAATCAACAACAGGAGTCACTGTGTACTTTCGTCTCATGTGGGATCTGTCCTTAATGTGTTGTCCAATGTGAAGTAATGCTATAACTAGTACTGAAACAGTATTTTTACACTTTGTGTTTCTGTGTGGGTGCAAACTGATGAAATCCTTAGTTAGTATATACTGAATCGATCTTCTGTATATAAAGATAACTGAAAATGAAAAAAAAATGGTTTTAAATTGGAAATTGCATAGAAAATTAATCAATTTTTAAAAAATATCATGTAGGATCTCTGTCCTTAATGTGCTGTATACTGTTATTTAATGCTATAACTAGTACTCAAACAGTATTTTTCACTTTGTGTTACTATGTGGGGGCAAACTGTTGAAATCTTTACTTAATATATACTAAACTGATCTTCTGTATATAAAGAGAACTGAAAATGAATCTTGATGTGAATGGAAGGGGAGAGGGAGCAGGAAAGGGGAGGGTTGCGGGTGGGAGGGAAGTTTGGAGGGGGAGCCCCTGTAATCCATAAGCTGTACTTTGGAAATTTATATTCATTAAATAAAAGTTTAAAAAATAATAAAAATAAAAAAGTTAATTTGTTGCTAATTACAAGTAAATTTTGTGTTTATCTGAAATTCAAATTTAGCTGAGTACTCTATAATTTTATTTCTGACATCTGATGACTCTGTAATTGATTAGATTTTTAAAAATGTAATTACAGAAGAAGCAGAGACTGTCCAAGGCACAAGACAGAGTGGAGTGAGATTCACACAGACCTTCCCCCTTAAGTCATCTCATAAGTCTTTGCCCATCATTATTCAGCTCACTCACTTATCAAAGTCCCATCAAGAGGATCAACGTCAGTTCTGAATAAGTGTGTCTGCATCAGAGTTGGGGTAGAAATGTAAGCTAAAATTAAGGTCTTTCGTAGTTGTTTTTAGCATTGTATTTTGAGCACATGAAAAAATCTCTGCTGCTCAACATTTGTATAATGTTTCTAACAAAGTTTTAATGCTTTCTTGAAACTAGATTCGTTTCTCAAGATTATTTTAGGTATGGCATTTATATGAAAACAGAATTTTTAGCATGAAGAAATAAAATATTATTGAAATATATTCTTCTGTTTAGCTCTACTTCCAAAACTAAACAGAGATGTTACTTTCTTTAGGGCAAAGCAATCTGTCCCCTCCAGTGTCCCATATTTATTCCATAAATCTCCAATCCTAGCTCCTGATTCTGAAATTCTCATAGCCTCTTCTCACTTCCACTAGACATAACTGATAATATTCCATCATATTTTCTCTAGATTATGTCAGCCTAGGAACTAGGGTGTGAAATTTGGCCTTGTATAATTATTTTACAATATTTCATTGTAAGTATCAGAATTTGGTTGGCAGCAAAAAGACTTCAAAAAACCTCAACAGAGTGCAGTGAATGTAAGGCTTTGTAAACCCTTTGGTTACGAAAAAGTCTTAAACTGAAACATGGAACTTTGTTTCAGCTGCAAAATCAAGCTGATTTCACTAATTAACACAGGGGGCATTTCTGTAATTAGGAAGAAAAAAGGTACTATTTGGGTAAAATTACTTGAGTTAAAAAGTTTGCTTTAAAAAGTCCTTCTGGTTTCAGTATCCTACAAGGTTTTATTTTTATAGATGAATTACAACATTGAAACATCAAATAGGCAGTCTTCAAGTCAATTTTACAAAATTGTTTTATTCTACTAAAAAAGAGTTTATTATTTAATCCATGGTATTTTTTAAAATATGAAAGCACTTGGGGGCTGGCACCATGGCTCACTTGGCTAACCTGCCTGCGGCGCCAGCATCCCATATGGGTGTTGAGTTCTAGTCCCAGTTGCTCCTCTTCCAGTCCAGCTCTCTGCTGTGGCCCGGGAAGGCAGTGGAGGATGGCCCAAGTGCTTGGGCTCCTGTACCCATATGGGAGACCAGGAGAAAGCACCTGGCTCCTGGTTTCGGAATGGCACAGTGCGCCGGCCGTAGTGGTCATCTCGGGGGTGAACTAAAGGAAGGAAAGACCTTTCGCTCTTTCTCTCTCACTGTCTAACTCTGTCAAATGAAAAAAAAAAAAAAATGAAAGCATTTTTTTTCCAAAATGTAGCTACTATTGCCTATTGATTATTTTGCTGATCAAGAAATTTCACAGAATTGTGAAAATAATAATGACTCAGTATTTGATATATCACAGAGAGAGAGAGAGAAGAATCAACATACTCAGAACTGTGGAATATCACCATAAATTACACCGACTCTGCAGTCAGGACAGTGGTATACTAATTAGGCAAGCAACATCTGTCAGACACAAGTACAATTTATTTATAATGTACCCAATGTATAATCCTATTAATTTGAGTTACAAGGCAGTCTCACTGGTCTCAGCCCTCAGACAATTTCAGTGAGACACCTAAGTAAATTGGTGCTACTTATTTACTTTCATAATTAGTTATATGAATAACTGTCTGTCTGAAAGAAGTGGCTACCATAAAGTTTTCTCTTTAGCTCTATTTATCAAAGACTAATTTTTATGCTTCCAAGAAGTGGGAGGTATGAAAAATTATTATTGTAACTATGGTCAAATATTTACTGTCTACTTACTAAAGCAGAGACAATATACTAGATGATATCAGACAAAACAAAGTTGATATGACCACAGTGCTAACCTAAGGGGGTTCACAGTCCTCAAGATCCTGCAAGATGATAAATGGCTAAAAACACCAGCTAGCAACTGATATACAGCAAAACGAGAAATCATCAGTAACTAACATGGGAAGTTACGTCAACAAGGAGACACGTGACAAACAAATGAATAAACACTGTGATATGGCACAGAAACATCCATATTTGGCTTCATTAGTTTGGCAATAGTCTATCCATTCTATTCTGTGATTCATCAAAAAGTAAACTATCGGCATGTATAGCCCCTTAGTGTTCATGTGTTCAAACACAAATTTATTTCTCATTTATAAAAGAGCTAAGCAGAGGCAGTGCTAATTGATTACTGGCTGTTTCTTTATTAGGTGAAGAATGAAGGCTCAGTCTGTTGTTGATCATTTTTTTTTTTTTCTGCATACAACAAGAAGAAAGGAAGCAGAGAGGAAGGAAGGCTCCGACTTCAAAAGAAAAAGAAAAACGTTTACTTATCTTTTATTTGAAAGGCAGTACACAGAGTAAGGAAGGAAGAGTGAGAGTGAGAGCGACTGTTCATCCACTAGGTTCCCTCCCTACTAGTCCTAACAGTGAAACCTGGGCCAGGCGGAAGCTAGGAGCCAGGAACTCCATTCTGTACTCCAACAGGGGTGGCAGGGGCCCAAGGAGAGTCCATCATCAGCCACCTTCTCAGGTACATCAGCAGGAACCAGAGCAGCCAGATTGGAGCATAGCACTCCGATACGGGGACACTGGCCTCACAATCCGAGGCCCAACCCCCTGTGCCATAATGCCTGCCCTTTGGACCTGCTTCTTAAGATTTCTTCCCAGAAAAGATGCTCTCCCCTTCTGTTCATGTTCGACTGGCTACAACTCAGTCATACAGTGAAATTTATCTACAAGGGAGGCTACAAATGCCTTTTAATTTTGTGTGCCCAGAAAAAAAGAGAAGTAAATTTGTGGTAAATAGCTAGAGCTAGGAGCTTTCCCTAAGCTATCTTCAGAACAACTAATTTTTAAATTCTGAGGCACAGTGTTTCAGCTTATAGCCAATTTACAAAACATATAACCTCAGCTGAAAGGAACACTATGTATGGAGGATTCCATGTAATTCCTACATTCCTCTAGGGTACCACTTCTCAACTGGGAGCGATTTTGTCTTTACCTATAAGGAGTTGTTGGCAATGTCTTGGTACATTTTGAGTTGTCACAATTTGTAAAGCAATATTTGTCACAACTGCATCTAGTGGGTAGAGGACACAGATGCTGATAAATGTCTGATAATACAGAAGACAAGAACCCACAGTAAATAAATTAAGGAAAAAAAATAATAATGCTGAGCCCGAGAAACTGTACTCTAAGATCCTCCATGGTCTTCACTCAAAGAATATGTCTAACCAGATTGTATTATATTCTGTTAACATATTACGGATTGTTTTAAGCTGATCATTCAATGACTTTGTGATGTGATACCACTGAACAACACTGATGGAAGCCATAGGAAACTCGGCAGCTTATCCTAGTATTTATTAATAGGGAGGCATATTATGTGATGCTTATTCTTTGAAGAGTGGTGGCAGAGGTTTATCTCCTTTTTTTAGTATGAAAAAGAAAATCTGGATATTGTTCTCTTCTTATTTTATAAGCACTCCTATGGTGAATCATGTTCTACCATTGGTCAACTTGTCTATCAGTAAATTAAGGGCCAAATAAGTTTTTAAAGGCTCATGGCTATTGAGGGTTTGTGCTATTTGGATCTTATTTTTCTGAACTTTGTGTTTGTTTATACTTACCATATCCCTTGATTCACACTACTTTTAAACATTTTTGTCACTCTATATAATTTTTTACTCATTTAAAGCATATTTTATCAGATTACAGTATAAATATTTTTAAGGTTCATTATTAAAACAATGAGGAATTAAACATAAATGAATTAATAGCAAAAAATGAAATAGTGAAAAAGACTCGCAACATTCACTCTTTTCAATAAAAGCATCTAAATGTCAGTTTACTTGTCTAAGATCATTTAGTAAGGATTAGCTATCAGATCAAGCAATAGGAAAACAAAACTATGGTTTTGGAACAATGTCAAAATGGTAAAACAGTAGTTACAAATATTCATTTACTCGTCTGGAGATGCATTTTACTAGTCATATGGAATTTAATATGCCAAAAAATGACACCAAATCCAACACACACCTGTTGCCAACCACTATCTTTCTCTTTTTAGCAAGTGATACATTCAACCCATCAATTTTGATCAATATGCCTTTTACTAATTTGATATTTATAAGCTACACTCTATAATGCACCAAATTAGGTTAAATGTCTTATTAAACAAAAATTCTTAGATCATCATAATTTTCATTTATATTTTTAATATTTGTGAGGTATATGACTTTCAGTCTTTGTCTCAAAATTTCATAGATTTATATAACCCATTGAATTACTGAAGGCATGTCTGGCTACACAAATACAAATATGTTAAGCTTTTCATGATTTGCTGCACAATTTAAATCCAAGTGCTATTTTCAAAATGTTCTAGGTTTTATTTAAAAAGCACAGTCTGTCTTTTGAGGTATTTATATACATTTTAAACTAAAATTCAAAAACTTGCAGGCTGCCTTCCTTGGACTTCATGGCATTTCAATTTTTTTTGAAATTATTTGACATCTTTTAAACATTGGGATATTTCTAGCAGGGTAATCAAACCCTTACGGCTCCTATTTCCAAATGGCATCAGTGTCGTAAGAGAAATGCCAACCTTTCCTACTAGCTAAGGCCAAACCCTGCCACATGTGTTATTTTATCACCTTGCTGGCCCCTTGTAAGCGTCTCTTCTCATGATTAACTCTCTACTTCCATGACTACACATTTAAAAATGGAAGATACATTTTCAGTACTTTCCATTCCTTTATGGCTATTCCTTTTGAAGATGGCTTTACTCTCCAGTTCTTCTTATCATTAGAACATGTGTGATTGCAAAACCAAAGACTGTCTGAACGTCCTGCCATGGTTTCATCAGGCCCGCATGGGCATGCTGGTGAGTGCATGGCACGCTTTGCTTCTGTTTCAGATTCACTGCAGTAAACATACTTTTCAGCCTGGGTATACTGTGCTCACTTCACCAAGACGTCTGAGAAATTGTCTCCCTGCAAATGACAGACTTTCCTTCCTTCTATAGTCCTCTCTCTTGGTTTCCCAATACCAAAGGAGACTGAAGTTCCAGAGTTTACAAGTGCCCTGTGGTCAAAAGAGCTTGTCAATTTTTAGTTGTAATTTCAGAAAATATCATAGAAAATCTGTCTGGATCCCTTAGTTAATGATGCACAGCTGTCACATAGGATGAAGAGGGTAAGTTGAGATGAATTAGAAACTTTCGGCTAAATCATTTGGTGGATTATAAACAAAAGCATTATGGCACTTAATTTCATTTAGTATGTACATTTTCAGAAAAAAATATCAACTGAAAGGTGAATAACCTGCAAGGTAATGTCAATTAAGAATTCAAAAAACCAAGGGCTGCCTAAAATGATGACCAAAGCAATGTTTAGAAATCATGCCATTGGAAAGCCAAGACACTGTGGCAAAAAAAAAAAAAAAAAAAAAAAAAAACCTAAATGAAAGATCTCTGTGAGTGAGATCCCAGTGGAAAGAATGGGCCATCAAAGAAGGAGGTACACACTTTCTCTGAAGGGAGGAGAGAATTTCCACTTTGACTATGGCCTTGTCTAAATAAGATCCGAGTTGGCGAACTCAAGAGGCTTCCATAGCCTTGGCAGCTCATGACAAGAGCCTTGGGTGACTCCTGACGTCATAAATAAGAGTGTCACTTGTTAAATCAACAACAGGAGTCACTGTGCACTTACTCCACATGTAGGATATGTGTCCTTAATATGTTGTACTATGTGAATTAATGGTATAACTAGTACTCAGTACTTTATATTTTATGTTTCTGTGTGGGTGCAAACTGTTGAAATCTTTACTTAGTATATACTAAACTGATCTTGTGTATATAAAGATAATTGAAAATGAATCTTGATGGAGAATGTGATGGGAGAGGGAGTGGGAGATAGGATGGTTGCAGGTAGGAGGGAGGTTATGGGGGGAAAAGCCGCTATAATACAAAAGTTGTACTTTGGAAATTTATATTTATTAAAGTTAAAAAAATAAAATTAAATTTAAAAAAATCATGCCATAATGACCCATACACTCTGACGTGTGAGCCCAATACTGGGATCTCCCTTTCCCAAAGGGTATCAGAAAAGGAGAAAACTGCCCAAAGATATGATCCATAATGTCTGTAAGGTACACATGAAATTATTTCTCGTAAACTCTAATCTTTCTTCTAAAAATGAATTGAATTGATATCAGTGGTTTTCAATGAGGAGGGTGTCAGGAAAATGGCAAGTCTGATCTATGGTGCGATCTACACCCTGATTTACATCCTAGGCCCTAGCCCTGCCGCCATTGCTGAAAGCCAGGTGGCCACATGGCCCAACCACTAGTGTCAAGCTCCACCCCCACCCTAATGGGATTTGCTGCTCCTGCTTCCCTGCCCACCCTCTGGCAAAGTTTTAAAAGGACTTGTTCCTGAACACGTGGCTCTGTCTAGCCTCCTCTTCTCCTCTCTCATTCCCCTCTCTCTTTTCCTCTCTCCTCTTTCTCTCTTACTCTCCTTTTCCTTCTTCGTCCCTTCCCTCCAGTCTGCTGGGTTTTCCCAATAAACCCTTTCCCTTACCCCAGTGTTTGGTGTGTGTTGTGACGGCCTAACAGAGAGTGTCCGTGTAGCACTTAAGCACTAATTCCATGGGATCATTTCTTACTTCCACCTTGAACATGAGCAGATGGGCATAACTTTAGAATGAAATCTGTATAAACACTGCTTCAGGTGGTTGAGAAAATGACAGTCTTGCCCTTGCACTGATCTGAATAAGTAAAAGGGAAAATGTTTCAAGACATCTGGCATAAATGTGATCACCTGAGCATCAGAGAAGATGGGGTGACTGCTGACTGGAGAGCAGCTTTTCAGTTGGAAAAACACACACCATGTCAAGAGTCTATTGAGACTGGAGGTGAGATGGATGCTCTCTTATGAAAGCTGAGGCCAGTGAAAGCTTACCCTGAGTTAGGACCACATCAATTCTCCACACAAGCAGGAAGGACGTGCTCAGTATTCTGCTTAGATAATTGGTTAGGATCTGCGTCAACATACAGATGAATTCGTAACAGAAGCTGTAAAAGCCTGCGACAGAGCATGGCCAGGACTGTTTTCGGTAGAGGGGAAATTAGGAATGTTATCGACACACTTCCGCTGCAGGGAAGTTTACACAGAATGTCTGTCAAACTGCTAACCCTTGCTGCACCTCACAGATAAAAACACTAATTGGAATCAATATTAAATATTTCATGACAGGAAGCATTTCTTAGGAATGATCTCAAGTGGAAATAGTTCCTTTGTGTTCTTAACACGGCAAGACTGTCACTTTGGGAAACAGATACTTTATCAGCAGGTAATAAGTGACTGCTTACAGTCCCTTTTGGTCTGGAGGAGGAGAGTGTTTATACCTTGATGATCTAAAATGATCTATTAAATCACCGAGACAAAATGAAAAGAACAATGCATATTAAGGAGATTCAGAGGTATCTGACAATACAAAATCCTTTTTAAAAATCATATTAATGCAGTTAAAGTTACTACTCACTTTTTACCAGGAGACTAGAGAAAATATTCATATTATACTCAGTAGACAGTGCTTATTAACTATTAAAGATCTAGTTTCTTAATTTTTAAATTACCTTTAGAAGCATAAATTCATACAGGACCTCAGTTTTTATTTAGAAGTATGTCTGCTCACTCAAGAGTTGATAGATCCTAATCATCATGAATTCTTTTCAACTCAATACAACAAATCCATATTAAGCTTCCATATTCAAGGTAATTCCAAGTGCTGACAGGATGAGCAAGACACTAACTTAAATGATTTTTCTTCCTAGCACACAAAAAAGTCGAGAACAGCACAGAGGCTCACAGCGTAGCCTTCCAGTCAGACTGCTTGGTCTCAAGCCTGATCTCTTCTATTCAGTGGTTTCACATTGGCCAAATTAGTTTATACATCTATTGTTTCAATATCCCCCTCAAAAATGTGTAAAATAATACTATACTTCTCATAAGATAGCTACTAGGATTAATAAGACGATCTCTGCAAATGTCTGATTATTTTTATTATTGTTATTAGTGACTGTGCAGCTAGTATTCACACTTTGGTAGGAGGTCTTTACCATACATAACTATTATGCACTGCATTATTTCAGAAATACCTAATTGACAGCACAGCATTTAATCAGTGGGATGTAGTAGATCTCCTGGGGGAAGAAGAGCTCACTGTTCACAAGATTGCATAGTGGCATTACCTTGGAAACGTCCCACAATTTTAGTTGTGCTCAAAATACACATACATCCACCAATGGAGAAAAGTCCTAAGAATTTACAAAAAGCAAACACCATCTGAGAATTTACACAGGGAAATATATCCGTCTCCAGCTATAACTGCAGTCTTTGCACGGCTAACACACCAATTCATGGAGGTTAGATTACACTAAGTTCCAAGTTTAATGAAAAGATTATTTAAAAATGTGGTAGTTATAATTACAACTTTAAAAAGCATTTCATTTAAGAGAGTAATATTCTCCCACTGAGATGGAAAGAGTCGATGTTCATGGTACACAGTGCCCTTTCTTCTGGATGGTGACTGCACAGATGCTGCCATCATTGCTGTAGTCACTCAGTACCGTCGTCAGACAATTATTTCTCTCCCTGGTTGGCACTCCAAAGAATGAGGTGTTTTTAAAAGTCTTGTTAATGCAGGCAGCTAGGTGACGAACTGAAACTCTCAGTCTGTCACTTTAATGCAACCTGGGATTTTTAACTTCAAAGATTAGCAATACTTTTTAAACTGAACATATTTCAGACAGAATCTTAGTCTTGCAATTACTCAGCTGTTTACATACAGGAATGAACAGATCATAGACTTCAATACAGATATTTTCCCCCAGTTTTGACATAAAGGAAATGCTTCTAATAATATACAAGAAAGCCAAATGAGTCTCCAAAATTATTAGAATTACAGCCTAAATTTTCATTACTTTATAACGTAAGTATTATTTCATTATGTTATAACATAGTTGTTTTATATCTTCAGAGGAAGTAAGAAGATGCTTGTGAGAAAGCTATTTTAATGACAGCTTTACTAAAATGTAAACATTCTGAAATTTCATGTTATTGTAACTAGAACAATAGATATGGTTTTTATTGAAGTCCCTAGAATGAATTCAATTATCTTTGTATGTTAGAAGAAAAGCCTCTTCAGGACTTGACTATGAAAATGTGTGCATGCATTTGACTACACTCATGTATGCTCACACATATAAAACACATAACACACAGACTTCTGGAGTCAATTTAGGGCTCTTATCTAAAACTTAACTGCCATATATGGAAGTATCATATCATAATATTCAATTAAAGCTATTTATTGTATTATAATGGCTGGTTTTACTAATGAGAAAAGCTTCCAGCCACCTACCAAGACTCTAACCTACACCAAAATATAAAGCTTCCTGAGGACACAGGTGTTATGTATGTCCTCGTCTTTCGATACTCTTAGAATGAAACTGGCATTGTAAACTGAAATGAAATGTATTAAAACATTAGCAACCATAAATAGTAGATGAATTAGTTTATCAAAATATCTCCAATTTTTAATAGTGTTTTTACAGCCTAGATTACATGGTTAGCCAGTTTTGATAACAGCACACTGATAAATATTCTGAATAATTATCTTAGTGTGCCAAATAAGGCAGGAAATAGGGACATTGAACACTTTACAGGTACAAATATCAAAAAAATATTACAGTAGAATAAAAGTTAGAAGTATTATATTAATATTCAACTTTCACTTGTATGTTCTAGTAGCAAGTACTCTTCTAAGCATTTTTACATGCCTTAATTTTCCTAATAACCCAATGATAAAAGTTATGCCATAATCCTTATTTACACAAGAGGAATCCTAGGCATAGTGAGGTTCTATAGTTTGCCCAAAGTTATGCAGTTAACTAGTAGACAGAGTTCTGATCAACATATTACATTGATCAAGCGATAGAATACTGACCCACAAAGTCTGACTTCTGAAAGGACTATCACAAATGTTATGGCAGTACAAAGATAAAGGGAAGAAAAGAGACCATGAAAGTGTTTTGGTCTTACACTGTGCCAGGACCCAAGCCAAAAGTTTACATTTGGTACTGATTTCAAGGCTTTAAACCCTTTGACCTTTCATTCATAACCAGATTCCCTGGAATAATTATAAATTCCTATAAAGTGTCTTTACCTACAAATTAAGTGGTTATACCACATTCTTTCCAAGAATCCCCCAGTTCTGAATATCTGCTTCCATTCCTTGTAATAAAATAAAGCACACTTTGTTGCCTATGACTTTGCCCAAGTCTGCATCTCTGAAAAACTTTTAAAGTATTTAGAGATTAAAATCTTTATATCCTGGATTTGGAGAAAAACATTCCATGTTTATCAGTTTGTGTGGCATAGCAATACTTTCTTGTCTTAGTTTTGGCTATTAAGAATAAGTTGGAGGGCTGGTGCTATGGCATAGCAGGTTAAAGCTGTTGCCTGCAATGTCAGCATCCCAGATGGGCACCAGTTTGAATCCCTGCTGCTCCACTTCTAATCCAGCTCTCTGCTATGGCCTGGGAAAGCAGTAGAATATGGCCCAAGTCCTTGGGCCTGTGCACCCACATGGGAGACCCAGAAGAAGCTCCTGGCTCCTGGCTCCGGATCAGCGCAGCTCCAGCCATTGTGGCCATCTGCGGAGTGAAGACCTCTCTCTCTGTCCCTGCCTTTCTGCAACTCTGCCATTCAAATAAGTAAATATTTAAAAAAATAAGTTGGGGGGCAGACATTATGGCACAGCAGGTTAGGCTCCCCTTGGGACTCCCATTTTCCATACTGGAATGCCTGGTTCACGTCCTGGATACTCTGATTCTGCTCCAGCTTCTTGCTAATGTGCAACCTGCAAGGCAGTAGGTATTGGCTATAGTAGTTGAGTCCCTGCCACCCATGTGAAAACCTGTACAGAGCTCTGGGCTTCTGGTTTTGGCCTGGACAAGCCTCAACTAGTGCAAGAATTTGGCAAGTGAACCAATGGATTGACTATCTCTCTACACCTCTGTCTTTGTCTGTCTTCGTGTGTGTGTTGCTTAACTTTCTAATAAGTAAAAGTAAAATGTATAATGAAAAGCACTATCTTCTATAGGAATCAAAGCAATTAGCAGACTGCAACATTCACAGTTTGGTTTTAAAATGTTTGGTTTTAAAATTTCAACGTCACATATATAATGGTACTTCAAAAATTTTACAGGAAGAAAAGATGGCATTGAAAGATGGCTATGTTTTTGTCATTTTTTTAAAACACATGGATCACTTTTTCATAAAAGCCCTTTCCAACAACTTTGGTAAGACCCCCTGGGCGTTGGTATGTAATATATAGGAGCAAAATTCACAGTTAAATCTGCTTATTGCTTCTAGCCCTTCTGTATACTCTTGAGGAACAGTGGTATCTGTATTCACTAGTTGTTGTGTTCTTTATTTAGTGGAGGGTTAAGCTTGTGATTATGAAGCAAACTGAAAGGATGTCATCATAAAAAAAAATAAGAAAGGAAGGAGGGAAGATAGGATATGAAGTATCACTGCGATCTTTTATTTATTTATTTATTTTTTATATTTTGACAGGCAGAGTGGACAGTGAGAGAGAGAGACAGAGAGAAAGGTCTTCCTTTTTCTGTTGCTTCACGCTCCAATGGCCGCTGCGGCCAGTGTATCGCGCTGATCCGTAGCCAGGAGCCAGGTGTTTCTCCTGGTCTCCCATGGGGTGCAGGGCCCAAGCACTTGGGCCATCCTCCACTGCACTCCCGGGCCATAGCAGAGAGTTGGAATGGATGAGGAGCAACCAGGACAGAATCCGGCGCCCCGACCGGGACTAGAACCTGGGGTGCCGGCACCACAGGTGGAGAATTTGCCTATTGAGCCACGGTGCTGGTCCATCATTATGCTCTTAAAACTGTGGGTATGAAATCTGTTCCCTTTATATAAAATGAAAAAGTAAGAAAAACAGATTTTACAAACAGTAAAATCTGACCTACGGCAGGCATTTAAAGAGACTAAAGTTTGCCATGCTATATGTTTGTGTGTGCGTGTGTGTGTGTGGGTATGTGTGTGTGTGTGCGTGTATTCCCAAATGCTGCCAAGTATAAACTAATCCCAGGACATGGTAAAATTACACAGCAGGTTAAGCTGTCACCTGTCACACAACCATCCCATATGAGAGTCAGTTCAAGTCCTGTGTGCTGCACTTCCTGTGTGCTCCACTTGTGATCCTGCTCTCTGCTATGGCCTGGGAAAGCAGTGGAAGATGGCCCAAGTGCTTGGGTCTTTGCAAGCACGTGAGAGACCTGGATGGGGCTCCTGTCCTGGCTTTGGCTTGACGGAGTCCTGGACGTTGAGTGAGTGAGTGAAGCAGCAGATGGAAGATCTCTCTCCCTGCTTATCACTCTCTCTGTCTCTTCCTCTCTCTGTAACTCTGCCTTTCAAATCAATCAATTAATTCATCAATCTTAAAAATATTAGTTTCAGGAAATCTAGATAGATAAGACCACGCAGTATTCCAGTAATGATTTTTTTAAGAAGACTTATTATTTTATTTGTAAGGCAGAGTTACAGAAAGGCAGAGACAGAGAGAGAGAGAGAGAGAGCGCGAGCACGCACGAGCTTCCATCCACTGGTTCACTACCCTTATGGCTGCAATGACCAGATCTGGGCCAATCTGAAGCCAGGAGCCTGGAACTTCTTCTAGGTCTCCCACATGGATGCAGGGGTTCAAACACTTGGGCCATCTTCTACTGCTTTCCCAGGCCATAGCAGAGAGCTGGATCAGAAAAGGAGCAGCTGGGACTTGAGCTGGCGCCCATGTGGGATGCCAGCACTGGAGGTGGAGGCTTTTTCTGCTACACAATAGCAACGGTCCCTCCAGTAATGATTTTAATATAGGCTGGTTTTATCCAGGTGCACATGCATTGAAATAATTTCCGTCAGAAACAAGTTATCTCTTCCTGCAGATCTCATCTCATATCATACTTCCTCAACAGCAAACATCCCTGATTTAACTAAAGGAAATGTAGAGGAAGCATTCTGGTCATTTTCATGTTCACACGTAAAGTATATAATTATATACATTAAGCGATTTATTCTTAGGAGAGTATTATTAAGAGTTTGCAGTTCTTGTAGAAACATTTCCTTTCCAGTTTTCTTTGATTCTTCTGCATGGTAAATATACAGTCATTCCTTTTTCATGAACAATATGCAATGGGTACTGGATTCTAGGGAAAGCACTGTGCCCAGCCATGTGCCAACTACAACTCCTTCTTGCAGTGGTGCCCAACACCTCTGGGATGCCAAACTTTAGTAGGAAAAGACTAGCCAAAGAGAAGCTTGATAATATCCCACAAAGTAGATAAACATGCTAAACACAATACAAGAGATGTTATAGGGAGGCACAGCACACAAAAAAATGCCTTATAATTGTTGATCTCTTTGAAAAAATTGAAGAATCTAAGTAGAAACAATCAGTCTGATGGGTACACAAGTTGCCTTCAGTTACTGCTGATTCAAGTTAGCAATCTCTGTAAACAGAAAATTAAGAGAGTTGAACTAGTCTGGACACTGAGTAACTTATTTGTCAGATCCTAATACACCAAAATGCATCATCATCGCTCTCTCCTTATGTAGTGCACAAGCATTTCACAGCGATTTATGTGTGCAAAGATCACATCAAGAAGCACAGAGGGATGCGACTGCCGACAGCCACCTACAGTGATTGATATGTCCTAGGAGACACAGGTACAAATTGCTCTGAAGCACAAATGAAAGAGAACGTAAGAAAGATATAAGGATCCTAGACTCCATGATAGGGAGCATCATGAATTAATTAAAGGATTTTTTTTAGAAGTGTAAGGAAACTGTCTGATAGGCAAGGCAGAATGATAGGTGCTTTAAAGCACAGGTTAGGCCACCTTTCTGCCAGGATGATTTTCGCATATAGCAATGCTGAAGCAAATCAAAGGGATTAATTCATGATTTGAGTTAACCCCTCCCAACAAACCATTAGTCTCTGTCCATTCACCACTTTATGAGTCAAACTCTAACTTTCCCTTATGTCATCACTCTGTTTGTCCTCAATAATTGGTGGAATTCAGTTTCCTGCTTCACAGTGTTTGTGTAAACATAACATCATAACATCTTTATAGTCAATGAAAAAACTATTATTGAATTAGGAATTAATAGTTCTTAACAACAAAAGTAAATTTCAAGTTTCTGTCTCTTCTATGTGGACAAAACGAAATACTGGACCACTTTCTGAGCTGGGTCAGTCTCTGGGAGAGGGCAGAGTTGTTTTTGATTTGTATAATTCTAAAAAGGAAGTAACAATGAAATGTATGTGATGCATTAAAGTAGTTTTAACATGTATGGTCCATATTCATACTTAACAAACATGGAGATATTCACACTTTTTATTCACGACTGAATCACAAAGAAACAATAAATGCTTGAGAAAATGGATAACCTAAGTATCCTGAACTGATCAACACATAATCTATAAATACTCCAAATACTACACTGTGAAGATGTACAATTCCAAATAGCCAGTATAAAAAAATGAAACAGGGGCTGGCAGTGTGGCAAATCAAGTAAATCACCATCTGAGACATCAGCAACCTACACGGACTATTGCATATCCAAATCAGCTCCCTGCCAATGGCCCAGGAACAGCCAGAGAAGATAGAGCAAGTATTTGGACCACTGTGACCCATGTGGCAGTACAGGATGAATGTCCTGGCTCCTAGCATTGGCCTGGCCCAGTGCTGAACATTGATGCCATCCGGGGAAGGAAGCAAATAAATAAATAAATAAATCTTTTTTAAAAAAAGTAAAAAGAAATGTTATACAATTCTACTTTAGTTCCACAGTGAATCATCTTAAAGGCATGCACATTTTATTATTATTTTACAGAATTTGAATATATGCCATAGTATTCTTTTGTTCATTGATAAAATTAATACATCAAGTGATGAACATGTCATGTTGTTAAGTGTCATTTTATATTTTAAAAGAGCTCCATTTCATAAATTTCTAAATAAACATTTTCATCAATTACTGGGTAAGTTTTTATCAAATTTGACTGCATACATTAAACCTCAAATGTTCCCTATTCAAACATAATGCTAAAAAATAACCAAACTACCTAATACTATTATTTCTACTAATGTTATTTTCCCAATCTTCAATCATGTTAATGTGCTATTTTATATTTACATATCTATTAAAATAATAAGTGTATTATTTGTTGGACATTAATTATTACTTTTAACTACTTCTTCTATATAAAATGCCTTAGAGTTCACATCTTCCAAACCAGTTCAGACCTAGTTCCTTATTTTGGATGTGTCATTAGTACTCATAACCACCACTTATCTATTGTATGAATACCTAGTGGCAGTTACTTTATAAACAAACAAGTGTATCTGTTCTACTTTGCTTCAAACTTGACCTGCACATTTCTCTGCTGGATAATATAATTTCTATAAGGCTCTGATACATATTTGGGAAAAAACAGTTTATTAAGGTCATAATCCACATTTTAAAAAAGTTCTTCTCTACCTGTTAGTGTTATTTATTTTTTTAATGTGTGAGTGCTTCATTGGCATGGTTGGCAGCACAATTATCTTTTCCTACCAAAGGACCTGGGTGCCCCCACTCTCTAGATGTTTAAACACGTGCTTACAGATCACATTGTTTCTTCCAAGCCCTTCTACTTCTCTAAACATGTCGTTCATTTACTGGTTAGCACTGGCCTCTTCCAAGTACCTCTGCAGTCTGATCTTGGCACTGCTGTTCTGTGAGCGGGTAGGCTACATCTTCAGTTTCAGTAGTGCTCTACCATCTCAACTCTGGTTCGTACTTATTCTACCTGTTGCCTGACATTTGTTTTTTCCTTACAAAGCTTCTTTACTTAATATAGTCCATGATTCCAGAGAACTTGGTGATACAATTTAGAAATAAAGAAGGAGGGAAAAGAAACAAAATATAACCAGCTCTGCTGATTTGTTTTAAGATCGTTCCCTAATACATTAACTGTTAGAATCCCTACAAACAACCTTTATAGAAACCTTTGGATACTCTCATACCACACATCTAAGAGCTGCACTACAATTTAAAATACCCATTATTAAATTTAACGAACGGGATACAGTAAGTAGACAGGGTGAGGCAGTAACATCATGTATAAAAAATGAAGCATCTCATTGCAAAGAGATAAAAGGGCATTCCAGAGGGCCGACGCTGTGGCTCAACAGGCTAATCCTCCGCCTAGCAGCGCTGGCACACCGCGTTCTAGTCCCGGTAGGGGCGCCGGATTCTATCCCGGTTGCCCCTCTTCCATTCCAACTCTCTGCTATGGCCCGGGAGTTCAGTGGAGGATGGCCCAAGTGCTTGGGCCCTGCACCCCATGGGAAACCAGGAGAAGCACCTGGCTCCTGGTTTTGGATCAGCGCAGTGCGCTGGCCACAGCACGCCAGCCGTGGCGGCCATTGGAGGGTGAACCAATGGCAAAGGAAGACCTTTCTCTCTGTCTCTCTCTCTCTCACTGTCCACTCTGCCTGTCAAAAAAAATTTGTTTTTTTAAATTAAAAAAAAAAGGCATTCCAGACTGTTACCACCTGGGTTGTGTGGCTTCTGCTTCCATCAGCTCTGACTACTGCTGTGAAGTTGGTGTCAGTGTTGTTTTCATCATTTTGGATTTATCTTGGAATAGTTTCATGTGTGGGCTCCCCAGTATTCTTTAACCAACCCATTAATTCTAGCCTCATTCTTTCCAGTGTGTATCTTTGTGCAATCACTCACTGCTCTGCTACTTCACTCAATTATCTCTTCTAAAAGCTTCATTTATTGTTACTTAGAGAAATGCTGCCAAAACAGAGTGGCCAAGCTGGGAAGGATTCAGGGCGATCTGACAGTTACTGTGTTTGAATGATAGAGAATGCAGTTCTGCGAGGGAATGGGAACAATAAAGGGGTTAATTAAGGAGAGGCTTCATACAGGGGGAGTCTGAAAAGAGAAATGATTCTCTGAGCTACTCTTCAGAACAATAGCATATTATATTTTCCAATGCTTGTGAGAACACTGAATTTGATTAGCACATCAAGATCAATCCCCTAATCACCAACATTCCTTTGCAGTTAACTTGCAGTAAACAATGCACTTTGATACCCTATCAAAATGCCAGTTTTCCTAACATTTTGGTGAAACTATTATATATAATTAAAGATAATAAGCATTTATTTGTTCCTTAAATCAACCTCTTCAGAGTATCAGAAACTCACTATCCATTACTGATTCAATTCTCAAATGATACTGTCTTCTATTAATTTGTTAGAGAGAGAGAGAGAGAGAGAGCGACTACTCTCATCTATGGTTCTGCTCTCCAAATGTCCACATCAGCCTCACAGAAGCTGGGAGCCAGGAACTCAACCCTCCCTGAGCCACCACCATGGCCTCCCAGGTAAGCATTGGCAGGAAGCAACAATCAACAGCCAGGGCTGAGGATTAAATTTAGGTATCCTGATGCAGAATGTGGGTGTTCTAACTGCTGTCTTAATTGCCAGGCCAAATGTCCACTTCCCCAGGAATTTACTTTAATGAAGTAGATAAGCATGTAAATGTATTACAATCTGCCATGACAAGTCTATTGATAATATATTGCAGAAAATTTATACTTTCTTAACAGCCTATTATGCCTTTTGTTTAGTTTCTGTATATTACTATTGGAATTAGCTAGATAGTACAGGACTTTATGGATTGGTACATAGAAGGTTAAGGATCTTTTGCCTAGAATAAAATGATCACTAGGAGAGTTTGAATTCTCCCCAGCAGAATGGAGTATTTCGTGAGCATACAGGGCAAGTTCTTTGCTCCCGAATCCCAGTTTAGTGTTTCTGTAGGACATAAAAATAAAATCAGAGTGCTCAGAAATGGTGATACAAAATAAGTAAAGCATAGCATAACAAGAACGCTTCCCATGTGAACATTAACCTTTGGAATAAAATGGTTAAGATGGATGCGAATGGATTTTGCCTCCCTCATCAACCAACCCAGTCATTCTCTGTATCAAGCCACGTTTGGTTGGGCTGCACATTTTTCACCTATCATTACTAATCAAAATCCCTCCTTAGAATTCCCTTATGAGCACAGAATAAAGTCATTCATAAAATGTGGTTCATTCTGATTGCTCATCCAAATTGTAGCACACTTTTACTTGCTATACATATTATTTTCAGTTATGTGTATATACAAGTGAATCCACCAGACAACAGCCGTATGTGCAACATGACAGGTTATAATTCATCCTACTACCTTGCTTTCCCTTATTTGATTCAATTTTATCTTTCAAAAGTACGTATCCATTTAAATTCTTGAAATTACTTGTATATCTAAATACTTCCCAAAAAGGTATGCTTGAAGTTTAATTAGTTTTATATTTTTAAAAGCATCATGCATCATATAATTTTGGAGTTGTATACTTTTTCACAATATATTGTTTTGTGAAAATTCATACAGATTGTTGAATGTTACCATAGTTTTCATTTGACCACTTTGACACTTCATAGGGTGAATATATTGCAGCATATCTGCATATTTTCATCATGAACATGCATATTGTTTGCTGTTTTTCTCTGTTTTGAATAATATTCCTTGGAAACCTTGTATGTGTCTTTTGTTGCACGTGAGCAAGAGCTTCTCTTGAATATAAATCTGGGAGAATTAATCTCCTGCACAACATGTGTTGTTTGCTTCAGGAGATAATGCTGAACTGTCGAAAACATTTGCTTTTATTTATACTCTTCTGTATAGGAGAGCCAATGCAGCCATTTCCCCTCTAACATATGGTAATGTCATACAGTCTTTGCCAAATGAATGGCAAAAGTGAAAAGATATCTCATTGTGGATTTGTTTTAAATTTTATTTCCCTAATTTCATTTTCTTTTTAGAAAAAGATGATTTTCTTTTTATTTATTTGAAAGGAAGAACGACATAGGGAGCAAGAGAGAGGAAAAGAAGGAGAGAGACTGATTTTCCACTCCCCAAATGGCCGCAACAACCAGATCAAGGCCAGGTCCAAGCTGAGAGTTTAGAATTTCATTCTGGTTTCCCACATGGCTGAGAGCAGCCTAGGTTCTTGGGCCATTTTCTGCTGATTTCACAAGCTTATTAGCAGAAGTGTAGATTGGGGGGACGGCGCTGTGGTGTTGTGAGTTAAGTCACCACCTGTAGTGCCAGCATCCTATATGGGAGCCAGTTCAAGACCCCGCTGCTCCATTTCCAATCCAGATCTCTGCTCTGGCCTGGGAGAACAGTGCACCCGCGTGGAAGACCCAGAAGATTCTGGCTCCTGGCTTCCTATCAACTCACCTCCAGCTGTTGTGGCCAATTGGGGAATGAACCAGAGGATAGGAGACCGCTCTGTCTCTGTCTCTGCTTCTCTCTGTGTGTAACTCTTTCAAAT
The DNA here is from genome assembly GCF_033115175.1 of Lepus europaeus. Taxonomy (NCBI): domain Eukaryota; kingdom Metazoa; phylum Chordata; class Mammalia; order Lagomorpha; family Leporidae; genus Lepus; species Lepus europaeus. The sequence continues at coordinate 156,471,942 of NC_084830.1, read as the reverse complement.
AAATAAATAAATCTTAAAAAAAAAAAAAAAAAGACAGATTGGAAGTGGAGCAGTGTGGACTCAAACTAGCTCCTGGATATGGGATGCTAGCAGCACAGCTTAAACAACTATGCCACAATGCTGGCCCTTAATAATTTTTTTTTGAGATTTATTTTATTTATTTGAAAGTCAGAGCTACACAGACAAAGAAGGAGAGGCAGAGAGACAGACAGAGAGGTCCTCCATCCGCTGGTTCACTCCCCAGTTGGCCGCATTGGCTGGAGCTGTGCCATTCCAAAGCCAGGAGCCAGGAGCTTCTTCCAGGTCTCCCATGAGGGTGCAGGGGCACAAGGACTTGGGCCATCCTCTACTGCTTTCCCGGGCCATAGCAGAGAGCTGGATCAGAAGTGGAGCAGCCAGGATATGAACCAGCGCCCATATGGGATGCCAGCACTGCAGGTAGCTGCTTTACCCACTACGCCACAGCACTGGCCCCGGCTCCTAATAATTTGATTCTTGTGCTTCTTCTGTAGTAAAATGCACATTTATATATATTTGCCATTTTTTTCAGTTGAATATTCTTGTTTTCCTTACCAATTTGTGGTTATTTAAAAAATATGCTGTGATTATTCCTTTGTTGATTATATTTCTTCTCATTTGTCATCTGTCGCTTTTACATTTTTAGTTTTCTTTTGATGAAAAAAGTTCTTCACTTTAATATACTGAAATGTATTTTTGACAAATGTTAAATAGGTCTTTTTTTAAAAAAAATTACTTATTTGAGAAGCAGAGTTAGAGAGAGGGGGAGAGGCAGAGAGAGAGAGAGGTTTTCCATCCACTGGTTTACTCTCCAAATGGCCACAATGGCCACAGCTACACCAATCCAAAGTGAGGAGCTAGGATTTACTCAGGTAGGTGCAGAGGCCCAAACACTTGGGCCATCTACTGCTTTCCCAGGCCATTAGCAGGAAGTGAATGAATCGGAAATGGAGCATCCAGGACTTGCATTGGCACCTATATGGGATGCTGACACCATAGGTGGAGCCTTAACCTACCATGCCACAGCACCGGCACCAACGAGTCTGGTATTTAAAATTTCTCTAGCCTACTCCACCCAGAATATCAAAATTTCAGAACCTAAATGTTCAAATGAAAATTTTCAAGCTGTATTTCTGACATCAGCATTTGTAAATTATCTGGAATTGGGTTGTATGCACAGCAGATCATTTAAAAATGTTTTCGCCAAATGAAGTGCCATTCTCCAGAGCTCTACTTAGGCAGGAATCTCTCATTTCCCCAGGGATCTACATGCTTCATAAACATATGGCTCTGTTTTGTCATTTTCTCATCTATCACACTGATAAATTTGTCCAACTTGTGCTACTACTGTACTATCCAAGTTTCAATTCATTCATAAGTTCTGACATTTCTAATTGGAAGTCCCTTCTTATTCCTTCTTTTTCATGATTATCCTGGTAGATTTAGACAATTTCATCTTCCTCTTAAATGTGAGATATCATTCTGTTGGAATCCATCTTGAGATTTTAATTTGAATTTTGTTGAGTATTTAGATGACTTTTGTGGTAATTGATGTATTGGTGACATTTGCATTTCTATCTGTGAGGATAGTGTATCATTTTATTTAGATCTCATATAATACGCTGCAATTAAAATTCAGAATTTTGCCTAGAGAAGGCTTTGCACTTGGTTGATTCCCAGACAGCTCATCTTCCTCCTGTTGGCACTGTAGGTGACATTTTCTCTTTAATTAATCTATTATTCTAGTTGTTTACTGCTGTGTAAAATCCAACTGGTTATTTTACATTAAGTTATAACCAACCACATCGCAAAATTCCTTTCAAAATGAAACTGTAGGGGCCGGCACTGTGGCAGAGTGGGTAAAGCTGCCTGAGGTGCTGGCATCAAATATGGGTGTTGGTTCATGTACCAGCTACTCCACTTCTTATCCAGCTCCCTGCTAATCTGCCTGAGAAGGCAGCGAACAATGGCCCAAGTGCTTGGTCCCTGCCACCCATTTGGGAGATCCAGAAGAAGCTCCTGGCTCCAGCTATGGTGAGTGAACCAGTGGTTGGAAAATCTCTCTCTCTCTCTCTCCCTTCCACCCTCCCTCCATGTCTGTAACTCTGCCTTTCAAATAAATAAATAAATTTTTAAACAAAACACAGAGAGAGATTGCAGATGAGTTTGGTCATTCACATTCTTTGAGGGAGAAGCCTTCCCTGTTTCCCAGCATTGAAAGGGTGGTCTTTGTCTTGCTATATGGAAATGTGTGTAAAAACCACTAGCTGTCTTATGAGCAAATTGCCCACACAGAATGTGTTTGGTACTGAGAAAGCTACATGCATGTCACAACATCCAGGACTCTGGAGCTCACAATATCATATTACATATTCAATTGCATCTTTTGGCTAAAACATATTGAAAATTGTAATAGAAAACATAAAATTATATTTCTACCTCATGGGCTCACTACATGAAAATTTTAGGATTGCAAAGATCAGAAATTTGATTTTTTAACATCCCACAACAATGCTGCCTCAATACATACTCCCACTTTGAAAAGTTCAATGTTTTCCCATTGTTCTGAAAAAGTGAATTATTTTTGCTTGTTAAAATGATCTCTGATTTGGGGACAAGGGGAACAACATGATATTTGACAAGTTTGAAAGGTCAAACATTTCCCATAAAATCAGATGAATGAAGAAAATGTAACTCTACCTTTATCTACTCTAACTGTATCAAACCTTACATTCTGGCTAGCAAAAAAATAATAATAATATTAATAATAATAACAAAAGTCTAATCTGATCTGGTTTATATTACTTGAAAATTCAAATAAAGCATTTATTGTTCTAACTTTGATAGAGTATGGACAAAAATGTTCAGCCTCTTGGGAAACCAACCCTGTATTCTTCCTTCATCAGGTCCTTTTGTATGAAATTAGCAAGGCAAAAAAAGCTAGGATTTTCTTTTGCCTTTTCTGATCTCTCGAACACTGCCCCCTTGTTGCCCTGGATCTTGCTATCTTTCTTGGTGCAAAGCTGATGTTTGACCAAGTTTAAGTCACAGCCTGTCCTTTATGGTCCCCAACTCCCCATTCAGCCTGTACTCAAGTCCCCCAGTGCCCTGGGCTCTAGTGCTCTGATCCCTTTGACACTTTTCTAATCCCCGCTCTGAGAGTCCTTGCTGCAGAACCACATACAGAGCCAGTCCATCCTCAGCCTGAAACCTCCTCAGTCACACCCTTCTGAAAGTTATTTTTCTATTTCTCTTCAGATTTATTCACAATTGTACATGTTTTGGCTACAGAGTGACAGTTACATACATGTATCTAATGTGTACTGATGAAAACAGGATAACCAGTACTTCCCCTCCTCTGAGATTACTTTAGGACTGAAGGCTTCCAGTGCCTTTCTGCTATTTATTCCTACAACATCTACCACGTTGTTGTGAACTACTTGCCTACTTCTGAGAATATTTTACACCACATGAACACTTAGGCTAACAGGTCAGTCTCAAGGCCTCCCTCTTCAGAGTACTGACCCTGCCAATGCTGCTCACAAAGACTGAATGGAGAGCCATGGGTGAGTTCATGCTAGAGATCCAAACAAGTTTCACAGGTACAAAGCTACTTCCTTGTCTTAATGACACTTATCTACACAACTCTTCCTTTTGAGCTAATATCCAAAATAAAAAAAAACAAAGAGATTATGAAATTATGTAAAAATCTGTATACTACTATCTAGCCCCAGTATTTTTGAATTCTTAGGTCAGAAGGGACAAGATTCTTGGTTTTCTTTTTTCTTTTGGTCATTCCTCACCCAGTACAATATGAACTTTCTGAGCCTTGACCTTGATATAATAAAGGAAATTAGAAAATTTCTTCTGAATACTATTAATTTCAAGACTAATTCTACTTATAGTCTTTCTTTGACAGTCTAATTCTCCCTTCCCCTGAAAGAGCTAAATGCCTAATAGAGGTCAACCAATTTAGATGTTACAAACAAAAATAAATATAGGTCAACATACTCTACAACAAGAAACACTGAAATTAAATCACAGTAACTGAGAAGATTAGAATGTCTGGTGTGTTTTGTTGCCATCCTTGTTAATATTTTGTTCTGTTTTTCACACAATCACTTCTTTTGAAATGGCAGAACTTCTTTATTCACACATCAAAACATGATCCAAACATTATTTCCTAATGAATCAGGAATGTTTTCAGGGAATCAATATTCTCAATTTTAAAATAAATCATATTGGCCGGCGCCGTGGCTCACTTGGCTAATCCTCTGCTTGAGGCGCCGGCACCCTAGGTTCTAGTCCTGGTTGGGATGCCGGGTACTAGTCCTGGTTGCTCCTCTTCCAGTCCTGCTCTCTGCTGTGGCCTGGGAGGGCAGCGGAGGATGGCCCAAGTGCTTGGGTCCCTGCACCCGCATGGGAGACTGGAAGGAAGTACCCAGCTCCTGGTTTCTGATCGGCGCAGCGCCGACCGTAGCAGCCATTAGGGGAGTGAACCAATGGAAGGAAGACCTCTTTTTATGTCTGTCTGTCTCTCACTGTCTATAACTCTCTGTCTCTCTCACTGTCTAACTCTGCCTGGCAAAAATCAATCAATCAATCAATCAATCAATCATATGGGGCGGGCACTGAGGTGCAGTGGGTTAAAGCGCTGGCCTGAAGCGCCGGCATCCCATATGGTGCCAGTTCGGGACCCAGTTGCTCCTCTTCCTCTCTGCTATAGTCTGGGAAAGCAGCAGAAGGTGGCCCAAGTCCTTGGGCCCCTGTACCCATGCTGGAGACCAGGAAGAAACTCTTACCTTCCCCTCTCGCCTTCTCTGTAACTCTGACTTTAAAACAAATATATCTTTAAAAGGGGGGAGGGGGGGGTACTGTGGAGCAGCAGGTTAAGACCCTGGCCTGAAGCACCAGCATCTCATATGGGCGCAGGTTCTAGTCCTGGCTGCTCTTCTAGTCTAGCCCTCTGCTATGGCCTGGGATAGCAGTGGAAGATGGCCCAAGTTCTTGGCCCTCCGTACCCACGTCAGAGGCCCCAAGGGGGCTCCTAGCTTCGGATCGGCCCAGCTCCGGCCATTGCAGCCATCTGGGGAGCGAACCAGCAGATGGAAGACCTGTCTCTCTGTCTGTACCTCTCTCTATAATTCTTTCAAATAAAATAAAATAAATCTTCAAAAAATTTTTGAAAAATCATGAATCCACTGGCATGAGCCATTTCCATTAGCTAACAAAGTGAGTTAACATACTCTGTCTCCTGGATGTTTGCTCTCATAAGGGTGAGAGCTAAAGTAAATGGAAAGAGCACTCTGACTAAAAATACTAGGAACTTCAAACACACTATGTTGAAATGCTGACTTGTCACCTTCACTGGCAAGTGTGAAAGATCTAGTGAGTCCTTAGCCTAGTCTTTTGTGCTGGTTAAAAAAGAACACACTTATCTTTAAATGAAAAAGAAATCTGCACACTCAGTACACTCCTTTAGATTCTTCTAGGTTTATAACTCAATCTGCTTTTGAAAAGGAGTTTTATCCAATGTTTTCCCTGAATGCAGCCTTAGAACAAAGCAGAAAAATGCTCACATATTGTTACACAGTCTGTCTTTTTATCAAAATTTCAGATGATTCTGAGTGGAAGGAAAGTTTAAAAAGTATTACCTACATGTGCCATCAGAGTTCATATATCAGGAATGTCTGTCAAGCTATTTCAATTCATGTTTAATGAACATTCTAGTATTTCACTATCCTGGGCTCTGGATATATATATGCACAAAAATATTATTAACCACATTTTCCTCAAGGTCACATTATGGTATGTAGCTCTCACAGAAGGGCTCAAAGGTGAAGAAACAACTAAAACTTATCAAGTTATTTTCCAAAATCACTTGGTAGAAATTTAGAAGGGCTGGTATACAATTTAGAATTTTTTCCTTTTGAGTAAGAGAAAAACAATGTGGGGGCGATTGCTATATTGCCCACAGATACCAAGGCATGCCACATGTGCCAGGCTGGACCCTTGGACTTCTTTCTCAAATCCAGGATTTTCTTTTTGTTTTCTCTTCAGAGACCCTTCTTCCAGGGTCTTTGTACTCCATGATTATCTGCTGAGCAACAGACTTTTGTGTAGATCACCCTTCACTGCTCCTTAGCAGATTTTATATTTGAAAAGAATGAAAGAAGAGAAAATGTCTTTCATTTTGTCAATTCTATAGCTATCGTGGAGAAGTAATGGGTAAAACAAAAATAAAAATCTGATTTGTCAATGTTCAAAAAAATTTCAGATCCCTTAAAGCATCCTTGTTTTAATTATTGCTTTGTGTCTTACTTATTTTCTTAAGTGTTTTCCTTGATTCCCGAGTCCCTATCTCTTCATTCACTGTGGGAATGCTGAAATGATCTTCAACAACCTGACAACGGCTACCAAATAGAAGAGGTGCCAGCTGTTAACACTTGGGCGTGTCTCCTGGTATATGCAGTCCTGGGGACACTAACCAGGCACCTCACCCTCATCCTCAAACAGGGTCACCTCCTGCCTCCGTGCATGTCTCTCTCTACAGGAAAAAATATCCTCTGTGGTTTTCTCAGGCTGAAAAGCTTCCAACTGTCCTCATGCTGGCTGTGAATACATTTTTATTAATATATCACCTACCAGTACTTTTTCTCAACCTGGATAATCTTTTTTTCACACTCTCTCCCTACCCTTAAATGTAAATAAATTAGTCCAATGGTCTGTTCTTGCCTACATGTCAAGAAGGTTAGGATAAGGATGTGGTAGGAACCTGTTGTATTTTACTGTGCAAACATTCATCTTTAAACCCAGTGAGAATTAAAGAAGGAGAAACATTTTTTATAGTCTAGTGCTAAACTTAACGTGTAAATTCCAGGGGCTGGCTTTTCATCTTTAATGCCAATGAGGATTTAAGAAGGACAAACTTTTTTTATAATCTACTGCAAAATTTTAGGCATAAATTTCAGGGGCCGGTGTTGTGGCACACCAGGTAAAGCTGCTGCCTGTGATGTGAGCATCCCGTAGGAGAGCTGGTCGACCCCAGCTGTTCCACTTCCAATCCAGCTCCCTGCTAATGCCTGGGAAAAGCAGTAGAAGATGGCCAGAGCACATGGGTGTCTGCACCCACATGGCAGACCCAGATAAACTCCTGGGTCCTGGTTTCAGCCTGGCCCAGCCCTGCCCATTGGGGCCATGTGGGGAGTGAACCAGCTGATACAAGAACTCTTTCTGTTTCACCCTCTCTCTCTGTAACTCTGCCTCTCAAATAAATAAAGCCTTTTTATTTTTTAAAATGGTGTAAATATCATTGCTAACTGGTGCTTTGAGCACATTTTACAAAGATCAGGAAATAATAACAATTTTGGATTTAAAAATTTTTGAGTTAGAATAAAATTGTATACATAAAAATGGAGTTCAGCTGATCTCCACCATTTTGTGAGATGATAACCAGTCCAAATTTAGAAGTTTTATTTTCCAAACTTTTCAAGACGAAAGCACACGGCAAACAGTGTGAGCTCTGAAAGTTCCAGGCAACCATCTAGTAGTGGTTGTTTGTCTTCAGATGCAGTGACGGAATCACAACTAAAATCACATGAAGGAAAAACAGAGAAAAAAACACCCACAATGTTTTTCTAAGCAACTGGCAAGGATACTGACACAGCCACTAACCAAAGGGGAAAAACCTAGAATCACCGTCTCAGAGCCTGAACTGTGCATTGCTGCCTTCGCTCTGTAACTTTTTGCTGGGTTTCATTTTGTACAGAAAGCGTCTCACATTATGAGAAAAGAGGAACCATGAGAGTCCCATCATCTCACAGCAGCGATCAAAGAGGGTGGAAATCATTGCTTCTGTGTCAAAGTCAAACATTATGTGAAGGATTTCAAATGACCTAGCCCGGATCACAGGGGGATACGTTAAGAGAGACAGCACATCACAAACACAGGGAATTGGGGATGAGCTTTCTGAGGTGTGTACACTGCTCTCACAACAACAGATATTCAGAAACCGTCCTGGGAGACTGAAAATAGGAGCGCAGAGTGCCCAATGACATACACAGCTGTGTAGCAGTTACCGCTGATTTAACTCTTTCTTGAGAATCTCCTATAAAAACTGTCTCCAGTGGGAACTGGCTGTGACAGGTGAGTGCTAATAGCACTATCCAACCCCAGGCTAGAGTAGTGAACTGGGAAGTGCTGAGCGACAGTAGTTTCTAGTGCGTGTTCTTTGCAGACTGGCAGATAGCACTGAAAATTTTCACCTCTTAAGAGACTGCTCAGTTGATATTCAACAAGTACAACTGGTACCAAAAATTAAAATTTGTACTATACCAATTACAGAATTCTAGCTAATGTGTACCAGGGATGAATCTGGGTCCACAAGGATGTGGATTCACGGTCTCAGAGGCATGTTTTGTTCATTTGTTCAGCCATATTTTGGCATTTACGCTCTCCTGTGTAGGAGAGATGAGCTAATGAAAACAAAGATTCTGCCAGCCATTTCCTTGAAAGGACAGACTCTACCTTCCATTCAATTCTACATATACACAATAATGACTAAGCATATGATACTACAGGGAAGGCAAAAATAATGGAGCCAGGTGCTTCCTCTTGGTCTCCCATGCGGGTGCAGGACCCAAGCACGTGGGCCATCCTCCACTCCACTCCCAGGCCACAGCAGAGAGCTGGACTGGAACAGGAGCAACTGGGACAGAATCCGGCGCCCCAACCGGGGCTACAACCTGGAGTACCAGCGCTGCAGGCGGAGGATCAGTCTAGTGAGCCGCGGCGCCAGCCAATAATGTCTTAATCTTATTAGAATTTATACTCTGGGACCAGCACTGTGGCACAAGCGGGTTAAAGCTACAGCCTGCAGAGCCCATATCCCATATGGACACCAGTTCAAGTTCTTGCTGTTCTGCTTCCAATTCAGCTCCCTGCTGATGTGCCTGGGAAAGCAGCGGAGGACTGACCAAGTCCTTGGGCCTCTGTACCCACATGGGAGACCCAAGTGATGCTCTTGGCTTTGGCCTGGTCCAGCCCTGGCCATTGCAGCCATTTGAGGAATGAACCAGCAAATGAAAGACCTCTCTCTTGCTTGCTTTCAAATAAATAAAATAAATCTTTTAAAAAAAAAAAAGAACTCAAAATCTCCTGTGTCAGTCTTCCAACACAGCACACCCCCAAACACATACCATGCAGAAAAGCAATGCAAAGCAGGCAGTTTTGATGCACTAACCAAATATGGCTCATGCATGCATGTGTAAAGCCTTTCTCTTCTAAGAGAAACAGGGTATGTTTTAGGAGTATAATGAAGAATTCTGCTGCATTTCTAAGTTGTTTCCCATCTCCGGTCTGTCTTGTAAACTTCTACTTAGCAGAATTTAGGGATAAGAGCAGACAAAAAAATCCGTACAAGAGAGAGTACAGGCCAGCGCTGCAGCTCAATAGGCTAATCCTCTGCCTGTGGCACCGGCACACCAGGTTCTAGTCCCGGTCGGGGTGCCGGATTCTGTCCCGGTTGCCCATCTTCTTCCAGGCCAGCTCCCTGCTGTGGCCCGGGAATGCAGTGGAGGATGGCCCAAGTCCTTGGGCCCTGTACCCCATGGGAGACCAGGAGAAGCACCTGGCTCCTGCCATCAGATCAGCACGGTGCACCAGCCGCAGCGCGCCTACCGCGGTGGCCATTGGAGGGTGAACCAATGGCAAAGGAAGACCTTTCTCTCTGTCTGTCTCTCTCTATCCACTCTGCCTGTCCAAAAAAAAAAAAAAAAAGAGAGTACAAAGTTAGGGGAAGATGCAGATTGAGTGAGAAATAAAACATCTTTAAGTTTGAAAATAATTTAGAAATGTTTGCCCAAAGTGAAGATAATAGAAACAACCATCAAACTCTGAAGCAGACACTGAGAATCTGCACTTGAGGAAGACTCCGAGCATCCAGCACGGACTTGGGAAGCCCACATGGATGGGCAGAAGCTGTCTCCTGGCCTTGCCTCAAATACGTCCAGGTGGAGGCTCAACTGGGATGCCCATGAGCCACAAGGGCTGGTGGTGTGGCAGTGAGGAAATATGCCTCCAGAATATAAATCCACTGTTCTTTAACACCAGTATGAGAAATGGGCTTAATATTTATCACTTTGATTTAACACATAGTATCTAGTACTAGATTCTAAACTAGAAAGCAAAAAATATGATTGACTTTCAAAGAAGAACTCAATAAATAGTGAGATCAATAATGCACTGTTAAGGTCAGTTCCTCTAACTGAACACCCGAGACTTGATGACTCATAAAGGTAGGAGGTTTATTTTAGCTCATGGTTCTAGAAGTTGGAGAGCCCAAGATCACGGTGCTGGCATCAGTTTGGCTTCCGGTGAGGGCTTCTTGGTGGAAAGGCAGGTTGGCTTGAGCAGAAGAGGGAGAACAGGAAAGGCAGACTTGCTTTGTAACAAGCTTCTCTCATGGTAACTAATCCAGTCCCATGAGAGTGAGCACTCCCTCCTATGAGAAAGGAGTTCACTCATGAGCCATCTGACTCCCAATCCAAACACTTCCATATTCCAACATTGACATATTGAGTACCAACACACACTCAAGCCATAGCAATATACCAAAGCAAATCAACTTCACTGGGGGTAAAAATATCACATTAAACTTGTGGCAGCAATTTTTTGGTTTCACAGGAACAGCAGATATGAAAAGCATATAAACACTAATGAGCTGGGTGGCATGAAGAATCAGGGGAGGTAAAACATAGCACCTGAGTAAAGAATGGGATTCTGCAGACCACTGAATGTATTAATGAGGTACCAGGGCCAACGTTATTTACAGCACTCACTATGGGGGTAAGATATGCCAATGTAGAAAAAGAACTTTCTAGGGATAATACTGTTGAACTATTAAGAGCACACTTTTCTCAACTAGCACAGATAAATCGTTCTGATGCTTCTCACTGATAAAGTCTATCCATACCATTAAATGGTTTCTTGTAAGTACTGTCTTAATCTGCTTGAGATGCTAATACAAAATTCCATTAACTGATAACTTTTAAGCACAGAAATTTATTTCCTTACTTTCAGAGGCTGAAAAGTACAACATCAAAGTGCTTTCAGGTTCAGTATCTGGGAAAAGCCTACCTTCTCAGTGGTAGCACCCGTCTTGCCAAATTCTCATACAACCTGTTTTCTGACAGCACTAATCTCATCAGCCCTTATGAGCTAACCAGTGCCCAGTAAGGCTGCACCTCCTATTACATTAGCTTGAGAATTAGAATTTCAGCATAACAGTTTTGGAGAGGAGCACAGACACCGCCCACAATAAGTACTCTGATATATGTGTATGCCCAATGGAGTAAATGATGCTTACTCCAGTTATTTTTTCTTTACTTTTTCTTAAAGGAACTTTTGGTTCACATTTACCTGCTATACTGGCATCAAGGTACTAATCATTCTACTCAGCTTGAGGATATTTACATTTTTAATGTATCCTAATTTCTCAGATAAACAGCAGTGTGGAATACCTTAATGGTATTTTATATTATTTAGGGTACGAAAAATATTCTAAACTGATTGAATACAAAGCTCTTATGTAACTCAGTGATATCCAAGGCAACTAGGTCACACACATTTTTTGCTATCAAGTGGAATGTGGAACATCTGTTGGGCTACAAAATGTTGTTTTTAAAATACCAAGACTCTAGAACTATACAGAGTTATTACTGACTGACCTAACATGTCTCAAGTTGGACATGTTAGATGAACATGTAAAAATCTACAGCCTTTGAGTTTTCTTATATCAATTCTATCTATGAGAGGACTTCCTGAAAGGAAAAGGAGATGGAAGAAGAAAACTAAGTTGGGAGTAACAGATGATTCAGGGACCCAGGGAGAAGTGCTAAGTGATCTAATAATCACTGTCAACTGTGTCAGGGATCTGCAGGGGAGAGGTCCCAAGGTGCACCACAGTGCAGGTTACACTCCCAGCATGGTTCCTCCGTTTTTACCATCAACTTACTCTACTCTCTGCATTGCAGGTACACACAAATGCACATAAATATAAAACATATGTGTATATATAAAACAAATGTGTGTGTGTTTCAACAACAGAGAGGAAAGGAGAGAAGGAAGAAGGAAAGATGAAATTCTCCATTTACTCTAGAAGACATACTAATACCCACAACACGCTCACTCATGGCTTAAGGGCTACATTCCAGCATGCCAGCACACGTGGAAGATTTCTCTAAAATAATTGAGTGGTACCAATATCTGTCAAGATCTATGTGTCTTTTTCCTCCAAAATCTTTAGTGGCTGTGAATGTGTAATTAAATGATGCATTTAAATAAAAATATAAAAACCAAGATATATTGTTAGATTTGAAAACTTTTTTTTTTTTTTTGACAGGCAGAGTTAGTGAGAGAGAGACTGAAAAACTGAGAGAAAGGTCTTCCTTCCATTGGTTCACCCCCACAAATGGCCGCTGTGACCGGCGCGCTGCGCCGATCCGAAGCCAGGAGCTTCCTCCTGATCTCCCATGTGGGTGCAGGGCCCAAGGACCTGGGCTATCCTCCACTGCCTTCCTGGGCCACAGCAGAGAGCTGGACTGGAAGAGGAGCAACTAGGACAGAATCCGCCGCCCCAGATGGGACTAGAATCTGGGGTGCCGGTGCCGCAGGTGCAGGATTAGCCAAGTGAGCCACAGTGCTGGCCCTAGATTTGCAATCTTAATGTATTTATGATCAAGAGTAACATAAACAGAGTTCCTGCTTTTATAAAAATCAAATTAAATGACCTGAGAAACCTTTATAGAACAAAACTGCTTTAAAAGGAGTTGCTATTAAAGAGGAGAGAAAGAAAGGCAGAACAAAACTCACAGAGAATTTCAAATTCTATTTTAAAATTTCTTCATCTATGTGTTTAAATTCATGCTTCATGATAAAGGAATCAAAATTCAAGATTTAGATCATGTATTAAGGATGGTATTTTTACAAGAAAGAACCATGGTATTAACAAATTTATTTAGAAGAAAAGCTATTCTCCCACCTCAAGGAATTGGCAATAATACACTTTACAGCAAAACTATTAAATGGATTTTGTGGAAATAAGATATTTAAAAACACATTATTCTTTGATTCCTCATTCAATAATTTTATGATTATCTGACCATTCATCTGTACCAATTAAGCTTTTCCAGTGCTTTCACACCTTGTAGTTATGAAGATACAAATTTCAAAATGGTCACACAGTAGATCTTGAGGTAATTTCTTTATTATTACAAAAAACAATTTTAAAACACATACAACTGTGGAGAAAAGTGCAAAGGTTTAAAAACTGTGATGCATTTTTCTATAGCTGTATATGATTCTAATATTCAGAATGTTATAAGTGTTTCCAAACACCTTGCCTTGGTCGGTATGGTGCATCATTGCAATTTTATTTTGAGCCATTCTCTGCCCTTCTGCAACTGCTGTGCACACAAAATGTGTGTCCCCTTCAACATTCATGTGTTTTAATCCAACACCCAAGTTCATGGAATTTGGAGGTGAGTCTTTTGAGAGGTGACTGGGTCTCATGGGTGGAGTCCTCATGAATCAGATTAATGCTCTTACAAAAAAAAGACCCCAGTGAGTTCCCTCACCCTTTCAGCCACATGAGGACACATTAAAAGAAGTCATCCATGAACCAGGGTGTGCCCTCCCTGAATTCACTAGACTCCTACTGTCTGGAATGTGAGAACAGATTGATGCTGTTGATGAAGCACGTGGTCTACGGCATTTTGCTATAGAAATCCCCAGACTTAGACATCAACTTTTGCTGAGGTCCTCAAGCAGCAAATCCACTCTGGACTTGGCTCCTGTGCACATGTTTTTGCACCTCCCATCATCCTCCTACCTTTCCCCTTTGCATAATTATCTTCTGAGTCTTTAGAGATCTGTTGAAAAACCATTACCTCAAATGCCTTCCCTGAGTCATGAGTTGTAAGGAAGATACATGCCTGTGTCTTTGTCCCTGGCTTGGTTGTTTGATGACACTTTACAAGACTAGTGACAGGGCTAGTGATGCAGTGCAGTCGGTGGCTGCCTGTGACACCAGCATGGTCTTGCTGGCTGGAGACCTGGTTGCTCCAGTTTTAATCCAGTTATCTGCTAATGCACCTGGGGAAAGCAGCAGAAGACACCTGAGGGCTTGGACCCCTGCCATGCATGTGAGAGGCCAGGATGGAGTCTGAGGTTCCTGGTTTCAGCCTGGCCCAGCCCTGGCCAGATGCAGCCATTTGAGGAGTCAACCAACGGATGGAAGATTTCTGTCTCCCTCTGCCTTTCGAATAAATAAATACATTAAAAATTACTGAGTATAATTTTTTTCTAAGTCTGCTTGCTTCCACTTCCAGTCCCCATACCTCATTAAGTGTATGTTTTCCATTTGAAGCAAAGTGATACATTCTCATAATCATCTCCTGACACCCAGCAGGTGCTCCAGAGACAATGAGGAAATCACCAAACCCAATGAGCCTTATTTCTCCACATACCCTGGATTTTTCTTTTTTCACCCCAAAAACATTTTTGATGTGTTGTCTACTATTTCTGACTTAATTGTGATGATTTATGCAGTGGGCCTTATCATTTCAGTTGCTGTCTCCTCCTCCATATCTAATATCTTTTTTCTCATTTATCCTGAATCTGTTTATTCCTACTTTTGTGCAGTCTAGATGGATTATTTATGTTTTTCCAACATCTTAAGTGTGTATTTCAATTGTGCTCTTGTCATTTTGCCTTCCTTGCTTCCATTTTCATCAACCTTTCTTTGCAGCTCATTCTGTTAGTTTTTAACCATTTACAGAATTCTCTCACACTGCTTATTCTTTCCTTCAACTCTCTGCCAAGGATTATAGAGGCTATACCTTATTATACTCTGTTTGTAATTCCAAAAAGTGTTCCCATAGATTTTGGGTTTACTTCAGACTAAAGTAATAATCATTTTTGAGGCAAAATCTTTAATCCTTTTTAAAAATGTTTCCGATTTGCTGTAAATTTTCTAGTGTTTTAAGAATACAAGTATACTCATCTTTTGATGAGTTGGTCTACAGGAAGATGTGATTTTAGTTGAATATTTTATTTATTTATTTGAGAGGCAGAGTTACAGTGAGAGGGAGAGACAGAAAGGTCTTCCATCTGCTGGCTCACTGCCCAAATGGCCACAATGGCCAGAGCTGTGCTGATCTGAAGCCAGGAGCTTCTTTTGTGTCTCCCACGTGCATGCAGGGACCCAAGCCCCTGGGCCATCTTTTAGTGCTTTCCCAGGCCATAGCACAGTGCTGGATTGGAAGAGGAGCATCTGGGACTAGAACCGGTGCCCATATGGGATGCTGGCAATGCAGGCGGAGGATTAACCTACAGCTCCATAGTGCCAGCCTCAATGTAGTGATTATTAACAAGAAGGTGCAAACTTCCCCCATCCATGTGTGTGTTGTTCTTCTGGGTTTTACTTTGTTGTCACTTGTGATAATCAACATTGTTTATGACTGTCACTCCCATATACTGTCTAGCAGGCTCTGTCCTCTATGTCTGTAAAGAACTAAGTTATTGAGGTTTCTGAAAGAAAGCTGAAAGCTTTCATTTTTCTGAAATTCCCTGAAATATCAGTAGAAACTTATAATCTTCACAATATATTCTTGGGGTTCTTCTTGTCCCTATTTTACATAAACACATACACTTTGAGAAGAGGACCATCAATATAGAGTACTACTTCCCATTAGTATTCAGGTTTTTTTCTGTTTTTGTTTTGTTTTTTGGTTTTTGGTTTTTTTTTTACAGGCAGAGTGGACACTGTGAGAGAGAGAGAGACAGAGATGAAGGTCTTTGTTTTGCTGTTGGTTCACCCTCCAATGGCCGCCGCGGCCGGCACACTGCAGCCAGCACACTGCGCTGATCCGAAGCCAGGAGCCAGGAGCTTCTCCTGGTCTCCCATGGGGTACAGGACCCAAGGACTTGGGCCATCCTCCACTGCATTCCCGGGCCACAGCAGGGAGCTGGCCTGGAAGAGGGGCAACCTGTGGCACTGTTTTGTCTTACTTCTTGTTTTCCACTCTCAGCAGTAGGAATACTCTCCAAGGTATTAGCAATGGTGTGGCACTGCCTGCATAATTTTTCATTGAAGTAAGAGAAACTAAAGGAAGAACTTGTAACATAAAATATGCAACTTTCTGATGTTTGCTGTATTTGGTAAACATCTCACTTATTCCAACAAGTTGAAGTAAAATAAAGGTGTAATTACATTTTCAGAAAAGTTATGTTATCTTAAAAATCTGCCTTGCCTTATGTTATTCTCTAGCATGCTGTTCTACAAGGTTTTGTTTTTTTTTTTTTTTGTAAACACTGAAAGTGTTGGACACTTAGAATATATCACATTAATCCTAAAATAATGATCAAGTTTCAAAGGGAAGTCAGTCTAACGCTCATAATCTTGAAAAGACACTATAAAGCATTAATGTATATAAAAGAAAAAGGAGGGCAATAATTATTTTGAGATATAACTAACCTCCTGTACTTTCCAAGATCTTGTTAAGGAACAGGGAATGGGAGGCCTGGGGAAAAAATGCCACAGGGTTTTCCAGGTCCTCGTGTTCTCCAGCTCAGGTCCTCTTAGACTCCAAGGTTTCTACCAAAGATCCAGCACCAGAGCCAAACCCCCTTTCTTATACTTTCGATCCTGCAGATGAGCCACCACCCTCTCTTCCTTTCCCACCTTACCATTCCCATCACAGACACCAGCTAAGCCTTTTCTGACTCAGGCCCTGGCACAACCACCTGCCACTCAACAACACCAAAACCCATGTCTGCTCCAGCACTGTCCACTCTGGGTCTTACTATCTCATCGACAACTCCACCTCCTGCCCAGACATTCCAGGAGTGGCATTTGTTTCTTCCCCAGCTCTCACTGTACCTTCCCTTGCCTTAACTCAAGTCTCCTGCTCACCCTTACTTCAAAACCAGTCCTTGTCCACTTCTACTCCTTTTGCCTTATCTCAAATCCAGTCTTTATTCTAACTTTCATCCTCCCCTGTCATGCTGAGCCAACATACTGTCCCTGCCTTATGGCCACTGCCTCAAACCCCTGGACCCCATCTCCTATTCCTAGCCCCAAGTCACTCGCTCTCACACAGCAGCCAGGGAGCCCACCTCCCTGCTACCCTACAGGAAGTGGCAGAAGCAGAGGGTAGAATCAGCATCCATGTTCCTTTCTCACTCAGCAACCTATCATAAATCAAGCAAATCCTAGGTTCTTTTACCTCTACCCCCACCTCCTCCATTACATTTTTATGATCCTTTCTAACACCCTCCTCCAGGAGGATTAAAGGAAAGTTGAGAACAAGCCCATCTCCATGCTGATGAGACCCTTCAGACTGACCCTGCGCATCCCATGGGAGCAGATGCAGTCCCCGAACAGGACCCCAGTTGGAATTACAACTCTCCCAATGGCATAATGGCCAGAAATCATTTCATTACCTGCTTATTAGCTGGTCTTAAAAGATCCACCAAAAAGGCTGTTTTATTATGATATACTGTGAGAAGTTATTCAAGATAAAAAGGAAAATCCATCTGCCATTTTATAGTACCTTAAGCAGACTCTCCTCCAATATACCAACGTAGAGTCTCCCCAGCCGTAGTCTCCTCATGAACCATTTCTTTGCCCAGCGTTTCCTTGATGTCAAGACAAAGTGGTCCAATAGGAGCCCATTAACTCCATAGGCAGAAATACTAGAGGTGGCCATTAAATTACATAATGGGGAACCAACAATGTGGCATAATGGGTAGAGCTGACGCCTGTAGTGCCAGTATCCCATACGGGCTCCGGTTTGAGTCTTGGCTGCTCTTCTTCTGATCTAGCTCTCTGCTGATAGCCTGGGAGGGCAGTGGGAGCTGGACCAACTACTTGGGACCCTGCTCCCACGTGGGAGACCCCAAGGAAGCTCCTGGCTCCTGGCTTTGGATCAGCCCAGCTCTGGCCATAGCAGCCATTTGGGGAGTGAACTAGTGAAAATTCCAAATGCTAGCCAAGGCTTTTCAGCAACCTGCTGCCTCCAGTAACCTCATTAACCACAAGAGTCCCACTGACTGCCGGAGTCCTCCAGGTCCATGCTTTAAATACGGCCAGGTGGGTCACTGAGCCAGACTATGCCCCAATCCTTGAGACCCATCAGGTCCTTGTCCTGGATGTCCTGGATGTCAACAAAAAGGCCACTGGGCAGTGAACTGTCCTCTTGTCTATTGAGTGAGTAGGCCATCCACTCCACTCACGCCCTGAGTTCACCTTCTATGCCTGGCAATTGAGGACTAAAGGGGCTCAGACTCTTGCCACTCAACTACAACTGTCACCACATGGGAGCCTAGGGTAACTATGATGGTAGCAGGTAGGCCAATTTCCTTCCTCATTAACCCAAGGGCAAATTTCTCAGTCCTTACCCACTACTGGGGGCCCACCTCAACCTCCATAGTCAAGGTAAAGGAAAACTTAACCTTTACAGACTCCCAATCTATTCTGCATAATTGATAAGACACTCTTCTCTCACTCTTTCCTTGTTGTACCTCAATGTCTTGCTCCCCTTCTGGGAAAAAGACATACTCAATCAGTTTGATACTCCAGTAGTTTTCACCCTCTGGCCATCAACCCCCCAGCCCATCCTCCAACTCATCTTCACCCCTCCCTTCCTGTTCCAATTTACCATAAGAATAGCAAGGGAGTGGTGATTCCATCCTTCTGAGCTCACAGCTTACTGTAAACAAGTCACCTACCCCATCCTTCTGATGGCTCTTCCTTTTATCTTGAGCAAGCCAGACAGGATAAAGGATTTCAAATCAGGTCTTTTGATGGGTTTTTAACCCATTAAGCTGTCAGCATTCTGATCTTCCTTCCTCAGGGATTAAATTGTCAGTAAGACTGGGCAAAGCCTGGAACCAAGGCCATGGGCTATGACTCCATGTCTTCCTGAGTTTTTCCTTTACCCCAGATCCTGACAAGATCTCCATCTCTCTCTGCTCCTCTAAATGCTTTCTGTACCTCACCAGGTCTCCGCAATTCCTACAAACTTAATTTCCTGGTCCCATTAGTGGGTATTTCCTAGATACTTAATTTGTTACCTCTGGGTTAACTGCCAAACCTGCATTTCTCTTCCTAAACTTCCTCCTCTGTTAAGCCACACTCTGAATCTAGCCACCTTGGCATCACTCTGGCCCTGCACCAAGAGGGCCATAAAGCCCTGAAAGAAACTGCAAAAATTCTACACCCATAAAGCCATCTACCCAGCAATATTCCACACAGAGAGTAAAAGGAAAATGAAGGTCCCCCTCCCAAGACAACATTACCCTGATCAAGACTACTGGCTCTTCAAACCAGCAGGCTCACCAAGTTAATTACTATTTCTAGACATAACCCCTTTTCCATAATTGCCCCTGATTATGTCAGCTATCAGATTCTCCTTAGCAATCTCTGGAGGGGTGCTTATCTTCCTGATTGATGTCTTTTCCCTTTAAACCTAATAGTAAACAATAACTTGCCAAACTTGTTTTGCAACTTGGTTTAACAGGTTTCTGATAGCAGTGGGTGATCAGTGCTTGTGATAGGACTCCCCTAAAATGGAGTTTGCAATCTCTGGTTTAATGTCACTGATTTATAGCTAGAGTTTTATAAAAGGAGTAGAATTCCATATAAATGCAATTTTGACCTTAATTCAGATGGAAGTATGATATAATATCAGCATCTTTAGTCATCTAGGTGTAATTATTAAATGTAAATGGGGTAAAGGCAAATGATAAATGAGTTTAAATGTACTCTTAGCACCTTATATTCTATGGAAAAACTATTTGGGTTTGCTAACCTGTTTTCATAAATTGTCCAAATAAAAAATAGTTTAACACTGCTTGAAAATAACTAGGGCTGAAATTTGATGTATAATCTTATTTAGAAAATGTTGTCATAATTTGGAGATTTTTAAAAGGTTATTTCAAAATGTAAATCAAAGAAATAAGCAGATGGAAAAGGTCACAAGTGTTGAAGTATTTATTTGGAAAGGAAGGTGAAGAAGGAAAGAGTTTTCTTTTGAATAAAAAAGGACATGTTTTATAAGAATTACTTTATTCTGAGGGCCAGATTACTCTAAACTGGAATGAAAAAGGTAGAAAGCTTTAAGTAAGTTGCACAAGGTGATGTGTGGAAGTCACAGAAGGTTATGAAAGAAAGAAATTTTTGGATACAAAAGCTATTAATCTATTTTTCTTTGATAGAAAATTAGAATCTGATCCTCTGTTAAAGCAATGAGGTTTTTGGAATACATATATGTTATTAAACATTTTTAAATCCTCTTAAAATTTGTTTAAAACATGCAGCATCTCCTTTTAATAGATACTGTTTAACTGGTGACTCTGTCAGTTTTCTAGCCAGCTACAGTAAGCTATTTTCCCTTCCCTAGTTCAGACTCCATTAAAATTGTTCCAAGTTATGGGATGATTTCATGTGCTAACTTTTACACTTAAGCTTTTATTTCTAAGTTTTGGAACAACTGAAGAGATACAGATTTTATGTTGTTAAACTAATCTGTGTTCTCTTAATGTCTCTGCTAAGTCCTGATCATTTAAAAGCAGCTTTTTAATGGTTTATTTAAATATACACTCATTCTGAAACATGAGTTATCACTTTGTATCATGATCAAATCTGGTCTACATTACCTCATGATGTTAAGTGTTCCTGTTTCTACCAGATATTTTAAGCCTTCTTGACAGGCATTGAAAAAATCAAATCCTTGACAGGCACTGAAAAAAAATCAAATTTCCAAATACTCTGGACTTTGATATTTCCAGTTAGACCTCTGGAAATGTCAAAGGATATGTCTCTCATCTTGTAGAGACACCAGCTACTTGGACTGTATTACAGATATTGTCACGATGTGAAGTGGTGTTAAATTTTGTTATGATAATATAAAATGCCATTGATACAAATGTCCAAAAGTTATCCTGTTGTGCTGTTATCAGAAATGATGGTTATCTTAATAAGAAAGATCCAGAGGCCTAAAAGGGATAAGTGCCTTATAAAATCCTACAAGTGCATTCAAAATACTCTGTAGAGTAAGCAAGTGCCTCTTGCTGTTGGTTAATGAGTTTATAACTTTAACTATGGATATTTAAAGTCTTTTGTCATCCATAGTCTGCGTTCTCCTCCAAACACTAAAAATCAGATTTGCTACTCATGAAAACTAAAACATCATTGGTTCTGTGTTTAAATGTACTCTCTTCCAGCAGCGAATCGCCAGAGCAGTCACTGGGGGGTGAACCAACGGAAAAGGAAGCTCTCTCTCTCTCTCTCTCTCTCTCTCTCTCTCCCTCCCTCCCTCCCTCACACTGTCCACTCTGTCAAAAAAAAAAAAAAAAAAAGTGCTCTCTTAGGTTCCAAAGGACTTCTTTTTCCCTGACCTCCATTTTATCCAATACCTTGGGACAATTTTTGTTAGTAGATAAATTCAATAATATAATACAGGTTCCAATTTAGAAAAAATATGGTTAATTAGGATTACTAAGAGCAGAAAGAAATTCTAGTTGATTGATGGCAATGAAAAATAGATTTTAAGAAGCTATTACTGCAATTGCTTTATAATTCTATCTTGTATAGTTCTGGGCCTCATAACTGGCAAGGCCTTAAAGCCCAACTGATTGTGGTTTAGACAGCACCTTTCTTAAGAACTCTAATAATGACTCTGTCCTTTGTTTTAGACCCTGTCTAGCCCACTTGGGGCCTCATAGCTTTGTAATCATATCCTCTACTCTCACATCAATGGCTCTACTCCTGGCCCATGAGTACTGGTGGTCATTTCCCCCAACTTAGCATTGTATGATTATTCAGAATTTTTTCTGCAGACATATCCCTCTACCCACAAGAGATGAGCAGCCTTTCTCCCGGTTTTGGTTGGGATTAGCTTCACAGCCTCCCTCTCCTCAGAAGTGATCTCAGAGACAGCTTTGGGCCACAATGTTATCTCAACCAACCAATTCCAAAAACAACTCCAACAGTTTTAAGAGGAGATCACTAGGTCCACTGAGACCTAAGCTGACACCATCCGAGGTCTCCAAAGCCAAACCACCTCATTAACAGGCATGGTACTACAGAACAAACAAGCTTTAGACCTTATAACAGCTCAAAAGGGGAACTTGAGTTTTTCTGAGAGAGCAATGTTGCTATTATGTTAATCAATTAGACCAGGTACAGCAAAATGCTAAAATGCTCCAACATATTGCCACATCTATTAAACATTCTGCTCTAGGGCCCAAAAAACCCCTTCTCTCTCCCTCTCTATGGAGCCCTCTCATTACTAGGCTAATGCTACTACTAGAACCATTGGCTGGTATTCCCACCCTGGCTTTTATACTACCTTGTCTGTTTAAGTGTTTACAGGAGGTGATAATCATGGAATGAACCAAAGTCTTCATCAACCAGGAAGTCAACAAAATGCTACTACAAGGATATACTCAGCTCCCCATCCAGGAGATCCTGACTTGAGATGTTGCCCCATGCCAGAACAAAGTTGCTAGAGAAGACAGATCTTCATCCCTCCACCCCTCCTGGGCTTTTGGGGCTGATGTAATCCCATACAAAAGGGGCAAATGTTAGTGAACTTGCTGCCATCTTATCTGAGGCATCATCTTAAGCCCCTGGAGCCATCTTAGGCTCTGGCCCACTCATCATCTCATACACTAAGTTTCAGTTTCCAGCCTGGCTCACTAGCAGTCAGGTGACCAAAATGGTCCAACCACAATCAAAACTCCACCCCCACCCTAAGGGAATTCACTGCTCCCACTTCCCTTCCCCCGCAAGGCTGTAACAAAATCTGCTTTCCCACATCTCTCTAGCCTATTGCATTCCCCCTACCCCTGACAATAAACTCTCATTTAACTCTGGTGTGTGGTGTGTTTTGTGGTGGTCTTTCAACAGTCAAGGTCTTCCTACACCCTGTTGCATCATGGAAAATAAACTTAAACATCATAAGATTTTAAAAAATGAAAATAGTAATACAAAATGGGTCAATGTTACATCAATAAACCAGAAGCAAAGATACTGAGAAATACTGAAGAAAATATATTCCTTTTTTTTTTTTTTTTTTTTTACAGGCAGAGTGGACAGTGAGAGAGAGACAGAGAGAAAGGTCTTCCTTTGCCATTGGTTCACCCTCCAATGGCCGCCGCGGCTGGCGTGCTGCGGCCGGCGCACTGCGATGATCCAATGGCAGGAGCTAGGTGCTTTTCCTGGTCTCCCATGGGGTGCAGGGCCCAAGGACTTGGGCCATCCTCCACTGCACTCCCTGGCCACAGCAGAGAGCTGGCCTGGAAGAGGGGCAACCGGGACCGGATCGGTGCCCCAACTGGGACTAGAACCCAGTGTGCCAGCGCTGCAAGGCGGAGGATTAGCCTAGTGAGCTGCGGCACCGGCTTGAAGAAAATATATTCTTAGCTAATATGAGAATACTACACATTAAGCAAAATTAATATTTTACAGATAATAATTTTAAACATCTGTATAGAAAGTTAAGATCTAAAACACTCCTGAACTTTCTGTGTGTACTTGAGAGGAATGTGCATCCTGATTCTGGGCTCAACGTTTAATAAACATCTGATGGGTCTTGTTGGTTGATGTTGATTCTTAGGTCATCACTGAGATTAACATCTACATACACCATAAGCTCAGTATTATATCATCATTGTGAGGTTAAGTTAAAGTCCTTCGTATTTATCAGCATATTTACTGCACTCTAGTATTCTTCATTTCTTCCATTAGAACTTAATTTCAAACTAGCATTTTTTTTCCCACCAAACTCAATAAACAGCCTTTTCGAATTTCTTGATGTACAAGTATTTTAAGGTTTTCAAATATCCTTACTTTATGTGCTTCCTAATGTCATATGTCCTCATTTTTAAGGACTGTTTTTGCTAATGTAGAATCTTGAGTAAAAGAATTTTTTTTTTTTCATTTCAGTGTTTGGAAGGTTTAGTTTTATTATCTTTTTGCCTCGGACATAATTTTTAAGATTGTGTCACAGAATGTGTTTCACAGAATCTGCACTTAATCTGTTTTCCCTATCCTAGATATCCTCAAACATTTTACTTTCCCTTTTTATCAGCAGCTTTATTACAATGTGCTATGTGTGATTTTCTTTGCACTTACGCTTCTTGGAGATTTATGAGATTTATAGTTATATGGGTTGATTTTTAAAATTAATTTCTTCTCTTAATTATTTCTTCTTTCCTATATACCAGGTACTTCACTATTCTGTTAGAGTGATATTATGTTGTAGATATTATGCACTTTTCCCTGCACTCTTTGTTCTGTGTTTCAGTTTGAATAATTTCCTCAAGTACTCTTATTTTCTCTTCTCTGTCCAGTGGATTTACATTTGCATAGAAAGAATTCAGCATCATTGATAATCATAATCTCATACCTTGGAATTCCATTTTTTTTTAATGATTCCTTACCTCTTTGCCTGAATCTCCCAACTTTTCCATTAATTAAAGTTATGATCTAATTGTACTGAACCCTGGTCATCTATGAGGCTTGTTGTGTTGAATATATACTGTCTTATATAGTGGGTATGTTTTCTTGCTTTCTCATGTGTATTAAACTATTTCATTCAGCACTGGACATGTATAGTCAAATAATAGGGTGGGCCAGTGCTTTGACGCAGCATGTTAATCCTCCACTTGCGGCGCTGGCATCCCATATGGGCGCCAGTTCTAGTCCCAGCTGCTTTTCTTCCAATCCAGCTCTCTGCTTTGGCCTGGGAAGGTAGTGGAGGATGGCCCAAGTGCTTGGGCCCTGCACCTGCATGGGAGACCAGGAGAAGCACCTGGCTCCTGGCTTCGGATCAGTGCGGTACGCCGGTTGCAGCACGCAGGCCACAGCGGCCATTGGGGGGTGAACCAATGGAAAAGGAAGACCTTTCTCTCTGTCTCTCTCTCTCATTGTCCACTCTGCCTGTCAAAAAAAAGCAAAGAAAAATAATAGGGTGAATTAAATTACATACACAGTCCCCTAAATAACATACTTATTTTTCTTTTAAAACATTAGAGTAGGGATTTGATTCTTTAATTTAGATAGGTATTTTTTTTGTTGTTCCTGTAGCTGTAATATTCAGATTAGACTGACTCTAAAATATTTTTGATACCAGGAGCATAAGATTAATTTTAATAGGGTTTAAGCTGTGAGGACTGGAAGTTTTTTCTCAGATTGTCTGCCCTTTCTTCCTACTTTACCATGCCTCATGTGTCTACCACTCAGAGGTGTCACTTCTGCTTTTCTGTATCTGAGGTGAAACTTCATGGTAGTTTTCATTTGCATTTCCCTGATGGCTAGTGATCCTGGGCATTTTCTCATGTGTTTTTGACCATTTGAATTTCTTCTTTTGAAAAATGTCTGTTCAAGTCCTTGGCCCATTTTTCAACTGGATCATTTGTTTTCTTGTTGAATTTCTTAAGCTCTTTACAGATTCTGGATTGTAATCTTTTATCAATTGAATAGTTTACAAATATCTTCTCCTATCCTGTCAAACAGCACTAGGATAATTGTAACTTCACATGCAGAAGAAAGAAATAACATTCTACCTTACACCTTATACAAAAATCAACTGAAAATGGATCAAGGATCTAAATCTATAACCTGATACCATCAAATTACTAGAGAACACTGGGAAACTCTGCAAGACACTGGCACAGGCAAAGACTTCTTGGAAAAGACCCAGAAATGTCAAAATAGACAAATGGGAATACATGAACCTGAGAACCTTATGCATTACAAAAAAAAAAAAAAAGGCACTCAGCAAGTCTTTATATATATATATATATATGCACACATATATGTAATATTTAAATATACATATTTAAAAACAGTCAGCAAGTCTGACAAAAACCAGTTGTGTCCTTTTCCTTTGTGATTTGAAAGTCTCTACAAACTCCTTGAGCCCTCTACCACTGCCATGGTCTAATTCCTTGGGAATCAGATCTGGGGTACAGCCATGTAGGCAGGAAGTTCATGGTGGAGTAATCTCAGGACTTAAGCATTTGGAGGAATGAAAGTAGCATTCCATGAGGAAAGGCAGAGGATTTGCTCTGATGAAGGCACAGAATAGGCCCCAGCTGATCCCTCAGAGTTTGTAGAATGTGAATGGTTCTACAGAGTATTGTTAACTTGAACATACAGTCAATGTTTCATGCTATAATGTCAAGTCAGTAGATATACCCTAGGGAATAGGTCTGACTTAGACAATATTCCTGTCTTTAGCTGAGGTCAATTGTTGGAAAATGAAGTAGACACAGGCAGTGTCAACTACTAACACTTTAAAGAAAGGATGACATGATTACTGACAGGTATCACAATACAAAATCCACTACATTTGGATACACAGGCTGCAAATATTTAGTCTAACCTTAAGTACTTATTTATCCTTTGCTCTTGGTGTCTTATAATAAAAGTCCTTATTTTTTAAATGATATATGGATTTATTTTTCAAAGGCAAGTTGACAAAAAGAGACAGAAAGAGACAGGGAGAATGATAAAGATAGATATAGCTCTTCTAGCCACTGGTTCATTCCCCAGTAAGCCACAACAGCCAGGAACTCAATCTTGCTCAGTCACATGGGTGAGAAGGGCCCAAGTATTTGGGCCACTCTCCAATGCTTTTCCAGGACATTAACTGGAAGTTGGGTTGGAAGCACAGCAGCCAGTACTCAAAACTGGCACTTGGATACAGGTGCTGGGGTCACAAGCAGCATCTGCATCCACTGCACCACAATGCTGGTCTTTAATTTTAATGTGATAACTTTGATCAATCGATCTGAATGGTAATATTATTCTTAGACAGGTTGTATGATAAAATCTTGTATTCTGAAAACAGTGAAGAATTTCCCCTATGTTTTATTACAAAAAACTTCACTGATCACCATTCTATTTATATTTACAATCTATCTTAAAATTTTATATTGTATAGTGTGATCCACAGGTCAAGACTCATTTTTGTACATGTAATTCTCCAACTGACCAACAACTACTTATTGGGAAAAAAAAACACACTGCTTTTCTGTGGTCATATGTAAATTGTTTGTATAGTGTTTTTTTTTAATTTTGATATATTGATTTGTTTTTTCAATTCTCTTGCCTTTACCATATAACTCATATAATAGATCACTGCAAAAATACGTCAATATATGGAGGGTCAAAAAGGGAGTAATAATCCTACAGGTGAATCTTAATTAGGATTCTGTTTCAGATAATGAAACTATAAAAGATAATGTGGGGACAATTATGGCGGTTTCAATATGGATCATACATTAGATGACTAGGAAAACAGCATGAAGACATGCTATAATTAAATATGTGATGCAATATATTATCATCATTTTTAGTAGATATATGCTGAACTGTTTAGAGATAAAGTGGCACAAGATGTGCAACTTACAGTTTTCAGCAAAAAGTAACACATACGGATGAACCGAAAAAAAAAAATAATGAGAAACATGTTACCAAGCCAAATTACAAATCCATGCTTATCAGAGGGTCTTTAAAAAGTTCATGAAAGCAGGGGCTGGTGCTGTGGCTAACTTGGTTAATTCTCTGCCTGCAGCGCCAGCATCCCATATGGGCGACAGTTCTAGTCCCGGTTGTTCCTCTTCCAGTCAAGCTCTTTGCTGTGGCCCGGGAAGGCAGTGGAGGATGGCCCAAGTACTTGGGCCCTGCACCAGCATGGGAGACCAGGAGGAAGCACCTGGCTCCTGGCTTCATATCGGCGTAGTTCCGGGGGCTGTAGCGGCCATTTGTGGGGTGAACCAATGGAAGGAAGACCTTTCTCTCTGTCTCTCCCTTTCACTGTCTAACTCTGTCAAGAAAAAAAAAAAAAAGTTCATGAAAGCAAACACTGTGAAAAATATGTGTATAGATTTCAAAATTATTTTTATAAAAATAAACTTATTTATTTTCACAAACTTTTTGAAGTCCTCATGTATGTGTGTTTTAAAAAATGTAATTGAAAGTAAGAAAAATACAGAGATTTCATCCACTGGTCTATTCCCCAGATAGCAGCAGCAGCTAGAGTTGGGCCAGGCCAAAAGCAAGAGCCACAGACTCAGTCTGGGTCTCCCATGTGTGTGACAGGGACCCAAGTCCTTGAGCCATCACTCACTACATTTCAGGGTTTATATCAGCAGAGCTGGAGCTTGAATCCAGGTATTCTGATATAGAATTGCAATTTTCCTGAGTTATATCTTTTGTGCCAAACACAAGCCTCGTTTATTTTTCTATGTAGAATATTCTCTATATCCAAAAATCTTATAGTAAGTTGGAAAATCCAATTGAAAAAATTAATTTTGTTAAAACTGGTTGCAACTAAGGAAATATACCTTCTTAAAATCAAACCTTATCTATGACTATTTTAGGAACACAGTGTCACAACAAATATTGCCCATTAGGTTACCATTTCCATGGGAAATAGGATAGCATAAAATGTAAACCCCAAAATATCCTAAATTATTTATTTTCTATAAAAACAGGAATGATTTTCACAACAGAATAAAATTACAGTTCTCAAGTATTATGATTAAATTTTAAATTATTTTATTTTCAATTTAATTGAACATAATTATGCTCAATCTGAATATACTGGAAACAAATATGTAGAATTTCATTTTTTATAGATTTTCATAATTATTTTGCTTGATATAATTATTTAGAACTAAATGATATACCCCCTTTAAAACACTACTTGAGCAAGGGTAGATCTTCCTTAACTCATAAAGAAGTGGGCATTTGTGCTTGTGGTGGCTCTCATGATTCTGCATATTGGGGTCTACTGATTGGGTTTCTCACAATAGTGAATGGATGGAATGCTTCAACATGCAACTTTGCTGTTAATTCTGTACAACAGGCTAATAGTATCAGCAACTGCATGGAGATGACTACTGCAGAAGTAACAGAAGTTTTATAACTATTAGAGAACTATACAGAAGTATTATTGTCTATTATTATTCCATGAGTGATGAGTAACAGCCTTTGTTTGTCTTTGTCTTACCTCAAATCTATGCAAGCTAGGAGAATTTAGCTAGCCATTTTTAAACTATAGCTGCATTTCAATTTCCAACAATATGACATTTCATATTGAAAAAATATTAGTAAACTCAAATATATGATACAGACTGATTTTTGTATGTTAATTTGTAGCCTGCAACTTTACTGGATTAGTTTATCAGTTATAATGGATTTTTGGTGAATTCTTTATGCTTTTCCTTGTCAAAGATTATGCCACCAGCAAGTGTAGCATTCCACTTCTTCCTTTCATATATGAAGCCCTCTGTACCTTTTTCTTGTCTAATTCTAGCTAAGACTTTCAGTGTTCTTTAAGAGTCTTGAAAAAGTTCTTAAAACTCACATTATTAAAAAACTATGAGTGGACTGAAAATTTACCGCAACAAGATAAAACTCATACCACCTTGGTACAAATCCATGAACAGGATTTAGTTTGAAGCACTTGGAGGGTAAGACATCAGTTGGTAAAGAGCCCTTACCAGAACAACAATTATACTAAAACTGAATCAAAAACAAACATCAATTTCATGGTGACGTTTTAGGCAAGTTTATGAAATGACTGATGCTTTAGAAAAAGTTCATGAGAATAATGTTTGAAGGAAATGAGCTGTTTACAAATGGATGTGTCATTTTAAGCAGGGATGAGATTATGTGGCCTGCACTGTGGCACAGTGGGTAAGGCTACTACCTGCAGTGCTGGCATCACATATGGGTGCATGTTTGAGTTCCAATTGCTCCACTTCTGATCCAGCTCTCTGCGATAGCCTGGGAAAGCAGAAGATGGCCCACGTCTTTGGGCCCCTGCACCCACATGGGAGACATAGAAGAAGTTCTTGAATCCTGGCTTCGGATCGACCCAGTTACTACCATTGCAGCAGCCATTTAGGGAATGTACCAACGGATGGAAGATCTCGATCTCGATCTCGATCTCTCTCTGCCTCTGCCTCTGCCTAACTAAAATGAAAAAAGGGAAGACATTAAATTGAAGATGAAACCCACATGTCAGATCATACACATTGATCTGAAGGAAAAATAATAATCTTTCCCATGTCCTAATTGAACAAGACAAATGATTAAAAACAGAAACAATAGACTATTCCATGGACATCTCAACTGGTTCAGTTTACACAATTCTACTGAAAAATTAAAGTGGAGTAAACTTTCTGATCAAGGGGTGCCAAAACTGTTGTGCCCACATCTGCTGCAGGTAACAGCAGAGCTTTAAGGATGCTCACGGCATTTTGCTTTTTGACTTTTTGGAGAGCAAAAAAAGAATAGTAACATCTCCTTATCATGAGAATGTTAACATAAAGATATCCAAAGCTTTAGCAGAACCATGTCTACAAAAGCTTCCCCAGAGAGGCCCCCTCCACCATAACTATGCTCCTGCTCGCCCAAATGGGCAATTTTGTGAGAGTTCACATGGTAAATCATTAGGCATATACCTTATAGTCTTTATTTGGCTCCTTCCTATTTATTTTGTCTCTTAATATTAAAAATATTTTTAATTTTTCTTCAGTTAATGACATGGTATGGAAAGGATTGATTTGATAGAGTTAAAGTTTCAGGACTCTCAGTAATTCAGGGATGGACTAAATGGCTGGTATCATCACTTAAAACGTGTCTTGAGTTTGATGGAGCTCATATTGAGAAATGCAATTTATACTTTTTGTTTTTATTGGTTAATTTTGAGATCTCCTTGTACGATGAAGAGAAGTGGTAACAGGGGGGATCTTTGTCTTGTCAATGATGTTAGAGGAAAAGTTTTCAAATTTTCACTACTGGGTATAATGTTAACTATGGGCTTCTCATAAATATTCTTTAAATGGAACAGGATAGAAAGCCTATCAATACAAGGAATATGCCAAGAATATTCAATGGGACAGTTTCTTTCATGAAGTGCATACTCACAAACAGAAGAGTAAAATTGGATCCCTACCATATAAAAATAAATTGAAAATATTGAAAGACTTAATTATATGATCAGAAACTGTAAAACTACTAGGAGAAAACTTGGTGGGAGGCAGAGTAGAGGAGAGAGAAAATATCTGCAAACCTTGTATCTGAAAAGAGGCTAATTATCAAAAACACTCAAGGAATTCAAACAAAACAATAACATAAAAAGAAATAATATGACTGAAAAATGGGAATAGGATCTCAATAGTTATTTCTCAAAAGAGGAGACATGAATTGCTAAAAGATATGAAAAAAATTCCTAACATCTATAATCATCAGGAAAGTGCAAATTCAAATCACAATGAGCACCTCATAACCGTTCAAATGGTTATTATAAAAAAGGGGGAAAAAACAAGTTATAATGAGAAAGTGAAGAAGTGAACCCTTGTACATTGCTGGTGGAAATGCAAATTTGTTCAGCCATTTTGGACAACAGTGTGTAGATTTTAAAAACAAAATTACCATGCAATCCTGCAATCCTACTACTACTGACTATGTGTCCAAAAAAGTTTGTAAAAGAGAAATCTGCCCTCCTCTGCTCATTTCAGTATTATTCACAATGGCCATGATCTGGAAGCACCGTAATGATACAGTGAAAAATGAATGAATAAAGAAAAAGTGGTATATACACAATGAAACAGTAAGCCTCAAAAAGAAAGAGGTTCCATCATGGAACTGGAGTGCATTACATTAAATAAAATATCCAGACACAGAAAAACAAAACAGTATATTATCTCATTAACAAGTGTAAAGTAAAAAAGTCAGTGTTGTAGAAACAGAGTGGAAGGTTGGTTACCAGATCCTTCGGGAGAGAAGAAGGGATGGCAAAGGAAAGATGCTGATCCATGAGTATGAAGTTTTGGTTATACAGGAGACACGCATATTATAGTGACCTACTGCCTTGTATGGTGACAACAGTTAATAATCATGTACTATTCACTTCAAACTAGCTTTAAAAAGTGATAGAACATTCTCACCAACATAAAATTGCAAATCAGTGTCAGATACCTCAATTAGCTTGACCCAATCATCCTATAATGTATACACAGATCAAAACATCATATTGTACTGCATAAAGACACACGATTATTACTTGTCAGTTAAAAATAAAAGAATGTCAAGTAAGAGTTGACAAATAATTTAATTTAAGGCTTTGAAATAAAATAGCAATAAGTCATGATAAGAAAAATAAAAAATAATAAAAATAAATGACTACTTGATTATAGGAAGAGAAAAAGTATAATAATAATAATAATAATAATAATAATAATAATAATAATAAATGGCTGTAGCTTAGACTGGATTATTGGTGAAAGTAACCATAATTTAAAAATTCACAGCAGATGGTAACTGAGGAAAATGTTTATTATTTACTGTCATAGATTATCCTGAATCATAATGAGCAATAGTACAAATATGAACAGATTTTGAGAAGTACTTATACATGCTTGAGAGTATCCTATAAAACTAACACAAGCTTACATAAAGGGATACTTGCTTCAAAAGAACTGTTCCAATAAGGTGAACACTAGAATCTGAGGATTTGCAGCAACTCAAATTCAAACAAGAAAAAAAATAGAGAGAGGTGCAGGCAGAGTTAGCATAAACTGTTAAGAGAACTGGGCAAACAGGGGTAAGCAGACTACATCATCAGTGTGTTCTGAAAGGAAATATTTCTTACTTAGGTCAACTGATCCTAGGGCTGACCTGTTAAGGAAGGAAGATCTGTGCTTCTTGATTGTTTAGTTGTGTGTGCAAATGAGAGGTGAGGGGCTTGTTGGGAGTGGAGAATTTTGACTACGGTTTGGTCAAGCCAAGGCTGCGTGTAAGAAACAGGTATGTGCAAAGGGCCACAGGTTACAATACCCATGAACAAAACAAAGAATATTATGCTGCTTCATGTGGAGACCAGACCTGCATGCCTGGCAACAATTTTTTCCCTTGAGCAACACTGCAAGCACTCTTTAATTTCCATCTTTTTATCTGTTAATAAAGCTTGACATTCATATACACAAATATAACAGTAAAACCAACAATATGCCAATAATAATATTTTAATATATTAAAATTCTCACTTAAGTATACTTTATTATAAAAATATTTTTAACCAATTAACTGATTTTTTTTTTGACAGGCAGAGTGGACAGTGAGAGAGAGAGACAGAGAAAAAGGTATTCCTTTTTCCATTGGTTCACCCCCAATGGCTGCTGTAGCCAGCGCACCGCGCTGATCCGAAGCCAGGAGCCAGGTGCTTCCTCCTGGTCTCCCTTGTGGGTGCAGGGCCCAAGCACTTGGGTCATCCTCCACTGCACTCCCAGGCCACAGCCAGAGAGCTGGACTGGAAGAGGGGCAACCGGGACAGAATCCGGAACCCGAATGGGACTAGAACCCAGGGTGCTGGCGCCGCAGGCAGAGGATTAGCCTATTGAGCCATGGTGCCAGCCCCATTAACTGATTTTTACAGATTTAATTTGAATGTTATAAAGGAAAAATGCATTCGTATATAGGCAATACATAGGCTTAAAAAAAAAAGGTGATATTTTGTTTGCCATGAGCTGTTTTTCATCTATTTATTTCAATTTCAATTTATTATAGTATCTTATGATACATACACTATGAACTAATTACTTCAAGAGCTCATTATTAGAAATTCTACAGTATATTAGAGACTTTTAGAAAATATTTTAAACAACAGTACGAATGAAAATATCTTAATCTGCACTGGGAATCTGTTTTTAAAATTTGACAATGCAAAACTTAATTCAGGTAACACAAATATATTAACGTTGAGATGTAGGATTTTTTTTTTTCCTTAAGAAAATATCCCAACAAACAAAATTGGTTTCCTGGTAAATTTCCCCAATATGTAAATAACATAATCATATTTATATGTAGCTACCATGTAATTTACCAATAGTTCTTTTAATTACAAGTAATATATCACTAGTTAAACTTCATCATATCGCACAACATTTCTTTCAATATTTAATCTCCTTAAGTGGGATTTTGTTCTCCAGACTAACAAATTAAGGTTGAGCCTTGGAGATCTCAGGAGTACAGCAAGCTAGTATATTAAATAGAACTACTATTTGTTCTTCAAGGCTACTGCTAAATTATTTAAAGCTTAAATTACTGCAAATGATACTATAAAATTATAATTATCCCATTAAAGGGCTAATTATCATTATGCTTATTAAGGATAATGTAAAGAAAATATTAAGTCATTACAGGCATCATCTGCCATCACTAAGGGAGGCATGAGTAGACACAATTGAAAGAACTGTGGAAAATGTTATCACTCACGTGCTTCTGTGCTTCCTTATTCTAAATTTTTTTTTATTTCTATTTACTTATTTGAAAAGCAGAGGGGGCCGGCGCTGCGGTGTAGTGGGTAAGGCTGCTTTCTGCATTCTGGCATCCCACTGGTTTGAGTCCCAGCTGCTCCACTTCCAATCCAGCTCTCTGTTACGGCCTGGGAAAGCAGTATAGGATGGCCCGCAGCCGCGTGGGAGATCTGAAAGAAGCTCCTGGCTCCTGGCTTCAGATTGGTGAAGCTCCAGCCACTGCGGCCAGTTAGGGAGTGAATCAGCGGATGGAAGGCCTCTCTCTGTCTTTCCTTCTCTCTGTGTGTAATTCTGACCTTCAAATAAATAAATAAATCTTTTTTAAAAAAAGAAAAGAAAAACAGAGTTACAGAGAAGAGGCAGAGAGATCTTCTATCCACTGATTCACTCCCTAGGTGGCCACCGTGGTCGGGGCTGGGCTGATCTGAAGCCAGCAGCTAGAAGCTTCTTTTGGGTCTCCCACGTGGGTGCAGGGAACCAAGCACTTGGGCCATCTTCTACTGCTTTCCCAGGCCATAGCAGAGAGCTGGATCAGAAGTGGAGCAGCTGAGATCCAATCATTACCCATATGGGATGCTGGCAATGCAAAGTGGTGGCTTTACCCACTGCGTCACAGCACGAGCCCCACATCCTTATTCTAAAACTCATTTCTCAAAATAGTATTTTTATCCTTGCAGTCTCATATCATAGACACTCTGGGCTTTTTCCTCTGATCCAGATCATAACTACTATCATCACCACCCATGGGCTTCCATAGAGCCATCCAACAGAGGCCTATGTTAGAGCACACCTCCTCTAACACACACACCCTGTGATGTCAGATCAGTTCTCCCAAATCTTCACTTTCACTGTACTAATCTCTCCCATAAACTTTCAAAACCCCAATGGCCTGTCACATTTAGCTCATGTCTTTAAGCCTTGCCTTGTCAAAGACATACGTTAACTTTTACTTTTGCTCCAGTTACTGGGATAATTCTCAGGTGACTCCTGCCTCAAATGAGAAACTATGTAATGGAATAAAGAGAAACAAAAAGCAAAATGGAGACAGGAGTATTTTAAATGGAAGAACGAAAAGCGAAGCAAAACCCTGGACCTGGGCATTCTACTGACCAAGCAATGAACTTGGAAGACGAACTCCACCTCCGTGGCCCTGTGGCAGAAGATGCCAGTGGAAAAGGCGTTCTGAAACATACAGGGACAGGCAGAGAGCTCATCGAGGAAGCAGCACAGCAGGGACAAAGGGCTTAAGCAAAAAATTACAGACTTAGGAAGATGATATTTCTGGATTTTGAAGAATTTCATGAGGGATTTCAGTAAGCTCAGGTGAGATCAAATTTGCATTAGCTTAGCCTCATTGTTCATTTAGTAAAACTTAAATTCCATTTCCAATGTGCTATGGAAGTGGCATCATCCTGGGGCGAAATCCTATGTGTCTGGAATCTAATCTTGCTAAAATAATCATTTTAACCTATTTGGCATGTGCAGGCACTCTGCAGGAAGAAGGCCTGTTGTATGGCCACTAACACCTCACAGTTCTACCTCAGGATTCCTTCCAGGCAATGTCTTACATTTACTACCCCCATGTCTCTCAGCCTAGTCTTGCCCTTTCAATTTCACTTCAGTCATGATATAAACTAAGTTACTGAAATTACCGAATATACTTTGTATATTAATCATTAATGCTCAACTGGCAAAGCATCAGGCACAAAGGAAGCCTATCCTAAAAAAACGAAATGTACTTCCCATGTGCATTAAGGAAATATTGGCTCCAAACTATGTACTTGAAGCTATTCTAGGCACTAAGGATAAAATAGTAAATCAGTAAACAAACTAATGCTTGACTTCACAGAGCTTTCAATCCAATGAATGGAGATTATTGATACATAAATACATGTGTAAAACATGCCTATGGCAATAATAAAATACATAAAAGAACCATGGAGAATACACTGCATGTACTTCTGCACTTCCTTATTCTAAAACCCACTTCTTAAAATAGCATTTTCATCTTCCAGTCCCACAGCCTACAAACTTTGCAGGTCTTTATTCACTTGCATTCTAGAGAAAGAATACAAAAACATAAGGGGATAAAGACTGATTCAATATTTTAATTCTTAGGGCCAGTATTGGCATCCCATAATGGGTTCTGGTTCAAATCTTGGCTGCTCCACTTACAATCTAGCTCCTTGCTGATGCACCTTGAAAAGCAGTGAAAGATGGCCCACTGTGGCTTAGCGGGTTAACCTGCCATCTAAACGCCAGCATCTCATATGGGTGCCAGTTCAAGTCCCGGTTGCTCCATTTCCCATCCAGTGTCCTGCTAATGGCCTGGGATAGTAGTAGAAGATGACTCAAGTGCTTGAATCCCTTGCACCCATGTGGGAGACCTGGATGAGGCATCTGGCTTCTGCCTGGCCTAGCCCTGGCTGTTGCAGCCATCTGGGGAATGAACCAGCTGATGTAGGATCTCTCTATTTCTCTCTCTTTCCTACCCCCACCCTTCACCCTCTCTCCGTAATGCTAACTTTCACATAAATAAATAAATCTTTTTAAAAAAGTTTAATTCTTCTAGATCAAAGAGTTGATTAAGCCTTACTGAATGCAGTGATGGGAAGATACCTGAGGAAGTGTAAGAGGGCAAGATACAGATTTCAGGACCAACACTGAGGACACGGTGGACAGTCACAACTGCGCTCTGAGTTCCTGTGTTTCAGGAAACAAAGCCAGTAGACCAGGCGAGGCTAGGACAAGCTTGGAAGGAGGTAAATTGAGAAAAATATGACTAGGGAACAATACTGCAAAGTATCCCCTAAGCCAGGGGTGGGAAACCATTTTCCTGCCAAGGGCCATCTGGGTGTTTATAACATTGTTCACAGGGCATACTAAATTATCAACTTAAAAATTAGCCTACTATCGATTAATTGAATTTTGAGTCCCACCCACAGTTTCCTTGGCAGGGCCAGGCCAAATGACATTCCCCAACCCTGAGCTAAGCCACACTATGTACCTTTCATCTTTTCTAACTGAAATGTATATTCTATTACCTTGGTTCTCAATAGGAGTTGCAACTTATTGCCATCTAAAGAGTTTCAGAAAATATATCCAGAGATATAGAGAGCTGGTGAGAGTGCTATCCTCACCTTATAGTAAGGAAAAAAGCTGGGGAAATGTAAAATAAATGACCTTTTCTCAGCCTCCCTAAGAGAACAGACGCTACAGAGCAAACAACTGGCCTGAAGTACGGGGAGAAAAATGGGGTCTGTCAGGAGAAGCAGGAACCTTAAGTTTGTGTGAAACTGTAAGTATCTTATTCAAACTGTGAAAAACAAAAACTCAAGGGCAGGTGGGAGGGGAAAATACACAGCATACAAAAGAGCAAGCATAAAAAGTTAGAGCAGGCATACCGATAGT
Organism: Lepus europaeus; assembly: GCF_033115175.1. Lineage (NCBI taxonomy): Eukaryota > Metazoa > Chordata > Mammalia > Lagomorpha > Leporidae > Lepus > Lepus europaeus. The sequence goes on along the minus strand of NC_084830.1, from coordinate 156,434,112 downwards.
GGTTATATAATAAGAATAGAAAGGAGGAATGTCTTCTTACGGTAGACAAGAGGAAAGGGACCTGTCAATGCCCGAGTCAACAGCCGTGAAGACAACCTCCAAAAATGAAAGAGGGTCCAGGCGTCAGGCCTGGTGGTGACGACTCTCAGCGTGCCTACACCCCATGCTGGAGTATCTGCGTTGGGTCCTGGCTCCACTCTCAATTCCAAATTCCTACCCATGCACTCACTCACTCACTCAGGTTTCTGCCACGCATGTGGGGGACCTGGATTGAGTTTCTAGCTCCCAGCTTCAGCCTGGCCCAAATCTGGTTGTTGAGGTCATTTGGCAAGTAAATCAGCAGCTGGGATTAAGTCTCTGTATCTCTATTACTGTGCTTCTCAAATAAACCAAACAAACAAAAATCAAAATTAAAAAAAGAAAAAAAGTGCAAAAATTAAAAAAGAGAGAAGGTAGGGGCTGGCACGGTGGCTCCGTGGGTTAACCTGCCATCTGAAGCGCCAACATCCCATATGGGCACCAGTTCAAGTCTCAGTTGCTCCATTTCCGATCCAATGCCAAGCTAATGGTCTGGGAAACTAGTAGAAGTTGATCCAACTGCTTGAACCCCTGCACCCAATTGGGAGACCCAGAAGAAGCTCCTGGCTTCTGGCTTTGAATCAGCCCAGCTCCAACCACCGCAGCTATGTGGAAGTGAACCAGCATGTAGAAGAGCTCTTTCTCCCTTTCTTCTGTAATTCTGACTTCCAAATAAGTAAATAAATAAATCTTTTAAAAAAGAGAGAAAAAGTGCATACTGAAACTCTGTCCTACATTTGCAACTCTTCAGTAAATCTAACATTACAAATAAAATTGAAATAACAAATGAAATACTTAATCAAACAAAACTGAAGAAAAATATTGCGTACACAACAACCCTACAGAAATGTTACAGAAATTATTCAATCAAAACAAGATTAAATAGGTTAGAAATGGGTTTACTCAAAGAAATGAAAAACCCTGCAAATAAGATTTTAAAAAGATAAAATCAGCTCCTTTTCTACATCAAGTGCAATTGATAGCTACTCAGGCAATGTAATGAAAATATACTATGTGCCTACAAGCAGATATAAAAGTATATACAGGGTCGGCGCCGTGGCTCACTAGGCTAATCCTCCGCCTGCAGCGCCGGCACCCCAGGTTCTAGTCCCAGTTGGGCACCAGTTCTGTCCCGGTTGCTCCTCTTCCAGTCCAGCTCTCTGCTGTGGCCCAGGAAGGCAGTGCAGGGTGGCCCAAGTGCTAGGGCCCTGCACCTGCACAGCAGAGCAGGAGGAAGTGCTTGGCTCCTGGTTTCGGATCAACGCAGCGCACTGCCCGTAGCAGCCATTCAGGGGGTGAACCAATGGAAGGAAGACCTTTCTCTCTGTCTCTCTCACTCACTATCTAACTCTGCCTGTCAAAAAAAAAAAGTATATACAGAGGCCAGCATTGTGGCCCACTGAGTTAAGACAAAGCCTGCAACACCTACAAATTATATGAGTGACTGGTTCAAGTCCCAGCTACTCCACTGCTGATCTAACTCCCTGCAAATGTACTAGGGAAAGCAATGGATCATGGCCTAAGTCTTTGGGTCCCTACCCCAATGGAGTTCAAGACTCCTGGATTCAGACTTGCCCAGCCCTGCCCATTGTGCACATTTGGGGAGTGAACCAGCAGATGGAAATGTGCTCTTTCTCTTTTATTCTCTCTGTAACTCTGCCTTTCAAATAAATAAATATTTTTTTAAAAATGAAAGGATAAATAAATATGATCAAATAAAGAATAAGGAGGAATCTGGAATATTCTAAGGTATTTACACTAAATTTGAGTACTGTAATTGTACTCAAAGGTATAAGAGAGTCTTTAAAATGTGTCTTTGTAAATAGAATGGAAACCATCAAAATGTGTTTATTCATTTATTTTGCTACTTTTAAAGATTTATTTATTTTGAAAATCGGAGTTATAGAGAGAAGGAGAGACACAGAGGGAGAGGGAGAAAGGCTGAGTTTTGTGCTTCAAGTAGAAGTGGGACTTAGAGTCAGAAGTTATGTGGAGTTGATAAGACAAAGTCACCGTCTTCCATATCTGAGTTGTGTGATCTTTTGTATTATTTTTTAAGAGATTTGTTTATTTATTTGAAAGGCACAGTTACAAAGAGAGCGGAGAGACCCAAAGAGATCCAGCATCCCAAATGGGCACCCATTTGGGTCTCAGTTGTTCCACTTTCTTTTTTTTTTTTTGACAGGCAGAGTTAGACAGTGAGAGAGAGAGAGAGAGAGAGAGAGAAAGGTCTTCCTTTTTCTGTCGGTTCACCCCCAAGTGGTCACTACGGCTGGTGCGTTGCGGCCGGCGCGCTGCACCAATCCGAAGCCAGGAGCTTCCTCCTGGTCTCCCATGCGGGTGCAGAGCCCAAGGACCTGGGCCATCCTCCACTGCCTTCCCAGGCCACAGCAGAGAGCTGGACTGGAAGAGGAACAGCCGGGACAGAATCCAGTGCCCAACCGGGACTAAAATCCAGGGTGTTGGCACCGCAGGCGAAGGATCAGCCTAGTGAGCCACAGTACCGGCAGCTGTTCCACTTTCAATCCAACTCCCTGCTAATGCTTCTGATAAAGCAGCAGAGGATGGCACAAGTCCTTGGACCCCTGTACCCACATGGGAGACCTGGAAGAAGCCCTGACTTCGGATCAGCTCAGCTCTAGCTGTTGCGCCCATTTGGGGAGTGAACCAGCAGAGTACCTCTGTCTCTACCTCTCTCTGTAACTCTTTCAAATAAATAGATTAAACAAAAAAGTAGTAGTAAAGCAACCAAGACATGAACCAGCACCCATGTGGGATGCTGGCGTTACAGGAAACAGCTTTACCTTCTACGCCAGACCTTATTCATTTATTTTTAAATTGACAGCTATAGATTACACTTGGCTACGAGGGGCAATGCAATGCTTTGATTGTATGTGTACACTTGGTACAAGGTGCAATGCAATGCCCTGATTGTACGTGTATATTACATAGTGCTTACTTCAGGATACTGAGGTTCTCCATCATTTCAATATGTCTAATTTGTGTGTGTGTAAGAACCTTCCAAATGTTTTCTTCTAGCCACTTTGATTTACGAAACATAATACTGTTAACTATAATCATCACTGTGAAAAACACACCGCTAGCACTTATTCCCCCTATATAGCCATGTGTTTGCACCCATTGACCAATCCATCCCTATCCTTTGCTCTCCTCTACCTGCCCCAGTCTCTGGTAAGCTGTTATTAGGAGTGGAGCTAGGACTTGAACACAGGTACTCTTCTACGGGAGGGAGGCATCTCACGCGGTACCTCAGCCACTGGGTCAAATGGCCCAAATCTAGAAAATATTTGTGATGAAGATTCAGAACCATTTTTAGAGAAAAATAAACAACATTTTAAACAATGCTATTGAATATTTGCATATCTAAATGTTAACAAATTGACACATATCACATTTGAGACAAACATTACTTCAAATGTATTATAGACTTAAAAACAAAATGTAAAACTTCACGTAAAACATGAAAAGCAAAAATCTGTGTGGGCTTCTATTGAATGGTGAGCTTATAGATATAACACAAACAGCAAATAAGGAATAACTTGCAGGAAAAGAAAATTATTGTAAGGTTTACTTCTTCCCTTATAACCTGTTTCTCAACTGACACCGTTAAGAGAGTGAAAAGTCTCACCATGGAAGCGTGAAAATATTTTCAAATCTTGTATCTGATAATGGATTTGATTTAAAATACAAAAAGGAAATTTAAAATGCAATAGAAATAGCCAAATTAAAAAAAAAAAACAGGACCAAAAAGTTGAGTAGAAACTTATCCAAAGTACTTAAACAGATGGAAAATAAGCGTATAAAAACTTTGCTGGGACGAGTGTTTGGTCTAGCAGTTAAGACACTGGTCATCACACCGATATCAGAGTACCTGAGTTTGATATCTGGCTCCCAACTCCAGTTTCCTGCTAACAAACATGCTGGTGGGCAGAGTGATGGCTCAAGGAATGGAGTCCCTGCCACCCATGTGGAAGACCAGGATTGATTTCCCAGCTCCTGAGCCTGCCCAACCCCAGCCAGTACAGGCATCTGTCGAGTGAGGTGACTCAGGTTGACTCTGTCTCTACCTCTCTGTCTCTTAAGTAAACATATATGTAACATGCCAAGTTTGCCAAGGAGTGGGCATTTGCTGCAGTGGTTAAGAGGCAGCCTGAGAGGCCTGAAATCCATAATACAGTACCGAGGTTCCAGTTCCAGCTCTGCTTCTGATCACAGCTAATGTGTACTTTATGCGATATCAGATAACAGCTCCAAGTAGTATGGTCCCAATCACCAACGTGGGAGACCATATTGAGTTGCAGGCTCCCAAATTTGGCCTGGCCCAGCCCCCGCTACCATGGACATTTGGAGAGTGAATCAGTGGATGAAGTCATTGACTGTCTCTCCCTTTAAAATTAATAAAACTAAATAATTTTTAAAAACTCTGTTCTATGACCCTGTCGGAATAAGATCAAAGTCGGCGAACTCAAAAGGCTTCCATAGCCTTGGCAACTCATGACTAGAGCCTAGGGAGATTACTGACGCCATAAACAAGAGTGTCAAATTGTTAAGTCAACAACAGGAGTCACTGTGTACTTACGTCTCACGTGGGATCTGTCCTTAATATGTGTTGTCCAATGTGAAGTAATGCTATAACTAGTACTGAAACAGTGTTTTACACTTTGTGTTTCTGTGTGGGTGCAAACTGATGAAATCTTTACTTAATATATACTAAATCAATCTTCTGTATATAAAGATAATTGAAAATGAATCTTGATGTGAATGGAATGGGAGAGGGAGCGGGAGATGGGAGGGGTGCGAGTGGGAGGGGAATTATTGGGGGGGGGAAGCCATTGTAATCCATAAACTGTACTTTGGAAATTTATATTTACTAAATAAAAGTTAAAAAAAAAAACTCTGTTCAATACCATAAGTCATAAGGAAAATATAAATTAAAACCACAAAGAAACACTACCACATATCTGCTAGAATTGTTAAAACAAGTGAGCAATTAACACAAAACAAAACAAAATCTTTCAAAGTGCTGGAAAGCTTTGGAGCACCAGAAATCTTCCTGCATAGCTGGTTGACAGAAATGCAAGATGGTTGTTCCACTACATAAAATATTTTGTCATTCTCCTATAAAATAGTATGAAGTCTAAACACATGTCTCAGCACTCCCATTTATTTACCCAAATGAATTAAAAATGTATGTAAAACTGAAATGCACCTTCATTCATATTTATCTAAAACTAGAAACAAATTATATGTTCCTCAGTAAGTAAATGAATAAGCAAAATGCAACACATCCACTCCATGAACACCTCAAAATAATCACAAGAGATGAATTATTGATTCATTACTAATATGGATGAATATTAAATGTACTTTTACAAGTACATAAAAACAACCCCGGGGATATACAGTGCTTCATTATAAGATATTTAGGAAAAATCTTAGACTTTTGGGGTGAAAAACAGGTCAATAATGTGTTTCAAGTGAAGTACTGAATACAAAAGTGCTACATGATGGGATTTTTAGGAGATAGGACTACTGTCTATGCGACTATCATGGAGGATAGAAAATATACATTAGTCAAAACTCTTAGAAAGAACAACACAAAGATGAGTGGTTAGAGAGTTTCCATTTAAAAGCCCATCAAATATGATATGGACAAGATCCAGGATGGACTGCAGAGCATAACAAGTCAGTCTGTTATTACAAACGTATGAGATAATCACAATGAGGTTGTGAGGAAGGACGGAGCTGAGACATAATTCTAGAAAAGAGTGTCACGTCTGAATAGAGATTTGTACCTAAACACCTTTCTTTGGTTGGTTAATTTGCTTTCCACAAGGTTTGATTTAGCAATCTGCAGATTAGATGCATACTAAAGTTGAACAGATTAAGTAGGTAAATTCCAGATAATGGAAGACAGTTTTCCCATTGCAAGAGAAATAATTTACAAATAATCACATGGAAGGCTATCATAACCCACTGGTGCTGGACTAGGTCAGAAATGTTACTATGCACTCATATTTAATATACTAACAGACACACCTATTTTCTCTGAGAGGGCCTAACAGCAGAGATACCCCAGTAGCAATGAGCCCACTAAGTGCTTTGTTCCTAAATATCATACTCCAAACCTAGGATCCACAGGTAGGCACTCATCATGGCACATAAGACACCACTTGGGCACCCACGTCTCATAGCAGACTGCCTATGTTGAAATCCTGACTCCACTCCAGATTCCAGCTTCCTGCTAATGTGCACCCTGGGAGGCAGCCAAGTGAAGGCTCCACTACTTGGGATCCTAATACCCGCACAGGACTGCATGATTACTGAGTTCCTGCCTGGCTTTAGCCTGGTCTAGTCCTAGCTTTTAGCGGAATGAGCCTTCAGATAGAAGATTTCTCTTTCCTGCTTTTCCCTCTCCTTTTCAAAAAAAAAAAAAAAAAAAAACAAATAAAAGATCCAAGACTCTCAAGGAAATGTCTGATTAGAGGAGTGGGGCAGATAAAATGTTAAATAAAACTGGAGCATCTTGTAGCATCCTGAATTAATAAAACACAAAATCATAAGATAAATGAGGAACTTATGAGTCAAAGTCCCCAAAGGCCAAAGGTGAAATAATTTGAGTAAAAAGAAAAAAAACAATTCACATTATATCTAAAGAATGAAATAAATATTCATGAGTACATACTGATAAAAAGAAATATTAGAATAATTAAATGAAAGTGGAAAAGAATCCAAATAAAACATGAAACAGAAATAGAGAGATGGAAAATCGTCAATGCAACACAGAAAAAACTGATAAGAAATGCAAAAATTTGTTACTGAAATTAGCAGGTGGAAATATGAATGAGAAACAGGGTACTTACAGTTTCTTTTTTTTTTTTTTTTTTGACAGGCAGAGTTAGACAGTGAGAGAGAGAGAGAGAAGCAGAGAGAAAGGTATTCTTTTATCGTTGGTTCACCCTCCAATGGCAGCTGCAGCTTGTGCGCTGCGGCCAGCGCACTGCGCTGATCCGAAGCCAAGAGCCAGGTGCTTCCCCTGGTCTCCCATGCGGGTGCAGGGCCCAAGCACTTGGGCCATCCTGCACTGCATTCCCGGGCCATAGTGGAGAGCTGGACTGGAAGAGTGGCAACCAGGAAAGAATCCAGCGCCCCGACTGGGACTAGAACCCCGTGTGCCGGCACTGCAGGTGGAGGATTAGCCTAGTGAGCCGCAGCACCGGCCAGTACTTGCAGTTTCAAAGTACTCCCCCAAAGTATTTACCAATGTGTGGGCATTAGCCATCGTTTTTACATGCTTCTACCTAGAGGAGGTAGATCTTAACTCTGTCCTGTAATATGGAACATACTTAACCACTTATGACAGAGTATTGAATGGGAAAACATTAACTTTATATAGGAGAAATTCACCAGAGTGTTTCCTAATCAGGTACAAAAAGTTATCATCAGTAATAATAACTGATTCCCCGGAGAACTCTCTCTCCTCAGGACCAAATGGGTTACCTGATAACATGGGACAATAAAACCTTCACAGAAGTCCTAAGGGAAGCCCCTCTGCCTGCAAATCTTGGAAGGAATTTGCTAATTTTCACCCAACAAACCCTTCCACCAGGACTCTCCATCCTTTGTCCTGGAGGAGAGGGAGAGGTAGGTAAATAGACTCCCTTAAAAATCTAGGGAGTCCAAACAGACTGAGCACTCAGCCCTCTGCCTCCTGCTGAGCTGCCCACCTGATCTGCCCAGGTGTATTGTCTCCATTCAAACTTGTAACCTCGCTCTCCCCCAGTCCTAGCAACCGGGCGCTCTCTCTGTCCCTTCTGTTCTGACGGATGCCCTATCCCCAATAAAGCCTTATCACTTCACTCTCTGTCTTGAAGACAAGAATCCCAAGGCTTCCACGGCCTTTCCTCCAGCGATAACAACCAACTAATATTTGACAAACAAGCTTAAACCATTCCTGGGAAAAGGACACTGTCTTCAATAAACAGTGTTAGAAAAATGGATCTCCACACACAGAAGTAGGAAACAAGACTCCTACCTTACACCCTGTACAAAAATCACATGCAGCCATTCTAAATGTACTGCTGAAGGAATCCTTAAAATCTGAGAAGCAGAGAAACAAATAGAAGAAGAGGGAATTCCCGTCCACAGATTCACTCCCCAAACGACTACTACATCCAGGGTTGGGCATGGACCAAGACAGGAATTAATATTCTATCTATCTAGATGTGTTGTGGGATCCAATTAGTGAGTTATCACCACTGCCCTCTAGGGTCTGCACTATCCAGAAGCTGGAGTCAGGAACTAGAGCTGGGGATGAACTTGGGTAATCTGATGTGGAATGCAATGTCTGCACTCCTACAATAAACATCTGACCTACTGACTGAGTTTTTGACAAAAAACCCATTCAATCAAGATCTCACAAGACATGCAGAGCATTTCTATTAACAGGGGTTCCCTAGTAGCCCATTCTACTAAATTCACAGGTCAACATCCAATCCCCATCCCACACCCACCTAGCTGCCCTGACACTTTCAGTCACTATTGATTAGTTTGAACTACTCTAGAATTTTAAAGAAATGACATAATGCATGATGTGGCATTTTGTATCTGGTCTCTTTCAGTTACCTTGAGTACAGCATTAGCTATATCACTTGTTCATGCTTTTTAATAGACTTTTAAATTGTGTTTAATTTGAGACTACTATGAACAAAGCTACCATAAATATATTGTGCAGGTTTTCTCTGAAGTTGTGTGTTTTCATTAATCTTAGGCAATTAAGTAAAAATCAAAGTGCTGGATTATTTGGTGAATATACATGAAACTCCACAATAAATTGAATTACTTTGGAAAACAGGTACAAAAGTGTGTTCCCACCAATGATCCATGGGACCTCAGTTGTTCCTCTAGGGCAAAGGGAAATTTCCCCTTTACCCATGGAGGATTTGCAGGGATAAACAATGTAGGTTAAGTAGAAAAAAATGCATGCACATTTACTATGTCTATAGAGGCAATAGCATACTGTAATTATTGCTAGACCAACATGGTTCAGAAACTTGTATATTCCTTTTTTTTCTCAGGGGAAGTAGTTGTTACGTGTGGTGGAATGAGAAGGCCATGCCAAGATGGCTGCTGGCAAGCCACGGTCAGTTACTCAGGAATGGCTTTGAAACTCACCTGGCAATGGAGCCTGCCTGGCAACAGGCTGTGATTGGATGGCTTTGGAAACCACATGGTAAAGGGAGCCTGCCTGGCAACAGGCTGTGATTGGATGGCTTTGGAAACCACATGGTAAAGGGAGCCTGCCTGGCAACAGGCTGTGATTGGATGGCTTCAGATACTGCCTGGCAACAGGCTGTGACTGGTTAGGGCATAGACCGCCCCTTGACCAGATTGGCTGTCTTGGCTATATAAGCTCTGAAATAAATGAGCCTTTGGGCTGCTCGCCTCTGGCCTGCTTTCACCTGACTCCCAGGGTCTGTGTGGTGACTCCGCACCTCTTGCCCCCACCACACTCCTCCTCTCAGGAACAAATCCACAGGAACAGTTAAGGAATTTAGATAATGTTCAGGGAAATAGCAAATGCTTTTTAATGAACTTAGTGGGCTTGGGGAACACACAATGGCCTGAGACTTGGTCTGCCTGGCCAATACCTGATTATCTATGCAACTCTGAGTGGGATTACAACAGAAGACAAGAGTGTGTTACAAAGTTGTATTCAGTGGTGTTGACAGACACCAGTCTTTCTTCTGATGAGGTAATTTGAGTCCTCTCTGGTTAATGATATCTCATTAAAAAGACTGAAGGCATTTGTGCTCCTCTTTTGTTGGATCAAGAAGTTCAGGGAACTTTCCAGAAAGCCTCCCCCTGTGCTGCCAGGTGGTGAGACAAGGGTAGTTCAATGGAATCTTAGTTCTGAAGTGGGTTCTGTGCTCGTCAGACTTTCAGGTATCATTTTAAGAGCCTCGACATTCCATTCCCTACTAACACTTAAATCACCAAATATTTAATATGTGGTCTTTCAAGATGTAAGTAGTAATACGTTATTGTAATTTTAATCCACATTTTACATGACTGGTGATGGTGAACCTTTTCAAGGTATTTATCCATCTCTCACATGTCTTCTTTTGTTTTGCTTAAAACTTGTCAGTTTTTAAATGGATTACTTCTTCTCTTATTATCAGTATTCTTATTACATGGATATAAATATTTGTCACATATATGTTTTAGAAAATTTCCTCTGTGTGTATCTTGACTTTTTATTCTCTTCACATATTCTTTCTTTGACAGGCAGAGTCAGACAGTGAGAGACAGAGACAGAGAGAAAGGTCTTCCTTCCATTGGTTCACCCCCTAAATGGCCGCTAAGGCCAGCGTGCTGCGCCAATCCGAAGCCAGGGGCCAGGTGCTTCCTCCTGGTCTCCCATGTTTGTGCAGGGCCCAAGCACTTGGGCCATCCTCCACTGCACTCCCGGGCCACAGCAGAGAGCTGGACTGGAAGAGGAGCAACCGGGACAGAATCTGGCACTCTGACTGGGACTAGAACCCGGTGTGCTGGCGCCACAGGCGGAGCATTATCCTAGTGAGCTGCAGCACCGGCCCACATATTCTTTCTAAAAGGGACCTATCATGGGGAAGCAGGCATTTAGCCTAGCAATTTTCTTTTTTTTTTTTTTTTTTTAAATTAAGACACTCACATGCCCCATCAGAGTACCTGCATTCAAGCCCCACCTCCAGCTTGTACTCCAGCTTCTTGTTAACGCAGTCACTGGGAGGCAGTGGTGATAGCTCAAGGAATTGGGTTTCTGCCACGCATGAGGGAGACCTGGAATCCACTGCTGGCTTCTTGTTTCAGCCCTGGCCCAGTTTTGGCCATGATAGGCTTTGCAAAGTCAATAAGCACATGGGAGCTCTCTGCTGTCCTTCTTAGTGTCTAAACTAATTTAAACAAAACATAAAAATATTCTTTTAGAAAAGCACACACTTTTTATTTTGAAAAACTCCAAGGTATCATTTTTTTTCTTTCTTGGTGAGTGCTATTAAGTTCCAAGAAGTATTTATCTGAAGTTTGCAAAGAGTTTTTTAATGTTTTCTGCCACATACTTTGTTCTACATATCCAATTAAAAAAAATTTTGAAACAATTTTTCCTCTTATATAGCTGCCTGATAGAAGCAGTATATTTTTTAAAACTCCATCTTCCAGTATTAGATTAGCATAAATTAAGACTGCCTGTATCTGGTCCAGCCTCTCAGAGGTTGTATAAATAATTGAGTTTGGTCCCAGGAGCTTGGCTGCAAAGAATGACTTTAACATGCTTTTATGGACCTCCAATGGCTGGGCCCTTATTCATAAACCAGACAATCATGCTGAAAAGCTCACAGTTATTCAATGTGCTTTTCTTTCCCCTCACTGCACTGAATTTTAACCTTCTAAAAGACAAGAAGTGACAGAATTATTCTGGCTTATAGCTCAAAGTGAGTATCTACATCTTATCAATATGCATCACATTCAGTCTTCTAATATTTCTAAGTATTTTCGTGTGCTAATTTACTAACTGTGTCAAATTTGGTGCATGTCCTCCCTGTTTTGACCATACATGCTTCCTTGGAGGTTAAGAGCATCAGTAACTGAAGCAGGAGTGAGACTGAAACCTCTAGACCACAGAGGACACTATCTTCACTGGGGAGCTTGCTGGAACACACTCTCCTCCGTTGCTTGGGCTTCCTAAGTAAGCATGGCTGATGGAAGTGCAAAATAGTTCTGCTGTTTATTTGGCACATAATCATTACACAATCAATGCCAAAAATATTTTCAGAGAAATGTAGGACCCAGGATTGGATTCTTGCGAGACCACAGTGTTTCTGGGGAGAGTGATATGATTAAATAAAATCAACTTATAGGGCTGGCTTTGTGGTGTACTGAGTAAAACCACCACCTGCAGGGCTGGCATCCCATATGGGCACACCGGTTTGAGTCCTGGCTGCTCTACTTCCAATCCAGCTCTCTGCCATGGCCTGAGAAAGCAGAAGAGAATGGCACAAGTCCTTGGGCCCCTGCACTCATGTGGGAGACCTAGAAGAGCCTTCTGGCTTAGGAATGGCACAGCTCCAGCCGTTGCAACAATCTGGGTAGTGAACCAGTGAATGGAAGACCTCTCTCGGTCTTGCTCTCTGCCTCTCTGTAACTCTGCCTTCAAACAGTAAATAAATCTTTAAAAAACATAAATAAAAACAACTTTATTAATACAATCGCAGAAGGCAAATTTTAAAAATATCTAATATATAACATGCCAAATAAGGTAAGTTTAAAAATATTTATTTATTTGAGAGGCAGAGTTACAGATAGAGAGAGGGAGAGACAGAGAAAGAAATCCTCTAACTGCTGGTTCACTCCCCGAAAGGTCAGGGCTGGGCTGATCTGATGTCAGGAGCTTCTTCTAGGTATCCTACATGGGTGCGGGGACCCAATCACCTGGGCCACCTTCCACTGCTTTCCCAGGCCATTAGCAGGGAGCTGAACAGGAAGGGGAGCACCTGGGACTCAAACTCCTGCCCATATGGGATGCCAGGGCCACAGATAGAGGCTTAACCTACTATGCCACAGTGCCGGCCCCCAAATAAATTAAATTTTATTTTGCATATCTTAGTAAATGATTGAATGCTAACCATTCTATGGCTTATCACTTAGACTGTAATGTTTTTCAATATCATATATTTACTTTAGTATAGTATACACATACACACACTCATATATCCACATACGCATGTATCTGTATATGTATGTATACATAAATGCTGAAACCAGGAATGGAGAAAAGCCAATAGGTTTCACAACTGTTACTCCCTTTCTGCACATACTTACATTAGTTTAACTGTATGCCTTGTGATTTAACACTAATAAGTCTAGGATTGATTACTTGTTGGACTGTCTTCCCAAGCAGACCTAATGTCTTTCATGCTTCACTACACCACTCAAACTTCAAGACCACTAGGCTGTGTAGAACTTATCCACCAATCATTTTTTTTTTCCTATCATCCAACTCTCTCAGGAAGACAGAACATTTTAATTGAAGTAACAAATCCAAACCTACACATAATTTATTTGAAGTAAATTCGGTTGTTCACAATAGAGAATTTATGCAGAAGTGTAACAGCAGGACAGGCCATGTTGAGGCCCCACGGTCAGTCTGGTCAAGAAACTTTTCAGGGGCTGGAACTGTGGCACAGTAGGCTAGGCTTCCACCTGAGGTGCTGGCATCCTATGGGGGTGCCAGTTTGAGTCCAGGCTGCTCCTTGTTTATGGCCTGGGAAAGCAGTTGAAGATGGCCCTAGTGCTTGGGCCCATACACCTGCATGGCAGACCCAGAATAAGCTCCCGGCTTCTGGCTTTGGATTGGCTCAGCTCTGGCCATTGCAGCCACTGGGTAGTGAACCAGCAGATGGAAGACTTTTCTCTCTGTCTTTTGCTCTCTTTCTGTAAACTCTACCTCTCAAACAAATAAATAAAAACTTCAAAAAAAAAAAAAAATAGAAAGAAACTGTTCAGGGGCAGGGGTTTAACCTAGTGGTTAAAATACCTAGGTTTGGGGCTGGTGTCATGGCATAATGGAAAAGCCACCTTCTACTAACATGGCATACAAGAAGGGTACCAGTTTGTGTCCCCACTGTGCCACTTCTGAATCAGCTCCCTACTAACAGTCCAGGAAAGAAATCAAAGATGGCTCAATTATTTGGGTCCCTGCCACCCATGTGAGAAAACCAAATACAGTTTGGCTGGCCCAAAGCTAGCCACTGCCCATCTGGGCAATGAACCAGTAGATTGAAGTTCTCTGTCACAACTCTTTCAAAATTAAAAAAAAAAATCTAAAAATATAATACCTGGGTTCAATGACCAGCTCTGACTGCTGACTCTAGCTAGTTTCTACTAATACAGACACTGGCGGGCAGCAGTAATGGCCTAAGTAATCGGGTTTCTGACATCCACATGGGATACCTGGGTTGAGTTTCCAGCTTCAGGCTTCTAACATCAGCTTCAGTTCATCCTTAGCACAGAATCGGCCTTGGTTCAACTGGGAAGTGAGCACATGGATGGGGGAGCTGTCTCCCTCCTCCTACCTCTTTTTCTTTCTTTTCTCAAATGACTAAAAAGCAAAATCTCTAATACAGATACAGAAGACTAGATATCAATATTCTCAGAATCCTGAACACTTCTAAACTTGTTGTGTAATGCTTCTATTACTCTCCAAAAATGCACAAGCCCCAGGGGGGATTGTACCACTCTCCTAAGTGGTGAATTTCTTTCTGCAAAGGATATGTATTATATCACTACAGATACCGCGGGCTCCAGGGTCTTCTATCCATGTGTAAATTGACCCACAGCCCATTGAGAAGCCCTTGGCTTTTTCCATGGGGCAGGTTAAGAAGGCTAAGAGTAGGGTGAGGCCAAGCAGGTAAGAAGTCCGTGTGTAGCAGAGAAGTGGGGGAAAACAGGCTTCAGCACTCAGCCCAGGAGTCAGGCTACACAGTGGATAAAGGATGGGGTGAGGCACAGTCTGAATCTCATGTGGATGCAAGAATCAAAAGATCAAATATTTGCTCTTTTGGTGTTTGTTTAAGCCATAAAATGCAGTTTTTATGTTTTCCTGAGGTCATGTAGCTACTTTTTTAAAAATATAAATATACATATATATCATATATATATATATATATATATATATATATACACACACACACACACACAACTTAGTTTTAGTGTTTTAATGAGAAAATATAGGGAGATCCCAATACTATGTTAAGCACATAACAGAAACACACCCTCTAATATGCTATCAATATCTAACACAGTATGTATTCACCTGATTTCCTACTCTTACAACAGTGCTGGTCACATGGTGGGTGCCTTATGCATACTGTCTGAAACGAAGAATAGATTTTGTTTCTCCATCTCCTTTCATTTCCATTCTGTCTTTCTGTATCTTATTTCTTCCTTCTATATTCAAAGCAGACATTCAAGATCCTCCAATAAAAGTATTAAAACAGTGTATTTTAAAAGAAATACAGACATCATGCCAGCAGAAGAGGAAAAGAAACTGTGTTTCACAGATTACAGGCATCAGAATGCTTCTGTCACCTCTTGAGGGAAAACAGGTGTCTTCCATCCTGCAGAGAAGGAAACAGATCCAGGGACTAGGAAGCACAACATTCCCTTTTTATTGGTTTTGGTATTTTCTCTACCAAAAATTGTATCAGAGGTGCTGGAAGGCATTACAAATACCCTGAACTGGTTCACTGAGAGCCTTTCATTTTTTTTTTTCCATTAATGGGTTAGCCAGATTGTGAACAATTAAAGCTAATGAGACCAAAATTATCTATAAAATTAAACCTCAAACACTAGCATAACCAAATGATAACTATAATTTATTTGTCCTTACTCAATGGTAAATTTTGTTGAATGTTAATTTTCAGAATTGAAGAAGATTAATATAACAAATGGTTTTTAACGGCACACAGAGAATCATAATATACCTGAAAGAGAAAAACTCATAACGTGAAAGCATCACAGTTATTTTAACCTAAGCTTCTATTTTGTGTGTAGGAGGTTGTGGCTTAAGTTTAGATAGAAAATACCTTCTAGGTTTTATGTCTTGTCTAGAGAAGTGTGCATTCATACATGTATGTATGTATGTTATGGGAGTGCAGTGTGCTTTTTCCTATTGTTTATTATTAATGAAAAGAGAACAGATTTCATGAATTCCATAGGTACAGTTCCAAGAAGACAACCATACTTTTCTCTATCCTTTCTCTCCTCTCCAAAACTCCTCTTTTCCTCCCCTTTCTTCCTTTCATCAGATTTTCCAAAGACATAATTTTAATCCACTCTATATTCACAGGCTTGATTTCCTAAGAAACTAAGAAGGTAGACTGGGGATTTTATTTTATTTTATTTTATTTTATTTTTTTGACAGGCAGAGTGGACAGTGAGAGAGAGACAGAGAGAAAGGTCTTCCGTTGCCGTTGGTTCACCCTCCAATGGCCGCCGCGGCTGGCGCGCTGTGGCTGGCGCACCGCGCTGATCCGATGGCAGGAGCCAGGTGCTTCTCCTGGTCTCCCATGGGGTGCAGGGCCCAAGGACTTGGGCCATCCTCCACTGCACTCCCTGGCCACAGCAGAGAGCTGGCCTGGAAGAGGGGCAACTGGGACAGAATCCGGCACCCCGACCGGGACTAGAACCTGGTGTGCTGGCGCCGCAAGGCAGAGGATTAGCCTAGTGAGCCGCGGCACCGGCCCTAGACTGGGGATTTTAGATGGAGAACTGAATTCCGAAGTGTATTTTTCCTTTTCTTAGCCTGGACAATGATAATTATACCCGTATAAAAGCTCCTGCTTTTAACAATTTTTATTTTTCAGCATGAGTTTAAAAGCAGAACAAATTTCATACTTGGAAGTACTGGTGAAAACGACCCCAAATTATGACAATGATGTTTCTGTGAGTCACAGGGCCATCCCTAATTCCAACAGTATTATAGAAAACATTCAACCAGAAGGACACTACTGGGGCTGGCATTGTGGCAGAGTGGGTGATGGAGCAAGAACTCAAGGTTTAGGTTTATTTCAGTTCAGATCCGCTCCATGGGGATACCTCCCCTGGCTGGTCATCTTCCTGGACAGCTCAACCCCAACCCTGCATTCCTGAGTCACATCCCTTGTTATTCCTCGCAGCTAGCTCACGTATGGCAGACCCTGTTTACATGATTTACAGCAGGCAAAGAGTTTGAAAGGCCTGCAAAAAAGCCCACACAAGCCAGCTCAGCAACGCCCTCTGCTTCCTGGCTTTCAGCTGTCTTACGCTATAGAAAGCTAGCCTGTCACCCAGTTCTTGGTCTCTACCACGTGTTCACCCTGTGTGCACACTGGTAGCTAGCCACCTCTCTGGATTTATTCTCTTGAATAAATTCGTTCTGGCTGTGAATTTTGTATCCTGTCTCTTCTTAGTCCTGCCCCTCCTTCCTTGCAGCTGGTAAAGCCCGTAATTTCGGCATCACAAATATGCACCTGCTCCAACTGTGTCCCCACAGTTTCAATTTTGATCCAGACCCCTGCTAACGGCCTCGGAAAGCACCAGAGGATGATCAAAGTGTTTGGGCACCTGTCACCCATATGGGAGACCCAAATGAAGCTCCAGGCTGTGACCTGGTTCAGACCTGGCCATTAGCCATTTGAGGAGTGAACCAGCTGCTAGAAGACCTCTGTCTCTCCCTTCTTTCTGAGCTGTAACTTTAAAATCAATCAATCATTAAAATATGACACTACAGCCAAGTTAAGTAAAATATTAATTCATTAGCTAGTTTTAGATAAGCAGAAGAGAAAAAAAAAAAAACCTTCAACTCTAAATACTGCATCAGTAACTTCCCATTTTCAACAGATACATTTAAAATGCTTGCCCTAGCCAGTAGTCTTGAATATTCTCACAAGAGAAAATAGATTTTGGGGTTATGATGACATAGACTAGACTGGAAAATTGCCTGGTCCAAGAAAGTCAGGAATTTTTCTCACATCACTATTACTAGGGAAAACAAAACTGCCACCAAAAACACAGCTTGAATATCGTGGTGCGTGTACATGAGTGTGTGGGGAAGAGGGTTTCAATTTTATTATTTATGGATTATCTGACATATTTCATCTCTTCATGTACTTCTCTGCTTTTGTTATCTACTGTGAGAGATCGATATTCATAGATTGTGATTTGGTGAGACAATTCATTTAGGCTCTTCAATAAACGTTCAAAGTATACTTTCTTAAAGATTACTTATTTGAGTGGCAAAATTAAAGAGAGAGAGAGGCAGAATAAAAGTACATTTTACACTAAGGTAAGGATGTTTAGTTTACTGAGAATATGTCTTGAAGTCTTGGGGGAGCGCTTCCTGATTAAATCTCTCTTTAAATACTCAACTCCTAAATGAAAATCACTTTCAGAACTGGTATATTCTTACTAATCTGAAGTGTCAACGGGATCCAGGTATGCTTTCCATAAAAGTAAGGTAAAACAGTTGCAGGCTATTTCTAGCTATAACCATGCATTAGCCATACAATGTGTTAGTTATGCAATATGCATTAAAGGAGTGTGTCTGCCTTCAAACAAAACTCAATTAAACCCTATTTTAAAAATGGGCAAAGGATGCTGCTATGGCTGGAGAGTAGTTTGGATGTCCCCAAAGACCCCTGTATTGGGAATTTGGTCTCTTAAGAATTATGTTAATGGTTAATGAGTTAATATTAACAGCTGATGAATTAAGTGTAGCGATTTGATCTACTTATGGAATCTGGGAGGTAGGCACAAGGAGAGATCTTTAGGTCACTGAAGTGTGCCTTCCAAAAGTAGTCCTCACAGGAGAACAGGCTACAAAAGCTGAGTTGGAGACAACTGCAGCCTCTCTGCTTCCTGGCACACCAGGTGAACCTCCCCCACCCCATGCATATTCCACTATCAATAACCCGAATCAGACATCAGATCAATGGGGCCACCCAAACCTGGGGCCACAAACTTTGAAAACCTTTTTTTTTTTTTGTAATTTACCTTCTCTCAGGTATTTTAGTTAAGGTAACCAAAAGCTGATTAATGTAGACTTGAATTGGATCTCAGCAGAAGACATGAAGGCCGGCGCCATGGCTCACTTGGCTAATCGTCCGCCTGTGGCACCGTTACCCCAGGTTCTAGTCCTGGTTGGGCACTGGATTCTGTCCCAATTGCTCCTCTTCCAGGCCAGCTCTCTGCTGTGGCCTGGGAAGGCAGTGGAGGATGGCCCAAGTGCTTGGGCCCTGCACCCGCATGGGAGACCAGGAGGAAGCACCTGGCTCCTGGCTTCAGATCGGCACAGCGCACCAGCCTTAGTGACCATTTGGGGGGTGAACCAAAGGAAAGGAAGACCTTTCTCTCTCTCTCTCTCTCTCTCTCTCTCACTGTCTAACTCTGCCTGTCAAAAAAAAAAAAAAAAAGACATGAAAAGGCCAATAGGTGAATGAAAAAATGCTTAGAATCATTACATATTAGGAAAGCACAATAAAAGTCACACTGAAGTAGGCAGGCATACAGGCAAAAATTGATTAGGTTATTCAAAGACCACGCCTTCGCCACGCCCCTGTGTGACATCATGTCCCTACCTGGCCACACATGAGCGCCCACTGGCCAATCAAGTTAATTAACCACACCCCTTTGGAAGTGGGTTAAAAGCCTGGGACCCGGTGTGTCCTGCCTTTCTCTTTTCCCTGGCCTCTTGCCAGGAGGGGGCTTGCTGTAGCCCTGCGCCTCCCGGGCACATGGCCTTCTGGCTACCCGCCCTAGGTTTCCTGGCCTAGATGCTCCTCCATGTGGCTGGCTCCTGGTGCTCGGTATGAACCCACATTTACCCCTCTCTCTCTTAAATAAAGCTCTCACTTTCCTATGCACCTTTTGCACTAAATAAAAGCCTAAAATGTACCATGCTGCCTTGTTTATCTGTGCCGGTATTTAGAATTCTTCTCTAAATATTAGGCAAGAACCCTGTCATGTTTATTAAGCATATAGTGATATCATATGGCACCCCAAATTCTGGTAGCATATGTGGACCCCAGATAGCACTTCTGGGGAACTCTAAAGGGCCACATTTTTATATAAAATGTAGGGGGTCATTCCCAATATCAACAATGAAATATTGCCTCACATCCAAGGATAAAAAATATTAAACACTGTCCAGGATGTGGAGAAAAAGGAACCCTTGTACACTATGAGTAGGAATGTAAAATTTATGACATCATTATAAAAACAGCATGGTGATTTCTTTAGGTATTAAAAATAACAACTACAAATGTAACTCAGTAACCCCTGTCCTGGGTATGTATCTAAAGGAAATAATATATTCCTTCATAAAGGTATTTGTATTCCATGTTCGTTGCAGCATTGTTCACAACAGTCAACATATAGAAAATTAACTGTCTACCGATAGCTGAACTGGTAAGAAACTGTTTTATACACACATACACATATACACACACACACAGAATTGCATATTACTCTGCCTTAAAAAATAAGGAAATTCTACCATTTGCAACAACATGAATGCAGTCAGAGGACATGATGTTAGGTAAAATAAGCCAAGCACAGAAAGATAAAAACTGCATTTTCTTTTCTCACGTACCTGTAAAATCTAACCTGCTGAACTCAGTAGAAACTGAGAGTTAAAAGGTGGTTATCCAGGCTCAGGTTGTAGGAAATGGGGAGATGTTATTAAAGGGAAAAAAGACTTAGTTATGTTGGAAGAACGAGTTCTAGAGATCTAATGTGGAGCATTGTCTGCAAATTTAATGATACTGTAAAATTTATGAAGAGAAATGATCTTAAGAGTTCTAACCAAACAGACAAAAAAATTTACCTATGTGAGGTAATGGATGTGTTAATTAGTTTGATTTCGGTAATCATTCCACACTGTATTCATGTACTAATATCACTTTGCATATTTCATGTACATGATTTATTAAGTATACTTCAATAAAGAAAAATAAAAAGGGATTCCTGGATCTGAATTCAGCCTAGAGATTCCCCCAGCTATCCAAGGCATATGGATGACAAGAGCACTCTACCGCCAACCCAATGCACTGCCTTTCAAATTAAAAAAAAAACAAAAAAACAAAAAAACAAAACAAAAAAAAACATAAAAACAAAATGGAAAGAAATCAGCAGCACAATTTCAAATTCACAGAAAACCCAGTTTCTTGGGAAGTTCAGAAACCTGCTTCTTAAGAAGTGATTTATTAGAATGTGGTTTTGGACATCAAGAAATTGATCCAACTGAAGGATATAAAGTAATTCAAAATAAAGTAAGAATATTAATAAACATTGAAGTCTTAAGAAAGCCTGTATATGATTTAATCCATTAATCTTTCAGTAAATTATGAATAATTAACCTAAGATACCAGGTACACAATAAAGGGGACAGTTTCCAAGGATTGCTGAGTGTAGAATTTGATAATTATCTGAGCATTAGTGGGTTCCAGTAAAAACAATACTCAAATAATTGGAAAAAAAGTTGGCATACATCTTGTGTATTTGATTTGGAGGAAAGAGAGTATTCTCATTGGCTGGTTCACTCCCCAAATGCCAGAAATGCCTGTGGCTGGGCCAGAGAAAACCAGGTGCCAGGAACTCAATCCAAGTCTCCCTTGCAGATGGCAGGAACCCAATTATTTGAGTCAGCCCAGTTTCCTCTAAGGGTCTGTATTTACATGAAGTTGCCCACAGGAGCTGGAGGTGGGCATCACACCCAGGTACTCCCTCGTGGGATGGGGCAGGCTTAACCACTAGGATAAGTACCAATCCCAGTGTGGAGTTTTTCAAAAACAACCTCAGGCTTTTTATTGGAATGGATTTTATGGCCTCTTTGGTAGAACAGTTCTTGTAACTATGATAGACTAAACTTAAACATTTCCTGACAGATGAGTTGAAAGCTACACTGCAGAAGATAAAATACTTCCTTTGAAATTAAATGAGCACTTCAATAATGCATCATTGTTTACTTTTTCTTAAGTGATAAAAATTCAGCACACCCTGTAGTTTGTATTTTGACAACTGTTCATTTAGGAAGTATGGCAAATTAGTATCATAATTATTCATAATGAAATGCTGTAACTTTTTAATCACACTATTTTCCCCAATCTATTACCTAATAAATTATAACTTCAAAACGCAAACATCAGTAAGCCCTCGTTATTGCAATCCAAGCTGCCCCCGAGGGGCCAGAATTTATTCTGTTTCCATTCATATTGCTTTTCCCTATTCCCAGTTGGAGAGGAACAATGACAGAGATTTTAAGGTTGAAATTGTTGCTTCATTAGTCACCCCGCATTCTTTTATTTTCACAGAGTAACATGAATTCTGGCTTATCATCTGTCTTGTCTCTCATTTATTACAACCAGGAATACAACAAAAACAAAACAAAGAGGCACTGTATCCTGAGAAGACGACGCAGTGTTTATGACAAATGCTCACTCAACAGCACAGATGAGGGAGAGAGGACTGTTTCAGGGTCTCCCCGCCTTCCTGTCAACCGCATTAGAGAGTTCTGGTAAAGATTCCAAGAATGTTACATGCAGTAGGTGGCAGTAATAAAAGTCGTTCCCCTTCCTGTTTTTCATGTCTGTCACATATTGCTAAATGAGATGATGTGAGCTGCTATTTTCAAGTACTGAGTGAGGGTTTCTGAAGGTAAATACTTTAACTAGAATGAGTGGCGTTTTTGCAAAGAGGAGAAATGCAGCAGAATATCTGCATTGGCAAAAGATAACCTGGAGTTAACTGAAAAAAGGCACCAGACCACTGGCATGACTGAGGTGATACTGAAGAAGAGAAGTATCTTAGGTTCCCAGGAATCCGTCCAAGGGAATTTCACCTCCCTTCACAACTTTTATAGCTTGTGATATGTACATATTTGATGATTGCAATGCATATGTCTTCCTCAGTTATTATATATTCCTTTAGTCAATGTAAAGCAGTGACTTACCACTTCATCTCCAGAGATGAAACTGAAAATCTACAAGTGAAATCTCATTTTTCCCTGCTTCTTCATCCTGGGAAGATTGGGAAAAAAAAAAAAAAAAAAAAAAAAACAAGGGGGAACTTTAATTTGTAGTATTTTAAGATAGATTCAATGTTTGGTATTTTGGAAAATACACTATAGTTTCCTAAGATGCATAATCAATTTTATAGTCTTCAATAAAGTGTTATAATGTGTTACCCACTGTTCAGTATGTAACATAATTCTATCCTTCCTGTGGTATCAAGGTTTCGTAATTGATATCAATGCTGACAGTTCAACCTTACACTGTAATTCTGTAACTGCTACTATTTTACTAAAGCTTAGGTCTTTGTGAAATAAAAAAGATCTCTAGAATTTCCATATCCAGGGTCGTATCTTACTGGTAAGGGTTTTCACGTAAGCTCCGGGAAGATAGATAGCTGCTGATCAGGGGTCTGTATTGCAGAGCACTGCTGAGGGCACATAAAGTTAGGGAACATAAATTTGTGTGGCACTAATTCTAACAATTATGTAATTTTCCCTGGCACTACTCAGCAACCAACACTTAAAAGCTTAATTATATTAATAAGGCCCAATGCAATTAAGAGTTAATTGTACTTATAAATAAAATGGTGACTTCATCTCTAATTCAGTTATTTCTCTGCTTGAATACTTGTTTTGCTTGCCATCACTTGCTGAAAAAACTCATAAATCCACAGGTTCAATTCAATTCAATACACACACACCTGACTCCCCTACGGACACATTTTTCTTCATCGCTTTCCACCCGTAGCAACAATTATTTTCTATTTCACTTGCCACGTTAAAACTAAATAGACTTACTCACAGCTCCATGGAGAAGCTACTGCTTCGGGACTTGATGACTCAACTCATGTTCTTCTCTTCCTCTAACTTAAATATCTCACATTTTATCATGACTCATAATTGACAGAAGGAAATAAAAAGAATTCCCAATTCATCAAAACATTTTAAGAATTCTTACTGTCACTTAAGATTGGTCTGCTCCCAAATAATAGCTTTCTGTAAGGCTACCGCAAGGTGAAAGTCACATTAGTAGGTCATTTTCATTCTTATTTTACAAATGCTTAAACAGAGCCTCAGAGTGATTCCTCTATTTGTCAACAACTCTGGTTTTATGCTGTGGAGCTAGGATCACTGGGACATATATTTGAAATTTTCTTATCCATGAGAATAGTTGAAGGTGGATTTCAAGATAAATTTGTAGGGCAAGCGCCGTGGCCTAGATGGTAAAGCTACCGCCTGCAGTGCTGGCATCCCACATGGGCGCCTGTTAAGAGTCCTGGCTGCTCCACTTCCGATCCAGCTCTCAACTATATCCTGGAAAGTAGCAGAAGTTGGCCCAAGTCCTTGGGCCCTTGCACCGCATGGGAGACCCAGAGGAAGCTTCTGGCTCCTGATCAGCACAGCTCCGGCCATTGTGGCCAACTGGGGAGTGAATCAGCAGATGGAAGATTTCTCTTTCTCTGCCTCTCCTTCTCTGTGTAACTCTGACTTTAAAATAAATAATTAAATCTTTAAAAAATAAAAATACAGGGGAAGGCGTTACAGTGCAGTGGACTAAGTCACCCTTCACAATGCCCCCACTCCATAGCAGGGTGTTGTTTCAAGTCCTAGCTATCCTGCTTCCAATCCAGTGCACTTAGAAAACAGAAAATGAGGGCTGAAGGACTTGAGTCCCTGCCACCCATGTGGGAGACCTGAATGGAATTCACTACTCTTTTCTTTGGCCCGGCCCAGCCTCTACTGCTGTAGCCGTTTGGGAGGTGAAACAGCACATCAAAGATTTATTTGTTCTAATAATGGAGTGCCCCCACCACTCTTTCAAATAAATACATAAATCTTTACAAAACATAAAAATATGAACACAGCTTAGTTGATTCTTCTGCCTTCAAAAAGTGGGGATCCGTTCCTGTCCTTTGGACGGTACGCAGAACCTACTGACCCTAATGACTAATGTGTGGCAGCAATTGTGAGGCATGACTTCCTAGATCAGACTGCCAATAACAGTAGGGTCCCCTCCTTGTTCCCACTCCTGCATCACTTTGTTGGAAGGAAGCTACCTTTCTTTTCACAGACACTAAACTAGCATTATGGAGACATACACGTGGCAAGGAATCGAGTTGTCCCACCCAAAGTCAGCATTCATCTGGTGCATGTGTGAGCCACCTTGGAAATACCTCACTCAGCCTTGGTCAAGCTTTGTGAGGGTGAATCTTGACCAACATCTTGGCTGCAGCCTCATGAATCAGAACCAAACAGCTAAGCTGATTCCAGAGGCCTGACCCCCAGGCAATTAGAATTTTACAATGCTGGATGTGAGATACATTTTTATTCCTGTAAATACTCTTGAGATATTTTCTGGGGTAAAATTAAATTACTTGGAACAGCTTGTCCTTTCAGGGTTTACTTTTAATGTTCATTAGGAAGAATCAGAATCGTGTTGCTCCTGGGCTGCCAGACTGCTGTGCCATCAGTGGCCATTACTGTGGGCAGACCCTTCTGAGTGTTCTACCCCATGTCCGATAAATGACAAGCTTTCCCCACGTGGCCAGTGGGAAAAGAAACTGTTCTCAGTCCTGTGTGAGCTCCAGAAACTGCTCCCTCTAATCCTTCCAGGTGGTTCTGACACCAGCCTTGGGCAGTTTCATTATCTACACGTTCTGTTCCACATTCTGCCAAATGTGGAATTTGTACGTTCTCTGTACTGTGGAAACTCATCCAGTGTAATAATCTTAGGCAACTGTGGTGCTCACCTCATTTTTTTCCATCTCTCTTGGGTGGCCCTCATTTGTATGAAACATCATGGTATAACACCTATTTTACAATCTTTCCATTGTTACATGCAGTCCCTTTTCAACACATTAACTAGAGGCAAAAAATACTCTCATACTTCTTAAAGCAACTGAACTCATAGGAACAACACACCTAACAATTATCACTCCACAAAGAAAATCTCAGGACTAGGCTGCATTGCTGGCAGATTCTGTCAAATAGTGAGTAAAGAAAAAAAAAAAAAAAAAAAACTAATGTTGTACAAACTCTTTTATAAAACGAAAAGTGGATATCAAGTTTACAATGAGACAAGCATTACTGAAACCAAAACCAGAGGAAGCCCTCAAATACGAGAAAACTGAAGAACAAACTCCTTTTTAGTAGACAAATCATTAACATCAGGAAGCCAATAATATACAAAAAGGCAACATTTCATAATCACAAAAGGTTATGCCAATAAACTTCAAAATGTTAACATAATAAAGGAAAACCATCATAAATATGTGCAAAATGCCTGACCATGTCGAACAGCTGTTATAAAAACTCAAATCAAACAGTAGTGGTAAAAGATAGAATCCTGACCAGCCCCCAGACTAGAAAAGAGGAAAAGGTATCTTATTGTTACACAGACTCAGTAAAAAACATACCACAGAAGTCAGATAATAAGATGTAAAACTGTATCTCTTCACATGCTATATGATCAGCTATGTAACCAATATTAAAACAAACTGATCCCAGGAACTATTAGAAAATAAATATAAAAAGTGTTTATAACATTATATAGTAACAACAAAAACTAAAATAAAATTACTGTCATTTACATATACAAATATACATGGCTAAAATAATAATTAGTCCTAAAATACATGGTCTGTATAATAGAAGCTGCAGAGGAAAATTAAAGGATAACTGAGTGGTGAAATATTTCACTTATGCATTAGGAAACATAAAATTACTAAGATGACAGTTCCCCTAAATTGGTCAATATGCTCGGTGTAATTAATTCAGAATCAAAATAGCAAGATTCGGTTCCAGGTAAACAGCAAATAAGGAAATGTCTTGGAAATAACAACTTTCTACCACATCTAAAAGGTCACTGTTTTTCAAGCAGTACCCTAAAGCTTGTACACAAATTATTTCATTTACATTTCATTTTATGAAATGAAGAATGGTGTTATTTCATTTCTGCATAATATAATGTGTAATGAACTAATCAGAAGTTGTAGCAAAATATTTTATAAGTCAGAGCTAGGCATATAACTGGTAAACTGAGATAGTAGAAAGTGGGCTGGGAACTGAACAGAAAAGAAGGAAAAGAAATTTATTCATTATAATTTCAGAAAGCAACATGCAGGCAACCCAAGCCATCACTCAATGTATTAGAAATAATTGCTACCACAACCTGGTGTCATGGTGTTGAGCAGAACAACATTGTCACTCTCAAGGACTGGCGAAGGAGAAATTTTATTTTACTTTATTTTTTTGACAGGCAGAGTGGATAGTGAGAGAGAGAGAGAGAGAGAGAGAGAGAGAGACAGAAAGGTCTTCCTTTTTGCCGTTGGTTCACCCTCCAATGGCCGCCATGGCCGGCGCATTATGCTGATCCGAAGCCAGGAGCCAGGTGCTTCTCCTGGTCTCCCATGCGGGTGCAGGGCCCAAGCACTTGGGCCATCCTCCACTGCCTTCCCAGGCCATAGCAGAGACTGGCCTGGAAGAGGTGCAACCAGGATAGAATCCGGCGCCCCAACCGGGACTAGAACCCAGTGTGCCGGCGCCGCAAGGTGGAGGATTAGCCTGTTAAGCCATGGTGCTGGCCAGAAATTTTAAAAAATGTATTGAATGCAGCAATGAAATAGTGAAGTAATTTACATTTTGAAAAGGACTCAAACCTCAGAGAAATGGTAAAAATGAGGCAAATTCTCTAAAAAAATACCTGTTTTGATGTGTTTCTTTTTCTCTTACACTAACTGATGAAATAGGAAAATAACAAAGTAGTTCATTATTTTCTCAATCCATTATTCTGTATATCTTGGTATTGATCACCTTGTCTGTGTTCTGCCAATTTTATTGACACACATGTTGAACAGCAAAGTTACCATCTTTAACAATAAGTAGTTAAAAATATCTGATTGAAAGTTTTCCACTATCAATGAAAATCCTTGCCAATTCTTCCTTTTATACAGTCATATCAATATCTTCTTTCACTTCTGTAACAAATCTGAGCCTCTATAATAATTGCTCTTGTAATCCTATTCTGTATAACCCTTCTTGCAAGATCTGGAGTTTCCCCTGGAGGTACAATTTATCAATTTGTAATAACTGTGGTAATGTTTATTAACTGACGTAGGTTGAAATTCAGAGTTAATTTGTATGTTAGGTGGATACATTTTTTTTTAAGATTTTATTTATTTATTTGAGAGGTAGAGTTACAGGCAGTGAGAGGGAGAGACAGAGAGAAAGGTCTTCCAAATGGCTGCAATGGCCAGACCTGTGCCAATCCAAAACCAGGAGCTTCTTCCAGGTCTCCCATATGGGTGTAGGGGTCCAAGGACTTGGGCCATCCTCCACTGCTTTCCCAGGCCACAGCAGAAAGCTGGATTGGAAGAAGAGCAGCTGGGACTAGAACCAGCGCCCGTATGGCATGCCGGCGCTGCAGGTGGAGGATTAACCTACTACGCCACAGTGCCAGCTCACCCTCTTAATTCTCTACACATGTACAGTGTTGAATCAAATAGTTTAATACACATGAAAAAGCAAGGAAATGTGCTCACTATATAAGACGGTATATATTCAACACAACAAGCCTCATAGGATGACCATCCTATACCGACAGCGGTTAATGTCCCAGCTGCTCCTCTTCCCATTCAGTCTCTGCTTATGGCCTGGGAAATCAGTGAAAAAGGCCCAAGTCCTTGGGCCACTGCACCCACGTGGGAGACCTAGAGAAAGCTCCTGGCTCCTGGCTTCAGATCAGCACAGCTCTGGTCATTGCAGCCACTTGGCAAGTGAACCAGTGGATGGGAGACTTTCTGTCTCTCCTTCTGTCTATAATTCTACCTCTCAAATAAATAAATAAAATCTTTAAAAACATACTAAGGTGAAAACACACAAAAATAAATTAATAACTACCAGTGAGGTACCCAGGAAATTTCCTCTCAGTATCTAACTCCAGAATTTCACATTTCATACATCACTGATTTTTAATATATGGGTACCATTGAGAAGGGCAAACAGACAATTCTGATTGGTCAACTGTGTGGATATGTCTACAAATACTAGAGACACTGCACTAATCTATTTATATTTTCAATATCAGCTGTCATATAATAGATAATAAACAGGCAAAATATATTTTAACCATTAAAAGTATGAACAGGTCACAGCTGATATCCAATCTCCAATTAATTTTTATTGAATACTGGTCCACATCAATTACTATATGCAATGTTTTTTTTTAAGTTTTTTTTTCTTCCTTTAAGATTTACTGATTTGTTTGAAAGGCAGAATTACAGAGAGACAAAAATAAAGAGGGAGAAAATCTTCCATCTACTGGTTCACTTCACAGATGACTGCTATGGTCAGGATAGGGCCAGGCCAAAGCCAGGCATCAGGAGCCTCCTCCAAATCGCTCAGGTGGGTAGCAGGGTCCCAAGTAATTGGGCCATCAAGCTCTGGTTTTTCCAGGCCATTAGCAGGGAGCTGAATCAGAAGTGGGCCAGCTGGACACAAACTGGTGCCAATATGTCATGGTGGCATTGCAGCCAGTAGTTTTACCCTCTACACTACAACGTCGGCCCCACTAAACATTTTTGTTCATCTATTCCTGACATCTTCACAGCAGTGAAATGAGGCACCTTCTACTGTTACCCCTTTTGAGATAGACGAGAAGCACCAGAAACAAATTGTGAGGAATAATTAGATAATAAGCAGGAAGTTGAAAGATTAATTCACCACCACTTAATACTAAAGCTTATATTGTTTTAATCTCAAAATACCGTGCCTCTTAAAACTCTCAAAGGCATTCCTGTCTCCTCATTTTTATAAAAACACTTTATGGAGGCATGACTGACAGTACAAGGAGATGTACACATTTCATCTGCACAACTTGATGAATCTTGAGGTAAGTATACAGTCTTGAAATCTGCACTACAATCCATGCACAAACATCTCCGTCAAACATTTCTTCCCATCATATAAATTCTTGTGTGTGTAGGATAAAATACAGGTTGCCTGGGTCACAATCCTGTTAACTTTCCTGGCTCACAGAAGATAATTTTTAGACCATTTGATAGTAACTGATTAACTGACTTAAATAAATTCAGTACTAGCACTCTGGATCTCAAAATTACTTTTCTTTACATGAATGTAATGTAAAAACACACAAAAAATAAATATTACTTTGTGAAAAGAGAAATGATAAAAAAAATTTTGGTTTTGTTATTTAATTGATATTGTCTATAAAGATGTCTATTTTTAAGTATTAGTTACTTCTTGTTCTAGAAAAATTTTTGAAAATTTCATGAAATGGGATATATAAATTGTGTTGGAATTTCCAATAGCTTATGAATATATTAAGGGCATAATCCTAATTTCAAGAATAATGTAGCATCAAGATTGATTTCTTATTTATGTTATAGGCAGAGAGGTAGACACACAGAGACAGAAACAGTTCTTCCACTGATTGCTGCATTACTTAAATTCCCTTAAAAGGTAAAGATGGGCCAGGTAAAAGCCAAAAGAGTGGAATTCAACCACGGTTTTGATGTGGGTGGCAGGGCCCCATTACTTGAGTCATCACCCACTATTTCTCGGGGCTGTATTTGCAGGAATCTGGAATTGGAAGCAGAGCCTCCAACTGAACTCATATAACCTGATATAGGATTTTGGTGTTTCAAGTGAAATTTTAATAGCTGCATCAAATACCTGCCCATTTATTCATTTATTTGCTTATTATTGGAATGGCAGAAAGGGAAAAGAGGAAAAAAAAAAGAGAAAGAGGGAGTTTTTTTTTTTCTGAATTAGAGTGGTCACACTGAGTACCAGTTTAACCACCACTGACGGTATAAATTTGATGTTATTGTTACTTTAATCAGTGTAAGAACTCAACAGATGTTATCAGTAAATAATATAAACATTTATATAATGAAAGAACACATTAATAAAATTTAATAATCTTATAGCACTAAAATCTAAATTTTAAAATTCAGTAGTATTTCTTTTTTTATTTTTTATTTCATAAATGTGAATTTACAAAGTGCAACTTTTGTATTGTTGTGGCTTCCCCCGCCCCAACCTCCCTCCCTCCCTCCCATGGCCCTCCACTCTCCCTCTCCCATCCCACCCTTTATCGAGTTTCATTTTCAATTACCTTCATATACAAAAGTTCAACTTAGTATACACTAAGCAAGGATTTCAACAGGCTGCATTCACACAACCGCACAAGGTATAGGGTATTGTTTGACTAGTAGTGTTTTTAAGTTTCATAGTAAAACACATTAAGGACAGAGATCCTATGTGGGGAGCATGTACCCAGTGACTCCCGATGTTGATTTAACAATTGGCACTCTTATTTATGGTGTCAGCAATCACCCGAGACTCTTGCTATGAGCTGTCTAGGCTATGGAAGTCCCTTGAGTTCACCGACTCTGAATTTGTTTAGTCAAGGCCGTGTCACAGTGGAGGTTCCTTCCTCCCTTCAGAGAAAGGCGCCTCTCTCCTTGATGGCCTGTTCCTTCTGCTGGGGTCTTGTTCACCAGGGTCTTTCATTTAGATTGTTTTTTTGCCATCGTGTCATGGCTTTCCATGCCTGTGAGACTCTCATGGACCTGTTAGCCAGATCCGAATGTCCCAAGGGTTGATTCTGAGGCCGGAGTGCTGTTTTGGGCATTTGCCATTCTATGAGTCTGCTGTGTGTCTTGCTTATCATTCTCTCCCTTTTAATTCTATCCTTCATTATTTGCTTACACTGGTCTTATTTGTGAAATCTCTTCGACACATACCCTATCTTTTTGATCGGTTGTGTATTTATACTTATCACTTTACCAAGTGCGCTGGCATTGGTACCTGCCTCCTTGGTAAAACTGATTTGAAATCCCCTGGCACATTTCTAGTTCCACCATTGGCGGTAAGTCCAAGTGAGCATGTGCCAACCTATATATCTCCTCTCTCTCTTATTCCCACTCCTATGTTTAACATAGATCACTTTTCTGTTAATTTTAAACGCCTAAGAATGATTGTGCATTGATTACAGAGTTCAACCAGTGGTCTTATGTAGAACAAACAGAGCAACAACAACAACAACCACAACAAGAAAAATACTAAAAGGAATAAAATAGTAAGTTGTTCCTCAACAGTCTAGACAAGGGCTGATCCTGTCATTGTCCCTCACAGTGTCCATTTCACTTAGCAACAACAACAACAACAAAAATACTAAAAGGAATAAAATAGTAAGTTGTTCCTCAGCAGTCAAGACAAGGGCTGATCATGTCATTGTCTCTCATAGTGTCCATTTCACTTCAATGGGTATCATTTTAGATGCTCGTTTAGTTGCCATCGATCAGGGAGAACATATGATATTTGTCCCTTTTGGACTGGCTTATTTCACTCAGCATGATGTTTTCCAGCTTCCTCCATTTTGTTGTAAATGACCGGATTTCATTGTTTTTTACTGCTGTATAGTGTTCCATAGAGTACATATCCCATAGTTTCTTTATCCAGTCATCCGCTGATGGTCATTTAGGTTGATTCCATGTCTTAGCTATTGTGAATTGAGCTGCAACAAATATCGAGGTGCAAATGGCTCTTTTTTTCTCCCCTTTAATTCCACTTGGGTAAATTCCAAGGAGTGGGATGGCTGGGTCCTGTGGTAGTGCTATATTCAGGTTTCTGAGGACTCTTCACACTGTCTTCCATAGTGGCTTTACCAGTTTGAATTCCCACCAACAGTGGATTAGTGTCCCTTTTTCCCCACATCCTCGCCAGCATCTGTTGTTGGTTGATTTCTGTATGTAAGCCAATCTAACTGGGGTGAGGTGAAACCTCATTGTGGTTTTGATCTGCATTTCCCTGATGGCTAGGGATCCTGAGCATTTTTTCATGTGTCTGTTGGCCATTTGGATTTCCTCTTTTGAAAAATGTCTGTTAAGGTCCTTGGCCATTTTTTTATTGGGTTGTTTGTTTTGATCATTTTGTAGATTCTAGTTGTTAATCCTTTATCTGTTGTGTAATTTGCAAATAACGTCTCCCATTCTGTTGGTTGCCTCTTCACTTTCCTGACTGCTTCCTTTGCTGTAAAGAAACTCTTCAATTTTTCACAAATGAAATGGAAAATGAAAAGGCAAATGAAAATAAAAACACACTAATTTCCCTATCTCTTATGAATGACTAATGAAAGACTTCTTGTTTTTTTTCCTGCACAAACTAGAGAAATATAGCTTCAAGCGTTATAATATAAATAAATAACATTTAGTTATCCCCAATGCAATATTCCAAATCATTATTGGGTAACAGAAATGGTGCATTTCACATTTAAAAATATAAAGAGCAAAAAATTAATTGAATAAGCCAGAAAGCCTAAGAGAGCAAAGAAAGGTCAGCCCTCATTTGCGCCAGCAAGTCCCATGTGCCACTTAAAGACCACCATGGAGCCAGTGATGCCATAGCTAAGGTTTCCCAAAGAAAAATAACGTGTCCTAGACATTCACCAGAAAATACCAGCAGAAGCAAAATCTATGTCTTTCTTTCAGAGTTCAAATTTGGAGTACATCTGGCTGATAAATCTCAAATTCATTCTTGGAATAACTACAGGCTGCAAAATAATTTAGAAAATATAATTTTTAGTTTTCCAGTCTCTTTGGGGGAGACTTTTCCAATGGAAGAGGGTCAAAATGGATGTTAAACATCAATTCACTATAGACATCACAGAGTGTGCACTGGGCCTGAAAAACCAATAAAAATGCTCCATGTTCAAGGGAGAAAATTGTAAGGGCATTACATCTAGTGGAAATTGCTCAGCAACAGTAAAGAAAGAATATCAATAACTATTTGGTATTTCCTTCAGAAAAACAATAATATGCTGAAAGACTGAAGCTTGAAAAATCCGGTTGGATGGTAGAGGGCTCGGGGTGAGGGAGATTCTAAGTACCATTTTATGGTTGGTGGGTTTTGTTTTCAGAGAAATGGTTAGCTGATAGATGTCTTTAAAAGTAGACAACATTTTTTGATATTTTTTGGAACTCTTTACTTATAGAGTTAATCATATGTGTACAAGTTAATTAAAAATAGATCACAGTGAAAAATAAGAATGGGACTAAGAGAGGGAGGAGAAAGAAGGGTGAGAGCATGGGTGGGACGGCAGGTATGGCGGGAAGAATCACTATATTACCAAATTTGAATTTATGAAAAAAATAAATAAATGAATTGTTATACATTAAAAAAATAAATATACCGTTACCAAGCCAAAAAAAAAAAAAAAAAACAGAAAAACAAGCAGAAAATTGGGACAGTCATTTAACTTAGTGGTTACAACGCCAGTTAAGAAAACCATGTTCTATTTACAATCCTTCCTATTACGATCTTATTGTATTAACATGTATTTTAGCTCCCTAGAATGTAACATAAGCCTTAATGTGGAAAGAATGGCTCAGTACTTTTGTAGACCAGAACTGAAGGTCATAATGACCAAGATTAAAAACCAAAATGTAAAAACTCAATCTAGATTCACTCCATATGGTACACGTGTGTATTTATGCCAAGTCAAGGTGTATATAGAGTATACATATAAACACAGAGTAAACATAGTAAACCTATATTCATATACATATGGATTGAATAAGAAAATTGGAAAATTCCTTAGACAAATAAAGTTGATATTAAGTTAAACCATTCTTATGACCTACTGCAAATCCCTCTAGCTTTATAAGTGAATGTGCAATCTGAATCTTCATAATATGCAGCATTTTCACACTTATTTGACAAGAAAATATATTTTCCTTTATCATTTTGGAATGCTAGTGTTTCATGGAACAGATTTTTGGATATACTGACCCAAGTAATTGAATTCCTCAATTATTTTCAGACTCCCTGGAAAATATGTTTTTAAAATGTGGGTTAACTCATCATTTAGTTTATCTTTAGATATTTTATTCATTTTTAATGTGCTTCCCTTGAGCATTTATAAAACTAGTCAGTTCTTAATTTAACTTGGCAGCTGGAAGAGAAAGATAACATGGACAATTAAATTTAGAGATTATTTTTTAAACAGCTTTTATCATTCACTTAACAGTTTCCTACACAACAAACATCTTTTTCAATCAAGTGGTAACAAATTGTGGAGCTCCCAAAACCTACTGCAACTCCTCACAATCATCCACTAAGGCAGAGAGAGAGGGATGGAGGGAGGGAGGGAGGAAGGGAAGAATGGGAGAGATGAGTGCTGGGAAGGTCTGTGAATGTCTCAATGCCAGGAAAACGGATCAACAAAACAAGATTTCTAAAAGCCCATACCTGACATTAATAATACAAAGAGAACAGATACCATGTAGTTCATAGATACAATTCTCTTTGTATTAATATCACATCAACATGAGAACTGATGAGAACTGCGTTGAAGTAATTACCATGCACTAGCTGTGACCCTGAGAATATAACATTAATAAAGTTCTTTAAAAAGCTTAAAAAATAACAATAAAAGCCATAGCTGGAACTTGATACTAGTGACTTCAAATTTATTGAGTGCTAATTTAATTATGTAGACAATATAGATAGTTGATATTTTAGCAAACTGCAACACAGAAATGGAAGTGAACAGTTACTCAGGTAAGGGAGACTTCTTTCAATATGCTTTGAGCCCATCCTTAGTTGAAAGAAAGGCTGCAGGTTTTCAAAAGCCAGAGTGGGGAGATGATAGGCCATCTCTTTTTGTATAATTGGCTTTACTCAAAAGAAACATAAGCTTTCTCTTATTTCCATGTTAGGTGATTTTAAACACAGAGAACAGCATGCTGTAGAAGTCAGGCTACTGTCTCCCACGGACACTACGATGTAGGATGAAGCTGTTTCCTTCATTACATTTCATAGATTAGATTTTACAGATGGGTCAAGGTTCTTGCTACAGACATTTTTGGTTATAAAAAATGGCAACAAACCTTTACAAAGATGTACATCTCAAAGGAGCAGTGGAAAGATTTATCATTAAAAGTTTTTCTGAAGAAATGCTTGAAGAAAAGGGAGGTATAGATCTAAAGCCAGGAACATGCCATGCCTGTGCCAAGTTCAGCCACGTTGAGAGGAAGGTGAAGGCCATCTTGGGAGTAAAATAAAACTAGAGATTTTGGGTGTGGAATTTTCTGGACAGTTTCACAGTATCACATGCAAAACATGTACTGCTAGATGCATAGATTGGTAGGAGAATCTTCTAAGTGGCTGGATACTAATGTCCAACTGGACCTCACTGCATGCAACATTGTTCAGCATTCGTGGGATGCCACTGCTATTCTGTCTAGGGCTGTGATCTTAACTAGAACCCTTAAAGGTAATGCAGGATACAGAAAGGAATGGATAGTGCATTGACTGAAGTGTTCGATATTCCTCTCCTCTGCCTGAACTTAGGGCCCTATGAGTGTGCTAAGCTTCTGACAGCTGGCTCTCTTTCTTCTTCGGGGATGACTTCTTATTAAGAGTCTCACTAGACACTTATACACATGGAATTCTTTTATAATTTCAAGGGTTTTTTTTATTATTATTATTCAATTGAAATGCAGAGTGCAAGAAGAAAAAGGGAGACTGGCAAGAAGAGGGAAACAGCGATAGAAGACTGATCTTCCATTTATTGGTTCATTCCTCAAATGCCCACAGTAGCCAGGGTTGGATTAGGTTGAAGCCAGCAATCAGAAGTTCCATCCAGGTCTCCCATATGTGACAAGGGACCAGTCACTTGAACTATCATCTGCTGCCTCCAAGGATCATTAAAAGGAAGTTCCAGAGCTCTGGATTGAGCTTCTGCCTCCTGGCTGTGACCTGGCCCAGCCTCAGCTATTGCAGACATTTGAGGAGTGAATCAGCAGCTGGGAGATCTGTCTCCCACATAATTAAAACTACATAAGTGTGTATATAAATTCTTCTTTATGTAAATCTCACTATTTCCTAAACAAGATTAGAACTCTAGTTCATTATGTACAATTTATAAGAAAGGCATGATCCTTTTACTCAAATGCTTTGGAAAACTTGTATTTTATCAAAAAAAGCACCTTGCATATGTTAGAGTTGGAATGTGGGTACACTACTGAACAAAACAAACAAAAATTCCATGTAGAAAAATAATATGTATATAATATATATGTCTCCAAAAGAAAAAATTAAGAGAAGATTAAGAATCTGGCTTCCATATATTTTCACCTACTTATCACATTATTTTGGCTGTTTTCAAAAATGCTTTTATGATCACAGTAAAAACTTGCATTTCCTTATAATTAATTTGGATTTTTTTCCTACTCTAAAAAGAGGGCTTCTTTTACATAAACTGTCACTTAGTCTTTGGGAAAACAATACAACTGTTCTGGGGTTGGCTTTGCAACATCATGGGTTAAACTGCCACCCGCAAAGCTGGCAACCTATATGAGTAACGGTTTGGGGCCCAGCTGCTCTACTTCTGACCCAGCTCCCTGCTAATGTGCCTGGGGGAACAGTGAAAGATGGCCTAAGTCCTTGGGCTCCTGCACCCATGCAGGAGATGCTCCTGGCTGCTGCCTTTTACCTACCCCAGTCCCAGCTGTTGTGGCCACCTGGGGAGTGAACAAGAGGATAGAAGATTTCTCTCTCTCTCCCATTCTCTCTGTAACTTTGACTTTCAAATAAATAAAACAAATCTTTTTTAAAAAAAAAGTTCAATTTTTCCTAAACAGAAATTCATAGCAAGGAGGTAAGGCAGTGTTAAAGTTAACATCCAAGAAACTTGGCTACTGTTTTTTATTGTTTCATTAATAACCATGATTCAACTACTTGATTATTGTGACTCTGTTTCCTTATCTGTAAAATGAGCCTGAGTAACTTCCTGAGAGGGTCTATAAAGACTGACAGATGGTCACTGTGAGCCTGACACCGTGCCTGGGACAGAAGGAGCACCACAGCACTGATCCTGTTGTTCCCCAGAAACTGAGTCTCAAATATTAAGCCTATTTGCAAACCAGATTCATGCAAATGAACTAAATAAAGTGAGCAAAATTCAAACAAAAATGACCTTACCCAAATTGGATTCTTCTTTTTCCATGTCTCTCAAGCTTAAGTGTAGAATAAAACACATCATATTCTGTCTTGCATTTTAGTTTTTAACGTCTTATCTCATATCTCCTACTATATTATTGTCTTCTTGATAGTCATAAAAAAGCATCACATCTATGTTTTGATGAGTGTCCTTTTGTAAAGGGCTTTGTCCAAAGTTCAGGTTTAGTAAGTACTGTGTTTCTAAATTTAAAAAAATATTTGAAGCACAGGCAGGGAGAAAGGGAGGAAGGGACTAGGAGAAGGGAAGGAAAGAAGAAAAAAGGTAAGAGTGAGTGAGTGAGTGAGTGACAGAGAGAAGACAGTGTCAGAAGTGCTGATGCACTCAACACCTGCGACGACTGTGGCTGAGCCACGCTGAAGCCAGGATCTGAAAATTCAGTCTGTATCTCCTACTGAAGCCGCGGGGATCCAGGTATCTTGAGTCATCACCTGCTGCCTCTCGCCTCTCGGGGTATGTATTAGAAGGAAGTTGGAACTGGGGCGAAGCTTTTACTCAAACCCAGGTACTCTGATACAGGCATCCTAAATGGCATCTAAACAAGTGCATCTATCGCCTATCCCTTAGGTTTTTAACATATGAATGTAGTGCTTTAAATTTACATAGCTTCTCACAATAATGCTTTCAAAAACATTAAATTTACGTCTCACAGTAAAAATTATGTTAGGAAGGATTGGTTTATTGTTTCTTTAAAAATATTCCCATGTTTTATTTCATTTTCCTCACTTCAATTTTTAATTATATTTCCAAATGCATGCAAACATAAACCTCATTTCTTTTTGTATCCCCAGGTGACTCTTAAATATAGTTTCTGTTGTAAGGGACAACCAAGATAAATTATATTCCATTATTATGCGTGACAGAGTGATAGTACACCACTGGGCCCAATTGACTCAATTTCTACATGTCTTTTATGAGTCTCCACACATACAAATGGGAAATTTATACTTTCAGAAAGGGTTATGTATCCCAACCACATAAATTTTCTATCCTTTTTCTAAGTAAGGCACGGACTTTGCCACATGTAGTCTCATCAACCATGTGTCTCAGAGGTAAAGAAACCACCAAGGAAAACAAGTTGGCAAAATTTTCACTTCAGTAAGTAACAGTATGCATAGGGGAGAAGTTCTAAGTTTCCAAATATGCCAACTGCATATTAGAACAGTTAGGAGTAGTCATAAACAATGACTCCCTCAAGTCCCATTATACTTCGGTTTGGTCAAACTAGAAACCTTTCCTCGAAAAAGGGCAACTGGATTTAAAAAGCTATCGGTATCGAGAGTTTTGGATTCCTTAACTCAGGTCATTTCGCAAAGTTGTTTAAAGATTCTATGCCCTATTAATCCCTACTGGAAATGTAGGACTGAGAATTCTATATTTCAGTAAGTGAACAGGAAGACAATGGACAAGAGTGAAGGTAGGTTTCAGTTTCCCATGTGAAACTCCAAGGACTGCAAAAGTCAATGACAATAGTAAGATGCACAGTGCATGCACATAGACCACCTGGACTAATGATCTGAAGGTCTGGGGAACACAGGACTTTCAGCACTCAACCAAGCTGATGTTTGGAAATCATCAGCAAAGGTATGGTTACTGAAACTGGTATCATTGACATCATTGTGTTCTTTAATTCTGATTACCCATAAGATAACTCATGATTAATTTAATTTTACCCAAAAAGAACTGGAAGCTTAGAAAAGTTAAGGGTAAATTTCAAAGTCACAAACCACATTACTTTCTCTTTTTTTTGACAGGCAGAGTTAGACAGTGAGAGAGAGAGAGAGAGAGAGAGAGAGAGAGAGAGAGAGAGAAAGGACTTCCTTCCATTGGTTCACCTCCCAAATGGCCGCTACGGCCATTGCACTGTGCTGATCCAAACCCAGGAGCCAGGTGCTTCCTCCTAGTCTCCCATATAGATGCAGGGCCCAAGGACTTGGGCCATCCTCCACTGCCTTCCTGGGCCACAGCAGAGACTGGAAGAGGAGCAGCCGGGACAGAAACTGGCACCCCAACTGGGACTAGAACCCTGGGGTGCTGGCGCCGCAGGCGGAGGATTAGCCTAGTGAGCCACGGCACCGGACACCATATTACTTTCATATCAAGGACTCCGTTCTGTTCCTAGCATAGCCTGTTTCTAAGTTTATGCAATAACATTTAACTTACTGAATATAGAGAGAGACAACTCTAGGTTGAATATTATGGTTAGAAAATACCAGTTTATATGTTTTTCAATGTATTCACTGGCCAAGTTAGTATAATGATGTAAGCCAAACTATTATAATTAAACATAATATCAGATATGCAGATCTAAAAAATGACAAATATTTAAAAATAGCAGGAGATGTCAAAAGTACCTGAGGAATTACTGAAATAATGGATTTAGTTAGTTTTTCAGCCTTATATACCAAACATTTTAGATGTGTTGAGATAGAATACATAACTCAAAGAAACATGTGTTTCTAATATTAAATTATACCTCTAATTTTTGGTGTTTTGTTCTTTACAGAGAAGATAAAAGGCCATAACAAAAATGGCATCTATAATTTCCCAGAAAATATATTGTCTGAATGTACATTTAATCTGTGCCTACATGTAAAAATAGAGTCCTATATATTTTAAATCAGGGAAGCCAATTCTTATAGAAGTAGGATAACATGATCTTACTTCTTTATATACATTTTATAAAGCATATTTTAGGAAAATGAGTTTTGAAGGATAGTAGAAGTTAGTAATTAACAACCATTCCAAGACTAAAATACAATTTAAAAAGCCTAGAAATGGTGGGCCCAAGTAAATCACTTTATTTATTTTAGAGTAATCATATCTTCAGTAGGATACTGGAATTTTCAGGAGGTAATAATTCTGTGCAGTCTTTTCAAGTATCATTTGACTACACAATTATTTATTAGGGAGCATCTTTTGGGAAGCTATTTTGTGGAGTAAAGATCTAATTTAACCCTGTGATAGGAGCTAGGCCATCTAGAGAGATAGCAATGCATCATTATTACTCTCTAGGTGCTAATCCACAAGAAAGTCCCAATTTTAGGTGCAAATTATCAATTTTAATTATCTGCATGGTTAATCAAGTGATGTGCCAAATCCTATAGTTACCAGGTAAATATCAGAGATACTTACAATGATATGTAAACACAAATAAATTTGCTTGCTTTATAAATCTTGCCAGTTTATTTCTTAAGTATCAGGGTGATGGAGTTCTAAAATCATCAGGATTCTGGTTTGGTTTTGTTTCTTGGGTCTATGTATTCAGACGACTTATCAGCCCTGTGACTGACACAAAAGGATTTGGGAACATATGATGTGGAAGAGATCATTTTGTCTTGAGAAAATGGTAAGTGTGGAGTTCTCTCTTTCATAGCATGTGCCCCAGAATACCTACCTAAAATAATGCTGCAGAAAAAACAAACATGAGGGCCGGTACTGCGGCTCACTAGGCTAATCCTCCGCCTGTGCCGCCGGCAACCCGGGTTCTAATCCCGGTCGGGGTGCCAGATTCTGTCCAGGTTGCTCTTCTTCCAGTCCAGCTCTCTGCTGTGGCCCGGGAAGGCAGTGGAGGATGGCCCAAGTACTTGAGCCCTGCACCCGCATGGGAGACCAGGAGGAAGCACCTGGCTCCTGGCTATGGATCGGCACAGCGCGCCGGCCATATCAGCCATTTGGTGGGTGAACAAACAGAAAAAGAAGGACCTTTCTCTCTGTCTCTCTCTCTCTCTCTCACTGTCTAACTCTGCCTGTCAAAAACAACAACAACAACAACAAAAAAAAAACAAAAAAAACCCCACAAAACACCATGAAATAGGATGCATACAATAAAAAGATGTATTTTTCCCCATGTTACTGGTTAGCTATAAGTCTACAGTTTTGTGGTGTGTGTGTGAGAGCCTAAGTGTGTGTGTGTGTGTGTGTTTCATATTCTAGGATCTATTGAGAATGAATCCTCTAGTACATGCAACTCTTGCACAGATGTAATACCCATCATGAGGAAATCATGTGATGTGGTTAAAACCAACAGTATGACTAATCCTGACATCAATGAGCAGGGATGCAATCAACATCCACAGGGTACAATGGCAGTGGTGGGGCAGGAAGTGGGTATTTAAGCCTCTTATAGAAGATATATATTCTCACAAATAAGCTTCTAAATTAAATAATATTTTCACAGGACAAACAGGGTTTCCTTTTAGTATCTAGAAAGACTTTTACAACTCCTCATTTGGGAAGTTAACCAGTAGACAGAGGTCTCTATCTCTCTCTGCCTTCCAAATAAAATAAATTTAAATTATATTAATATTCTAAAAATAATTTATATGAATTATCATTTTAATATATTTTAGTTAATTATACTGAATGTTCCAGTAATGAGTTTTTAGATATAAGAACTTGTTAATTTTATACCCAGGGTATTCTGATGTTATACAACATTTATCTTGCCCATTCTTTTCATAAAAATTTGAAATATCAAGTTTTTTTATATTCGTTTCAAATACAAATTTTGCATAGTTAAATTTTATATCCAAAATTTATGCACTTTTAACTTTTAAATGGGTATTTACTAATTCTGGAATACAGCATAATATAAAATCCACCCATTTGAAAATAAGAGTTCAGATAAGTAATGTGAGGCATATGTATTCAATATTTAGTAATGCTACACTTTCATCATTTGTTTTTAATTCTGAAATCAAATTTTTGTATTTTTTAATCTTTGTCCATACATTTCTTAGGTACTTTGCACAGTTCTTCTAATACATTTTAGAATAATCTGGTTGTTATCACTAAGACATCTCTGCAGATTTTTGATTACAACTGTAATAATCAGAATAACTTCAAGAGGAACAAATTGTTTATCATTTTGTGTTCCCATATTTAAGGCAGCAGCCACATAGGATAAAAAGAGAAGTTTGTTTCTCCTCTGTTTCATGCATCTCACATTTTATTTCAAATCTTTTCTCACTTTTAGAGAATAAACAAAGGAGCAAAAATATCACAATGGTTCTAGAATGTTATATGTAATATTTAAAACAGCAGAAGATGAGTATCTAGAACTTTATGCCAACCATGAAAATGTGTTGCTCAGATCTCGCATGTGGGAAACACAGTTGACCCTGGATACACCTATAAATGCCCCACTCCCTTCCACATTTCCCACGGATGGCCCATATCAATGACAACATGGCAGGGCTGTCAGTCAGGCCTATTCTGACCAAACATGGATTCCTATACTGTCTGAATCTGGAAGAAGGACCCACTGTACCAAAAATATCTTGTAACTAAAATCCCTCTTATTATATCTCAAACTTCTCATATCCTAACTTTATCATTTCCTTTTTGTTCCTACATTTGTTAG
Source organism: Lepus europaeus (assembly GCF_033115175.1). Classification (NCBI taxonomy): domain Eukaryota; kingdom Metazoa; phylum Chordata; class Mammalia; order Lagomorpha; family Leporidae; genus Lepus; species Lepus europaeus. The sequence goes on along the minus strand of NC_084830.1, from coordinate 156,391,017 downwards.
TTCTGTATCACAGCCTGGTGCTCTCCCCTACTTTTGCTCCCATCTCTGACAAATCTTGCATGTTTAATGACATTAGAATTATTTTTAATAATCCATACATGTACACTTTAGAGGCCTAATAAATTTCATTCATTTTTAAGATTGCAGCAATTACCACCTCTCAGTAATACAGAAAAAAGTCTTATGAAGTTGAAAAGGTTATTTTGGATACACATTTGGATATAAATAATAAATAATAATAAAATAATAAATAAGCAAAAGGTTATTATTTGGATATACACTTGGTTCTTTGAAAACTATAATGTAATAACCACAATATGGTTGCTCTTAAAACTGTATACAGAAATATGCAAAAGTTGTTTCCTTTACATAAATAAATAACTTCTAAAAAGGAGAATTAATTTGCATTCTTCACCATTCCTTATTATTTTCCACAAGCCATCCTACTGTAGATAAATACGTGGGCATGCCTTTTAGTATTTGACTTAAAAAAACTACTGCCTTCTGACTTTGCTGATGTCTCCAGGTCAGAACCAAGAATGAGCAGTATCTAAGTAGTGCTTTAACAAGGGAGGAAGAAACTGACAGTAATTCAGAATTAACATATAATTCAGTTTGGTAAACATTCTGATAATTGGACATACAAACAGTTTTCTCCTAAGGATTTGTCCTTTTGTAAAATATGATGCATGTACCTATTTAAAGCACTACTCATATAGCATATCTGTAATACAAATCAGAGTAATTTTAGTCAGAGAAAATGTTGTGTCATTTGAACTACATCTAATTTTTATATATAATGAGAAATGTTCACAATTGATTACACATTCACCATCAGCTATATTAGCTCAAATCAGAAGAATCTTTTAAGGTACTGTGAGGTACTAACAAACAATCAAGTTTTAAAAATATTGTATCAGATCCTTTTTTTTTCTTCTTTTTGCTGTGGAATTCTATGAGGACATTACTTTCTGGATTTTCTAATCAATGTGGCTACCTGACTTTGTAACAAATTCTTCTTTGAAGCCATCATAGGCTCTGATAGTGTTGTAGTTGGACTAATTATTCAGTAAGCACATTTGTCAGGACCTTCTGCTAAGATGAATGTGTGTCGAGCACCTACTGTCACACAGCTCCACAGTAGCAGGTGCGACATATGACTTGTCAGTCACAGGTAAGAAAGGAACACCAGGACACAATACTGTCTTTCCAATTTTATTATTCACACACCGGGGACACACCAGGGGTTTTATATCACACTACTCATCAGCATGCTCATTGGGGTCAATACACTTATCAGTATCAATATACTTATCACTCTATACTATTTAAAACACTAGTTAATAAACTTAACATTACTACTTAATCATGACTTAACTACTTAGCTTAACTACTAGCTTAATCACCTAACTTAACATAATTACTTAACACACTTATCAATATCACTAATATTACTATCAATAATGTCAATAATATCACTTATCATAACTTATAGCTAACTTAACACACTTACTGAATCACTTAGCTTAACATAACTACTTATCATCTACTTAACTTACTTACTATAATACTTAACTGCAGGGTCTTAGTCCACCCGTACAGGATGGACTGGGTCCAAGGAAAGGTGAGTGCGCCGCTCGCCCGTTCCCCAGCCTCCCGATCCCGGAGACAGTCAGACGCAGCGGGAAGCCAAGTCTAGTAGCAAGAACTCCTTTACTTTGTGCGTAACAGTACCTTTTATAGCACAAAACTGCAGAGTCATTAGGGCAGGGCTAAGGACCAACCAATCACTTAAAAAATCACCTTATGGGGGGATTTCTATAGGACTAGCCATATGTCTATACACTTGTTACTAGTTTTGTTACCTCCCCTGATGTTGTGCAGCCAATTAGTTTTAGTGGTAAACAACTTTGGATTCCGCCCATCTTACTTCCTCTGGGCGCCATCTTACTCAGCTCCGCGCGGCTCCGTTCTGCACAGCTCGGGCAGGGGCACCTGGGGGCAGCTGCGCATGTGGAGCCCCCGGGCCAGGCCTGGCCGCGCCATGGCCGCGCTCATGCCCCGCACTTAACTATCAGAGTAACACTATTTCCTTAATGACTAGAGGACTGAATATCAATAATACTACTTGAACTTATTCATTAATCCATAGATCACAGTATACAGTGTTAAAGTAATTTTAAGGGCTATCTAATTATCATAGTATATGTACATCAAGGTCTCCAGCATTTATTTACAGATACCTTGCATAGGGTCAAAACATAGGGTGAAAGCATAGTTATATTATATTACACATGACTAACACTATTTGTAAAAGCTGCATTTTCAAGGCTCGTATCACAGTCACGAAAAAGAGTGTCAGTGTTCAAGGTTCAGAGCTCCATGTCTCAGCAGAGACAGATCTTGGATCAGTCACTTACAGGCAGGAAGTTGTGGGAAGGCTGTCACTCTGGGCAGTAGGCTCAAAGTTCCCAGGCGGATGGCCAGGCGAGAAGTTGGAGAGGTCCCCTGATGAGAGGCCTGGTCCGGCTTCGTGGTCAGGTCAGGCTGATAAGGACTCCAGGCCAGGTGGTGAAGTGGCATCTTGTCTGGTCAGTACCACTGGCCTCCTGATCCCGTCATCACCTTGTGCCATGCAGCCAAAGCTAGCAGGCTGGCTCTTCGACTCCAAATGCGAGGAGATCCAGAGGTTCGCGCGCACTGGGCCACGCACAAACACACACACTCACACAGACAGTGGGGTTACAGCTCAGGGACAGCTCTGCAGGTCGGCTTGTGCTGCTACCTGCTCCGTGCAGAGTAGCAGGCTGCCACTTCAGCTCCAGATGTGTGGAGATCCAGAGGTTCACACACACCGGGCCACGATCCCTGAGAGGATGAAGAGTGGTGCAAGGGCTTCCTTTTTATCCTCATTTTTGGCAGTTCTCCAGCTTGCCATCCTCCAACTTGTCCAATCAATGCTGTTTCCTCCTTGCTTATGTCTGAACTGTCCAGTCAGCGTGGGTAGAAGGGTATTGTCCATAGTACACTGTTATCTGTGTGCTATGACCAGAGATGTCTGCTTGGTATGATTAGGAGTGTCTTCCTAACAGCCGTTAGGCATTGCCTCAGCTCCTGACTTATAACTCCACTTTACTTTTATTTTGTTCAATGTTTTACTGTGTTTCCACAGTTCATCTCCTTTTCAGGTAAGCAGTGATGTGTGACTCTTTTTGAGATTCCTGTGGGATTCCCCACAATGTGGCAAAGAGAAGTTAAATAAAAATATAACAGAAAACAAAGTAAGAGGATTTGAAGAAACAGCAATTAGTATTACTAGGGGTTTCAGGTATGCATCTTAGAATTTATCTCAATATTTTACTATTTCTATCATAAATATTTTGACAAATATTACTAATCTATCATTTTTGTGGATTTGTAATAGTTCATTTGATTCACATAAAATATACATCAGAAATTAAAACTTTTGAGTAAGTGGAAGAAAAAGAGACCCAAGGAACTGTGTAAATACAAATACTGTACAGAAGTTGTTTTATTGAGATAGGTTGGGATTAACCACTGAGAGTATTGTTTACCTAAAAAGTAGTGACTATACTTTTCCTGCATATCATCTACCTATAGATCCAGGCATAAAGGAGAATGGATAGTATACTGGCATGTTCTATTTCAAGCTGCACTCATTTCACATCTTTTTTGATGGCTTCTAATCAGCAGTAACAACACAGCATTTTTATTAGCATGAATACAACATTGTGGCTTTCAATATTTATAATTATTTTAAAATAATATTTATAATATAAATTAAAATACAACTACTAGTACTTGTTGCAGTTTTTTTTTTTTTTAATTGAGACACAGACTGAGAAAGAGATAAAGAACCTGAAAAAGATACACAGAGTTCTTATCCTATCCCAAATATCCAGGCTTGAGCTTAGATCCCAGAACTCAACCTAGATCTCACATATACATGACAAGGATTCAAGTACTGGAGCCATTGTTGCTGCCACACAAATTAGCTTGAAGTTGGAGTCAAAGGCTAGAATTGGAAATAAGCCCTAGGTACTGTGATGTGGAATGCGGGTATCTTAACTGATAGGCTAAGCATTCCCTCCAGCAGCTGTTAACAATTTAGGTTTTGGTTCTACACAACACAGGTTACAAGTCTAAAGTCTTTTAAAGGGGCAACCCTACATATTTTTTTCCCTTTACTTTCTCATTTTTTTATATATTGGTTTTGGAGTTAACACTGGCTGTACTCAACTGAGACACACACACACATGGGCGGGGGGAGAGAGAGAGAGCTCTTAAAATAACTTGATTCTCAGACTAAATAACTTCATATCTAAAATGTAAGTAAAACTTATCTTAAGAGTTTTTGATAATTAGATTACATAATTCACTTGGTGCTGTACTAGGCACAAAGTAAGAGCATATTATTATTGTACATTCAATAAAACCACTGCAGCTTATAAGGTGTGACTTAACAACTTCATGATGTTTATGGAATTTCAAATAATGTCCACTGCTTTATCTTCACATGATGCTAAATTCATTCACACATTTATTCACTCATCAACAAGACAGAGCACTCAACATATTCTGGGCTCCTGTTGAGTGTGAGTGAGGTACACAGGAATAATGAACACTTCCTGCTGAGCCAGTGCTTACAGATTACAAACCAGGCCAGTTCTTGGGCTGACAAATGAAACAAAGTTTGGTAAATGTAAACATAGTTGAGGTACTGTGGTGGCATAGTAAAAAACAATCTTAGTACAAAATAGGGAAAAAAGCAAGAATGCTTCCTGAAGAAAATATTTGACCTGAATCTCTAACAATTGATAGGAATTTTCAATGAGCACACACAAGGAAATGCATTATAAGAAAATCACTCACTAGGCAACACAGTGATTCTAAATGCCATTATTTTGGTATGGGTAACTTATGGAACTTGGGCATTTTTTCCTGATCTAGAAAATCTTTATATGGTCTTTATTTTTGTAGAATCAAGGCACAAAGGAATATATGGAAAACTCCTGAAAGTGAATGACATAATTCTTCTAACTTAAAATAGTATTGCTCAGTCACATTCTTCTACTTCTCATCCCATTTCTTAATAGCTTTAAGGCAAATTCAAAACACATAAAAATTGAGTCTAAATTCAAAACAACTAAAATGTAATAGTTTGTAACAGGCAAGTTAATGGAACTATGGGTGAATTTCCATAGCAACAGTTTCTCCTTTTCTGTGTTTATTGCATGCAGCTTGAAATGATGGGGGATGAGTGGTGGCCAGGGACAGAAAACATCTTTTCCCTCTCCTGCTGTGCATGGACGAAACAGACACATTTTCTGCCAGATAAAACACAGAGCTCTGGTGAGTAACAACCATCCTACACAGTAGAATCACTTGCTCACAGGACAGGGGTGGTGCGATGCCATCTACTACTCTGTTCTAAAGACGAGCTGAAAACCTGGACCACTCCAATCATTGGAGAAACTGTCACAGATGTAAAAAATAACATTTACTATTAAAAATAGAGGCACATTGCATAGCACAATTTAAATGAAAGGAAAAAGTTAAGTTGAATTGAAATTGGCATACAGAGCACAATAAGAAACTGTTTTTTTGGAATAAAAATTAGTATCACTGTAAAAATAAATGATTCCTGCGAGGCCAATGTTAAAAATCAACATTTTGTCATACTTGCATAATAGGTCTTTTATTGCCAGTTTTGGTGAGATTTAACTGTCTTCTTTCCTCACACTCTTAAAAATAAGGAAAGGAGGGGCCGGCACTGTGGCGCAGGGGATTAACGCCCTGGCCTGATGCACTGGCATCCCCAGCTGCTCCTCTTCCGATCCAGCTCTCTACGCTGGCCTGGGAAAGCAGTAGAAGATGGCTCAAGTCCTGGCTGGGCCTCTGCACCCCGTGGGAGACCTGGAAGAAGCTCCTGGCTCCTGGCTTCGGATCAGCACAGCTCTGGCCGGTGCGGCCAACTGGAGAGTGAACCAGCAGATGAAAGATCTCTCTCTCTCTCTCTCTGCCTTTCCTCTCTCTGTGTAACTCTCATTTTCAAACAAATAAATAAATCTTTAAAAAAAATAAGGAAAGGATAATCTACATATTAGAGAGAACTAATTTACATTAATATCCGTGTATCTCAGAAAAAGAAAAACATTAAACATTTTTGGAAATAGCTATGAATTCTGGAATAAGCAGGCTTAACTCAAATGAAAGTTCAACATTTAATATACTCTAGTATATAAATAAGTAATATTCTTTCAAATTAATTTAACTCATACGTATGACTGTCACAGGTAGTTGTTTACCATCAAATTCTAACCTTAATTTACACCCTACTTTTTAAAGAGTAAAATGTCATTAAACAAAGAAATTAACCAATAATACTGGATTTGCTTATTTCTTTTTAGAACATAGTTATTACATTTCATTTTTGTGTATTTACAAAACAGAATTTTATTTTATTTCAAACTCTAATTGCATAAAAATGTCCTAATGTACTTCTTTTAAAATAATCCACATTTTATGTTGACCTAGAGTTTTAGACCTAGAGATTTAGAATAGAGTTTTAAAATATACCTTTAGGTATATAATCAAATGTAAAATACAATTCAGGTAATGCCACTTTAGAAATATCAAGTTTAGTAATAACAGAAAAACATTAAAAGCTAGTATTACAATAAATGTGTTCACTAAGATCACAAATTCAGAGTTAACACTGTGGCACAGTGGATTAAGCAGCTGTGTTTGACACTGAATCACTTATCAGAACACCAGCTGGGAAGTCCTGGCTGCTCTGCTTCCAATCAAGCTCTCTGCTAATGTGCCTGGGAAAGCACCACTAGATGACCCAAGCACTTGGGCTGCAACATCCACCACCCATGTGGGAGACAAGTATTGAGTTCCTGCCTCCGGACTTTAGCCTGGCCCAGCTCCGACTGTGGCAGCCATTTTGGAAAGAACCAATGGATGAAGAATCTCCCTCTCTGTATTTCAAATAAAGAAAAAAATATATTAAAAACCTTCATATCCAGAAGCCAGCGCTGTGGCACAGTGGGTTAATACCCTGGCCTGAAGTGCCGGCATCCCACATGGGTGCCGGTTCAAGACCTGGCTGCTCCACTTCTGATCCAGCTCTCTGCTGTGGCCTGGGCAAGCAGCAGAAGATGGGCCAAGTCGTTGGGCCCCTGCACTCATGTGGGAGACTCGGAAGAAGCTCCTGGCTCCTGGCTTCAGACTGGTGCAGCTCTGGCCATTGCGGCCAACTACGGGGTGAACCATGGGGTGGAAGACTGCTCTCTCTCTGCCTCCCCTCTCTCTGTAATTCTTTCAAATAAAAATAAATAAATCGTTAAAAAAACTTCATATCCATTATGTTGAATGTTCTCTTTTTAAAATATGACAATAAATATCTAGATGTGGTAATATCTGATTTGTCTTCCAGAATTTAGGTTAGGATCCGTATTATTATGCAAAATTGTCTTAGCAGATATAATTGAGCTTAAAAGAAAAAAATAAACTTAAGTTAGCTATTATCTGAGTTGCAGTCAGGAGATGCACCATGTATAGCAATGACTGTCATCTTTATATCCCCAACTTTTCTCCCCCTGTTGTTCCAGGTAACACTGAGCCAGTCCAATAACCCAGGGCCACCCACAGGCCGGACCTTGGATCTCTAATACTAATTTTCCTTTTACCATAACTAAGTACTTTTGCCCATATCTATTCCAGGCAGCCCTACTTCACAGCTAAATGTATATATTTAACTTTGTGCTTTATCCTTTTTACTTTCTTAGTAAAAAATCCTCTGCCTCTGCCCATTTTCATTCATTTGTAAATCAAATTTCAACCCTGATTATAACTGATAAGTAGCTGAGTACACTTAAAAATAGAGCTCTATGGATGTACCTTAAATAATATGGCTCAAGCTAAAGAAATAGAAATTTAGTATAAAAACTTTAAGGTCAAAATAGAAAACCAATCATTTAATTCAACTGAATATTCTATATGGAAATCCTTGAAACTTTCAAATTATCTCAATACCACCTCCTTCATGTTTAACTGAACATATTATTTAGATCCATAATTTTGATTATGGGAGAATGTATTTATTTCACAGACTGATGCTGTTGTACATGGCATTTTATTTCATTTCCAATGTTTCATTGGGAGCACTTGGAACCACAATTGATGTTGTACATTGCCACTGTAACCTAAAATTCGTTACTATAATTGTATTTTGTAGCTTGTGTAAGATCCTCAGATTTTCTTTTTTTTTTTTTTTTTTTTTTTTTTTGACAGGCAGAGTTAGACAGTGATAGAGACAGAGAGAAAGGTCTTCCTTCTGTTGGTTCACCTCCTAAATGGTTGCTACAGCAGGTGTACTGCGCCAATCTGAAGCTAGGAGCCAGGTGCTTTCTCCTGGTCTCCCATATGGGTGCAGGGCCCAAGCACTTGGGCTATCCTCCACTGCCTTCCTGGGCCACAGCAGAGAGCTGGCCTGGAAGAGGAACAACCGGGACAGAATCCGGCGCCCCGACTGGGACTAGAACCCTGGGGTGCCAGTGCCGCAGGCTGAGGATTAGCCTAGGGAGCCATGGCGCCGGCCATACCCTCAGATCTTCTGTGAGCAGTGAGAGTTTTGCTTCTCACTTTCTAATCTGGATGACTTCTTGTTGTCACTGTTGTTGCCTATTGTACTGTGTAGAAAGTCCCGGACAGTTATGAACTAAATTATTGATAGTATCCATGCTTTATTCTACATTTCATGAGAAAAAAATGCCCTTTACTAATTAAGTACAAGGATAACTAGGTTGGTTGCCAACACCAAATATGTACTAATGAAGTTCCGCTATTTTTAGTTTGCTGAGGATTTATAAGGAATGAAAGTCAGATCTTAACTAATGATATTTGTTTGCCTATTGAGATGACCACAATTTTACATTACTAATTTTTAAAAATGGTGATTAACACAGATTTCCAACTGTTAAACAATACTTACATTCCTATTAAGAATTTTTAGAACCATATTTTTTATGGATAACAATGTCTAGCTTTAAGATATTTGCCTATTGAGATGATCACAGTTTTACATTACCAATTTTGAAAACGGTGATTAACACAGATTTCCAACTGTTAAATAATACTTACATTCCTATTAAGAATTTTTAGAACCATATTTTGTATGAATAACAATGTCTACCTTCAAGATATTTGTCTTGCTTTTCTACTAGAGTAAGCCTGGCCATATAGAGTTGAATGGGAAGGTTTTGTTCCTCTTAATTTTCTGGTAAAGTTTCTGTAGAATTATTTCTTATTTAAGTATTTGGTAAAATTCACTAATAAAGTGATTATTTTTCTGGTTTCCTTTTTAGAAACACTTTTAACCATAAATTTAATTGCTTTAATAGATTTAGGGCCATTTCAATTACTTGAATTAGTTCTTTTTTTTCTTTTTAAAGGATTATTTATTTATTTGAAACGCACAGTTACACAGACACACACACACACACACACAGAGAGAGATGGTCAGTCTTCCATGTGCTGGTTCACACCTGAAACGGCCACAGAGGCTGAGGTTGGCCCAGGTCGAAGCCAGAAACTTCTGGGTCTCCCACGTGGGTCCAGGGGTCCTAGCACTAGAGTATCTTTCATTGCTTTCCCAGGCACATCAGAAGGGAGCTGGATTGGAAGTGGAGCATCTGGTATTCCAACCAGTGCCTATATCAGATGCTGGTGCCACAGGAGCCAGCTGTACACACTATGCCAGTGCACCTGCCCCAAATATTTCTTCTTGAGTAAGCTTAGATATTTTGAGATTTTCAGGGAATAGCTACATCTATATATCTACATATTTATACTATTATATAGTTCCCAATTTTTAATTAAACTTGTTCATTTCTTTATTATTCTTTAATGGCTGTAGATTCTGATTTCACATTTAATTCCTGGCATTATTAATTTGTTTTCTCTCTTTAATTCTAACCAGTCTGGATAAGGTCTCATAATTTTATAAATCTCACAAAGATTTTTCTTTAGTCTCATTGGTTTTTCTCTACAATTTCTGTTTTTATATTTATTTGTAGTACTTCTTAGAATATAACCTATTATAATTTATTCTACATCTTCTTTTATAGTGTGCTACAATTTTTTTATTCTAAGTACTGATTTTGTTGCAACCCACACATTTTAATATGAACTGCTTGCTTTTAAAATGTTTAGAATATTTTCTAATTTATCTTTAGATTTCTTCTAAAACCTCAGTGGTTACTCTGAAGCACATTAACCTTCCACATATTTGGATACTTTAGGTTTACATTTTGTTACTATTTGAAATTTAATTCCAGTGTTTATATTGAATATACTTTGCATGCTACTGTCTTTTTATATCTCTTGAGACCTTGATGGTTTACAATGTGATCTATTTTGGTAAATAATCAATAGTCCCATAAAAATAATGTACATTTCTAATGTTGATCTAACTGTTCTGGTCATCAATCAAACATGGTTTGATAATGTTAGTAAAATTTTATGTTCCTAACTGTAGTCTGCGTTTTTGCTCCCACAAAGACTAAAACAGCACTTTTGAGCTCTCTTGTACTTCTGGATTGTTTTATTCTTATTTCAGTTCTATAAACTTTACATGCATCCTGAAGCTCTTTTATTAGTTGAATTAATATTAAAGATTCTTAAAGAATTGATTCCCTTATGAAATTAGTTTTTGTTCTTTTAATATTATTTATTCTGAAATATATTTTGCATTTAATATAACTAGTCTATTTTTGATTAATGTTAACATGATATATTTTTCCATAATTAGCACCTAATTGAATTTATGATCTAAACATCTTTGTCTTTTTATTGGAGTATATAAACCATTTACATTTAGTGTAACTACTGATGTGATTAGACCTAATTTTATCTTTTTTATTTGGTTTTCTGTTCATTCAATTCTTTTATGTTGACTTTTCCTTCTTTTTCTGAATTTAATAAGCAGTTTTCAAAAAAGTATTTAATCTCCACTTTTGGCTTACTAGCTGTAACTCTATGATATGTACATAAGAACATTATTATGCAATTGTATACTCTATTGAGTGCTTAAGGCCTATGTTAGAAATCATTAACTCATCATAAATATCCCAACTTTATTATGGAATTCACTTACAGTACAAGGAATTTCCTACAGTATGCTTCCATTTTTTCTCCTATTTTAGTATTTTTATTGTTCTACAATTAACACTTATTTGTATCACAAATCCCCAAACACACTGCTATTATTTTTGCTTTAAAAAGTTCGTATTTTAAAGAGCTTAAAAACAAAATGTCTTTGTGTTTCTCCAGGCAGTTTCCATTTCTGACAACCATCATTCCACTTTACAGACCCCATTTACTCATGTAGGTTTATTCTCTTCTGGAATTACTTCTTTCTCAAAAGATGATCTGCACACTCCTTGTAATGCTGCTCTGCTGGTGATTATTTTAATTATGTTATCTCACATCTTTTTTCATTTTCCTTAATTTTTGAAACATATTTTCACTGCATATGCAGTTCTTTGCTAACAGGTATCTCCCTTTCCATACTCAAAAATAATGCTTTTCTACTGCCTTTTAGATTACATGGTTTCTGATTAAAGTCTGTTGTAATCTTAATGTGTTTTGTTATTTTCTCCATCTGGTTTCTTTTCAATTTTATGCCTTTGTCAATGTAATACTTGTCTATTGTCTAGGAGCAAAATTACCCCAAAATCTAGTGGCTTGAAACATCAAAAATCTATTACTTATTAGTTTGCATGAGTCAGGATAGTGGATAAAGATTGGATAGTGTGCCTATCTCAAAACCATGCTTGAGATGGTATGCACAGTCTCAGCTGTGACTATGGCTTCAACTGAAGGTTTGGCCGGAAGAGGATCTGCTCCCAAATTGCTTTGGGATGGGCAGGCCTTGGGAAGTCTACTTCCAAACTCACTCTGTGGTCCTCCCAATAAGGCTGCCTCATGGCAATGCATCTGTTTTCTCCACAGAAAGTTACTAAAGAATTGAACAAGGCAGGTGGAAAACACATATGTGAAAATAATATGCAAAAAAACCCACACCAATGTGATGAAAATCATAGGCAAACAAATCCTAGGAATCTGAAGAAATTTTTTTTTCTTTTTTTTTTTATTTTTTTTCTTTTTTTTTATTTTTGACAGGCAGAGTGGACAGTGAGAGAGAGAGAGAGACAGAGAGAAAGGTCTTCCTTTGCCGTTGGTTCACCCTCTAATGGCCGCCGCGGTAGCGTGCTGCGACCGGCGCACCGCGCTGTTCCGATGGCAGGAGCCAGGTGCTTATCCTGGTCTCCCATGGGGTGCAGAGCCCAAACACTTGGGCCATCCTCCACTGCACTCCCTGGCCACAGCAGAGAGCTGGCCTGGAAGAGAGGCAACCGGGACAGGATCGGTGCCCCGACCGGGACTACAACCCGGTGTGCCGGGACTACAACCCGGTGTGCCGGCACCGCAAGGCTGAGGATTAGCCTGTTGAGCCACGGCGCCGGCCGAATCTGAAGAAATTTTAATAGCAAGAAACATGAAGAAAACTACAAGTTACATCTTTAACAAACTGCTGAAAACTGAATTACAGATGTGTATATAATTTATATTTACAAACACATAAATACATTATACTGCTTGAAATTATTCTATTTATTTGATGCTCTATTTATGTTTCTGAATTATTTTTCTGTTTCATTTGAAAAGTTTCTAAAGCTATGTTTTCAAGTTTATCTTTTATTCTCCAGTCTTATCTATCGTTAATTCTAATGAATTTGTTATCTCAGATATTCTTAACTTTATGTCCATTAGTTTGCCTCATTTTACATATTTTGTATGCATATTTAACATTTAAACTTTCTTCCTAACTACTTGAACATAAAGGATCCTGTTACCTGTTTTAATATTGCTCATTTAATATCTGGTTCAGTTTTGAGTAGCTGACTTATCTGTTTTTAACTTTCATAAGTTAAATTATTGTTATTTAAATAAAACTATCCATTATAGTTTTAGACTTACAGAAAGTTTGTAAAAATAGAGTTCCTTTAACCCCTCATCCAGTTTTTTTCTGTTGTTACAATATTATTGTATATTTACCTCACCTAAGGAATGAATATCACAACATTACTATTAAGTAATACCTACACTTTTTTGAATTTGGTAGCTTTTATGTAATACACTTTTTTCTATTTCAGAATTCCATACTGAACAGCATGTTATATCTCATCTTACCCTCATAAGATCTGTGACAGTTTCTCAGACTTGCTTTGTTTTTGATCACACTAACAGCATTGAGGTCAGATTTTTAAAAATAGAATAAATTGGGGAAAAAAAAAAAAAAAAAAACAGCAGCAGAAGCTTGGGCCCGGGGAGAACACTGGCCCTGGCAGACCAGGTGAGAGCAGAATGCAAGGGCGCATAGTGTTGTGCCTAACAGCAGGGGGGAAGATTGGTGAATTGCTTTTGAAGTTCCACAGAAGCCCCCTGGGACAGCAGAGGTGGGAAGAGAAACATAAATAAACAAATCAATACAGAGGCATGCACCTCTCTCCCCTCCTCCCACCCTGCTACAGCAGAAACCTGCAGCCAGCCAGAAGAAGGGTCATGCCGGTTTTTTTTTTTTTTTCAGGGCAATAGCTGGGATTGCCTCAGCCTCCACCCAAACAGCGAGGGCTACAAGGCTACAACAACTCTGAAGAATCCCTTTCCCCTGGCTGTACCTGGCCAGGTGCCTGGCAACGGGAAAGGAGAGGAAGCCCTACCTGTAGGAATCTCTTACCCACTCATCACTACTGAGACATGAGCAGGGCTCCGGTGGGCAGGGGCTCTGTGAACCTACAATCCGATCCACAGACCTGGCCAGAGAAAAAAAAATCCCACTCTGGGAGCTGAGTCTGAGAAAACAGTGACTGCATAGGAGGAAACAAAGCACGGGTAGGCCCTGAACAACCACAAACACTTCCCAGCATCCCACCCCCACACTGGGGTCCTCGGTTACCTGTAGCAGCTCCTAACAGAGAGAACCATGCTCACAGGAGAGACTCCATAGATCAAAGGTGCAGTTCATCACCACGCAGTGTGAGCGAGTGCTGAGCACAACAGGGACTACACTGGGGCATGCCGCAGCTGTGAGGTGAAGGGTGGGTCACACCAATTGAGGTGACCATTCTCTTCCATCCAGATAACCAGCAAAGAGCTACCAAGCCAAACGGGGATCTTATTTGGATACTTGTTCCCCGCTGGAATACTGAACAGAGCACCCCCGTACTCCTCTGGGGTCACTGCCCTCAACTACCTGATGTCCAGTGTACTCAGACTACTGTTATCTATTTGTATTTAGCTTTCATTCTGGTAAGAGGATAAATTTCATTGATATTATTCCATCTTTGCCAGAAGTTCCTTGCCTAAAATTTAAAGTAGCTGAGGAGTATTCACATGCCCTAATACAAGTGAAGCAGTGTCTAAAACAAAGACCACCACAAGCATCTTTTCATTTTTCCAATTTTTCGTGACCGTGTCACTCTATCTATAACCTTCACATCTCCCCCTTTCCATCACCTTCTACTAACAGCCAATTTGTTACCTGTGCTGGCAAAGTAAGTTTTTCATCAACTTTTTAAATTTTCAGTCACCATCTAACATACACACACACACACAAACACACACACTGCCGAGGTGCACCTTCCTCTAGTTGAAACTTATTCCCCAATGTGACAGCACTTAGAGCTGAGGGTTCTGATAGACAATTAGGTCAGGAGTGTGCAGACCTCATGATGGGTATGTGCCCTTTCCAAAGGTGCCCCCAGAGATCCGTTTTGCTTCTTGCGACATATGAGGTTACAGCAAGATGGTAGCCTCCTGGGAAGCAGACTCTGATCAATACTAAGTCTGCTGGCACCTTAATCCTGGGCTTCCAGTGTCCAGAATTTTAAGAAATAAACTGCATTTGTTTTTAAGCCAACAAGTCTGTTATTTTTGTTATAAATAGACAAAGACCCATCCACAAACTCTACTCCCAAATCATTCTTTTTTCATCTTCAGTGTTTTTCAAAAATAATAATGCTAGCTTTTTAATGTATACATATGTGTATGTACATGCATATATATACACACACAATATTTATATACACTTATTTTGTGGCTATCTTTGGACTTTTCTCCACAATCAGCTGTACAAGGATCATCCAAGAATTATACTGCGAACACAGCACGCTGCATGGGTAAGTGAATAAACAAGTTATTCCCACAGACTGTTATTTGCTTCCACTCTGAATGTCACTTTGTTTACAGATTAAACTTCCAAAAATGCTCTAGATCACTTTTGATCCAAACAGTATCAATGGTCTCCACTTGCATGCTAGCTTTACTATGACTTGTGTTTTAATCTAGCCCTTAAAGCTTCCATAATGGATTATAAATATGCATTTTTATTTCTACTTTTGGCTGTGAGAAACTACGTTTTCCCATTTCTTTCTTTTGACACAATTCAGAACAAAGACAAAATTTTCTCACTCCAACCTTCACCTTGATTGTTATTCTGAGTAAAACTAAGCGCCACTTCTCCATGAAGCTAACTGTCCCTTAAGTCATTGTGGAAAGTCAGCATCTCAACTTCAATCTCCCAAATCTCTAGTCCCACATAACATATGTGCTCATTTGCCAAAGAGCATAGCCTTTATCCTAAGCTATGAACATTTTCCAAAGAGAAGATGGGACCTACTCTCCTTAGTGTTTCCATCTGAAACTGACAATATTTTTTTACTGGAATAATTATCACCACCCAACTGAAACTGTAAGTACAGACATAGTGCTCACTTCTAGAAACCACACATAATCTTTTATACTGATGCCTTTTATTTTAAAATTTAAAATTTATTTTAAAATATGTCAGCAAACAGTGTGATGCATGGTATCTGTTCTGCTGCTTAAATTAATATCCAGGTACAGCCACATACCTTAATAAAGCACATTTTTACGAAAGTCACCTGTTGTTCTACCCTGAAGCTGGTTATACACACCAGAATTTTGTGTTTGTAAAAGACAATAGGTGTCTGTTTACTGTCATTATGAGTCAGAAAAAAATATTCTCATGCATAAAATAGAAGTTACGTGTGTTTATACCAGAGTTACACTCCCATCTGCATGAACTACTTGTATGAATGCAGCAAATCATGGCACATAAAACCCTGCACCTCAGAGAATGGTGCCAAATCTTGTAACTGTGTCCAGTTACAGTATTAGATATTAGCTATTAGATTTCTGTTCCATGCTGGTTATAAGGACAACAGAATTCTGCCTCTGGAATGCTTTTGGGTTTCATGTCAGAGAACCATAGTAACTGCACCTCAAATTTCAAGTAACATATTATGCCAAGAATACTTTATACCTCAGGTTATATTTTTGTTTTCCTTGCCAAAGACAAACTAGATTTAAGCAAAAGCTTTGAAGATATTCCTATGTACCTATTAAGATTCTTAAATGTTTTCTTCTAATTTTTGCATTAAAAGAAAGTGGTTCACACAGTTCATCTACATGTTTTATTTAACTTGCTTTGCCTGTAACTTACAAAATTCATGATAAGGAAAGCACAAACACTTCCCTAAAGTGTCAGGTATTATTATTAATTCAGAAAGATTATCTGTCAGAGGTGACAAACATCTTTTCATATTCTAAAAGAAACTATCCAAATTGGCTCAATTTTATAATAAAAACTATTGCGTTTCTTGCCAACCACAATTTAAATATGACTTATATTTTCACTCTTGTGGTGGACAATTTCAGAAAAATGTTTCCTGGTACCTAAACTACACACTGACCACCACAGCCACATGGTCAGAGCTTCTTTCCTCCTGTGGTACAGAAACCCTCCCTTTGATTACAGGGCCCTGTATGTGTGCTGCTATCCAACCACTGTGTGCAATCTTACCCACATCTGAAATGCTCTACCTTAATTTACTTACTGAAATCACAGATGGCTTTCAGTTCTACCTTTTATCCCACTTCCATTTTACAATCTCAGGCTACCATGACTGTAAGTCTTTGTCCCTCATTCACTATTAGCTGAATTTGCCTATTTTCAACATTTTAATATACGCCTCATTTCCACAATTTAATTGTAAACCCTTTGGCACCTCTGTTATTCCCAAAGTGCCTAACAGATTGACTTAAGCTTAAAAACACCTGGCTGGTAAGTCTTTGTAAATTCTAGCACCTAGGAGTGACTGCGCCCAAACAAGCAACTTGGGGCAGGCATTTGTCAAAGTAGCGGAGCTGATGCTAAGGACACTTGCACCCCATGTCAGCACCTGAGTTCAAGCCCAAGCTCTGTTTCTGTTGCCAGCTTCATGCTAACACACACACTAAGAGACAGTGATGGCTCAACTACTTGGGTCCCTGCCACCCACGTAGGAGACTTTGGGCTGCTGGCTCAGCCTGGGCTGTTGTAGGCATTTGGGCAGTGAACCAGCCATGAAAGATCCCTGTTTATTTCTCTCTCTTTCAAATAAATGAAAATTAAAGGATAAAAAGAGCAACTTACAAGACTTGCTATGCCAATAATACGTCAGGTTATTGCCTACAGATGCTCCACTTCAAAGATTTCATGTAGTTTAGATTTTTCACCTTTATTTGTATAATTATTCCTCTGTCACTTTACTATTTCAATTTTCCAAAACTATCAAAAAGCAATTGGAGAAGTGATTGCACTTTTATTTAGAACTGATTCCTCAACAGGAAATCATACCATAAGCAAGATGGCAAAAGGGTAATAATTGACAGCTCTGTGTATCCTCTAAAATAGATTATAAACAAATGGATATTTCAGACAGCAGCTGCATTTCACAGCATATGAATTTAAAGGTTATTTCTACTTATAAGCAGAGAACAAAATAAATGGAGAAACAAATGTTTTCAACACATCCATGAACTACTAGCTAACCCCAAAATATTCTTAACTATCACTATGTGCCTAGGGCACAAAGCAAACGGAACCCCTGCCCAAGGTTTATTTTCTGGCTCAAAGGCGAAGAACAAGTATATACCAAACATCAAAACAGGGCACGAAGATCACTTTGAGGAGTTAAAGGTGGGCCAAGCACGAGGTAACAGAATTCGACGGCAGTGGGTGTGACGGTCAACTTTAGAAAGAGACGACATGTGTGTGCATGTGTGTGTGCGTGCGCGTGTGTGTGCATGTGCGCACGTGTGTGTGTGCGCGTGCGTGTGTGTGCGTGTGCGTGTCAGAGACCAGAGGCGCGGAAGTGGATGGTGAAGGGTCCTGGGGTGGCACTAGCTTTGGGGACTCCTCACAGGAAGCCAACCCCACGGGCAGGCGAGGGGCCCCGGGACGCCTGGGCCCACCAACACGCACCCCGCAGGGGCGCCGGGCACCTACCAGAGGAGCGCCGCGGCGGCCGCGGGCTCCGGGCCCAGACATTCTGCAGGTCCTGCCTTCACCCGCCGTCCTGGAGGTCGCCCGGCGCCCAAGAGCCGGCCGCCATGGTGAACGGCCCGCAACCCCTCCACGTCTGAGGCGGGGACCCGCCCCGGTGACCAGCAGCTTGGGCCCGGCACGGGTCGGTCCCTGACCCCCGGCCCAGAGCACCTGGTGTGTAGAAACCATCACGATGCACCAGGGCCTCGCCCACGTCGGGAACGCCACTGCTACTGCGCATGCCTGACGGACGCCGCGTGCGCCACGCTGACGCACACGCACAGCCGGCGCTGCGTGCGTGCCCAACATGGCCTGCCACAACCCCCGGAGTCCCACACGCGGATGCTGCCGGAGACTGAAGACTGACGGGGCGGACATCCTCGGACCTGCCGTACCCACCGCTCCACGTCGCCACAGGTGTGGCGGGCTCCGGGCTCATCCAGGTGAGCGCTTGTGCGTCTGTACCCGCCCAGCTGAGAGGAGGAGGCTGCGCACCCTGAACGTGCTCCCCCCCCCCCCCCAGGAGAGCAAAATCGGAGTTGAAGGCCAATCTGAGAACTGCCCGAGTGGCCAGAAGTCCCGTTGAGCCAGGGCCACGTGAACGCAGGGCTTTACCAGGACGCGTGGCTGCCAGGAACCCGAGTGAGGCCGAGTGACAGCACACACAACCGGGCATGCGCACCCTCTCAAACTGCGGTTTGATAGCTTGGTTTGCAGAGGAAGCTCTTGGCCTTTCTGGATTAACGATCCACCATTCCTGCCTCAGAGCTGTACGTGGGGCCTGAGCTTCCCAGCCCCTCAGCGGGGTGCACACCCAGGTTTTCAGCCAAGCCAAGATCTCTGAACAATCTCCACCGTTCTCATCTAATGCCCAGAGGAAACTCAAAAGACCAGATGTGGTGGACGGCGGCTCCTGTCTGTGACAGTGGTTGCTCCAGCCGTGGCTCACGACAAGGCGTTGCAGGGAAAGCTTTTCGTGAAAGGGCAACTGTTGTCATCCCTGCGTTCTGTGTGATACTTCCTTCCTCCAGACACTTGTAGAACCTTTCTTTGGTTCCCAAGACGCTTCATGACCCAACTCTGGGCCCAAAGCCTCAGGAACCAGGCCCACGTGTGCATTCAAGTAGCCCTTGAAAGCTGGGCCTGTCAGCCTACAGTCCTGACGGATCCTGGCTACAGACCTGTGAGAAGCAGGCTGCAGGGCAGGCTCCTGAGGCCAGGAAGGTATGGCCAGACCGAAGTCCTAACCCAGAGGCCAGTGGTGTCCTGAGACCGCTCCCAGACCAGGTCCCGCCTTCCTGCCAGCCTTTGTAGACTAGCACTCCCCAAAGGGCGCTCTGGGACATTATCACGCTTCCACCCACGCCTTTACCCATAACGCTCCATGGCATCCCCTTTCCCTAAACAGCCCCCACCCGTGCCTATCCCAAGATCCTTCCACCTCCCCTGAGTCTTTCTAGTTTTCCCTTAGAAGCCCAAGAACCCCAGCCTTGGATATATGTGCCACAGACCATGCCTCCTCGTGTCCTGCATGAAAGTCAAAGGGTTTCCAATTTTGCCCCTGTATGCATATTTCCCCCTGCAAAGATCCTAAATCCCACTCCCTCACTGGAAGGCTCGTTATCACATTCTTGGGAGGTGTGGGGTGGCTCAAGACTGTCTCTCCAAAAAACAGGGATCTTTGTGAAATTTAACTTAAAAAGGAGGAGAAACCAGGGTGGAACTGCAGCTCTGACGGCAGCCCATGTGAGGGGAAGGGAAGCAAATGCTGCTGCCTGGTGGGTGGCGCCACCGTGTGGCTAATGGTGGTCCTGGGTGGAGGTAAGTGATGTCTCCATGCTTCTGACTGAGTGCTCATCTTCCTTCTGGCCCTATCCCAAGCTGTTAGTCATTTAGGGAGCGAGAGAGCAGATGGGTCCCCTCTGTCCCTCTATGTACCTTGCATAAATAAAAATTTTCAAAACAACAACAACAACAAAATACCACACAAGGCCTAATAACTTTGAAAGGGGTGGGAATTGTCCTCTAAACAAGATAAAGAGCCCATAGACAGCTCTGGCAGGGGAATGACAACCTGGTTTTGAGACCTGTTTGTATACTCTTGCTTTGTTCTCACTTTGGGAAGTCTCTACCTTTTCCTCAAAACAGAAATGGTTAGAGGGAGGCACAGATAGCATTGAGCAGGCAGGACTCGGCTCACAGCTATTGGCTGATTCATACATTCTGGCCAAGGATCTAAATGAATAACTGAATGGTGGCAGAAGACTACCTATAGCAGTCATACTTCCTATTTTGCCCAAATATGTGAGTTGACTTCTTAACATCTCCCTGGAAGTGGAGATGAACTTAAATTGAGATAATTAAATTGAGATAATAAATGGAGTCTCCTTATTAAAAGAGAAGTTAGAGACAGGTCTGTGCTCTGGGGATGCTAAATCTCCCCATACAATTAGGACAAATACCCATAATCATAGGAAACAAAGGAAAACACAAGAGGCAGAAGCACCCCCTCCTCTCCTGTAATGCATACGGTCCCCTAGGGCTAACTGAAGATGTACCAAGGTCCTCGGGTCCTGAGGATATTTTTCTTCCATGGATCTGCCTGATATAAAGCCATTCGATTTGCAGTGTATTACTAATCATGATATGTTATATGGCATAAACATATCGTTTTATGGAGTCTAATATTTTTGTTGTATACTGTTTTATTGGTAGCCACTTTATCTTGGGTATATTTCAATATATCATTTCTATTTCTCTTGACAGGTACTTCTTCAGAGTTCACCATGTGTGTAGTTAAGTAAGATGAAATACTGTCTTTTCTATTACACCTATCCTTGGGTGGTTTGTTTTATGACTGCAATGAAATGATGTTGTTCCCAAAGTGATTACAGAGAGCCTAGTGTTTTTGGATCCTGAAAGGTGGGACCTTCTTTTAGGGACATTTTTATGGCCGAGAGGACTAAAGGTGCTGAGATAGCGGACATTGTGTACTGCATGACATCATACATTTGGATTCATTCAACGTGTTAGAGATCTGCCACTGTGGTTTGCTTTATACTCAAAAGCACAGACCCAGACTCTTTAGGGAGGCTAGTCCTCCATCACTCTTGTTCCCATGTCCACCAAGCTGAGCAGTACTTAAAGCTCTTTATACTCCTGCACCCTTGACAACTCACGCTTTGTCCTGTGCCCCAGGAGATTGTGCTCCAAACAGCACGAAGTCTGCTCCCTAATATGCGCTTTAATTTCTTAATGCATAAAACATGTTTAGGCAGAGTCAGAGAGGCAGCCTGGGTAAATGAGAACTGTTGTTTTCATCATCATTATTTTAAAATAAATGTACCAATGTGCTGCTGCTTTTCTTCTCTGTTTTTCTTCCTAACATCCATGAGGTTGCCGTGAGCAAGGCTAGAGAAAATAAAGAGAAATACTATTTGGAAGTAGCTATTTCTACACATTTGTTCTCCACAATAGTTCTAGGAGGCACATGACAGAAATCAACGGTGGGAAGGGATGACAGTGTCTCAAACCCACATGCAAAAGGGAACGTATTCAGAGAGGAGGAAAGATTCTGGATAAATTCTGAAGCCAGGGCAAACATGAATTCCTCTCATTAGATAGGAGGGGAGGAAAAAAAAATGGTGAAGGATAAATCCAAGGTTTTTGTTGTTATTGAAGGGAGGGTGGAGCCACCAGCAGCAAGGAGGGCAAGATTCACAACAGGTTGACCTTGATCTGTCCAGTCAGCGCATTACCAAGCTCTCCCTACTAGAGCTGAGCAGTTTTCAGGAATCATCCTATAGATTATCTTGAAATGCCACATGTATATTTGTATTCATGCGATACTAAGTGATTTTTTGACATATATTTACCATGTTGGATGATCAAATCAGGATAATTAACAAATCCATGACCTCACATAGGTATCATTTTTGTGGTGAAATATTAAAAACCTACTGCTTGGCAGTTATAAAATACCAATGTAATGTGTTATTACTCCTTATAGTCACCATTCTGTGCAATAGTCCGCTAACGCTCGTTTCTTCTGTTGAAATCAAACTTGGTACATGTCTGCTCTCTTCCTGTAGGCTTTAGTAATCATCATTCTGTTCTCTTTTATGAGGTCAAGCTCTTCCCATTTCACTTTAAGTGGGATTATGTACTTTGAGCAAGCAGTTTTCTCAATTATTTAATTCAAGTTTAAGTAGTACACAGGTTTGCACTAGTAAAACAGCAGGTGTAACATTTTTTACCTTTGATTATTTTCTATAATGTTCTGAAACTGTATCATGAATGCTATTGACTTAGGTCCTAGTTTAGCATTTATTAAATTGTAACAGAAACATCTGTTGACAAAGCAGATTTTAATCTTGGTCAGAAATCACCATGTGAATTAAAGTACCGCCTTACATGTGTCTCTGCTTGAGCTTGTGAGTAGGCATATACCTATGCACACATGTGCTTATATGGCTGCACTCGTATGTGTGGTGTATGTTTGTCCATGAGCACATTTATTATGCTTGTTTTTCATATTTGTATTCATAATACATGTAAATGCCTGGGAATCATGCAAAATATATTCTGATCATTAACTGTTAGTCATGCATTGAGCAAAGCAACAACTATATAAGAAAACTGGTATTATCTCCAGACTGCTGGTTTATTTCTTGTAAAATTTTAAAATGCAGCAATTTGTTTCTGTACAGTCACAGTGTTTCCTCATTACGGATACTGACTTCAAGAAATTCACATTTAGTGAGGTAAAATAACATGCCAGAACTCACTGTGATAGTGTGAAAAATGAAGTGGAAGAAAGGGCTTCTCTGTAAACAGATCAAGGGAATGATGAACTTGAGAAGGTGAAACACCAAAGAGTTTCATATGGCGGCAGTTGCTTTCCTTCCAGAAGATGTCTGGGACTTTTAAATGCCTGTAACCACATTCTGCTGTGTCTTAGCTAACAGTGCTTCCTCCACCAGGTCCCAGCTCCAGTTCATTTCTGAGGGTTGACCCACGTTCCTTGGTTATATGTTCACCTGCTACCAATAGCACCACTTTCCTTATCTTGTCACAGTGCATTCGCTAGTGAAATCCTTTGCCTGCCTTTCCGTGACAACACCTCCACCCCACAGATACACACATACACTAGGATGACTGCCTGGAGCATTTGAGTTTGTTCACCATCTCACCCTAACACCTAGCAAAATATCTGCCCTGGACAACATGAGGAGATCATTACTTACTGGATGAAGACTTAACATTATTATTTTTTTTTTTTTGTCTCTTACTCATTCAGATCATTTATTAAGAGCAAAAGTCGGGCCATCTCATCTCTGTGATACTGCAACACGAAAAGTCACATACATACTAAAGACCTCATAGAATTGAGAGCCTTTCAAACAGTACAGAGCTATATATTATAAAATTAAAACACAAACGATCCCCCAAAGTTGGCAGGAAACAAGTACAATATGAGGAGGCCTGGAATGGAAGGGCACTTACTTTTCAATAAGGCAGTTACAAAATGGAGAAAGGAAAGATCCTTACCCCAAAATACTCTGATGAGTGTAGGACGACAGTGATGTTGAACAGGGATCCTGTGCAACCCTGTGTTGCTGGCAAATGTATTCAGCAGATGAAAGCAACTGAAGGGTTTCTGTGACAAGACACAAGCTTGATGCAACTGAGTGCAGACATTTCTGCCTCAAGAGGTCCCACCTTGCCTCAGGCAGGATTCTACCTCCAACAGCAATCTGCTTTACCCTTCCTAACTATAAATGTGGAAACAGTCTATAATAATGAAAGGGATAGGCAGCACCCTAAAGCACCATGCTTCCCAGGGCATGATCTTGAGTTCACCTGTTATTGAACTGCCTAGCTCAGCAGGAGGGCCAGGGCCAGCTGAATCAGACACTCTCAAAGGACTGCCTGGGAGGTGGAAGTATGACCCATCACACCTCAAGCCCATTTCATGAGAATTAAGATTCTACGACAACAAGATACCTCCCACTAGGACTTTGGATTCCGGGTCTTCTATTATTAGATCTGTTTTCCCTTTTTACTAGTTTTGCAAAACTCAGCTGGTCCAACATTTCACTTAATTTTTAAAAAGAATTAAATGTTTAAGTGCCTTAGTGAAATAGCATGATTGTATCACTATAAGGCCCCTGAGCAGCTGATATTCTAAAGTCTGCATTGATTTTACTCAACAATTGTGATCGTTTGTACTATGGAACTATCAGATATGGTACCAAGCAAATACACTTCTTATTCTTTTGGTTCTTCTTCCTATTGTCCGCAGTAATTCATACATTTTTGCTCAGATTGACCTTGAGAGACTCTTCAGAACTTGTTTTACCACTTGAGTTTTATTCACATATCATCAGAAATGTTCTAATTCTGAGTGCATTTCCTGCTCCTGTTTTATCCTTCCTCTTGTCCTACCCCAAACACAATACAATGGGCTTGGCATTAAATACTCCTTCTAAGTTCTGTCTATAAAATTGACAGTGATTATAATATATGACTCTCTGCATTTAAAAATGTTATTTAAATTTTTAATCATTATTCAATGTGTTGAAATTCCAGTATCAGAATGATAAAATATGTTTTACTCCTGGAATGCTCTAATCAAAGGAAATAGCTCTCTAATTGAATCAAGTTTTTTTTCTACAAGGAACTTGTCATTTCTACTGTATTATTACTTAGAATTAGTCATAGCTAATAAGACTAATTACTTGTGTCAGACAGAAATGAGAGGACCTAATCTTCCATAGCATTATAAAAGTTCTCCACTTCTTGGTGATTTATTCCACTGGATTAATTCTTTATATACAGATAGAAGACATAAATGGTTATCAAAAGAAAATAATCTATTGTGCTCCAAGAGAGGTCACAATGGGGAAAATATTAAAATCCCAGAGAGTTCTAGTTCATTAGGAGATATACATATTTACAGAAAAATACATTAACACTTTATAGAAAAAGCTAAATATATGTTGTGACTGTAAGTGGTCTTTAAATAAAAAAGCCAATATCCATTCCCAAATTTCCCCAGACGACTTCTATGAAATTCAAACTACATAAACAGGAAAAAGTCTGCCTTTGACCTAAAGCCTTATGAGCTTTCTCCATTGGTACATGTTAACAAATTGTCATAGACTGAATATCAATTAGTCAACTGACCAAAATTAGTACCTGAAAAAAAAGATTTTTAAAAATGTTTTATTTCATTTGAAAAGGAGAGAATGAGACAGAAGGAGAAAGATCTTCCATCTTCTAGTTTACTCCCCAAACACATGCAATAGCTTGGACTGGACTAGGAGCATGGAGATCAATCTAGGTATACCACATGAGTAGCAAGGACCCCAATTCTTAAGCATTCACCTGCTATCATACACGGTGTAAGTTAGCAGGAAGCTGGATTGGCAGTAGAGTAGCTAGGACTCAAACTAGGTGCTCCTACATGAGATTCAAATGTCCAAAGTACATTTAAGTGTTGTACCAACTGCTGACTCTCACAGGAGAGTTTTATTGGCATTCATTTGTAAATTTATGTGTATGCTGTGAAGACTCTAGATCCTTATATCTTATCTGAAAAAGTGTTGATTTTTTGGTTTTAACAAGCATACATACATTGGTTAGAATTAACCAAATGTTAATTCTGGCATTTGGTCTGTGCTTTTATTTTTAGCTGGAGTATCACCTTCTGCTTCATGACTAGATTACTCAAAGATAGGGAAGAGATTACACCTAGGACGTCTGTCATCTTCTCTGGGGTTCTGTTCTTTCTCTGAATTCCTCCTATCACAAGCTTAGCTGCCTCGTATTCACTCTAGTTCCTAAGTCCAGTTCGAGTTTTAGTCTCTTTAGTCAGTATGGAGCCCGGCCTCACACATAAACAGACCTGGCTTCCATCCAGAATGCAGAATAATCTGAAACTTACCCACTGCTGCTCTCCTCCTTCAAGTACCAGGTCCCCTCCAGAACTGTAAAAGCTACTTTCTGAATTCGTGCTAGAGTTTATAGCTGCCTGCTATCAGAGGGTTGCTCCAAATAGCAGCTAATTTCATAATTTATCAAAGTTACTAACTCACTCTAATTTGTCTGAAGAGTCACCTGTTTTTTAGGGAAATTTACAGGGGCTTCCTTTCTAATATAGATTACAAATCATTATAAAATGTAAAGAAAATAAAGAAAAGTAAATTACAGAATTTTAAAAGTATAGTAATCAGAGTTACTATGAAATTCAATTAAAATTTTGTTTTTCTTTAAGCTTTAGCTTTTTTGGTGAGATGAAATAAGAGGATGACGTATTTTCATGTTCCTGATGTTTGACTTTTGTTCTTCCTAATGGAAATAACCCAATTTTATGTTATATTATTAGATCATTTTTCTTGATAAGAGATGTCTTGAATTATTACAAAAGGGAAGGGAAAAAAAGCTTTCTATGAATTAATCTCCAATATTTCCAAGAGAGAGACAGAAAGAGCAGAGTCATAAAAGGACTATCAGTGAGAGCTAAGGAGAACGTTACGATCGGTGGTCAGTCAGGGTGTTAGAAATCCCTTCTGTGGCTGTACATTTGTAATTGTGAGGGAGGAGTAAAGGGACAGTGGAAGGAATTATATTTAACATAGTTCTGTAAGAAGATCCTTCCAGAACTGCTGTTATTAAAGCTAGTTTTCTTTGCAGTTCTGGCATCTCTGGGAATTGGGTATCATGGCCCCTAGAAGCCTATTCACAATCTGTCACACCTCCAAGTTCCCTTTGTATTCTCCATGAACTTAATGAAATCAACACAGCATCTTCATAATCTGTTAAAAAAAAAAAAAGTCTGCATTTCATTTCTAGTTCAGGAAAGGTTTTAAAGTAGCCTAATAGGGGCCAGCTTTCACCTGCGGTGTTGGCATTCCCATATGGGCACCTGTTTGTGTCTTGGCTGCTCCTCTTCCGATCCAGCTCCCTGCTTATGGCCTGGGAAGGCAGTAGAAGATGGCCCAAGTGTTTGGGCCCTTGCACCCATGTGGGAGATCTGGAGGAAGCTCCTGGCTTCAGATCAGCCCAGGTCCAGCCGCTGCGAACATTTGGAGAGTGAACCAGCAGAGGGAAGACCTTTCTTTCTGTCTCTCCCTCTCTCTCTCTGTAACTCTACCTCTCAAGTAAATAAACAAAATTTTTAAAAAATGGCCTGGGGGCCGGGGCTGGGGCTGTGGCATAGCGGGTAAAGCCACTGTCTGCAGTGCCATCATCCCATATGGGCTCCGGTTCTAGTCCCGGCTGCTCCCCTTCTGATCCAGCTCTGTGCTACGGCCTGTGATAGCAGTATAAGATGGCCCAAATCCTTGAGTCCCTGAACCTACGTGGGAGACCCAGAAGAAGCTCCTGGCTTCAGATCGGCGCAGCTCCAGCCATTGCAGCTATCTAGGTAGTGAACTGCAGATGGAAGACCTCTCTCTCTGTCTCTACCTCCCTCTGTAACCCTTTCAAATAAATAAAATAAATCTTTTTAAAAAATGGCCTGATAGGGCCAGGCGTTTGGAGCACATTAAATTATGCAGGTGTGGGCCAATGTGTTGTGGCTCAGGGGTTAAAATACTGCTTTTGACGCCTACTGTAGTCCCCAGCTACTCCACTTTGGATCTAGCACCCTGCTACTGCACCTGGGATGGTAGTCAGAGTTGGCTTAATCAGAGTTCCTTGCTTCAGCCTGCCCCAGTCCAGGCTGTTAACAGCCTTTTGGGGAATAAAACTGAAGGATGAAAGATTTCTCTTTCTGTTTCTCTTCATCTCACTGTGTCTCCATCTCTGTCTCTATCACTCTGCCTTTCTAGTAAATATATAAATCTTTAAAAATCAAGAACAAAAACAATCAAGAACATAAATAAGTCCAGGTGCCCAGTTTGTGTCCCAACTCCTCTCTGCTTCTTCTCCAGCTTCCTGCTAGTGAACTCTGAGAGCCAGCAGATGATGGCTTAAATGCTAAGTTCCCTTCCACCCACTTGGAAGTCCCGGAATGAGTTCTGGGGTCCCGGCTTTGGCCTTACACAGCCTTGGCTGTTACAGGCATTCTGGAGAATGAACTAGCAAGGTGGAAGAGTCAAATCTTTTCATTCATCCTCTCTGTGTCTCTCTGTTTCTCACTCTCTCCTTCTTTCTCTCTCTCCCTCCCTCCCTCCCTCCCTCCTTCTCTGTCTCTCTCTCAAGCAATGTAGAGGGACTGCCTCTTGCTATGGGAGGAATTTCACTGGAGGTTTTGGTTTAGATTGATTCCACAAAACCAAAAAACAGCTTGGCTGTTCCTTCACCAACCTCCGTAACATGAAGTTCACCTAGAGCCATTTAGTACATTTTTTTTTTTCTTTTTCACTTCTTCTTAAGCAGAGCCAATCCCACTGCAGTCATTGTTGAAACTGTGGGATTCAGTCTGCTCTCCAGCTCCTTGGCAACTGTCTGTAGTCCATACTTGGCATCTGCTGCCTATGTGCAGACCAGGGGCTAACATTCAACCCAGTAACAAAGTTCTGCCCATGTTGGTGTATTTTCATTTTTCCCAGTCATACTTTTTGTGTGACTCCAGAAACATCTTTCATCCTTTCTCCACTTTTCCTATGCTTTTGTGACATCTAGAGTATATAACTTATGAAATCACCCCCATTATCTTCACCTTTCCATGACTGAACAGTTTGCTGAATACAATGGCCCTGTTTTAAGTGTAAATCAGTAGGTGAAATGTTTTCAAACTAATCATCAGTCTGTTCTAATACATATGTACGTGGGTGAATATTGTTGAATTTTCATATATATTTTATTTAAGTTAAACAAGTTTCATATATTTTCTTCACAATGTTTTAGGAACATAATGGGACTCCCCCTTCCCTCTTCCCACCCATGCTCTAACCCTTCCATCCCCTCTCTCTTGGATTCCCACTCTTAATTTTTACAATGATCTTTTTTTCAGTAAACTTAATGATCAGATAGTTAAACCTACCCTAAGTAAAAGAGTTCAGCAAACAGTATAAAGAGAAAACAAAAGACTGTTCATCAAGAAAAGAGACAAGAGCTATAAACAATCATTGCTTCCTAAGATGTCTATTTCACTCCAATATATTATATTTCAGGTACTTTATTAATTACTTTGGATCAGGGAGAAAATATGGTATCTGTCTTTTTGGGACTAACTTATTTTACTACAGCTGAGTAGTACTCCATAGTGTATATATACATCATAATTTCTTTAGTCATCAGTTGGTAGACATCTGGGTTGATTTAATATCTTAGTTACATTGAATTTTAAGATTTAATTATATGAAAGGAAGAGTAAAAGGGAGAGAGAGAGAGAGAGAATATGCACATGAACACAAAAGTGTGCTCCCCTATGTACTGCTTTACTCCCGAAACGGCTGAGACAGCAAGGTCCGGGCCAGTCAAAGCCAGGAAGTCCATCCAAGTCTCCCACGTGGTTGACAGGGGTCCGAGCACTATGGCTGTTACCCGTGCTTTTCCAGGCTCATTTTTAGTAGGGCGCTGGATCAGCCAGATCAGAAGCAGAGCAACCAGTGGTCGGATATAGAATGAGAGCATCACAAGGGACAGCTTAACCTGCTACACCACAATGCCAGTCCTTTGAATTTCGTTTTAGCGTGATAAAGTTTTTGTTTCTTGTTTGTTTTGGGTTTTGTTGTAGAAACGGAACAAAAAGTTCAGGCATAAAAAAAGTATCAACATTTAAAACAAGTATCAAATCTGAGTATCTGAGTTCATTACCTTCACTTGAAATCACATTATTCTCCAGAACGTGCTCCTTACATTTGTGACAAAAGCACCAATATCCCTGGGAACATCAGCACCTACTGGCATTACCTGCACTTGCTTCATCCTGGAACTTCTCACCTACAACTCAATATCTTCTAACCAGCAATGCCGTCTACTCATATCCTGTGACATCTATTTATTTTCCTAATGCTGTTTCACTTTAGTCAAAAAGGAATGCATGAGGATGATCCCAAGTGTGATAAACTGCTCTCTGATGCTAAATGGCTTTTACACAAGATGAGAATTGACAGCTTGGAACTACTCGGGTGACATTTAGTAATTTAAAATTTCCAGTAGTCTAAAGTGCTTATGTCACAGATTTCATGTATTAAATTGTCTAAAAGTGTATTTCTTGTGAGGATAATCAAGGCCTCAGGAAATGTAATAATAGTATAACTGGAACAACTTGATATTTTATAGAGACAAAGTGTACATGTTAATTATTGACATTGTGATACTTAATATATATTTAGTGGAGTAAGACTGAAAACCTTTGTAGATCTAGCTTTTCCCTATTTCTAGACAAAAAGACATAGATCCTAAAATTTAAAAATACATTTTCTTGGTGTGGCATTTGCCTTTGCAGTTAATATATTCACATCCCATATCTGATACCAGCAGGAAGTGAAGTAGCTGGGACTAGAATCAGCTCTGTGATATGGGATGGCATTGTTACAAGTGGCAGCTGAACCTGCTTCACACAATATCAGCCCATCCGTTTCTTGTATTACAAGTTAATATGTGGCTTCAACTTTTGTTCAGGAGGTAGAAAACTGAAAAGAACACCACTACCATTCTAATAATTAGGGGAAAAAAGATAAAATACAAATGCCTAATTCTTGAACCCATCACTGAGTCAAGTTGGAAGCAACAGAGTAACCGGACTTTCACAGGCAGACAAGCCTCTCCAGGGAGAGACAAGAATGTAGACTGTCTCATGTGTGACAAAGGGTGGAAGCTAGAAGCATCTAATGGCTATAATAAAAGTGGGTAAGAAAAAAAAGTCAATGAAAATGTTAAAGAATTCCCAGTGGCCAAGTGTCAGCCTATGTTTTAGCTACAGATAGCAACTGACAGCAGGGAACTTTTCAGTGGCACACAAGCTATCTTCTAGAGGCCTCCCCAGGGACTCATGAACAAGTCAGGATGGGGACAGGAGAGCTGTGAGTGCCCACTGAGTGGCAGGTATGCAGAAGGTAATTGGTGTCTGATGGGAGAGACGAATGTAACCCCATATACCTTCCCAAACCAGTTTTTTCTGCTCTGTGATAAACAGATTACAAATGATGAGAATAAGTAATGAACTTGATATAGGTCAACAGAAATAATTATAATTATTTGTAATACATTACTAATTCATTATAGGTATATTTAATTTGTAAATTACAGATATTTCATAGTAGAAAGTGATTTAAATGTTATTTTAAAATGGGAAGACTATGAAAATAATTTTTAAAATATGATTACATATATGTTCTCAAAGTTAAGTCAATATATGCACATAAGCCAACTCCACTCCATCTGAATAAGTTCCACTGTGAAGACAAGTCTTCTTTTATATAGAGTAGGTAGAGGTTTCTTGGATAAGGTGACATTTTTAGTTGAGCTCTGAATATATTCAGGGGTAAAATAGATAGATACAGACAACCGTCAGAAGAACCTTCTAAGAAAAAGTAGAATCCTTATGGTCAAATTACAGTTTTACTTCAACAATTTGCATTTAAGGATCTATTATTTTCTTTCTGGACAGACCATGGTAGCAAGAGATAGAAGGGAAATAAAAAAGATGAAGAGAAACAGAAGTTGTAATGGCCATATGACAACCTGAAGATATTAAATTGTCCAATATCTTTAAGTAGGACTTAATCAATAGCAATCTTAGTGTGCTATCATCCTCAAAACCATCACTGTGATGTGCTAATAAAAATACAGGTGAAATTTTTGCAAAAATTACCAGAATGACTTCATGAAACACAAGTCTGAAAAGTGGAAGGGAAAAAAAAAATCTCTCTTAAGAATAAGGGGCTTACCAACTTATGGAATTTCTGGACCAGTGGGAAGTCTGGGGCATATTGAGTTATGACCTCTAAACTAAAAGCTTCATTAGAAATATCTACAAGGTTTGGCCATGTATTTCACTGCAATGACTTGGGTAACTGAAAGGCTGACAGCTCTGAAAGAAACGAGGAGCAAGAGTTTCTGTAGCTTATCCAAACTGTAGAGCAAGCAGTTCTCACATTTGGCCCATATGACTAAGCAAAGCAATTTATTAAACTTGAATATGTTAATGGCAGATTGCTTGCTGTACAAAGCCTGTTAGGAGCACAGCCTGAATTCCAGCAGAGTACCCTGGGTTTGGGAGCAAAGGATCCCATGTTTGCTAAAGATTGGGAGTATTGCGGCCACCAATGTTTGGAAGCAAGTGTAGTTTTACAAGTTAGAAAAAAATGATGGGATAGTGACTTGCAAGGATGATCAGGTTAAGGAAAAATAAAGCAATATCACTTTCAATATTCAATGTACTATGATTAAATTCCTATATCATTTCATTTTGGGGTGAGTTTCTAAGAATGAAAAACAGCATATGCAAAAGATAAAAGTACACTAATACATTAAACAGTATACTTTTTTAGAGATAAATTAATTCTGTGCTATTTTTACTTTCGGAAGAGTAACACATGTGAACTATTCTTACTTTGAAAATTTTCACTTTCCCAAATATCTCTTCAGATAATTAATTAAGTAGAAATTGCACATGGGATAATAAACCAAGGTCCAAGTATGACTGAAACAATGTAATGCATGAACTGATAGTAGCCAAAACAATAATAATAAGAATACTACTATAAATAGGATCTCCAGTGTGTCTGTGATGCTTCTGACACTCTGGCAGATTTTGCCACAGGGGAGAGAAATCTCATCTCATTGGAATACTGCAAATGTCAAGCTCTTTTGAACTACAAGGTTAACAGGCATTCTCAACTAGTGCACTTTTGGCCTTAATTCACCAAAACATGTCTAGATCTTAAGATACACATAGATTTATATGTCATTAAACTTACAACAGCTTTTTCCTCAGTGCATTCATTTGAGTGTGCAGCAGTGTCTGATACACACTCACACGCTGACTGACATGTCAGTGCTGTGCACATAGCAGTGACAGATACGGTGTCTGTTCCTGTAAGGCACAATCATGCATTGAGGAAATGATACTTCATATTGATATCGGCTGTATTTTCTAAAATGATTCTAATGTGATCATATGAAAAAGTAGAGCTGAAACATGCTCTAGTTTTCAGTATCTACTTTGTAAGCTCTTATTTTAGAAAGATTGTTTGCTTGCATGGATGTAAAAAGCAGAAAATACATTCAAGGTAGTTTTGAGATTAGAAGAAACTTCAAATAATTATAACTTTGTATTCATAGATGAACACACACTATTGTATTAACAAGATATGTATATTTGGAATAAGGTCTGGAAGTATTAGAAAATGCCAGCAGAGGTAAGTCTTGGCAGGGGCTTTTCAGTTTTAAATCCAGTTTTTAACATTCAAAATGAGAATTACAAAAATACTACTAGTATTTTTCAAAGGTTCCTTATCACTTCTGTTGCTGTGGATGTGTCTCATATATACCACATATTCAAACGTTAATTGAAGCATATCTCCTGGGAATATGGATCCATGATCTTAAATCTTATAAATGACCTAGCATCAAGTAAAGGGATAGATAATAATATAAAACTTCTAGCATTCTCACAATGTAATTTTTAGTCATATCACATTAAAATTGTCTTTTTCTCTTTAAAGTTATATTGGTATATAATTCTGATCAATTTGTTTGGCAAAGATTTAAAACAAAGTTTGACAGAACATGATACTTCCAATGAAATCTGGTCATTTGCAACAAAATGGAGGAATCTAGAAAATATCATGCTGAGTGAAATAAGCCAAATACCATATATTATCCCTGATTGGTGAGAACTAACCAAGCACCAAAAAGGAAACCTGTTGAAATGAAATGGACACTATGAGAAACAGTGACTTGATCAGCTCTTGTCCTAACTCTTGATGTACAACTTAATACTTTATCCCTTTTAGTATTTTTTTTTTGTTCTACTCAATACTATTGGTTGAACTCTGTAATTAACACACAATTATTCTTAGGTGTTTAAATTTTAACTGAAAAGTTATCCCTGTTAATATAAGAGTGAGAATAAGAGAGGGAGGAGATGTACAATTTGGGACATGCTCAATTGGACTTGCCCCAAATGGTGGAGTTAGAAACGTGCTAGGGGATTCCAATTCAATCCCATCAAGGTGGCATGTACCAATGCCATCTCACTAGTCCAAGTGATCAATTTCACTTCACAGTTGATCATACTGATAGGTCTAAGAGTCAAAGGGATCACATAAACAAGACTAGTGTCTGCTAATACTAACTGATAGAATCAAAAAGGGAGAGAATGATCCATCATGGGAAGTGGGATACACAGCAGACTCATAGAATGGCAGATGTCCTAAACAGCACTCTGGCCTCAGAATCAGCCCTTAAGGCAGTTGGATCTGGCTGAAGAGCCCATGAGAGTATTTTAGGCATGGAAAGCCAATGGAAAGCCAAGACACTCTGTCAAAAAAACAAAACAAACAAACAAAAAAAACCCTAAATGAAAGATCTCTGCGAGTGAGATCCCAGTGGAAAGAATGGGCCCTCAAAGAAGGAGGTACCTTTCTCTGAAGGGAGGAGAGAGCTTCCACTTTGACTATGACCTTGTCTAAATAAGATCAGAGTCGGTGAACTCAAAATGCTTCCATAACCTTGGCAACTCATGACAAGAACCTAGGGTGATTACTGATGCCATAAACAAGAGTGTCACTTTGTTAAGTCAACAACAGGAGTCACTGTGCACTTACTCCTCATGTAGGATCTCTGTCCTTAATGTGTTGTCTAATGTGCAGTGATGCTATAACTAGTACTCAAACAGTATTTTACACTTTATGTTTCTATGTGGGTGCCAACTGTTGAAATCTTTACTTAATATATACTAAATTGATCTTTTGTATATAAAGAAAATTGAAAAATGAATCTTGATGTGAATGGAATGGGAGAGGGAGCAGGAGATGGGAGGGTTGCAGGTGAGAGGGAAGTTATGGGGGAGAAAAGCCATTGTAAACCATAAGCTGTACTTTGGAAATTTATATTCATTAAGTAAAAGTTTTTTAAAAAAGATTTAAAAAAAAAGAACATCATACTTTCAGCAAAACTGACATAGGAATTTCTTTCTTGCTTCTATATTTTTGATTTAAAAAACAATTAGGTGACCAGGTCAGTGGCTTAGTAGGTTAAGCCTCTGCCTGCAGTGCCAGCATCCCATAAGGGTGCCCGTTTGAGTCCCAGCTGCCCCACTTCCAATCCAACCCCCTGCTGATGCACTTGGAAAGCAGTGGAAGATGGCTCAAGTGCTTGTGCTCCTGCACCCATGTGGGAGCACCAGAAGACGCTCCTAGGTCCTAGCTTCAGATCAGCCCCGTTGCAGCCAATGTAACCATTTTGGGAGTCAACCAGCAGATTGAAAAACTGTCTGTCCTTCTCTCTAACTATGCCTCTCAAATAAATCTTTTAAAAAATTAGTTCCCGCCAGCACCACGGCTCAATAGGCTAATCCTCCACCTTGCGGCGCCGGCACACCGGGTTCTAGTCCCGGTCAGGGCACCGGATTCTGTCCCGGTTTCCCCTCTTCCAGGCCAGCTCTCTGCTGTGGCCCGGGGGGTGCAGTGGAGGATGGCCCAGGCGCTTGGGCCCTGCACCCTATGGGAGACCAGGAGAAGCACCTGGCTCCTGCCTTCGGATCAGCATGATGCGCTGGCTGCAGCGCGCCGGGCGCGGCGGCCACTGGAGGGTGAACCAATGGCAAAGGAAGACCTTTCTTTCTGTCTCTCTTTCCCTGTCCACTGTGCCTGTCCAAAAAAAAAAAGTTCCCACATATAAAGGAGAGCATGCAGTATTTGTGTTTCTTCGTCTGGATATTTTCCTTCAATTCCAACTATTTTGTTGTAAATGATAGAATTTCAGTCTTTTTTATAGCTGATTTTAGCATCACGGTTTACAACAGCGAAAGTATGGAACCAAACAAGGTATCCATCATCAGAGAGGTGGATTAAGAAAATGTAGTGAGAATGTGTGTATATATGCAATATAGATATCCCTTTTAATGATCTCAAATATTTGACTAAATTGTAGATTACTTCAAACAAGTCAAAATAAATTCTCAGTTGATAATTTTTACTATCTCAGAGACTGAGATAATAGGAAACATTAATGATACAATCTTACTTAATTTTCCCAAAATCCTATTTAAAAATTGCTCATTTCAATATGCAGTGATATACTTAATAGAATACAATACAATTCTAAGCTAGAAATCTGGACTTTCATGTAAATCCAGCTTATTCCACAGAAATGAGATATGCAGCTTAAGCCAGTTATTGACCTGTGAACTTTTGTTTTCTTTCCCTGGATTTTTAAAAATGAAACAAATATTGAATAAAAATGTTAAGAAACATCCCACTTCACTTAAAGGATTACCAAGATTTGACAGAATTTAACGCCTTTTGAATTGGGGTAAAGTGTTAAATCTGAGGGATTACGTGTTTAAAAAAACACACATCTGTATAACTGATTATATAAACCTTTTCTTGACATAATGATGTTACAAAGGGAACAGTGATGAGCTGAGCATCACATTGTTTCCAGGATTTCATACAGACTGGAACGGCAACAATCACAAGCAATTATATCATAGTAAAACAAAAGGTCAATTATTAGATGTTTAACCAAAGAAAAGCATTGGCCAGAAGACAAGTCTTTTTCTTCCTGGGTGTGTGTGTGTACAAGTGTACACTTTGCATCTTAAGTCACTGAATTTCTCCGGCAACCAGGAGTCTGAGTGAATCCCGGATACCCTCATCTTCTTGGTCCTCTCTGCATTCCCACACAGTAGCCTTCTTGTTCCAACGCACAATAACACAATGCATGCCTGTCAGACAGCTTTATCTGCCTTGCTTAATTCCTCACTTCTAGCTCTTTGCTTAAAGCACCCAGAAGGGGAAGTTCCATACTCACACAGTGCCAGCACTGCCAGCTCAGTGACCACAGCATTGCTATCACCATGACCTTCACTACCAACTTCAACACGCATCCCCTCTGTAGCTAGTATCTCCAGCACAGCTGCCTGGTCCCCTTGCACACTTTATTTTCCTCCATTGTGCATGCCACTATTCAATGTATCACATATTTGTTTCTTTAATGTACTTTTCAGACTAATATTAAGTTCGTTAATGGCTGAACCTGTTTCATGGATATATTTCTAGTCCCCAGGATAGAGAATGAAACTTGGCATTTATCTATTTTACTAGTTGAAGTGATCAGTTTAAGTTTGTAACTGATCATTAAGATAGGATTAAGTGTCAAAGGGATCACACAAATATGACTAAGTGTCTGCTAATAATAATTTATAGAATTAAAAAAAGGAGAGAATGATCCAAAATGGGAAGCAGGATACACAGCAGACTCATAGAATGGCAAATGCCCTAAACAGCACTCTGGCCTCAGAAACAGCCCTTAAGGCATTCAGATCTGGCTGAAAAGCCCATGAGAGCATTTCAGGCATGGAAAGCCAAGACACTGTGGCAAAAAATGACCTACATGAAAGATCTCTGTGAGTGAGATCCCAGCAGAAAGAATGGGCCATCAAAAAAGGAGATACCTTTCTCTGAAGGGAGGAGAGAACTTCCACTTGGATTATGGCCCTGTCTAAATAATATTGGAGTTTGTGGACTCAAGAGGCAGCTCATGACAAGAACCTTGGGTGATCACTGATGTCAAAAATAAGAGTGTCCATTGTTAAATCAACAACAGGAGTCACTGTGTACTGCTCCTCATGTAGACCTCTGCCCTTAATGTGTTATACTATGAGAATTAATGATAAAACTAGTCTTCAAGCAATACTTTATATTTTGTGTGTCTGTGTGGGTACAAACTGTTGAAATATTTACTTAATATAGAGTTGATTTTCTGTATATAAAGATAATTAAAAATGAATTTTAAAGATGAATGGGATGGGAGAGGGAGTAGGAGGTAGGATGGTTTGTGGGTGGGAGGGTGGGTATGGAGGGAAGAACTGCTATAATCCAAAAGTTGTACTTTCTTAATTTATATTTATTAAATAAAAGCTTTCTAAAAAAAAACAAACTTGGCATCTATAAGGTACTAATAAATATTTGGAAACTAAATAAATAAATTATATACATTTTACTTTTCTCCATGTAATAATTGTCTTTTAAAATATTTTCCAAGGCTGGTGCTGTGGCATAGTAGGCTAAGCCTCTGCCTGCCACATTGGAACCCATATGGGTGCTGGAGCGTGTCGTGGATGCCCGCTTCTGATCCAGAGAGAGAAAGACCTTTCTGTCTGTCTCTCCCTCTATCTGTAACTCTACCTCTTAAATAAATAAAATACTCAAAAAATATTTTCTATAGGGGGCCAGATCTTTGGTATAGTAGGTTAAGCCTGAAGTACAGCATCCCATTCACATCCTGGCTGCTCTTTTTTCAATCCAGCTCTCTGCTAACGTTCTGGGAAAGCAATAGAAGACGGTCCAAGTGCTTGGGCCCCTGCACCCCTGTGTGAGACCAGAAAGAAGCTCCTGGCTTCAGATGGGCCCAGCTCAGTGTGCTACAGCCATTTGTCAATTGAACCAGCAGGTTGAAGATCTCTCTCTCTCTCTCTCTCTCTCCCTCCCTCCCTCCCTCTTTCTGTAATTTTGCCTCTCAAACTCTCCCAGTTCCAGTTCTCTCTTTCCTCTTCTTCATGTGCACCACATTTTAGTTATGGAAATTTTTTAGTATATGTAAATTATAGTAAACAATCATTTAAATATTCATTTGATCTTTAAGAGAGCCATTAGTGAAATGTTAAGGTGAAAGACAAACCAAAGCACATTAAGGATAAATGTGACTGGAGCCACAGGATAGCTTGTTCTTTCTGACTGCTGCCATATTTGCGCAAAATAAGGGCAGAAGAACTACATCGCAGGGAAAATTGGCATTCAAAATATTCAGAAAATATGCTGTACAATATGTTAAGATGTGTTGAGCTTAATATTTTCTACATTTTAAGACTTTCCAGAGTTTTCTTTTCTGAATGAGTTCTGGGTTCTGGCTCCACACTGACTGTTGACAGTATATCCTAGTTTCTGTCCAAACCACTGGGTTGGCTACAATGAGAAAAACCATAGATTTAGCATAGTGTGTACGAATAACAGGATATTCAGAGAAAAGAAAGAGGAGAGGGAGAAAGGAAGGCAGACCTAGCAATAGGTACACTCTAAAGAAAAGAGGGGTAGCGTAGGATTCTGAGAACTATGCAGAACTCACGTTGGAGTGACTCAGTCTGATTCTCAACATACGTCAAACCATATAAACGTCATGTTCTGATTGATCATCTCCAAAGAAAGGATTTATTTGTCATGTACACTTGGAGGGATCATCTGGGCAACAACTTGTTGTGATGCATATGTATATAACAATTTAGGTGAACACAAAAATATGTGAAACATCCAAACTTTTCATTTTCCATTTAGAATTCTAAAAGAGGAACAATAATAAGTATGTAAAATTAAACCTATCACCACATCACAGAAAGACCTATCAAAGTCACCAGAGAGTTAAAATGTTTATTGCATAAACATTATGAAAGTTTGTTTATTGACCAAAGGATCTTTATTCCTTTAAGTAAAGTACCTATGAGCCTTGAAACATTTTCACTTTTTTTTGCATTTTATTTTGACATTCTCACTGCTCCACTGTGTACTTTCTTATTTTGCCTGAATAAATATACTCAACACTTTCAACTATGTTGGATCAATCAGTGATGGAGAACAGTGTCCAAGAGCCAACACCAAGCTGAAAACACAAGAACCCATCATCTCTACATGAGCTGAAACCATGTGGTAAGAACAAAGATTCACTGGGTCTGGGATAAAGCAGTAAAATCATGCATAAAGCAGTTAAAATAAATACAGCTCAACCTTTTAAGCCACCACAAGACAAACAGAGCAAGAGAGTTTGATTTCATTAAGAAGGAATTCAATTCTAAATCAAAGTAAGGAATAGAGTCATTATAATATTGAAGTGGTTAGTGGAGTTGACTGTAAAAGAAACTGGCTGGTGCTTTTGAAAGTCTTCATCAATTTAAAGCTTTAACAATATTTATCTTGGACTAGGTTAAACTCATAAAGATATCAAAATTCAAAGGAAGTCAAATGTCTTTTTGGGGTCAGGAAGTTAGGGAGTCAAAAATCCACACACTTTCCTTTGTTCATTAGAAATGAAATGTGGTCTTTTATCTTTCTCCCCATCTAATATAGCAATGTAGCAATTTTGGCCAAGCAAGGAAGATAAACATTCAATTGCTTTGGGTAAGTTTTTCTCTTTAAAAGACAAAGAGCAACCATACTTCCCATTTTTCTGTAATACTGGAAATATTTCACTATAGTCTCTAAATCTTAATTCTGATTTAGGCTTCATTTAATTTCATAAATTTTACCAGAAATCCATTGTTTATATCCCAAGCAAATTTATGCTTTATTTGCCTATATATTTTAAATTATGGCTTTAACATTCTGCCACTCCAATGCAATTGAAGAAAAACTTTTCTTTTTGATGTGTCTGAATTTGACATATGATAAAGATATTTTCCCATTTTTCTTATTTTCATTATCTCCTATTTTTTCCAGTTTGCTTCCACTATCAGCAAAAATACATTTTTGAAAAATGTGTCTTGGGGCTGGCACTGTGGCTAGCAGGTAAAGCCGCTGACTGCAGTGCAGGCATCCCATATGGGCACCGGTTCGAGTCCTGGCTGCTCTACTTCCTATCCAGCTCTCTGCTATGGCCTAGGAAAGCAGTGAAACATGGTCCAAATGTTTGGGCCCTTGCACCCACGTGGGAGAACCAGAAGAAGCTCTTGGCACCTGGCCCAGCCCTGACCTGCAGCCATTAGGGGTGTGAACCAGTAGATGGAAGACTAAGTAATTCTCTCTCTCTCTCTCTCTCTCTCTCTCTGTGCCTCTGCCTCTGCCTTTCAAATGCATAAATAAATCTTTAAGAAAAGAAAAATGTGTTTATTTCAATTCATGTAACTCCTGAAGAAAAGTATTTTTCTTGAAGATAATAAAATAGAGATCAAATCTTCTATTTTTTATGATGCAAACACTCTGTGACAATCTTTCATTCACAATATGGAGAACCTCAAAATTTGAAATGCTTAGTATTAAAATTATCAAACAGATGTTGAAAACTGGAGCTCACAGAGGCTAAGTGACTGAGTTAGTTTCTTTCAAAGCCAGTTCATCACTGAAAAATGGAATCTGAATCTGAACCCACTTCTAAGGCCAGGATTTTGTTTGTTCCACTGCATCCGGTTGCCTATGGAAGTGTCAGAATACTGAAAATTTCAGAGTAGCACTTTTGATGTTTCTCTTTGCTTCACCACTTAAGAGTTTTGCCGCTGCTATTGTTTGTTTTCTGTCTGTTCCCTGTTGTTGAAATTTTCAGTAATTTAACAAGCTGACAAGTTGACAGGCTGTTTAATGACACAGTCTCTTTTGTGTTACATGTGTCTCTTATGTGTAAAGAGAAAACAGATCCAAAAAAGATGCACAAAAACAAACCAAAATATGTTGCCTTTTTTTTTTTTACTATTTCTCAGTGTGTTTGACATCAGTTTAATATTCTTAATTTTTTTTTGAGAGGTAGAGAGACGGGGCAGAGAGACAGAGGGAAGAAGGGAGAGGCAAGTGTTGATAGAGAGGACAAAGAAATAAAGTGTGTACTAAAAAAAAAAGAGAGAGAGAGAGAAGAAGGGAGTAGGTATGGGAGAAACCAAGAGCAAGAGCTAGAGAGAGAATGGAGCTCCTATATGCTGGTTCAAGCCCAAATATCTGCCAAGGTCCCACATCAGGCCCAAAGCTAGGACGAGGAACTCCATGGAAGTCTTCTACATGGGTGACAAGGACTCAACTACTTGAGCCACCTCCAGCTGTCCCTCCTGGGAGTCACCATTAACAGGAAGTTGGAATTGGGAGTGGAGTCAGATACTCAACCAAGACACTCCAGTATGGGGTACCAATGGTGCAACTGCTAGGTGAATATCTGTCTCTGTTGTTTAGACAGACACTAGTTATAAAGCACGGTGCTTGGAGCTGGCATCAGGGCGCGCTAGGTTAATCCTCCACCTGTGGCACCAGCATCCCATATGGACGCCGGGTTCTAGTCCCGGTTGCTCCTCTTCCAGTCCAGCTCTCTGCTGTGGCCCGGGAGGGCAGTGGAGGATGGCCCAAGTGCTTGGGTCCCTACACCCGTGTGGGAGACCAGGAGGTGGCACCTGGCTCCTGGCTTCGGACTGGTGTAGCTCCGGTCATCGTGGTCATTTGGGGAATGAACCAGCTGAAGGAAGACCTCTCTCTCTCTCTCTCTCTCTTTCTCTCTCTCTCTCTCTCATGTCTGTAACTCTACCTGTCAAATAAATAAATTAAAATCTTTATATATATAAAAAAGCATGGTACTTGGCACAGAGAAAGTCACTGATGAAACAAAAGGACAATCTTGCAAAGTTTCATTTTGCCATCTTACAAGACATTCAGGTATTAACATTATCACCTTGCTTATCAGGGTGGGGTTTTGTTCTGGGATACACTGACTGTTGTTTTGGGCCCTTCTTTATACTCTGGTGGAACTGTGGTCTTCCTACTTTTTACTTGTTGAATATTATGGTTAGTGGTGAATTAACCCTGTGATTACACAGTAGATTGAAATTAAGTCTTGGCAAAAACTAAAAAAGTAAAGGAAAGAAGGAGGGGAACTGAGGGAGGAAGAGTGGGAGGGAAGAAATATGGTTACCATCTTAGAATCATACCAGTGAAATGCATGGGATCTATTCTCGCTATATTACTAATTTTTTTTTAAAAAGAATCCCAAGGAGAATGTGTGGTCCAGAGCTGTAAAGATGCTCATTTTACGTCTGTTTTGCTGAGATGTTCTGCTATCTCAGAAGTGAGAAGTGACGGCTCATGTTTTCTCAATCATCTTTGTATGTTGATATCGCAGGATATGACACAAGTGCCATTTAGTGACACCTTCCTCAGCACTTCCAGTGAGCAATATTCACCTGCTCAGGGCCAG
Source organism: Lepus europaeus (assembly GCF_033115175.1). NCBI lineage: Eukaryota > Metazoa > Chordata > Mammalia > Lagomorpha > Leporidae > Lepus > Lepus europaeus. The sequence continues at coordinate 156,347,474 of NC_084830.1, read as the reverse complement.
TCCACAGAGACAGCGCTGCCCTCACACTGTCCCAGCAACCTCTCAGCGCTCTCTATGAGATAGGGAAAATGCTGATTCAATCATGGCTTCGTAAGGGACTCCTTCCTGTTCTATTCCTTCCAAATTTTTCTGTTAAGTTTCCATTCAAAGAGGTATATGTAAGTTAATTTCCATGCAATATAGATGTGTATTTATCCTTATATAAACTATCATGTCTACAGTAATTGTGTAATTTTATTCAACAAATCACGTAAATATATCTTTAAAAATCATTCAGCATTTATTGAGTGCCTGGAGAATGTATTGTAGTTAAGTCAAAATAAGTACACTTTTACTTTATTTACGTGAAAGAAATGAAATAACCAGAGGTTTGGCAGGGGGTAAATGCAAATATTTGAGTACCTGAAACTTTTCTCAAACAATCAAAGGAATTAGAAAACACAATATTTAGATTACTTGAAATGGCTCTTCAAAGATACATGTAAATAATATACCTGTTGATACAACATTTTAGCTCTCAAAACAATAAATGAGGCTTTTTGCCTAATGAAATACTCTTAAAATATTGTTGGTCCATATCTCTAAATAATGCTTCTGCCAAGCAAATACATTATTTTTCTTTTTTAAATAAGTAGCAAATAAATCCATTACCAGTTTTTCTAATTACATTCTTTCCTGAAGCTTGATTTTTGTCAGTGGTACAAACACAGGCAGTAAGATCATCATGCATACCCAAATTCTATCTCTGCACACAACTAAAGGGAATTCTGGTGAAAACCAGCAATGCGGCTAGTGAATTGAATTCTCAGTACTTATGAATTTTTTTCTGGAAATAAGGCCAGCATTGTGGTCTGGGTGGGTTAACCACCACCTGTGATGCAAGTATCCCATACTGGAGTACTAGTTCTCATCCCAGCTGCTCCATTTCCAATCCAGCACTCCGATGTTGTGCTGGGGAAAGCAGTAGATGATGGTCCAAGTTCTTGGGCCCCTGCCACCCATGTGGGAGACTCAGATGAAGCTCCAGGCTCCTTGTTTCAGCCTGGACCAGCCCTGATCATTGTGGCCATGTGGGAGTAAACGGGATGATAGATAGACCGACAGACAGATCTCTGCCCTTCAGATAAAATACATGAATCTGTTCTTTAAAAAAGAAATAATTAGTGAGAGTATTTAGACAATAGAGAGGGAAGGAGAAAAAATGATCATAGTCTAAGTATTTTGTTATGTGGGGCACACAAGAGGTAGGAAGTACTCTTAGTCTCAGAAGCTCTTGAATATTGTTGGAGCTAGGTACATTATTCAACTTTTAGGGGAATTTACTAAATAATTGGCTCACCGAAAACACTATCTATTCCACAAGCAATTCTCTGCTTCCACAGGTGTAAGACATCCCATTTGTTTTTATAATCACAGAGTTCAATTGGGGCTTATATTTATGATTGTTCCCTAGCATAGCTCCCTAGGAACCATGGCAGTTTAGATCAAAGTCTCCTACATTGTCTCTTAAGGGTATGTGAGAATGATGGCCTCAGGGTTGGTATGTGGGATGCAGAAATGGATGCTTTATCTAAATATATAAGGAGGGAGTCTAGAATTTAAAATGATATCCCATGGCAGATATTTTACTTTGTGTCAATGGTACAAATACGGGCAGAAGTGCCATATTCTCAGCCTTTAACTTGATACAGAATTTAACGTCTGGGCCAGCGCTGTAGCGCAGTGAGTTACACTGCTGCCTGCGGTTCCCAGCATCGCATGTGGGCACTGGTTTGAGTCCTGGCTGCTCCACTTCCACTCAGCTCCCTGCTAATGGGCCTGGGAAAGCAGTGGAAATGACCCAAGTGCTTAGACCCCTGCACCCACGTGGGAGATCCAGAAGAAGCTCTGGGATCCCAGCCTCAGCCAGACAAGCCTTGGCCTTTATGGCCATTTGGGGAGTAAATTAGCAGACGGGAGATCGATCTCTCTTCCTCTCTCTCTAACTTTGCTTTTCACATAAATAAATAAAAATCTTTGAAAACAAAAGAATTTAACGTCCATTAAACCTTATGTGACTGGCCCTGTTGCACAGCAGGTTAAGCCACTGCATGCAATGTCAGCATCCCTAAGTGCCAGTTCAAGCCAGTTCAGTGGCCATCTGTGGTACAAACCAGTGGATCAAAGTTCCCCCCTCCCCTACCTCTTCTCTCTCTCTCCCCTGTAAATGCCTTTCAAGTGAATAAAGCTTCTTTAAAATATTAAACTTTGTCAAATATTTTAATTATTTTCCAGTATTTGCACTGCATGTATCTACTCCAGTGTTCCATACTGAATTTAACATATTTGATGCTAACTAACTATAAGCAAAGCCAAATACTGTAAAAACTGTATCAGTTACAAACAAGACCAGTGTAAGCAAATAATGAAGGATAGAATTAAAAGGGAGAGAATGATCCTGCGGGGGAAGCAGGACACACAGCAGACTCATAGAATGGCAAATGCCCAAAACAGCACTCTGGCCTCAGAATCAACCCTTGGGGCATTCGGATCTGGCTAAAAGGCCTATGAGAGTCTCACAGGCATGGAAAGCCTCGACATGGTGGCAAAAACAATCTAAATGAAAGATCCTGGTGAACAAGACCCCAGCGGAAGGAACAGGCCATCAAGGAGAGAGGCGCCTTTCTCTGAAGGGAGGAAGGAACCTCCACTGTGATATGGCCTTGACTAAACAAGTTCAGAGCTGGTGAACTCAAGGGGCTTCCATAGCCTAGACAGCTCATGGCAAGAGCCTCGGGTGATTGCTGACGCCATAAATAAGAATGCCAATTGTTAAATCTACAATGGGAGTCACTGGGTACAGGCTCCCCACGTAGGATCTCTGTCCTTAATGTGGTTTACTATGAAACTTAAAAACAACACTACTAGTCAAACAATACCCTATACCTAGTACGGTTCTGAGAGGGCAGCCTGTTGAAATCCTTGCTTAGTGTATACTAAGTTGAACTTCTGTATATGAAGGTAGTTGAAAATGAAACTTGATGAAGGGCAGGATGGGAGAGGGAGTGGGAGAGTGGAGGGCCATGGGAGGGAGGGAGGTTGGGGCGGGGGAAGCCACAACAATACAAAAGTTGCACTTTGTAAATTCACATTTATTAAATTAAAAAAAAATACTCATACCACAGACCCATGTTCCCAAAACTGTTTACAAAGTCACTCCAGGACACTGTAGCAAAATTACAGGGGCATCATGGGATACACAACATTTCTTAGGAAAACATAATACTTGGCATCTGTTGCACACTGTATGAACATTACACTAGTTTGAAGTACTTGATACTTCATTGTTAGATCATGCTGCTTCTTTTGCTGATGCCATATCTTAAGAACTTGCAGCTTCTGTGATCTAAAGCAAATATCACATAAAAATCCATGTGGAAAAAGCAACAAAGGTGGAGATGTCCAATCTGATTCCAAAGTTTGAAAAGGTTTGCATTACTCAATAGGCACACTATTAACTGTGGTTAAGAAATAAATTAAAATATTACATTTTCTTCCAAAAAAAAAAAAGACTGTATCAGTATAATAACAAGGGAAACTGTGCTTAAAAATTATAGTTTCAGGTTAGGTGCTTCGTGCTGAAATTGGGACATTTTCTTTCCATATCAGAGTGCTTGGGTTCAATCCTGGCTCCACTCCCAATTCCAGTTTCCCACTAATATACACCCCAGGAGGCAGCAGGTGATGGTTCAAATACTTGAGTCCTTGACACCCATGTGGAAGACCCATATTAAATCCTGTTCATGGGCATTTGTGGTACAAAACAGCTGATGGGAGATCTAAGAAAATGTGGCATATATACATGACAGAATATTACTCAATCATAAAATGAATGAAGTTCTAACAATAGCAACAAAATGGATGGAAATGGAGGTCATTATGCTAAGTGAAATTAGCCAGACCCAAAAAGACAAATATCTCACGTTTTCTCTTATGTGCAGAAGTTAATACATAGGAAGTTTAAAAAATGTGTGGGTGTCACATCATTTGGTGTATAGTTATAAATATTGCACATGGAATTCTACCACGTACATGACAATATTCCCTTCTTTCTCCAAGTATGATCTTTGCCATGAATCCCTCACTTTCTGATATTACTATCTTTGTTTTCAAGAGAAAGAATACATGTGTATGTAAATATCTACATATAAAGTAAATGTAACAATATGATAAACACTGTTACATTTTAAGACTAAAAAATAAAATTTAGAGCAAAAGAAAAACGGGCCAGTATTGTAGCATAGTGGGTTGAACCACCACCTGCAATGCCATCATGCCAGACGGGATTCAGTTCAAGTCTTGTGTGCTCTGTTTCCAGTACAGCTCCTTGAAAATTTGCCTGGGAAAGCAGGAGAAGATGGACCAAGTGCTTGGGCCCCTTGCCAACATGGGAGACCTGGATGAAGCTCCTAGCTCCTGCTTTCAGACTGGCCCACTCCTGGACATTTGTGGCCATCTGGGGAATAACCTAGCAGACGGAAGATCTCTGTCTCAGTGCCCTCCCTTCTTTAACACTGCCTTAAAAATAAACGTCTTTTAAAAAGAATAAACATTTTAAAAATTGTTTTTAACAATTGTACATGTTTATTGAATGCAGTTCAATATATCAAACATCTACATCTACTGATTCAATCAGGGAAACACATGTTTCTCTTTCCTTGTCATTACTTATGAATAGAGCAGCTAGTTTCATTTTCACATATTGAAAACATGTGTTCATTTATCATATTGTAGCCCAGGAATGTATATGATATGGCAAAATGTAAGAAAAAGGAGCAAAATAATAGATCCTGCTGTATTAGGAAAAAATCATCCTTGTAAGTACAACATATCATATTAATCTGAGAAAAAGGAAACTATTCAGGTATACATGCGGCTGTCTGTTAAAACATGTGAAACAGGACACCACAAAAGTTCTCAATTATTTCCATTCCATTGAGTGTCCTGAGCACTGCACACTTTTATTTTATGAAATAGAATCCTATCACATGTAGAATGTTACTCCTCAAAATAAGGAATGTTCAGCATTAACAAACAGCAAGCTACAGCAAAAGTGCCTCATCATATAGCTTCTAAATATTGATGCTATTAATCATAGAGTTTATTCTCTATGATGAAATGTCCACTAATGGGAAGTATTGTAATTAGCATTTATTGCAAAACACAGTTGTACATTAGAGTATTTACAATATGTTTAGCCTTACTGATTTTACCCTTGATTTCAATACTAAATTAAATTGTATTAATAGCTAAAATTTCTTTTTTCTTAATGTTCTAATCCATATTTTATTATTTTCACAGATTGTAGGTATAAGAAATATACTCTCCAAACATAGCAAAAACTCTGCTGAAATTATATCTCTGGAAAAAAAACTACCTTAAAAAAGACACAATGAAATAACAAGTATTTTAAGATTAGGTTAAAAGCATAGCCTCCATATTTTAAAAAATAATATATTCACTTTATATACAAAACATAAAAACTACTCCTAAATATTTATAAATTAGACTTTATAAAAGTCATTTATAAAATGCAAGGAAACAAGATACATGTAGAGAAAAGTTATTTTCAGAAGTTATATAAGATTACATATAAATAAAACACGATTCATACCCAGTATGTGTGTGTGTATATATATGTTAGTGTGCATATTCCTTCCATTCCATAATATAAACACTTCATACCTCTAAAATCACACCAGAATTACTAACATTGGAAAGATAAATATTATCTACCAAGTTCTAAGGAAGATGCAGTAAGTGTAGTTTTTTACAGTACTGGTAAATAATGCTCCTATGGAAACTCAATGAGATGTAAGAGAATACAGATGTACAATTCAATGAAATGAAGAAAACAATGCATGATATGACTTAGAAATTTAGTAAATAAATATAAATCATTTAAAAAGAGCCAATCAGAAAATCTGGAGCTGAAATCTTAAAGAAAAGAAAAAAAAAACAGTTCAGAGGTTTATCAATAAACTAGATCAAACAGAAGAAACAATTTCTGATCTTGAGGCCAAGACTTTTGAAATAACCCAATGAGACATAAATACATTTGAAAAGGATTTAAAGGAATAAAGAAAGCCTGCAAGACGTATCAGATACCATTAAGCAAACAGATACTTGTATTATAGGGATATCAGAAGAAGAAAAAAGGCACTGAGAACCTATTTAATGAATAGTTGAAAACTTCCTGAACCTTGAAAGAGATTTCGATGACCAGATATCAGAAACTCGAAGGACCCCAATCAGACTCAATCAAAAAGACCTTCTCTGAGGCATTTTATATCCAAATTGTCAAAAGTTAAGGACAAAGAGAATCTTAAAAACAATGAGACAAAATGTCAAGCTACATTTTAAAAAAAACCCACTAGACTAACAGCAGACTTCTCAGAAGAAACCCCTCGGGCTTGAAGAGAATGTGATGATTTGCTCAAGGTCTTGAAAGAAGAAAAATATGCTCAGCCATGATTTCTGTGTCTAGTAAAGGTATTCCTTAGAGGTTAAAGAGAAATAAAATCTTTCCCCAGCAAGCAAAAACTGAGAGAATTTATCACCTCTGGAACAACACTACAAAAACAATATTGAAGGGAGTCCTACATTAAAGGTGAAAAGATTACAATTGTCATGAAACACAGAACAGTATAAAATTCTTAAACAGAGCAGATACACAAAAGAGAAATTGAACAGAATCCAACTTTACCATGAAAGAAAGACAAAAGACAAAGATAAGACCAAAAGAGTTATACACAAAAATTAGTAAACAATCAGCAAAATGACAAAAATTTGCTCCCCTCTATCAACATTAACCTTGAATATAAACGGATTAAAATCTGCATTCAAAAGTTGTAGCTGGATCTAATGAATTAAATCTCAAGATAGAAATACATTCTGCCTACAAGAAACTACCTTCGCAAGATTCACAAAGACTATCCATTTCTGAATTGGAAAAAGATATACTATGCTAATAGAAACCAAAAAATGAGCTGGAGTAGCTATACTTATATCAGATCAAACAGAAGTTAAATCAATAACTTGTGTAACAAGAGATAAAGAAGGATGTTATATATTGGTGAGGATTCATCCAACAAGAAGGCATAATCATCTTATAAATGCAGCCAATACCAGACCACCCGAATATGTAAAGCAAACAGACCCAAAAGGAGAAATATACCCTAATAAAATAATACAGGGGGACTTCAATACCCTACTGTCATAAAGGGCAGAAAATCTAGAAAGAAATCAACAAAGATATATCACAGTTGAATCTTATGATAGAGTAAATGGACCTAACAGATATTTGGAAAACATGTCATCCAACAGCTACAGAAAAGAAGAAACATAGAAACACAACATATCAAAATATGTGGGATACAGCAAAAGCAGGATTTAGAAGGAAGTTTATTGCAACAAATATATTAAAAATTGCAACATTTCAAATAGATCATCTAATGAAGCATCAGAAGGACACAGGAAAGCAGTCATACATCAAATCCAGATTAACAGTGGGCAGTAAGTAATAAGGATCAGAGCAGCAACAAATGAAATTAATACCAGAACTTTAAATACCTATTTAGCAGCCATTTTTCCTAGGATTCAGCAGTTTCATTTTGAAAAATATCTCCAACAGAAATATATTCACATACTCTCTACAGAATATAGCAAAAAAAATTTAGTCAAAATGGTCAAAGATCCAGTTTTCATCATCCTTAGTTTGGATAAATTGTGATGTGCATTGTGTTCAAAGCAAATCTTGTGATGCAAGGGAGGAAGCACCATCTTCCTAGGGGGAGTACAGGCTGCTGTGGCTTGCACATACATGACTAGGGGACTTCATCAGAGGGATAAATCCATGGTGCCCACTGACTTTGAGTCTGGCCTGGAGGTTTGGCAAGAAGTGGGGAGTCCACTTAGGACTGGGAGGTTCTCCACTCCCCTCATTCTAACACGAGCACCTGGACTCAAACTGCTAAGGTGGAGCAACAACAGATAGCTGGCTCTGAGAATACCTCAGCTCTCTCCTTGGACTAGGCAGGCTTCTGGGAATAAGAATGGATCCCTTGTCCCCTGTGATTGTTGGAGTCCTGCACTATGTGGCAATTCTCTGCATGTAAGGTGTGGGATAAAGCTGAGTCTATGTGTCTAGGTCTATGGTCTATGTGTCTGGCTTCACAGGCTCAGAATTCCCTAAGTGCTTGGGGTGGATCATTGCAGAAGGTTCAATGCTCACAATAAGAATACAGAGATTCTTTATGTGGTTCATGCACCTGCATGGGTGGGTTGTGTAGCCACTGTTGCCTCACATCAGGCATTGTTATTCTTGGCAGAGAGGAGGTGAGGCTTTGAAAACACAGCTGACATGACAAAACCTCCCCTCCATACCCCGTTGAAAATAAAGGAGATCTCCCATGCCCAACTTGGCTGTCACCATGGACTCTGGCCCCACACTCAAGCATTGCCAACCTTGCTCCACCAGCACACACATCTGGATAGCCACTGAAGGAGCAGATATTCCACTAATTCACAGAGGCAAATTTCAAAGATAAAAGACATAGGAGGAGAAAACCAACAAACATTTCCACAAATGCCTAAAAATAAATGTAGAAATACATGACACATGAACAATGAAGTCAATAAGACCTTCCCCCGAAAGGAAAACAGTAACACTTAAATATTATAATGTGAAAAAAGAGAAGAGATTGATAAAAAGCCTGAACAGGAACTCAAAAGAATTATCATAGGTTTATTTAAAAACACAGAGAAGAAAATATATTAATTAAAGAAATCCATACATGACATGGATGAAAAATTTTGTCAAGAGACAGAGATATGGGAGAAAAATCAAACTAAAGTATTCGAAATGAAGAATTCAATATATCAAATAAAAAATACAGTGGAAAACCTCAACAACAGACTTTGTGAGTCAGAAAAAGGATATCCAAGCTAGAGAATGATTATTTGAAAATATCTACACAATCTTGTGTATTGTTATTAATGTTTCTTATTAGCTGAACATATAAATTATGAATATTAATTAAAATTGGTATTAGTCATAAAATAGTGACTTTTCAAGGCTCATTGAATCAGTGTTTACTAGGTGATCGTTGGTTAGAGTGTTTTGTGATGGTGCTTCTGCTTGTTATTTCTCTGTCCTTTCCCTTGTTTTCAATATGCATGCTATTAAATCCCTCCTCTTCCTCCTTTCCCAATGTATCCCTTATGATATTGTGAATTTTATCTGCTGTGAATCAGGAACAAGTTAATAAAATTCATTATAATGTCTAAGATATGAATACATGGGTTCTGAGTGTGGGTTTAATGATAGAATGGTGACTGCGGAGGTGTAAGTTAGGCACGATGCTGTCTAGTGCTAAGAACACCCCCTTCAGCTGGTTCCCAGTGAACAGAATCATTCAACAAACTAACCATGACCAAGGAAGCATCCGTTGGACCTGGAGAAAGAGTGAGCTGAATGCCGTGGGGCCATTGTAGGAAGTGATTAATGGCTGAACTGTTGACCTTTCCCTGCATATGGGTAATATCCAGTGTGGGAGTGGGTATGCTGTATAAAGTACCTCCTTCATGGATAATCAGACTCTGCTAACTACTCCCACATATTCTTTGACTTTCAATGTGATTGATAAGTATATCTAAGTCTATATTGTTTAAACCTGATTCCATGTATTTATTCATCCTGTAAAAATGTATAAAACCTATAACCGAACTCAAGCTTATGCAATAGTCAACTCAGGCAATTGACTGATTGTTTACAGGTTTGAATCCTCAGTTTGACTAGCTGAATAAACTGTAACTTAGATTGCACCATCAAGCTGATTATTTCTGTTGGCATGAGTAAGAACTTGGAGACTTTTTCTAAAAGTAGTTATATTCAGTAAGTGGAAATTGGGATACTTAGTGCTTTTGCTCATGGGAACTTATTTATTTAGTTATTTTTGCAATGTTTTTAATTATTGAGATTTCCAGATAAACATAATGTGTCTATAAAAAAAAGAGAGAAAATATCTCACGGAAAAGAAAAAAAAAGAAAAACTGAAAGTAGTATTTGAGATTTATGAAAGTCTATAAAAGGACCTTATATACATCTCTTAATTCTTAAAGGTGTAGAAAGAGAGAAAATGAATTAGGAGTCCTTTTCAGTGAAATAACAGCAGAAAATTTCCCTACTTTGGAGAATAACTGGGACATCCTAACACAGGAAACACCACAGAACCCTAATAGGACAAGAAAAGATATTCACCGTGACACATTATAGTCATCAATAGTATAACATAAAGAAAAGATTCTAAAATGTTTTATAAGAGAAATGCCAGGTTACCTTCAGAGTATCTCCAATTAGACTGACAGGTAATTTCTCATCAGAAACTCTAAGGCTAGGAAAGAATGGAGAGACACAGTCAAGGTCCTAAAAGAAAAAAAAAACTGTCAACCCATCATACTGTACCCAGCATTTATAAATGAAGGTGAAAAAAAGGGATTCCAGAACAGAAAGTGAATTTGTCACCACTCATCCAGCCTTATAAATGATGCTAAAGGATACGCTACACACAGGGAAAGATAGTCATCATTAAGAAAGAACATGAAGTCAAAAAATCTCTCAGTAAAAGTACAAAGGATTCCAAAGCAAACACTAGAATATTAAGGGAAAAATAGTAAGACCAAGTCTTCAATTTTGAAAGCTAATGGCCTAAATTCTCCAATTAAATGACACCAACTGGCTGAATAGATTAAAATACAACACACATCAATTTGCTGCATACAAGAAATGCACCCCACCAAAAATGATATACACAGAGTGAAAGTGAAACAATGAAAAAAACATAGTCCATGCTAACAGAATGCAAAAATGAGCAGAGGTAGCCATCCTATTATCTTATAAAATAGTCTAACACAAAGACAGTTACATCAATCAAAGAATAACATTATTTAATGACTGAAAGATCAACTCAACAGGAAGATATGACTGTGGTAAATTGATGTGCAACAAATGCCAGAGTGCCTGGCTATTTAAAACAAATGTTAATGGTTCTAAATAGAGACACAGACTCCAATACAATAATAATGGGGGAACGTCAACCACCCACTTTCATCAATGGAAATCAACTAGACAAAAAATCAACAAAAGAACAAAAGAGCTAATCTACACTATGGGACTACATGGATCTAATTGATAACCACAGAACATTGCATTCCACAGCTGCAGAACACATTTTCTTCTCATCATTGTATGGCACTTTTCTAGGAGAGATCACATGCTGGGATAAGCAAATCACAATAACCTCAAAAAAATTTAAAATCAAGCCATGTATCTTTTCTGACCACAATGAATGAAGCTGAAAATGAACAAATTAAGAAGCTCTATAAGACATGAAAACATGTAAAGACTGAAATACATGCTCTAGAATCAACAGTGGGTCATAGAAGAAACCAAAGGAAAATCAAAGGATTACTGAAAATGAAGATGACTACAAAACATATCAAAACTTAGGGGGCCAGTGCCACGGCTCACTATCCTAATCCTCCACCTGCAGCACCAGCACTCTGAATAATTGTTACTCAGAAAGCAGCAAGATGGCAGAATAGGAAGGGAGCACACTGACAGTCCAGGAAGAGACAGTTTAATAAAAGTGGAGATACTGCAGGTTCAAGGAAGAGTAGGGGAAGAAACAGCAAAGGAAACTCTTCTGGAACTAGGGATTCACAGTGGATCTGCGTGGAGAGTGTGGAAGCCCACAGTTCAGGACACCAGCAGCAGAATCAACACACCAGTGCTGGAATGCGAGGGGAGCCAAACCTCAATAGCCTGAGACACCAGCGGGCAAGTGGGAAGAGGAGACTAGAGGGAATGAGGCTTGAAACACCATGGGGAAAAGTTCCCCAGGCTAACTAGAAGAGAGAGGAAAAAAAAAAGTGAACAATATGGACACGAGTTTCTCTCTCTCTGCTCACCTCTCAAAGGCGAGCAAGACAAAGAGCAGGCACCATTTTGGACATATGTCATAATCAGGGCGCCCTCAGGTCTGCACTGGCCCTGAGCCTAGCAGAAAAACCTGATTCTGGAGGGGAGTGAAGTAACAGGAAATTAGCACCTACTGAATGTGTGGTGCTAATAAACTGAGACTGTGAAAAGAGATGGTGGGAGAGAGAACTCACAAAATTCACGTGAGTACTCTCCAGAGACGCTACAATTCGGTAACCTTGGCAACCCAAAGGGAGACTGCAGGAAAATTTGAGCCCACACTGAGGGCAGCAGAGATTCCCTGTGTGGTCCTTGCGAAAGAGCTTCTGATCTCTGGCTCCTGTGGGTATATCACTCACCTGGTAACCACCTGCAATTCCATTCAGCTGTGCTGAACTACTTCCCTTTTGAATCAAAAAAAGAAAGAGAGAGAGAGATTTACCATGCCTAACCTGGGAGTGTCACCTTAGGCACACCCTTAACCCTGAGGAAACAAACAGAGCTCTCAGGCCACACCCATCTCAAGCCTCTAAGGCTCCATCAAAAGCAGACAGTCCACTTAATCTAGAGTCATAGTATAACGAGAAAAACACCAAAGCAAAGAAACCAAAGAATATCTCCACAATGCCAAACAAATGCAGAAACAAAGGTAACAAGAACAAGAAAGACACTACAACACCCCGAAATGATAAAGATACCCCAAGCCAAGATTAGGAAGATGAAGAGATAGAAGAAATGCAAGAAGCAGATCTCAAAAAATTGGTAAGAACATTAAGAAGTTCTCAAAAACAAATTCTTGAACTACAGAAATCCTTAATGAACAGGATAGAAAATCTCTGTCATAAAAATGAAATATTAGGCCGGCGCCGTGGCTCAGTAGGCTAATCCTCCGCCTTGCGGCGCCGGCACAACGGGTTCTAGTCCCGGTCGGGGCACCGATCCTGTCCCGGTTGCCCCTCTTCCAGGCCAGCTCTCTGCTGTGGCCAAGGAGTGCAGTGGAGGCTGGCCCAAGTGCTTGGGCCCTGCACCCCATGAGAGACCAGGAGAAGCACCTGGCTCCTGCCATCGGAACAGCGCGGTGCGCCGGCCGCAGTGCGCCTACTGCGGCGGCCATTGGAGGGTGAACCAACGGCAAAAAGGAAGACCTTTCTCTCTGTCTCCCTCTACTGTCCACTCTGCCTGTCAAAAATTAAAAAAAAAATGAAATATTAAGGAGGAATCAAAATGAAATGAAACAACCAGTAGAACATGAAACTGTGATAGTGACAAGAAATCATAATGAAATGAAGAATTCAATAGATCAAATGACAAACACGTTAGAGAGCCTTAAAAACAGAATGAGTGAAGCAGAAGAAAGAATATCAGACTTAGAAGACAGAGAACGGGTAAGTATACAATCAAACCAAAGAAAAGAAGAGAAAATTAGAAATCTAAAAAATATTGTTGGGAATCTATGGGATACTATTAAAAAACCCAACATTCGGGTTCTAGGAGTTCCTGAAGGCATGGAGAGGGAGAAAGGATTAGAAGGCCTTTTTAGTGAGATACTAGCAGAAAATTTCTGAGGTTTGGAGGACAGAGACATCCTAGTACAGGAAGCTCATAGAACCCCTAGTAAACATGACCAAAAGAGATCCTCAACACGACATATTGTAATCAAACTCACCACAGTGAAACATAAAGAAAAGATCCTAAAATGTACAAGAGAGAAACGTCAGATTACTCTCAGAGGATCTCCAATTAGACTCACAGCAGTCTTCTCACCAGAAACCCTACAAGCTAGAAGGGAATGGCGAGACATAGCCCAGGAACTAAGAGAGAAAAACTGCCAGCCCAGAATATTATATCCTGCAAAGCTCTTATTTGTGAATGAAGGTGAAATAAAGACCTTTCACAGCAAACAGAAATTAAAAGAATTTGTCGCCACTCGTCCAGCCCTGCTAAAGATGCTTAAAGATGTGTTACACACAGAAACACAGAAACATGGTCATCAATATGAAAGAAGGTAAAGGAAGGAAACCTCACAGCAAAAGATCACAGGAAGTTCAAAGCATATATTAGAAAATATCTTTGGCAAATAACAGGGCAAAGTTACTACTTATCAGTAGTCACATTGAACGTTAATAGCCTGAACAGTCCAGTTAAAAGACACCGATTGGCTGATTGGGTTAAGGAACAAAACCCATCTATTTCCTGCTTACAAGAAACACATCTTTCCAACAAAGATGCATACAGACTGAAAGTGAAAGGCTGGAAAAAGATATACCATGTCAACAGAAATGAAAAAAGAGCGGGCGTAGCCATCTTAATATCGGACAACATTAACTTTAACACAAAAACTGTTAAGTGAGACAAAGAGGGGCACTATATAATGATTAAGGGATCCATTCAACAGGAAGATATAACGATTATCAATGTATATACAGGGCATAGGTTTATTTAAAAGATTTGATAAGGGACTTAAAGGGAGACTTAGACCCCAATACAATAGTATTGGGGGACTTCAATACTCCTCTCTCAGAAATAGACAGATTAACAGGACAGAAGATCACCAAGGAGACAGTAGATTTAAATGACACTATAGCCCAAATGGATCTAACAGATATCTACAGAACTTTTCATCCTACACATAAAGCATTTACATTCTTCTCAGCAGCACATGGAACCTTCTCTAGGATTGACCACATACTAGGCCATAAAGCAAGTCTCAGCAAATTCAAAAGAATTAGAATCATACCATGCAGCTTCTCAGACCATAGAGGAATGAAGTTGGAAATTAGCAACTCAGGAATCCCTAGAGCATATGCAAACACATGGAGATTGAACAACATGCTCCTGAATGAACACTGGCTCATAGAAGAAATAAAAAGAAAAATCAAAAACATTCTGGAAGTAAATGAGAATAACAGCACAACATACCAAAACTTATGGGATACAGCAAAAACAGTGTTAAGAGGAAAGTTTATATCAATAGGTGCCTACATCAAGAAATTGGAAAGGCACCAAATAGATGAGTTTTCAAGTCATCTCAAGGATCTAGAAAATCTGCAGCAAACCAGACCCAAATCTAGTAGAAGAGAAATAATTAAAATCAGAGAAGAAATCAACAGGATTGAATCCAAAAAAAAATTATAAAAAATCAGCAAAACGAGGAGCTAGTTTTTTGAAAAAGTAAATAAAATTGAAAATACATTGGCCCAACTAACTAAAAAAAGAAGAGAAAAGACCCAAATCAATAAAATCAGAGATGAAAAAGGAAACGTAACTACAGACACCACAGAAATAAAAAGAATCATCAGAAATTACTACAAGGACTTGCACGCCAGCAAAAAGGAAAATCTATCAGAAATAGATTCCTGGACACATGCAACCTACCTAAATTGAACCAGGATGACATAGAAAACCTAAAGAGACCCATAACTGACACAGAAATTGAAACAGTAATAAAGGCACTCCCAACAAAGAAAAGCCCAGGACCATAAGGATTCACTGCTGAATTCTACCAGACATTTAAAGAAGAACTAACTCCAATTCTTCTCAAACTATTCAGAACAATCGAAAAAGAGGGAATCCTCCCAAATTCTTTCTATGAAGCCAGCATCACCTTAATTCCTAAGCCAGAAAAAGATGCAGCATTGAAAGAGAATTACAGACCAATATCCCTGATGAACATAGATGCAAAAATCCTCAATAAAATTCTGGCCAATAGAATGCAACAACACATCAGAAAGATCATCCACCCAGACCAAGTGGGATTTATCCCTGGTATGCAGGGATGGTTCAATGTTTGCAAAACAATCAACGTGATACACCACATTAACAGACTGCAGAAGAAAAACCATATGATTCTCTCAATAGATGCAGAGAAAGCATTTGATAAAATACAACACCCTTTCATGATGAAAACCCTAAGCAAACTGGGTATAGAATGAACATTCCTCAATACAATCAAAGCAACTTATGAAAAACCCACAGCCAGCATCCTATTGAATGGGGAAATGTTGGAAGCATTTCCACTGAGATTTGGTACCAGAGGGATGCCCACTCTCACCACTGCTATTCAATATAGTTCTGGAAGTTTTAGCCAGAGCTATTAGGCAAGAAAAAGAAATTAAAGGGATACTAATTGGGAAGGAGAACTCAAACTGTCTTTGCAGATGATATGATTCTTTATTTAGGGGATCCAAAGAACTCTACTAAGAGATTATTGGAACTCATAGAAGAGTTTGGCAAAGTAGCAGGATATAAAATCAATGCACAAAAATCAACAGCCTTTGTATACACAGGCAATGCCACGGCTGAGGAAGAACTTTTTTTTTTTTGACAGGCAGAGTGGACAGTGAGAGAGAGACAGAGAGAAAGGTCTTCCTTTTGCCGTTGGTTCACCCTCCAGCGGCCACCGCGGTAGGTGTGCTGCGGCCAGCACACCGCGCTGATCTGATGCCAGGAGCCAGGTGCTTCTCCTGGTCTCCCATGGGGTGCAGGGCCCAAGGACTTGGGCCATCCTCCACTGCACTCCTTGGCCACAGCAGAGAGCTGGACTGGAAGAGGGGCAACCGGGACAGGATCGGTGCCCCGACCGGGACTAGAACCTGTTGTGCTGGCGTTGCAAGGCAGAGGATTAGCCTAGTGAGCCGTGGCGCCAGCCTGAGGAAGAACTTCTAAGATCAATCCCATTCACACTAGCTACAAAAACAATCAAATACCTTGGAATAAACTTAACCAAGGATGTTAAAGATCTCTATGATGAAAATTACAAAACCTTAAAGAAAGAAATAGAAGAGGATATCAAAAAATGGAAAAAGATTTCATAATAATGTATTGGAAGAATCAACATCATCAAAATGTCCTTCTCCCAAAAGCAATTTACAGATTCAATGTGATACCAAGCAAAATACCGAAGCCATTCTTCTCAGATCTGGAAAAAATGAAGCTGAAATTCATTTGGAGACACAGGAGACCTTGAATAGCCAAAGCAATCTTGTACAACAACAACAACAAAAAAAGCCGGAGGTATCACAATACCAGATTTCAGGACATACTACAGGGCAGCTGTTATCAAAACAGATGCTGGAGAAGATGTGGCAAAAAGGGGACACTAACACACTGTTGGTGGGAATTCAAACTGGTTAAGCCACTATGGAAGTCAGTCTGGAGATTCCTCAGAAACCTGAATATAATTCTACCATCCAACCCAGCCATGCCACTCCTTGGAATTTACCCAAAGGAAATTAAATTGGCAAACAAAAAAGCCATCTGCACATTAATGTTTATTGCAGCTCAATTCACAATAGCTAAGAACTGGAACCAACCCAAATGCCCATCAACAGTAGACTGGATAAAGAAATTACGGGACATGTACTCTATAGAATACTACACAGCGGGAAAAAAAAATGAAATCTTGTCATTTGCAACAAGATGGAGGAATCTGGATAACATTATAGTGAGTGAATTAAGCCAGTCCCAAGGGGACAAATATCATATGTTCTCCCTGATCAGCGACAACTAACTGAGTAACAAAGGGGAACCCTGTTGAAGTGAAATGGACACTATGAGAAACAATGACTTGATCAGCCCTTGTCCTGACTGTTGATGTACAATGGAATACTTTATCCATTTTAGTATTTTTTCTTTGTTTTGTTCTAATACTATTGTAATTAACACACAATTATTCTTAGGTGTTTAAATTTTAACTGAAAATTGATCCCTGTTAAATATAAGAGTGGGGATAAAAGAGGGAGGAGATGTACAATTTGGGATATGCTCAAGCTGACTTGCCCCAAATGGTGGAGTTAGAAATGTGCCAGGGGATTCCAATACAATCCCTACAATCCCATCAAGGTGGCATGTACCAACGCCATCTCACTAGTCCAAGTGATCAACTTCAGTTCACAATTGATCACACTGAGAGGTCTAAGAGTCAAAGGGATCACACAAACAAGACTAGTGTCTGCTAATACTAACTGATAGAATCAAAAAGGGAGAGAAAGATCCAACATGGGAAGTGGGATACACAGCAGACTCATAGAATGGCAGACGTCCTAAACAACACTCTGGCCTCAGAATCAGCCCTTAAGGCATTCGGATCTGGCTCAAGAGCCCATGAGAGTATTTTAGGCATGGAAAGCCAAGTCACTCTGGAAAAAAAAAAAGAAGAAGAAGACCTAAATGAAAGCTCTCTGCAAGTGAGATCCCAGTGGAAGAATGGGCCCTCAAAGAAGGAAGTACCTTTCTGTGAAGGGAGGAGAGAACTTCCACTTTGACTATGACCCTGTCAGAATAAGATCGAAGTCGGCAAACTCAAAAGGCTTCCATAGCCTTGGCAACTCATGACTAGAGCCTAGGGAGATTACTGACGCCATAAACAAGAGTGTCAAATTTTTAAGTCAACAACAGTTGTTACTGTGTACTTACTTCTCATGTGGTATCTGTCCTTAATATGTGTTGTCCAATGTGAATTAATGCTATAACTAGTACTGAAACAGTATTTTACACTTTGTGTTTCTGTGTGGGTGCAAACTGATGAATTCTTTACTTAATATATACTAAATTGATCTTCTGTATATAAAGATAATTGAAAATGAATCTTGATGTGAATGGAATGGGAGAGGGAGCAGCAGAATTGAAAATCTATGTTCACACAAAGACATGTGCATAAATTCAGAGCACCCTTATTCACAATAACTCAACATTGTAATCAATTCCAATGTCCTCCAATGCATGAAGCTTTAAACACACTGTGACACATCAACACAGTGTTGTGTTGGAATACCACATAGCAGTAACATTAATACTGACATGTGAAATAACCTGAATGAATCTCAGTGGAATTATGCAAGGTGTAATTGGTAACTCTCGAAAGTCATATATAGAACAGTGTTAGTGCATACGACAGGAGTTAAGATGCTGGCATCCCACATCAAAGTAACTGAGTGTGCTATGGGGTTCTGGCTTCTCATTCCACCTTCCTGCCAATGCAGACAATAGAAGGGAACCCACATGAGTGATATGAACTGAGTTTCTTACTTCCAGACTGAGCTCTAGCTGGAAACAGATGGAACATAGTCATTTTCATTCTCATTCACATTTAAATTCTCTCTCTCTCCCTCTCCCTCTCTTTCTCTCCCCTCCCCCTTTTCCTCTCCTCTCCTCCCTTTGCCCCCCTCTCTTTCATACCACAAATTAAAATTTTTAAAAACGCTTGCAATATACATTCCATTTGATAGTACTGATGCAGTATTATAGAAAAGACAAAATAATGAAGAAAGAAAAATTAGTAGTTCCAGGGTTAGGGATGCAGGACAAGGGTGGAAGAGAATGCTATGGGGGTTGGCTCCAGCCATCACACAGATCAAAGCATGAAGATTCTCTTGAGGTTACACTTGTCTATATTGATGCTTGTAATTGTTACATGAATATAAATGTGGCAAAACTGAATCAAACTAAATAGATACACCAATACACACATGTGCACACATGTGTGAAATAATCTTTGGAATGGACCAATGTCAATATTCCTTTTGGGATACTACATTATAGTTAGGCAAAATTTTATCATTGGGGAAACTGAGTGAAGGATATGTATCATCTTCAGCATTTTAAATTTATTTATTTATTTATTTATTTATTAACAGGCAGAGTTAGACAGTGAGAGAGAGAGACAGAGAGAAAGGTCTTCCTTCCATTGGTTCACCCCCAAAATGGCTGCTACGGCCAGCATGCTATGCCAATCCGAAGCCGGGAGCCCGGTGCTTCCTCCTGGTCTTCCATGCAGATGCAGGGCCCAAATGCTTGGGCCATCCTCCACTGCCTTCCCGGGCCACAGCAGAGAGCTGGACTGGAAGAGGAGCAACCGGGACAGAATCTGGCGCCCCGACTGGGACTAGAACCCGGGGTACCGGCGCTGCAGGCGGAGGATTAGCCAAGTGAGCCATGGCGCTGGCCTCATCTTCACCATTTTTGACAGCTGCAAGCAAATCTAAAGTTCTAAGTTTTATTAAGAAAATGCAATGCTGAAAAGTAAACAAGCTAGAAAAGAATATATTATGTACATTTCTATTGTTATAGACTTCTAAACTGGAAAAAGTATTTTATTGTATTACTTGTCAGGAGATTAGAGAGGAACATTAAAGATATCAAGAGTGGGGCCAGCACTGTGGTGCAGCAGGTTAAAGCCCTGACCTGAAGTGCCGGCATCCCATATGGGCACCAGCTCTAGTCCCCACTGCTCCTCTTCTGATCCAGCTCTCTGCTATGGTCTGGGAAGGCAGTAGAGGATGGTCCAAGTCCTTGGGCCTCTGCACCCACATGGGAGACCTAGAAGAAGCTCCTGGCTCCTGACTCTGGATTGGTGCAGCTCTGGCCATTGTGGCCATCTGGGGGGTAAACCAGCGGATGGAAGACCTATCTTTATTTCTGTCTCTACCTCTCCTGTGGCTCTTTCAAATAAATAAAATAAATCTTTTTTAAAAAAAGAGATATAGCATAAGAAAGTTTATTAATTATATTACTCAGTATCTTGTTTCTTGATTTGATTCTGTTTTTATGTATGATCATTTCGTGAAAAATCACGGAGCCATAGTTTATGACTTACATAATTTTTCCCTTATATTATTTTTTGAAAGTTTATATGTAAAGGAATATTTGGGTCTAATATGTTTGGAAAGTGGAAGATGCACAAGAAATTTTAAAGATTCACTATGTGCTTTAGCAATAATAACAGCTCTGAGACACTGTGTTTTAAATAACCTGGGTTAATTTTTCCTCTCCCATTTTATAAAGATGTCATTTCTGTAAATATTAGGATAACAAAACTATTTGATAAGCATATTTGAAACTAAACATACATATATGTATAAGCATATATACACAAAGACACACATATATATTTGTAGAGCCCTCCATATCCATGTGTTCCACATCCATGCATTCAATCACAGATTGAAAAGACTCAAAATGAAAAATCGGACTAGTACTGAACATCTACTGAAACATACAGACTGTTCTTCTTTGTAATTACTCCCTCAACAACACATTATAACAACTATTCACATAGCATTTATACTGTTACATATTATAAATAATCTAGATATGATTTAAAATATACAGGAGGAGGTGCATAGGCTCTATGCAAATACTATGCCACTTTTCTATAAGAGACTTGAGCATTTGCCAGTTTGAGTATCCCTGGGGTCTGCAAACCAATTTCTTGTGGATACTCATATATATACATACTGAGCATGTGTGTGTGTGTGTATATATATATATATATATATATATATATATATATATATGTTTGTGTATTTATGTACAAATTAGGTTTCTGTAAAAATATCTGGGAAATGTTGAATCAATCCAGGAGACCCCCCAAATCCCCAGAATTCTAAAAAAGCTGGGATACGGAGCAACATCATTCAACTTGATCACGTTTTAAGTGTAAGGCTCTCTTCAAGATGATAATACTAGCCTTTTATAAAAATCACTTATACCATAGCCGGCACCGTGGTTCAACAGGCTAATCCTCTGCCTTGCGGCGCCGGCACACTGGGTTCTAGTCCCTGTCAGGGCACTGGATTCTGTCCTGGTTGCCCCTCTTCCAGGCCAGCTCTCTGCTGTGGCCAGGGAGTGCAGTGGAGGATGGCCCAAGTGCTTGGGCCCTGCACCCCATGGTAGACCAGGAGAAGCACCTCGCTCCTGCCATCGGATCAGCACGGTGCGCCGGCCGCAGCGCGCCAGCCGCGGCGGCCATTGGAGGGTGAACCAACGGCAAAAGGAAGACCTTTCTCTCTGTCTCTCTCTCTCACTGTCCACTCTGCCTGTCAAAAAAAAAAAAAAAACAACAACAACAACAAAAAAAAAACCAAAAAAAAACAATACCTACTATTAACTGTATGTAACTAGAAGCAAAGTTACTGTTATTGAAAAGATAATATGAGAGTATCCTATCTATATCAGTTGTTCACTTTGTATTTATTCTCTAGTTTGAGGGAAGATTATCTGTAAAATATGGACAATAAGGATAGGTATGGGGAAGTGTTTCGTGATAAAGGACAAAAAGAAATGTCTGAAACATTTTAAAAGGTTTTATCCAAAATAAAAAACAGCCATTATAAATAAACACAGTGGACATTTCAGTGCTTATTCTGTTCCTCTGGAACACTAGAACATATGGAACTGTAATTCTCTGCAGGGAGAACAGAACAGATGAAATCATGATTACCAAGCAGGAAACCTGGCGAATTTACTTGTCTCCATATCCGTTCTAACTCTGTTACAAGCCTGAGGCCCTGAGACTCTAATTCTTGGTAACGTGTATATCAAGAGGCACTGATTTATTAATGAGCCATCTTACAATGCTCTAGAGTAGAAGCTGGCAGAGATCTGCTTTATTTTCTTAGTTGAGGCTAAATCTCAAATCACATAAAAGTAAGTAATTCTCTTCTGTGTACATTGGTTTTCCTAAAAAGCTGTTGAATATGAATTTACATGTTTTTTAAAAATGTTGAATATTGCTGTTTGAGATGATTATCTTCGTGACATATTAGTTTGCATTTTACTGAATTTTCATTAATAATAATAATCTTATGTTTCTCACTAAATGAATGCCCACTCTACATACCTTTCTCTGTTTATTTTTTGCAGGATACCAATTTAATATTTTTTTATAAAACATTTTTTATTCTTTTTTTAATTAAACTTTTATTTAATGAATATAAATTTCCAAAGTACAGCTTATGGGTTACAATGGCTTCCCCCTCCCAAAACTTCCCTCTCACCCACAACCCTCCCCTTTCCCGCTCCCTCTCCCCTTCCAATCACATCATGATTCATTTTCAATTCTCTTTATATACAGAAGATCAGTTTAGTATATATTAGGTAACGATTTCAACAGTTTGCCCCCATATAGCAACATAAAGTGAAAAAAAAATACTGTTGGAGTACTAGTTATAGCATTGAATAAGAGTGTACAGCACATTAAAGACAGAGATCCTACATAATATTTTTTAAAATTAATTAATTTTCTATGCCCTTTCCAATTTAACACCAGGTTTTTTTTTTCATTTCCAATTATCTTTATATACAGAAGATCAATTCAGTATATAATTAGCAAAGATCTCATCAGTTTGTACCCACACAGAAACACAAAGTGTAAAACTACTGTTTCAGTACTAGTTATAGCATCACTGCACATTAGACAACACATTAAGGACAGATCTCACATGGGATGTAAGTACACAGTGACTTCTGTTGCTGACTTAACAATTTGACACTCCTGTTCATGGCGTCAATAATCTCCCTAGGCTCTAGTCATGAGTTGCCAGGGCTATGGAAGCCTTTAGAGTTCGCTGACTTTGATCTTATTCTGACAGGGTCATAGTCAAAGTGGAAGTTCTCTCCTCCCTTCGGAGAAAGGTACCTCCTTCTTTGATGGCCCTGTTCTTTCCACTGGGATCTCACTTGCAGAGAGCTTTCATTTAGGTCTTCTTCTTTTTTTCTTTTCCATGGTATCTTGGCTTTCCATGCCTACAATACTCTCATGGGCTCTTGAGCCAGATCCGAATGCCTTAAGGGCCGATTCTGAGGCCAGAGTGTTGTTTAGGACGTCTGCCATTCTATGAGTCTGCTGTGTATCCCACTTCCCATGTTGGATCTTTCTCTCCCTTTTTGATTCTATCAGTTAGTATTAGCAGACA
This sequence comes from Lepus europaeus, assembly GCF_033115175.1. NCBI lineage: Eukaryota > Metazoa > Chordata > Mammalia > Lagomorpha > Leporidae > Lepus > Lepus europaeus. Next base: position 156,323,762 of record NC_084830.1, on the reverse strand, counting down.
CTTGTCTTGTTTGTGTGATCCCTTTGATTCTTAGACCTATCGGAGCCATTGAATGTGAGCTGAAATTGATCACTTGGACTAGTGAGATGGCATTGGTACATGCCACCTTGATGGGATTGTATTGGAATCCCCTGGCACATTTCTAACTCCACCATTTGGGGCAAGTCTGATTGTGCATGTCCCAAATTGTACATCTCCTCCCTCTCTTTTTCCACTCTTAAATTTAACAGGGGTCACTTTTCAGTTAAAATTTAAACACCTAAGAATAATTGTGTGTTAATTACAGAGTTCAACCACTAGTACTAGAACAACAACAACAACAAATACTAAAAAGGATAAAGTATTACATTGTACATCAACAGTCAGGACAAGAGCTGATCAGTTCATTGTTTCTTATAGTGTCCATTTAATATTATTCACATGTTCTACTATTGTGCAGTTTGCTCCCCTTTCTATATCATTAATCTGATGTTAAAGATTCTATGTCATGGGGCTGGCACCATGGCACACTAGGTTAATCCTCTGCCTTTGTGCTGGGTTCTAATGCCAGTTGCGCCTCTTCCAGTCCAGCTCTCTGCTATGGACTGCGATAGCAGTAGATTATGGCCCAAGTACTTGGGCCTCTGCACCTGCATGGGAGACCAGGAAGAAGAACCTGGCTCCTGGCTTCGGATCGGCACAGGGCCGGCAATAGTGGCCATTTGGGGAGTGAACCAATGGAAGAAAGACCATTCTCTCTGTCTCTGTCTCTCAATGTCTATAACTCTACCTGTCAAATAATAATAATAATAAAAAGATTTTACGTCATTCCAACCACTATAGGATGAACGTTCTCTGACACGTTCCTTATCCCATTCAATGATGTGTCATCACCCTTTCTTTATGAATTTTGGGCCTGTTTTCAACTTTTAAAATTGTTCTCCAATCCCATTTGAGCCAGTTTGGCATAATGTTATTTTATGAGATTATATAAAATGCCTCATAAAAAGATGGGATTTTTTTCATGGGGTAATTCACATAGTACCTGGAATATATGAATCATTTTCTGAGGAAATCTGTGGCTAAATATGATCATCAGCAATTTAAATCTCTTTTATACTCATTTGGAAACACCAGCAAAACACATACATAGGGTTTTTCAAAATAAATTTAGCCAATGTCATTATAAATGTATATAAATAATATACACATCTATATATAATCTGTACAACATAAACAATGAAATATTAATATAATAAATATTATTAAATATTATTCAAATTCTTCTATCCCAATAGGGAAAGTCAAGTGTGGGGTATATAGCAACTTTTTGCCCAATTTTTACAGCCTATTTTATAAGTTACAACAATTTTGAAATAAAAAGTTGAAAAAAATAAAGAAATATTATTCAGCCAAAAAAAGAAAATCCTTACATTTGCTATAAAAAGTATGAAGCTAGGTAACTTTATGTTGAATGGAGTAAGTCAGACACAGGACAAATATTGCAAGATCTTCCTTATCTGTACAACCCAATGAAACTGATTCCATGAAACAGACTGCCAAAAAGTGGTTGCCAAGGGCAAGGCTGGTGGAAATTTGATCAACTGTTAAAACCTATTAGTTATAGATGAGTAAGTTCTGGAGATCTATTATGTAACTTGGTAACTTTAGTTAAAAATAATGTACATAAGAGGCCTGGTGTTGTGACACTTGCAATGCCAGCATCTCACACAGGCACTGGTTGGGGTCCCAGTTGCTCCACTTTGGGTCCAGCTCCTTGCTAATGCTCCTGAAAAGACAGCAGGAGCTAAGTTGAGTCTTGGACCCTGCCACCCACATGGGAGACACAGATATAATTCCAGGCTTCTGACTTTGGTCTTGCCCAGCTCTGACCATAGCAGCCACCTGGGCAGTGACTTAGCAGATGGAAGATGATCTGTCACTGTCTCTCTTTCTCCATCTGTGTGTGTGTGTCTGTGTGTGTCTGTGTAGGTAAGTCTGCCTTCCAAATAAATAAATATGTTTTAAAAGAAAAATATTTAAAATTTGCTAAGAGTACATCTTAAGAGTTCTTACCACAAAATTAAATAGTTACTATATGGAACAGTTACTATGCTAGCAGCCTGATTATTATAATCACTTCATAATTATATATATATATATATATTTATCAATCAAAATATCACATTGTACATCCTAAACATATGCAATATTTTCCCTTAATTATACCTCAATAAATCATGGGAAAAAATCATTGAAATACTTAACGTGCACAACTATGTACAATTGCAATTATAAGCTATTGAGTAACCCAGAGCACCATTATACTTTTGAAAACCTTACTCTAAAATATATACATCAACTGCTGAATACTTCAAATTACATCATTAAATAAACATTCTCTTTAAGTAATACACACCTAAGTTGCCAACAAAACACATGATGTAAGGAAATATAAGCTGCTTTAATAAACTAGTTCTATGGGGGAAAAAAGGAACTTTGAAATTAGATGAAAAAATATTTAGAATGAGGGACTGACGCCATGGCGCAACAAGTTAAGTCACCATCTGCAGCACCGGCATCCCATATGAACCCCAGTTCAAGTTCCAGCTGCTCCACTTCCAATCCAGCTCCCTACTAATGTGCCTGGGAAAGCACTGGAGGATGGTCCAAGTCCTTGGGCCCCTGCCCACCCACATGGGTGACCAGGATGGACATCCAGGCTCCTGGGTTTGGCATGGCATAGACCTGGATGTTGTGGCCTTTTTTTTTTTTTAAACTTTTATTTAATGAATATAAATTTCCAAAGTATAGCTTATGGGTTACAATGGCTTCCCCCCTCCCATAACTTCCCTCCCGCCCGCAAACCTCCCCTTTCCCGCTCCCTTTCCCCTTCCATTCATGTAAAGATTCATTTTCAATTCTCTTTATATACAGAAGATCAGTTTAGTATATATTAGGTAAAGATTTCAACATTTTGCCCATATAGCAACATAAAGTGAAAAAACTACCATTGGATTACTAATTATAGCATTAAATAGCAATGTACAGCACATTAAAGACAGAGATCCTACATAATATTTTTTCAAATTAATTAATTTTCTATGCCATTTCCATTTTAACACCAGGTTGTTTTTTTTTTTCATTTCCAATTCTCTTTATATACAGAAGATCAATTCAGTATATAATTAGTAAAGACCTCATCAGTTTGTGCCCACACAGAAACGCAAAGTATAAAAATACTGTTTCAGTACTAGTTATAGCATCACTTGGCTTTAGACGACACATTAGGGACAGATCCCACATGGGGTGTAAGTACACAGTGACTGGGAATGAACCAGTTTATAGAAGATCTCCTTCTCTGTTTCTCCTCTCTGTGTAATTCTGCCTTTCAAACACAAAAATAAATCTTTAAAATATATTTAAGGTTAGAGGAAACGGAAATTATCAATAACAATATGCAATAAATGTATGATGCCACTGTAGTTATGCTAGCTTTTATTTCATGCAGCCCATTATTCATTCAGATCACAATCAATAATACTATACTGTCAATTCTTTAAAAAAGCATTATTGGTGTTATCAGAAATTTGAGAAATGAGTTAATTGTTTTCATTTATATGAAAATAATTCCTACTTTATTGATTTTTTATTCTTTTCATAGTTCATTATTTAAGACATGCATATAATATTTATATTTTATCTTCAAGAATGACAAGTTGGTTGTATGTCATTTCCTCCAACATATTTACTGCTAAAGGCGGGAACTTAAGGATAAATAATCCTTGTCCACTGGACTATAAAATTCATTTTTTAAAAGATCACAGACTTTCTCATCTGTCAGTGGTTGACCATAGTGATTATTTTTTAGGTAAGTACAACACTTTATTTCTTAAAATTTCATTATCTAATAAATAATCAAGTTCATAATAACTTCTTTTGTACTATGCCACATGTATATGTACAAAACTGCTGTTTTCTTGTGCCATCATAAATTTTACCAGAGAATTTATGAATTTAAATTCACTAAATTTTACCATTTGTAATCAATTCCTGGGAAATAATTTGAGGATTGAAATTTTTCTACTGGAGTCGAGTACTGGTATATCTTCCAAGTAGTGGCATAACATCCAAGGAGCCACTAATTATTCAACCCTTCCTATTAAAGTAGAAATTATTTCAAAGAAAAAGAAAAGTCTTCTTATTGATCCCAGCACCAATGTTTCCACTGGCCACTGTGCCTAGGGGCCTATGAAAACACTTTCCTTTCCTTTAAAATGACAAGAACATAATGGACTTTTGTGTCAACACAGAAGAGTTCAATATATGTTAATGTATTCAGCAATGTAATTAGGTAGTTGTTACACATGATTGTGAGTATTTGCATGTGGTTTGTATGTTTGCACGTGTGTATGTTTTAATGGAGGATTTGTGTGTTTGCAGGTATGTGCATGTTTTAATGCAGGGAAGGGCCAAGGAAAGCAAAATGCCTAGGACCAACAGAAGTCATAATGCAGCCCTGAGTGAACCTGACAATCCGTATGGAAAATCATGGAGACATAATCAAATTATTGATGGCTATAATCAATGAATATATGCAGAAGACTTGTACAGAAGACAGTCACATGCACTATTATATTTTGTGTACACTTAGGATGTAACAGGCATTAGGGGATATAGGAAAATTATAGAAGTATGTAATTTTCCCCACACATCTATGAAAGATTACAAATACACTTCCATGAAAAAGCATATTATCAAACTTTCTAATTCTCCTTCCTCATAATGAAGAACCTGCTGTGAAGGAAACACAGTTTAGTGGGCAGGCTAAGTTTGCACAGACAGGAATCCCAAGTGAATCTTAAACCATTCAAGTTTAGTATCAAATGGCTGTATCTGCAAATAGGGAGAAAGGCACAAGTGACAAAACGTACGTGTGGAATGATTTAATTAGCTTTCTGTGTATGCAGCTGGGGTAGTCTCCCAAATTTTAATTAAGTCTTACCGTGATATTTATTCTCTGTAGAAGCACAAACACTAAGTAAGAGTGTTTCAGAACTAGCTCAGAGGTCATTAGTACTGCTATGGTTGGTTCTTCGGGTTAAAAAAAATGTGGTAAGAAAATTGCTACATGACTTTTTGTTTAATGCAAAGATCACAATCCTCTAATTTGAATCATAGTTTCAATCTGTTTCTGTTTGTACAGTAGCTTTTGCATGGTACTAATTATTAAAGGGATCTTCATTAATTAATACTGTGACTTTCTGTTTTTATCATTAATTCAATTATTTATTTTTCCTTCAGATTAATTTTAAAAATATTGGTATTGCAAAATACAATTAAAATGCCTAATTAAAATGCATGCAATTTTATCACACTGAAGATAGTATACAAGCATTTGTAACCATGTTGCTTTTTCATCCTTTTTTTTTGTTTGTTTTATTTTTTTGATAGGCAGATTGGACAGTGAGAGAGACAAAGATAGGTCTTCCTTTTCCATTGGTTCACCCCTCAGTGGCTGCTGTGGCTGGCGCACCGCACTGATCTGAAGCCAGGAGCCAGGTGCTTCTCCTGGTCTCCTATGCGGGTGCAGGGCCCAAGGAGTTGGGCCATCCTCCACTGCACTCCCGGGCCACAGCAGAGAACTGGACTGGAAGAGGAGCAACCAGGACAGAATCTGGCGCCTCGACCAGAACTAGAATCTGGTGTGCAGGCGCCACAGGTGGAGAATTAGCCTGTTGAGCCATGGCGTCAATAACCATGTTACTTTATAATTTTCTCAAACAAGAAAGCAAAAATTTACCAGACATTCAACTGTAGGATTTTAATCCTGTACGCTTGTTCACAGGTCATTCAAGAGAAGCAACAGATTGCTTTGGGTGTAATTCAAATTTGTAGTTTTGGGTGGGGACATTCTAAACAATATTAAAATTCACTGTTATGAGTCTGTTAACTCTCATTGAATATCTGAAGATATTCAGTATTAGGAGAAATGCAGTAGAGCATGGGAAAAAAGTGATGGAAAATTTACTCTACAGATAGCTTGTATACAATACCTGCAGGCATGTAGAAGGTACAGATTAAATTATGTATGTTGATTGCTGGAACAGATGAAATTAAGTATAATACTCTGGGGTGGTGGTGTTACGCATCCACATACAACCAATTCTAGAAAAACATTCTTTTCTTGACTAATGAAAACACAATATTTCAACAATAAATTAAATATTTGCAGTAGGTTTTGGTACCAGCTGTTGATAATTTTTTAAAGATTTATTGAAAGAAAGAGACAGAAAGAGAGAGAAAGAAAGAAATAGCAAGAGACAGAGAGAAAGAGAGAGAGATACCTTCCATCCACTGGCTCATTCCCTAAATGGCCGCAGTGGCTAGGGCTGGGCTAGGTGGAAGCTAGAAACCAGAAGTTTACTCTGTGTCTCCCATGTCTACTCTACCAGTAAGGAGCTAGATCAGAATCAGAGAAGCAAGGAGGCAAACTGGTACCCACATGGAATGACCGCACTGTAGGTGATGGCTTAGCCACAGTGCCAGCCCTACTAATTGTTAAGGAAATTATTTTTACTTGCCTTTTCTAGCTTTGAGGAGCCTCCTATATCCCTTATTTTGGGGCTTCTTCCTTGATATTGTCATTCACCTAGCATTCTTGGAATATGACACTCTTAATTCTCTTTCATAAGGAGCCTAGTGATTCCATTAGGCAGAACGTGCCAATCTAGTAAAATCCACTCATCTTCGAATTCCTTAATTACATGGCATTTTACCATAAAGAGCAACCTATTCACAGCTTTAGGAGATTTGGATGTGCATCTTCGGACAAAAGGGAGACTGGTCTTCCTACCCCCTATTCAGTTTACAGTTGAGACTACATTTAACCGCTCCTTTTTCCACAGTGAGAGTGGGCCAGGTGTGCATATCAGTCTGTGCTGGTAGAAAGCTTTCCAAGAAGATAGCCTGGAATAGGCTTAGATAAAATTAGCATGGACAGTCTTACAAAAGAACTATAGCTAAGCTAATGGAGATGTTTGCTGGGGGACTCCAAGACTGCAAGCTGAACAGTGACAAGTTTCAAAACAGAACCAGGGCAAAGGGCACCAACACCAAAACAGGGTAGATCTTGGTCTGGAAACAAGATACTGAAGGAAATACCACTTGTTCCCAAGGACTTCAAGGTGGCATTACCCTGAGCAGGTTGGTCTTCTCCTGAAAGCCCTGCTCCATAATGCTGAATGTAGGTCTGACGTGAACGTTGCACTATGGCACTTTTTGTTATTGGTTTTTAATCAAGTGAAGTAAGTAAATGAGACCTCCTCATCAGTAGTGGTATACAACGAATGGCATCACTGCCTTCAGAATATCTGGTACTTAGTTAATACATGCAGATCCAGTGAGTTGTCTGTGGTGGAATGAGAAGTCCATGCCAAGATGGCCACTGGCAAGCAAGGGTCATTTATTCAGGAATGGCTTCAGAAATGCCCTAGGAAACCACTTGGCAACGGAGCCTGCCTGGCAACAGGCTGTGATTGGTTAGGGCATAAACCACCCCTTGACTGGATTGGCTGCCTCGGCTATATAAGCTGCTGTACCAACTAAAATCAATGAGTCTGTGGGCTGCTCACCTCTGGCCCGCTTGCACCCGGCTCCTGGTGTCTGTGTGGTGACTCCACATCTCTTGCCCCCACCGCAGTCCTCCTCTCAGAACGAATCCACAGAACAGTTGTCTACTGATGCTGTTATTTGCCAAATCCTCTGCACATTAGTCAGTAAGATGTAACCACGTGTGTGGGGCAAAATGTGTCAACATTCTGGGAAATCGTCGCAAAGGGTGGATCCCTCACTCTCAGCAAGGTTTCCACTGCCAGTAGCTCTTGGTTGCTCTGGGTCCATTTACTTTCTGTCTTGTTCTCAGGCTTGTGTGTGAGCTGTGGTGGTGCAGGTTTCTCCCTTTGATTATGTTGTACATTAACTGAGAACTTTTGTAGAACAGATACAGTTAACTTCAACTTCTACTTGTTTAAATAGAAATACAATTGATTTTATTTGTATAGGTAGCTAACTAATTTCACCTTGGTTTGTCCAAGTGGATCTTGCAACTCATTATGTTCTTTCTACACAATAAGCCCAACCCTCCTAAATCCAGGATAAGATACCCTACTAAGGGTGTGGAAGCATAGCTGTATGGTATGTAAGTGGAAATACTAAAAATTGAAGGAAATATTAAGCTGCAACAGTGCTGGCTTCTAATCTCCCAAGCAGAATAATATGATTAAACTTTGAGAGGAGTAGTCAGCACAAAAATTTTAACTCTAATTTTTGTTTGTCTCCTGGGTTCCCTTGTGCACACCACATGGCTGCCCATGAGCACTTTGAAGTGAAGATATTACTGTTTCTTTTGGATTCTGTTTCCTACATGTTGAACTCATTCGGCATGATCAAGTGCCACATGCAGAGACTTAATGAATACTTTGGATGATTAGGGAAACAAGGCCCTACTATGGCACAAAAAACTTTTCCCACATGGGAGCAAACTCAGATTCTTTACCACATCCTGAAATACTTAAATCTATGGAGAGTAAGCTGATAGAGGAATGGACGTAGAAAAGTTTTCAGATGTGGTAGTATTTGTGGTTGACTGAGTTCCTTGGCAAATAATGTCTCAATTTGTCCCTTTAAATATTAACAAGCAGGTCAGTTGATTATAGTTCCACTGTGTGTTCTTTAAGAAAATTGTGGTGATATTGTTCTTTGACACTAAAACCAGTAGCTCTTGGTTGCTCTGGGTTCATTTGCTTTCTGTCTTGTTCTTAGGTTTGAGTGTGAGTTGCTATGGTACAGGTTTTTGCCTTTGACAGATTATGTTGTACACTAAATCAGAACTTTTGTAGAACAGATACAGTTAACATGAACTATGATTAATAATACTTATTCCATTTTTGGACTTAAAAATATGGTTTGTTGTCCTTATGCTGATCAAATATTCTACCTAAATCCAAACCACAGTAACAGTCTATTTTCTGAATGTTGCAGATCTATGCTATGTGTAAATACAAGTTGATTTTAAAATCTAATTTTTAAAATTCTTACTTTAGGCCATATATAAATCAACAGGGCAAAATAAAAAGTACTTTCGTGTAGGTGATTTCTATAGAGGCATCTCATTTTATTGAACATAATTATTCAATGTTAATTCAAAATTGTTTATTGTTAATTTTTCTCTTAATTTTCAAATATGAATTCTGAGAGCATATCTCAGTCCTCAATGTTTGGTATCAGATAATCTTATATAGCACACAGTTAATTTAAAAAATTCTTGTAAAATAGTCAATTTTGCCTATTTCCTTCTCAATTATGATTTTAAAAAATTCTAGTCTGTATTATTAATTTGCTACTAGATAGGATTTTTTCCTTTTGATGTACAATGTGTTCACATTTTGTTTACATTTGGTACATATATCTACTACGTATTGATTCAGTGGTGTAAATCCTTCTTTGTATGTCATTAAAGATGAAATATATGACGTGAGCACAATTCCTGAACGCTCTGTAATCGACTCATAAGATTCATCCCTCACCATCAGCACTTAATGCACTGCTTACAAATGTCTCTTTGTACAAACAGAAATTCACTGTGCTAAGTTTTCACTCTTTAAGTAATGATTCCTACTTTATCACAATAGGATAGGTTTAACACAATTATGTTACAAAGACTACTGAACACTTTTAGAATTTTGGTTTATATATTCTGTTTTTTTTTTTAATCAGACATAGCAAAAATTTCCTAAAGAAACACTTGAAATGTTGATGACTTTCAAAGACCTGAAAAACTCTTTTGCTAAGCTCAGGTCAACAGAGTTTTCTTGGAATTAAACCGTAAAATAAATCATCCAAGAGACATTGGATAGCATAATTAGAGCAGGGTGATTATGGTTTTGCAAGAAAATACAAAACTATTCTTCAAATGGACATTTATAAACTGCCAAAGGCACAAATATAAATCCTGATTCAGTAGACATTTTTCCATAGGGAGGAAAAAATACGTGATTCCTGGTGTTTAGCTTTATTTCACTTTACTGTAGAGGCTTTCCAACTTGCAAAGTATGCTTCTATAAACAAGTTGCTCCCAAACTTCTCTCCCCTAAATCTTCTGTAACACACTTTTGAAAACACTTTTTCTCTTTTCCTGAAGAATTTGTTTTCATGTCTTGTCAAGGTTGTAGGAGTTCATAGTTTTAATAGCGTTCTTATTTTTTGATTCACAGCCATATTTAGAAACATTTCATAGGTTCCCTGTTCCTTTCTCTCCTTCTCAGAGTGAAAGTGTCTACTGAGCTTTCACAAAGGATTGCATTACAGCCAATTCATGATCTGCCATCTGTCACAGTGTTCTGTATTGTTTATTAAAGATAGCTCTTTATATGTTACATGCAAGACATAAGGGAGGGAAACTGTTTTGTTTGTTATAATAATCTGAGAGCTTGTCTTGATTCCATATCCAAATTGGATCATTAAACTCCAACATGGAGACAGAGCGGCTATTTCTGATGAGTGTACCCACTTTTTTCCTTTATAGAGAAGCTTCATACACTCAACAGCTTTTGAAAAAGCATTTGATTAATGTTTCATAGTAAAGCAATGGAAAGATTAGAAAACCGTTCCTTGAACTACAGAGCTGAGGTATTTTCTCACAAACATTGCCAGGAATTTTTATGCTTCCTGGCAAGCTTAATCAAACCAAGAAATCGGATGCCTTAATTGGTTAGACAAGGGAGAGTTAAGATTGGATTCAGGCTGTCTACAATCTGTTGGTAATGCAGTCAGAGAAGAAACCTCTGCCAGAAGACAATTTAAGCAGGGCACTGTAAATATTTTAGCCAACATTATGTAATCATCGCTCCATCTTAACTATCACATCCCATAATTTCAATCCCCTACTTAGACTAAACAACCTGATATTGTCCAAGACTGAAATATATTAAAGGCAAACTTTCGTTCTAAAATACCCTTTTCATAAATAGAACTAAGGAAATGACAACTGATTAGGAAATGAATGTCTCACCACCACATCACTATAATATAGCAGATCAGTTACAAGTACTGTCATCCTGAGTAGTGTCCGGTTCTGAAGACAGATGGGAGACAAAGATTCTCAGTGATTCCCTGGGTTATGTCAGATGTTTCTCTACAAAGTAAGCGGTAAAATTATCCCTATTCCAGCTTCCAAATTGTCTGCATTAATATGTCATAAAGTTATCATTCTCTGCCTGCAATGTTGCTGACCCTACTTGACCATCCCCTCAGCTGCAGTGGTCACTTTGGAAGTTGGGCTGAGTGAAGGGCTTTTCAGCTTAGAGCCAATAAGATCTGTGGCTCTGACCTGGGCATCCTTCGACTCCAGGGCAGGTCCATTTCCAGTGATCCAACTCTTGGCAGAGCTGCCAGGGCTCTTCACAAGCTGAGTTCTGCTGAAGCCCAGACTTACCACATGGAAAGCCACTGCAGTGGACTGGCCTGTTGGGTCTCCTTGAGGGCAGATCATTGTACAGATCAGCCATTAATAGGCATGTAAATTTCTTGTTAGAGATGCCCCCTGCCTTTACCTGGCCAGCTCTCCTCCCAGGCCAGCCAAGTAATGAAAGTCACCAGAGTGCCTTCCCCTAGGAGGTTCACACCTCCCTTAGGATGTACCCCATGTGAAGAGATAGATAGGTCTGGGCCTCTTAACTTACAAGGCCTAAAGCCCACCAGATTATTATCAAGCCCCTTCTGTCAGGTTCTATTTGCCTCTCAATCAGAAAACTTAATTGTAGCTTAGACAGCACCTTTCTTAGCTCCTCTAATAATGACTCTGTCCTTTGTTCTAGGCCCTGTCTAGCGTACTTGGGCCTCATTCCTTTGTAATCATAACCTCTACTCTACCACCAATGGCTCTACTCCCAACCTGTGTGTACTGATGGTCCTCTTCCCCACTTAATGCTGTATAATTGTTCAAACCTGGTAAATGCCACTCTTAGGATCATTGGTAACTATCCTCACTCTGTCTTTTATGACCTTGTCTAAATATGATCAGAGTCGGCAAACTTGGAAGGCTTCCATAGCCTTGGCAACTCATGACGACAGCCTAGGGTGGTTACTGGCGCCATAAACTAGAGTGTCAATTTGTTGGGTCAACAAAAGGAGCCACTGTGCACTTGCTCCTCATGTGGGATCTCTGTCCTTAATGTGCTGTACATTGTGATTTAATGCTATAACTAGTACTCAAACAGTATGTTTCACTTTGTGTTTCTATGTGGGTGCAAACTGTTGAATTCTTTATACTAAATTGATCTTCTGTATATAAAGAGAATTGAAAATGAATCTTGATGCAAATGGAAGGGGAGAGGGATCGGGAGAGGGGAGGGTTGTGGGTGGGAGGGAAATGGGAGGGGGAAGCCATTGTAATCCATAAGCTGTACACTGGAAATTTATATTCATTAAATAAAAGTTTAAAAAAAATTATTGTATAAAAATAAAAAAAGGAAAAAAAAAAGTTATCATTCTCGACAGATTTGCTTTTAACAAGTGCGTAACGCTCTCTAAAAGTTCTTCCTTCTATATTCTTCAGAGCACTGCAGTAATGTTGAACAATTCTTCAAGTTCTGAGTATGTTTTAACACAACTATAGACCTTCACACACCTCTTGAAATTACCTTGCTGCTACCAGACTCCTGGGTAAACTGATTCTATGCTAACCGACCTTGTCTCCCAACATATCCTTATTTCCCAAATCTGTGTCTTTCATGACCACATTAACATTTCATAATGAAACATGTCATCACCCAGGTTATGAATTACAGTATTTTTGACAGACTTTTATTTTTTATTTTCAGTGCTGCAGGACATGGCAGGTTTTCAACAAAGTATATGCTGATTTTAAGAGTGAATCAATTACTGGTTGATAACCTCAAAGAAAATCCATGGCTGTGTGCATAGCAATGCCATGTTATTTTCCAGCTTAATGAATGTTAAAATTGTCAAACAAGACTTGTGTAACGCAACTGCCTTTGGATTTGCCACAATGGAATGTCACTAGTTGCTTGGAGTGTCAATTATGACATACAAATGGGGTCATAAATTTTTTCAGTTACAGGACTCATAAGCAATATTTAAGATTTGTTTATGCCTTCTGCCTCTTTGACAATGATAAAAGCATGAAAAGTCAGCAAGATGGTAAAATATTCACAGTATATTGGGAAAACTTGACTTTGCCCAAATACATCTGTATTGGGGGATCACCTCTATCTTCATTGGTTACTTGTAGGCAGTCTTTCGGAAAGGGCAGGGGATCAAAGAACAAAAGTAAGAGTAATGGCACTACATGATTCATTCAAGTTCATAAATCCAGCTGAACAATAATAATAAATAATAATAAATAAATAATAATAAATTCACTTAGGGATATGTGTTAATAATTCTCTAAAGTTACAAGCAAACTGCATTTAGTTAAAAACTTTCCCACACACAATCTGTTCTGTCAGACAGTACTAGCCAACACTCCCACCTCACTGCTAGAGAAAAAAATCAACCCTCCAAATCTATCGGTTTTGTTTAGCTGTACTCTAAAAACCCTGAAGAAACCATTAAAGGATGTTTCCATACCCAAACAATACATTCCTTCATTTATAAAGTCTTGAGAAATCCTCTGAGTTTACAGACTTATTTCCTCCAGATCAAAAGCACATTGTAGAGAGAGGTAACCCTGCAAATTGTTCCACCACACAGTTGCTTCCAAATGCTGCTGATTCTCCTCCTATCTCTACCAAAACGCCAGTCCCAATAGTTAGCTCAGACTGCTGGTTGGTATTAGGTCTTCCTGTAGCCGCCCCTATGGGTCTGCAACAGGGAGAGTCAAAGTGGGAAACAAACGTCCTCTTCCCTTTACTGTTTCCTTTAAAATTTGTTTATTTTTATGTATTTGAAAGGCAGAGAGACAGACACGGGTAGCAATAGCCAGAGATGTGCCAAACTTGCTCCCTTTCTCGTCACTTCCTTTAATACTGATAATTCCCTCTCTGTAGCAGCCAGTGCAATCTTTGTTGTTTAGAGATGATTTATTGTTTCTTTAGCCCTTCCTTCCCTGTGCACAACTGTCTAATGCTAGAGGCCTGGCCTAGGTTTAAACTTCTTTTATGAAGCTTCTCAGATCATTGGATTTCCTCTATCCTCTGCCGCGGGTAATATATTGAAAAAGTTGACCTTTACTCTATAATTACCCATATTATCCCTGACGATTATTGGTACCTGGTTCTAGTACAGGGTGTATTGTCTGATGTATGTTTTCCTTGCTCATGTGTTTGTAGTCAACTAACAGGAGGTACCTAACAACTGGATATTCCAGGACGATGTTGCTGGTGAGTTTGGGGGTTATGAGCTGATGCACCAGAGTTTATTCCATGTGAATTTTTCATTTTCCAGACACTTAGTGCAGACTTGCTTCTGTAGTCACTCAGGCTTCCTAGCTGCACCAAGAAACAAGAACCAGCATTTAAGAATTTTTCCAACCAGGGGAATGTGCTTTGGGAAAGATGCTTCTACAGTGACCCGTAAAGTTCCTTTCCACAACACACCTAGAGGAGTAAGTTGAGAAACTGTATTGAGCAATTCAAGGAACTGGTAATTTTCTATTCTTAAAACATGATAGACACAAAAGTACTTCAAAAATTCATGGAAACCTAGAATTAAAAGATAAATGCATTTTGGTATGAAAAACTTTTGAAGTTCCTGCATTCATAATATACATTCTCCATGTTTTGAAGACATTTGTATTTGTGTTCACTATTCTTTTTAAATTTCTTACATTTAAGTTATTTTACTTTAAACTACATTTATATCTGTACATACATATACACATGCATATCTTTTATTGTGATATTTTAACACATTTTTAAAGACTTGGTAATGCAAAGACACACAGTTATTAATTTAATAGACATTGATTTGGCAGTCAGCATTTGTTGGCTTCAGCAATGTAAGAATTAATCTGAAAATTCTCAGTAACTGGAGATAAAATGCAAACAGTGGATATTAAAAGAATTGTAATCTTTTACAAACAGAATACTACTAAAAAATAAATCTGGGCAATTTACCTCCCAATCTTTCTGTTTTATTTGTGATTACGATGGAATTAAACCAGAAGTAAGAAAAGAATGGTATCAAGGAAATTCTCCTACATTTAAAAATAAATCAAAGCATGGGCCAGTGGAGAAATCCTAAGACAACGGTGTTTGGCCTAACAGTTAAGAGCCAGTTGCTCACCTCCAAGTTAGAGTACTTGGGATTGACTTTTGGCTCCAGCTCCCTACTAATGGGCACCCTGGGAAGCAGTGGATTGAAATGTCTACTTTAGACAGTTGGGCACAGGGAGGGAAGGGCTAAAGAAATAGTAAATAATCTCTAAACAACAAAGATTGCACTGGCTGCTACAGAGAGGGAATTATCAGTATTAAAGGAAGTGACGAGAAAGGGAGCACGTTCGGCACATCTCTGGCTGTTGCTACCCGTCTCTGTCTCTCTGCCTTTCAGATACATAAAAATAAACAAATTTTAAAGGAAACAGTAAAGGGAAGAGGAAGCAGCTCCTTCCTGGCCTGGGCCCTGATCCATCCCTGGCCACTGCAGACATTTGGAAAGTGAACCAGCAGATGGGAGTGCTATCTATCTCTATTGCTGACTCTGTCTCTATTTCTATTTCTATCACTATCTTTCTTTGCTTCTAAAAAAATGTACAAGAAGAATTAGCAAAAATTTTAGATGAGTCAATGATGTGTCTTTATTATGAATACTAAACATTTATATGTTTGGGAATAACTTCCAATTAGTCACTGTGTCTTCACTTTCTTTATTCTTCTGAATTTCAATGTGGTCATATTTCACAGTTCTCTCATTATCCTAAAGTATTATTCCCCATTATATGTTCCTTCTCTGACCTCTTCATTTTGGAAATATTGAGTGCTCAGTCTAGGTGTATTTTTGTTTTCAGCTCCATCTGTATATATCAGTGTTATAAAGCTCTGTCTCTTGGCCAGAAGGCATTAATAAATACCACACACATATATCCAAGTACCTGTTCCATTTCCCTCCTTGTCTGTTTAGTAGACATTTCAAACCCCAAGAACTTCTCCTATTTCCTCCACAGCTTTTCCTCCCACAGGTTTCCTGATAAGAGATGTTGGAAACACCATTCTTTTCCTTGATTAAACAAAATGTCATGAATTATCCCTGCCAATGCTTCTGTTCTCACACTTAAGATCCATTCGGTCTGCAGTCTAATGACCTCAGTTCCAAAACGCTTCCTCAACCTGACAACTCTCATCTAGATCACAGTTTTGGTCTGACCCATCCTGGTTATACACGCTGTCCTCACTCCACCCTCTCATTTCTCCTACTTCTGCTTTCACCCTACCTGAGTCAGCCCCTTCTCAACATAAAAGCCAGGATTACGCCTGAAACTGTTAATTAGATCACATTATCTTTACTCAAGAGCCCCCAGTACCTTCACTTAGCCCTTCCTTCCATGGGGTGCTCTTCTCCCTCACACTCACACACTCTCTCAACCCCTTACTGCTGCACACATTGCAAATTTTCAATAAAACACAATCCCGCCATCTCATCCTTCCCTGGTTACTACTCCCAATCTTGCTGTTTCCTCATAGTAGCTATTTCATGCAAAGTAGTCAATACACATTCACTAATGTATTAACATCTAGAAATTTCAACTGCTACATAGTGAGCATTGATAAGATTACTTGTAATAGGATAATTCTTCAATAAAATATTCATTAAATCAATTAGTGAATTAAAACTGCTTATTTATTATTATTATTTTTTTGATAGGCAGAGTAGACAATGAGAGAGAGCGACAGAGAGAAAGGTCTTCCTTTGCCGTTGGTTCACCCTCCAATGGCCGCCGCGGCCAGCGCACTGCGCTGATCCGAAGCCAGGAGCCAGGTGCTTCTCCTGGTCTCCCATGCAGGTGCAGGGCCCAAGCTCTTGGGTCATCCTCCACTGCCTTCCCTGGCCACAGCAGAGAGCTAGACTGGAAGAGGAGCAACCGGGACAGAATTCGGCACCCCAACCGGGACTAGAACCTGTGTGCTGGCGCCACAAGGTGGAGGATTAGCCAAATTGAGCTGCGGCGCCGGCCTTAAAACTGTTTAAAAAGTAGGCCTCATTATTTCATGCATGGAAATATTGTATCTATAGTTGACCCTTTCAAATGACATAGGCAAGTTTACTTGCTAGACTATCTTTTTCAGTCAAGTTTGATAACTTTCAGGCATTTTTCTATTTTGTTTAAACTTTATTGGTGCAAATTTTCCATAATATTCACTGCTGTTATTTATTTTTGTCTGCAACATTTGTGAATTGATTATGTTGCCATCATCTTTTTCATGACCAATCCTATGGTAACTTTTTTCCCCAAAATTTCATCAATTTTTTAAAAAAATAAAAGTGAGTTTCTGCTTTATTAATACTATACATGGTATGTGACACTTATTTCTGTCTTATTTCACCATTTCTTTCTTAGCACCATACCACCTGTATTTATTTTACTATCCTTTTTCCATATTTGTAAAATAGATGGCTTATTCATTAACATTTTACCTTTTGACATTGAGTTTTAAAAACTTTATTTTACCCCCAAATTACTGTTTTAATGACATGCCTCAATTTTTGTTATATCAAGTTGTTATAATTCAGTTGTAAATATTTTTCTTATTATGTTTTTTATCCTAAGGGCTATTTAGAAATATGTTTCTTAATTTTCAAAGAAACAGAATTATCTAGTTATGTTTTAGCTATTAAGTTTTTCTTCATTGCAGTATTGGCATAGAAAAATTTCTGCATGACTTCCAGGTCTGAAATTTTTTATGGCTCAACTTATAGGCCAATATGTCATCAATATTCATTCGTAAATGTTATATGTCAGCTTAAAAAATGAATGGTACAGTTATGGTGTGGAGTTGTTCACAAATATCCATTAGGATGTCTGTTAATTTTATTCTTCAGTACTTCCACAGCCTCAGTAGATCTGCTGCCCCTCAGAAGTTTCTCAAGTAGACATCTTAAATCCTGCTGTGACTGTCAATTCGTTTCAAGTATTCCTGACTTCTTCGTCCATATATTTTAATTCTGTGACATTTAGAAATTTGTGGTGCTGGTGAACTGAACCTCTTACACAGGAGGAATTCATCTCTATCTGTGAGAAGTTTTTCCCCAAATTTATGATGTCTACCATCATCTACCTGCCTCAGCTCTTTATGTTTAGTTTACAAATTGTAATTTTCTACTCTTTTGCTCTTTTCTTTCTTATATTCTTATATTTTAGATTTGATATATCTTTCATGAGTTCATCAAATATGTGCCTTCATTCTTAACTCTCCATTCGTTTCCACTGATTTTTCTTTCTGTTAAAAAACACCCTCTCCTATGTACTGTGGATGTTTAAAAAGTCTTTCTATGCAACAAAGTCAGACCATCCAGCTCTGTTCTTTTTCTTCCAGATTTCCTTGGTAAAGTTTCTACTTTGTCAAAGATATACAAAGCTGAAGAAAAGCCTCACTCACACCGGAGAGAAACACAGAATCCTAATTTCTATTGAATCCTTCAAAAAGTTGATATCACAGCCCAGCAAACTAAATTCCAAATATTGGCACACTCCAGTGAGGAAAGACAAGACACATGAGCCATTTCACCTTGGGCAGAATATGGAAGGCAGGGGTAGCTGCCATAGAAGGAGACAAGAACAGATTAGCTGAAGTTTTAATAAATTTAAAAAGCTAAGTTTGGATTGCAGCATCCGTTTAGAATGACTGAGTTCCAGATATAAGGATGTTTTTTTGCCACAATAAGCATCTTCTGTGAATTTTTTCACTCTCTTCAATTGCACTGATTTCAAAACTTGGACCCAACTAAATTTATATTTTAATTAAATTTGCCATTTAAAATTTACCTGCATGTTCTTTTTTACAAAGACTTGCACTGACCTTTCGCAAGGATTTGCTCACAGTAGGAGTACAAAAAGTCATCTCTGTGACAGAGGAAAGTGTTAAATGATCTACTGCCATCGACTGGAAGGGCACAAGACATGGTAGATCTCTCTGAGCCTTTCTCTATGCAAAATGGAAGGCTTACACCACTGGAAAAGACAAGTAAACCCTGAGCTCCTGGGATGCCCCACCCAGAGGCAGGCTGGAAACCTTGCCAGCAGCCACCAGCATCCAGAGGTCCTACGTTTTTGATGGAATGGCAAAAATAGAAGTATTATGTCTGTTGAGAAATATAACCGACTTTTGCTCCTAGATTTGTGACAGGTCTGTACAGAAGTTAACTTATTCCATCCAAACTTGCTACAGATAAAAAGCAGAAAATGGATTCCTACAGAGTGCAAAGGCTCAGAAATGACCAGAGACCCTCCACCACTCCCAAGGTAGTACAACCCCTCTCTGAGAGGTAACTGACCAGAGACCCTCCAGCAGTCCCAAGGTAGTACAACCTCTCTCTGAGAGGTAACTGACAAGAATGGAGAACACTCACTTCACCCCCACACCCCCCCCCCCCCCAAGAAAGAGAGAATTGAGTAGCACACAACTACAGCCTACAGTTAGGGAACTTGTAAGAGCATGGTGAGAGAGGACGTCTGTGATGAATAGTTACAGAAAGAAATGTAATACTCAAATAAATTCAAAGAGACTATGTGTACAAATAGAATTAGAAAGGTCTATATTATTAAAATGTCAATTCTTCTTGCCAAATGTCACATCTTCTGAAACAGTGATGTGATCCAATTCAAGCATATCTGGTATACTTTCAAATCTTCGTAGATAATCTTGAACTTTTGTAAAAGAACTGCCTAATTTAACCAAAGGCACTGTAGGAAATTCCTGTTTTTCATTCATTGTCAAAGATCCTCCATTAAGGCTACAGAGGTTTGACATCACAAGCAAAAGATCTGACGTGGTTTTGACAGGCAGAAAACAGCTCCTTGGAACATTAATACCTAGAGATTTAAGAGGTGTTTTCAAATACATGATTCTTAAAATTTATAGAATTCTCAAAACTTTTAATGGCAGCTCCTACTGCAGTTTCTAATTGAATGACATTCAGGCCTCCATCCAAAGTCTTTAGATTCACAATGATTTCCATGTCAATGGCATTCTGCTCCTGCAGTCTTTTAACTGCTGCAAGAGAAATCCATAGGTTGTTTGTATTAAATGTTTTAAATTTTGATACAGACTTGAACTCATCAACATGTGCTTTTGGCACTTGAGTGATTTCCACCAGTCTCAGTTTGCCTTCATACTGAGTGAGTGTCCCACTCTTTACATCTGCACGAGTTTTATTTGTGACTTCCATGACAAATTCACAGCGTTTTCCATTGGGTGAGTTCATTAGATGATTAAGAATATAAAGATCCACTGTGGCACCCTGATTATCTATGCTAGACACAAAAATATACTTTTGCCTTCTCCTATAAAGGTATCCAGCAAACCAGAGCTGTAGAAACTGGCGTATATATCACCATGACCTGGTAGGTACCAAGCTTCTGTATTTCCCCCTGAATAAGACACATCTTTTGCCACAGGAAGTAAAGATTCTTTATTAATCCATGGGTACCTTCTTTGATTGAAAGTGTAGATATTCACACGACAATGATTATACTTCTGTAGCACTTCTTTATTTAATATATACTAAACTGATCTTCTGTATATAAAGAGAATTGAAAATGAATCTTGATGTGAATGGAAGGGGAGAGGGAGTGGGAAAGGGGAGAGTTGTGGGTGGGAGGGAAGTTATGGGAGGGGGAAGCCACTGTAATCCATAAACTATACTTTGGAAATTTATATTCATTAAATAAAAGTGTTGTTTTTTTAAAAAATAAAGAACTTTAAGGAAATTGTCAGCAAAAAAAAAAAGTCAATCCTTCTAAACATTTATAAACCAAACATGGGGTGCCAGAATATATAAAATAACAACTTACAGAGCTGAAAACAGAAATAAACAAATCCATGATCTCAGGTAGAGTTACCAGTACTCCTCATTCTGAAATTGATAGAACACTTAGACAAAAAATCCACAAGGGCATGCACGGCTTGAACAGCAGCAACTTGATTTATTTGACATTTAGAAGATGATCTAGGGGCTGGCATTATGGCACAATAGGTTAAGCTGTTGCCTGCAATGTTGGCATTTCATATGGGTGCTAGTTTGAGGCCTGGCTGCTCCACTTCCAAACCAGCTGCCTGCTAATGTGTCTGCGAAAGCAGAAGACGGCCCCCTTCCTGGACCCCTGCACCCATGCTGGAGACCTGGATGAAGCTCCTGGGTCCTAGGTTGACCTGGTCCAGCCTATCTGTTGCAGCCATTTGGGGAGTGAACCAGGAGATAGACGATCTCTCCCTCTCTCTAACTCTTTCAAATAAAATAAATGAATCTTTAAAACAACAACAAAAAAAGAAAAAAAATATGATGAGCTAGCTACACAAGAATATGCATGCATTTCAAATGAACCTGGACAGGGTGTAAGATCATGTTCTGTCCTGCACTAACCCCCCTCCTCTGCCTTTCAAGAAAAGTAACTTTTTAAAAAAGAACATTAAACTGAAATTATTTTAATATAAAACTCTATTCTCTATAGTTGAATTAAACTAGAAAGCTCCAATCTCCAGAAAATAGCTCAAAAACTCTCCTAAATTCAAAATTAAACAGTATACTTATGAATAACATGGGACTTCTGAAATAAAAGTCATAATACACATTTGGAATTACTCTATAATTAATAGAATTGAAAACACAACAATCTTGTTGAACACAGCTATAGAAACGCTTAAGGGGAAATTCACAGCATTAAATTCTTAAATACTGAGGAATGGGTACAAAAATATGCATATACATAATGGAATACTACTGAATCATAAAAGGGATGAAACTTTGTCATTTGTAACAACACGGATGGAGTTTGATGTCATTATATTATGACAAATAAGCCAAACAGAGAAAGCAGGTATCACACGGTCTTGCTCACATGCAGAATATAAAGTTGATCTCGTAGAAGCTAAGAGCATGACATTAGTTATCAGAAACCAGGGAGAGGAGTATGGAGAAAGGGTTGGGGAAAAGTCAAGGTCGTTTATCAAGAACTAAATAATACCAATAGCAAGTTGTGGTGTTCTGTTACACAGTTAGGTGACCATAAATAGTAAAAAACAAAAACAAAAACAAAACAAAACAAAAAAAAAAACAAAAACAAAACTGGATGAAAGGATGTTCAATGTTTTTACCATATAGAAAAGTTAAATGTTTGAGGAGATACACATGTTTAACCTGATTGGCCATAATGCAATGCAAGCATGTATTGAAACACCACACAGTATTCTATAAATATGTAGAATTCTCATAAGTCAATTAAAAATTTTCAATGACTAAAAAAAAATTCTATTAGGAATTCTCAAATGCCCATATTACAAGAATAGAGAACATTCAAGGTAATCCAAACAGGAAAAAGCCATGCAATCATGGAGATAAGAGTGGAAAACAGTGAAATATACTGCTTACATAGAAAAGGAAATCAAAAACTGGTTCCTTCAGAAGGACTAATGAAGACAGTAAAACGCTCTCAAGATATACTGAGATGTCCTCCATTCAGAAAAGGCACAAATCACTAATGCCATAGTGAGGATAATAGATGTAAGAGGAAGCATATATCTTATAGACAATAAAGTGATAAAGGGGCATTATAAAATATTTTATGTCAAAAATTTTCATAACAGAAATGAAATAGGAAAATTCCATCAGATTAAAACTGACAAAGTTCCCTCAAGAAGAATTACACATCCTGTGCAAGCATATCATATAAATTGAGTTCATACTAAAATACAATCCTACAATGAGAACCCCAGTTCTAGTTAAATATTTTAATAAGTTCTACTAAATAATGAAAAAACTGGGCAATATCTACAAAATATTTCCTACAAATAAATGATCAATATATAAAGACAATATAAAAAAGAAACTACACACAACTATTTCTCCTGAACATAGACAAAACAACCTTTACTAAAATCCTAGTGAATGCAATTCATAAATAGACAAAAAAGAAAACATGCTGTGGCCAATCAAAAGATTATACAGAGAAGTGAGATGTTTATATCAATGTATGTAGAGAGCATTTATCAAAATTTAACATTAGCTCAGGCTAAATAATCTTGACTAAGCATAGATAGGAGAAATTTGTCATCCTCAACGTAACATAGAACACCTGCCAGGAAACTAATAAAGAAATATCAAATGCATTTCCAATCCCTGAAAGTCACCAAGAAAGGGAACAAAGCCACTACCTCCAACCCTCTGATATTTATTCAGCATTTAATTGGAAGATCTAACTTGTTTAAGACAAAAAAAAGATATAGAACATACACATATTTAAAAGAAACTAATAACCATATAATATTTCTTATTGTAGAAAATACTGAAGAACATACAGAACAGGTATTAGCACAAATAAGTGAGTTGAGGAACAGCACAGAGTAAAAGAGCATGCATTTCTCTATAATAACAATGAAAAACTACAAAATGAAATTGTATAAACATTATATAATAGTGTTAAAAATATGTAATGCTGATTAAACAAAATATGTACAAGATTTATGTGTTCAAACACACAAAATAATTATGAGTGAAACTAATGAGAACCTCAATATGGGGAGAGAGATTTTGTACTCATGAGCAGAGATACTAAATGCTAAGGTGCCAATCTTTGGATGATCTTTTGCCTCAGCAGTTGATTTGCCACATGAGATGCCTGCATCCCGTATCAAAGTGCCTGGTTTGAGTCCCAGTTCCTCTGCTTGCATATCAACTTCCTGCTACTGCAGATCATGGGTCAACAACTTGTGCCCATGCTACCCACGCTGGAGACCCCGCCTGAATTCTGGGCTCCTGGATTCTGCCTGCTCAGTCCTGGCTGCTGTGGGAATTTGAGGAATAATTCTGCAAATGGAATATCTTTCTCTGTCTCTCCTACCCTCTCTGTGTCTAAAATAAACTATTCTGACAATTTTTGAAAGATGCCAATCATCTCCAAATTTAGGTTTTCTTTGTTAGAAACTGACAAGCTGACTTGAAAATTTGTAAGAAAAAACAAAAATAGGCAAAATAACTTGGATAAAAATAAAGTTGTGGGAATCCTACCATTTGGTCCAAAGACTTATTTAAAGCTAGCCAAGACTGTAGCATTAGAATAAATATAGACACAGAAATAAATGGAACAGAATACAGAGTCCAGAGAAACATACTCCTTTATATGATGTCAAGGTAATAAAATGGATAAAAAATAGTGATTTCAGCAAATGATGCTGGAATAATTGAAAATGCAATGCAAACGAGGAAACTCAGGCATCCCATAATGCTCTTCTCCCATCCTTTCTCTAAGTCCTAAATGTAAAACATAAAACAAAGTTTCTGAAATTATAAAGAAATGTGACCTTTGACAAAAATAATTTATGTAGTAATATAAAAGCTTGAGTATTTTTAAAAAGGGGTAAGTTGAACTTCATTAAGTAAAAAGTTTGTTTGAAAAGCACTAAACCAAAATGAAAAGCCAAACTAGTAGCTGAAGAAAATATTTGTGTCCTTATCTGCTAAAGATTCTATATGAAATCTGTATGCAAGACTTTTATGATCAATAACAACCTTACAGAAACAAAAAAAATCTACATAGCATAGAAATAAAAAAGTACCAAAAAAGGTATTTGAAATGCAAATACACATGTGAAAAGATGCTCAACCTGTTTAGTCATTATGGAAATGCAAATTAAATCTAAAGTAAACACCATGACTGTACACTCACTAGAATAGCCAAATGGAAGGAAAAAACAAACAAACAAAAAAACCCAACTCATTACTAAATGTTAACCAAGGTACAGAACCACTAGAATTTTCTTATGGTGAGGTGAGGTAACAAACGATTTTTCAGATGTTATTTCCCGGAAGGGAGAACTTTTTACTCATTTGCTACATTTTGTCAGAAATAGAAGACTCCCAGATTAATATACTTTAGGACACTCTTGATTCTGATGCCGTGTCTTTCAGAGCATTTTTGCATATTTATTATTCAGATTATTGAAAATAACTGGATTGATATTGGTCATAGAACATTTGTTATCTTTTTTAAACACATATTACCTATGGCAATTAAATATAAATCCATATACCAGAAATAAATCATTATGCATTTATTTTATTTCAATATTATAGCTACTTTTCTAATTTATGAAGTTATCTAAATAATCAACAGTTTCTGAAATTTGTAACTGTAGCTAGAATAATACTAAAAGCTTGCTTATAACTTTAACTTTTTGAAAAAAAATTTTGTTCACTTTCAAAGAAACCTTTTATTGAAGGAGTACAAACTTCCATTCAGCCAGTCTATGTCTTTTAACTAGAGAGTTGAGGCTGACTCAACAAAAGGTTAAGGTGACTATTGGTAAGTAATGACTTTGCCTGTCCATTTTCCCATAAATATTCCTATCTTTTTACTTTGGATTTCCTTTGTACTTTTACTCAGTGATTTTCTTCCTTTACTTTCTTTCATAGTGATGATCATGTTTCTGTTTCAGCACATCCTTAAGCATCTTTTGCAGTGCTGGATGGGTGGTGACAAAATTCTTTAAATTTCCTGGCAATGGAGCCTGCCTGGCCACCCATTGACCAGATTGGCTGGTCTTGGCTACATAAGCTGTTGTACCAACTGTAATAAACGAGTCTGCGGGCTGCTCACCTCAAGCCTGCTTTCACCCGACTCCCGGAGTCTGTGTGTTGACTCTGCGCCTCTTGCCCCCACCACGCTGCCCCTCTCAGAAACGAACCCACTGCAACATTGTGGAGAAATCAACGGCAAGGTTGAGAAATCAACGGCAACATCTGGCGCGCCAACGTGACTGAGAAAGAGACAACATGTCGGACTCGGCGAGGTCCCCCCTGGATTTCGGCAAGTAGGCCCTTCGGTGTTTTGTGTGCTGTTCGGTTCTGTTGGGGTGAGCACAGAACCCCCTCCTGCACCCCTTTCCTTGTCCTTGTCCTCGGTCTAAGTGACCCCAGGTTAGCACACTCCGCCCTGAAGCGTACGTCACTTCTCGGCTCCTCCTTTTACTTTCGGTTCGCCCGGCGAATTCACATAAGGGACTGATCATCCCAGAATTCGGAACCAAGTCATCTTCCCTCACTCGAGAAAGGTGACGCTCCAGAGACACTGTGTGGGCATACGGCCTTGACCTAACGAATCAAGGAAGCCCCCACTAAGCACAGGACATACTTACGATCTGATACACCACTATCTGTTTGTCTAACGTAGGGAAACCTCCTGCAAAAGGCCATCCACAGCTGAGGTTCTAGGAATTTGCTTTGTTACGGCAGCAGTGCTGTACGTGTCTTTCCTTTGGCTAAAGTTGGCGTATCGTGCCGCTCTTAAGCGCTCAGACATGGGAAAGATACCCCCCTCTCAGAATCCTGCACAGATTATCAAAGATAGTGAATCTGTGAGTGATAGGAGCCTGACACTCCAGGTCCCTGTCTCACAGACAATGGTTGATGACTTAGGGAGAGAGAGCTCCGACAGTGAAAAAAACAACGTAGCAAACAAGGTAGCAATGCCTAGTCAGCCACCCCCCACATAACCGTGGGATGAACTAAGAGGACCTCTACACAATAACTCATGCGAGGTCATCCCATCTGTACCCAGTGAGGAGCCCCACATTTGTGGCAGTACTCGGACATCCCAATCTCTCAGGGCAGCCACTAGATCCCATGCCATCAGCATGTTTGCTGTTAATGTCGAAGTGTATGCAAAATTCAGGCCCTGGATTCCAACGCCTGTAAAAAGGCTTCTATTAACCAAGGGTCGAGGATATGCTTGTGTCTTTCCAGAGAATGCGGAACAGCCCATTTGGGTACCAGCCAGAAACATCAAGCCTGCAACTGACAGCCAACCAGAACCAGCTGAACAAGACCGAGACTCCGCCATGTTAGCAGACGCACCTGCCCTATCATCCTACCCTGAGAAACTGCCCAAAGCCATATCTGTTACCGTTGTGTACCCCACTAGCTCTGGTCAGCCACTCAAATGGCCTGTGTGTGGTCATGCCATTCCTGATAACCGTTATTCCTCATTCCTACCCCTATCTGAGCAAGCAATCCTGTGGTCTCTCGATTTGAGCGCTGGTTAGTCAATGACGGGTAAGATCCCCTGGGGGACAACCTAAGACAGGCACAGCTGCGTACGGAGACCACATGGAAACGGGGTCAACAATGGTATGGCCAAGAATTATGCCTCCCGTTGCTCAAAAATAAACAAAAAGGGGGAAATGTAGGCAGTTTCAAAGCCATTCCTGACTAACCGACGCTCGCTTGCCAGTGGTCACCTTCGCATGGCCTTCTCATTCCACTACAATGGAAGGTTTTTATTTCACCTTCATTCATAAATGACAACTTTGCACAATATGGTATTCTGAATTGACAGTTCCTTTCTCTTAAGATTTAAAATATATCTTTTCATTCTTTTTAAGCTTGTAGGGTTTCTGATGGGAAGTCCACTGTGTCTAATTGGAGATCCTCCGAAAGTAATCTGGTGTTTGTCTTGTGCACATTTTAGAATCTTTTCTTTGTGTTTTACTGTGGAGAATTTGACTACAATGTATCATGAAGATCTTTTCTGGTCATATCTATTAGGAGTTCTATGTGCTTCTTGTACTTGAATGTCCCTTTCTTTCTCTTTTTATTTCTTTGACAGGCAGAGTGGACAGTGAGAGAGAGAGAGAGAGAGAGAGAGAGAGAGAGAGGTCTTCCTTTACCGTTGGTTCACCCTCCAATAGCCGCTGCAGCCGGAGCACCACGCTGATCCGAAGCCAGGAGCCAGGTACTTCTCCTGGTCTCCCATGCAGGTGCAGGGCCCAAGGACTTGGGCCATCCTCCACCGCACTCCCAGACCATAGCAGAGAGCTGGCCTGGAAAAGGGGCAACTGGGACAGAATCCAGCGCCCTGACCAGGACTAGAACCTGGTGTGCTGGTGCCGCAGGTGGAGGATTAGCCTATTGAGCTGCAGCGCCGGCTCCTTTCTTTCTCTTAATTGGGGAAGTTTTTTGTTATTTTTTCACTAAGAAGATCTGCTAATCCTTTCTCTCTTTTCACAGCTTCAGAATTTCCTAGAACCTGTATATTGGGCCATTTGATAGTATCCTGTATATCATCAACAGTGTTTTTTAGCTTTATAATTTCTTCTTATGTTTGGTCTGAATGCATAATTTCCTGTGCTAGGTATTCTAAGTCAGATATTCTTTCGTCTGCTTCACCAATTCTGTTGTTAAGGATTTCCACTACATTCTTTATTTTTTCTTCATTTCCAAGATTTTCTTTTGATTTCTCTTTAAGATCTCAAAATCATGGAAGAAATTATCTTTCATATCATGTTTTATTAGTTTGTGCATTTGCTTCTGATTACTTCTAAGTAATCCTATGATCACTGTTTTGAATTCCATTTCTAACATGTTTTCAATCTCATCATCTTCACAATCTAGTACTGAAGTGTTGTGTTCTTTTGGAGGTGTCATGTTGTCTTCCTTATTCTTGTTTCTTCAATTGGTGCATTTTTATTTGGCATTTGTGGCATTCGTTTTTGCTGCTGTGGTAGCTTTTATCTTTATACCATTTCTCTATAGATTAGTGGAGTGCCTGCTATCAGTGAATACCCAGAGGCATGTGGCAGGTGCGTCCAAGGAGCTCTGTTCAGTTCTCCAGGTTGGAAGGGTGTGTCTCAGTTGAAACACTCCAGTTTGGTGTGGTAAATCTCTCTCTCTCTCTCTTTTAAACAGAGGGGAGATTTGCTCTTGTCTGTTGCTGTAGACCCAGCTGAGACCCTTTATTCAAAGGAGACCAATGCCTGGGCACTAGCCCCAGTGGGTTTAATATTCATCCATTCTGCCACAATGACCACAGAAAAGATCTGTGCAGTTCTCAGTGTAAGCCCAGATTCCCCAGCAATGTCCCTCACCAGATAACCAGGGAGCCCTGTCATGTGGACATGTGGAGCCTCCCACAGTGACTGCCCAGAGTCCCAGCCACACCCTGTGGCCTCCCACACAGTCTCAGTGTTTTCACAGTCCCAGCACACAAGCCTCCCACAGTCCTGAGCACCCACACCCAGTCCTCTA
This sequence comes from Lepus europaeus, assembly GCF_033115175.1. NCBI lineage: Eukaryota > Metazoa > Chordata > Mammalia > Lagomorpha > Leporidae > Lepus > Lepus europaeus. The sequence continues at coordinate 156,294,530 of NC_084830.1, read as the reverse complement.
TCTGTTCTCCTCACCTGACTCAGGAGTCTTCTGATTGTCTGGTTGCTGGACGCAGAGGTGAGCTGGCAAAGCTATTACATATGTCTAAAATGGCGCCTGATCTTTACCAGTTTGCTACCAGATGCTATTGGAGGGTGATCAGGGAGAACAAAACATGCCCCCAACTTTACTTTTTTTTTCCTCTAGTTTGGGAGGTACACTATCCACCACCAGGCTCCAAGCTGGATTTCCTGTAGGCACTTTTGCAGCTTTTTCACCAGTGGCTTGGGCTGCTGTATTCTGGTCTCACCTCATGCAGAGGCTCTTGGCTGCTAGGGTCCTGAGTTGTGTGCATCCATGCCCTCCACGTAGGTCCACTGTGTCCCTCTGATTTGTGTGGAGTTTCCTCTGTTGTTTTCTCCCTAACTCTTCCCTAAGACTGACTGACTGCTTATATTTTAAGGGACTTCCAATTTTTTTTTTAATGTAACATAATCTAAGTAAAGAACATCATTTGATCATAAAAATTATAATGGAAAACAGACTGAATTGTGTCCTGTGTGGGCAAACACTTTTGCAATCCTTCAAATTTCCATTTAAGATATTTGTTTTACATTTTATTAGTAAGTTTAGTGCATAGTGGAATGATGAAGAATGTATGCTACTGTGCAAGCCCCAATATGCGATGCCATACTCATAGTTGCATAAGAATTCTTCCCAACCATATTCTTCCCTCTGAGAACACTGAGATAATTTTACAAATGTTAACTTTTGTTCAGTCCTTTAATATTTCAATGTAATATTAAAGCCTAATAAAAAGATGAATTACCGCACATGCCCCTTATTCCCGTTTTATGCAAATACTTGGATGCTTTTTCTCCTAGACATTCAGAACAGCATTTACAAAGGACACATCAGATGGCTCACTATTACGTTCTTATTGAATTTCAATGCTCCCTTATCAGGGTGGGATTCTACTCATCATTATTGTGATTTCATTCCATGCTTCTCTATGTAATATCCACAGCACTTTAAATCTGGCATACACACATCCGCGTCATTTCTGGACACTTGGATAAAATGCAGAGAAATGCTGCACTGCACAAAATAGTTTACTTATTTCAATAGCAAGAGGAAAAATTCTCTAAACATTTAAATGTTTACAGAAACATATAAAGTTTTGTAAAACGCTTGCAAAGATATTTTGCATGAATGTCAGTGGTGAAACTTGCTGTATTACTCTACAAAGCGATTTTTCAGGCTGTGAGTTTAAGGCACTTAGGAAACATTTGTCCTTTATGTTGCCAAGAACAAGATGTTCTACTTGAATTTCCCCAGCTTTGGAAACAAGATGATTGTCCCCTAATTGATACTAGTTTTGTATGACTAATCACCAAACATTGTAGACTTCCGATGCTGATTTGGTTAATTGCATCTCACTTATCACATTTATCTTCATAATGTATCAGGTGGGTGGGGATGCTGTCACAGTGATTACATTAAATTATGAACACTTTATATTATGGTTGTTTCAGATGTGTTCGTAAGATAGGACAAGGATGATGGTTAATAAATGATGGATAGAAAAGGAGTTAAATTCTATATACAGATGCCTTTTTAGACATAGTATACAGTAAGTCAAAGGAAGACAGCAATAATACAGATGGTTCCCTGTAAGACTTTCCATTTTAAAGAGCTGTAGCTGGGGTAGGCATTTGGGGAAAAGGTTAAGCAGCTCATGAGATACCTGCTTTGCATGGCTCGTCTCTCTGCTCCACCTTCCTGCTAACACACATCTGGGAGGCAGTAGGTAATGGCTCATGTACTTGGGAATCCTGGATTGACCTCCTTGTTCTTGGCTTTGGCCAGGCTCAGGCCTGGGTATTGTAGGCATTTGATATTTGGGGACTAAATGAGCAGATGGGATATTCATTCATTCATTAATTATCTACCCCTCCTGACATTTTAAGTATTTTTTAAAACAGTTGTAGAAATAATTTGAGAAATGTGAAATCTTTCCAATGTTTCAAGATATTTTAATATTTAAGCAGAACAAGATACCACCATGAGAGTATGTACTAAGGCCATTTTCTATTAAGATTCACAGTTACTACAGTTACCATTGAAGAGTATGACTCATAAATACTTAACAAAATATTTCAGAAACCTCTATAGTCCTAAACTCAGTCTAACTTCAAACAAGATGATTGTGTATCCTTGTCCTTTACTGTGTTGCTTGTACTATGGGAACTCATCTCCAGTAAGGATCCCATATATACAAGCTCTTTGAGAAACCAGAAGTGGTAGCAATCACCCAACATATCAGTTTCTAATGCCAAGATGTTTCCTTTTCTCCAGTCTGATGGCTAAAAGCAGTCTGACACTTGTTAAGCATTTCACTCCAAAGTTTTCACTGAATCCTGGACACTAGCATTTGCTCTGATCACTATTTATCCGGCTAACAAAGCTCAACTTTAAACATTCTAACACTACTAGCAAGATAGTTCTACGCTGCTTCATGCAATATCATCTTACTAACAGAGCTTTTCTGACTGACAGACTGATGTGTATTTGGTGAAGTAGTTTTTAAAAATCAAACTGATTGGTTATATTGTTATTATGGCCAAAATACTTTTGATAATTCAATTCCTTATCTGAATAATTCTTTGTTAATATTAAAATGTCTTCTCACGTTTTCCCAAATTATTTTCTGGTATTAAACTATGTTTATTTATTGTTTATTTATGAATTATTTATTTGTGGATCAGGGACTGTATCTAATTTGCCTTTGTATTTCAACACACAGCAGTTTCTGTCACATATTAGACGCACAATCAATGATGTAATGCAAATCATATACATGGGTTAGAAGATCCATGGTTTTCTCAGATTATCTTTTCCTGGAAGGCAGATCCATTTTCAAGCTGCTGTGTATGCATCTGTTGGCTGCTTATGGCTGATGCATAGAATGTCTTAAGGTTGTTTGAGCATTCTGTGATGTGCTTTACACTCCAGAAACGAAAATGTCACCCAAGACCACACCCATGCTGGGTTCCTTACCCTTCCCATGCTCATTCCCTTCACTCCTCTAGGAAACTGTTTCTGAAGAATCTTCTGAAGGCCACATGTACTTGCACCAACTCCATACTTTCGTGACTGCTATCTGGTAGAGATACCAGAGAATCTTCTGGACTGCAGTTCCTCCCATAGCTCCCTTTATTCCAGGCTTTGTCACAAAACAAAAAGATTATCTGCTCCCTACCTCTTTTCTCCCCTCTCCCACCCATGTGCAGTGGTGACACAGACTAGCACACTGCTGTAAACTCTTCTGGATGCATGTGACAAGGGACCCTGCTTCAAAGACAAGGAATATCTATGACTATGGCCTGGTTCTGCTTCCTATAGATGCCTTTCTGGATACCTCTTGGCAAGCTTTTTGGGTCTGTCTTCTTTTTAATAAGAAAAAGTCCATATTTGCCTGGGAAGCTTCCTTAGCCTGTACCAAGTTGGCAACTCAGATGCTACTGTTTGCTTTGGCCATGACAGTGACCTCAACACATTACTATAGTCCTGTAAATTCCTCGGTCCCAAAATGGACATCCAAAATTCTGAGATCTCTCTCTGTACTTTGGACAAAGTAAGCTGGTATAAAATATATAGGATAAAATATCTAAGATTCTTCCAAATCTTTTTGTCCAAGTAAAAGGACCTATAAGCACAGTATGGAACCATTGTGATTTCCTATATTTTCTTGTAGTAAAAAGTTTTAGCTTGATTTTACCTAAAAGTCATTTCCTGAGGAATTATGAAAGCCAATGATATCAAGATGAAAAATATCCCAAATCTATAATCCTGAGCATTCTCTTTTTGAAATTTTGTCTCTATTGGTTTCTTCTTGAAGTGCCTTCGCATACTCAGCTGAGAGAACCCAACTTGCACATTCCTGATTCTTGTTTTGAAGACTCCAATCTCAACACTCTTTCTGTCCTTTCAGTCTTTTTTTAAACAATTTTTATTTATACAAGATGAGCAAGTTTCATGTATTTCTTATACAGATTTAGGAGCACAGTGATACTTCCCACCCTCCCTCTTCCTTCCTTTTTGAACCTTTTAATTTTACAGTGACATATTCAGTTTATTTTATAATCATTACATTAACCCTCCACTAAGTAAAGAACTCAACCAGAAGGTGTATTTTCCACCTGTTCTGCCACCTTGGGCCCTCTTCAATTCTCCAACTTTTCCCTGTTGCCGGATGCCAAATGTAATGCCATACACTTGAGGGTTTTGTAGCATTCTTACCAATGTCTATGTTATTTGTCTATTGCTGCATAGTAGGCTACCCCCAAATGTACCATTAATTAACAATTATTTTATTAGCTCTCATTCTGTTGAGGCTGGATTTCCGCAACCATGTGCCTCCCAAATTTGTCTGTGTTTTACAAATGGTCCTTCCCCTGTATCTAGTGCCTGTTTCTTGTACTCAGGCTAGCTCTCTCCACGTAGTCTCTCATCACCAAGACATCTGAGTTTTTTTTTTTTTTCATGTAGACTCACCAAATCCCAAGGAGACGACAAATAGGATGCCTGTGAAAACCTAGAATCAAAAGTTACTAAACTTTGTTTGCTATATTTAGTTTGTTACTGCATGCCACAAACCTTTCTCAGATTAAAGAATGTAAAAAGAGAAGAAGGGGCAGAAATGCCACATAAAAAATAGAATACAATATAGGAATGAGAGGGACCGTTGTGACCTTGCTTGCAAATAATCTGTCACAATTAAGGAATTTAATTATTAGATTAAGTTGTTTTATTTATCTTAATCAGTAATGCTTAATAATCTAAAATGGTTGCCTTATGACACTGGAACTTAAAATTTATAGGGATTACAAGCAATTCATCAAATATGATTATCTAAACCAAACTACAGTAACGACGACAGCTTTACGTCCCATTGTAAAATAAATGTGGGATAAGAAATAAATGATGTATGATGTGTGTAAATTAAAAACCAAAACGGAAATTCAGTATACACACACACACACACACATATAGATATATGTATGTATTTTTTTGTTTGTTTTGCTTGTACTCATTGGGAGTAATTTTCTTTTTTCAGATTTGGGATTTATATTTTCTTTTCCTCCAAATTGTCTACTTTGTGTTGTAATTAAGTTGATAACATTTTTAAAAATTCATTTGCAGGTATCCTATTTGAGCTTTTAAACTAGATTTGTTGGCTGGCATCGCAGCTCAATAGGCTAATCCTCTGCCTGTGGTGCCAGCACCCTGGGTTCTAGTTCCGGTCGGGGCACCAGATTCTGCCCCAGTTGCTCCTCTTCCAGTCCAGCTCTCTGCAGTGGCCTGGGAAGGCAGTGGAGGATGGCCCAAGTCCTCAGGCCCTGCACCTGCTTGGGAGAGCAGGAGTAGCACCTGGCTCCTGGCTTCGGATTAGTCCGGTGCGCCAGCCACAGCAGCCATTGGGGGATGAACCAATGGAAAAAGGAAGACCTTTCTCTCTGTCTCTCTCTCACTGTCCACTCTGCCTGTCAAAAAAAAAAAAAAAAACAAAAAAAAACAAAAAAAAAAAAAAAAAAAAAAACCTAGATTTGTTAACCTTAAATAAAAATATAAAAATAAGAGGGAATCATGGGTTCTAAGAGCATATTATTATTTTAATCAAAGTACTCCAGCAACACTGACTGTATTTTTATTGAGCAGATGACTAATTTAGCAATTGAGATATTCTCTGCCATTAAAAAGTAAACTGAACATTATTTGTCTTGATTATGAAGCTTTTTATTGCTGTGAAATATCTCAACAATTACCCATCTTATATTTAAATCTGATCCAAACTGAAAGTACATTACTATGTATGTGAATGTTCACAGGTATAGAAACATCTTAAAGTCATTTACAAAGTGTAAAATGATTCGATGCTTTAATGGGGATCCTTTGATTTCATGAGCATTTGTAAGGAACTACCCCAGCAGAATCATTTTACTACCTATATTTTTAATGAAATATCATTTGCCTATACTATAATAGGCAATAAAATATTGATAGGAATCTTCCTCTACCAAGTTGCTTTCTAATATTTATCTATTAATTCTTGCTTGTGACTTTTTTGCTGTTAAGAATATCATTTCTATTGATTTATTTAAAAATTTCTCTAGAAAAAATACTAGAGCATAAAAAATTTTAAATTATTGACCCTGATCTGGTGAGAGTGGCAAATACATTAACTAATTTTTAGGTAAATGTATAAGACATAAGGGATGTTTATGTTTTCATAAATACTGTTTCTGATGGCACACGCGAGGGACTCCATGGTGTGCCCCAGACTACCTATGCTGAGGCCCTAACCTCTAACAGAACTGTGTTTGCGTGAGGGTAAAGAAGGTGACTGATGTTAACCGTCCTGAGGGTAGGTTCCCTGGCCTACAGGACTGGTGGACATGCAATAAGAGGAAGCCAGTTCTGTCTCCCCACAGCACACACAGAGAGAAGGGCGTGTTCTGCAAGTCAGGACGAGAGCTGTCACCAGGGCCTGCCCATGTTGGGAGCCCGATTTCAGACGTGCAGCTCCCAGAGTGTGAGAAAATGCGGAGTCAGCAGTGGACGGTGTTTTGCTCCAGGGCCCTGAGACGCCTAGCACAGTGCTGTAAAGTTCTGCTCTGTTTGCATTTCACTTAAGTTGGAGCTTAAAGCCATTCATTCTTTCCACCATCTGATTCTTCAGAACAGGATTTCATGAAACACTTCTGGAGAAAGGGTTCTGTAATTAAGTAAACTGGGGCAGGCTGTGTCATGCACACCAACACCATGGACAGTAGCACCGGGGCTCCAGGGACCCTGAGCTCTGGAGCTGCTCCAGAAGCCAGCTGCACATGCGCAAGACAGAGTCCTCAGAGACCCGGATGCACGCGGAGGCCCGTCACTGACCTGGGCCTTTCTGCTCGCACAGGACCGGAAGTAGCTCCTCCTGGCTGGCCGTGAGGCTCTCACGTGGGAATATGAGCTGCCGGGAAGGCTGGTTGGGACACCAGGCTCAACGGTGGTGCTCAGGGGCTTCCTGTATAAAGGATAATCTGGGCCAGTCCCAGCAAAGCCTAACGAAGACTCCCTCGGCCATATTGACACACAACCGCTGAACTGCACTTGGAGCAGTGTCCGTTTCATTAAAGGAACGTCATCTAGCACCCACCAGAGACACAGTTCTGTAAAAACCCCCTAGCCGTCACAAGTGGCAGGACAATTCTTGCATGATCCCTAAGTAGAAGAAACAAACAGTATTCTCCAACTCGTATCCCTGATGGCTGGACTAGGCGAGGCTCTCTCAGCCATGATGTCCACATCCCTTACCGGAGTGCCTGTCTGGAATCCGGGCTGCTGTTCATCCCGCTCAGCTTCCTCTTGACGTGGACCCTGGGAGGCAGCAAGTGATGACCCAGTACCTGGGTCCTGCGGGAGTCCTAGGCCCCTTGATTTAGCCTGGCAGTAATAAGCTTGTGGGGAGTGAGCCAAGGATGTAAGACCCTCTCTCTCTACCGCTCACTCTCACGCACTAGTGCTCTCTCTGTTGCTCTGCCTTTCAAATAAACATTTAGATGAAAAAAATACTTTGACTTCCCCTTTCTGTGCATTCCCTTCGGAGTTTGAATTCCACAATTACTAAAGTGATCTTTCAAAAAGTATCCTTCACACCACGTACAAACCCTTCAGGGGCATCCCACCTAACACAAAATCAAAACCACTTACCTTAGCCCACGAGACCAAACACTTCCACCCCACTACATATCAGCTTTGACATCCTGAATTTTCTAGCTCAGACATCATACCCAAAACACAAACGTTCTTGAGTAGTTGCAAATACAACTAGGATATCCTTCTGTCTCAGATCCAACGCTAATATTCTCTCCACAAATCCACCAAAGTGAACCCTGTACATTACAAAATAATTATCTCTTATGTACAAATAAGACAACCAAAAATACCTAAAAAACTTGAACGGAAGATAATAGATACTGTCAACAATAGGATATCAGCCTATAAAGAAATCCAATTTAGTAATAAAAGGAATCAGAACCATCTTTAGAACATAAAATGTTGTTGAGGGTGTGGAGGAAATAGAAACATTATCTACTTCTAGTATGAATTTAAACTAAAATAAATCCTTTGTGAAGTAATCAAAATTATCCAGTATTTATAAACATGCCTTCATTGTCTACTTTATATCCATGTATTAAAGATTTAAAATACATGCCCCAAATTACAGATATAATTCTAATATGCTTTTGTTGACTTTTTCATAGTTTTATAGCTCCAAAATATGACCTTTTTCTTTATTCTAATGAAAGAGATCCTTGTACTTAGTTTTGAAACATTTTTCAAAATGGGATTAAAAAATTTCAGCAAGATAATTAAAACAGAATATTGGCTGTGAAAACTGCATATTATTATGCCTCATTACCAAATCTTTATATATATCACCCTAGGAAAAAATCTTAGAAGATGTCTTATTTCTGTCATTTTATCTATTAATTGTGAAATTAGCCTGCAGTTTTAAAACTAATTTTGAAAGGTTTAGATGATTAATAATTTGTCATTTGAATATTTATAATTAAAAATTTTGTTGCAAAGTATAATTGTTTGCGAACTTTCTTTGTTAAACTAAAAGATGGTTACTGACCTATAATGATACAGCAACCTATAACTCCATTATTTTATTTAGACAAAAAGTTTGAAGGTGTCTATTTATTTAAAATAATACTATATTCTTTAGATAAATTAATTTACCTATTTCCAAGAATCATGCAACACAGCACCAATGGTACCATTGACTCTGTAAAGGAAAATATGTAAATAAACTAAATATTTACAAAGTCTAGAATGGAAAAAGAATAAGACAAAATATCTTTTGATATAGCTATGCAAAACAGCATAGCAAGGAAAATACTATTTTTGATAAATAAAAATTGATCCAATCAGCCTGTGAACAACTGCATTTCCCTATGGTAGTATTAGCAGAAGAGGATCTCAGGAACACTAGTGGCACCTCTTTTCATCTAAGGTAATTAAAGAGCAAGTCCAGAACCAATAGAAGTAAGGACTTTGGTAACCTTCCTCATTGCCATACTTGAAGTACGAACCCTAAGAGTGATGATAAATGAGAAGAAAAATCACCAGTAATACTCACAGCAAGTTTAAGTCATCTGAATGGTACAGGAAAATTAAAAATAAAAAGAAATGAATAATCCATTGCTGTGACCCCTACAAAGTTCATGGAAGGCCGGTGCCATGGCTCAATAGGCTAATCCTCCACCTGTGGCACCAGCACACCGGGTTCTAGTCCCGGTCGGGGCACCAGATTCTATCCCGATTGCTCCTCTTCCAGGCCAGCTCTCTGCTGTAGCCAGGGAGTGCATTGGAGGATGGCCCAAGTCATTGGGCCTTGCACCCACATGAGAGACCAGGAGAAGCACCTGGCTCCTGGCTTTGGATCAGCACGGTGCACTGGCCGCGGCGGCCATTGGAGGATGAACCAATGGAAAAAGGAAGACCTTTCTCTCTGTCTCTCTCTCTCTCTCTCACTGTCCACTCTGCCTGTCAAAAAATAAAAATAAGAAAAAAAGTTCATGGAAGAAAGTGAGAATCATCTACGGAGGAAAATTACACCATCCCAAATCCTATCATATTTCCAAAACCAACCAATAAAAAAGATACCATGTAGCTAACATTTTCTGAAAGAGAAGTAAAGGAGCATTAGACCAGCTAAAATAAGGCGCACAGGACTTAGAAAATTACATGGTATGGAATGTTAAGCACCAATACAAAGTATATTGACAAGTAAAGGCAACATTCAAATTTTTAACAAAAACCTGGACATGATCAATACAAAACATGCTAAGTTTGAATGATATATTACTACTTGTAATCCTGTACAAATTATTAAAAATTGTCTTAAATAACATTACTAACTCACTGAATTGTCATAGATTTTGTGGTGCTGTTCAAATTCTCTTAATCTTGGGACTGGCGCTGTGGCTTAATGGGTTAAGCCACTGTCTGCATGCCAGCATCCTAAATGCGCACCAGTTAGAGTCCTGGCTGCTCCACTTTTGATCCAGCCATCTGCCAATATGTTTGGGAAAACAGTCGAGGATGGCCCAAGTGCTGGGGCCCCTGCCCCACATGAGAGATCCAGATGGAGTTCCTGGCTCCTGGCTTCTGTCTGGCTCAGTTCTGGCCATTGCAGCTATTTGGAAGAAATGGAAGATATCGCTCTCTCTCTACATCTCTCTCTGTAATTCTGACTTTCAAATAACTAAATAAATCTTAAATTCAAAAAAACTTCTCTAATTTTGACAATGGTGAATTCCTCATTTTGATTCTTACTCCTTTTGGTCTCTAGCCCAGTCATTTCCCCTTTATTCCTTGCTTTCTGGTTTGGCAAAATGTGCCATTTTGTCCTTGAACATTTTTTGACCTAGACTATAATCAACCATTTCACCCAAGAGTGATTTCTTTTCTTTCCTTTTATCTTTCTTTTGAAAATATGAAGGGAACAGGCATTTAGCCCAGCAGTTAAGATGTTGGTTAAGATGTTTGTTCCCACATCCAAGTATCTGGATTCAAGTTCTGACTTTGCTCCTGATTCCAGATTGCTGTTAGAGTGCACCTGGGGACAATAAATAATGGCTCAAGTAGCTTGAGTCCCTTCCACCAACATGGGAGACTTCAACTGAGTTTCTGCTTCTTGGCTTTTCCTTGACCTGCAACCATCCATTGTAGCAATTTGGGGAGTGAACCAGTAGATGAAAGTTCTGTGTATCTGTCTCTCTCACTCTTTCTCTACCTCTCTGCCTCTCAAAAAATATTTTAAATACAAAATAATACAAGGGTATTTTAAGTTTAGTCAAGAAATGGAGTCATGCCTTTGAGGGGTCTTCAAAAACTGCATGGAGCAGGTATATGATGATAATACTATGGACAGATTTCAAATTTTTCCCCTTTCCTTTTTATTGACACCTAGGATTCTGATTCAATGAAGTAAAATTACTCTGAAGTTTCTCTGATCCATTTGTCTATATTTAAAAGATTTGGGTAGGGATACCATGAGCTTTGAGAACTTATCTAAAATAATCAACAAACACAGAACTTTGTAAGAATAGTGATAAAATAGAAAATCATAAGGTATTAAAAAACATGAATCAGAATACTAAAAATATTTCCCTCTTTGGAGGAGTTACAGCATGGTAAGGATGAACATTCTCAGAAATCTCTAACTTGTATCTTCAAGGATATTTAAGAAGCTAATCATTTATGCAATTAAACTGGAAGCCATGGCAAGGGCACAAAATAATCATTTGGCAACAATATAGCTAATTGCAAAGTAGGCATGTGCTTAAACATGGTACTAAATACCATATAAGAACAAATCAGCAAATTAGAAGATAAAAGCAGAAAAATTATGTTACTCAGAAGAATCAGATTTCCAAAAATGAAAATAAATGGCAAGAAACCTATAAAAAGATCTATGATATTCAACATATTTATCACAGGCTCAACAGTGTAAATATGGTTATTTGTAACTTTCTAATTAATTACTCCGTCTCTACATAATATATTTACAGGTGATTAAGTATCTCCTCTTTGATACTTCCCCCCCCCCCTCAGAATGATGTAACACTGGGAACTAAAGGAAATTTTGGGGGTTGAATAGGTTCTATGTGGCTTTATTTCTCTGAAAGGTGAAGTGACAGCATACAAATAACCAACATGGGAACACCTGTGTAAGATTTTATATTGTAGAAGAACTATACAAGTTAGCAATGTCAGTAAAACATCATGGGGGTGTGTACCTCTTTCTTGAAATACATTTCTAACTATTTTCATTTTAATCATTTGATAATTTCTACTGGTGTTTTGAACATTCTTATTGATTTTTGAGGTTAGCAAAAATGATAAAGTTAACATGGTCTTTTAGATTAAAGAAAACATATAAACGATACAGAATAGGAAGACTAAAGAACTGTGAAGACATTTAAGTACTCTAAGTCAGGTGTGGGAAGAACTGATTGGCATGAAGCTGTCTGTGTGTGGAAGTCTGTAAGTTAAAAGCTAGAAAACAGAAATCCTTCCAGTGGATAAACAGGATCCGACTGAGAGGTAGGTCAACATCAAGCCATCCAAGGAGCACTTGTAACTACCCTTACAAATCCACACGTGAAAAAGGACAGCAAACATCAAGGTTCAATTGAACTGCAGTGTGTTAGTCCATTTACTGTGCTGCCAACAGTAAATTCTTTCCTAAAGAACTGCTTCTCACTGATCATTGAATGCTGTACACATCATGACAAGATACAAAGCAGGGAGACCAGATGGAGGCTGAACACAGGATTCTGTGTTTGAAGATAAAGGAGCTTAAACTTTTAGAATCATTAATCTCTTTGTTTTGCAAGTCTCTTCTGCCAATATAATTGAACAAAGGAATTAGTGCAAAACAATGAGTGCAGCTTGTACATGCTTTGCTTTTGTTTAATTTTTATCACATATTTGATGCACTGCCAGAATTTTGCTTCTGATGGTAATGTAGCATAGTCTGCTTGTTGGATTTCTTTCTCCTTTGAATATGGGAAGAACTAATTGTTTTTTAAAGAAGTAACTAACAGCACTGTATTTGTTTTAACCCTACATTTATGGTAGACATTCCATATCATGCTTAAGACCTCTATTTAAGTAGACCATATCTCTTCAGTCTCTACACTGAAAAATGGACAGCTGGAGATTAAAATGGCTCCTCCGAATCATCAAGTCAATTTATACCTAAGGGATTGTAAATACTGCTTTGACCTTGTGTGAAATGCTCATTCACAGGTCCTCACACAGGTGGCTCTTTCTAAACATTCTGTTCTCTGTTCAATATTGGCTCCTCAGCCACCAATTTACTTCCAATCTCTGTCACATACCCTGCTTTATTTTCTTTAATATAATGATTCATAGATGCAGATTTATCTGTCTACCCATCCTTCTGTCTACAATTTGCATGGCTGCTTGCTGTCTGTTTTCTCAAACTAGAATAAGCCTCCCAAGAGCAGATTGCTTCTGTCTTGTGAACTACTTTATCCCCACTGCTTAGATTAGGATCTGTCATTAATGGGTACACATAAATATTTGCCAATGAAGGAGTGTATGCACCATGTACGAATGGAAAACCATTTATAATGTTGCCAGAGGCATGAAACAAGGGATTGCAGAATTGTAGCTTGAATCAGCCTCATCCTGGTTCTGGCTCAAGCTTTAAAATTAATAAAAAATTAGATGATCTCTGAACACTAGAAAAAAAATAGTGATATTAGGACTTAACTTTTTTTTTCACAAGCAGAGTTAGTGAGAGAGAGAGACAGAGAGAAAGGTATTCCTTCCGTTGGTTCACCCCCCAAATGGCCGCTATGGCCTGTGCGAAGCCAGGAGCCAGGTGCTTCCTCCTGGTCTCCCATGTGGGTGCAGGGCCCAAGTCCTGGGCCATCCTCCACTGCACTCCCAGGCCACAGCAGAGAGCTGGACTGGAAGAGGAGCAACCGGGACAGAACCGGCACCCCAACTGGGACTAGAAGCCAGGGTGCCAGTGCCACAGGCAGAGGATTAGCCTAGTGAGCCCCACAGACTTTTTGAAAGCCCCTCATAGTTGTAGGCCCAAATGTGCATGTAAATTTCCAAACTACTCACAGTCCAGTCACTCTGTTTCTGCGGTTGTAATAGGTGGGGTACAGGCATTGGAAAAGAAGAAACATTCTGAGGCAAAGGTGTATGTCGGGCATGTTTCCTCTTATGTGCCAGGTTGACTCCCTGGAGAACCCAGGGCAGGTGTGCCCAGACCTGGAGTACTTTAGAAATCCCTGTAGTCACTGTGTCCATGCAACCTCCAGGCTCCATGCTACAAAGCCCTGGGTTGGCTCACTGTGGCCCCCACACTCTCTGTGGGGTTTCAGCTTCCCCTGTTCATAGCCAATATCTGGGTTTACCACCAGAAGCAGCAGCCCTTGAAGGACTTCAAGATATTCAATCATGAGTGACGAGCTCACAGCAGCTTCTCAAAAAAAAAAAAAAAAAAAAAAGTGCCATACAGCCTGAAGATGGGACATAAGGAAGACCTGCTAGGCACTGATAGAAAAAACACAGTAACATTTTTTTTTCTTTCATTTTTGCAGATGAATGCTATGTACCATTTTAGACTTATTTCATACTTGGACCCAAGAGGGCATCTCAAAGGAATTTATTATACTTATATCAGTGCTACTACTAAACACACAAGCACTTCTCGGTGTGAGATACTGTTCTCTGAAGTGTTCATTTATTGACCAATTTGCCACTCACAAACTCAGTGAAGTAGGTACTCTCATTAACCCACACTTGTCAAATGGCAGATTTAGGAGTCCAGAAAGTAATAAATAACTTACCCAAGATTATGCAGTGTTGAAGCCAAGATCTCTACCTTAAACTATTCAAGTTTACTTAAATTTGTCACTGACTCACAGAAATAATTATTTTCAAAGTGTTGTGTGGGTTTTTTTTTTTCTTTTTTGTTCACGTTTCCTTGTCCTTAAACCCTTAGAAATGTAAGTGCATGTGGTTTTTAGGTGGTCTTTCAGGTCTCTTATTCTCATGAATAGGGACAGTGAAAGCATCCAAGGACAGCTCAGTTAGGAGAGCACCTGAGGTGGACTGGGGATGGGGTGTGAAAATGCAGACATGGAGTGCTTCTGTCTTTCTGCACCTGCCGAGGTCAATGGAGAGGGAATTGGGCAAGCATGCATGTGTTCCTGTGCCTGACCAGGCTCATGGAAGGAGATCCAGGCAGTCATCCGTGTCTCCCTACACCTGACAGGGCCAGTGGGAGAGGGAATCGGCAACCCTCGATGTTGTCCTGTAACCAACAGGGGCCAGCAGAAAAGAGAACCAAGGAGAGATTCCTCCCTTTGGGCATGAAGCAGAGATTCCTGTGAGCAAGAACTGAACTATAAGAAGATCAATCGTCGAGAAGGCAGGGGTTCAGAACGTTGGTATTTTGTGATTATATCCATGCCCCTACACTGTACTCACCAGGACGGGGAAGCACAGGACACAACAGTTACACAGGCTTTAGAAATGAAGTATGCAGTAATTTTAACCAACGATCAATTTTAGTGTCATTAAAGTGATTGTCTTCCTCAAAAATGCTGCTGTCATCTTTCAGAATAAAGTTAAAAAATTCAACTGTGAGAGAATTAGGCAAGTGACAAGCATCTGGATAAAGGCAATTGTGGAATTTCATGAAAAGCTATAATTATTGGCACTGCCAGGGTGATATTTTCATTATAATGTTATTTCTGAAGTATTCTGGGATAGCATCTGAATATTCAGTAATAGAATATCAAACTGTCTCCAGTTTAAAAAAAATGGCAATCTGATATAAAAATATTTAATATTGTGGGTCATTCAGAAGTTGAATTAATCACAACTACAATATAATACCATGTCTAAGAGGTGAGAAGACTGTGAAATGAGTACATTTTTATTACATCTGTTCAATACAGATTCACTACACTAGTTAATAGCTTTCAAAGAGAAAATATCACTAATTATGAAATCATAAATAACTATAGAAAGTACACTAAATTTTTGGTTTAATTTCATTTTACAGTAAATATCAGAAAAAATTACATTAGGCTTCACTGCTAACAGAAAAATGTCAACAGATAAACCCTAATTCTACAAATTCTTAACTTCAAACAAAGCAGCATCTACCTCATTACCTCCTCTCATTACAATATGTAAATATATCCATAAATGAAAGCTGAAATACTGCACTTGATGTTCTACCTAATGTTTATTCTATCTTCTTTTTAAAAGATGATTTATTTGAATGACAGAGTGTTATATCGGGTGGGGGAGTTAAGGGAAGAGGAGAGAGAAACACAGGGAGAGAGATGGAGGTGGAGAGGGAGGAAGAGAGAAAAAGATGCCTCTTCCATCTACTGGTTCACTCCCCTAATGGCTGCAACCACCGGGGCTGGTCAAGACTAAACCTAGGAGCCCAGAGCTTCATTGGGGTCTCCCACAGGGATGGCAGGGGCCCAGGCACTTAGGCCATCCTCCACTGCCTTCCCAATGGAGCAAGCAGCACTCCAACATGGGATCAGCACTGCAGGGGGCACCTTAACACACTGCACCACACTGGAGCCTCTACCTTTTAATTCAACAAACAACCATCAGCAAGAAAGTACTTATTACTGTTGTGTATTATTAATAGCTTACATACATGTTTCATTATATTGTGATTTTTTCATTTTATGTCTTATTAATCTTATTATCTCTAGTAATTACAGCTGCATATAATTTAAAATATGTGCTCAGAAAGCATTAATTTATAACTTCATCTATAGTATACACATCTTACTACTTCTATAGAACAAAGTGAATAAATGGGTATTAAAGAGTTTTGGCTTGTAATTAGATGTGTTATTGCAAAACTCTTATCTCTGTTAACAAGATGCTAAGACAATACTAATGATAGAATAGAAAGATTATTTTCTGTAATCTTCCCTGTTTTTGATGACATGCCTCTGGAACTTCTCAGAGTACTTGGAAATGATCTGGGTAAACAAACCACACATGTGCAATATTTTCTAAGAGTGAGAACATCAGATTTCAACACTATTTTGGTAGAGGAAAGAGTAATTTTGTTTCACATAATGAAAACACAACAGCACATACTAGGTAAAATTCAGTATTTGTGCTTAATAAAACACAGATTAATTAATTAAGAACAAGGTTTTTTGTTTGCCTTCATTCTGCTCATCTGACCTGAGTGGATTCGGACAAACTAAGAGGCACTAAGAATGGAGCAGCTCCTACACATTCAATGCATTTACCTATCCTCTACAGGCCTTTGGCCTAGCAGGCCTGACCTCAGAGTCGGGAGCTTAGCCACAGTTTAACCTCCATCTCCTCTGGTGTTTAGGCAGGTTGACAGCTGCCTCAGGGTGCATGAGCACGGCAGACAGAGAAGGTCAATTCTTGCACTTGTGTGCGTATCTGCAGACACAGATTCACCACCATCACTCACGAATGAAGGGCCTGCAGGGATTTCTCACTAGTCAAAGTTGGCATACATGTGCGAGAAGATAGAAAAGATTCCTCAATTACTAGCATACGGCAAAGAGGTCAGAGCATGAGAGAGAAAAGGCTGCGGTGCAGCTCAAACTGAGGCGTCTAAGTCTATTTTAATGAAAGCACTGATTCTCTGTACTAGATGGAGCTTAAGTTTTCCTGAAAGACAGCTGGTGAATGCGAACGTGTAGCAGCTGCAGAACTATGCCAGCAACCAACCTACCCAGAGAAGAACATAGGGAGGAGAATCATATTACTTTTCATTAAATCTAGTCTGCTTCATAAACACGCATGCTCTGTCCATATAAATGTAACTAGCGACTTCTGGAAGTCATCCAGGCATTTAATTTTTATTTTCCATTTCAGAAAGTGCTTTTTCATATAATTAATTTATAACAATCAACTAAATTTTTCACTATTTCCTGGCATATAATAAGAGTTTAATAAGAGTTATTATGATTAGAATTATGATTGTATTCACTCTATGAAGGAACTAGCAGGAATATAGATAAATAATTTATGGACCTGCCAATGAAATGTTTTGAAATCCAGTTGAAAAGCCAAACAAAGAGACAAAATAATCAATGTAACACAGGAAGTTCGAAGAGAAGGAGGTAATTGCTAAGTTCTGGAAAGACTTTTGAAAGATGCAGGACTTGGAAGAAGGGCTAAGAACTAGGGCAGTACAGATAAAAGGATATTTTGAAGTGGGAAGAATAATATGAGACATGACCTTGGAAAAGATTGTGCAAAGCACTTAGTAAATTACAGCTTTAGCTCACTTGTTATTCCCTATTCACAGTCAAGTTATTATTTTTGTTTTTCTAGTCCTATGAACCTGAATGTTGTCTCCACATTGAGATTTGTTACTCTTGGTCTGCAATACCTCTGCTTCTCTTTCATACCGATTTTAATTCCTTGATGTATTTCCCTATTTAGCATACAAAGATTCCATCTCTCTCCCTACTCATACTTCAGGGCATGGTGTTGCTTTTACAACAGCCATTGCTATTACAATGAAAGCCCATTACTCTCTTTGCTACTGACTTTCACTGGAATTCACTACTGATGGGGACTTGGCTGAAAATTTCAATGAAGAGCAGCTCATGTTTCTGGACACACTGATAAAAGACATACAAGAGTCTTATAACCAGAAACCTTAGTAAATTCTGTCAAAAAGGGAAACTTTATTTTCCCATTGAAAGGGAAATCACAAAATATCTTTAAGAATGTGAGGAAAAATGTGTGAGAAGATAAATCTATGTAAAACTCAAAGATCTTAACAGACATTGAGACTGTTTACTCAAAATGGTACCTTTCTAGGACAGAAAAGAAAAACCGAGAGACTATAAATTAATAATACATTTTATACTTACGTACTACTATTCTTTATAATGAATTTCTATCTTATACTTTTTCCAAATTGGTCAGAAGAACTAAATTTTTAAAATGTAGGTAATTGATAGCATGTATGATTATATACACTTATTCAATGAAAAAACTGTAACATATCAAATATCAAAATGAGAAAGAGTCACAATGGATCTATCACACATGAAAAGCTGTACACATGAGTTAACTTGTTACAGTCATAGATTGATGGACTCAACTCATAAGTCAGTAACATTTCCATTTCTAAGTTATCAACTTTGAGGATAACAGCTTAAATGGAGGCATACAACAAATCTGAGCCAGCAATAAATTGTACTGAAACACGATATAGATTGTAACAAACTAGTAGATATGGTAAAGGAAAATGGAATACAACCTTGTATGTGATATAACCTTTTTCAAAATAAATCCAAAATAATAAGAGAAATGAAGAAAAAATTACCTTCAAATAATTTTAAAAAATCACACCCTAAGCCACAACATATGAGAACAGCTATGAATATAATGAAATTGGGACCACATGAAGGAAAATAGCTAGAGTTAGTTTAAATCTCTACAGACGCCCCAGACATAGAGGTAGCTGGAGTACAGGCAGCAGCTTTTATGAAGCATGAGATCTAGAATGGTCAGTCCAAGTGAACCTGTCTGTGGAATATTGTGCAGGGGAAGGCAAATTGTAAGGAGGCTGCAGAAAACCAGTGCCATTGTGAACAAAATTAGGTGACAAACAGCTTTACAGCTGCTGATATTAGAAAAACTGACCCAGTATGCATAAATGCTGAAAACACACACAAGCAGATTGCCTAAAGGGTTTACATAGTAAGTGAGGGGGTGGCACAGCATGTGAAATGAAGCAATGGCCCAAGAGCAAGTGCCCAGAAGATGGGCAAGAGTAACCTAACAATGTATGTGCATAAAATTCACCATTTATCATCTTTAAAGTTAATTAATCCTAAAATTATAAATGTAACCATTAAAAATTGTGAACATAAATGTCCACACTACCTAGAGTGACCTACACATTCAAAAAACAAAATAGGCAGAGAAAAAGATTAAACAAAGCAATAAATAAAACAGAAAAGACAAAGAAAATGAATTAATACAAAAGTTAGCACTTTACATTGATAAAGCTTTTAGCTACATCAATCTGGAAAAACACAAAAAAATGCTTAATTTTCCAATGTTAAGAAGGAAAAAGGAGGTGAAACTACCAAAGCTTCAGACACTAAAAAGTGAAGACTTCTAAAAGAAAATGGAGATAAATTTTTGTGAACTTGTATTATGCAAGTATTTCACAGTTACAGCATAAGAAGCACAAAATATAAAATATAAATTAATAAGCTGCATTTGTTCAAAATTCAAATGCAATTTTTTTAAAGAAAAAAGCCATAGATGAGCTGAAGGCACTGGGGAACAAAACTTAATCTAACACGTGTAACCAGAATATTTAAGAACATTCATAATTTTATAGGAAAACAAATAATAAGCAAAAAATATTCAAAATCGCTCCATAGATACCCCATGGTAAAGATAACGGCAATGTTAAATGAGAATGCAAAAATATGCTCTACATCAATACTCATGGAAATTTAAGTCAAAGCTACAAAGAGATACCAATATAAAGTCTTGAAAAGCATTGACTAACCCCACGTGAAAATGAAAACCATGGTAAGATAACAACAGCACACTATTATTAACTGATCAGCCACTAAATGGTTACTATTTACATACTAACAATACCAAGTATTGTTGAAGATATGGACCAAAGTAGAAGGTAAAATGGTATGGTACTAATGAGAATGGAAAATGGCACAGTATTTTTACAAATCAAATACACTTACCCTGGAACCTAGTGATCCCAGCAGTAACTCTAGGTATTTACCCAATAGAGGGAGTCATCCCTTGAAAAATAATGGTATACACAAATGTTTAGAGAACACTTGTCATAGTCAAAACTTAAAAACAATTCAATCATCATCAAATGCTAAATGGATAAAGAAATACTGGTATATGCAGATAATTAAATATTAAATAACAAGGGATAATTAAATGATATCCTCAAACATTTGAACGGATTTCTGAAACATTTGTCAAAGAACCGAGTTACAAAAAAACTACACAGTATCATGATTACATTAATTATAAAAGGTAAAATTGTAATGAGTAGTGGTTGTGTGGCCCTTAGAGTGGGTAGAGTTCTGGAACTGGTGATGGTGTGAGGAGACTTGCTAACGGAATGGGAAAAATCTATATCCTGATTACAATAGTAGTTTCATGAAAATATGTAGTTGTATAACTCACTGAATCGTATATTTAAATTTGTCAATAATTAAATGAAAGTTATGCCACTGTAAGCTTAATTAATTTTGTTTTTTTTTCATGCCTGAATTTCTTCATGGAATTTATCACCACTATATACATAAATGTAGAATTTTAGAAATTATAGAAAATTATTGTTTCCTACTTTGCACTCAAATTTTTATTACACTAATTCTAGAACTTCCCAGAAGTCAGACATATTTTTGTCATCAAATTAATGAATTCCATTGGCCATCTGCCTTAATTATAATTAATTTTTTCTGTAGATTCACCACAACACTACTACTGCCAATCATCATTGTCCGGCCACTTGTATTACACTGCAATCCTCTGTTTTATTCTAGCATCTCACATTCCTGTGGCTTTGTGACCCAAAAGTAAAAGAAGATACTATTGGGTGGTTAGTCTCTATCCTGTTACCGAACTTAAATAGAAATAGAGTGCCTAATACAAGAGGTGTCTTAAGAACTCATTCACTTGACTTTTAAACTATAATAATCCTTAATAATCATTTGCTATGATTATAACATGTATTAATGCTAAATATAAAACGCATTTTAATTTCTTAATCTTTCAATGGAAAATAAAAAAGAAAATTAGAGATTGGTATCTTAAGAACTAAGAAAATATCTAAGAAAAGCAAATAGTATAATACAACACAAAGGAAGATCTATAAATATTACAAAACAAGAAGAGGGCCTGGCACACAGCACAGCCATTGAGATACCACTGGGGACTTCTGCCATCCATGATGGAAACCCGGGTTGAGTCCTGGGCTCCACCTCTTAGAGGCACATAGAGAGTGACCCAGCAGATGACAAGTCTCTCCCTCCCTGCCCCTCTCTACATCTTTCAAATAAGTAAATAAATTAACTACAAGGGTTTTTTTGAAAAGTAAAATAAGAGCAGGACTTAGCAAAATGCATTCAGTCGTTAATTTATGATATTCCCTCGCTTTGCTTCAAGACTGACACACATTGAAAAAATAATAAAACAGTTGGCCCACAAAATCACCATCAACATGGTGCACTCAAATACATTCTGAGCCATTTAATTAAAGTAACTTCAAAGCCAGAAAACATGATGGAAGGAATTCTATTGTCTCTAAATAAAATTTGCTTTAAATAAAATTCTGCATGTGTGGTACAAGAAGAAATCCTCAACACTATGCAGGCTGAGAACTGTAGGTTTCCTCAGAATGTCACAGGAGTTAACATGGAAAGAGGGATGAACCTGCATGTCAGTGGTATTTTAATGGTGAAGAATTGCATATGAAACTCTCAAACAGGTATCTCGATTTTTCCTACAAAATACATGAGGACCATTTGGTCAACTTCTTTATTGTAAGAGGCAAAGTTCAAGGTGCAAAGCATGGTGCAACACATTGGATTTCTGTCAGCTCTGATCACTTTTGGTAAGGAGTACAGAAACCACAAAGTTTGTAATAATAGGTTATAAACAAGTGTGACAGAACACAGTGGAGCAAAACAACCAGGTCACTCAATGGGAAATTCTATTGTATTAATTCACTTCAAGGAAATTTCATTTAACTAGTGAGCAGCTATAATCATTGAAAAATTAATTAATTTAATTTCAAAGAACAGGCATAGAATTAGCTTTAATATGAAGAGGGTATGAATAGGAAGGTTGGAAGGCACAAACGAAGACTCTCACCATAGTGTAAACACAGTATGAAATGATACAATTTGAAATTTATCAGTGACATAAGAATGAACAAGAAAATTGAGAAATGAACAAAGACATAAAAATAACATCACAGAACAGAATAAAGTCAGTTACCACGCAAATAAAGGAAATATGCTACAGCTGAAGGAAAACTAAAGGAAGTCATGGTGATTCAGGTAAAAATTAATGAATTGAAATTCAGGCTTCAATATCTAGATTTCAAACATTTATAAGGGACTAGCAGCATGCACAGCAGATTAAGCCACCACTTCAATAACAGCATCCCGTGTCAAAGCACTGATTCCAGTCCCAACTGCTCTGCTTCCAATCCAGCTTCCTGCACGTGTGCTTGTCAGACAGTAGATAAGGGCCAAAGTACTTGAATGGTCACCATTCACATGGGAGGCAAAGAAGTCCCTGGCTCCCAGCTTTGGCCTGACCCCGCCCTGGCTGTTGTACACATTTGAGGAATGAACCAACATACAGAACATCCCTCTCTGTTGCTCTGCTCAAGTAAATAAATATATAAAAAAAATATTTAAATATTTTAAGTGCAGTTAAGTGAACAACTTACAGCAAGTGAAAATAAAACCAGACACTTATGTACAGTAAAATCTTCATATTCTCATTTCTAGAGAAGAAAGGATGACAGTCAATGACTTACAGAACTCATGTTTAACATTTAGGAAGCAACACTGTGATATAAAAAGTGTTAAAAATTTGAAATTAGAAATTTTTATAACTAGAATATGTCTGAAAAAAATCAAATGGACAAATCAATATTTCAGTCATAGGGGTTAAAGAAGTCTGTGACGTGGTGTTATTTTAAAGAGGGGATATGGGGAGAGGGCAGACTGAGGGAAGGAAGTAAGAAAACACAGAAGTGAGGAGACTAAAATTATTAATAGTTTATAGAAGAATAAAGAAATGATTTACTAACGACCAGATATAAGCTTGATGTAACATACATAAAAAACAATGAATGTGGCATAAGAAATGAAACAAAAAACCTGACAAAGATTTCACCTACTTCATTTTCTGTACTGACATATGATCCCTAAATAAAACATTATTAAAGCTTCTGGTGATTACTGTACATTCAAATCTATGATCATTTGCGATGTGGTCTCAGAATGAAAAAAGACCAGTTCATTCATTCATTCAGCAATCACTTATCATGTACGAAATGTGTGCAAGGCCAATTCCCAGAATTTGACGAACAAAGTCTTGCTCTTGTGAAACGTAAAATGAATAACCACATATAATAAACAATACATTGAATGTTATGTCAGATGTGAAGCCAGGGGTGAAGAGAGTGATAGGAGAAAAACCAATGTGGATGCAGAGAGCTGGGGATGATTCGGGAGGGCTTCTCTGGAAAGCCTGAAAGTGAGTGGGAAAAATCCATTGTGGGAACAAAGTCAGGATGCTGGACCCTCGGCTGCATTTGGCTTTAGTCGGCAATCACTTTCATTCTGCTTGAGGACTGAGAAACTTCCCGAGTTCAATTTTCCCATATAGAATGTGTCCAAAATTATCCTTATTTATTTTTTGATATTACATTTTCATAGGGATATAATTCTACATAGGTATTCATTACTTACATTGAGAATTCTGGTGTCATTTTTTTAAACTTTTATTTAATAAATATAAATTTCCAAAGTACAGCTTATGGATTACAATGGTTCCCCCCCCCATAACCTCCCTCCCGCCCACAGCCCTCCCCTTTCCCGCTCCCTCTCCCCTTCCATTCACATCAAGATTCATTTTCAATTCTCTTTATATACAGAAGATCAGTTTAGTATATATTAAGTTAAGATTTCAACAGTTTGCCCCCACATAGCAACACAAAGTGAAAAAATACTGTTGGAGTACTAGTTATAGCATTAAATAACAGTGTACAGCACATTAAAGACAGAGATTCTACATGATATTTTTTTTAAAATTAATTTTCTACGCAATTTCCCATTTAACACCAGGCTTTTTTTTTTTCATTTTTAATTATCTTTATATACAGAAGATCGATTCAGTATATACTAAGTAAAGATTTCATCAGTTTGCACCCACACAGAAACACAAAGTGTAAAAATACTGTTTTAGTACTAGTTATAGCATCACTTCACATTAGACAACACATTAAGGACCTATCCCACATGGGATGTAAGTACACAGTGACTCCTGTTGTTGACTTAATAATTTGACACTCTTGTTTATGCTGTCATTTTTATTTGTGGTTATTTATGTGTGGTTATCAGCTGTTCTACAAAAATGTGGATCTGTATGACTACCTTGTGTTTACCTACTTGGGATCCATAGCATTTCCTGATTTTTATCAGTTGATGTATTTCACCTGCTAAATCTAAGTTTTGCAATAATCAAATGACTATTTATTACAATGTATTTAACAACTTCATTTGATAAATCATAGATTTATAATTCTCTTCGGATTTTTATTTTTACGAACCCATTCAACACAACCCTAAAACTTATAATGAGTGGGTTTTCCCTGAGTGTATTTCTGTTGTCTGTTTCATTTTTGGTTATTTACTCAAGTCCTAAAATATCAGTACTTGATTGAATACCAGATAGCATAAAAATTTTAGAGATACTTTGAAACTGTAGATGACCTAGTTTACTCCGGAAATGAATTTTTTTCCTCCTAGCAGCACAAATAGTAGAACTCAGACATGCAATGTGATAATTCATAGCAAGGATTCAGCATTTGTAAAGCTGGGCTATTACTGATCGGTGTTTATTCTTACGAACAGCACTTCATGAGTCTCTGCTGACAGTATTTTCCTTGGATTCTCTTCCTTGGATGCACTTCACTCACAGCTTTATAAAACTGTCTGCAACTCCACTCAGCTTACTAACACCCCAGCCACCACGTTCGATTTAGATTCCTGCCTCTCTGATCTTTTACTCTTCATCACCTGATTTTCTGTCTCAGAGATGCTCAGCTGCTTGGCTTCCAGACCTGCATGCTTCAGCTTAGCAATTAAATCAAAACCTACTCAGGATGTCGTGCTCAGCTTTGTACTTCCGTTCTGTCATAGCTTGGACACCACCTTACTGGTGCTTTAGTATTTCTCCTGCACCATCAGGCAATGTTTATTAAGCTGCTTTTCTATTTTCCAGTTATGCATTTTAACAGATTTTGATCCAAACTATACTTGTATGTCTGGAAACAGAAAGCATACATTCTTTAACATATCTGTTTATTCACCAAGCATTTTTTAGTATTTACTATTTATTCATTGAATATATGTTTTTTTTTTTGTTTGTTTGTTTGTTTTTGTTTTTTTTGGACAGGCAGAGTAGACAGTGAGAGAGAGAGAGACAGAGAGAAAGGTCTTCCTTTTGCCATTGGTTCAGCCTCCAATGGCCGCCGCGGTAGGCGCGCTGCGGCCGGCGCACTGCGCTGATCCCATGGCAGGAGCCAGGGGCTTCTCCTGGTCTCCCATGGGGTGCAGGGCCCAAGCACTTGGGCCATCCTCCACTGCACTCCCTGGCCACAGCAGAGAGCTGGCCTGGAAGAGGGGCAACCGGGACAGGATCAGTGCCCCGACCGGGACTAGAACCTGGTGTGCCGGCGCCGCAAGGCGGAGGATTAGCCTAGTGAGCCGCGGCGCTGGCCTCAATATATGTTTTCTAAGTCCTTGGTACTCTTCAAGGCATTGGGATACCTCAGTTGAATAAAAGATAAGCCTACCCTGATGGATTTTGATTTTAATTTGGGGAGACCTGAGCCAAAAACTTCAAATATATTGCCGGCGCCGTGGCTCAACAGGCTAATCCTCCGCCTTGCGGCGCCGGCACACCGGGTTCTAGTCCCAGTCGGGGCACCGATCCTGTCCCGGGTGCCCCTCTTCCAGGCCAGCTCTCTGCTGTGGCCAGGGAGTGCAGTGGAGGATGGCCCAAGTGTTTGGGCTCTGCACCCCATGGGAGACCAGGATAAGCACCTGGCTCCTGCCATCGGAACAGCGCGGTGCGCCGGCCGCAGCGCGCCTACCGCGGCGGCCATTGGAGGGTGAACCAACGGCAAAAGGAAGACCTTTCTCTCTGTCTCTCTCTCACTGTCCACTCTGCCTGTCAAAAATAAAAAACAAAAACAAAACAAAAACTTCAAATATATTGATATACTCAAAGAATATTATTTATGATATGAAGATAACATTTTGTAGGGAAAACTAAAAGAACATATGAGGATAGAAAACAAAAAGGAGTGAATTAGATAGGATGATTGGGAAATTTCTCTTTATGCAGATAATAGAAGCAACCGAAATTAAGAGAGGCATTTAGCAACCTGTATGGTATTTGAGAAAAAATAATATATACAAAGAAGGTTACGTGCAAAAAACGATAAGTAAAAGGCTAGTTACTTCTCCTAGATCAGCACGATGTCCAGTTTGGTCAAGCAGTTACTGAGAGTACTAACAAGAGGAGATATGCTCAGATATTTATAGTGCAGATCACGTATGGACTTTTAGGTCACAGAAGTAGCACAGCACTGCATTCTAAATATGAGTAGTATCACTTAAAGGTAATAGATACGATTTATTTTTTAAAATATTTCTGAAATTGTTTCGTTGATGATACACTGGAAAAGTAAAAGAGGATTCAGGGAGAATTCTTCATTTATCATTCCAACATTCTAAGCAAGAGATGGTGTTGACTTGGGGATGTTACTATTTGAGGGATGTGAGATTACAATTTAAAGCTAACCAACTGAATTTATGAATATGTTAAAAATTAGTTTGAGTAATAAAAGCTAATTTCCACATGCTCATTTGAAAAATTTTAAGAATTGTATCATGGTAAACGTGGAGGGTGAATCTTTCAGAAGTTTTGGAATTCAGTTCGACTTGAACATTGAAATGCCCGTGAGGTGTGTAAGACGAGCTCCTGTGTTGGCAATGGAGATGCCCAAACTCAGCACTGAGCTTGGAGCTGATGACATGCAGATGAGTATAATCTTTTTTAAAACCTTGACCATTGATAAAACCATTAGGTAACGAATGTAAAGTTAGAAAACTGCTAGGGTAAACACTCAATTTTGGAAGTTTCAGTTTTGGAGGTTATGGGGAGGAAAATTTAGTAAATGAGTCTAAGAAGGAACTCCTAAAGAAGAAGGAAGTCAGAATCTTGTCTTCAACTGTAACTTCATTACTTGAAAGAGATGCCATCAAATACTACTCAAGTTGTATGAGAAGTCTGGTAATTGGCCATTTACTATGGTTTATCTGTTTGCCAGGTCTGTAATTTAAGAAGGAAATGGCTTCTATCTTCAAGGGGTTTCTATCCACTGGTAGTAAAAAGACAGCCATACAATTACATCTAAAGAAATGAAAAGTGCCTTTGTGCAAAGTTTTCCACAGTAAACAGCATAGACTGTTAAGAAAAGGAACTTTCATCTGGTTGTGTGAGTCAAATAATATTTCATTTCTGAAGTGTTATTTAGATCAACAACAAAGGGATGAATAAAAGTTAAATAAACAAAGAGGTTAAAAAAAATAATAAAGAGAACTGCAGCCAAGTAGAAGTTAGGATCCAGAGACACCATCCTGGTCTCCCACGTGAGCATGAGGGGCCCAACCACTTGGGCTTCTCCACTTACTTCCCAGGGGCATTAGCAGGAAGGTGGATCAGAAACAGAGCAGCCAAGACTTGGACTGGTGCTCTGATATGGGATGCTGGCATCAAAAGCGTGGCTTTACCCATTGTACCAAAATGCCGGGCCCAGGACACCTGATCTAGCATGTTTATAGCAGTGCTGTTCACAACAACCAGAATATACAATCAACCAAGGTGTCCAACATCAGATGAATAAAGAAAATCTACATATCTACCTATCATCTACACACACACACACACATATAATGAAATACTATTCAGCTACAGAAAATGAAATCCTAACATATGCAGCATCATGGATGGAACTGGAAGACACACATTTAGTGGAATAAGCCAGACAAAGACAAATACTACATTTTCTCCCTTATATGTAAAAGCTAAAATTAAAAAAAAATAAAATAAAATAAATCTGAACACAGAATATTATTGATTACTAGAGACTGAGAGGGGTGAAAGGGATAGAAGGAGTTTACATAAAAAATAGGAACAGAGGGGCTTGGTTCATTAATTGTGACAAATATCATCATAGGAGATATTAATAGGAGAAATAGGGTGACAGGTTGATGGGAATTTGTTAGTGCCTCCTAATTTTTATTTCATACATTTAAAACTATTCTAAAGTAAAATGTTAAAAAGGGGTGGGGTGCTGAAATACTGAGGAGCTGACAGACCACAGAGCACAGAGCAGAGGTAGAGAGCAGTTGCAACGTGAGGCCAAAGGACGGATTTATCGACACCAAGAGATCGCGCCTTCGTTCGAGGCAACAGAACGCCCTACAGGGGTTTAGAGCAAGAGAACGTTTTCTGTTCCGAGTAAATCACGGTGGGTGGAGAGCGTCAGGCAAAGAGGAGGGAGGCTGGGAAGGCCAAGGCGGCCACAGGAAAACCACCAGCAAGAAAGGCTGACTGGACCAGGAGGGAGGATGGGGCGATATGGGAAATAAGGGCCTCATTCTCTATTTCTCCCTTTGTGGGCTTCTGGCAAGGTGTGGGCTAAATTATGACATCATTATATTTCCATGAATCTATCGGAGACAGCAAGCATGGACTGAGATAAGTACTTTTAGAGACGAATGATTTTTATATTGACTTTCAAAAATTTCTACCTGATGAGACAAATAGCATCAATATATTAAAAAAAACACAATAGTACCATCTTATTGCAGAATAATCCATGTATTTTATACATAAACCTGATCTTCACTATCAGAATTGGAGCATTCATTACTATGTGTGAGTAATATGGAAGTGTGTCAAATAGTTTCTAATGTCTACAGTCACTTTTATTAAGTTCCAATTACTATGGAAGAGATTGTTTTTCTCTATTCTAAATTACTGTGTAAGGTAAGTGCTCTAAGTGTGCCCCCATTTGGGCAAGAAATCTGTGATGAGAGCTCACAGGAAGCATTCTTGAGGTCACACAGCCACTGAAGGGAATATCCTTTCAACATGGGAAGAAACAGTGCTCCTGACAACCCCACTTTAGTGCTTTCTAATGCAAAAACATAGGCGATTCTGATACAGAGAAGAACTGAGATTTTCTGTCTTCAGCCTTCACGGTCCCAACAATGTGATTTTCCATATTCCTTAATGCACTTGACCTTTGTAGTTATAAATTGTAGTAAAACCTAAAACTTTTATTTGAGATAATGGTTCTTCACAAACATTAAAGGAATGTAAGTTAGATGAAATATACTCATTTCAAAAAAATATATTGATTTTTGTAAAAAAAATTGCATATAGATTTGGAAAAACACAAAGCAAAGGTTAAGAAATAGCCTTACCTCACGTTTCACCAAAGGGCAAAGCGCAGCCTGCACTGGATGAAACCTGCCTGGAGAAGGGGCGAGGAGGGCGAGCAGGCTGGCTCACTGGCCTGCGGAATGCCAACACGGGCAGATCAAGTGACTGCAGTGCAGCCAGATCAGCAGGTTTGGGGGCAGAGCCTTCGCTGAAAGCAGAAACCTGCTCTGGTCTCAGCATTCTGCAACCATGGCTCAGGGGCCATCAGTCCAACTAGCCAGTGGCATTTGTCCACTCACTGTAGAATAAAGCAAGGGACCAGTCCACTCCTCAGGCACCTGAGGCCATCCCCCCTCCACTGTTCAGATGGTATCAAGCACCTCATTCACACACACAGAAGAGAAGGGGACATGTGTGGGGGTAAATTCCAGGGAGGGGCCCAGCATCTTTATGCCAGGAAAAAAAAAGACCAAAATACCAACATTAATTTCCCTGTAGAATCAGAGGGTAAAATGCGTTGAACTTGAGTGTTTCAGAGCTTTAAAGAGCTGGTTCAGGTCATACCGAATACACAGAAATCACCTGGAGTAACTTCTCCAGAAGAATTTAAGATGGCAACTCATAGTGCATTGGTGTCTAGGCTTAAATAGCAATAAATATTAAGTAACAATGCAGTTAGTTGTCACTTCAAGAACTATTTTATGAAAACAAAGAAAACTAAAAGTATACGAAGATGAAAGAGAGGGCTAAGATAGGAAAAGGAATTTTCCATATAAAATATAAAAGCCAAACAAAATTAACAATCAAGCAAAGAAAAAAGAAAGCCAGCACACAATGTGAGAGCCTTTTGATTAAAACAAATTTTTGGGGTTCCTTTCTTGAAAAGAAAAAGCTGGCCTCCAAGATGCTTTATGTTCTGAACATAAACCTGGGATTCCCAAAATGATACGAAGAAATGTCACCTTTAAATCTTCTGCTACAATAGCCAATGTCATAGGAGCTCAATGTTTCACTTCAACTATAAATTGTACAGGGGCACAGTAGAGGCTTTTGAAGAAACTATTATGATAAAAAACACGATCAAGCAGCAGTTATCACTTTAAACACACGTCTCCTGAAGATACACACAACATACTTCTGCTAACAGCATACACAACAGTGCATCAGGCTGGACGGTAGAGAGGTAAATGTATGGGACAGCAGAAGCTCTCTAGGACCCCACGCATGCAGCAGTGTAACGCCATCTCTGGCCTCAGATGACCCAGGTTCAAACACCCACTGACCATTTATATGGTGTAGAAAACAAGGCCAGGTACTGAGATGTCCTCCTTTGTTGTTTTTAGCTAAGAACTTACCAGGAGAGAGGTCCAAGTCACACAATCCGAGGTGCACGTGACAGCATTCCCAGGAGTCAGTGTGCAGCAGAGCTCCAGAGAATACTCAACCGCCATTACTGACAGTTTGCACCCATCCAACAGCATCTGTCATTTCCCTCTCTCCCACCCTTGGCGGCCACCATTCTAGCTCCTCACAAAAGTGGATTCATGCAGTATTTTCTTCTGTGACTGGCTTATCCCTTGAGCATAATATCCTCCAGGTTCATCTCCGTTTCACCAGAGCAAGACTAAAATAGTCAACAAATAGTCAACAGGTTATCCTTACCACGAACCATCTGGGAAATGCCAATCAAAACCAGATAAGATATCACCTCACATCCGTCAGGATGGTCATTACTTAAAAAACAAGTTAGCAAAGATGTAGAGAAATTGGTACCTTGGGCACTGTGGGTGGGAACGTGAAATCACGCAGCTGTTACAGAAAACAGCATGAAGTTTCCTTAAAAAAATAGCATTATTGCATGATCCAGTGATCGCACTGTGAGGTATGTGTGGAGTGTACATATGGAAATCAGGATTACAGAGACCTGTCTTCAGTCCCATATGCAATGCAGCTTTAGTAACAATCATGCAATGAGTGAACGCCCACCTGTCAATGAATAGATTTAAATATGATTTTTTATACATATATTCATTCAATGGAAAACTCTTCAGTCATAAGAAGGTACTCGGCCAGTGCCGTGGCTCAACAGGCTAATCCTCAGCCTAGCGGCGCCGGCACACTGGGTTCTAGTCCCGGTCCAGGTGCCGGATTCTATCCCGGTTGCCCCTCTTCCAGGCCAGCTCTCTGCTATGGCCCGGGAAGGCAGTGGAGGATGGCCCAAGTGCTTGGGCCCTGCACCCGCATGGGAGACCAGGAGAAGCACCTGGCTCCTTGCTTCGGATCAGCACAGTGCGCTGCCCGCAGTGGCCATTGGAGGGTGAACCAATGGCAAAGGAAGACCTTTCTCTCTCTCTCTCTGTCCACTCTGTCAAAAATAAGAAAAAAAAAAAAAAGAAGAAGGTGGTACTCAACTACTTTGGCTTCTATTTCTTCATCGGTAAAAGAAGGACTATTATGGTATGTGCCTCTATGAACTGTTGTGAATATTAAGGATATGGATGTTTATCACTTAATTCATTTTCAGATAAATGTATTGGTAAGTAATCAATAAATCCTAGACATGATAATGATATGATTTTTACTTAAACATGACATTTGGCATCCTAGTCCTCTTATTTTTCAGGCAATAAGTAAATTAAGTATTAAGCTAGAAAATTCCCACAAAGGTTTTATTTTTTATTTTACATCGGTTTATGTGTTAACCATTGCATGCATCTGTGGTAAACAACCTGCATTTCAAATTCAGGCAGAATTAACATCTTGTATGGCCTTATTTTTAATTGCATATTATGTACTTATATAAATGAGAGATTTTCAAAATGCATTGTGAATGAACTGAAGAAAGGAAAAGAGTAAGAAAAACTGAGAAAGGAAGAAAGGATTTATTTTAGCTTTAAAATTTATAATGGACACAAAATTGTGCATATTTATAAACCATTTCAAAAGTCAGTCGTGTGCAGCACACAATGATTAGATCAGTGTAATTGCCATATTTGCCACCTCAACCATTGTTCATGTCACTGTGTCTGGAACATTCTAATCCTCTTTACTAGTTATTTTGAAATACAGTTATTGCTGTCATCCACAGGTTGCTCATTGTGCTGTGAAACATCAGATGTTACTGCATGGATAGCTGCACCTCGAAACCTCTTAACCATCCTCTCTCTTCCCACCCCTACCTTTCCCAGCCTTTCCCACTCTCTACTTCTGTGAGGTTAACTTTGTAGCCTCCATATGTAAGGAGAACCAGTGGTGTTTACTTCTCTTGTGCCTGAATTATTTCACTTCAAAAATGTCTTTCAGTTCCATTCATGTTGCTACAAATGACAGGATTTCATTCTTCTTATTCATAAATATCCCACTGTAATATGTATTACAGTTTCTTCACCCCTTCTTTTTTATTACCTTTGCCATCTTTTATACCAATCAAATTATTTGAATTTTGTTGACAAAAATTTTACATAATCTATGGGGTACCATGTGATATTTTGTTAGAGCTACATCTTATATAACATTAAATCAGTGCAAACAGATTTATCTTGAAAAACATTTAACATTTATTTATGGCAAAAGCATTCAAAATCCTATCTGAATTTTTAATAAAATACTTAATATATTAACACTATCTGTAGCCATTCTTCTGTGTGATAGAACCCTAAAGTGTTTTTTTTTTGACAGTTACTCCTAATTGTAACTTAGTATCCATTTTAGAGTTTTATTATTTATTTCAAAGACAGTTTCAGAGGAAGGGAAAACACATACACACACACACACACACACAGTCAGGGGAAGGGGGGAATCTTACGCCCACTGGTTTACTCCCCAAATGGCTGCAATGGCCAGGGATCGATCAGGCTGAAGCAAGAAGCCTATAATTCCCATCTGTGTCTCATGTGGGTGGCAGGGGTCCAAATACTTGGGGCATTTCGCATGGCCTTGCCAGGAACACTAGTAGGAAGCTGGATCAGAAATACAGCAGCCAGAACTGGAAACTTGCTAAGTTGCTACCCCTTTATGATGCAGGTTTCTATTACTTTTTCATGGTATTTATGCTAATAATCTCTATGCATTCTTTATATGAAACATTTAATTATTTCAAAGGCAGAATTGAGAGAAAGGAAGAGGCACAGAGAACAAGAGAGTCATCTTCCATCTACTGGTTTACTTCCCAAATGGCCATGACTGGGCCAGGCCAAAGCCAGGAGACTAACTCCATCTGGGTCTACCATGTGGGTGCAGGGTCCCAAGTACTTGGGCCATCTTCCGCTACTTTCCCAGGCACATTAGCAGGGATGTGGATCAAAAATGGAGCATTAGGGACTTGAATCATTGCCTCTATGAGATGCCAGCATTCCAAGTGGCACCTTATCCCACTGGGCCACAATGTCAGTCCCAACTAGCCTCTGGTAACCACTTAGAACTTCTATGAGACCACCTTTAGACTCCAAAGGTAAGTCAGATCATTTGGTGCTGTATCCATGTTTGACTTAATTCACTTAATATAATGACTTTCAGTTCCATTCACGTTGCCGCAGATCTTAAGATTTAATCCATTTTCATGGCTGAGTGGTATCCCATTCTGTCATTTGTATTGCATTTTCCTTATGCATTCATCAGTGGATGGACCTTTAACTTGTTTGCATTTCTTGGTTATTATGAATTACATGGCAGTAAACATGGAATTAAAGTATCTCTTCCACGTACTTAATGCCTTCCTCTTGAACACACTGAAGGGGCCAGCGCTGTGGCATAGCGGGTAAAGCCGCAGCCTGCAGCGTCAGCATCCCATATGGGCACTAGTTTGAGTCCCGGCTGCTCCACTTCCAATCCCGCTCTTTGCTACGACCTGGGAAAGCAGAAGATGGCCCAAATCCTTGGACCCCTGCATCCATGCAGACTGGGAAGAAGCTCCTGGCTCCTGGCTTCAGATTGGTACAGCTCCAGGTGTTGTGGCCATCTGTGGAGTGAACCAGCGGATGGGAGACCTCTCTCTGCCTCTGCCTCTCTAACTCTGCCTTTCAAATAAATAAATGAATCTTTTAAAAAAAAATAAATGGCAGAAACAATTAATTTGACATTAATTTGATGTACCTTATTATGTATAAAATCTGCACAAACCTATATACATTTATGTGAATCTATGATTTTTTATAAAAATGGGAGTGGGTGGAAACTGTGTTTGATGCAATGGTTAAGAGATGACTTATGATGCCTGCCTCCCATAGGAGAGCAGGAGTGCAGCTTTCACTTTCGATCCCAGCTGCCTGCTGCTACACATTCCGGGAGGCCTCGGTTGACACTTCATGTACTGTACGCATGAAACTCGGGGAGAGAACCTGACTGAGTTTTGTTCTCCAAGCTTTGGTGCAGGTCGGCCCTGCTGCTGAGAGCATCTGAGGAGTGAACCAGGAGGTTAAAGATCTGTGTCTCTCACAATACTTCACAATACTCTCCTGCTTCAAAATAAAACAGCTTACATTACCTGACAGGATAGGTTAAATCAGGCAGAGAGTTACAGTAGATTATTTTTACTAAATCTATACTGACAAAGTCATTTATTAAGAAATGTCTTAACTACATTTAATACAGTACTTTTTATAGTAGCTGCTGTATACTTGGTCCATAATTATTATTTGCTTAGATTGTGAAATGAGACTCACATCTAAGTTAGAATTCAGAATGCTGTGGGGGCCATAATATTTTTTTTTTTTTTTGACAGGCAGAGTGGACAGTGACAGAGACAGAGAGAAAGGTCTTCCTTTTTGCCATTGGTTCACCCCTCAATGGCCGCTGCGGCTAGTGCGCTGCGGCCAGTGCGCTGCAACCTGTGCACCGCGCTGATCCGAAGCCAGGAGCCAGGTGCTTCTCCTGGTCTCCCATGCGGGTGCAGGGCCCAAGCACTTGGGCCATCCTCCACTGCACTCCCAGGCCACAGCAGAGAGCTGGCCTGGAAGAGGAGCAACCGGGACAGAATCCGGCACCTGGACCGGGACTAGAACCCGTTGTGCCAGTGCCACAGGCAGAGGATTAGCCTATTGAGCCACAGCGCTGGCATGGGGGCCATAATATTAACACTGTTTGAAAAAAAAATACACTATGAATGATAAAATACATGTCTCAAATTCAGTATGTTATAGCATCAGTAATGCTCATCTGCTTGTATCCCAGCAAGTAGATGTTAAGATGACAATATTCATCCTAACCTTTGCTTTTCAGACACTTTGGTAAGAAACATTATGTGGAAGCCTAGCACAGCTAGTAGGTAGACACTGAGCAGTTAAAGTGATTTGGAAAAACAAAACCACAGTTAGGAAAAGCAAGCTGGGAGCCAGCACTGATGCTCACTGTATTCAACAACACAAAAGAAACGACCATGAGACAATAAGCAAAGAGTTCTCTCAGTAACAATTCCGAAAAATGTGAGGTATCCTGGGGATCTCCCCGCCACACTCTTTTCTTCAGAAGTTGTTTTTTTTTTTTGTTTGCCTGCCTGTTTTATATTTCAGACATCCCAGTGTAGCCAGCTTATTTTTTTAAAAATTGAGCATATGTTGTAATTCTAATAAAACTAGAGAAATAAATCATGCCAAGTAAGTAGTTTTAAAAACATCTATTTTATTCACTTATCACACAGATAAAGGTGATTTTTTAAAGGAGAAAATAGAGACACTCCTCATCTATAGACTCACAGAAGTATCTTGAGGAAAAAAATAACCAAAGGGGTTAAAGATCCATTTCACTTGTGAAAGAAGTGTTTGAGTAAAGAGCACTCTCCAAACGTTCTCTTCCTCCAAGTCACTGCCTCTGAGCAGGCCTGAAGACACAGGAAACCTTCCATAGACGGTGGGAGTGTGTACAGTGGGGAAATAGTTCTATCTGTGAGCCCAAAGGCGCTATCAATATTTCACCATTCATCTATTTTTAACAACCTAAGACCAGGATTCACAGGCTTTTAGAATGGCATGAACTTTCAGCTCCTTAATGGTCTGCTCTCCCAAGCAGATGATTCTGAAGCAAAAACAAGTGTGAATGAAGGCCTCAGTACTACTGAAAAATTACCAAGAAGCTCATTAAGACAATTAAAAATAAACACTTCACAGTCTTATCGGCACTTAACAGTTTACACTATTACCCAACAGTCCTTGCAAAACTGATACATGTGTCACATACTTTCTTACTTTTTGAGGTATTGATTTATTGAAATATTGATCCTATTTTAATGATTGTAACTTCCAGTTTCCTCAACACTCAGAGTGCTATTATATTTTATGTTTACATTAATGAATTTTCAAGCAAGTTTCAATACCTTGTGTTCTGCAATTGGGTAGTGCTTAGGTTATTTAAACAATTTGGGGTTATTTAAGAATCAGTGAAAAAATAATGCATTCATGAAGAAGTTACTGCTAATTAGGCAGTGAAATATCTGATATTGTAGAAAAATTTCTATAAATTGATGCTTGACAAAAGTACCAAAAATAAAGGATATTGGTAAATCTAAAGTACCAATAATTTCACGTTTGTTTAGAATATTGAAAAATGAGTTGCATCTTCATTGGCTCTGGCTGGCATAGTCATTTCCCCAGTGGATCTAAGGGACCTCAAAATGCTGCCTATCCAAAACTTTCAGTTTCCCAACTTCCTCTCTTTTGGGCTGAGACATCACAGAGACAAATAATGTGTTTTAGATGCTTCACCGTAGCTTTCCTTTCATGCAAACATACAGAATACACCAGTAATGTATTATGTGGGAGAAGGGTAGGAGGACAAGATCAGCTCAAGTTCATATCAATTCTAAGGTCAGTCATAGCCCCCAAGACATAAAATAATCATACATGCTCTTGGAATTGATGAAAGATGACTTCTTTGTTTTAGATACCTGATTCTAAAGCACAGGATATTCTAATTTTTTTTTTTTTAAGATTTATTTATTTGAAAGGCAGAATTACAGAGAGGCCAAGACAGAGAGAGAGAGGAGGGTCTTCCATATGCTGGCTCACTCCCCAGTTGGCCGCAACACCCGGAGCTATGCCAATCCCAAGCCAGGAGCCAGGAGCTTCTTCCATGTCTCCAACATGGGTACAGGGGCCCAAGGACTTGGGCCATCTTGTACTGCTTTCGCAGGCCATAGCAGAGAGCTGGATCAGAAATGAAGTAGCCAGGTCTCGAACCGGCACCCATATGGGATGCCGGCACCGCAGACAGTGGCTTTACCCTCTATACCACAGTACTGGCCCCATAATATGTGTTTTAACTAAACGTTTTGCCTGTGTAGTCTTAAGTTATACTTATTTGTACCAAGAAATGGAAAATTTGGTTTTCCTTTTTAATGTAAGCATAGATTCAAAAATGATTCATCATCACTGAGCACAGTCAACAGGCAATGTGTATGAAGGCACATACCACAAAATATCTGTAACATTATCTTCTAGCAGGATTAGACTTGTCAGTACTTTCTTGGATAATAAGCAGCATTGCTAACTCGTTATTTTAAAATGATGCATAGAGAGTATCAACTTACACTAAAAAGGAACACTGTCTTACTCCTTTACTGGGCAAACAAGTACAGAGATTAAATCCCTTTATGGAAAAGCCCAGTGTAACCCATCACAAAGCTGACTTTCCCTTTTCCAACTCAGAAATTGAAAAAAAGAAATTTTAGACATCATATAAGGAGAATCAATTAAAAGCTAATCCCTTGGGAAAGCTATACTACGTTGTAACTGAAGAGTCATGTGAAAACTTAGAGAATAAAATAGTATCCAAATAACCAAATTATACAGACTATGTGTTTGTGTTCTCCTAAATTCACTTATCCAGATCCTAAATTCACAAATGATGGTATTTAGAGATGGACCGTAGGGGGGTAGTTATTAGGTTATAAGGGTTGATTGAGTCTTTATGATGAGACTTGAGTTCTTAACAAAGGAGACATGAGTGGATTTGTTGTATCTCTCTTCCTCTTTCCCCCTCTTTCCCTGCCATCCATCCATTTGAAAACACAGGAAGACGACTATATATAGACCAGGAAACAGTCTCACCAGACACTGGATTTTCAGGTGCCTGCATCTTGGATTTCCCAGCTCCATAAGAGTGATAAATAGTATCTATTTTATTCTCATCTACTCCAATTTAAAGTAGCTAACTGAGGCTCCTCATTTTGGGGTCCAGTTTAGGAACAATAATCCTAAATAGTTAAACATAATCAAGGACGATTTCCATAATGTGCCCCTATATACACCCCTATATCTTACATTGCATGCATATGGGATATTTTCTGAGCTATAGTTCAATATAATACACAATCTTAATATTGCCATATTAATATACTTCTGTTTAATATTTTAAGAGGTGAAATGTTTTCCATGTTCACAATGACATAATGCTGTAAGTCCAAAGCACTATTGTAAAACCTGATGAAATTTGGAGGAATTTGGCACCTTGGGCACCTTGGGCTGTCTTTAAATCACAGTCTACAAGTGGCCACTGCATTTGTAAGAGAAAATTATCTGTGTACCTCTGTGGATAGTATGGAAAACAAATCAAGAGCTCCTAGCAAAGGCGGGAATAAGTCACTGAACTGTTATTGAAAAGATTTGAGATGCCAAACCATGAAATGTACTTGAAGTCAACACCACTTGCACAGGTTGCAAAGGACATTCAGACATCTGAGGTGGGATTTGGTCATATTCATGCATGAGAAAGCCAAAGGGTCTTTATGTCAGTTACATTATGGGGATAGGAGGGCTTCAATTAAATACAAGTCCAACATGGTAGTGCTTGACACACATTTCTGTGGGGCTTTTTTCTTTTTATTTAAAGGAAAAACACAGAATGGGTGAAATTAAGAATCTAAGAACAAGTTTCAAAATTTAGCACTGCTTCATTTGATGAAGAATGGCCACTCTGCTGTTCTTAACACAGATCCAGATTTTAACAGCCCTGTATTCATTTGGTTCCACTACACCATGAGTTTAAACTTATTTGAATGTAAGAGAAAGATGAGAGGTGAGAGGGAGAGAAAGGGGTATCTTTTATACACTAGTTCCTTCCCAAAAGCCCACAACAGCTACGGTTGGGCCAGGCGGAAGTGAAGCCGGGAGCCTGGGACTCAATCCGGGTCTTCTACAGGGGAGGCAGGGACCCAGGCACATGGGCCATCATCTGCTGCCTCCCAGGATGTGCATTAGCGGAATTATGGACAGGAAGCCGAGTGGACTTGAAGCACGCACTCCAGTATAAGTTGTGGGCGCCCCAACCTGCACCAGATGCCCACCTTCATATATACTCACTTTATAACAACACAAGCCTTAATTGGATCACCTCTAGTCACACTTGAGAAACAGAACCACTGAATTTAATACATTTGAATGCTAGTTCTGTCATTCATGATGTGAAATACAGCACGCTGTATCACTAATAAAAGTACAGTGAATTGGATATAGAAATCACATAAAACCTGTCACTTTACAATATATACTGCTCGATATTCTCCTTCAGTCACGCTCTGCTCATGACGTAGCTTTATGTTTTCTGAGAAGTCAGACTTGCAGACTCACAAAAGAAAATAAGGCAACACTTGACATCACATGGAAGCCTAGGGTCCATGGGGAATTTTATTAGTGCTATTTTCACATGAACTCCAGAAACGTTTCTAGTAACTTTCAGAGAAGGTATGTCCTCTTCATGATGTCACTTCTCCTTTAATAATATAATAGGCTTGCAAATAAAACATGTAGAAAGCACAATGCTTGAAAAAAAAAAATAAAATAAAATAAACCTGTCTGGATGCAGTTTTTGGTGGCACTTCACTGAAGCACAGACTGGAATGGGATGCTTTCCTTCAGTCCCGTTCCATGTTCTCCCCATTGGCTCTGCCCTTCCCTGTGTGTCAGGCTCCCTCTCCCTGTGTCTTACACTTTGGTCTGCTTACTTGCAAATCAGCAGATCACTGGATCGGATGTGTAGACAAAAGGGGGTCACTGGATTTTCATAAATCACTTGCTCCTGAGACCAATGCTAGTAGATGGTCCTGGCTACAGGTCATCCAGCTTTACGTGACAATCTCCACTGGTTTTCCTTAACTGTATTTCCACACTAACTGGAAGATTTTGAGGGATGGAAAGACTGAGGGGCAATGCACATGATGGACTCATTGGGAATCTAAGCATCATTTATTTCTAAGTGCTGATTATTTGAAAACAATGTTTGCTGAGTATTTTTAAAAAATTAAACAGCATGGCTATGTTATGTCATGATTTTAAGGAATCTTAGTTCAACCAGATATTTTGGATTTTGATATTGGTCTATTATGCTATGTTATATGTGCGTACATATTGTATGTCCACATGGGGAAATTTTATTAAGAGTTTTATTTTAAATGGCTTTTAGATAAGATTGTCCATAAATTTAAGCTGCTAAAATCAATCAAAGATACATTTTAATTTGTGGGACCTGAATCTGTGTATCATATGTTTTAAACTTGTTGGTAGAAAGAAACTAAAAACATTTTATATGGTTGTGCTTAAGTTTACTGGTTAAACAAACTACACCATGTTAGATATTTAAGAGGTGTTCTCAAATACATGATTCTTAAAATTTATAGAAGGCATTGGACCTTCTGGTTAATGTTTTATTAAGTTCTTATCTAAGGGTTGAAACGGTTTGCTAAGTATTCATGTAATATTGCTATTGTCAGCAAGTGATCTAGGACTTGCTCCCTCATTTCTCTATTCTAAGCCCAACTTGTTCTTTCATTTCTCTATTCTCTTCAAGGTAGGGAACTAATTCTATTATGAAGGAATCTGTAGGATGCACAATTTAATCTTTAGACGTTATAAGAGATGGCTAACATTTTTCTGTAATAGCATAGCCAAAATAAGAGCTTAAATAATAATCTCATAGCTAGATTTACTTCGCCATCAGCGAAGTATACAGTAAGTAGAAAAAAAAAAAAAACCTCCCTTTCAGACCAAAGGGAAAGAAAGTTTTTAAGTGAGAATATAATTTTCCTCATGGGCATTGTCTACCTTAGAAAAACTACTACAGAACATGCCTGTGACTATAGACTTGTAGTTCAGGCCACCGAAGATTAGAGATGGGACATGGGCACTCCCTTGACTTGCATCCTCTGGTCTGCTTTAACACAAACCAGGAGGAAAAGAAAGCTCGGCATCAGAAGCAATGGGTGGCAGGCCTATTAATGGCTGATCTATACAGTGATCTGCCCTCAAGGAGACCCAACAGGCCAGTCCACTGCAGTGGCTTTCAATGTGGTAAGCCTGGGCTTCAGCAGAAGTCAGCTTGTGAAGAGCCCTGGCAGCTCTGCCAAGAGTTGGGTCACTGGAAATGGACCTGCCCTGGAGTCGAAGGATGCCCAGGTCAGAGCCACAGATCTTATTGGCTCCAAGCTGAAAAGCCCTTCACTCAGCTCAACTTCCAAAGTGACCACTGCAGCTGAGGGTATGGTCAAGTAGGGTCAGCAACATTGCAGGCAGAACTGTAAATTTCTTGTTAGAGATGCCACCTGCCTTTACCTGGCCAGCTCTCCTCCCAGCCCAGCCAAGTAATGAAAGTCAACAGAGTGCCTTCCCCTAGGAGGTTCACACCTCCCTTAGGATATACCCCATGTGAAGAGATAGATAGGTCTGGGCCTCTTAACTTACAAGGCCTAAAGCCCACCAGATTATTATCAAGCCCCTTCTATCAGGTTCTATTTGCCTCTCAATCAGAAAAATTACTTGTAGCTTAGACAGCACCTTTCTTAGCTCCTCTAATAATGACTCTGTCCTTTGTTCTAGACCCTGTCTAGTGCACTTGGGCCTCATTCCTTTGTAATCATAACCTCTACTCTACCACCAATGGCTCTACTCCCAACCTGTGTGTACTGATGGTCCTCTTCCCCACTTAATGCTGTATAATTGTTCAGACCTGGTAAATGCCACTCTTAGGATCATTGGTTACTATCCTCACCCTGTCTTTTATGACCTTGTCTAAATATGATCAGAGTCGGGGAACTTGGAAGGCTTCCATAGCCTTGGCAACTCCTGACGACAGCCTAGGGTGGCTACTGGTGCCATAAACTAGAGTGTCAATTTGTTGGGTCAACAACAGGAGCCACTGTGCACTTGCTCCTGATGTGGGATCTCTGTCCTTAATGTACTGTACATTTTGATTTAATGCTATAACTAGTACTCAAACAGTATGTTTCACTTTGTGTTTCTATGTGGGTGCAAACTGTTGAAATCTTTACTTAATGTATACTAAATTGATCTTCTGTATATAAAGAGAATTGAAAATGAATCTTAATGTGAATAGAAGGGGAGAGGGAGCGGGAGAGGGGAGGGTTGCGGGTGGGAGGGAAATTATGGGAAGGGGAAGCCATTGTAATCCATAAGCTGTATACTGGAAATTTATATTCATTAAATAAAAGTTAAAAAAAAAAACCAGCATGGCAATAATAAAATAAGGCACAAAGAGATCAGAAAAGATAAACCTATTAAATTTAGAGTGTAATAAACATTATGATTTCTAGGAAAATTAGTGAGGAAATGAAACACACTGGATCACTTAAGAAACAGTGCAAAGGAGGAAAACCAAGTGGTTAAAATTAACTCCTTATATTCGAAAAATATGAAACAGGTGGAGATAAAGAACGATGAAGTGTGTGATGTGAATAATTTATATAGACTCCTGCTGGAAAAGACAGCATGAAATCAGAACTTAAACTGATGAAAAATAAAATGATAAATTATTTCTGAAACCTAAGGGTATAGAAAAATTGGAAAAAATGATAGAAAATAGCTTTCCATGAAGAAATGCAGAGACCACATGTGGAGGATTTTCCACATCCCATAAGAGAACAATGGGTATAAACCAATAGAATGAAATGGAGGCAGAGGCCGAACTCATAACCTGGCAGGAAAATCAGTAACAATACAGCACCAAATATGAAGTTAGAGGGAAGATATGGTTCTGGTGCACAGCTCAGGGGACTATAGTTCACCATGAATCAGGAGTGAATGCATATGAGGGGCAAAAACAATTATCCTTCCATCAGCCAGAGCTGCTGAGATGGCCTCAAGTAA
The DNA here is from genome assembly GCF_033115175.1 of Lepus europaeus. NCBI lineage: Eukaryota > Metazoa > Chordata > Mammalia > Lagomorpha > Leporidae > Lepus > Lepus europaeus. The sequence continues at coordinate 156,250,539 of NC_084830.1, read as the reverse complement.
GTGAAATGATCGAAACTGTAAGTTAAGGTACAGTGACTTAAGATTAGAAATTACACTGCTGTCAAAATTAGAGTATAGCTTAAATCTTCTGAGTATAATTAACTCCTTATTAATTGGGCTATTTGGGAAAATAAGTTGAAAGGGTAAGCAAAGATAACCTTCTACATTGGCTCTAATTTGAGCAACCAGGCTGAGGGTCAGTGTTCACGATATGTAAGAAGACATATGTTACAGATAGGTAATCTGCAACTAAGAGTGGAACGGCACCAGATGTCGAAGCAGAAGCACACTCCTGAATCTTAACCTTAAAACCAAAGTTTCATCTACGGAGGAAATTACAGTATGAATTTTATGGGGAAAACACAGAGGAGGGGAGTAAATTTCTCATTTCACTGGAAGCCAGTGATACTGCGATAAAACCACATGGTCATGGAGAGCATTTAGAGAAGGGAGTGTTTCTGTTAGGATTAAAGAAATTAAATAAATTCATAGCATAGTATTATTGTACAAAAGATTTTATTTTTCTATCTAGCATCTTACATGTGAGAAAACAATGTACCTAAATATTAATGGGGATAATATTCAAATTACCCATGCAAAATAAGACTCCTTGCTTCTCTGGAGAACTGTAACATGTTTGGTTTTTTTGTCTGTCTTTGTATCTATCCATTCTGTCATTTACGCTAATCATTACCATGGCTCTTACATGTCTATCCCTAACATATGGCAATTAATTTGTTATATAATCAACACAGCCTCAAAATTGATCAGAAGACTTATCTGGCACCTGTAAACTCTCTTCCAAGAGGAAGGCCATCAAGAAAGTGGATTAGACTATTTCCTAGAATTTTAGTCTCCAAATTTCTGAGGATAGCAAAATCTAATATGAAATCTACGGTAGGTATTGCAGCCCAAATTATAACCCAGTTCTAGAGTACTGAATCAAAAACAGGAACTGTAAGGATCCAGTGCTTTTCCTAGACAGTAGATTTAAGAGTGGCAATTATAGATCACTGGTTACAGGCAATAGGAGTTATAGCAGCAAACATAAATTATAGAATCTATAGAACATACTATGAAGCTATGTTATAGTCATTATATTTGATAATCAAGTTTTATGCAATATCAACTTTCAATGATAGAATAATACATTTTACATTACAGTAATACATGTTAGGAAACATCTAGTAACTTCAGAATTATCCATCAACCTTGTAGTTGTTTTCTTTGTAATGCCTAAAAAAGAACCAGTGAATGTAAGCAGAATTTTTGATTGATGCAGAAGTTGCTTTGTTTGACCTCATTTTTACAGAAATCTTTTCAACAGAGACAATTTCTACCACTTGTTCAGATGAGATATATTTTTCAAAAGGAAAATATATCCCTACAGCATAAATCCAGCAAAGCACTGAACAAATTGAGAGGTACTCCTTCCAATCTGTGCATTTGTTTGAACAATCTTGACAAACATCAGCTGTCATCCCTATTTCATGCTTGAGTTTTTATGATCAATCTTTGTCATCCGAAAGAGGCTTTTCCCAATACAAAACAAAATGAGGAATACTCTCTCAAAGGGTGCACCATAAATTGGGAGCACCAAGCCAGAAATCTCTAATGGATCTTCTACCTCAAATAGAAGAGAAAAGCAAAAAATTAAAGTTGCTCTACATCTTCTGACATCTATCTCTGTCTTACATCTCACCTCATCACAGTGCCAACCAAATCTGAATGAAGAACAGTACATGGTGATCAAGGACCCAATGACCTCATAGAACTCAGAACTGTCAAGACAGCCCTGACAACTGAGTCTCATTTTATTAAATGTAACATTTGACGACAGTGTCTTTTCATGTTGGACTTTCAAGCGTCTAACAAGTGATGCTCAGATCATCAATTGCAACTCAACTGTCTTGACCAAGAACACAAACCCTTGAAAGGCATCGGGTAGACAGAGGTACAACTGAGTCATCTCTTTATCTAGCATTCATTCCTAATGCATTATCCTATGGTATTTTGTAGACTGTATAACATTTCTGATGAGCCCAACTGACAAACAAACAGAACCAGAATATGCTCAAAGATCATACATCCAGAAATTTGGCATATATGAATGAACTTCCCAAATGGAAAGAGAGGCACTAAAATTATATATTTTTGCATCCAATTTTATTTACATTTTAATATTGGTAACTCCTGAGAAATGCTTTCACATGGCTATGGCAGAACATTAAGAAATCACACCAAAGAAGAGAAATGGCAAAACATTTTTGGATAAGAACATTCCTAAGGACTGAGCTGAAATCATATCCAAGTCCAAGATTATTCAGTCTATAAATCACCACCAAGGATGTCACTTTTATGCAGGAAAACTAAATAATGTGTAGTCCTTCTTAGAGGATAAGCCCTGCGTGAATATTTGAGAGGGTCCATAAAACATATATTCCTCAGTGAAAGTGAAAGACACGTAGATAACTATTCTTTCTGTGAAGTTCATTAAGGCTATGATATAAGAGTAGCATTTTATAATGAGAATTTTAATATGTTAAGAAGGCACATAATTTATGATTATGTATGGGAAAAATATCTTTATACAGATCCGTTGGTTCACCCCCTCAATGGCCACTGCGGCCAGTGCACCGCGCTGATCCAAAGCCAGGAGCCAGGTGCTTCTCCTGGTCTCCCATGCGGGTGCAGGGCCAAAGGACTTGGGCCATCCTCCACTGCCTTCCTGGGCCATAGCAGAGAGCTGGACTGGAAGAGGGGCAACCAGGATAGAATCCGCTGCCCCAACCGGGACTAGAATCCGGTGTGCCAGCACCGCCAGGCGGAGGATTAGCCTATTGAGCCACAGTGCCAGCAGAAAGCAGTACCTTGATTATACAACAAGCTCACAACAGCCATGATGAGTGTGGGACTGGATCAGTGTCACAGTGACCATGACTATGGATGCACACCCAGAATTCCGCTGGGGAAGTTTATTTTGTTCTGCTTTAGGAAGCAATGTCATGGAGGGGAGAAGAAAAATACAAAATCATGCAAAGGGTGAATCTGGACCACAAGGCGGTCCCAGTAATGTTTGTCACCCTGGTGGAGATGTCTGAAGGTGCAACATCTCTGTGATGTCAGGATCTGGGCTTGGGGTTTGGTCCTTGAGGCCTCCATACCAACAAGTCACTGGATACAGGCTGCCTCTGGAAAGGCTTGAACTTGGACTAGGTGGCTCACTTCAACTCAGTCAAGCTCTCTGGAAGGGTTGAAAGCTTCAGTTGTCCATAAAGCTTTGCAACAGCCAGGAGATAGAAAGAACCACTCTCTTCAAATTTAGTCAATATACCAATTCATCACTTGCTGATAGAAATTTTCATTTTCACTTTTACCTTCACTTTTCAACACAATTGGCAGTCATGCCAAACGTTTCCACCATTTCTCTACCACTTTTATGCTCAATTAGCCTTTCAATGTTCTGAATGTATTTATCAAATGTTCTTTTTCTATCAAATATTAAACCATTTGGAAATACATAAGGAAGATAATTTTTCCCAGAAGATGAAATTCTTTCCATTCTTATTTTTCAAGGGAAATCAAGTCAGATACATGTTTTCTATTTTCATGGATCTGCACTGTACTTTCCTTGTGCTAAATATTACTGCATGCATGAGTCATTGCATCTTTTTGGTTTATTTCTTAAGTGCTATTTTCATTTGCATGCAGAAATGCATGTCATAAATTTGCCACAATATATTAGTTGTACGGGATGTTTTAATTGTAGCTACTTTTTTATGACACAACTAGAAGAGCTTACTTCATTAAGCTGTCTTAGAAATACATTATCTACTCATCAGCTAACAAAACGCAGGACAGCTTAGCTTGCTTTCACAAATCCATGCCTTAGATTGTCTAAAAAACACAAGCATAACGATGTACCAGAACAACCATTCACTTTATCTGATACATTTACTGATACCCAAAAAACCTGAAAGTTTTACAAAGGGAAGTCTCTAGCAGACATATAAAAAAACCAATTCTATGTTATGAATTATTGTCCATGAGAATTTCCTAAACGTCTGATTCATCAGTTAATTCCAACTTTTCTCACAGATACTATGGTTTTTACTCTCTCTAATAAAATTATTAAAATCACGTATGTCAAAGCACATTATGTGAAGATGAATTTTACCTTGGTAAAACACTGGATTTTACAAATTCTTGATACGTATTCCCAGAACACTCCTCCCTACCTACCCTGACATGAACATTTTTATCACAATAACTAAACCTTGCAAGAAGCCATTATGCTCAATCTTAAACTGTCATCACCTCATTATATTCCAACTTTGACTACTGCATGTCCCATATATCACGTGTTTCAACCAAGTATTCAATTGCTGAGACATTTGTTGTTATAATTGTTTGTTGATTGTCTTGTCCACACACCTACAAGATACATCAAGAATGATGTATGTTACTCACCAATGGATTCATGGAGCCCAGGGCAGGAACAGGCACACAGGAAGCAGTTAATAAGCAGTGAACTCTTTGAATGCATTGTTGAAAATTTGAACGTGAACTGTAATTCTTGTCCATATCCTGTAAATAATGGATAAGATTTATATAATATTCATGCTTTTTTCATTTAATCAGTTTTACTTCATTTATCCATTCACTTAGCAACTATGTACTTGATACTTCACAAGTGCTAGGTTCTAGGTATACAACATTTAGAAGTATAAACCCTGCCCTGGCTCTCAAGCATATTACACATGAGAAAACCCAGTGTTAACCAAATATGCCCAGAGTAGGAGCACCATGCAGACACAGCAAGGAGCACCATAGGGAGCAATGACCAAGTTTCACCAGCACGTGGTAAAAGCTAAGATGACCAGGAATGCCTTTTCCAAGAAAACAGCGTCGTAATCTGAAGAGTGAGGCTGAGTTCCCAAGATGTGTAAATACATCCGTGCAGCGTGGCCTGCAAAGGTGTCAGGGCAGACACCAGTGTGATGACCTGGTGCTGACGGACCAAGTCAGGGGCAACTGGATGCATTAAAACTACTGCCAATAAGGGATGCAGGTTGCCCTGCTCTCTGGCACTTCCAGACTGGTCGACAGGGAATAGATAACGTGGGAAAATGTTTTATCACAGGAAACTTTCTCCCTTGTGGTGCTTCTAAATCACGATGTTAACATGGGGTTTGTGACTGAAGCAGCTTGGAACACAAAGCTGTCAGAGCTAACGTACAGTTGTTCAGAGCAGTGCTGGTCAGCACTGCCCTGGGGCCCTAGTCCTCTAGGAAACTGAGTTCAAAAGCAGCTAATCCAGGTAGCATATTGATAGGAAAACGCAGTATGCCTCTATGGTCAATCATTTAATATCCTGCTTTACACCAGGTAAATGCAATGGAGTAGCAAAGACCACAGAGTAGGAGAAATAAGGGCTACCCAAGGACAGCAAAGAAGGCTGGTGCTGATGGAGCAAGGATCATGGGAGAATTAACTTCTACTCAAGGCCACTTTCATTTTTAACTACAATCTTTTCATGTGCCTATTAGTGATTTTACTGTAAGTATTCCCAATTCACTTCAAGATTCTGCTCAACACAGATATCTGAATAGGACGGAACTTTGTTGTTGATGTTGTTGTTCAAGTAGCTGGCCATGATTGCTGTCACACAGGAATTTTATTAAAGTCCAGTGCTTGATACAGCTCATCTTATCAAAGCAGAAACATAAATGAAGCATAAGAACAACAAAACACTCTTCAAAAGCAGCACTAGGGTCTGACACAGTTCTTGCTGCCAGGTAACTGTCATTATCTTCTCTACCTGGCTAGATCTACTTCTCCTGTGGAAATCATCACACTATTGGACAAGGTTTTGGATTAGGCTCAATCTTTTAAGAAGATTCAAAGGATTGAGATCACAACAAACAAAACCCAGAAACCTTATATATAGTAGAGATGACACAATCAGGTATGATATTTGTCCTAAAGGCAGGGCTTGTGAAATTCACACCCACTCTATGAGGCACACATCAATCCATGGTGGATGAATCAAAATGTCCTGGAATATATGTCTGTCCACACCCAAGTCTTATCTGCTAGAATTACAAGAAAGCTTCTTGGCCATATTTGAGGTTCCAGAAATGTAAGCCAGACAATGTGGTCACTTTGGCTCAAGGAATATTATTTTTAATTGTACTCTTAATGAATGGGTGGTGTGTGCATTAAGAATGTACACTAGCAAGTGAAGGAAGATAGTCCAGGACATCCCTAAGAATATTTCACTCGGAGGTAGGGTTTTAGGAACTGATTATGGAATGTGGACTGAAATTACAGAATCAAATTAGAGACCTCAGGATACCCCATGCCCCTACTTCCACGTGAGGACATAATAAGACATTTATCTATGAATGAGAATATGGATGCTCACCAGACACTGAAGGTATTGACAATTAGACCTTGGACTTTCCAAACTCCAGAGCAATGATGCATGTATTTCCATGGTTGATGAACTACATATTGTACAATATCCTGCTATGTCCATCTGAACGGACTGAGACTTAAGTCCTTATTGCACTCCTGATTTTCTCCAGCACCTATCATAAACTCATCACACCTCTGTGGTATTGGCTCTGATTTTGTGAGTCAGAGGCCCTTCACTCCCTTAAACATAAATTGAGGTTTATAGCTGTTCCTATTGTATAGTTTCTCTGGAGAAGTACGTTATCTTTATTTTCTCTCCTTACTTCATAGTGTAAATTTCAGAAGGCATATGGGGATAATTTGATCAAGCCATTTGAATCTTAATTCTAGAGCAAGCCAGAAAACCCATCCCATCAGCTCTAACATTGTCAGCAGACTTTAAGGGTATCCGTATTCCAAGGACTCAACACTGAATATAAATATATTCCAGGCTTGAGTTTGCCTCAGTATGAAGAGTAACAGAAAAAAATTAAGGAAAACCAACAGATTTTTTAGCTTGGAATGGAACAATAAAGCATACTGTGAATAGGTATGGGCTATATGTCTTTATACAGTTGTTACTGAAGTGGTGTTTAGATGTTTGGGAAGTATATATAGGATTCAAAGAGGACTTGGAGTTGGCAGGTAAGTGTCAATACATCTTCACAGGCACCTGGTATTAGGTACAAGGCAGAAGTCTTAGCAGGAAATTATGTGGAATACCTTAGAAGAACAGGGCATAAGGACCAATGGAGAACTTTAGCTTTATGAAATAAAATAAGGTGAGAAACTGACAAAGTAGAAGAAATATTTATTTTATGCCTTTTCTATGTTTTCCACTGTGCCACAAGAAACTGAACATATTTTTAAACCATTCTTTGGTACTCTTGAATACTAGTTTTACCATCAAAGTATCTTAGTTCTGATAATATTAGGCAAAGGGGCTGAACAGTCTCATACAAATGTATTACATATTTCCTAGCGCTATCTTTAAAACTTTGGCATTTCTAGTCTCCCAAGGGAAATACTGTTATTGCTACCAATGTAAAGATACTAATTATTGATACTTTACCTCTCTATCATGTTGTAATTTTAATAATGTATCAAGTGACACACGAAACAGTATTTAAAATGTCTAACTTAATATTAAGGCGATGGTAAATACTGAAATCTGTGTGATTCCAAGGTTAATGCACTTAGTTTCTACATCTGACTGACTCCAGGTACAGTAGCAACTTTGTTCAACAGAGGGTCTAGGACTTAGTAAGATTAGAGTGGTTTGACTTTATGATGGTACAACAGCAATAAGCATTCAGCAGAATGTGTTCTTCAGATTTGAATTCTCACCTTTTCCTGGGCTGGCCACGTACAAGACTGTGCTTTCACAATGATAGGTAATGGCGAATCCGTAGCCCCTGTCAGCCACATGATTTCAAAGGCAAACAGCTGTACTGTGTTTCTAAGCTATGATGTTTGGTGGATTAGGTGTATTAAATGCATTTTTGACTTACAGTATTTTCAGTAGATGATGAATTTAAAGAGACAAAATCTGATTCTAAACCAAGGATCACCTATGCTTCTAAGGGTCATTCTGATGGAATTATCAATGTAAAGTGACTTCTCCAAGAAAGACCATCTGTATTTTCAAGAAAATGCTTTCTTAAGTGGCTTTTAACAGCGATGGTGTCACTGTACATCACCTGCTACCAATATAATCACAGAAAATGATGAACAGAGTATAAGAAGAAATACGCTGACCTCAGAAAACAAAGAGTTTTATAGAAATAAGATGGCCAAGTAAGTGAAAATTTGTGAATTTATCCCTCATAAAAAGTATAGAAAGCTGTAGTAGCAATAAATGTCTATGTTTTGTGTCAAAATATCCTTACAGCTTCTAGTTTTTTTGTTTTTTTTTTTCCAGGACTATATTCAATAGAAATGGTGACAATGACCATCTTTGTCTGGTTCTGGATCTTACGGAGAATGTTGGCAGCTTTTCCCTGTTTACAGCTTCTAGTTTTATAAGAAAATGATTTATATGTTTAAATATATGCTTAGCTAAATAACCACAATCTTTCTGCTTCCAATCATCTCTGGCACTTGAATTGCTATGTACACAGAGATTTCATAATATACTTTCATTTGGTAGTGAATATTAAATGACCTTAATTTGCTTGAGTTATTTGCATTTATAACTAATATTCTATTGTAAAATATCCTCATTTTCTATTTGATTCTACTTTAACCAGTATAAGGGAATGACCATAATAATTTAAGTATGAAAAAAGTATAAATTATAAATATAACTCTTCTTTTCAATTAATTTTTTTTATGTCTACACCTACATTTGCCTATAGAAACTATCGGTAGTACAGTGTAACAAAACGGAGCACAACTTATGAGTAATATGCTTTACAAAAATCAAACACAACTATGGTACTTTGACAAAAATAAATATATGTAAGTAACGACATTTTATATGTTCTGAACTGATAATCTCCAACATCTATTTTGTGACAAATTAGGGTCCCTTAGATAATAACACTATAATGTAGATTTAATGGATGTCATTTTTCAGACATTTGGATTTTTAATTGCTTTCTTTTCGGCTTCATTAGCACTATGGCAACTCTTTAGTCATTCTAATTTTAAGCAAAAAAATACTGCTATAACTTTTTTTTTGTTTTTAAGAAGATGTGCTATTAAATAAAGACATACATAAACTGAAGCATTTATACTTAGTACCACATTTCAGAAGGGCTAAAATAGGTATCTAGTGACATGCTTGTCTGATTCTTTGCCTTCAGTCTAATAAAACTAGCATTGTTTTACTATGGAAACTACATCTTAATGGTTCCTTCTCTTCAAAGTAGTCTATCTGTCATGTACCTTGCCCAGCCTCCTACCCCTCTGTAAGTATGGCTGAGAAATGGCTTGGGATCCAAAAGTAGAAATCAAAGAAGCCCACAGTGTTAGCCAATAAGCCTTAGGGACATTCGCAGAAAAATGGCAAGACCAAGTCATTATTTATCAATTTATCAATAATAACCTTGAATGTAAATTCACTGGACTCTCCAATTAAAACATACAAACTGGCTGATCAATTAAAATGCAAGATCCAACTATATACTGCCTTCAAGAAGCACAGCTCACCAACAAATATACACAGACTGAAAGTGAAAGGATGCAAAAACATATTCCATGTAAATGAAAATTTAAAAAAGCAATAGTACCTATATTCAAATCAGTCAAATTAGACTTGAAGACAAACTGTTAAAAGAGACAAAGAAGTTCAATATATATAATGATCAATTCAATAGGAAGTTGCATCTACAGTAAATGTACACACACTCAATACTGGAGGACCCAGTTATTTAAAACAAATGGTAATAGATCTAAAAGGAGGCATATCCTCCAATATATTATTAATGGAAGACTTAACACCCCAGTTTTGTCAATGGACAGATAACTACGCAAAAAAATCAACAAAGAAATAACAAAACTATTATACATTATAGACCACATGAATCTAATTGATATCTACAGAGAATAGACTATATGTTAGCCCATAAAACAAGTCTCAACAAATTGAAAAATACTGAAATCGTACCATGTGTCTTTTCTGATCGCAATGGAAGAAGCTATAAAATAACAACATAAGAAACTCCAGAAAACAGACAAACATATGAAGATTAAACAACATGTTCGTGAATGAACAGCAGGTCCTATAAGAAATCAGAATGGAAATAAAAAAATTCCTGAAAATAAATGAAGATGACAACACTACACATCAAACTTGTGGGACACAACAAAACAAAGTGATAAGAGAATTTTACAGCAAACAGTGCCTATATGAAGACATTGGAAATAAATCAAATAAATGATCTAACAATGCATGTAGAAGAACCAGATCAAAGCCAAAACTATTAGGGAGAAAAGAATAGAAATTCAAAAAGATATAAAAAAAATTGAAACAACAAAAAACCACAATATGAAAGATCAGTGAAATGAAAAGCTGTTTTTTTGAAAAAAAAAAAAAACAAATTAGATAAGCCATTGGTTCAAGTAGCCAAACAAAAAGCATAGAGAAGACACAAATTAATAAAATCAGAGATGAAAAAGGTGATGTCACAGCTGATGTCATTGAAGTAAGAGAATCATTAGGAATTACTACAAACAACTTTACTCCAACCAATGGAAAACCTAGGTGAAATGGATAGCTTTCTGGACACATACAATTTATCAAAACTGAGTCATGGAGATACTGAAAACCTAAATAAACCAATAATCAAGATGGAGACTGAGTCAGTAATAAAGAACTTTGCAACAAAGAAAACGTAGGACCAGATGGATTTACTGTTGATTTCTACCAAACTATTAAAGAAATAATCTCAATTCTTCTTAAAGTATTCAAAACAATTGAAAGGGAGGGAATCCTCCAAAACTTCTCTGAAGCCAGCATCACCTTAACTGCAAAACTAGAAAAATACACAAAGATAGAGAACTATAGACCGATATCCCTGATGAAAATTGATGTAAAGATCCACAACAAGATACCACCTAAGCAAATCCAACAACACACCAAAAAGATCATCCACCTGGACCAAGTAGGATTTATCCCAGGGAGGCAGGGTTGGTTCAACATATGCAAATCAATAAACGTGATACGTACTAACAGACTGATTAACAAAAACCACATTATTAGGGCAGACATTTTGGTGAAGCAAATTTAGCCATCATCTGCAGACCCAGCATCTCATACACATAACCAGTTCAAACCGTGGCTGCTCTACTTCTGATCCAGCCTCCTGCTAATGTGCCTTGGAAAGCAGTAAAAGATGGCCCAAGTCTTTGGCCTCTGCATTAATGTGGGAGATGCAAATGAAGCTCCTGTATCCTGGCTTTGGTCGGGCCCAGCCTGGGCCACTGCAGCCATTTGGGAAGTGAACCAATGGAGAGATCTCTTTTGTCTCTCCCATTCTCTGTGTAATTCTTTGAAATAAATAAATGCATCTTTTAAAAAAAACTACATGTTTATTTCAAGAGGTGCAGAGAAAGTATTTGATAAATACAATATCCTCAGTACAATCAAGGCAATAGATGACAAACTCATAGCAAGCATCTTATTGAACTGGGAAAAGCTAAAAGCATTCCCACTAAGATCTGAAAGCAGGAAAGGATGCCTAGTGCCATCGCTGCTATTCAAGACAGTTTTAGCCAGAGCCACTGGGCAAGAAAAATGGAAACCAAAGGGATCCAAATTGGCAAGGAGCAAATAAAATTATCCCTGGTTGCAGAGGACATAATTCTACATATAGGGGAACCAAAATAGTTCACTAAAAGAATACCAGAACTCCTAAGAGTGTTTGACATGGCCAGTGTTGTGGGATAGCGGGTTAAGCTGTTGCCTGCAGAGCTGGCATCTCATATGGGCACCAGTGGGAGCGAGCCCACAGACGGAAGACCTCTCTCTCCCTGTAACTTTCTCTTTCAACTAAGTAAAGTGAATCTTTTAAAATACAAATAGAGGGACAGAGTCAAACAGGATGCACTCATTCAACCAGATGGATGTGGAGTCATGAAAGATTATTGCAAATAGTGCTATGATTAAGCTACTTGGTCCCTTACGTTTGTTACACATTATCCAGATTAGTATCTGTACTTCCCAGTGATGTCAGTCATTGTATTCTCCATTTTCCCTAAACTAGGATGTGTTAGTCACTTTCTGTTGCTATCACCGAATCCCATAAAGACTAAGTTATGAGACCAGAGATACATCCAGCTCATTTTTCTGGAGGCTGGCAAAACCCAGAGAACAGTGCTAGTAGCATCTAATGATGGCCTCCCTGTGGCCCTTGGCATTGTCTGTCACGTGGAAAGTTGGAGCAAGTCTCTCTTTCTTGTCTAAAGCCATGAAAGCAATCACGGGGATCCCTCGTCTCATCCTAATGACCTCCCCCGGGCCTCACCTCCAAATACATTTATGTACAACTTGGGGGTTAAGTTTCTAGCACATGGTTTCTGGGGGACCATCGAAACCAAAGCACAACTCAACTTGTTTTTCAGAAAGAGATCCAAAAGAACCCTTCACTAATGCAACCACCTCAGCAAAGGTTTCTCAGCTCAGGCAGACTACACAGCGACAGCACCACTGGTAGACAACCTCAAAACCATAAGGCAGGAAAGAAGCAGTCCTGCAGCTCATTGCACACCCCAGGTTCACAACAAGTGAGAACCTGACAGACATTTGCTGGACCATTTATGTTCATTCTGATGTTATTGTCTGATTTTAACACATTGTTTGATCCTATTAAATCAAATTTATTGATTGACCAATTAATTCATTCAAAAGCTTATATGCAATGAAAAGATAGTTGTTATTGGTCTATGTTTTATAGATCATCTCTCCCAAGTAGATAAATAATTCTAGGATCCCAGAGCTTACAGATGGTAACAGTTAGCTCTCTGGTGACCATTGCTGCTGCCATACTTCTCAACTTAGAAAGATGTGGTCCTAGAAGGTCAAAAGTGACTTTTCAGAATAGATGTTTCATTCTACATGGTAGGTATGAACCAAACTGGCTTCTCTACGTGTGAAAACATGCCTTCTGTACCAAAGTAAATGAAAATTTAGGATGAAAGGCACTTTACAACTTGAAAAATACAGAAAACTCTCCAGACACTACAGTGCCATTACATTGCCATCATATCAATGACAAAGACTCCTTTTCAAAACAGGTCCTCTGATAGCACTTCACTCCGTCTCGTGAATGGCTAAAACAAATACTCAAATAAGTGGCAGCTTTTCAGCAGCAGTGAACCTCTCCTCTTCAACAATGCTTTCATAGCTTCCATTTCTACCAAAATGTCAGGTGAAGGGGGTTGAGATGCAACACCACAGTCTAAATTCCAGAAGGCAGCTGATCTCAGCCATGGAACAGGCTCAACATGTGATTTGTGCATTTCAGTGCACAACACGAATCAAGAGTTGATACCTTTTAGTTACTCCCACAGTCACAAAATATTCATGCATATCCTGACTGATTTATTATGTCTAATCTCAATTAACCTCTCACTGAAATATGATCATCTAACCCACTACATGCCATAATCACATCTACACCCTAGCTCATGTAAATATTACTTTTTAGATATTCTAGGAAATGTCTGATAGGGTGTTTTCCTTCAGACTGCATTTTTATCTATGCTGTAAAGACAAATTAACATCAAAAGCTTTAATTCTCCTGTTGACAATAAGGACAGAGTTCTCTTTCCTTTAAATTACAGAGCTTAAGTCAGAAAAATTTTAATTGAAAATATTTTCTGCCTTCTTTGAAATATATATCTATCTCCCCATGGAAATTAAATAAGCCTCTTATCAGTTATAACACCCAGGAATGTCTTTCTCAGGAGCCCTGGAGCCATCTTTGAGACATAAACATGAAGACACAGCATCCCTTTCACCTGGCTTTTTTGAGAGAATAGGAGCCTAATTTGATGGTGACTTATCCTAACTTGCAAAAACTACCTTCCATCATCAACACAACTCTGAGGGTCTGTCATGTGCAACGCATTCTGGTTTAGTGCATGTACAATAAGACAACATTGTTCTGTGTTTGCCATCTCTGTGGAGAAGTTTTCTGAGTTGGATGACTGTTTTTTTAAATTTCCCCAACATTGCACACATGTACACAAGCCATGTTTTCCAATTTGCCTTGCATTTATTTCTCTATCATTTACACTTCTGATATTGGCTACTGTTGGTACTTCGGTTTGTCTTGATACAAATTGGAAGAACTCTTCTTGGTATCTCCCCATGTAATATCTTTACATTATCTCCATGCAGATCCTACTCGGATCTGGACATCTCATAACCTTATGGATTTGTTTCACATGTTCGTTTGTATTGCAGTTGGCTTCTCTATAATATAGTGGGTTTAGCAAAACTTTCACCTTCTGCTCATGTCCTAGCTTTTCCTAATCCTGTATCTCTGTTCAAATGCCTCAAATAACAATCCTCTATCAAATAGCCTCTTCTGCATGTCTATTTTTTAAAATCAAATACTTAAAACATTTTGGGTTTGAGAAATAGCGAATTCTTTATATTTCTAGTCATTTCATTAGGTGGTAAGAGACAGATTTTCATGATACTACCTTATTCAGATATCTATGTAATTCACTACACCAACAGCTATTTTATTAACTGTTTTTTCCCCCCTTTGGCATAACTGAGTTAGCTAGATAGAAAGACTTCTACTCTGCAGGCCATGGATGGTATATTGTTATACAAACTCCCCTTCCCCAGATCTGGTCACTTCTCTTAAATGGGGCCATTTCCCTCAAAAAGGAAGCACCCACTGTTACATAAAGCTCTCCTAATTCACTAAAGGTATTTTTTTTTTTTGACAGGCAGAGTGGATAGTGAGAGAGAGAGAGAGAGAAAGGTCTTCCTTTTTGCTGTTGGTTCACCCTCCAATGGCCGCTGCGGCCGGCGCATCGCGTTGATCCGAAGCCAGGAGCCAGGTGCTTCTCCTGGTCTCCCATGTGGGTGCAGGGCCAAAGGACTTGGGCCATCCTCCACTGCCTTCCCGAGCCATAGCAGAGAGCTGGCCTGGAAGAGGGGCAACCGGGATAGAATCCCACGCCCCAACTGGGACTAGAACACGGTGTGCCGGCACCGCAAGGTGGAGGATTAGCCTGTTAAGCCACGGCGCCAGCCTAAAGGTATTTATAATAATGAAATATCGGCCGGCGCCGTGGCTCACTAGGCTAATCCTCCACCTTGTGGCGCCGGCACACTGGGTTCTATTCCTGGTCGGGGCACCTATCCTGTCCCGGTTGACCCTCTTCCAGGCCAGCTCTCTGCTGTGGCTAGGGAGTGCAGTGGAGGATGGCCCAAATGCTTGGGCCCTGCACCCCATGGGAGACCAGGAGAAGCACCTGGCTCCTGCCATCGGATCAGTGCGGTGTGCTGGCTGCCGCGTGCTGGCCGCAGTGGCCATTGGAAGGTGAACCAATGGCAAAAGGAAGACCTTTCTATCTGTCTCTCTCTCTCACTGTCCACTCTGCCTGTAAAAAAAAAAAAAATAATAATGAAATATCATGTACCTCAGCTAGAACACTTACTATAGTTCCCTGTCTTTGCCTACACCAGCTCACCTCTACCAAATATAAATTTTCGTGCAATGTTTGCACTAACTATAAGCATGTCATTAACATGACTAAGATGAACCTTTATCAAAAAATAACAAAACTTAAGCATACCCAAAATTCTACCTGTCAGTATGTTTAAGGAACCACCACAAATAACTGAAAACTTTGACAGGATGTAATTAAAACAGACAATAGCTACAGTGAAATTAACAATAACTACCACACGGTTTCTATGAATCAAAAAGACATCAGTTGGCATAAACTTTTAGGCTGAGAAGGCTGTTTAATGTTAGCTGAAGAAGCATCTCAAAAATTTCCATTCTTGCTTTCTTTACTTCAAAGCTATTTTGTTCTGCAGATCCTTTACTGGGGCCGGGATTGTGCTTTTCAAAGAACAGTATCAAAGGAATTAGCCCTTTGGAAAAAGTCAAGAGGGAGTCATGAACCGGGATATGCTTTTCTGTGCCTTGGGCTATTCCCAGGGATCCTGAATGCCCAAGGACTGGTTCTGAAGTTATGTTCGTGCCTGAGTAGATATTTCTTTCAATCTACCACTCCATGTTACTATTGTTTTTTTATGATGGCCTTAAAATTCAAGTCAAATCATGAACTTGGAAAGATGTAACTGTGAACAAGCCATTGCCAGTTCATGTTAATTTCTGTCATCAGCAACAGACCCAAGACAAAATCCTGGCTTTGCCGGAGTCAGAGCACCTTTGACCCTTGCATCCTAACACTCAGCATCTTCTAAATTTCACAGGGGAACATCAGGGCCTTGGTGTGTCTAATTCCCATCAAGTGTTTCTGCAAAGAATACCCTACTAAATACATTCATTTATTCACCCAGTTAACAAGTACTAACTGTGTATTTAATCAGCTCCGTATTGAATATACCAAGCTAAACTCAGCAAATACTGCTTATTGTTTAAAAGGGGAAACATATCGCAGCGCGCCAGCCGCGGCGGCCATTGGAGGGTGAACCAACGGCAAAAGGAAGACCTTTCTCTCTGTCTCTCTCTCACTGTCCACTCTGCCTGTCAAAAATAAAAAAAAAGGGGGGGGGGATTTAAAAAAATTTTTAAAAAGGGGGAAACATATCTTAGGCATAAGGAAACACATGAATATATTTTAAACTTTGTGTGTATCAGGTAAAGATTAAAAGTTTAAAAAAAATTGACAGAAGTATGGAAAAAATAGATTAGATACTAGGTCAGGGCTAGTCTCCTTTAAGAGTGGGTAGCTGTGACTCAAACCGGGTAGACAAAGGAAGGACAAGGGAGAGAACAAGAGGTTTAATTGGAGAAGTAGGCCAAGGTCAGACACTGCCAGATACTGACTTAGATTATTTAATATAGTTTAACTTTCTGAGTTAAAAGTTTGCAAACTGCAGAGTCTTTTGTCTTACTTTCTGATAGCCTCCGAGTGTCTTTGGAAGCTCAGGATTCCTGAGCACTATTCCTAAGTCTGTATTTGTTTTGTCTTCTCAAACCAGATCTATCTTACTTCTCCCTTGAGCTCTTGGCAAAAGCTCATTCAATGAAATATATATATGTATATATATTTAAAGATTTATTCATTTGAGAGGCAGAAAGGGGGTGGAGAGGGAGAGAGAGAAATCTATCATTTCCTGGGTCACTATATGCCAGTAATTATACCCAAATATATCATCCAACCCATTAAAAATTTCCATTTACGGCCAGCACTGCGGCTCAATAGGCTAATCCTCCGCCTGCGGTGCCGGCACACTGGGTTCTAGTCCCAGCAGGGGCGCGGGATTCTGTCCCGGTTGCCCCTCTTCCAGGCCAGCTCTCTGGTGTGGCCAGGGAGTGCAGTGGAGGATGGCCCAAGTGCTTGGGCCCTGCACCCACAAGGGAGACCAGGAGAAGCACCTGGCTCCTGGCTTTGGATCAGCGAGATGCACTGGCCAGCAGTGGTCACCAGGGAGTGAACCAACGGAAAAGGAAGACCTTTCTCTCTAACTCTGCCTGTCCAAAAAAAAAAAAAAAAATATTCCATTTTGATGCTTTTGAAAATGCTATCATTAAGGAAAATATAGAAAATATACAATTTTCAACAAACTACAAGGGGAAAAGAAGGTGATAGTGTGGCTGACAGAAGTTGGCCTTATCAAATTATAACAGTGACTACCTTTTATCCTCAAATCTAAGTGTGTGACCAGTGACATTTCCAGCAAAGCACATGTAAAGCATAATTTACTACTAAATAACACTTTTTCTAGAAGCAGGGATCAAATACAGGTTTTAGATGTAGGGATTAGAAACAAATTTCTTTTAGATGTATTATTCTTCAAGTATTGATTCAAGTTATGTAAAAAAAAAAAAGAAGAAAATGTAGTTTTGGGGGCTGGCATTGTGGCCTAGTGGGTAAAGCCCCCACCTGCAGTGCCAGCTGGTTCCAGTTCGAGCTCCAATTGCTCCACTTCCAATCCAGCTCTCTGCTATGGCTTGGGAAAGCAGTAGAATATGGCCCAAGTGTTTGGGCTCCTGAACCCATTTGGGAGACCCAGAAAAAGCTCTGAGCTTCAGATCTACCAGTGCTGCACATCAGGTATAAGTAGTTCTTTATGGAGTAGTTTTTACTGCAAAAGACTTTACAGTTTAGAAGGAATGCAGGGTATCGCTTGGCTTGTTGCTTTGGCTTTGGTTCCTGGTGAGCCCATAAGTGTAAACTCTGATTCTTTGCTGTAACCAATGTTAGCTGTGTCTGTAAGTGTAGCCCACAGCAGTTCACAGGTATAGAAGTACACCTTTGACGAGAACGTGGGCTCCTTAGGGTATATATTGTCACTCTCCAGAGAATTGTCTATCAGTTATACTATCAGTTATACTAGGGATTGTGAAACCCAAGACCTCATTCTAGGTGGTAAGAGACACAAACGAGGCTGGTCCCTTATTAAGCTGGTCCCTTATTAACTTTGACTTGTGGCACCAACAGCTGGGGCTCTAGGACTGTATGATGTGGATGGGCCATTCCCCACATCCTTCTGGGAGAGTTAAACAGGTGGACTTTTATTCCAAAAGTCCTAGTCCCAGGAATGGGAGACATAAACTGAACCCTGCTCAGTCATACACAATACTACAAGACATTCAGAAGATTTTACGCTGGCAGGTACACACCCAGAGAGGTCAAATGCAGGCAAATTATTCCCTAGGTCCCCCTGCATAGAGTACAGTGGGTTTTAGTGGATTAATACTGAGAATTATAATACTGATATTGTCTTCTACTGTAGGGTCATCACCCAAAACCCTCAGGATGGGAGCCAGTTGTGGGTGATGGTGCTAGCTTCTTGTCTGAAGTAGAGTGATACTGATTAGAGCACTCCAGGTACCCTGAATGTGTGCGAATTACTCCAAAGTCTGTACTGCCATCATTAAGCCTTTGGTTCTGCAAGGCACAAATGGCACTGCCCCCAGTTCTCATGGGGCATGCAAGGTAATGCTGGAGTTTGGGCCTGGGGTTCCCAAGACTTTGAAATTGGAGGTATGGAGGGAACTTCTTCATATTGTGTCCAGAATTGTATGGGCTGCTGATGGTGCTAGCACTGAGAGGTAGGAGAACTCTGGATCACATATACTGATCCTAGCTCCGGGGCTTAAGCCAAAAGCTCCCACACTTGCTGGATGCACGGGGTCTGCTCTGCATCCTACAAGTTGCCCTGACTCTGGCTCCGCCCACTTCTGTGCAACTCCACACAATCAATTGAGTCTTCTGCTTTGGAGCAGCAGAACGGGAGTGAGGCAATGCTGTCTCCCTTTCCAGAGCAAAGTAGTCACTCAGACCCCAGTCATCTCCCCAGACTGGAGAGGAGTTAAGTGCAGGACTGCGGAATTCTCCCTCAGTTCATGTTGCCAGTGGTGGGATGCATGGTCAAGTCTTGCTACCTTGACTTGGGAAGATGGGATGTCCCAGCAGCTGGCTGTGCAGATGCAGGTGGGGGCTGGCTATGTGACCAGCTGCAGTGATGGCCTGTCCTCCTTCCTCGCAGTCCCACGGAGTCTCTGTTCCGTCCTGTCATTTCTGCTTAAAGTGTCCACCAGGCAGTCCCCTGGAAAGATGGTCCTTCCTTTGTTTTTCTGGTATCTTTCTGCCACCAATATCACTTCAGTTTCTCACTATTCAGTCATCTTGTATGCACCAAAGTTTTTAAAGTAAGTTAAAAGAACCAAAGTATCATTCCAATGTAATTAGTCTATATTATACATTTTTAATGTTATATTTTGATAACTTATTTTGTTCTTCAAGCTACCCTTTCGGAAACAATTTAACATAAAATAAATGGTTAATTCTAATATGCTTATTTAAATCATACTTCCAGCTCTGACTATAGTAATTTTTATTTTTTCCTAGATCATATTTTATTTTTTCCTAGATCATTGCTGCCAAGTTATTTTTGATGAGTTCAGTCCTAAGTTTTCAGACTGTGTTTTGCAATCATTTTCAGTCTTGGATTTAATATTTTCCTGATTTTATCATTTGGTGGTTATTTCACTTATTTATATTCTCTCTAGCTTGATAATGTAACCTCTACAGTCATGTGAATTTCTTTCATATCTTATTATCTCACAAATGTTATCTAAGATTAGCTTCAAGAAACTGGTATTTTTTCTGTACCATTCTTTTAACTATTTTGTCAGCTCTATTTTATAGAATATCATATACTTTGGTATCCTTTTGGTCCAAAAGAGTATGTTAATATATGTGATTAATATGCTTAATAAGATGCACTTTTGACCTATTTTCTAACCAATTTCCATTTAGCTTATAATGATTCCTGGGTTTTCTCGGGTACAATTTTATGTTTCTTGCATTTAAAAATTAATGTGCGCAGTTTTTGATTTATGCTGTTGTTCGTGAAGGTAAATATTTGAGTAATTATGAATGTATTACACTACCTTCACACGACCCATCTAATCGGTTAGCACACCATGCTGGCTCTCTGTTCAAAGTATATCCACTGTCACTGCCAACATTCTGTTCTCAGAAGAGTCCAACATTCCCTGGATTACTAGCGCTAATGGCCTAACCAGCAATTCTTACACACCACCTTTCTAAAATGAGAAGAGGATAGGACATTTCAAATAACCTTTACTTGAAGTTAATATGTGTGTTACAGGAAGCAAAATTTTAAGAGGAGCAAAGGGCAAAGCAATCACAATCAGATTTAAAGTGTCTTAGTCCCTGGGTGCACATATACACAAAATCCAATTGTAATGTGCACATACACACAAAATCCAATTGTATGTGCACATCTACACAAAATCCAATTGTAATGTGTGCAGTTTGAAAACTAAGAGTATACTACACCACTCAATCTGTTGGAAAGAAATATACAATCCTTGCTTTCTTCAAGACAAATTGTGTACAAGATAGAAAATGTTCTAGATAAAAGTATTGCAGTTACAATTAAAAGGTTCTGCTCCCTTGATGCTCAACTTTACATAAGATCTGTATTTCTAAGAGAATTCATTATCAGACCTACATGATCAAAACATTAGCAAAAAATTATTTCCCACTGAATCACCTAACAAAATGACAACCAGAGGCATTCTCTCTGACGCCCCTCATTTCCTGCTGTATCACTTCCTGCCTTGCAGCCACACTGACCACTGACATCCTTGGCTGTTCTGATGTCAACCAAATCTCCAGGCCCTCATACTGGTTGCTCCTGCTGTCTCTTCCCCAGGAAGTTGACTCCCTCACCTCTTTCACCCTTGGTCCCAACCGCAGGAGGCACTTCTACTAGACTGAGGGCTAGCGACTGAGAAAGCCACACCCCAGAAACCCAGACTGTGAAGACGCTGGGTGTGCTCCCCCAACTCCTCACTGCTTCCCACCATGCCAGGAAGCACCAGGGAGCACCAGGGGACTCTGACATGAACGATGCAAGGAAGATCTACAGGCAGGGATGGAGCAGACATGCCCAGGACACCGCTCCGGCCAGCCCTCAAGCACAAAACCCTAACAGGGGTGGGTGGTTTTTTGTTGTTGTTTTTTCTGCCAAGGGCCATGTGGATATTTGTAACAATATTTGCAGACCATACAAAATGACCAACATTAAAATGAGCTTGCTATAGAATTTTTGAATTTCAAGTCCCATCTGTGGATGCCTTGGCAGGACAAGACTAAATGATTTTGCAGGCCATATACAGCCTTCAGTCTGGACATCCCCACACCTGCTGCAAGAACCATCTCCTGGATAAACGCTTCTTTCATCCTTTCTCACTCCAACAGAGGTCTTTTCCTGTGCCCCAGGAACTTTGAGGCACCTGAGCCCTGTGTCCGAGGGGCAAAGAAGTACAGAGTCTAGCCCAGGTTCAGCATTTCTTACACTGGCACCTTCCCTCCACTCCAGGGCTGCCCAGGGAGTGAAACTTTGCCCAGTGGCTGCCTGTGCTCCTGATCTTTCTCCTCAACACCCAGTAGCACTCATAGCCGGACAATCAGTGCAAATCCACTTTATCTGTTCTACCCAGGGGTTTTATTTTTTGGTATAAACCCATATCCAGCCTTTAGTAATTCATTAAAAAAAATCAGATTGTTTTTATTTAATTCATTTGCATTACAGCCCCATCTTGCTTCTTGGTCTGCCACAGAGAAGCCAGCACTAACTTCTTTTAGAAGGATTCTCTTTTTCCTTCAATTTCAGATGAGTGCACTTAACCAGTCTTTAAAGAGTTCAAGAAAAGTGTCCAGCGCTACAGCTCACTAGATTAATCCTCCGCCTGCGGCACCGTCACCCCGGGGTTCTAGTCCCGGTTGTTCCTCTTCCAGTCCAGCTCTCTGCTGTGGCCCGGGAGTGCAATAGAAGATGGCCCAAGTGCTTGGGCCCTGCACCTGCATGGGAGACCAGGGGAAGCAACTAGCTCCTGGCTTTGGATTGGCACAGCACGCCAGCCACAATGCACCGGCCATAGCGGCCACTTGAGGGGTGAACCAATGGAAAAAGGAAGACCTTTCTCTTTTTCACTGTCTTAACTCTGCCTGTCCAAAAAAATAAATAAAAAAAAGAAAAGTAATGACTCTGCAGACTGTATGCCCTTTTCTTGCTGTCAGAGTGAGAACCATGCTCTTCCCGGCTCTCCGTAAACTGGGCCTCAACTAGAATTTCCCTTGACATTTTGCTAAGATGACATTTTCTACGGAACAGTTCTTGATGCCTCTACCTAGACAAAATCAAGATTTTCCCAAGAGTTAAAGGGGTCTTTTTGCACTTTATGTGAATTTTGAAAAGATGACATACTACTTAATGAGTCCACAACTCAATTTCAAGTAATGTTGCTTTCATGTGTATTAGATAGAAGCCTCCTGCAGGCATTTTTTCTTTTTCTGTTTTCTAATTTTCTGGTAAACAACAATGTATCCTGAGTTTCCTCATGGTAGGCCAACCATTTCTCAGTTTTGTTTCCATGTGTTTTCCTATCAGAGAGCAATCTGCCTCCAGCGTTACTCTGGACGCACTCTGAGCCCCCTTCTCGTTGAAGCAGACTGACTGCCCTACATCTTCCTACTGTTTCAGAGGATAACTAAGCTCGGGTCCCTTTCTCATTTCGTGAGGTGCCTTTTTGAGATGTAATTGACATAAAAAGCTGTAGATACTTAATGCTTGATGTGTTTGACGTTAACGGTAAACCAAGGAAACCATCATCTCTGGAGAAACTAAAATTTCATTCATTTTCACCAATCTCATATGAGAGGGCAAAAGTTCTTATTATCACACTTTTATCCTGAACATCATAGAGCTGTATTCTGGAGAACCAGTGACAGCCATGGCAACTATCGATAGATATTTATTTACTCATTTTTTTCTATACACTGATCTTTGAAAGGTAATCTCTCCGAAGTGCCACGTAATGAGATGTTAACTCAGTAAGTCTTGGTCTTTGAACTGGTAAATGAGCATGGCAAATGCAGCCCTTGGGCATTTAATCTGGAAAGACTCAGATTATATCAGCCACCAGAGGTTTCTAACCAAGATAGATCAGCCCCTGAACAGCTCATAATTCTTTAACCCTACTTTGAAGAACTTTTGAACAACATCCCTCTGGGGAAAACACAAACACAAAACAAAAACCAGGCAGACCTAGCAGTATCTCAGTGGGCAATGGATACACATGTTAAATATTTCTTTCTTTTTTATTAATTTCTGAGGCAGACAGAGAGTGATCAAGTGTGAGTGAGCTCCTCCAGACTAGTTCATTCCCCACATGCCTGCAGTGGCCAAACCAAGTCCAGAGCCAGGAACTCAGTCCAGTTCTCCCTTGTCATTGGTAGTTTCTCCAGCACCTGAGTCTCACTGGTACCCCTCAGGGTCTGCATTAGCAGGAATCTGGAGTGAAGAGCCGGAGCTGGGTGTTGAATCCAAGTACTCAGATGTGGAACTTGAGCATCTTAAGGAATCTTAACGTTTATGCTAAATGTCTGCCTCCTTTACCCCACTGCTGAAGTACAAGATAAGATGGAGAGTTGTAATGGTTTATTTTCCTAAAGACCATATCCCTGAAGTGTTAGCATTTTCTACAGGTTCTTTTATATTTAAGCAGGATCTTGGTACAAGAGAGAATTTTCCTGCACTTTTTTTTTTTCTAATAACTTTATTCCCATGCTACCTGTGCAAACATAAATGATTAAAATGGCTTGGATTCCAAGGATTCTAATTATATCAGTGGGATTGCTAAGGCTAATGAAGGCCAAAATTCTGTTTCAGAAGACTAATATAGTCATGCATAGTTTTCTAATTTTAAGTATTGTTAAAAAAACATTTCCTATCCATACATTTCTGGTGAGTAATGCAAAACAGATAATTTTAGTACAAAAAGAAAAAAAAACACAGTTCACCAAATCAGTATTATGTGTATGTAACAAAATCATTTAACCAAGGGTTTACCGTGGTACAAAGTTGAAGACGGTTGTCAATTTCTGAATACTCTGCTTTGGGACAATGCTTGCACTAGTCTCCGAGAAAATGCTGCTCTGACAATGTAAAGCCTAATGCCATGACTGAGGATCTAGTGCATCATTTTAAGCTTGGATAAAGTCGGCTGCAGACGCTCAGTGGCTGTGATAGGGAAATGGAAGAGATTGCTCTGCCGTGTGATGTCAAAATGGAAGGTAGTAAGTACCTCAGCGGTCAGGGCTGTAAACATATGACCTTACATGGGCAAAAAAAAAAATAGTATCTTCCACAGCCATTCTTTTTAGTTCTTTTTACAGATTCATTGTAATTTTGACATTGCCTAGGAAGCTTATCTAGCATTTCCAACTTTCTATTTCTGCAGACATATAAACTATGTCTATAGACTAAACCGTTCTACTAAATATACAACATATAGCGTCTATTATATGTCTACAGTACACAATTTTACCCATCTATTGACATTTATCTTACAGGTCTGTCAAACCAATTTTGCAAACCACTGTGTGCCAGAGATCTTTTCCAATACAAGGTACTGTCTGCCTGTGTAGCCTTAGTAATAACTTTCATTGCCTTTTAAACTGGATTTATTCAAAATCATCTTGCTATGCTATATTTTAAGTGAAGTTGAAGAAAGAAAGTAATGTAATAGATTTAAGTACTTACTTCTTGAAGAAAATAATGTTCCCAGGACCACCTAGTAGACCATAATCATATATAACCATATATAACTTTAGAATAAGGGTTTGGCGCTGTGGTGTAGCAGGGGAAGCCACCACCTGCAGTGCCAGCATTCCATATGGGCACTGGTTTGAGTCCCAGCTGCTCTACTTTCAATTTATCTCTCTGCTATGCCTTGGAAAGCAGTAGAAGATGGCCCAAGTCCTTGGGCTCTTGCATCTGTGCGGGAGACCTGGAGGAAGCTCCTGGCTTTGCACTGTCACAGCTCCAGCCATTGTGGCCATTTGAGGAGTGAACCAGCAGACAGCAGAACTCCACTCAAGCTCTCTGTAACTCTGCCTTTCAAATAAATAATTTTTTTAAAAAAGAACTTTAGAATACATTAAAATATCATAATCACAACTGATACATGAGAAAAAACAGATACCATGCAATTTTAATGATCTATAAAACCAAGATTTTGAAGAGAAAAACATCATGCTTCTGAAAAGGAATACCTGAACTTTGCAGATTATTATAGTTTTAAAATCCCACATTAAGTTCTACAATTCATCCATCACCACGTTAGGTTCTAGGAATCCAACAATTAATGTTTTGTTCTTGGCCCTCAAAGAGCACTTATTCTGTGGGGGGAAAGTTGACAGTAAAAACATAATTACAATTTCAAAAGCAGTACAGGAAAGGGTCACAGCAAATGGGTTTACGAACTCCGATGAAGTCTTGAAAAATGTTATGGAAGAGGTAAAAGAGGATTTATGGGTCAGCAGTCAGAAAAAGTAGAATAGGTCTCATGCAGGTCTCAATAAGGAAGACTTGAATAATCAAAAACCTGGTAATTCATTTGACAAAAACATAAAGAAGTGGCTAGATAAATGTATTAATACATTAATACCTCTGTAGCCTAAAATCACAGCAGTTAAACTGGGAAGTCTTGTTTATAACTCTAGAAAGTGAAGGTTTTTTATATTGTTCTGTTCTGTTACTTGATGTAGTTTTAGCAAGGTACTGTTTACCAATTAACAATACAGGCCTATTGGTACATTGTTTAATGCCACTAAGAAGTTTTATCTAATCCTGCTCTCCTGCTTACTCACCCATTGGGGATTACATTAATAGATGAACATAACTAGAAATTGTTGAGATAATCCTTATTAAATTCCCAAGTTGAAACATTCATAATTTACTATTATTTCAACACTTGGTTTCCTATATATGTGACTATTTATTTATGATTTTTCATTGATCTCAACTTTTTATTTTTCTATTTGTCTGATCATAAAAGAAAGGAAAGAAATCAATTTGGATGCAGACTTTGTACCTGGTTGCACAGGCATGTTGGATGGCAATCAGAGAAGAGGTTGCCATAAATTCCTCACCAAATTCCCAACTCACAAACTCACAGGTTAACTATCACACTTGTTCAAAGTTATTAAGTCTAGAGATGTCTAATATAACAAGAGGTAGCTGAACACTAATTCTCTTCTCAAAAAGAGTATGTTTCTGAAAAACACAATGGGGACTTCCAGCAGGTTCACACTGCACTTCAGCACCAATCCATCACCCATCTCTCAATGCTGCTGTCATTGAAAATCATTGGGTTCTATTTTTATTGGGAGCTAGGAATGGTTTCACTGGAATATAAATTTCTTCTATTATTAGTTGCATCTCTTTGCAATTCTATCCTGAGTTAATATTAGTGAAATAAAATGTGTAACTTCCATTAGTAATTTCAAATAAATTGGTAGAGAACATTATAAAGAAAAAATAAAAACAAAGCAGATATAACATGTTTCCTCTCTTCCTTAATGTTCATCACTCAATAAGAATCTCCTGTGTTTTTATGGCTAGATCCCAAGGTTTTTTATGTCTATCTTGAGCGAAATGAAGGAGACATAGTTCTATGGAAGCCAAAAGAAGTGAACAGATTACTGTTCTTTCTGTTTATCACCTATCAATTAACCTGTGGATTGGTAATCGCTCTCATAAATGTATATATAACAATTAAAAGCAATATTAGAGAATTAATAAAATTTTAAGGGTTACTTTACTATATATACTTACATATGGAAGTATCATTGAAAAATATTAACATCCAGTCCCAAAACCAGATTTCCCCCTTTTCTCCACCATTGTCATTTCAGGCACCTCCGCTCCCAGCACAGTGGTGCAATGTCAGGCCTTGACATTACTGTCAAGACATCATTTGAGGACATCAAGAAGGACTCTGGCTTTTCCAAGAGTCACATCACTTGCCTCTACAGCCGGTTCACCTGCACAAAGGTGAGAGTGGAACTCTCAGCTGGGAAGCTGTCCAGAGGATTCCACAACTGGCGAATGGGATCATCACTGCCTTCTTCCCAGAGCGAAAGGACCAGGTGAACTTCTGTGGATTCATGAGATCCTCGACTTCTTTGAATCCATAGAACATAATGAAAGGAGCAAAGAAGTGACTGGACCAGACCCACTCAACTGACTACGTGGTCTGGACAATTGTGACACGATTTCCCACGCTGAGCTGTGACAGGAGCATTGAAACAGAGAGGAAACCATGCCAAGAACCACCCTGCAGAGCTCTTTACGCTACAGCCAAGGTGTCTTCCCTCCAGCTAGGGGTCAGCAAGCTCTGTCATCCTTTACATTTGTCCTTTGCTTCCTTCTTCTCCCTTACACTCAAC
This sequence comes from Lepus europaeus, assembly GCF_033115175.1. Taxonomy (NCBI): domain Eukaryota; kingdom Metazoa; phylum Chordata; class Mammalia; order Lagomorpha; family Leporidae; genus Lepus; species Lepus europaeus. The sequence continues at coordinate 156,222,639 of NC_084830.1, read as the reverse complement.
CTCCTGTTCACTTTTTCTGAATCCCACTTTTTGTTACTCCACAAAAATTTCCTCTGTTCTGCTCGGTCCCCCAAGACATGCCTGTTGATTCTATTTCTGACTTGGCAGGACAGTTGGGTGGTCTGGCAGGGCCTATCTACCTTTACTTTTGAAAAGGTCTCTAGGATGCTGCTTCTCCAGTAATCAACACTTCTTTCAGAAGAATAACACCAATAACACCATCCCTTGGTCCCCTGTACTTTTCAATGGCATCAGAGGCTTCCTGGGTAGAGATGTCTTTCTTGTGAGGTGGCCTTGGTGTTTGGTGTGGAGCCAAGTTCTACGTGGCTTGCCCCAGTCACCCCTACCTTTGGCCCGTGGCCTCTGATTCTCTACTCCATGGCTTTCTTTGCTAGTGCAATGAGGACTATTCAGCAAGCAGCCATGTGCCTGCAGATATGCTTGGTTTGAGGGCAGTTACCCCACGATGGCTGCTCTGAACAACATACTTGGGGACTTTTTCATGGATTTTTGAGTAAGGATGCTGGATACCCTATAAAGCCTTACACATTTACACCATGGTTTATACCTCAGTATTACTGCTCTGAAATGTTTTTCACTTCACATTTCCAAGTTGCAAAACTAACATTATGAACTGCCTAACTTTCCCCAATCCCAAATATTTAAAGAATGTGGTCAGAATCCTGCAATTTTGTGCAAAATTCTTTATGAACAATTTTTATACTGGGAAAATACTAACACTGGAAGCCACTGTCATCTAATAGAGGTCTAAAGCATTGAATGTATTTTATCATTCACTGCCTGGTTTCATTGGCTTTCCTAGTTCCTCCTACAGACCACTGTTAATCCTTTAGAAGCAGGCACCACTGGTACAGCCTAAGGTGGCAATACAAGCATTAAGCAAGCGAGAGCAACTCATCTGCCAAAGTCAGCTTAACCACAACTTTGTTTGATTAGCTGTTGCCATCGTAATGTCCTCCTGTATCAGTCTATTCACCCACACAAGTATCTGCCCTCCACTGATGTGACTCACTGCTTGCATCCTTGCTTGTTTCCTTGTCCTGGAAGGCTATCCAAGACGTGTGCACAATTCTTTAGGAAAGGGAAGAGTAGGCAGCAGAGGAGTGGTCAGGCTGGATGATCCAAGCCTAAATGAATGCAGCATTCTTCGGGAAATAACCATCTGACTTTTTGATCAAGTTATAAAAGAAGTTATAAGGGAAGAACTGTCCGATACTGATCTTTCATTAGCATATTTAAAGTTTCTAAGATTATGGCTTTCCCCCTGCTTTTTGGCTGTGCAGCAAACTATTTTAATCCACAGTTGTGCCTTATTGTCCCATTAAAGTTATATTCTTCAACCCATCAATAAATACTTTTGGCTAAGAAAAAAAAATTTCCCTGAACAATCATTAGGATTTGAAAAAATACTTCTGTGCATTAACATACACATACATATGTAAAATTATTTAACACATATTAGACAGCCTTATAGGTCCCATTTTTTAAAGAGATGACTGAACTCCATGTTTAATTATTTTCTGTAATAAAGCAACAAAAATTAACAGAGAAATCAAGATATTCTGCCCAGTTTCTAAATAATACACTGCTGTGATTTTTAAAAATATGAATATTTTTTCATTGTTTCTCAGATGGGATAATAGCATATTTAGTGCAGAGAAAAACTTATTTCTGAGGCACTAAGCATCTGGGGAAATAAAAGACTAACATTTTATGTCACCAAATTTTTGTTGCCTTTTTAAAAAAAAATTAGTCTTGTCGAACTGCAGTCTTCCTACTTTTTACTTATTGAATATGATGATGAGTAACAAGTTAACCCTATGAATATAGAGTGGATTAAAATTATGTCTTGGCCAAAACTGATGAAGACAGGGGCGGGAGGGAATGGGCACTGGGGGCAGCAGGAGAATGAGAGAAGTGTGGATGTCTTCTTGGAACGATACCCATGGGATCCATCAAATCTGCTAGCTTTATAGCAATTTCCTTTAAATTTAGTTATATCTGTGGCAAGCAGTCAGGCTGATGGATTTTGTTTTGAAAGCCAGAGCACATGAAGGAACACTATTGATCATACCTGGAGACAGAGGATAAAAGGGAAGCTTTGTGTCATCTGTTCAGCCACTGAAGGCTAGAATCGACATTAGTCTCTCCCTGGACAGGAAGACAGGACAAATTAGATCAGAATTTTAAGCTCCAATTTGATCTCATCTGCTGGGGTAGATAAAACCTTGTAGTTCCATTACGTAAAATGTATCATCTTAAGCAATTTGTTTCCTTATCATCTTTTCTTTGAATTTTTATTTTGTGACAGACCAAGAAACACCACTGACTTCCCTCGAGTTTATTTCACATCTGGTGTCTTTCAGAAAGCTTCCCTATAGGAACAGCCTTCATGGTCGGCATCATTCACTTTCAAGGGCATCTTTAAACATCACATGATTCACTTGCACACAAATCAAACTTCTGAAGGAATTTGCCAAAGTGACTTCCATACTGATATGGACCGAAGACCTGAAGAAAGACTAGTGCAACCTGAGACAAGGTCTCCACTTCAGTGACAGTGCAGCGAAGTGCATGGGATGCCCCTGGGAAGGGCACACAGCACCACAGTTTAGGCAAACTTCTCACAAGGGACTCCTCAACCAGTAGGACTTCCTGAAAGAATCTCTCTTGGGAGTGTGGCAAGACTGGATACAGAGGCACAAGCATTCATGCATTCTCTCTCTACCCCATTTCTTCTCTACAATACCTTCATGATAGCAGCAAAATGGACCTTTGATTTCATTTTGTGTTTCTGACAAGTGCTCAACTTTAATGGGGAGACAGCAAGTTCTTCTGTTCACACAGTTCCCCCAAGTCCAGAAAACCAGAGTTAAGTTTCACTCAGAACAGCTTCTCCAAATGTGATTCTGTATGTGAGCACCAGAGACATCGATCTGCAATTCAGCCAGCTGTTAGAGGATCATGAGAGGGGTCTGGCTTCAGGCAGGACTTTTCAGAGCTCATGTCATTTGGCCTGGGTTGGAAAGGAAATGACCGCTCCTCCCTCCATTTGAAAACTTATCAGGTGGCTGACAACTCACTGTAACCCTTCCTCATATTCTTTGCAAAGTGGAGCAGAACTTGCTAGGTTTCTGACCCATGTCTAGTTGATAGCATGCGCAGTTCTTTTGGCTCATTGTCTAAGACATTATAAAAAGGAAGCAGATACCTGTTTTGCTGATGTGGATATTATATTTCAAGGATGAGGGATAAAATGGCTATGAGGTTGGCTCACATTTTAATCTTAATCTTGGATCCTACACATTCTGTGATGCTATTGGCAAGCTTCTCCATCTTCTTGCACCTCATGATACTACACAAAATATGAGAACAACCACACCTACTTCAAGTATTAGATTTGGAATGTGAAATGCCATATAGATGAGAGTTGTATGTAGCAAATACTAAATCCACAATAAATATTAGTAATAGAATTTGTAAGTGGATATTCTGCATAGTACTTTGCACTGTTGAAGCCAATAGACTACATATAAGAATTTAGGGTCATGTTTTTATGAGATTCACTAGATGCAATAATTTTATGAGTTTATTGTATAACTGTAAGAGTAGCCATCATGTTGTGAACTGCCACCACAAAATAGTATGGAAGAGAAAATAAGTCAATTCTGATCTGAAACAACAAAGAGATCAACAGTTACAGAAAATAATCCCTTCAGAATGAAGATTCCTCAAGGTGCTAAAGGTAATAAACCTGAACTCATTCTACATAGTATGGGAGGGCTTCAAAAAGTTCATGGAGAACAGAAGTAAAAGTTCATTTTGATGTTAAACTGGAAGTCCATGCAAGCTTTTTTTCATAAGTACATTCTATGACTTTTATGTATATGATCCCTTGTATAAATGGATTTCAAAAATATTGCACAGAAATAATCTTTTAATTCCAACTGCATGAGCTACACAAAGTATCCCTCATGATAGAAACACTCATAAAACCAATTAAAAGTGTGCACCCTTCTGAAATCTGTAAGCCCATATTAATGAAGTAGAAAACAATAGTGAAACTATTAAATCATTCAAGTTTCTATTTTAAAAGAGCTCAAAGATGAGGATATGAAAAAAAATACAAGAAATGAGGAAAAAATTATAAAAATAAAAAATAACAGAGTTATAACTGTACCTATGGAAGCACTTCTTAGTAAGCTTTATTTCCTTGGGACCAGCACTATGGCTTAGTGGGTAAAACCAACGCCTGCAGTGCCGGCATCCCATATGGGTGCCAGTTCGTATCCTGGCTGCTCCACTTCCAATGCAGCTCTCTGCTATGGCCTGGGAAAGCATCAGAAGATGGCCCAGGTCCTTGGGCCCCTGCACCCATGTCGGAAGACCTGAAGGAAGCTCCTGGCTCCTGGCTTCAGATCAGCGCAGCTCAGGCTGTTGAGGCCAATTGGGGAGTGAACCAGCAGATAGAAAACTCTCTCTCTCTCTCTCTCTCTAATAAACAAATCTTTGAAAAAATAAGTTACTTCCTTGAAAACTATAAATTACACAAAATTAACCTCAAGAAAAGTGAAAAAAACTTACATAATTACCAAAGAATGAGAATGTGATAAAGATTGGGGATTGAAAAGCCTAAGAACCAAGAGGTTCACAATCAAATTTTATCTACTGTGTTTGCATCAGCAGTTGTGTAAATAATTTTAACTATTTCATGGTGCAGAAAAAAACCTAACTCTTGTATTTGTTTTAGGATGTCAGCATAACTACTATATCCAAAATGAATTAAAAAGGAAATAAAATGTCTATCTCACTTTCAACTCAATGATAAAAATTCTCAACAAATATTTCTCCATAAAAGTAATGGTAGTAAGTATCAATGAATTACTTGACATTACTACAGTTTATATTATAAATTAAAATTTCAGAAGAAAACTGATATACCACTTAAAAAGTAACAGAATCAAACTACTGATTTTTTTTTTTTTTTTTTGACAGGCAGAGTTAGTGACAGAGAGACAGAGAGAAAAGTCTTCCTTCCGTTGGTTCACCACCTAAATGGCCGCTATGGCCGTCACACTGCGCCAATCCGAAGCCAGAGAGGTGCTTCCTCCAGGCCTCCCATGCGGGTTCAGGGCCCAAGTACTTAGGCCATCCTCTACTGCCTTCCCAAGCCACATAGAGAACTGGACTGGAAGAGGAGCAACCGGGACAGAACCGGTGCCCCAACTGGGGCTAGAACCCGGGGTACTGGCACCGCAGGCAGAGGATCAGCCCAGTGAGCCGCGGCACCAGCCAAACTACTGATTTTTTTAAAAAATGCTTAAAACATTATCCTATATGTCAAATAACTAAAATAACTTGTTTTTTAATATTTAGTAATTTGTTGTTATTATTTACTATTGTCTTGACAAATTTATAAAACAGAATATAAAACAGTAAAATACCACATATTTTCTTTGATAAAAATACATGACCATCCTTTACTGTTGATATGCTTATGTATCTACATTACTGAAGACATTGTAGTGAGAAGTTCTAGATTTAAAGAAAACATTTTGGAAACAAAATGTAGAATATGAAAATTCAAGTTCAGTAACAGTCTTCAGTCTTCAGTCTCTGAGAAACAAAATTACACTAAAGTGAGATAAGTATCATACCAAATAGTACCAAATTTCTATAATACAATAGATATATGTTGCTTCTGTGTGAAAAAAATAAAAAGCTAACAAAGATCACTAACATATTGTGTTCTTATCAAATGCCAGGTAACATTTTAAGCATTTATATCCAATTGCATTTTAATTATTTCAAAATAATTTATGTGGAATTAGGCATTCTACTTTTGAGTAAACTGCCCAGCAGACGCACACAACGTGAATGGGTACAGTAAGTGGCAGGCAAGTAACTATGGCTTCTATATAATCAGTTACTGTAATTCTACTAAATCTTAATGATGTAAATCAAAAAGATATGAAGATTAAAACAAAGCAAAAATAAAAACAAAGAGAAACCCAAACAAAAAACTACAAAACCCATCCCCCCAAAAAGAAATGAAGCAATAGTAAAATGTAGCATGGTTTGGAAGGGAAGACAATTCTAAAAATAAAAATTCTAAAAAAAAAAAAAAAGATAGAAATTTAATACACTTCTGATTAGTTTGGAATTAGAGAAATTCCACATTCCAAAGTATACTATAGTACTTAACAAAATAGTATGAACTTCATGAATGTCATGGATTTAAATTTCTATTTTCCCAAATATTAGCCAAATGACAAAATGAAAAGTACTCAAAGTCTCTGAGCTTACAATTGTTTTTTTTGAGGATTATATGCAATAGCATACAAAAATTTTCATAATTTGTTATACAAATCAATGTCAACTAAATAGTAGCTATTGGGGTAGGTACTGTGGAGCATCAGGTTAACCTTCCACTTGGTTCATCCACATCCCTTATCCAAGTGCCTGGGACGGAGTTTCACCTCTGCTTCCAACTCAGCTTCTTGCTAACTCACATCTTGGAAGGCACCCGGTGATGGCTCAATAGGTGGGTCCCAGCCACCCACCTACGGGACCTGTATGGAACTGTTGGCTCCTGGCTTTGGCCTAACCCAACACTGACTGTTGCAGGCATTTTGGGGGAATGAAGGTATTTTGGAGAGTGTGTCAGTGAACAGAAGATAGTCATTCTCTTTGTCTTGCTCTCTTCTCCCTGCTTTCTGTCCCCGCTACTTCCAATTAAGTAAAAATGAACATTTAAAAACAGCACTAGCCATTCTTTCTAGTAAACCTCTAAACAGTGGAAAGTCTGTTAGTCTATCTTAAATGCTTTAAAAGCAAGAAAGGCTATAAAAATTGGATATTACAACTATAATGAGTATTCTCAAAAGAGTTTTTGTCAGTTACAAAAGTTCCAGTTAGGAAAAAATAATTAGCTGCATATAATTTATAATTTTCCAATGGCCAGATAATTTAAATAACCATCATAAAAAGTCATATATCCTGCTCTATTTATGACTTTTCTTCAAAGATAATTGAAAAAATTTTTGAATTGGACATTACAAACACCTGTAAGGCCAGAAGTGAAATTATACATTTTAATAAACATATCCAGTCATTAATCATCCTCAATTGATTCCTATTGAATGAGTTAAGAAAAATACATTCAGAAAAATAATGGACATTAACAGCAATAATCTGTGCTAAAAATCGTCACCCTACAATCAATCTTCAAGATGCCTGAATCAGGGAAAATCCATGCCGATGTGGACCAGGGGAAGATCGCACAAGCAGCAGAGGAGCTGCATTCCCAGGGGAGAGGTGGAGCGAAGGCTGCAGTGCCAAGTCTGCACAAAGAAGAGAGAAGCTGTGGAGCAGCATGGACAGTCCAAATAAGCAACCGTGAATGGGGACTACACCAGTGACTTCCGTGGTCCAGAGGAGACGCCAGCCTCTGAGAGGGTGGGGAGAACAGACTGGCGGCCCCATCACTGCAGGTGCTGCCCGAGGGAGAACTTTGCAGACCGCACTGACTGACTCGCCTGGGGCCCTAGCAGGTCCCTGGGAAAGAAAAGCATGTTTCTTTCTTCACATCCCACAAAGGGTGCCTAGAGACCAGCAGGGAGAAAGCTGCTGTCTTAGCATCAGCAGGGGCTATGATGGCTTTCACACATGGATTTCCGGATTTTATCAGGGAAAAATCTGCATTCCTCACTGACTTCGAGTCTAGCCTGGAGGGTTGACAGGGGGCTGGGCAAATTTTTAGGATGGTGGGGGACTCCCATCCCCCCACTTTATCCTTCCATATGGGGCTCAAACTGCCCAGGCAGAGCACTCACAGGCAATTGGCTCTGGGAAGGCTGTGCTTTCTCCAATGAATGCGGTTAGCATGTGGGGCTGAGAGTGGATCGCCTATACCCTGTGACTGTGGGAGCCTCGTATCAATGCTGTGACTGCAAAATAGGGGGTGGGGTGCACTGGGTCCCCGGGCAATTACTGTATCAGGGAGCCTCAGAGCTCCCTGAATGCCTTGGCTGGGTCACTGCAGAGGGTTCTGGATCACACTCAGGACTGCACAGATCCTTGCAGTTCAACTGAACCCAACAATCCATCGGAAACACCATGCACCCAGACCCGGTGGCTTTTATCCCTGGTATGCAGGGATGGTTTACCATACAAAAATCAATAAATGTGATGCATCACGTGAACAAACGGAGGAATAAAAACCATATGATTATCTCAATACATGCAGAGAAAGCATTTGATAAAACACATTCTTTCATGATTAAAAAAATAAACCTTAACCAAATTGGGAATATAAGGAATGTTCTTTATAACTATATATATATATATATATATATATGAAAAATATAAAACAAAATCAACATTTCCACTAAGATCCAAATTCAGAAAAGGATGCACACTTTCACCACTGCTATTCAATGTAGTTCTGCAAGTTTTATCCAGAGCCATTAAGCAAGATAAAGAAATCAAAAGGATATTAATTTGTTTGCAGGAGACATGATTCTATATATAAGGGAACCAAAAGACTCTACTAAGGCTACTGGAACTCCACGGGGCTGGCGACATGGCTCACTTGGTTAATCCTTTGCCTGTGGTGCCAGCATCCCATATAGGTGCTGGGTTCTAGTCTCAGTTGCCCCTCTTCCAGGCCAGCTCTCTGCTGTGGCCTGGGACGGCAGTGGAGGATGGCCCAAGTGCTTGGGTCCCTGTACCTGCATGGGAGACCAGGAAGAAGCACCTGTCTCCTGGCTTTGGATTGGTGCAGCACGCCGGCCATAGCAGCCATTTGGGTAGTGAACCAACGGAAGGAAGACCTTTCTCTCTCTCTCTAACTCTACCTTTCAAATAAAAAAAATTTTAAAAAGACTACTGGAACTATTCAGAGAGTTTGGTAAAGATGTAGGATATAAAATCAACACATAAAAATTAACAGCCTTTTTTAAAAAAATATAAATATATATATATATATATATATATATATATATATATATATATATGCAGACAGTGCCGTGGCTGACAAAGATATTTAATATAGTCACTTCACAATAGCTATAAAAATTTAAGAAATTTGGAATAAATTTGTCTAAGGAGGTGAAAGATTACTACCATGAAAATCACAAAACATTAAAGAAATGGAAGCCAAAAAATGAAAACAAAATCTTCCATGTTCATGGATTTTAAGAATCAACATCTTTAAAATGTCCATACTACCAAAAGCAATTTACAGATTGAATTTGATCCCAATCAACATACCAACAACATTCTTCTCGGATCTAGATACAAGTATACTAAAATTCATATGGAAACACAAGAGACTCCAAATAGCTCAAACAATCAAACAACAAAAACAAAGCTGGAGGCATCACAATACCAGATTTCAAGACATACTACAGACCAGTTATAATCAAAACAGCCTGGTACTGAAATAAAAATAGACATCTAGACGAAGTAACAGAATATACATCCCAGAAATTAATACATGCATCTATAACCAACTAATCTTTGACAAAGGAGTTAAAATCAATTCTTGGAGCAAGGACAGTCTCTTCAAAAATGATGCTGGGACAGTTGGATCTCGATGTGCAAAGCAATCAAACAAGTCCCCTACCTTACACCTTGTACAAATATCAAGCCCAAATAGAACAAGGATCCATATCTATGACCTCAAGTCATTAAATTACTAGAGGAGAACATCAGGGAAACTCCTGCAACACATTTACACAGGCAGAGACTTCTTGGAAAAGACTCCATACTCATAGGTAATAAAGACAGAAATAGACAGATAGGATTACATCAAGCTAAGAACTTTATAAACTTCAAAGCAAGCACTAAGCAAAGTAAAGAAGTAACCAACGGAATTTTTAAAAACATCTGTGAAGTATGTAACTTGTATGTAATACCCAGGATGTTTAAGTAGCTCAAGAAACTCAACAAAATAATCCAGTGAGATAGGCCAAGGACAACAGGGCCACTGCCTGCAATGCTGACATACTATATGGGTGCCAGTTCAAGTCCTGGATGCTCCACTTCTGATCCAGCTCCATGCTAGTGCACCTGAGAAAGCAGAAGATGGCACAAGTCCTTGGGCTCCTGCACACCCATGGAAGACCTGGAAGAAGCTCCTGGCTCAGGGCTTCAGTCTGGACCAGCCCTGGTCATCATGGCTATTTGGGGAGTAAACCAGAAGATGGAAGAGTTCCCTCTCTCTCTCCCTCTATCCCCCCACTCTCTTTAATTCTACCTCTCAAATAACAAAGTAAATCTTCAAAAAAAAAAAAAGCTAAAATGCATGTTTATAGCAGCAGCGAGTTAGCAAGGGCTGGTCCTGCTTCTGTCTATCTTCGTGAAGAGAACAAACAGTTCATTTACCTTAGAGTGTCATCCTTTATTCAAAGGTCACCTCTCATTTGCTATAATTAGAAAAGTATTGTGAATAATGACATCCCTAAGCACCATTTATGTTTTATAAATTAGAATTAGGTCATATGCTATGCCAGAAACAAACAGTCCAACAAATGTGTTCAGAAATCTTGAAAATGAAGACAAATTCCATTAATTCTAACATCTGTTTCAAAAAAGCAGTCCATTATTTTGAATCTAAAATGCCCAAAAGGCAAAGAATTCAGCAAGAGATAGATCTCTGATCTTAAATGGAAATTAATTCAACATAGTAAGTTTCAAAGCACAGTAATTTGATGCATGTATTCTTTAAAATTCTTTCTTAGTAAACCTCTGTTCTTTTTTCTCTCTCCGTATCACAGAAAAGTGACCTCTTATCATCTCAGCACCCATCTGCTCAAGCTCATTATTTTTAATTGGTGACTAACAAACTGAGTAAGAAACTAAATAGCATAATCCATTTGATCACTTTCACAAGAGTACACTTGGTCACTTTTAGTTAGATCTGAATTTTTTCCAATTTGATCTTAGAGAAGGGAATATATTTTACTTCTTGAAATAGGTAATTTAGCACAGGACAAGGACATATTGCCACATGTATGCTGACACGTCACTTTATTTTTGTTTACTTATTTGAAAGGCAGAGTTCCACAGAGAGAGGGACAGGCAGAGACCGAGATCACCCCACCCACCAGTGTACTCCCCAAATGGCCATGATGGTTGTGGCAGGGCAAGGCCAAAGCCAGGAGCCAGCAGCTCCTTCCAGGTCTCTCCCGTAGGTGACAGGGGTGCGAATACAGGTCCATTCTCTGTTGCTTTCACAGGCACATTAGCAGGGAGCTGGATTGGGTGTAGAACAGCCAGGGCTCAAATCAAGGCCCATAGGTGATGTCAGTGTCACAGACGGCAGCACAAACAGCTGTACCACAACAGCAGTCTACTTTATTGTTAGAAATCCTCACTTTAATCTAAGACTCAAGTCTCTAATAAAAATGGTACTCAGAATGTAATCCATAATCCTGCCATGCACATTTATTGCTACTTCTCATCTAATATTTCCAGGAATGAAACTATGACTAAAAAATATTACTAATGTTGTAAATGCAGTCTCTGGATACAATAGGTTTATAGTCATTGGTATTTATGTTTCCTCGTAGGAGAGGCATTTTAGCGTAGCATTAAGAACTTATAAATGAAGGAATAGAAATGACGAATACCGTCTGCTGCTGTTTTGAGTCTCTTTGCCTTATGTAGAATTTTAATAGTTTGCTTAATTTAACAGAAAGATAGTCAAGGAGGGACACTGCCCCATAAAACCATTACAAACTGGAAGAACATACATGTACTCGCATGTATTCATCTGGCACTGGCTGTGGTCAGGTTGTTGATTACATGCTTGGTCTAGCATCTCATCACTTTCCTTACTATGTTGAGTTTTCTGCATGGCAGAGCTTTAATACCAAACACTGATTGCATATTAGTATCATTGTAGCTTAACATGTAGGTAAGCAGAGGTTTTTAAAAAAAGATTTCAAAGTCAGAGTTACTGAGAGAAGGGGAGAGAGGGAGGGAGGGAGGGAGAGCGAGCTAGCCCATCTGCTGGTTCACTCCCCAAAGGGCCACAACGGCCAGGGCTGGGTCAGGCAGGAGCCAGGAGCTTCATCCTGGTCTCCTGCTTGTGTGCAGAGGCCCAAACACTTTAGCCATCTTAGGCTGCTTTCTCCTGGAACATTAGCAGAAAACTGGATCAGAAGCAGTACAGCCTGGACTCAAACCAACACCCATATGCTATGCCAGCACTGCAGGTGGTGGCCTAAACCACTGTGCCACTGAGCCAGCCCCTAGGGGCATATTTTAACCTATTCTGAGAATGGACATTAAAAATAATTAAATGGCCACCGTTAAATGCAATGCTTTTAAATGCAATGCTTTTCTTGTAATAGAACCTCCAAATGCCAATTAATGAAATGCAAATCCAATTTGTATAGGAGAGGATGAGCACCTGAACAGTAAAATGATTCACGAGTGACAGTGAAATCAGACTTAGGCAAACCTAAAGATTAATACGAGTATGTATTAAAGTTTTTGCCAAAGAAAATGTAAGTATTTCTACTGCAGGTTACAAGTGTGCGTCACCTAAAGCCTCATCATACGTGCATAGTATGTTTCTTTCATCCCAAAGCATTTCACGCACAAAATCATTAGGTGTATGCATCTGACTTTGTAGTGCTTTATGCCTATTTGTGAATGCCAAATGATTGATCACACATAGTAATAAAGAAGGTGAATAGTATATACATCAACAGTTCAATATTTTACAGAAAAAAAGTGTTTAAAAACCCAATTATTACACTTAAAACGTTTATCTCTCCCTAAAGAAAAAATTCCTTGGTATTCTTTTTAACATGTTGCTGAGGTTATAAAACAATTTATTGAAATTCTTCTATCACTACAATCTCATAATTAATAGAAAACAAACACCACTACTGAGTACCTCAGTCCCACAGCCTGTTAACCAGTTCTAGCATACTCCATTGCTGCTACTGTTGACAATGGCCTGAAGGGCTTCCCCTCCACAGAACTGACATACTGCAGGAAGTGAGGTAGGTAGCTTGTGTAGGAGCAGGGCAGCGTGGTGGGCTTCTGAGCTGTGAAGAAGTGATTCAGATTAGCACAATGTTTCCCTGGTCTCCCAGCCAATGGTAGTGGCATCAGCTACTGCAGGAGAACTGTACGGTGATCTCAACATCCCAGAAATTAAAACCAATCCCAAGTAACATTCAGTCAGCCACCTACATTTGAAATCTAACATCACATATAGAATTCTGAAGAGGATGCAACACGATTCTGCGGAAAACTTCAAAATGAAGAAAAGATACAAATAATACGATGTATCTTAGTGGTTGGTGATGAAGTGAGAATGACTGCCAAGAAACCAGGTGCTGTGGGGCAGTTAAGTCCCTACCAGGAAACCCACACCCTGTATCAGAGTGCTTGGGTTGGGGTAGCACCTCTGCTTCCAGTCCAGCTTCCTGCCAGTGTGCATCCGGGAGGCAGAAGATAATCGGTCAAGTACTTGGATACCTGCCACCCACGTGGGAGACCCCCCCGCCCCATTGAGCTCTTGGCTCCTGGCTTCAGCTGGCACAGCTCTGGCAGTTGCAGGTCCATCTGTCTCTCACCCTCTGCTGCTCTGCCTTTTGGTGGTACTTATCCAGTTATCTTTCAGCCTTCATATCCTGGTCCATACTGCACAAGTTAAACTAGATTTTCTGTAAATTTCTTGGTACCTCCATTGCTGGTTTCCAAGCACAATTTTTCTCTGCTTGGATACTGGGCAACGTGGAGAGCTCCCCAATTTCCTTCAGCAGGGTACAGAAGGCTTGCATGTTCCTGTGACAGGGAACCACAGATGATGGATGCTTTCATATCCATCACTTGGGAGACTGCAGGCTGTGGGGTCCCTCCATTAACTAGATCTGACCTGCTATTCTCAATGACAGGTCTACAGGGAACTATAAAGAAAGAGCTCGAAACACATAAATACCCTGCTGTTGGTGAAACACAGTGCTGGAGGAATGGAAGACTTTGTTTTTGTCAAAACAAAAAGATAATCGCATAAATCATTTTAAACGTGCATGCATATAAGCACATTTACTTACATGCACACATAGCTTTTCAAGTTCTATCCACTGAAAATGCTTTGGAGCAGAACATTCCAAAAATAAGGGCACCCCAATATAGGGGTCTAAGTATCATTTTCTATAAATATAACCAGAAAGAATTTAAGCATTGAGTTGACAGTGGATACCAAATTTATTCATTAAAATAACAATTCTGTATTTTTCCAATAATGACCATATTTTTTTCTTCAAACAAAAAATCTTCAAATCCTTCAAAATCAATTATTTAAATATGCCTAGTTTTACTGATGAACTAAGCACATACTTGACTTGCATACTGGCTACTTCACTTCTCGGATCTAGGTGAACTCTGTTCAGCTTGGATTAATCACCAATTTTACTGAGCTGATCTGAAGGTTTCACTTCATTTGTATGTATTATCCTGCACAAGGAAGGGAAGCCACAGCAGGGCTGCACTTCTGTGACCACAGGGATGAGCAGAGTCAGGAACATGGCTGCAACAAAAAGTTCCACAAACAAAATGTAGATGAATAACATGTAGGTTCCCCTAGTTGGAAGGAATGTTCTTCATGATGGTGATTGACATACAGATGCAGTTAGTCACAGGCAAACAATGATACCACTTAGGACCAGTTTGACAGATAAGAGAGAAGATTGTGAAGGTAAAGAAATGCAAACTCTGCAGATCAGAGCATTCCTTCCCAGTAGGAGCAAGGCTAGTGTCTGTGTGTGGGTGTGTGAATAGCTTAACTGGTTCTACCAGGAGGCATTCCAATACAGGTGGAAGCAAGAAGCCTGGATGACAAATAAGCACATTACTATTATGGATCAGATGAACAGTTCAGAACAGTGGCTACAGTGTCACTGAGTGGTTTTCCTCATCTCTGGCCACTCAGGAGCTCCGAGCACACTCAAGCAAGTCTTATGATGATGAAGACGACGACGATGAGGATGACACAAGTCATAACTGCAACAACTATAAGAAAGCTAAGTGGTCAGTAACAGCAGTGAACTCTATGTGGTTTCCTTCAAGCAGTTCTAAAAACAAACTACACCCACACCATTATCATCCTCTTTCGAAGATGGATAAACTAAGACCCAGCAAGTTTAAAAATGCCCACAGTCACATAGCTAATGACTGGAGGTTTAACATTAGCTTTAGTCAAACTGTGTATTTTGGACATGTAAGTTGGCAACTATAGAATGGCTCTGTACTTTTAAGTTCCTCAAAAACGCCCATCTCCAGCCAGCTTTCTTTTCTGTCTTGCTGGTTTGGGCTAAATAGAATCTGAAGTCATTGCAGCAGATAAGTCGGGAAAGAAAAGCAAACGGGTTTTCTCCATAGGCCCCAGCAAATAATGTGCTTAGATTTCTTCAGTGTAATCCGCCAAGTCTGGATCCAAAGCTCAGGATGCTCTCATATTCACACGTACCAAGCTGTGCCTTCACAACTGATACGGTCTCCATCTTGCAAGAGCTGTCCAGGGTTGAAAAACCCGTGGACTCCATCAGATTCTGTCCATGTTTTGTGAGTGCCCATCAACACTCACTCACTAGCCCATCTGTTTGGTTTATCATTTACTACTCCCAGGAGGTGAACAGCTTGGAAAGCTGGCCAATCTAAGCTCAGAGTCACGTGTGGAGTCACAACAGAGCCAGAACAAGATCACCAAGGGGGAGGTACAGATTCTGTTGATGAACACCAGTATATATGGGAGCTTTGATCAGTGTGTTAGAGAACCAAATTATCATCACAGGATGTTCAACGTCTTCAAAACATGCTCCTCAGAAGTGTGGAGCATAGCCCACAGTCTAGCGCTAGGCAATTACAGAGCTGGAGTTCATCATCTTAGAACTGCCAAATGCCCAACTTTCTCGTATAACTTATGTTTTTCTTCTCAGTTTCCAGTTACAATAACTAGAGAACTGGTCAAGTATGAAGATTAAAACATGCCAAAAAGTAGTTTAGAACTTATTTAAATACACATCTCCCCTGCATTGTTGACTTCTTCATTCAGAGAACTCCTTCAAATCAGTAAATTTGAGTCACTGATTCTTCTTTCGCTGGGAGACAAGTTATTTTTTAATGATTAATGTAAAAATAGTTGTCTTTATGACATTAGAGGCCAATATTCACTTTTATTTTTCCTTAAAAAATTCTTGAGATTAGATTAATATCTCAGGTACAATGGCTTTTCTGATTCAATCACTGACCCTATAACTGTAAAACTACAGAAGGGGTCTCAAAGAGTTCTGTTTTACAGCATACTAAACCAAAGAAAAGCCACAGGGAACCAAAAAAGTGGCTTGCAAAGAAGCAGAGTTTAATAAAAATGTAAGTAGCGGGGCCGGTGCCGTGGCACAGTGGGTTAAAGCCCTGGCCTGAAGCACCAGCATCCCACATGGGTGCTGGTTCTAGTCCCGGCTGCTCCACTTCCGATCCAGCTCTGCTGTGGCCCGGGAAAGCAGTAGAAGATGGCCCAAGTCCTTGGGCCCCTGCACCCACATGGGAGACCCAGAGGAAGCTCCTGGCTCCTGGCTTCAGATCGGCACTGTTCCAGCCATTGCGGCCATCTGGGGAGTGAACCATCGGATGGAAGACCTCTCTCTCTCTCTGCTTCTCCTTTCAAATAAAATAAATATTAAAAAAAAAAGTAAGTGCATCAGTAAATTGAGGCCAACCTGTATTACCAAAAAAGAGAATATTCTTTCAGCAAAAAATCTTTCACTTACTCAATAATTATAACATACAAGGTTAAACAAGAATATTTCCAAAAAAAATGTGGAAAATGGAATTTAAAAATAGGGTGCAAAAAGCATTCAAAACCCATGCATAGTTTTTAGATAACATGTATTTCTGTGAACTTTTTTAGATCCCTTCATTCACATGGATGAATAAAATAAAATCCCCTGCAACTATATCATTTTTGAAAAAAGCATAGATGATTCCTTTAAAAAACACTACTTCCTCAGAATTAAGAAAATCTACTTTTCAGCAGTTAAAATGCAAAGAAGGCTTATAATAGAGAAACAGTTACAAACCACATATTTGAAATAGTATTTATGTCTAGAACATATTTTTAAACTCTTAAAATATGAACACAAGTAAAGATGGGCAAAAGATCAGAACACAAACATTACCAATCATTACCAAAAGACATAGCAGTCATGAACACCTATATTGAAGATGTTCAACATTAGACATTCATAAATGCAAATTAAACCACCATGAGATACAATGATACAGCCTGTAAAATGGCTGTAATTAAGAGAGCAACTCCAATGCTGGCAGGTTTACAGCAACAAAAACTCACAAGCATGCCTATTGGGAGCATCAAATGCTACCACCACTCTATTTTGAAAAAAATAGCAGTAGTTTCCAAAATTTTTGCATCAAAGTAAATTTTTTTAAAGATTTATTTATTTGAAAGGAAGAGTTACAGAGAGGCAGAGGCAAAGGCAGAGAGAGAGAGTGGTCTTCCATCTGCTGGTGCAGTCCCCATTTGGCTGCAACAGCCAGAGCTGCACCCATCCGAAGCCAGGGGCTTCCTCTACGTCTCCCGTGCAGGTGCAGGAGCCCAAGGACTTGGGCCATTCACCATTGCCTCTCAGGCCATAGCAGAGAGCTGAATCAGAAGTGGAGCAACCAGGCCTCGAACTGGCGCACAAATGGGATGCCGGCACTGCAGGCTTCAGCCTTACCCACTGCGCCACAGCGCTGGTGGTGTAGTGATGGCACAGTGATACACAAAAATAAATCTTCTTATTCCAACCTGTTTTAAGTCTCCTAATGTATCTGGCATGTAACTCAGATGTTCTATACGTAAGAATATACCTAAGAAAAATAAAAGCCCATTTTCATACAAAGATTTGTACATGAACATTCATAATGTCATTTTTTTTTTTGACAGGCAGAGTGGACAGTTAGAGAGTGAGACAGAGAGAAAGGTCTTCCTTTGCCGTTGGTTCACTCTCCAATGGCCGCCATGGCTGGTGCGCTGTGGCCGGCGCACCACACTGATCTGAAGCCAGGAGCCAGGTGCTTCTCCTGGTCTCCCATGTGGTGCAGGGCCCAAGCACTTGGGCCATCCTCCACTGCACTCCCGGGCCACAGCAGAGAGCTGGACTGGAAAAGGAGCAACCGGGACAGAATCTGGCACCCCGACCGGGACTAGAACCCAGAGTGCTGGCACCGCAAGGCGGAGGATTAGCCTGTTGAGCCACGGTGCCGGCATAATGTCATATTTCTAATAGACAAAAACTGGGAACAATGCAAATTGTGCACAAACAGGTGAGTTAACAAATGACTTTTAGTGTAGACATAAAATACTATTCAGTTACAAATAGAATGAATAACGTCATATGCAGTGACATGGATGACTGTCAACATATTAATTCTGGAGATATACCGACACAACAAGGTCCATGACATAGGATCCTCTCAGATAAAATTATGAATATAACAACTAATATATATTAGTAAAATCTGATCAGTGATTGTCTTGGGCCTCCCAAGTGGGGTGAAGGATTACAAAGAAGCCCAAGGAAACTTTGCTGTAGTTCTTATATTCAACTTCTTGATTACAGTGATATTGCCAAGACTGTATAACCATGTCAACCTTTAACAGGTTGTCATGTCAATTGTACTCCAGTCAAACTGTAAAATAAAATACTAATAAAGGCAAGAGGTATGTTTCTATACCTTTTACTTTTATCCCAGTGGCCAGCATGCACTAATCTGACATTCCTGTCTACTACGTAAATTCAAGTACAACTTACTAATACTTCCCAGTTGTTCATCTGCTATCAGAGGTCACATGACATAAGAAACGCTAACTTCCACTTTATCGGACAAAGTAAATTTTCAAGTACGGAGTGTAATTACATTGTAATAGCCAAATGAGGTTACTAGAAGTAATAACCACCTCAAGGACTGTGTTGCAATCTTTTGTTAGTTTCCTCTTCCTTCAATGCAAAGATGAAAGAAATTGACATAAAACCTTCCATCCTTAAAATACACAAATTCCAATTTTAAAAAGTCAGCAACTAAAAAATACTGCAGACCATATACATAAACCCAACAGCTAGAATGCATGCAACGCTGCGTGGAACATCTATTCTGTAACATTCTTGTATCTGAAAACATATAGGAGCTGCATAATAAAATCCTCTCGCTCCCTAAGTATCATGGGTTAATCTTTCTTCATTATGGAAAACACAAGGTGCACTTCCTGAGTAGTTCTATAAAGGGCAAGCTAGTGTACTGGGCAGGTAAACTCAAGTTGTCACCGTTATCTAATCATGTATTTTCTAAGGCTAGCACAGCTGCCATAAAATAAATGAGTTCCCCATGAAGCTATTCATTTTAAACAATGAGATTCACATTTTCAAAAGTATGAGTATTGTTTTACATTGTTAACACTTTAAAACTACAGCTACTGTGCTTTAGTCAAGAAACACACCTCCCTCAGGCAGCAGAGGTCAGAAATACAGATAGTTACTGAGAGCCTATTCTCTTTTTTATTGGCTCAATTTATTTTCCAAGTCAGTCATCCCTTGAAATAAGAAAGCAAAGATCGCTTTATAAACTGAGCACAGCGTCATGGGAGAGGGGACGTGAAGCTAGGGCACCGTGCCCTGTCCTTTCTCCGCATCACGGCATGCGTAGGATAATACTAATAAGGCTTGCCGCGGGAGGTCAGAGATTATGGCTGGAGGGACTTCCATCAATTCCAGCCCCCTCAGACCCTACCCCACTACATGAATAGCTACAGGGATCAGCTTCTCAGACATATCCATCACTCATTTGTGCACACCCACCATGCGCTCTATACTGAGAAACCCTGACGGTAGTTTTATGTTCATATGCCACAGGGAACATTGGTTTGTAAAGCAATACTGATCTTTTCTAAGAGCAATCCTGCATTTTAGGAAAGCTGGTTTTTGTCTCAGGGATTCTCCAGGATCTTTCATGCCTATGATAGCATTTTTTTCCCCTCCGAACTCATTTTTTAACAAGAATTGTATTCCTGGAATTGCACTACATGTAAAAAAATTAAATGCACATTTTTATTGTAAATGTACATTTTCCTATTACATGTATTTTACAAGAGACATTAATACTTTGTTACCAAGGTCAAGGTCTATATCATTCAGTATAGAGCCATTTCATTTGTGTGTTTTACATAGAAGACTGTTATACATCCTTCTTAAAGTGTTTTAAGTCAATTAAACTAGATAGTACAACATTAATGCCAGGAAATATCCAGTGTGCTTTAAAAAAATTGAATTAGAAAATAAGCTTATTTTGGTGCAGAAATAATTTAAAGCCATAGGATTTTTTTGGAAACTTCTATTACCTCTATGGAGACCCCACCTACATGTATGTATCCATGTGCTTCCTCTTATTTTTAGTATTAGCAACTGAATAGGTCTGCTGCTTTGTGAAGCCAAGATTAATAACTACAAGATTTATCATTCTGCCTCAAACAATCTAAGAAATACATATGTTCAACAATGTTTTTTCAGGATATAGGACATCAACAAACCCATGGCAATCTGGAGTGAAAAGGGCGATTCCTGTGATTATTGCAGCCGACTGCCTGGTGAGCAGATCTTGATTATAATACAGGGAAAAGGAACCAGGCCTAGTGCGATCATCTTCCTCATTTAAGCAGGTGTATCTGCAAATCTGGAAGGGCTGAGGTAGCTAGAACTCGCTAGGTAGATTAAAAAGATACAGCTGCCAAGAAACCTACAGAGGGTTACCACATGCACATGAAAAAGCTCTTTAATATCTAGGAAAAAAAGCACCTGTAAACAGTGAGGGTCTAATCCCCCCATCAGCAGGGAAAGCTTCTTAATTGAGAAGATATCAAGTAGAGAACGCAGAACAAGGATAGAGTTAGCCAGAGAATATCAAACTTTTCCCCTGGCCCTACATAACTCAACAAAGCCAAAATGACCCGATTCATCGAAATGTTTCCAAGTAACATAACTGCATCCCACAACAAAGTCTAAATGCATTTATAGAAGCACAAACATATCTAGTACTCAAGAGGGCAATAGCTACAAAGCTCAGCACCCAACAAAAAATTTACCAGCCAAGCAAAATAATAGGAAAATACAACCCCTAATCAAAGGGCCCAAATCAGTACCATTAGTAAGTTAAATTTCATCAAGACTAAGGACCCAAATTCAAAAAATACTCCTACAAGAGGGACAAACGAAATACAGTCTAGGAAAATCATTCACAAGTCAAGTGTGTCTTACTACCTAAAATAAAAAACATGTACAAACTATGTAACACATTCTCACCAACCAGGTAACAAATCACAAGTTGCCATACAAAATATCCTCAACACCACTAGCAGTTAGGGAAATGGGAATTCAACAGCTGCCATGCAACATGCCCACACCTATAAATGAGAATAGTATTTAAAAATATTATGACACCATGTGTACGGATGTTAAGGAACTAGAACTCTTAAATACTGCACAAAGATTATGTCACATAATTTGGAAGCTTGCTAAAAACTGAAATATACACCCAACATACGAACCCACTGTTGCACTTCACGAAGAAATGAAGCATCCAACCACACAGACTCGTACAAGGATGTTTAGGCAACTCTAAGTGCCAAAGATAGAAAATATCCAAATGCTCATTATCAGGTAAATGTGCAGATTCTTATGTAACCATAGAATGAAATGCTTATTCCCCATGAAAACAGGAATAGACTATTGTGCAAAGAGACAAATTCCAAAGTTGTAATATGAAGCAAAGTAGCTAAACAAGGCCCCCAAAAGCCCTTACTTTATAATTACAATTCATTTACATAAAATTCTGGAAAATGCTGACTATTACACGGTGATAGCAGGTTAATAATTACCTGGGCCTAGGGAAGTGCACACATGATTAGAGAGATTATAAAAAGGAATAGCATAGATTTGGGGGAAGAGATACATTCATTATTTAGATTTTAGTGATAGTACCTAAGTGCTAAATTTACTAAAATTCATTGTTTATATGTGTCAATTAAACTTTGATAAAGATCAAGTTTTTTTAATTTATAAACATTTAAGTTTTCAATACTAGCAATTTATTCAAATAAAAATCTGACTACCTTCACCAGCTCCTTTCCAGGGCCAAAGATTTGACCGGTGAGTTTTGTAGAAGAAAACAGCAACCATGGATCTGTTCCCTCTAGACTCCCCTTCAGACCTGCTCCCTTGGAGGATCTGTCTTGGTCTTTCTTCCACTGTGCAGCAAAAGACCTGGACTCTTTGCCAAACACTCCCCCTTGCCTTTACAGTGCACGAATAGCCCACAGTATTTGTAATAAGAATTGTCTTCACTTATTTAATATATCTGAGCACTTACTGTGTGACAGGCATCGCTCCAAGCTCTGGGAAAGCTCAGTCAAGAAGGGATACTTGTTTTTATCTCTGTGAATCCAACACGAGAGTTGCAATGTAGGTCGTTGAATGTGGGTACCCACTAGCTCATAACTCTCTATCTACTCTCTCTTGCCCCTTTTCTCTCATCTATAAAATAGAATAAAATACTAAGCGTCTTGCGGAGCACTGCTTCTCAGGTCTTCCCACCAGAACCTCCATTTATACTCTTGCACCGGCTCATGCCAGCATTACGTGAGGCAGTCTCCAATTTTAGTGTTAAACCGATGCACCTGAAGGTCTGGTTAAATCACACCTAAGGGGACCCAGATGGAACAAATGCTGCTGCTGATGGAATTACACCTTGGAACCACTGTGTTAGAAGCCGGGTACTAACAGCAATTTAACAAGATGCTGAGCCTCATGGAAGTAAGACAGGGTGCTGTTAGGACTGTATCTACTCATCCAGACTATCCCGTTGGAGCACATTTTTTAAAACTACCGTGACATCTCATGAGCTTTATTTTCCTAAAGGGAATTTGTTTCTATCAACATCCACAGCCAGTCTACTACCTATAAGGCTCATTCCTGCCGAGTCCAACAGTTTTTTCAACACTTCTCTGGACTCCTTTCAGCATGGTGCATTTCCACCCTCTCCTCTTGGTCATTATGAACCAAGGGTTATGACTTTGCCATCTACAAGGAGAAAGATCTGGTGGGTATAGGCGACAGTGAGATAACACAGAGCCAGACTGAGTTGTAAAGATCTTCACAGCGTGCACAGGAACAAGGGATGTTTGGGCAGACCTAAACAATGAAAATACTTACAGTATAAGCTTTAAGTCTACATACTAGAAGCAAATCACCCTATCTTGGGTACTGTTTCTATCCATAAACAAGACTTGTACTTTGGGATCTGATATCCCAGAGGACTATGGCTAAGATTAAGGGAAAACAAGGGCCAGTACCTGAGTAAGAGTTCAGCAGGTGTACTCAGATTCAAGAGGGGCCTTGCAGCCCTTGAATTAGCCTCATCCGCACACCCAGACTGATCAGCCTAGTAAGAGAGGCTGAAGCGGACTGGAGGTGGGCATGGGGCTAGGAGTGAAGACACCTGTAGATCACATTGATTGCTCATCGAAGCTCCTGACTCTGGCTCCCTGCTGAGGTGGACTCTGAAAGGCAGCCAGTGATGACGCAAGTGCTCTGTCCCTGTACCTGTGCTGGAAACCTGCACTGAGTTCTTGGCCATTGTAGCCATTTGGATGTTGAAATAGAGGATGGCAGTTTGTGTCTCTCTCCTTTATACATTAATTATTTAAAATGAACCTCTCCTATCTGGGCTAATGAGGGCTTTGTTAAAAGGGGAAGGACGGCACTGTGGCACAGCAGGTTAAGCCACTGTCTACAGCACAGGAATCCCATATGGGCACCAGCTCCAAGTCCCGGCCGCTCCATTTCTGACCCATCTCTGCTAATGCATCTGGGAAAACAGCATAAGATGGCCCAAGTCCTTAGGACCCAGCACCCATGTGGGAGACCCAGATGAAACTCCTGGCTCCTAGCTTCCACCTGGCCCAGCCCTGGCCACTGCAGCAATTTTGGGAGTGAACCAGCCAGAGGAAAATCTTTCTCTCTTCCTCTGTGTCTTTTTTTCTGTAACTCTGATTTTCAAATAATAAATAAATAAATCTTTTC
Source organism: Lepus europaeus (assembly GCF_033115175.1). Classification (NCBI taxonomy): domain Eukaryota; kingdom Metazoa; phylum Chordata; class Mammalia; order Lagomorpha; family Leporidae; genus Lepus; species Lepus europaeus. Next base: position 156,198,460 of record NC_084830.1, on the reverse strand, counting down.
TTAAAAAGGGAGGAGGTAGGAGAGAGGTATTTGGAACAGTGGTTAAGCCCTGCTTTGAAATACCTGCGTTCCATAGCAGAAGGCTTGGGTTCAGTCCAGTCTCTGCTCCCATTTTCAGCTTGCTGCTGATGTGCACCCTGGGAGGCGGCAGTGATGCCTCAAGTGTTCCAGTCCCTGCCACCCATGTGGGAGCGCCGCGTTGAGTTCTGGACTCCAGGTTTTGGTCTGGCCCCATCCTGGCAATTGTGTGCATCTGGTAGAGTGAACCAGCAATGGAAGAACTCTCTCTCTCTGTCTCTCTCTCCTTGTATCACTGCCTATCAAATAAAATAAAAAGGAAGTTTATAAAAATTACTTACACTGAGTGAGAGTCTAGTTATCTAATTTCTCAACACCAAACAATGAAACCAAAATTCAACAGATTAATGGAAATTTCACCAAAGTCCTGGGAGAAAATAATCAAGCATCTGGAAAAAAATATTTAACTAAAGGACATTGAGTAAAAGTTATTCTGATAAAAATACAAAATTAAAAAATTCACTGAAACTAATTAGCACTAGAGACTTTCCAAAGAATGTTCCAAAGAAACAAGTAAATTAGCTTAGAAGTAAAATGTGAGTGTAAGAAAAAGTAGTGGACAAAGAATTTACTGTGAAAATATATTAATGCAAATACTAACAGCATAAGAAAATTAAAATGATTAATTCTGGGTATAAAAATACAGAATAAAATTGCAGATAAATATGATTCCTACACAATATATAGACAAATGCAAAGCAAACAAAACAAAAACAGGAAAATAGTAGAAAATAATGCATTGGATAATACAAATAAATTAGATGAATAATGTGCTCAAAACATAGTACAATGAAAAAAGTAGTAGATAAAAAAATTTCACATTTGATTAGGAAATAAAAATTTCTCCAAATAAAATTCATTACAATTTTCTCAATTAGAAAAATCTAGTGTATGAATAATTGGCATTTTTATATTAAACCCTTCCTCTAAATGTAAAATATCAGCTTCCATTCATTAAAAATATTGCCTTTTGGTAATGAATTTTAAATATTTCCTCATACAGGTCTTATTCATTCTTCTTAAGTAAACATGTAGTTATCATTTCTTTATGTTCATTTTTTTCCTCCTTTGGAGAAAGACCTTGAAATGTTCATTTGGTTCACAGTAAATTTATTGAACAGTTCTTATTTTCTCATGTTTGATTTTAATTGTCTCTCTGGGGTCTTCAAAGTAGATAATTATATGGTCAACAAATAATAACATTTTCCCTTCTCAGTCCTCATGCTTATATTTTTATGACACTGTAATATTTAGCACTAATAGAGGTGGTGAGTCTTTGTGATTTTCCTGATGTTAGTCAGTGCATGTTAGATTTTCTTTATTTTTCCTCAGAAACCTTTTATTTAAGGTATACAAACTTCATGCATTTCATGAATATAACTTTAGGAACATGGTGATTCTTCCCCCCCTACCCACCCTCCCACCTGCACTCCAACCCTTCTTTCTCCTCCCTCTCCTATTCCCATTCTTATTTTATACTAAGATCTATTTTCAATTAACTTTATACACAGAATATTAAGTCAATACTAAGTAAAGAATTCAACAAATACTATGAAAAAAAAAAAACAAAAAACAAAAGCTTCCTCAACAATCCAAAGTTGTTCAAAATCATCAATTACCTTTTAAGTGCTCTATAGTTACCACAGATCAGGGAGAAAATATGGTATTTGGCCTCATGAGACTAACTTTTTTTCACTAAGTATGTTTTCCAGTTTCATCCATTTTGTTGCAAACAACAGGACATCTTTTTTTTTTTTTTTTTTTTTTTTTTTTACCACTGTGTTGTATTCCATGGTGTACATATCCCATAATTTTTTATCCAATCTTCAGTTGATGGACATCTGGGTTGATTCCATGTCTTAGCTATTGTGAACTAAGCTGCAATAAACATAGGACTGCAGATAACTCTTTCATATGCTGATTTCATTTCTCTTGGGTAAATTCCCAGGATTGGGAAGGCTGGGTCATATGGTAGGTCTATATTCAGATTTCTGAGGTACCTGCATACTGTCTTCCACAGTGGCTGTACCAGTTTACATTCCCATAGATTTTCATCATTTATCAAGTTTCTGCCTTTTGGGTGAAGATGCATCTTTTCTATGGTGTTAAGCAAGTATATATGCACTCTTATTTAGTTTCAATTATTTACCAGAAATAAATTTGGAATTTTATCAAATTCTGCTCAAAATTTATAAATTGTTCCAAGTTCTTTCACATTCCCTTTCTCACCCTTGGATCAAAAAATAGCATTCAAATATTTTCTGAGTTCAATTTCTTTCTTACTGAAGTACACATTCCACAAATTTAGTAAAAGGTAAATCACTCTTCATCAGAATATATCCTTAATTCCACTTTTCTTCTTCACTGGTAATTTAGCTGGGTTAGAATTGTAAACCGATAAATATTTTCTCTCATTACATAGAAGACAGTCCCTTATCTTTAAGCATTTATCTTTGCTAATTTGAAATTTTCTGTCAACCTAATGAAGCTTTAATGAATTGTCTTTCTCCCTTGCTTCTAAATTATCTTCTATTTAATATCCTACATTTTGTGTGTTAATCGTTTTTCACAATACTTTGAATGCATATTTAAAGATATTTAGTTGACAAAGATTACACATTTTTATGAAGATTTCTTATATTCAAAGGATCTTTGATGATTTGATATACATGTGCATTTTATTATGATCACAATCAAATTAATGAATACATCCATCACCACTCATGATGTACAAAAAACATTCAGAACTTGTTCCTCTAATAATTAAGCATTTGTATCAACATTTTCCCATGTTCCTCACCCTCTGGGTACTTGGGTATCTGTGTGTGTGTAGGTGTATGTGTTGCAATTTTGAGGGTTCCCTTGGCTCATAGTTTAATATTTTTTCTATGTCTGACCTAGTGGATGATTTAACACTAAGTGCTAATTTTTACAAACTACAATTCTATTTTAATAAATTATGTTTTGGTTATTCATAAGTGCTTATAATTTCTCTTCCTTAATTTGGCTATTTTACTGTATTTGGTCAATTTCATACCTGCTCTTTAATTTCATCATTTTATATTTCTTATGTTAGGCTCTGGAGTCATCATTCACCTGCAGCTGCTAAGATGCTTATTCCCTATCTGTTGGCATTCCATGACCTTGTCCTCCGAATTGTGAAGCTGTCCCCCAAAGCGTTTATAGATTTGCTCATTCCCTGCTGATGTCAATTGCACTGCAAGCATTTTATATTTCATTTCATCATGAAGGTAATGTAAACTCACATCTCATATTAAAGCATGATGTTGGCCTTGGTTTTGTAAGTTTTGGAAGTGAAATTCCAAAAAGTGGCTTGGTTACAGGCACCCTGATGAGCACTGTAGCACAGTGGGATAAGCTACAGCCCAGGATAACCACATCCCTGTTTAAGTCTCAGGTATTCTGCTTCTGATCGACTTCCTGCTGACGCAATCTGGAAGGCAGCAGGTAGTTCAAGTGCTTGGGCTCCTGATGCCCCTGTGTCTCTTAGCCTCAGCCTGACCCAGCCAATGGCCATGTGGGAATAAGCCAGGAGAATGGAAGACCTGGGCTGCCATAGCAGATTTCTATAAACAATTGCTTTAACCACAAAACTTGATTCTTTCATAATCCTGGTAGCTAGAAGTCTACAACCAAGGCATGCTCAGGTTGATGATCTCTCTTGGGTTCTCAGTAAAAGCTTTTCTTGTTTCTTCTCAGCTCCTGGTAGTGGCCATCAACCCAAGGCATTTGTTAGTTTGCAGCCATGTCACTCCATTCCCTGTTGTCACGTTGCTTTCTCTGTGTGTGTCTCTGTCTCCTCTTAGAAGGTCGCCAGTCAGATGGCATGAAGGGTCCACCATTCTCCAGGATGACTAAATCTTAATGAGCATTCTGCTTAGGGTGATCTATGCATTCTCAAGGTGATAGAATCTTCTATGCTTATACCTCCCATCTCTCCGTGTCTTCTGGGATTCAACGCTCACATCTATATTTCTACCTGCCATCTCTTCAGGACAATTTATGTTTTATCATCAGGCTCCTCAAAATACTTCCAAGACAGTGCCCATTCAAATCTACTTCCCATACTTACCTATCCATTACAGCAGTGCTCCCCTTTCCAGTACCAAGATCTGTACTAGTCCACGAGGCTGTAGTGTGTTGTTACTGCTGACACTTTGATCTGAAACTTCGTCTCCAGACGTGTAAAAGAATACATTCTGCTGTTCTGGAGACTAGAAGTTTCAAGTAAAGTGTCAGCAGGGGGAGCGGCGTTGTGGCGCACTGGGTTAAAACACTGCCTGCAGTGCTGGTATCCCACATGGGCACCGGTTTGAGTCCCGGCTTCTCTATTTCCAATCCAGCTCCTGATATAGCTGGGAAAGCAGCAGAGGATGGCCCAAGTGCTTGGGGCCCAATACCCACACAGGAGACCTGGAAGAAGCTCCTGATTCCTGGCTTTGGATCAGCTCAGCTCCAGCCATTGCGATCTTCTGGGGAGTGAACTAGCAAATGGAAGGCTTCTCTTTCTGTCTCTGTCTCTACCTCTCTCTGTAACTCTTTCAAAATAAATAAAATAAATCTTTATATTAAAAAAGTGTCAGCAGGACCACACTCCCTCTGAAACTCCAGAGAGAATCACTACTCATCTCCTGTGGCAGCTACAGTCCATGGTGTTCTTAGCTCGTGGCTGCATCGTGACGTGCTCTGCTTCCTTCATCACTCTGCATTTTCATGCATGTTTCTGTGCCCACATTTCTCACTACTGACTAGGACCCCAGTTCACATTGGGACACATCATAACATGACTTTATTTTTTTAAAAAAGATTTTATTCATTTATTTGGGAGGTAGAGTTATGGACAGTGAGAAAGAGAGCAAGAGAGAGAGCGAGAGAGAGTCTTCCATCTGCTGGTTGACTCCCCAAATTGTTGCAATGGCCAGAGCTGTACCCATCTAAAGCCAGGAACTTCTTCCAGGTCTCCCACGCAGGTGCAGGGGCCCAAGCACTTGGGCCATTTTCTACTGCTTTCCCAGACTATAAGCAGAGAGCTGGACTGGAAGAGGAGCAGCGGGACAAGAATCAACACCCCTATGAGATGCCGGTACCACAGGCAGAGGGGCTTAACATACTGTGCCAGTGCAGCCCCTAACTTTATTAGGACACTAGTCTGAGTTAAGGTTCATGTGGACTAACCTAGCTCATGTTAACTCTATGATATCTTAAAATGCCCTACTTCCAAATACGGTCACATTTACTGGTACTGGGAGTTACAATCTCAACATATATTTGGAGATGCCATTTAGCTGGGAACAGAGATGATGCCAACTCAGACTCTCAAGTGATCCCGGTGTTCCATCAATGTCACTAACAGTCGAGTGATTTTGTTATCCAGTATTGTCTGTCTTTTTCTTTTTTTTCACATTCACTAAGAATTTATGGAACCTATAACTTAGGAGATGTGCTTCCTTGCTTGAAACTCAATTACTGGGTCATATTCTTTTCCCTTAAGGACTTCGATATCACTTTCATCTGACGCTAAAGAATTACCAGCTCAGCTTTCTCCCCAGCATTTCTGTTTATGTATTCATTATTCAGTGCTTCTGGATTGTAAGTGTGCCCTTTCAGTCTTCAGATTTAGGCAGATCTATTTTTTATTTTATTTTTTAAGGGAAAGAGTTTATTGGGGGAAACCCAACAAACCGGAGGGAAGGGTGAAAAAGGAAAAAGAGGGAGGAGAGTGTAAGAGAGACAGAGACAGAGATCTGGAGAGAGACAGAGATCTGGAGAGATCTGGAGAGTGGGAGAGAGAGAGAGAGAGAGAGAGCGAGAGCGCCAGGAGTTCAGGAGCATTACCTAGCTGGCCTGGGAGGAGAGCTGGACAGGTAAAGGCAGGTGGCATCTTCTAGACAGATTTAAACATGTGAACACAATAATGTGTATATATCTTTAAACAATCTACCTATAGCTACTGATAGATTTAAATTGTTCTCCTGTTTATTTACTTTTTTGCTTTCTTTATTAGGGTGATTATAGAAACAGTGGATTACCTTTAACTTCTGTAGCTTCAGCTTTCTTTTAAATTGTTTAACCTCTTGTTTCCATTTAGTTTTGCTATATTCTCTTTGACCTGCCTTTGAGATTTGTATTGCTGTACTTGCTGGATTGGGCTGAGTCCACCGTGGCTTTATATTCTGCAGAGGGTTTATTTTCTCCTCCATTAAACTTTTAAGGGAGACCAGCTCACTTTTCATCTATTTATGTTATTGCACCATTCTTTGATTCCTTCCACTTCTTGGTTCTCTTTCTTCCCACAGAAAGGGTATATAGTTTTTCAGTTTTCTCAGTACTGTAGTCATGTTTGTCGAAAAATTTCTGGTTCTGTAGTAAAATCTGTCTGCTGCCTGATCATCAGCTGTCTTTCTTGCATTCCTCTGCTCCTCTCTCCAAGGCTCTTAAACTTTCATGGGTAGATTCTGAGTTGAATATCTTTTTCTCGATAACCTTTGAAAGAGTGCTGCCCTTGCTGTACCAGATGTTTGCTAAAGAAAAATAGGAACTGGTTAAGAAACAACTTCATCATGCTCTCACTAAGTCTCTGGTTCACTGTGGCATAAAGGAGGCTCTAATTATAGGAACAAAGATGTGCCTGCACACACACTGTAACTGACAGGTAATTTAGATAGATAGATAGATAGATAGATGATAGATGATAGATACACACACAAACACACACACAGACATATATATATATATATAATATAATATATATATATTATATATAATATATATATAATATATATAATGTTGTTTATTTATAGAAAGGGAAAAAATTTCATGTATTTCATATATACAGTTTTAATAACATAGCGATACTTCTCACACGACTCTCCTTCCCTCGCTCCCACACTCCAGCCTCCTGCCTGTTTTATTTTTCTTTTAATTCCTCAGTGACATACTTCCAACTTACTTTACACTCACAAGTTTAATCCTTCACTAAATAAAGAATTCAGCAAGTACTAAGTAGAAAAACACTTTTTCCTCAGGAGTATAGACAATAAACAAATCTTAAAATGTCAATTCCACTCATACATTTGTTGTAGTCTGTATATTTGTTACCACATATCAGAGAAAACATATATTTGTCTTTTGGGACTGACTTATTTCACTAAGCATAATGATCTCCAGTTGCAACCACTTTGTTGTGCAAGACAGTATTTCATTCTTTCTTATGGCTGAGTGAAATTCCATCATAATTCACACACACACACACACATCACATTTTCTTTATCCAGTCGTTGGTTGATAGATACCTGGGTTGAGTCCACACCTTAGCTATTGTGAGTTGAGCTGCTATGAACATGGGAGTACAGATAACTTTCATGTGCTGATTCCATTTCTTTTGGGTAAATTCCCAAGAGTGGAATGGCCAGGTCCTATGGTAAATCTATTTTCAGGTTTCTGAGGAATGTCCGTACTGTCTTCCATAATGGTTGAATGAGTTTACATTCCTACCAGCAGTGTATTAAGGCACCTTTTCCCCACATCATCATCAGCATTTGTTATTTTTTGATTGTTGCATGATAGCCAGTTAATTTCCACAGTACTTTGGTATTATGTCAAATTTACCAGGATAAAAAGCTTCGGATTTGACTGCTGCACAGTATCTTTCATTTGTCGCTTTGTGCAAAATGACTTGTTGGTGAAATTTCCCCTGAATTCTGACTCTTCCACCCCATACTGTTCAAGGAGATCTGAGAATACTATCCTAGCCACCTCATGTTCTACACCCCAAGGTTATAGGAAAATGTTTCTTAATTTAGCCTCTCAGCCTGTGCCCATAATTCTGGAGAAATTCGTGTTGACTAATAAAGCGTGATCAGGTAGAGACCACCAGGTATAAACCTACAGTCAACAAAATCAGTTCTGTTGATTGAATAGAGCAGGGAGGCTTAGTAAATATTTATCCACACCAGGATGTCTTTGACAGGCTGGAGCATGATGTAATCAATAATTAACTAGCGTTAAACAACAACAGCAAAAAGAAAACTAAACTCTGAATAGAAAACCTATTTGTAAAAGCATATGTGTAAATTATGATTAACACATAGATTATATCTATAAACAGGACCTGACATGAAAATAATTTAATCAACTGATCAGTTATGTTTTATGTGATCTGGGTTTTCTCATAAGTAGATAAATGAGTGTTAGCATAAATGAGTGTTATTGTTCATGTTGCTTTACCTAAGAAGTGAAATTTTAAACTACCATAAGTCATCATATGCAGAGGGATGGCAAAGAGATGAGTGTATATTAGATTTTGTGGATGACAAAGGTAATAAGACTGGACTTTATAAAGCACAGTGTAACAACAAGTAAATGTAATACATCAGCATAACCCTAGAACAGCAGCAATTTAATTGAAAAGAGGTTTTTAAAACTAAGTGGAAATTATGAATGTTTAACAAACTTATAGAATAATTTTAATACAGATAAAATCAATCCATACATTGCTAAAAATATAATAAAACCACCAGTTGCAAAATAGTTTCCCCTGGAATTGTGAAATCAATTTTCTGATACATACATAAAATAAATACTTCTTGAAATTTAATACAAACTTCTTTGAACTGACATCTTGTTTCTGGGAAATGCTGTGACTGTCACATATATTTGTCACAAAAGCAATTACCATGAGTGCATTTTCAAGTACAAATATAATAAGGCATAAAGTCACTACACTGTATGAATGTTCATTCAAACAAAATTACAACAGCAGCAGTAACACGCAAAACAATCCTGAAGATTAAATGAAATTAAGGCCAGTCTGGGGAAGCTGCTTACTACAGAAAAAGGACAGGAAAAATGGTGTACTTAAAAATAAATAAATAAATAAACCCACCTCCAACACATAGAGGACTATTGTCTGAAAAGAATTGAGCGGAACATAGAAAATAAAAGGGATGAACGAATAGAGAGTGGATGAAGAGAGGACTTTTTCAAAACCATGTGTTACCAAGGCTAATTCATACATAACACCAGATGTACCACTTGTTATCATCACATCACTGGTTAAAATTTTCCAAGTAGAATTCCTAATAATTTTTATGGGAAAATTTGCCGATATCAGCATATAAACTTAACTGCAATCCACCACTACAGTAAAGAGAGAGAGAGAGAGAGAATTTAAAATACTGGAAGTACGTAGAGAATTTCAAGAATTCATGAGGCCAAGAAATACTGTTATCTTTAAAAGATGTTGAAATTCCAATGTTTAAAAGACCAAAACCTTTTGTCATTCTTGTAAGTTCCATTTTCCTGCATTTGCATTTCAGTTCTATATATTTTCAGTGAGGTCTGAAACAGTGAAACTGAGCACAAAGTGCATATATTACTAGACATCACTACGCCATGTCCTTTGTGAAGAAAGGAAAAACGTAGATATCAAGACCTGAATGTTGTTAACTGACACCTGCTACAGTTTTTCCTTCCATGAAATGAGAAACCTCTGATGCATTCTAACCTAAAAATTAAGTATTTTAACAGAAAAGGGGTAATCTGAAGATCAAACAAATGAATTGCTTCTCCTGGATCCCAATCCTGAATCTTCTTACTGGGGGTTTAGATTCAGTCATAAAGGTAAGAACATCCGGGGATGGTGGATGATTTTTGGCGAGTAGTGTTTTGAATTTTTTAAACTGTTTATTTATTTGAGAGGTACAGTTACAGGCAGTGAAATAGAAAGAGAGAAAGGTCTTCCATCACTGGTTCACTCCCCAAATAGCCACAATGGCCAGAGATAAGCTAATCTGGAGCCAGGAGCTTCTTCTGAGTCTCCCATGCAGGTGCAGGGGCCTAAGCACTTGGGCCATCCCCACTGCTGTCTCAGGTCATAGCAGAGGGCTGAATCAGAAGAAGAGCAGCTGGGACAAGAATTGGCGCCCTTATGTAATGCTGGCACTGCAGGCAGAGGATTAACCTACTGGGCCACAGCACCAGCCCCTAGTGTTTTGAATTTGTAAGGAGGAGTTGCAGGATTTTCCTTTTAAATAGTTTTCACTCTACTAATCACGCTTCAGCAATCATTTTAAGCCTCAAAAATGTCAGAAAATATACTTAATTTAGCCCACAGATTTATGTACAACTGAGAAACAACTCACTGCATATCGTATCAGTTGAGGTTAAGTCAAGAATAGTCTCAAAAGGCAACTTTATTCATGAACTGTACACTGCACTTGCTTGGAGGACTATGTTAACATGGTTTATTTCAGCAATGTTGAACTTCTCTACGCTAAATAATTTGGAAATAAACTTTTACTGTGAGAATAGTGGTCTCCTAAACTACAAAGGAACTATTGTCTGTCCACCACTATCTTGATGGATGCATCACCCACACTAACAAAATCCACTTTCTGTAGTTGTTGGATGAGATGCCCTATTACTATCAATTAGAACAAGTCAATTAATACGAGTACAGCCTTTTCTATTCTTACAGATTTTCTATTTCACAGTCAGGAGGAGAGAACTGTTGCTCTCATCAACCATAGTCATGAATGTGTCTCTCTCTTTTTTTTTTTTTTTAAATTTTTGACAGGCAGAGTGGACAGTAGAGGGAGACAGAGAGAAAGGTCTTCCTTTTTGCCGTTGGTTCACCCTCCAATGGCCGCTGCGGTAGGCACGCTGCGGCCGGCGCACCGCGCTGTTCCGATGGCAGGAGCCAGGTGCTTCTCCTGGTCTCCCATGGGGTGCAGGGCCCAAGAACTTGGTCCATCCTCCACTGCACTCCCTGGCCACAGCAGAGAGCTGGCCTGGAAGAGGGGCAACCCGGACAGGATCGGTGCCCCAACCAGGACTAGAACCTGGTGTGCTGGCGCCGCAAGGCGGAGGATTAGCCTGTTAAGCCATGGCGCTGGCCTGTGTCTATTTCTTTTTACAATTTTGAATTTCTTTGCCTCATACATATTGAAGTTCAATATTTAGGTGAACACACACTATGATAAATCTTCCTCATGAACTGAATCCTTGGTCATTATGAAATACTTCTCTTTATTTTGGGCAATATTATTTGTCCTGAACATATTATTAGTGTGCGCTCATGCTGTTTTCCCATCCTTTTAGACAAACTTGAATATTTAAGTGTGCATCTTGTAAGCATTATAGTCATCAAAGGACTCAACCATTTAAAACAAAGAGAGCCTAAAAACTACCAGGGAAAGCTTTGGGGCTTACTTTTGGAAAAATGAACACCATGTAATTTTTCACTGACTTTGGTGAATAGCTCTGAATGCAGTAGTCAACCTATTCCTCGATTCAAAACACTCAAATTTGATCCTTCTATTAGAAGCAAAAATATTCACAAGATCTAATTCAATTCAAAAGGAGAACTAAAATCTCACCTTCCTCTTTTCTGCATCCTTCAAACGTTCCAGATCGCAGCACCTGTCATTTTCTTAAAATAGATCCTCGGACAAGGAAATGATACACAGAGAGAGTAAGTGATATAATTGAGTTATTTAGCTGGACTCCAGTGTGAACATCGGGCTGCTGGTCCTTAGTTGAGGGCACTTTCTTCCTACCTTTCTTTTCTATCTCACCCACCAAAAGATTCGGAGTCCTTTTTATTGAAACATTCTTTTGTTCCTCCCCAAACTTGGAGCATGCACACACACACACACACATTAGTTACTAATCAGGAAAAGTGTAATTATCTAAGGAATTCCATACGTCCTCATCACCCTTGCTAAGAGTCATCTCTAAACTTGGCATTAGTCACATGTATTTGAGGAATTAAGAGAGAGCCATCTTTCAATCCCCCTAATAGTTTAACAAATGAAAGTTGGACTGATGCTGTGGCACAGCAGGTTAAGCCATGGCCTTCAGCAACAGCTTCCCATATGGATGCTAGTTCAAGTCCTGGTTACGCCACTTCTGATCCAGCTCCCTTCTAATGTACCTGGGAAAGCACTGGAAGATGGCCCAAGTCCTTGGAGAAAGAAAACAAAGTTGATGCTCAAAACTCCTATCTCGATTGACAAATGTATGTGTGTTTGTGTATTTGTGTGTGTGTGTGGCATGTAAATATATTCTTAAAGTGAAACATACAGTATGTGATCATGATTGTTGGACAGGTGGCACTCTATGTATTAATCTTAAAGATAGAGTATTAGCAATAGATTATTTCCAAGAACAGAAAATTCAGTACTGACAGTGGGGTTAAGCAATTATATCCTTCACTATAACTCAAAAGCCCAAGAAAAATTCTTCCATAAATAAGTGTAAAACCAAAGGAAAACAACACCAAGAGCATGAGGGATAGTTTCATGCAGGGTGTTCACTGGATGCATTTATCTATACAGTAATCTTAGAAGATGCACAGAAGGGAGGAGAGACTGTTGTCCTCACTTTGTATATGAGGGTGCCAGAGCTTGGAGAAGCCACTTGCTTAGGCTACATCCACCCAGCTAAAGGGTGATGAAATCATATTCCTAACTCAAGTCATCAAAACTCAAATGAAGAGGACACCAAATTCTGCTCTAGAACACTACCTTCTATTTTGAGCCAGATAACTGACTACATCATTTAAAAAATATCCACTGGGGCCAGCGCTGTGGTGTAGTAGGTTAAGCATCCGCCTGTGATGCTTAATCATATGGGTGCTAGTTCAAGTCCAGGCTGTTCCACTTCTGATCCAGCTCCCTGTTGTTGGCCTGGGAAAGCAGTGGGAGATGGCCCAAGTGCTTGATCCTCTGCACCCACATGGGAAACCCAGAAGAGGCTCCTGGCTCTTGGATTTGGATCAGCTCAGCTCTGGCCATTGCAGCCATCTGTAGAGTAAACCAGCAGATGGAAGACCTTTCTCAGTCTCTATCTCTCTCTGTCTGTAACTCTGTCTCTCAAATAAATAAATCTGTAAAAAATACATCGGTGACTGTATCCTCTGGAGAAAAAAGGTTATTTTTATTATATTGATACCATGTAAATTATCAAGTCCATTTAAGCTATAACAGAACCAAATAATTTTATACATTTCCATTGGTAAATTATGCAGAAAGCAAGCAAATAGGAATTGGACTTGCCCCAAGGAAACTATGAAACCCTATCCCTAGGTAATTTATGACTCCAAAAATTACATGCAAATATATCATGTTTCAAAGACTGGAAGTAGATAAATCACAGCCAATGGGGAAGGAATCCAATAGTTCACAAAAGGCCGTGTGATTTTCCCCCTTTTCTCCTTTTAACTTAGTGCTTTGGGGGAGTTCTTCATTCCAGTTGTAATAAGGACTTGGGCAGCTGCTTCATTTCTCATCATATGTGGGTGATTACGGGGGAGGATGACTGTCTGTCAAAAGGAGAAGATTGCCCATGGAACGTCTGAAAATATAAAATTGCTTGTTGCAAAGTGATTGCTTGAGTTTATCTGCCATGAGCAGCCTGCCTGGTCTACAGTCACTAAAATTCAAATGAGACCGTCAAAAACAGTTGTGTTGAAGTGTAGCACTGAAAACAAACTTTTCATCATGAATTAACTGATTTTTTTTAATTCTTCAAACTAAGCACTTGAAAATTAATCACTGATGCTATATTACTGTTTATTCTTCAATATTATTCCATTACCAGTAAATAAAGCACTTACTCATTTTACTCTAGTTTTAAGTATCACAATAATGCAATTGTGGTTGATTGTGGTATTTTATTTATTTCCTAAAATAATACTTTATTTCACTATTTACTTATGAACACATATATTATTAACCTTCATAAAATATTTAGTATATGAGACTATCAATGTTCTGGTAAAATTATGTGTATTCATAAAATTTGAGAAATAATCAAATGTAGATTTTACATTTGCACAGGAACATGAATGAATGTGATAAATATATCATATGACTAAAATCCATTAAGAATTTATGGGAATATCAAAATTTTGTGTGTGAATAAAATAGTTTATGAAATGAATAGACAAGTATAAAGTAATTAGTAATGAAATGAGTTTTAGAGAGACTAATAAATACAAATGACTGGTTGAAAATAATGGCCAGCGCCACGGCTCACTTGGCTAATCCTCCGCCTGCGGCACTGGCACCCCGGGTTCTAGTCCCGGTTGGGGCACCAGATTCTGTCCTGGTTGCTCCTCTTCCAGTCCAGCTCTCTGCTGTGGCCCAGGAAGGCAGTGGAGGATGGCCCAAGTGCATGGGAGACCAGGAGGAAGCACCTGGCTCCTGGCTTCGGATTGGCGCAGCGTGCTGGCCGCAGCGGCCATTTGGGGGGTGAACCAATGAAAAAAGGAAGACCTTTCTCTCTGTCTCTCTCTCTCTCTCACTGTCTAACTCTGCCGGACAAAAAAAAAATAATAATACATATACCTGTTTTTATTCCTCACTCTTTTTAAAGGTATCAAAATTTATTTCAGGAATTCACTCTTTTCGGGAAATTTTCATAGAAAAGCCAATTTTTTTTCACTGCTACCAATATTAGCAATTAAAATCAAATTAATATGTGGAGTTATTGAGGTTATTCCCTTGACAAGATGAGTTTTTAATGCCTGAATTGTCCCTTCATCTACTAGTCTACTAAAATGATTGAGAATGCTAGTGAAGAATGGTGTAAAATTCTGCATGAATAATGTATTAATCACCTCAAGTGCTCAACTGCTGAAAAGATTCATAGGTCGAAGAGACAATGTACTCACGGAATAATAAGTACACCAACGGCAAGAGAGGAACATACAATGAAAGGGACCCAAGGTTATGAGTTTATCCCTGTCCTCTCACATCTGGGACTTACAGGACAGTTTAGCGGCATCACCTATAAAGTCCTGTGACACAAGGAAGTCCTAAATATTATTATTAGTGGACACTGAGTTCTTTTATAGGGAGCTGGTCCGGGACACAATGTGAGACACATTCCACCTATGTGACCATCTGTGGAATGTTTTACAACATCAACAACCAATTCTCCAACTCTATTTGGGTGTCCAACAATTCAATTCTGCAGCTTTCAGAATTAGTGAAAAGCTCACAGGTGAAGGGTACAATCCTGACTTTAAATATCAACTATAAACAGAGTACCCATTTTACCCACACCCTTCCCAGCTGACTACAAATTTGGGAGTTACCATGACTTCAATCAGTTTGAATAACTGCCTGGAGTGGCCGGCGCCATGGCTTAACAGGCTAATCCTCCACCTTGCGGCGCTGGCACACCGGGTTCAGGTCCCGGTCGGGGCGCCGGATTCTATCCCGGTTGCCCGTCTTCCAGGCCAGCTCTCTGCTATGGCCCGGGAAGGCAGTAGAGGATGGCCCAAGTCCTTGGGCCCTGCACCCGCATGGGAGGAGAAGCACCTGGCTCCTGGCTTCGGATCAGCGAGATGCACCTGCCGCAGCGGCCATTGGAGGGTGAACCAACGGCAAAAAGAAAGACCTTTCTCTCTGTCTCTCTCTCGCACTATCCACTCTGCCTGTTAAAAAAAAAAAACAACCTGCCTGGAGTGACTCAGAAAACCTTCTAAGATTCTATACAGTTACTATTAAAGATTTATTACAAAAAATTAACTAAGGAACAGACAAATAGGTGAGATGTACAGTACAAAATATGGGAGTTTGGGTGCAGAACTTCCATGTGGTTTTCCCAGGCTTCCAATGTGTCAATATGTTCAGCTGGAAGCTCTCAGAATCTCCTTGTTCACAGTCCAGGCTCCAACCCTTCTCCCTTCTATGGAGGTCGGGATGGGGCTGAAAGTTCCAATCCTCAAGCCACGTGGTTTACTACCCCGTTATTCAGCCCCTACTCTGAAGCTATCTGGGGGCCTCAAACAAGAGTCATCTCATTACCATGTAAGTCATTCTTATAACTCAGGAAACTCCAAGAATTTTAGAAGTTCTAGACCAGAAACCCAGGACAAAGACAATGTATACATATATTTTTCTTATGATAAAGCATCATCCATAATCATTGAAACCCCCAGAGTTGGGTAGGGCATTTAGCCTAGAGGTTAAGACACCCATTAAGACCGCTACACCCTGTATTAGGTACGTGGGTTCAGTGTCTGGTTCCAGCTCCTCACTCCAGGTTCCTGCTAATGTGGATCATGGTAACCATCAGGGATGGTTCAAGTATTTGAGTCCCTGCTATCCACATGAGAGAACTGGATTGAGTTTCTCTATCTGGCTTCGGCTTAGCCTAGCCCAGCCCAGCCCAGCCACAGCACATTGCAGGCATTTAGAGAGTAAGCAAGCAAGTTGGAGCATTCTCTTTCTCTCTCTCAACTTATTTTAAAAAATACATATAATACAAAGTGTCTGCATCTCAAATAATTTTTTTAGAAAAAGAAACCCCTAGACCCCATGGAAAGCAGGTACAAATTGTAAATCTAATTATTAGTCCCAAATAATGCTGACAGGCTAATATGTTCTGCCTCTAACCCAAATATGTAACATTATTTGTGTTTAGCTAATTTATTTTATTACATTGGCCAAGTTTCCCTATCACGATCTAGGTAATTTTGAAAATAAGAATGTGGTCAATCCAGATGGGCTGGGATTAATCTAAATTGTACAAGACAATCTGTAATGAGAAGGCTGCAAACAAAGCTTCATTCATTCAGAATATATAGATTGAATGTCTTCAGATAGCACAAAATCGTTTCCTGCTTCTGCTGGAAGGTATAATCTTTATTAACAGATCAAAATAAAAAATACAATCCCCAATCGATGCCTGACAACGAACAACAGTCTGATTAGAATATATACTTTTCCTGACCTGTCAGTTAGTAGAGCAAGGAAGTACTGGAATACCCTCTGAGACAAGAGATGGCAACAAATGCTGTGCTTAGTTCCCATGTGAACTGAGCAGAAATGTGCCCACATAGACAAAGGACTCAGATTGACTGTCACTAACTGACAAACGGAAGAAAAAGGAACATTTATGTATGCATTCTTTAGCCACGCATGTATACATGTGCCCACATATTTTAGCAACAGATGTATGCATGTATTCTTTAGTTATGTCTATATATATAGACTTTTTATTACATTACTTAAATTAACATCTTAATTTTACTTTCCAAAATCTCCACAAGAGAGAAGTTTAGTATATCTTGCTCCAGAAACAAACTTCCAAAATGACAAACCTTGATTATAAGGTTACATCATAACATATTTTTTTTAAAATCCTTATATTAACCACGAGATTCTCACAAATACATTGCCACAGAACACAACAAGTCAGAGGTCTATACTGACCCTTATACTTCATCTTGGGACAGGGATGGATGTAGAAACCCATGTAACAATAGCTGAGCTGGGATGCCTTCCCACGGAGCTGGCTGGTGAGAGCAATCTCTCAGCGCAGATTAGACACCCAAGGACAGGGGAATACTCATGTCACAGTACAAATGCACAGATGAGACCCAGGATGGAAGGATTTCAGTCCTCTCCACGGCTACGATCTTTCCATCCAACCAGTGCTGCTGGTGAAAGGCACCACAACCACAGTCTGGTCCATCAAGGGCACTCTCTGCCTCCAAGGGTGACCTGCAGAACCTTCTGAACTGGCTCACATTTGGCTTATCGGGTGAGTCGTGTGGATAACCATCCAGCAACATTTCTCTTCCTGGTCAGACTCCTAAGATGTGGCTTTCAACTGAGAACTTGCTGGAGATGACCTCACTACCCTCACCTCTAATTTCTGTGATACATTCTCTGGAAAAGATTCAAAAATTAACTCTTCAAGTGATTTGGGCTGGTTGGATTTGATCTTTGATGGGAACAGAGATGGTGGCTGGCCTTGAGCCTGGAACCCTCTCCAGCAGGGCTTTGCTGCATGAGTTTTAATCTTTTCCTTCCTTTCTGGATTTCCTTTGCTTTTCAACATGGAGAGTTACTCCTTTTGCCTGGCTTAGGTTCTACATGAACTCTCACTGAATGTGATGGTTCACCAGAGCCCAGCATCTCCTCTGTGTCTTGTGACTGAATTAATTCATTAGAATCTTCTTTTTTTGCATTTTTTCTTCTTCTCCTGACTCTCTAGGCTCTGTATGAAATCATCATGTGAATGTTTTAAAGTCACACTTTATACCAATTTATTTATTAATGCAAAGTCACTCACTATATATGTATATATATATATATATATATATATATATATATACATGCATTCTTTAATTGTGGGTGCATGAATGCATTCTTTGTAATGGATATATGCATACATTTGTTTCACCATGTGTGTATGCCTGCATTATTTAGTCATGGATTATGTGTCTTTAGTCATAGATATATTCATGCATTCTTTAGTCATGGATATATGCAAATATGCATATGTGTGTATATATACAAATATATACATATATAAGTGAGCATACTCACATATACAAGTGTATATGTATGAAAATGTATGCATAGATATGTAGATGCATGTACACAAATAGCACATAATGTTGATTTAATATCTGCATTTCTCTTAGGCAGTAAACTACAAGATGACAGACCACAGACTATTTGTCCATCTTGCACCTAGCATGGGAGCTTGGAACTCAACCGTGAAGAAGGAGTCCAGTTTTCAAAAATATGCAATTGGGGGATTCATATTCAGGAAAGTAAGCAGATAAATACAGCTAGGCCTACAATGTCTAGACTAGTACAATGGTGCTTATCAACAGGGCTAGTCCATGCTAATTCTATGGCATAGACAAACAATGTTTAATACATTTCCATACTACCTTGTAGAAATTAATATTCCTTAGCCTTCAGTGTGTTTAGATTTATAACTCATTAAATTTTCACAAGTAGAATAGAACAAGTACTGTTTATATTATTTGGAAAATTTGTTTATTCATTAAATTTGTTATGATAATGTTGTAATTACATGCATTATGATTAAATGCTTTCTGTGGATTGAATAAAATGATTGATTCCTATAGATTATTTTAAAAGTGGCTATGGGAAATAAGCACAATATAATAGAAAGAGCATAGCACAGACTCTCAGAGCTGCATTCAAAACCCAGATGATCCAATGATTACCAGTTACCTATTTGGGGGGAGATTATCTTAGTTTTGCAAATGTTCCTTCATTTATAAAAATGATAATGCACTTTCTTATGACAGAACATTGTTATAGGATTCATAAAAGAAGGTAGGTGATAAATTTCTTAGGTTCCAGCTCAGTGTCTAGAGCTATGATTCTGCAGATGATCAAAAGCTAGTGATATTACTTTATTATATTTTGTAATCTACTTTGTTAATGAAAAGTCCAATGTACTCAATGTTTCTAAAACAGAGCAGAACTAAAAGTATTGACTTCAAAGTCATTTGTGTGGACAAGAGATTTGAGCTAGGAGGGAAAATCAAGGAAACAAGATGGTGAACTCAGCAGCTGATGGATATGCTTTCAAAGGACTCTATTGATACATTTGTTGAAAAAATATTACCACCCACACTTATTACAGGCTATGAATACAACAATAGGTTGCCCAAGTATATATTCTGCTATTATTACTTTTTATTATACTACAATGAACATGAAACAAAGTTTTGCTCCATTGTCTGTGGTCCAGTAAGTCATACGGATGCTATTGGAAAATTTCTTAACTCCCAAAGAATAATGCCATAACTCAACTATGCACCGTTATGATTATTATGATGTTCTGAAAAGTTGAGGTTAAAAGATCTGAAGTTACCAGCAAAGACTTTGTTCTGCACTGAGGGCCTTAGAAAGTTGTCTCATCTATTTGTTTGCAATCCTCATTCTATCACTGAAATTAAGCAGTGAAGATTTACCTGTTAACATTTCTAATTATTCCTTAAAAAACAGCATTAAGATGATCAGTAAAAGTAATGTCGAAGTATGAAACTTAAATGCATGCATTTTATTGGCAATTCTCCCTCTGCATCCCTCATCATTCATGGGCCACCCTGTTACTATCAAGTGGATTGGGACAAACAAAGAATAAAATAAACACACCCCCCTCTTTATGTATCTCCCAGTTCAACCACGGAACCTTCACTCCCGATCTCAAAAGTTGCAAAAATTATCTTAATTTGTCAAGCCCTGTATCAACTAGGTTAAGAAGAAGTTATGCCCATCCCATTTCCCATATCGCAGTAATGCTATTGAGAAAAACTAATCATTAAATATCACAGTCATTTGTATGGACAAGTCATTTGAGCTAGAAGGGAAAAGTCAAGGAAATTAGATGGAGAACCCAGCAGCTTACGGCTAACTTACTTTCAGATATGACCCCTTTATTGAAAAAAATACTACCTTCCACACTATGATAGACTATGAATACAATAGTATGCCCAAGTATATATTCTGCTACTATTTATCTTTTTTTTTCTTCTTTGTAAAGACTTGGAGAAAATTGGGAAAGAAGAGAGGGAGGGAGGATGAGAGAGAGGGAAGGGGGAGGAAATAAGGATGAAGGAAACATTATTATATTGGGATTATATCTATGAACTATAGTGAACCTGTTAAAAACTAAAAATTTTAGGGGCCAGTGCTGTGGCGTAGAGGATAAAGCCACCACCTACAGTTCTGGCATCTCATATGGGCATAGGTTTGAGTCCCAGCTGCTCCTCTTCCGATCCAGCTCTCTGCTCTGGCATGGGAAAGCAGTAGAAGATGGCTCAAGTCCTTGGGCCCTGCACCCACACGGGAGACCCAAAAGTGCTCCTAGCTCCTGGCTTCAGATTGGCTCAGCTCCTGTGGTTGCTTCCTTCTGGGGAGTGAATCAGCAGATGGAAGACCTCCCTCTCTCTCTCTTTGTCTCTCTTTCTGTCTCTGCCTCTCTGTAACTCTGCCTTTCAAATAAATAAACAAATAAATATTTTAAAGCAATTAAAAATTTTTAAAAGTCTCAGGTAAATCCTATTAAACACAAATGGAAATCAATGTGTTTTCTCTTGTTCTGTTGCAATACATTATTCTTTGGAGATATTTCCTGCCTCTATATGAAGTTTTTCTGTTCACTTATAAAATAACTGAAAGTTTGAACCCTTCTAAAATAATCCATTTGGGTAGGTATTGTGTCACAGTGGGCTAAGCCACTGCTTGAGATGCCCACATCCCATATCAGAGTGCTGGTTTGAGTTCCAGCTACTCCACTTCTGATTCAGCTCCCTGCTAACATACTTGTGAAGTACCTGGGTCCCTGTCATCAATGTAGGAAATTATGGATGGAGTTCCAGACTCCTGACTTTAGCCAAACCCAGCCCCAGGGCCAACCCAGGTGTTACAGACATTAGGAGAGTGAACCAGAGTGAGTAAGATACTGCTCCCCCTCCCTCTTCTCTTCTCTAGCTATCACTTCTGCCTGTTTAAATCAGCCAGTCTTTATAAAAATCTAATTCATGTAATAAATTTTAATGTTTATGTAATAGAAACATGCAAATATACATAAAAAGAAGAGAGACGAAAATACACTTAATGATATTTAAGCTAAGTATTTTAGGCAAATCTTATCATATATAGATTTAAGTCCATAATCTAAGTACCCAGGTGGGGTGTCATAATTTTACACACAACTTTAACTAATATGCAACTGAAACCAGTTAATACAAACAAATAAAAAACAAAATGAATAAAATGTTTATTGCTTCTCCTAACCAACATAATATATACTCTTTAATGTCTGCCCTTTCTGAAATACAGCTTTAATTCTGGAGTACCACTTCCCACCTTCAAATTTCTCTCCCGCCCCCTTTCTGTTTCTCTTGCTCTCACTCTCTCTCCCAGTTAAACACATTATTCAAATTGTGATTCTTTGGTGGAGAAGGATAGTAGAATATTGGAAATATGAGGACTTCAGAAAGTTTGTGGGAAATGAAATTTAAGAAAGCATTTATTTTGCTGCAAAAACAATTGAAATCCATACAAAGATTTTTCATACTATACATTTTTCCACAAAGTTTTTGAAGTATCTTCATACACAAGTAGAAAGAAACCACAAGAAAGATAATAACTAAGTGATATTAGGTGCAGACTTCTATAACAATATTCTGCCTTTGCTCTTCAAAAACATTTCACGCAGTCACACAATCCTCCTTTAAGCAGATCACGTTCAGAACCCAATTGGATGTAAGCAGGAGTTAGCCACAGCTCACCAAACACTTCATCACATTATCTGATTGAATTTAAATTGTTTTTAGGTAATTCAAGGAACAGAGCTGGGTTCTGGAAATAACAACACTTTCCCTCCATAGCAAGTCAGGTTTCCCTGCTCATCTGTTTTTAAAGTTAAATCCCTTTCATCCCCAGTGTGAAATTTTTCAACAAAGTCGGATTTGCTATTAAAGATTATGCACAATGATACTTAATGCCACCCAGCATGCAAACCAGGGACCAGACATGAATGGTAATCTCAATTCTACCTCCAAAGTTCTGTTTCCGGGAGTACATGTGTGAATTTCAGATATCAAAGCTAGTTTCATAGGTTCCCTCCTGTCGTGTTTTAAAACAGTCTTTCAAAATTATGGAATTCTAACCATTTATTATGTGTTTGGCCCCAAGGCTGGATGACTTCAGTAAAGCAAATTAGAAAATATCCCAGGCATATTATTACTCCTATTTCCTGAACTGTGCAAGAGGTGCATATCAAATCACCAGCAGTAAAGCCCTTATAAAAACCTGGCTGAAATTTATCTTTGCTGCTCATTAGATGCCCTTAGGTTGATTGTGACACCAACCAGTGTGGGGCACCATTTTTCACTAACCTCCATAAGATACAAAATCAGCTTAAAGTAATAGATTCCATAAGAAAAGCAGACATGACATGGTTAGGTAAATTTGGGACATAATAGGAAAGTGGAATTAAATGGAGCTTAACTGTCTGTCTTGTAAGACTTTTCAAGCATTCAATATATTGATTTAAATTACAAACTCCACGGAATGAGAGGAGACTTGCACGGTTTCTCAAAGTAGTTGTGCACAAGGCGACAGCGTGTCCACTGCAAACATGAACACAGGGCTTGCTGCTCTAAGTGAACACAGAGTAGCTCTACATGTTCCAGTAAGGAAATGCCACCTTCCTTTCCCTGTCTGCCTGTGACACAGTGGATGAGAGGCAGTCTGGAGAGACAGGCTCAGCATGCTCAGATTCCAGGACTGTTGCTTACCTGCGATGAGGTCTTAAACAAACTACCGCAATCTCTCTGTATCTTGGGAAAAAAGATTACCACTATAATGTGTACTCCAAGACTTGTAAGACCTAAATTATTTGCATTCTTAAAGTGCTCAATAGAACAAGTACCCACTAAACATCATTTTCTTTCCCTCTAGTTCAAATCACACCCAAAACTCAGAACCCCTGTGCCGCCACCTGGCAACTTTGATTATTTTTTTTTTTTTAATGTTTTTCTCTGACCCGAGACAAGAACACAACCACAATATCCTACCTTGTCATTTAATTTGTGTTTTCCATTTTACTTTGTCAACAACTGGCATTTAGATAACTTAACCTTTCCAGTATGTTATGAACTCTGCATATCCAACCCTCCAAGTGCACAGGCTATTAAGAAGGCCCTTAAAGAGCAGTGCTCATGTTAAAAAAAAGAAACTCAAATGCCACACAACCCAACAGAGTAAGCTACTGTGTTTTGTGAGGCTAACCTTGCCCTTCTCTGCATCTAATGTCCTTCTCAGAACAGGAAAATTATACATAACTGGTCCCACAGTATTGGGATGGAAATAATGTGTGTGGGTTCTGTTTCATGCCTTCAACTTCAGGTTTCAGCCTTTATCTCTGTCAAAAAGAAAAGGTAAACCAAGGCCTTTCCAACTGTCAAATTTAATAAATAGTCCATGTAGAGTTCAGAGTGACATATGAGAATTCTATTATTAATAATGTAAAAAATTTAGATAATGTACAAATAAATTATATCATGTCCATGTTAAATCTGCACAAGTCTACCTTCCACAACACCTGCTCTGTCTTCACCCCTGTTTTTAACAAGCTCCTCCCCAAATCAAACACTTGTGATGCAGCTTTTGTCATTCTTGACCTTCCTACAACTTGGGAAGTTGACTCCTGACTTGCGCCATTTTCTTCTCCTGTAATACACATGGGATGTGACCGTCCCAATTTTTCTTTTATCCCTCGAGTCTCCCCTTCTCAGTCCCCTACATTGCCCTCGAGTGTTCTGACTGCCTATGCTTTGAAGTTCTAGTGCTTATCTCTATGCATGTCTCAGCATTGCTCTCAGATCCTTTGCCTCTACCCAGGATTTTAACCACCTCTAGATTCATTATTTTAAGACTGGTTCATTCATTCATCAAATATTATTTCGATGTCCGTTTGTTCAAAAACCCATGACAGGAACAGAACGCATGGATGAAATCACAGAACATGCACACAGAGCCATATACACATATGTATTCACATGCACACATACAAGCAGTAGTAAATCCGTGAAATAAATGGAACTGATGCTAGGCTGGGAACGAAGTGACTAGAGAGGCTAAGAAAGAAAGAATAGCAAAGTCAGAAATAATCATATATTAAGAATCTTAATCATAAAACAAGTCTGAACACATTCTTTGTACATAAAAATACACAGAGCATATACTCGTACCATAGTGGAATTCAATTATATGTCAATAACAAAACTGACGCAAAAATCTCTATGTGCTATTTAAATTAAATAGCAATCTATTACTAAATAATTAATTTCTGAAGAAGGAAATTATAACAGAAATTATGAAATATTTAACTGATACTAAAAATATGATACATTAAAATTTGCCAACTATAGCTAAAGCTAGACTTATAAGGAAAAATATGCAGCTATGTCACATATCAGAAAACAAGAAATGCATTTGAAGCAATAATTTAAGAGGAAAATAATCAGTAAATACAAGAAAATGTAAGAAAGATAATTAGGTTGAGAAAAGAAACAAACAATAGAGAGGACAAAGAAAAAAAGTTGTTTCTTTGAAAAGTATTACGTAGCTGAAAAACCCTTAGCTTATTAAAAAGTCTGACTCTGAGAAGGGGGAGAGAGTTACAGAGACAGAGACTCAATCAAGAAATGAACATCAAGAGCTAAAAAGATTTAAGCACATTCTACTGATATTAAAAAGATGACAGTGTGGGGCCATTGTATCACTGTGGGTTATGCTGAACGTGGGACTCATGCATTCCATAGGAGTGACAGTTCAAGTTCTGGCTCTTCGACTTATGATTCAGTCCCCTGCTAATGTACCTGGAAGTCAGCAGATGGTATTCCAAATTCTTGGGTTCCTTCACCCACATGGGAGACCTAGACAGAATTCCTGGCTCCTGGCCTTACCCTGGCTGAGCCCTGCCTGTTGCAGGAATTTGGAAAAGTGAACTAGCATGCAAAACAATCTCTGTCTCTCATTCTCTCCATTACTTTGCATTTCAAATAAATAAATAAATGCTTTTAAAAATGTTATATTATGACTAGTTTAATGAGACAAAGTTGAAATTAGAAGTAAAATGGAAAAATTCCCAGAAAATCAGACACTCCTCAAAACAAAATAAGACGAAAAATTGAATAGCTATTTTTTTAAGATTTATTTTTTATTTATTTGATAGGCAGAGTGACACAGAGAGAGAGAGAGCAAGATCTTTCATTGACTGGTTCACTTCCCAAATGGCCACAACAGCCAAGTCTGGGGCAGCATGAAGCTAGGAGCCTTCCACATGGGTGGCAGTGACCCAAGAACTTGGATGTGAAGCAGAGCAGCCGGGACTCAAACTGGCATTCACATGGGATGCCCAAGTCACAGGCAGCAACTTAATCCACTGCACCACAGCATCGGTGTCCTAATTAACTACTTAAAATGATGAAATCCATAATTTACCAAAGCCCCATCCCACACATTTACACATATATAATACAAAAAAATGGTACAAGATTACATGACTTCACTGGTAAATTCTTCCCAATATTTAATTATATACAGCATCTTTCAGAGTGAAAATAAAGGACAATTCCTAAAATGTTTAATGAGGGGGCCAGTGCTGTGGCGTAGCAGGTAGGGTCACTGCCTGCAGTGCTGGCAACCCATGTGGGCACCAGTTCATGTTCCGGCTGCTCCACTTCTCATCCAGCTCTCTGCTATGACCTGGGAAAGACGTAGAATATGGCTCAGGTCCTTGGGCCCCTGCACCCACATGGGAGACCTAGAGGAGGTTCCTGGCTCCTGGCTCCTGGCTGTGGATCGGCGCAGCTCCTGCTGTTGCGGCCAACTGGGGAGTAAACCAGCAGATGGAAGACCTCTTTTTCTGCCTCTCCTTCTCTCTCTGTGGAACTTTGACTTTCAAATAAATAAATAAATTTTGGATGAAAAAAATGTTTAATGAGGCCAGAATATAAAACCTTAAGATATCAGAAAAAAGCCAGTGTCACGGTTCACTAGACTAATCCTCTGCCTGCGGTGCTGGCACACCGGGTTCTAGTCCCAGTCAGGGCGTCGGATTCTGTCCCAGTTGCTCCTCTTCCAGGCCAGCTCTCTGCTGTGCCCCGGGAGTGCAGTGGAGGATGGCCCAAGTGTTTGGGTCCTGCACCCACATGGGAGGTCAGGAGGAAGCACCTGGCTCCTGGCTTCGGATCAGTGCTGCGCGCCAGCCATAGTGGTCATTTGAGGGGGTGAACCAATGGAAGGGAGACCTTTCTCTCAGTCTCTCAGTCTCTCTCTCTCTCTCTCTGTCTAACTCTGCCTGTCCAAAAAAAAAAAAAAAAAAAGATATAAGAAGAAAAGAAAATTAAAATTACAGCATAATTCTAATCTTTAACACAAATGTGAGTTTTACAAAGTATTAGTAAACCAAACACAGTGACACGAAAAATGATACAACGTGACCTACTTTGTCTTATTGAGGAATGAAAAGCTGATTTTATGTTTTTAAAGGTAATTGATGGATTTGCCACATTAACAGAAAATCTTATTAATAGTTAATGGGAAAGTATTTTACAAAATTTGATATCCAGTAATCACAAAAGCTGTTAACAAAGTAGAAATAAATGGGAAAACACTAACATCAATCTGATAGATTGCTGCTAAAAGTCTAGAGTGACCATGTTTAAGATTTCTTCAGATTCTGGCTATAAGACAAAGATATTCAATGTCACTATACAAGTCTCCCTAGCCAGCATTATAATGTGAAAACAAAAGCCTGTTTATAATTTAAACGAAAAGAAGTAAAATTATTATTTGAAGAGCACATGTAGAGTATCCAAATTCTAGCCATACACGAATTAGAGAATCAGGAAGTTTTGCAATCATTCTGGATAAAAAGTCAATAAAAGTATCAATTCTATTCTTTGTACTGGCAAATTAAAACTACTTCTTTAAAATAATATCACTTATCATAGCATTAAAAAACATAAAATACCAAAGAACAGATCAAACATTACGTGTACAAAATCCTTGCACCAGAAAAATATAAAACTTTGCCAGGAGAAGGTAAAGATTATCGGAATAGAGGAAGGGAAATGTCACATTTGTGGACTGCAAGAGTTTCCAAAGTAGTGCACAGCTTCAATGCTGTGCTTACAGAATCCTTAAAAAGTATTTGGTGAGACAGGAATTAATAAGATGGTCCTAAAACTAAAAGACATACCAAAGACCAAAAATAGACAAGAATAAAGCAGGAAATTCAACATAACAAGAATTATTGTTATTCTGCAATAATTATGGAAGTGGGATACTGGTACAAGCAGAGAGAAAAAGGCCAGCTCAACTGGATAGATAGTCCATATCTAGAATCCCATAGAATGGACACTCGCTTTAGATAAACTGGCACTATAAAGTAGAGGCGAAAGGAAGCCTTTCTGTCAACGACACCAGGACAAGGGAAACCTAAAAGGTTAAAAAAAAAAAGAAAAGCATGCCCTCCACTCTACAATATACACAAATAAATTGGAGTGGATGCTATATATGTGAAAGGTCAAGATAACATTATCTTTTTGACCTTGTGGCATGGAAATCACAAACAGGAAATAAAATGCTCTGACACAAAGAAGTTGGGTAAACCAGACTACATTAATGTTAATCTGACCAGCTCCCTGCTGGGCACAGCCAAGGCGGGGGAGGCCATCCTTCATCCTTTGACTTGCTATGTGTACAGGTGAGCTGAGTGGTCCATGTCATTTCATTTGCAGGGAGAACTGTAGTATTTGCCATTCTGTGTCCTGCTTACTTCACTCAACATTATGTCCTCTGGTTTATGTATGTTTATTTAATTTCAGAGGCTGGTAGACTTGGAGAAACAGAGAAACAGACTTTATGAGCTACAACTTGGTGGCTTACTCTTCATTCTTGTAATTTTCAGAAACTGGATCATTACAGAAATATCCAGTTTTGTTTTGGATAGCACATTCCTGCCTTGGAATTTGATTTTCATTTCTTTCATCAAAGATATAGAAAGTGAAAACAAAACCAGTATGAATCTTAAATTTACAATACATACAATTGGCAACATTCCCATATTAACTGTGTAATAAAGATCGCTAGTTAATTGAGAAGGAAAGGAAGACAAGGATTTTTTTTTAATGGGCAAGAAATTTAAAGTTACTTTACTGACGAAAAGAGCCAAACAATCAATGAGCATCTTAAAGACGGCTCAAGGTTGTTGCTGATCAAAGAATTAAACAATTAAAAAGTAAAACTTCAATTGAATACTACTACATAATTCAAATATAAACACACACACACACCCAGGCACCCTGACAATATTATATGGTGAAGAATTAGAATCTTATGCACTATACTAATGAAAATATCAATGCAAATTGACACAAAGACTTTTGGAATGACTTTGGCAAGACAGAGTGAATTTGAAAATGATCCAACAATTCCACTCTTAGATTTGTAACAAACAGAAATACATTTCCATGACCCACAGACAAGTTAAGTAATTTTCATAGCAGCATTATTTGTAACACTACCAGACTGGAAAATGCTAATGTCTGCCAGAAATTGGAAGGCTTAATCAGTTGTGGATTGTGGTGAAATGTCACTATGGGATGGAATGTTAGGAAGAAAATTAACAAGCATCAGCTGCCACAGCAAAAGACTGAATCTCACACACACACACACACACACACACAAGAGGCCTGCAAGAATCACACACACACAAATGGATAAGGAATGATTCAGTTTGCAAATGCCTTAGAAAGCAGGCAATTTTTAGCATTTGAAGTCAGAATGGGGGTTACCTTTGGGGAGAAGAGCAAGTTGGTAACTGAAAGAGCTTCTGGAATGTAAGTATTGGCTGAATTTCTTGGTCTCAGTAGTGTTCACTTTAGGTTGTTGTTTGAGCTGTAATTTCAGTGCATGCGTACTTTTCTGTACGTGAGTTATGTTTCAATAATCAAGATGTCTTATTGAGAAATTTCAATATCATTATCTCTTTGCTTGGCATAAATCCAATGGCTCCAGAGTGCCATTAGGATAAAGACTAGAATTCATGAGAACATTTACCTTGTCTTTTTACCCTCATTTTCTACCCTTGCCATAGAGATATTCTTTCTTCTAAACACACATAACTGCTTTTAATTCTGGCATGGGATTTGGAATTTATGAAATATTCCTATCCACTTAGCTAATTCCACTCACTCAGAGAGCTGTGTAAAAACGGCCAGCTTGGGCTTAAATATTCTCCTTTGTGTTATTTTCAGACCCTGTGGCATCTCAGTAACAACTCTTAAAACTACTGTGTTATCAGTCTACACATCTATCTTTCCATAGAAATCACAGGTATTTTCTTAATTCCTAGTATCAAGCACAATGTTTGGCACACAAGCAACACTTGACAAATATTATTGAATTAGATCATCTTCCCTTCAACTGGTTGAAAATCATAGCTTCAGCTGTCAACAAAAACAGAAACAGCGCATGCTCCAGCATCTTCGTCAGCTCTGTTTTGCAGGTGCCATTGAGAACCATGTGTATTCTGCACCTGTGTGTAGGATGGTCGTGGACGTCTGTTGGGTCCACCTGGTCCAGGGTGAAATTTAACTCCATTGTTTATTGGTTGATTTTCTGCTGGAAGATCTACCCATTTCTCAGAGTGTGCTACTGAAATCCACACTTTTACTACAATGGCATATCTCCCTCTCTCTTCCTTTACATCTATTAATATTTGCTTTATGTATTCGGGTGTTCTGATACTGGGTGCATTTATACTTATAAATGTTATTTCCTCTGGCTAGATTGAACATTTTGTTACATAACAAAAAGACTTGCTACTGCTTTTGATTTAAGAAATATTTTATCTAATAGAAACATAGCTATTCGGGCTCTCTTTTAAATTCTACTTGCATGGAATATCTTATTATGTTCTTTTACTTTCAGTTGACTTGTGTTCTTAGAGATGAAATAACTTTCTTATAAACAGTATATATTTACTGTCATTTTAAATGGTATACACTTGATTTCATTATTTTAAACCCATTAAGTCACTTATTTTTAGTAGGCAAAGTTGATCCATTTAAACTGAAGTAATTATTGACAGGTAATTTCTTATTACCATAATTTTGACTTTTTTGCAGAATTTTTTGTAGTTCATTACTTTTTCTTCTTCTCTCTGAAAATCTTCCTTTGTGTTCTGTGATGATTCTCTAATATTCTGCTTTCATTCTTTGCTTATTATTTTTAGAATACCAATTATAGACTATTTCCTTTCTGATTACCTTGAAGCTTACAAAAACCTTTTTGAGTTATATCAGCTATTTTGAAATCAACGGAGCTTAACATCAATTATAAAGAAAAGAAACAAAAAAATGAGATAATAAATACTAATAAAGAACTCCATACTTGCACTCCATTTCTCTCCTCATTTTGAATTTTTGAGATTCTAGTTTACCTCTTTCTATATTACCTCTTAATATTTTGATAGTTATTATTTTGTTTTTGCTTCTAGTTTTCACAATAAAGACATGAATGTTTTATGCTTCATGTTTAAAATATTGCAGAATCTTTAATTTGCTTATATAATTATTCTTATAAGTGAGTTTTCTACCTTCTGAGATTTTCTTCCCACTCATTTGCAGTTTAAAGAACTCCCTTTAGTATTTCTCTAGTGGTGATAGACTCTTCCAGCTCCTGTTTTGGAATGTTTTTATCTCTCTTTGATATTTGACGGATAGCTTTGCCGAGTACAGCATTCTTAGCTGGTACTGTTCCTTCTCCAGTACTAGGAAAGTATCATTCAACTTCCTCCTGGCCTGGAAGGTTACTGTTAGGAAGTGTATTATCAGTAAACTGCAGCCATTTTACATTTTCTTTCTTTTCTTTTGCAGCTTTGAAAATCCTCTTTTATCTTTCACCATGGAGAATTTGTTCAGATGTCTTCAGTAGACTTGATTGGATTGAATGTGGCTGGTGGCCTTTGCCCTTTCTTTTCCTGGTAGTTGAATTGTTGGTTTAGATGTTTTCTATTTTTAGCTCTTTGAATACACTTTTTACCTCATTTGCATTCTCAAACCACTCATGAACACCAGAAACTCAAACATTTCATACTGTCCCAAAGTTTCCCTAGGCTTTCTTCATCCCTCTGGAATCTTTTATCTTTTTTTCTTCTCAACTGTGTATTGTCAAATACCCTATCTTACAGCTCACTGATTTTTCTGTGTGATCTGGTCTCCCATGTTTTTAATAGTGGTTGGTGCACTTTTTGATTTAAGGGGTTCTGGGTTCTGTTTTATTTATTTTAGTAATTTTTATTTCTCTGTCTAGTCTCTCTGTTAAAGAATTAAATAATTTCTCTGTTCTCTTGAAGTTTGTTCAGTTTCCTTAAAACACCCATTTTGAAATTTTCATCTAAACATTTCAAAATTTTAATTCTTATATGGACTCAATTTCAATTCTTATTTTCTTCCTTAATCAAGGCCATGGCTCAATGGATGTGTCCCATGTTTAGTGTAAGATGTTTCAGCACATTGAAGGAATTAACTGTAGTAATCTGCCTTTGTTTGTAGTTGTCCTTCCAGCAATTCTAAGCAGTATGTTTATTTTCTATGATCTTGCAGACATTTCTGTTGTATTAGCTCTAGATGATGCATGAACTCAAGGTTTTTAAGAGGTTGAGTGTTTTCACCATTTGATTCCTACAATACTCGTCAAGCTCAGATTTGTCCACACCCACTCTCAGTGTACTGTTACAGATGGTCTTGGCAAACTTCTAAAAAAGGTGCAGTATGTCTCTACAAGCCCCTGTGGTGACCAACATCCTGATGCTAGATCACACTGACACTCTACAGCTCTTCTGGGTATTAGGAAGTCTATTCTACTATGTTCTCTCTGCTGCTGGTGTAGACTCACTGACCACTGCTGCTCCAGGTAGCCTCTGGTGACTATGCTTAGAGTACAGGACTGATCAACTGGGGCCACAGAACTTTACTTGGCACAAAGCAGGCCCAGAGCTCCATCTGTAAGCATTGGACTATAGACAGGAACTGTTAGGATGTATTCAATGTTAGGTTTTACCAGCTTGACACTGAATCCCAAAACAATCCTTTGATTTTTTTTAAAAGATTTACTTATTTATTTGAAAATCATAGTTACACAGAGAGTAGAGGCAGAGAGAGAGAGAGAGAAAGAGAGAGAGAGAGAGAGAGGTCTTCCATCCATTGGTTCACTCCCCAGCTGGCTGCAATGGCCGGAGCTGCAGCAACCAGAAGCTAGGACCAGGAGCTTCTTCAGGGTCTCCCACGTGGGAGCAGGGGCCCAAGGACTTGGGCCATCTTCCACTGCTTTCCCAGGCCATAACAGAGAGCTAGATCAGAAGAGGAGCAGTTGGGACTAGAACTGGCGCCCATATTGGATGCTGGCGCTTCAGGCCAGGGTGTTAACCCACTGCACCACAGCACCGGCCCTGACACTGAATCCCAAAACAACCCTTTGATTCTTTGCTGTCTGTCCAAGATGGGAGTATGAGTGATAGAGGTAGCCCCTCTGCAAGCCAGGCAAATGCAATATGGATTTCACAGTCATCAGGCTCTAGGACACACCAGGCCCACATGAAGCTGAGGGTAATACATGCCAAAACATGTTCATCCCAGCAGAACACAGATTTCCTCCTGATATTGAGCATGTCTATGGATTCCATCCACAGGCACTGGCTTAGGGACACAGACTATAAGATCTGCCCAATGTCAGGCTTCACCAGCCTAGCACTGAGTCACAAGACAGAGTCCTGTGGTTCCTTGCTCTCTGCCGAAATTTGAAGGAAAGATGCTAAAGGTAGACTCTTGGCTGCCCAGTCTAGTACCAGATTGGATCACACTTGGGTGTCACAGGTCTTGGGCCCTTTGAAGTCTCAGAGGTGAACACCAGGACCATGTGAAGTGGGCAGTGATATATACCAAAATTAGCCTGTCCTTTGTGGCTTGGGTCCTGTCAGGCTGAGTCTACAGACACTGTCCGCAAGCACCGATCTGGGGGTAGAAGAAAGTTCCTTTGGGCTTTCTCAACTACTGAGTCATATGGAGCAGCCCAGTTCTAAATTCCAAGCCTTGCCCTAAACTCCCTCCCATGCCACATCCCACAGTAGCTGGAGTCTTGTTCCTCTTTATGCTGAAGTTTGGAAGATATTTAGTGGAGGTGACCTCCTAGCCTGATAGCTAAGGAGTGTCCAAATATTCTGTCTACAGTTATAGATGCGGGGCCAGAGGCCATGGTGCCCTATCCAACTCTGAATTTTCTTACAGTTGGTATCCAGGTCTTCGAGCTGGATATGGGGCTGCTGCTGTGGTGTAGCAGGT
Organism: Lepus europaeus; assembly: GCF_033115175.1. Classification (NCBI taxonomy): domain Eukaryota; kingdom Metazoa; phylum Chordata; class Mammalia; order Lagomorpha; family Leporidae; genus Lepus; species Lepus europaeus. The sequence goes on along the minus strand of NC_084830.1, from coordinate 156,164,646 downwards.
AAAGCCACCACCTGCAGTGCTGGTATCCTATCTGGGTGCCGATTCAAGATCCAGCTGCTCCACTTCCAATCCAGCTCTCTGCTGTGGCCTGGAAAAGCAGCAGAAGATGGCCCAAGCCCTTGGGCCCCTGCACCTGCATGGGAGACCTGAAAGAAGTTCCTGGCTTCTGGCTTCAGATAGGTGCAGCTCTGTCCACTGCAGCCAACTGGGAAGTGAACCAATGGATGGAAGACCTCTGTCTCTCCTTCTCTCTCTGTGTAACTCTGACTTTGAAATAAATAAATAAATCTTAAAAAAAAAAAAAGAACTGGATGTAATTCCCTCTCCTTCCCCCAAGTGCCAAGTGGAGGCATCTCTCTTCGCAGTGCATTATGGGAGTAGTGATGTAGGCAACTCTTTTCCTCTCTGTCTTCAGCATGACTGCTGTTACTGTCAAATACCAAAGCTAGGCATGGTGGTATGTCACTTGGCTTCCAAAGCTTTTGTGAAGGTGACTTGGTGTGTGAGTAGCTGTTCTAATTGGTGTCTATGGGGAAACTGTCCCTGAAGTGTCTTACTCAGCTACCATCTTGAAATATTATATATGTAAATATATATATATATACTTTAAAAATTGTACCGAAGTAAGATTATGATTTAATTTCATTTTATCATGAACTTTTTGAAGTGCCCTCAAATATTCAATGACATTGACAATTTGGTAATGTTTACAGAGATACTTCTACAGTGTTGAGTTCTTTCAACTGCCAATACTTAAACAGTACACATAATATGATCCATTATCATTACTGCTTACTTTGTACACTTTGCAAAAGGTAAAGAAAATAGAACTCAAATGATAGACAGATGGGGGGTGGGGGGATAAATTATTAGATGGATGGATAGGTTAAAGGGTAGATGTTCATAGATCTTCCGTGTGGTTTGCCTTAGCTAAAGGAAGGCAGTGTAGCAATATTTTAGTTATTAAACAATTGGAAATAAATATATGTAGAAGAATTTATCTCAAGGATATTTGACACATAATCTTTAACACAAAGGGTAGGGTTAATTAAGAAATGTTCCTTGACATAGCAGACTGCTCTAAACTGCTTGTTACTGTTATTTTTGAGATGACTTTGGGTTTCTTTATTTTTTTGACTCTTAGTAGAGATAAAGAACTAATTTTATGATTGTGTTTAATTCTAATTAATTTAAATCCAAGCTGACACTCTGGCTATTTAAACAACTGTAATATTGAATAGCACAAGAACAGAGACCTCACCATGTCTAGAAAGATACGCAGGTCTGGCCTCTTGCCTCCTCTACGATGTTAAACCTCTTATTTAATCTGTTAGTTTTTTCTCTTGGTAGTACTCCTTAATAAAAAACAATGAATTATATATACAAATTTATAGCTGCTTAAATGAAAAAGAGAAGTTATTTAAAACATGTGACCCTGTTTCCTGAAATGGTTTCTAACCTTTACACTCAGAGAACGAGCTAAGTGACATTTCCAAAGATTCTCTAGTGTGTTATTAACTTTAGCTATTTAAGATGTGCTCTGCGCAGTATTTAATAAAAAGTGACTTTTCTCCTGGAGCACAGAAAAATTGTCTTAATCGCAGTATACATCATAAAATAGGTCTCACAACTGTGCCCTGTGATTTCACCTCCTCAAACAATAAGCTTTTCTCATAGTCCCTTCCCTGAGTCTGTCTCCCAGCCTACCTTACATGACACTGAGTGGGAGAACCAGCCCACACGGCCTCTATTTCTCATATATCACTGGGCTAACAGAACAATTCAACAGCTGCTGCCAGAGAAGATAAAGAGAAGAATATTGCCATTTGGTTCTCGGCTCTAAAGTCTGATTTCCTGTCACCGCACCCTCTTTGCTCTCACCCTGTCCCGTTTTTTGGCCCACAGAGTCACCAGAAAGCTCATACGGGGTGGGAGAAGGACAGAAGTTCTCAAACAGCAAATGAGCAAGGTGAATCTCATGGACAGCTCTGCACCCTCCAATCACCTGGCATTTGGTATATGGATGGCAAGGTCCAGCGCAATGGTTCATTCCACAGGCTGTCAAGTCAGACAGAAGAGGCTGTGGGTCTCAGCTTAGGTATTTACTATGACCTTCAGCAAACTGTTTAACTTTGGCATGTCTGAGTACCCCCACCTGTAAAGTGAGTGTATTAACATGCATCAAAATGTGGTTATTTGGAAAAATTAAATAACACATGTAACAATTTAAACTAGTTTTTGGCATAGAGTCAATCCCCAAATGATGGTTATAACAATTTCAAAAGGAGAAAATCAATCAGTGTTGGTGCAACTTAATAACAATGGCCTTAGGAAATATTGATTATTCAGTTAACTTTCTTCCTTAACTCCTATGTTGAATTATGCTCTTTATTCAAATTTTAAGACACTTGGGGTAGCTTTTAATATGTCAGTTATGTAGTCTTAAAAAATAAATATTATAGTTACAAAACCATCTGGTCAAAAATTTGTATTACATTATGCTTCACACAAATTGTACTTAAAATGTTTTTACCAACTACATCAAGAACATGAAAGATGATATGAACTCCACAGGTGATATCTAATTTTTACATATTTTGTTTACAAATAGGAACAGAATATATTTAAAGTGTGCACTTCAATGTTTTGATGCATAATATGTATTTGTGAGAGCATCAACATAATCAAGGTTGTTAAGAGTTAAATAACTTAGGTTCCACATCTAAGTGAGGTCATATAATCTTTGTCTTTCTATATTTGGCTCATTTTACTTAACCAAATGACCTCAAAGTTCATCTGTGTTGTTGCAAATGGTAGGATTTTATTCTTTTTCAATGCTGAAAAAATATTCTATTGTATTTTTCTTCAAAATTTTTATGGAAAATGTACATTATCTTTTTTTTGGTATTTTATTTCATTTTATTTTTTTTAACTTTTATTTAATGAATATAAATTTCCAGTGTACAGCTTATGGATTACAATGGCTTCCCCCTCCCATAACTTCCCTCCCACCCTCAACCCTCCCCTCTCCTGCTCCCTCTCCCCTTCCATTTGCATCAAGATTCATTTTCAATTCTCTTTATATACAGAAGATCAATTTAGTATAAAGATTTCAACAGTTTGCACCCACATAGAAACACAAAGTGAAACATACTGTTTGAGTACTAGTTATAGCATTAAATCACAATGTACAGCACATTAAGGACAGAGATCCCACATGAGGAGCAAGTGCACAGTGGCTCCTGTTGTTGACCCAACAAATTGACACTCTAGTTTATGGCGCCAGTAACCATCCTAGGCTGTCGTCATGAGTTGCCAAGGCTATGGAAGCCTTCCAAGTTTGCCGACTCTGCTCATATTTAGACAAGGTCATAAAAGACAGAGTGAGGATAGTAACCAATGATCCTAAGAGTGGCATTTACCAGGTTTGAACAATTATACAGCATTAAGTGGGGAAGAGGACCATCAGTACACACAGGTTGGGAGTAGAGCCATTGGTGGTAGAGTAGAGGTTATGATTACAAAGGAATGAGGCCCAAGTGCACTAGACAGGGCCTAGAACAAAGGACAGAGTCATTATTAGAGGAGCTAAGAAAGGTGCTGTCTAAGCTACAAGTAATTTTTCTGATTGAGAGGCAAATAGAACCTGACAGAAGGGGCTTGATAATAATTTGGTGGGCTTTAGGCCTTGTAAATTCAGAGGCCCAGACCTATCTATCTCTTCACATGGGGTATATCCTAAGGGAGGTGTGAACCTCCTAGGGAAAGGCACTCTGTTGACTTTCATTACTTGGCTGGCCTGGGAGGAGAGCTGGCCAGGTAAAGGCAGGTGGCATCTCTAACAAGAAATTTACAGTTCTGCCTGCAATGTTGCTGACCCTACTTGACCATCCCCTCAGCTGCAGTGGTCACTTTGGAAGTTGGGCTGAGTGAAGGGCTTTTCAGCTTAGAGCCAATAAGATCTGTGGCTCTGACCTGGGCATCCTTCGACTCCAGGGCAGGTCCATTTCCAGTGATCCAACTCTTGGCAGAGCTGCCAGGGCTCTTCACAAGCTGACTTCTGCTGAAGCCCAGGCTTACCATATTGAAAGCCACTGCAGTGGACTGGCCTGTTGGGTCTCCTTGAAGGCAGATCACTGTACAGATCAGCCATTAATAGGCCTGCCACCCATTGCTTCTGATGCCTAGCTTTCTTTTCCTCCTGGTTTGTGTTAAAGCAGACCAGAGGATGCAAGTCAAGGGAGTGCCCGTGTCCCATCTCTAATCTTCGGTGGCCTGAACTACAAGTCTATAGTCACAGGCATGTTCTGTAGTAGTTTTTCTAAGGTAGACAATGCCCATGAGGAAAATTATATTCTCACTTTAAAACTTTCTTTCCCTTTGGTCTGAAAGGGAGGTTTTTTCTACTTACTGTATACTTCGCTGATGGCGAAGTGAATCTAGCTATGAGATTATTATTTAAGTTCTTATTTTGGGAAAATGTACATTATCTTTTAATTCCATTATTCCATGAACATTTTAAAGCACAAATATTCATGAGTGGACAGTTGTGGTGGAGTGGACAAAATCTACCCATCCTATACTCATGGCTTGTAAAATGCTGTATGTGAAGAACACGAAGGACTGGCAGCACCAGACAGGTGCATGGGTAACTTCGGCAGATGTCAAGACGTGCACAGTCTGCACGTTCCTCTGTGCATTGTCAGCTTTGGCGATATAGACAGCTCAGGTCATTCGCCACTATTTCCTGCAGTACCTACATTTCCTGGCTCACTGTATTTGACCTTTATTTTCTCCTTATTTCCAATAACATAAATAATTTCCCATTTCCTTCCATTGTTTCTTTCTTCTTGCAATACTTACTGCACATTGTTTCCCTAACTTAATCCTAACTGAAGCAGCACAACAAGCTTAGTATCACCACAAATGCACTCATTCTTTTTCCATCAAACGTGCCATTACTTACAGGGTTTTCTATATTGATGAAGCAATGAAGCAATGAAGCAGTGATGAGTGATGGTAGAATATGCTAACTGGCTCTGTTTTAATGTGTTTTTTTTTTATAGCATACATAATTCTTTTGTTTGGAAATCATATAATGGCTACCATTTGCCAAAAATAATCAGATGCATTGTTTCTCTATTTCCTTAATTAACTACACTACACTTTTACTTTGTCTTTTCCTGTAAATTAAAAGTGAGTCACAGTTTGAAAAATAATTCTAAAAGAAAACAACTCTCCCAAGCACCGCAATAGTAAACATTGGGGCTGGCATTGTGGCATAACAGGTAAAGCCACCACCTGCTGTGCTAGCATCCCATATGGGTGTTGGTTGGAGACCTGGCCACTCCACTTCAAATCCAGCTGTCTGATATGGCCTGGGAAATCAGTAGAAAATGGCGCAAGTCCTTGCACACCTACACCAGTGTGGGAGACCTGCAAGAAAGCTCCTGGTTCCTGGCTACAGATTGCTGCAATTCCAGCCATTGCGGCCACCTAGGGAGTGAACCAGTGGATGAAAGATCTCTCTCTCTTTCTCTCTCTCTCTCTCTCTGCCTCTGCCTCTTTGTAACTCTGCCTTTCAAATAAATAAAAAAAGAAATCTTAAAAAAATAGTAAATATTAACCTTGGTGTACAACCAGATGTCAGTCAATTCTCATCACAATTTCTTCCATTCTTGCACAATAATGTTACTTTAGCCAATAAAAAGTTCATTTTTGAACACATTATTTGCATATTTGCTGTTTTTTAAAACTAAGCAATTTTCTTCAAGCTATAAACGTGCATATATATAACAAGCTATGTAATTAAGGTCACAGGAAAAAGAGTCGTCACAATGAAAAAAACAGTGTGTCTCACATTTCTGTATAGCATATTAATCTTAATGAATACATGTATCTTTTGACAGCTAAAGTGATTGAGATGTGAAGATAGTAACCCATCAAATTTGGGTTATATAAATAATCTAAAAGCAAGAGGTTTCCACTGCTACCTAATTTAGCCATGTATCTCAAGCTGAGTGTAATTTGTTGAGTGCTGCATGAAAGAGAAACTGAGGTCATAGGAGTCATAACTGAGGTCATAGGAGTCATTAACAACAAAGAAGAACACGGACACACACACACAGACACGCATCAGTGTTAACCACAAAATAAACCAAAAGTGAAATGCTCTAAATTCCTGTTCTCTAGATGAAACTCCAATTTTTTAATAAAACTTTTAAATAAAGCTTTCACTAATTTCTTTTCGGCAACATATAGTCTTGGCTAACATTTTTACATTTGCAACACACTATTAGAGTTCCTTCAAGTTTTAAATAAATCTTAACTAAAAGCAGTATTTTAAAAATGCTACAGCAGGCATCAGTGCCTTGCTTGTGTTGACACAGGGTCATCTTAAATGTCCAATCTATTTAAGTGCTCTGTGCAACAGTCTTGAATAATTACAGTGGCAGCACTCCAACTTGTATTTTGTTTCTTCTGCTCTCATATGGCTAATTGCTCTCAAAAGTATCCTATTATATCCACCATTAATTAACTATAATAATTATCTGCAGGACTTTTCTGTACAATTAGAAAGTTTCAGGTATCACAGATAAAATCTGCCTCATCTTTTGATGTATATAGTTATATTCAGTAAACATATACTCTTCCACTCTGTTAAGATTATCTCCCTGGGACAGCAGTGTGGCATAGCAGGTAAAGCTTTAAATGCCTCATGCGATGCCCTCATCCCAGATGGGTGCTCCTTTGAGTCTTGACTGCTCCACTTCAAATGCAGATTCCCTGTGGATGCACCTGGGAAAGCTGAAGAGGATGGCCCAAGTGTTTGGTCCCCTGCACCCACAAGGGAGACCTGGAAGAAGCTCTGGGCTCCTGGCTTCAGCCTGATCCATCTCCAACCACTATGGCTATATGGGGAGTGAACTAGTAGATGGAAGATATTCTGTCTGTCTGTCTCTTCCTCCCTGCCCCCCTCATAACTCCACCTTGTAAAAAAATCAATCTTTAAAAAAAAAAGATTATTTTCTGGGGCTATGGGAGTAAATCACGAATCCTTTCTGGAACAATTTACTTGAACATTTCTGTGTGGCAATAGTCACATCTATTACATTTTTGTTCTTTTGAAGGCAGTGTGCCTGTATAAACAACACTGTATACTCAAGATGCAACAGACTAGACTGGAACAGTCACTAGGGGTGGAGTTCAGCTGGTTCCTTGTCATCGCAAAGGAATGCAAGCAGAAATCAGTGTGGGTGAAGCCAAGTCCCACCAGCGACTGTAGCACACCATCCTCCCCCCACACACAGCACATAAAAGGTCATTTCCTAAGGTTAGATACCATCCCCTTCCAAAGTTGGGTTACATAAATCATGTAAAATCAAGAGTTTCCCATTACTACCTAATCTTAGACAAGTATCTCCAGCTCTGTGTCATTTGCTGAGGGCTACAGGAAAGAGAAAAGCTTCAGGAAAGATGGCTGAGGTCACAGGAGTTATCAAAAGGGAAGTATTTTGTCTCATCTTTTTGGGTAGAATTTTTTTAATGCTTTATTTATTTATTTGAAAGTCAGAGTTACACACAGAGAGAAGAAGAGGTAGAGAGAGAGACAGACAGACAGAAACAGAGAGAAAAGTTTTCTATCAGCTGGTTCACTCCCCAATTGGCCGCAACAGCCAAAGCTGTGCTGATCCAAAGCCAGGAGCCAGGAGCTTCTTCTGGGTCTTCCACGTGGGTACAAGGGCCCAAGTTCTTGGGCCATCTTCTACTGTTTTTCCAGGCCATAGCAGAGAGCTAGATCAGAAGTGGAGCAGCCAGGACTCAAACCGATGCCCATATGGGATGCCGGCACTGCAGGCAGCAGCTTTACCAGCTAACGCCACAGCGCCAGCCCTGGATGGAATATTAATGAGGACAGTAGGCAAATATGTTGCCAGCCACAATGATGGAGAAGTAAATGCAGTAACTTAGCATGAAGGAAGGGTGAGAGTGGACAATCTACCAGCAAAACAGCACTAGTAAATGTTTTGAGGAAGTGAACGTCCTCTCAGAACCCCAACACCCAACTACCCGTTGGCAAGATACTAGAATATTATGCTAGTAAATGAAAAGTTTACAGGAAAAAACATTTGATGGTTTCCTATTTCATGCCATTTGGAGAACAAATGGAGACTCCTATTTAACCTCTTCCAGAGACCAAGTGCTGCAAAGAAGGTTGGCATTATAGCTTTGTGATTTGGATAATGATCTCACGTATGAGGACTGATGTCCATCTGAGCCACTGAAATGACCAGGAATCATCTCAGAGAAACATATGTGTACAGAACACTTGCTGTAATAGTTATTCAACTCATATAATAAGCCTTTCCATTGATATTGGTTGGATATATTGGCCACTTTGAATAAGTCACGTTGTGCTGCGTAATATGGCACGCTCAACGACAGTGCCTTCAACCACAATCTGCCATGATGCTTGCATTTAGGGCTTGAAGTCAATGGTTAGTCTAAGGAGGAAAGGTGCCCAGTCACAATGAACCCATGGAAAAGATAAACCAAATACAGAGCTCTCACTGTTGGAGGCCAGTATGAGTTTCCTTATAGCAGCTCAGGCAAAAAGAAAATAAAGGTGTAAACATTTTCCTTGCTGCCTTAAAAATCATACAATCTGCTTTGCAAAACATCCAATTCAGATGGTTCACATTACCCAGCAAAGAACAGTATTTACAGTACATCCTTTAAGTGACTGTAGTTAGGTAGCAACAATGGAAAACAAGGAAGCGCTAACCCCTACACTGAAAAAATTAGGAATCTCGAAGATTAGTTAAGTTGAGCCGTGTCTTGGTTTCTTTGAAGCTGCTATAAGAAAATACCTGAGACCAGTTAATTTACAAGGAACAGAAATTTGTTTCCTCACACTTCTGGAGGCTGCCAAGCCTGGAACCGGGTGCCATTAGCTTTGGGGTCCAGTGAGACACCAGTCTCTGCTGCCAGGACTGTACCTGGTTGCTATGTCTTCACATGGCGGAAGGTATGGGGATGATGACTAGTTCTCTGCAAAGCTTTTGTAAAGTTATTAATCCCATTGATTACCTCCTAAAATTTCCACCTCTTAATACTGTCACATTGAGGGTTAACTTTCAACACTTGAGTTCTGGGAGACATTCAGATCAAAGTGGGCCAGAAGGATTTGAGAAAGTGGGATAAGGCTCTAGTGTTAAGGTGTGGGTAGGAGTAGATAGGAAGAGCAGAAAGGGGCCACTTTGATAAGTGGGTCATACACCACAGGCCACGGGCCAGGCATTGGAATGAAGTACACAGGAACAACACTAAAGAGTCAAGTTCAACTATCGAGAAAGAGGCCATGTGGGGACACAGCGAAAGGCAGTAAAGTGAGAAATGCGAGACAGAGTCAGAGAATAAAAGTCCTCAGATGCCCAGGAGGTTTGGATCTATGCACAGGCAAGTGGACAGTGATTTTGGTTGGGCCTGCCTGCTGCTGAAATTCCGTTTAGATGAATGGCTGGATTCCATATGTAGCATGAGAGAAAATCCCAGAGTCAAGGAAAACATCTGGAGGTTTTCAGAGTGAGTTAGCTCTGCAAGGATAAAGTACAAAAACAGGCAAGAGATACGGAAGTACAGAAGGTTCCAATTCAAGAGCCATCCCAGTCAAACAACAGCCATTCTGGCAGCAAGTGAAAAGAAGAGAAGGAACCAGCAGTGTCTACCCTGGACTCTGCTCATAGGAGTAATGGAGTAGGAAGAGAAATAGTGGTCATTTTGTCAATAGGAGTCTTGAAGCAAGATTTTGGTATCTTATTAGATGGCAAGCCATCTTCCCCACCAGCCCCAATGTAGTTTATTGGTAAAATAAAACAATACACATGGATGTGTTTTCCAGCTTGTATAAATACAGCTTATAGACATAGGATGTCTTCATTGTTATTTTCTTTACTAATCATAATCTTGTACAACTGAGATTTAAGAAAGCTCAAAGATATATAGACTGGTGTGGAACCCACTGCATGTGAAAGTTAAAATCCCAAAAATCTAGGCCGGCGCCACGGCTCACTAGGCTAATCCTCCGCCTTGTGGCGCCAGCACACCGGGTTCTAGTCCTGGTCGGGGCACCTATCCTGTCCCGGTTGCCCTTTTCCAGGCCAGCTCTCTGCTGTGGCCCAGGAGTGCAGAGGAGGATGGCCCGGGTCCTTGGGCCCTTCACCTGTATAGGAGACCAGGAGAAGCACCTGGCTCCTGCCATCAGATCAGCACGATGCGCTGGCCGCAGTGCGAGAGCCGCAGCGGCCATTGGAGGGTGAACCAACGGCAAAAGGAAGACCTTTCTCTCTGTCTCTCTCTCACTGTCCACTCTGTCAAAAAAAAAAAAATTCCAAAAATCTGTGAGCAGGGGCCACCAATGCACCATAACTGGTTAAGCTGCTGCCTACAACACGGGCATCCCATATGGGCACCAGTTAACATCCAGGCTGCTCCACCTCTGATGCAAACCCCTGTTAATATGCCTGGGGTAGCAGTGAAAGATGGCCAAAGTGCTGGGGCCCCTGCCAGCAATGCCCATCGCAGCCACATAGGGAGTGAATCAGAGGGAAGATGTCTCTGTAGCTTTACTTTTAAAATAAATCAATGTCTTTATAAAAAAAAAAAAGGGATGTGTGTGTTTACTTGGAAAAATGGATAGATACAGAAGACAAATAGGTTAAATGTCCACAAAAAGTTAAAAAAAAAAAAAACCTGCTGAAATCGTGACAGGAGGCTAAGAGATTTAAGTACTTGGGTAAAGGTTGTGGTCTTCGTGTCATGGATACTTAGACAAACACAGTGTGCACTATGATAGTCTTCAACTTTCATTTTAGAGATTTATTTTCTTTATTATAAAGGCAGAGGGACAGAGGGAGAGGGATCAATAGAGACAAACAGATCTGCTGTTCCCAAATGGAGATAATAGCTGGGGCTGGGCCAGGTGGAAGCCAGGAGCCAGGAACTGCATCCCGGTTTCCCATGTGGGTGCAGGCACCCACGCACTTGCCAATCTTCTGCTGCTTGGCTAGGCGCATTAACAGGGAGCTGGATCAGAAGCAGAGCAGCCAAGACTCCAGCTGGTGCTCCAGTCCTGGATGCCAGCATCACCCGCTGCTGCTTACCCTGCCAGGCCACAATGCCAAGCCCTTGACTTCCAATGTTTTTTAACCATTACTGCTGTGTGGTACACACAGAAATATAGACACATGATGAAACAAAGAAAAAACAGAGTGACAAAGGGTGTCAAAGTGTGCAAAGCAATGGCTTCTGTATATGTCCAATTACAATTTAAGAAACTGATTGGGTTAAGAGCTGTTTTATTTGTTGTTTGTGTGAAAGGACCAGCTAGGGTGCTGTGAGTTGTATTTCTTTGCAGTAAAATAGCATCTGATAGAAACAATTACTCTGTAGCTTGTCCAGTGAAAGAAAGTTGGTTATCATGAGTTTTGATAAGTAAATTAAAATAGCAGAGTGCTATAGAGACTAAGATAATCCTGAGTAAATTAGTAACTGAGAAAATCAATAGGTTCTAACTTTCTTGTTGGTCCCAAGATTTAATTTAAAGCTTACTGCGGAACAACATTGTTTATCACAGAGTTCAACTCAGAAATAGATTGCCTTCCTGAGAAACAATTAGCTTCAGACTTGTCCTTTCTCGTTACTTAATTCTCATAAGCAAATTACTGAGCCTATTCTAATTACGACAGTTTAAAAGTACACCATGAGGTCACAGAAACAAATTCTCTGGAATGGGACCTAGAAATTGTTGTGGCACATATACAAAAATATATTTTGTCATGAGCATGTATTAGCTTTAGGATAGACATGGAAATAAATAGCATTGTTGACTTGACAAAATTATTTCATCACAATACAAAAATACAGGAGCATTGAGATTAACTGGGTGTTCTAAAGCAAGCCAGAGAAGCATCATGCAATGCAAAAATAGTGATCTTTAGGGATGTTTTCTATACTGAGTAGGATATCATCAAGCAAATAGCATGGATTAAAAGAAGCTGACTTTTGTACAAACTCTCTACTATTAATTTTGCTTGTCCCATAAAGAATTCTTTATCTTCCTAGGGTGCTATGCGCGCGAGTGTGTCTGTGACCTCAAAACCCTTCTGAAATGTGAGATTTACTTCAGCATTCTGCTTCCCTTAGGGCAAATCACGTCAAGCCAGAACTGAGTGTCATGGGCACAGAGTGTTTGCTAGTGGAAAACACAAAGAAAGAGGATAATGCAGAGAGAACACTGAAATGGAAAACCAAATCCTATTTGTATTTATTTTCCAATACATCTTAAATGCTCTATAATCCAATGCCTATCACTTTCAGTTTAAAATTTTATTCAAGGCTGGGGGCCAGCACCATGACTCACTCGTTAATTCTCTGTCTGTAGCACCGGCATCCCATATGGGCTCCTCTTCCAGGCCAGCTCTCTGCTGTGGCCCGGGAAGGCAGTGGAGGATGGCCCAAGTGCTTGGGCCCCTGAACCCACATGGGAGACCAGGAAGAAGCACCTGGCTCCTGGCTTCGGATCGGCATAGCACCGGCCATGGCGGCCATTTGGGGAGTGAACAAATGGAAGGAAGACCTTTCTCTCTGTCTCTCTCTCTCTATCTATAACTCTATCTGTCGAATAAATTTTTTAAAAAAAGAATTTTATTCAAGGGCCCACCCCGTGGTATGCTACACTATGCTTCCACCTGTGGTGCCTGCATCCCATATGGACGTTAGTTCTAGTCCCCACTGCTCCTCTTCTAATCCAGCTCTCTGCCATGGCCTGGGAAAGCAGTAGAAGATAGCCCAAGACCTTAGGCCTCTGCACCCACGTGGGAGACCCAGAAGAAACTTCTGGTTCTTAGCTTCAGATAGGCCCATCTCTGGCCGTTGCAGCCATTTGGGGAGCAAACCAGTGAATGAAGATCTCTCTTTCTCTGTCTCTCCTCTCTGTCTATAACTCTACCCCTCAAATAAACAAATAAATCTTTTGAAGAAAAAAAAATTTTGTTCATAATTAAAGGAAGTGCCTTATTTTGTTTGGTATTCAATATCTGAATAGGATGCAAGCCTCCTGAGGTCAGAGAAATTCTCTTACTTGCTTTCTCTTGGAAACTCTGCACTTATAAAAGTGTCTGGTGTCTGAGCAATTAAGATTTTTTGAGTGAATCCTGACGTACATACTTATTCAATTTGACAAAAGTTGAGGAGTGCTTTTTTCCAGCTTGGAAACATATCGTAATTTTCTGTATTGTACCTAAATTGTATTTTTCCTCTGAGTCGCTTTAGGCTGAGTTACATCCAGGAAAAATCATCAGCACTAGCTAAGATAATAACTAAAAAATTTAAATATGGAGCAATCCAGAAAGTCAGCAATTTATATAAAACTTCCTTTAAAGTCTGTCCCTGGAACTTCCTTTAAATTTCCAGTGTGTGGAAGGATATTTAGAAGTTGGATAGGAACAATTTCACCAACACATACTAAAAATGACAAGGAAGACTTCATTCAAGAAAATAGCAGAGAGGTCAAGAGGACAGCCACCAGGTAGAGAGCTTGGATTTAACTCTGATGAACAGAATGCAGGAGGGGTTTTTAACGCTTGGATGAGCGAGCAAAGAGGAGGACATTGGGATTGTGGGAGTTTTCCAAAGGCCATCTGTGTTGGCTAAAAGGCTCTTACAGAGACTGGAGTGGAGGACAGGGGCTCTATCTTTCTTGATGATTTAATTTCAAAGGGTTGGCTCCCAGGTCCTTGAGAAATGCATTCTAAGGGTTGTAAAACTTGCAAGAGGCTGGAATAAGATTTACATCCCAAAAAGGCAGGGAGAAAATTCACAATTGGATTTTTTTAAGGTAAATTGTCTAAGAAAAGGGAAGCTAGGGGCCTATCATCAATAACACTGTCTGAAGCTGAGTGGCACTGAGCGGACATATTACAGCTGTTACAGCAAAGCACTTAGAGAGACAGCAAATTATTTGTGCTGGAGAGGAGCTGTGAAGACCAGGACGGACTTCTTGATGGGAACGCGTTCCCCTGTTGTCCCTAGAAACAAAAATATCTTAAAAAAAAAAAAGGATTTGACAGGTAGAGCTACAGACAGAGAGACAGAATGCAAGATCTCCATCTGCTCGCTGATTCACTCCCCAAATGACAGCAGTGGCCAGAGCTGAGCTGATCTGAAGTCAGGAGCCAGGAGCTTCTTCTGGGTCTCTCACGCAGGTGCAGGGGCCCAAGCACTTGGGCCATCTTCTACTGCTTTCCCAGGCCATAGCAGAGAGCTGGATCAGAAGAGCAGCTGTCGGGACATGAACTGGCATCCATATGGGATGCTGGCACCACAGGCTGAGGCTTAGCCCACTATGCTACAGGGTTGGCCCAAAAACTTCCTGTTTTAAGTTGCTTGAATTCTTCATTGTGCTTAAGTAAATCTACTGAAATAACATCAGGAAAACGTATTTAAGCTATCAAATAAATTGAAATAATTTTAAGATCAGTCTTTCAAGAATTAGGAAATGATAAAATATTTCATCAATTTGAATAGGAAATAAAAAATTAATTTTCAAAAGACTTGCTTGGAAAAAATACTGAGTAAAGAGAAGACTGTAACATCAAATGCTGACTTTACCTTCTACTAAGTGATGTGTATCAGTTAAACTATGGGCTTTGCTTCCTCATCTCTTGTAAACAGAAACACAGGATTATGGGAGATGCCTAAATAAGTCAGCATTATCAAATGTTTAGATAGTGTGAGCTGTTGCTTTTCGTGTTTCAAGAATGAAAAAAAAAAAAAAAAAAAAAAAACCTTCCTAAAAGTAGATAAGTAGAAATGTTTCAAATATATTTCAAGTTGAATTCTGGTTCAGAATGACTTGTTTTGGGTTTGCTCTTTGAAACTGGAGTCTATTTTTCTTGTCATAAGTTACATAACCTTACCCAATCAAAATAAATTATCATGTAACTAAGTTGATTGCATTCTTTCTGGCACTGATATTAGATGTTTTGGTTCTTTACCATAAAAAAAAAAAAAAAACAATAAATGTGCTTTACAGCAATATTTCCCAAAGAAGCCCCAAATGTAAAAGTGAGATGGTGAAACAAAACATTTTCCTGATCAGATGAAACTGACTTTCAGTGATTTAAGTGAAAAGCCTGCTCTTGCCAAAAGCTGAAGTTGTAAGTTCTCTTACAGGCAAATAAATCAGATTCTCAGAGACACAATGCGATGCTGTCAGTAACCCAAATAATTATAATTTAAAATTACATGCAAACCTAATGCATGAAAGAAGTAAAACAGACTATGCTTTTAAAAGTATTAGTGCAAGTGTCTGAAGTTGTGTAAGTAAATGACTATTGCATCGAACAATATGCTGACAATAATTAATACACTGTGCATTAAACTATTTATGAAAATTTAATTGCAGCTTATTTGGCAAAATAGCATTTTCTATTAAGAAAGTCTACATTTGTGTTTTACTTTGACTTAGGAATATGGGGTTTTTTTTATTTATTGTTTTTCTTCCCTTGAACATCAGCAGAGTTAACAGTAGCATTGTCAAATAACTTCTGGTTTTATTTGCATAAACTTATTTTTCTAAATGCTAAACACATCCTTTCTTATTTTGATTGTGGCTGTGTTTTTGCATTTGTTTCATTTCCCAAAATAAAAAAAAAAAAAAAAAAAAAAGGTACTGATTTCCTATGATCCCTGGAGGAACACATTTCTTTCTCTGCATCAGAAACTTTTGAAATCTGTGATTATGAATTAGTTCTACTTTTTGGTTTAGAGAGACTGATTGAGGCATGCTGATAAAGTAATAATAATAATAATCATACGACCTATGTTTGGATAGGGCATCACAGTTTTGAAAAGTACAAGAATACTTGAAAAGGTTTGAGGAAAATGGAAAAAAAAGATATAATTTTGGTGTAAAAATATTTTTGAAATTAGTGCATACCAGCAGTTCATGAAAAATATGTAGTATGAAAAATTTTGTGTGGGTTTCATTGTTTTTTCGGAGGGGGAATACTCACCAAAATAAATTTATCTTAATTCTATTCTTCCAGAAACTTTTTGAAGCCCTCATATTTGTCAATATACTGCCTTACATACACCAACTCACAGTACTGTAAGATTATACTCTTAAAACTCTAATTTACAGCCAATAAGCAAACTCAGGTTGTAAGAGTAAGTAATTCCTGTAAGATCAGAATGGTAGTAACTGACCTCAGTAAGGACTTAGAACTTACTTAAGAATTTTGTCTTTTCTGAAGATAAAAATAAAATTACAGATGTAAGATTTTTCAAATCAAAAAAATATGCATGCTCCCAAATATCTAAATATGCCAGAGAAAACCAGAGTTGTCCATTTGGAAAGAATAGCTATAAAAATAGAAAAGAAAAAAAGGAAACTTCTAGAGACCAAAAACAAAGCAGGCACAGAAATCACTGGCGACAGCATCACCTGGAGATGTTTGTTGATTTATAGTAAAGCAAAGCTTTTATTATAAAAAAGTTAATGGTGAACCTGAACAGGGAACAACCTCAAAGCGTCTACCTCTGTAGAAATGTAAGCTAGAAGAGCAAACAGCACCTGGCAAAGGACACAGACGCTGCTGGGATGGTGCCTGCCGTGATTAAGAGCTTTTCACCAGAGAATCTGACTCCAACAGTAAGAGCAGGGCAGGCATTTGTCTCAGCAGCTAATATGCCACGAGGGACACACACATTCCAAGCAAAATGCATGGGTTTGAGTGCTGGCTCTGCTTCTGATTCTAGGTTTGTCTTAATGTGTTCTCTGGGGGGCAGCAGGTGATGGCTCAGGTACCTGGATCCCACCCATATGGGACCTCCCATTGAATTCTCCGCTCTTGGCTTCGGCCCAGCTTATTGCTAGCTGTTGTTCACGTTTTGAGAGTGAACCAGAAAATGGAAGCTCTATCTCTCTGTCTCTTTCTATCTCTCCCTTTTGCTTTAACTCTTTTTGCCTTTCAAGTAAATATAAATAAGTCAATTTTTTTTTTTTTTAAAGCAAGACTGTATGCAGGGATGGCATGGGGTCACCAACAACGTGCTTTAAACACTCTAGTATAACAAGCAAAGTAGTTTAGACCAGCTCTCCTGGATTGGGTAAGACCTCAAACAACTGGCAAAAGCTCCACCCCACGCAATCACCACAAGCAACATTCAAGCAAAATCTGTTGACTATGCAACTACAAAACAAGAAACAAGGCACCATCAGATAGAATAAAATAACCAATAACACAAATGTGAGTTCAAGAAATTCATAGAAAAAAAGAAATAAAAGATGAGTTTATTTCAGTGTTATGCAAAGTTTGAAATTCATGCACGATTTTTTCATAATATACATTTTCTAGGAATCTTTTGAAAGGTCCCTCGTATGCCTTCAAATTCGTTAGCTGTTATCATCATCAGATGGAAGCTGATCACAACCCAGCACGTTTAAGATTTTGAAAGATAGGAATGAGAAACCCAACATGAACAATAATGAGAGATCATCCCTGAAATGAATCAGAATAGTAAAAAAAAATATGAAAACTCACAGAAACAAAAATAGATATAATAGATTAGTTAAACAACAGAATAATAGGCAACAGGGCAAGCTGGAAGTAGAAAATAATTAGACGAAGCTGCCAGAAAGCCAGTGTGGGAGGGAGGAAGGCAGGGAGAAAGAGGGAGAGAAACAGAGAAGCCAAGGGAGAGAAACAGAGAGACTGAGGGAGAGAAACAGAGAGACCAAGGGAGAGAAACAGAGAGACTGAGGGAGAGAAACAGAGAGACCAAGGGAGAGAAACAGAGAGACTAAGGGAGAGAAACAGAGAGACCAAGGGAGAGAAACAGAGAGACTAAGGGAGAGAAACAGAGAGACTGAGGGAGAGAAACAGAGAGACTAAGGGAGAGAAACAGAGAGACCAGGGAGAGAAACAGAGAGACTGAGGGAGAGAAACAGAGAGATGAAGACAGAATGAAAGAGAAAGCAGAAGAGTGAGAGAACATGGCCAGGACTCACACAGTCATACACGGGTGTCCAGCTGGAGGCCCAGGAGGACCGAGTGCAGGATGAAGGTTAGATCATTCAAAGAGATAACAGCTCAAATTTTCTCAGGGCTAATTTAAACATTATCTAAGTCTTGCCTATCAGACGGTATGATAAATCCTATGCAGGTAAATACAATGAAATCCATCGTATCTTCAAAGAGTTGAGAAAATAAAAGTGAACATACAATTGCATTCACAACGAAACTACCTTTTTTTAAAAAAAAAAAAAAGAGCACATATTGCAAAACTTTGACCAAATACAGACTAACAGCTGAAGGTTCTATTTGCAAGAGAGGGAAGGTTGTGGCAGAGAGAGTGTGCAAGGGGAAGCATGGTAAGCATGGTAAGAACAGAAAATGCCAAGTGTGAGCAGTAATCTAAATAAATATTTATAGACTGTAAAAAAACAAGACTTCTATCCTCAGCCTACTGGATACCCTGACATTACAACAGAACACAATGACAGTGCCAGAGAAAACTGTGTTTTATAGCCTTCCACATACATCGGTGAACTCTGATGCATCTCAGAGGCCAAAAACTAAGTGAGAAAAGAATGTAGAAAGCTTGAGCACAAGTCTGCAGGCAGTGGGCTAAATCTAACCACGGCTTGAGTCTGATGTCTCCAGAGATAAGAATGTTTCTTACAGTTTTAAATGATTATAAGAAAAAAGTCGATGAACAAATAAAAAGGAGTATGTGGCAGAAACCAGGTGGCTTGCAAAAATGTGGCCTTAAGATCCTAAAATAATTCCCATATGGCCTTCAACAGAAACATTTGCCAGTCCCTGTTCCATAAAGTTCAGAGCAGAACCAGAGCCTCGCGTTGGCACACTCCTTCAGGACAGTTGCCAGCTGAATAATCACGATTTGGTTTGTCTTGGCCTCTCAGTGCCTAAAGACGAGAGTCCAGAGTCCACCCACCCCGTAGAGCCCACCTGGAGAACCTCCAGTCAAAAGCCGGTGACAGCACAGGAGAGGACTCTTGGAAACACAGGTACAGGTGAGCGAGGTGCTGCAAGGAAAATGCTCTCCCTTGAAAACCACCAACCGTCCCCTCAAGGGAGGAAAAACCCGCCCAAGGATTTGCTGCATTAAAGTAGACCCCCGGGAAATTTGCATCCTATGTCCACAATAAGCCCCAGCAAGCCTTAAAAACTCCACGTTGAGAATTTAGAGTACAGTGGCTGTAGTTGGAGAGGAATATTTTCAAACGCTTGGCAGAAGCAAATGTAAATCTGCCCTAGAGGGATCCAGCTTCAATTTAACCGTCTGAGAATTCTCACTATGATCTTCCAAGAAAATGATCGAATATTTTCTAAAAAAATCACAAAACACTCATATACTTAATGAACACAATCACAGCACTAGACACACAGAGACTTAAAATACTGGAATTATCAACTCCATTATCACATAAGCATGCTTATGATATTTAATAAATAAAAGCTAGAAAAATATGATGTAGAACAAGAGAGACATGAAAGATGGCACAACACCATGGTAACTGATCCTGGAAGGGTCCTGTGGGGCAGGTCGGTGCTAGGGAGCGCCACTCTACTTGCAGAACTGGGCTGCCAGAGTCCAGGAGTCCCCTCCTGCCCCCCCCCCCCCGGCCCCCTGACCTGTCCCTAATTAAGGGCTTGGCACCTCTTCACCCTGTGTGACTCCTGCAGTGCCCATTATGGACAGAAGAGGCGGGCCCCTATTTCTCCCCATTGTGAGTGAGGCTTCCGGTTCCCATACAATACTACCTGTGTATCTCTCAGCTCCTTCCAGGAACACCACAAGATATTCTAGAAGAAAACTACTGGATATTCTGATTTGATTTTCTTAGAGTTGAGGACCTGGCGGGTTATCTGTGCCTTATGCAAGATTACTGCATTGGTAGCAAAGCTCTATTCTTATCACACACAGCCTCAAATTCCTGTCCCACCTCAAAGCAAAAGATGTGACTCCTGAGTCTGTGGACACAAGAATCATTAACTACCTGTCGGTGGGGGTGGGGGAAGGAGGAAGCAGGGATTCATGAAGAGTAATTAAGGCAAAAAGAGCAAATTCTACCCTATTTTTACAGTATAAAGAATCTTAGTTCTGGCCAGCGCCGTGGCTTAACAGGCTAATCCTCCGCCTTGCGGCACCAGCACACCGGGTTCTAGTCCTGGTTGGGGCGCCGGATTCTATCCCAGTTGCCCCTCTTCCAGGCCAGCTCTCTGCTATGGCCAGGGAAGGCAGTGCTTGGGCCCTGCACCCGCATGGGAGACCAGGAGAAGCACCTGGCTTCTGGCTTCAGATCAGCGCAATGCGTGGGCCACAGCGGCCATTGGAGGGTGAACCAACGGCAAAGGAAGACCTTTCTGTCTCTCTCTCTCACTATCCACTCTGCCTGTCAAAAAAAAAGAATCTTAGTTCTTAGTCATCTACCACAGGGTACACGATTCAGCCTTTTGCTAGCAGGACCCCAACCAAACATCCAACAACTCCCAAACACACAGTCCTGATCTTTTCCATGGATTCTTCCTTTGCATTTGCCCTAGGACACTCCTACACACAGAACATGATCTTGGATTATTTAAATGCCTAAAGAAACAGAAGATATAAGACTTTTCATTTTCCTTCATTTCTAGATCAAAGCCTTATCTAGCTTTCTACCCAAGATTTTATATTTCAACAGATTTCTAAATTTGACATTCATTTCTCTATTAAAGGAAAAATGTACAGCCAATATCCAGTGACATCCAAGATCAACCATAAATTACATAATCAAGTAGCTGTACGTTTAGGAAATCTGCCTCTGAGAAAATTAACCCAGAACTGAATTCTTAAATGCTTTCTCCTCTTTTAAATTTCTACTTTTTAAATGGAAATATTATAAGTAGTTCTGAATGCTGAGAAAAAGATGTCTCTATAATTAATGGGGGGAAAATACCTTTTGTATTATACTGGCAAAGCTGTTTATGCCAATTTTACACTTAATCTTAGCCAAAAGGCCAAGAAGCGATATGCCAATTTTAATCATTGAGGAGGCAAATAAAAATGTTGTGAAATCTAAATAACATCTTTGTTCATACTTTTTTTTTCTCAATACATATTGATGATGAAACTTGCATTACCATAGAGCCATTCAGCAGTGTGGAGCCCTAAATATCACATCACAATGATTTAATGCACCTTTTATTATTGTCTTGTTTCTTCTTTATTCTTAAGGAAAATCTCCATTAATTACCTATGGCAGCAAAGTCACTAACTGAGGGAAACTCAACCCAGCAAAGAAAGAGTTTATATGCTAAGAAGTCAAATAATGGGACACTTTTCATTTCACCTAGACATGTAAGGGACATAGCACATGCCATTGGTGTAATAAGTGATGGCAATATAGATAAAGGCCAACCTCCTTTTTTGTCCCTAAGGACATAGTAGTCCATCAGAATCACTGGAAGATCAATAAACAGTTGAAACAGTAAATGAAGTAGATAGACATTAAGTGCAATGCACACAGAGGAATGGTACCAAATTCAGCTTTTCAGTCTTGAAGAACTGACAGAAATAAGAGTGCCCTGCATTTGAAGTGATGGCCCAGGAACGATGGGTTTAATACTTCAGAAGGAAAATCTGGAATGGCTACCCAGTGCAACATCCTTGAGCAACGCCTTCTTAGTTATCTGCTTCTATAAAAGGATACTAAACACAGGTAATTTATGAGGCTTTCCAATCACGGTTTTGGCAGCTGGAAGACCAAGATGGCTGCATTTATCAAAGGCCCTGTGCAGCCTCACAATGTAACAAAAAAGCAGGAGGACAAGCAGGTATTTCAAAGGGCAGCCTCATTTATAACAATC